>NC_138883.1:10710067-11910067 GCF_965194825.1 Balaenoptera physalus
CCACAGCTACTGAGCCCGTGTGCCACAACTACTGAAGCCCACGCACCTAGAGCCCGTGCTCCGCAACAAGAGAAGCCACCGTGATGAGAAGCCCGCACACCACAACGAAGAGTAGACCCCGCTCGCCGCAACTAAAGCCCGCACACAGCAACGAAGACCCAACGCAGCCAAAAACAAATAAATAAAATAAACAAATTTATAAAAGTAAATAAATAAAGTTATAAAAAACATTCTCACTCAACTTTAAAGAAACCTGAACGTGACATTACAAGTGCATTATGGGGGTATTTATGCAAGAAAAAGGATTATGAACTGTATTAAGCAGACCCATACTCAAAAGGTAGCGGACCTACAACAAAAGATTGGCAAACAAATGTATTTTTTTACACTAAAATGAAATATTGAAAGTATGGATCATTTTTATGACTCCTCACATTAATATTAACCAATTTTGGGTGATTAACTAACCAATTCATCCCAACTGTGAGGGATTAAAAATCGTGATGTGCCTCTCCAGCACAACACTCGAGAAAACCGGGCACACAATCCTGGCTACTCAAGGCCCACACACACACACACACACACACACACACACACACACACACTCTTTTTCTCTCTCTCTCTCTCTCTCTCACACACACACACACACACACACACACACACACTCTCTCTCTATCTCTCTCTCACACACATACACCCCGTAAGCACCCCACCTCACCAAAACAGTACTAAGTGACAGGTGTCAAAAAACAAAAAAGAAATCAAAAGAATAGTAAAGGCAAAAGAAGTGTGGTGATACAGAAGATCTTAGAAATAAGGGCATACAAAGGAGATTTTCACACAACTTTTCCCATTTGCCCAGCAAATAGGACAGGTAGTCTTAAAGAGAAAACAACCAAAAGCTAGCCGGTAGCAAAGTTCTTCCTCATGACCTCATTGCTACCCTGTGCTAGTCTTGAATGCAGGAGTTCCCAAATGTGATTAGCAATAGGCACAGTTTACAGCACTTTTATTTCCAGATTTGGCTGCAGAGTCTCACTCTGTGGTATCACTAGGGGGAGCACTTACTCCTATTTTTTTCAAAAAGGGGAGGGGGGTGGGGGGGAGAGAAAGAAAAGGGAAAAAATTCCTAATTAACGATGGACTTTATCTGACTGTCCCTAAAAGGCAAAGGGCGAAATGTTTTAAAACTCACAGTGCAAAGTGACAAACGGTTTTTAAATGACTGTGAAAGTAAGCAACATAAAAGTTAGGTTAGGTACATTAACCAATCAACACATTTAATGCATAATATAAATAGCAAATATTGCTTAAACAGGCTGACCTCAGCATCAGTTTAAAATAAGTATAATATGTGAAGATTCTGATAAATACTATTAGCAAAGGAAGTTAATAGATATCTATCACAAACTTCAGTTGATATACTTTACTTGCCTATTACTTTATTAAATTATTGGAAGACAACATTAATACTGCTATCCTCTTTTAAAAGTTTGTAATGTACCTTGAGCACCTAAGGAGTAAGGAATTAGGGACACGGCAAAGGAAACAGAAGGGAATTAATATCAATTGGGTACCTTTTTGGTGTTTGGGGCTCTACACATAATACAACCACCTTGGGAAACAAGAATTATTATTTTCCACTTTGCAGGTGAGAAAACCAGGATTTAACAACCATAATAACTTGCCCATGGTCACACAGATAGTAAGTGGTAGAACAGGACATAACCTAAATCTGCCTGATTCTATTGCCTACAATACAAAAAAGTCAAAAGTTGCTTAATTCATCTAGCACTTTGGTCATCTTAAGATAAATAAACACACTTTATTCCATTAAGAGGTATGTATTTATATCATAGCACAGAACAAGAAAGAACCAAAACAGCAACAACAATAAAAAACAGCTTACCCTCTAAGAGCTTACAGTCTATTGAAGACAACGTACGCACACACACAAGTTAAGGAATTCAAAGGTATGCAGCCACTAAGTGATATGGGAGCTCAGAGAGCCTGAGATCCATGTAGTTTCAGCAGTTAGGGAAGGCCTTATGAAAGATGCAAGATTACAGCTGGATCCTGGGGATGGAAAATATCGGAGAGGTATAACGAAAGGTATTCCAGGATGCGGAAAAGCAGAGTTAAGGATGAACGTGATGTATCTGAGTGACAGTGAATAAGGCAGCACGACTGCTTCAAAAAGTGAAGGACTGCGTGGAAACAACCCGAGCGTATGAACAAACAAAATGTGATATACTCCACGGTGGAATACTATTCAGCAGTAAAAAGAAACAAAGTACTGACACGCTACAATGCCCATGAACCTTGAGAACATTATACTAAGTGAAAGAAATCAGTCACAGAAGGCCACATAGTGCATAATTTTACATAAAATGTCCAAAATAGGCAAATCCATAAAGAAAGAAGGTAGACTAGTGGTTCCCAAAGGCTGGGAAGATTGGGCAGAAGTGGGGACTGACTGCTAATAGGTACAGGGTTTCTTCTGAAAATGCTCTAAAATTGATTGTGGTGATGAACACACAACTCTATGAATACATGAAACCACTCAACTATAAATGGGTGAACCATATGGCATATGAACGACACCTCAATGAAGCCATTAAAAAAAAAAGTTGAGGGCCTGGTGGAACATCCCATTGCAGAGCTAAGATGGAGTCACTTATGCCAAGCTTAAGGGTCTGGAATTTATCTGACAGGCAACTAGAGATATGTGAGTAAAGGTTTACCTAATGAAAGCACAGTGTACAAACTTAGGACCCTTCTCTAACAAAATTATTCCTAAAATTTACACCAAAATCACAAAGAAGAGAGAGAACTAAAAGAAGATATTGTGATATGATTTTGACTAAGCCACAAGCTGTGACTATTAGGAAAGTTGTTTTGTTTCAGTGCTAAATGCCACAGATGGGTATATCAGCATCATATTTATGTAAAACCACAGAATCATCTGTGTCAAATCTTCAAATACTGTAATGTTCTAAATTTAATTATGAAAATAGCATTAATAATTGATCTGCCATATTTTAGGGTAAGATAATGAACAGTGTAATTTGTTTTTCATTGGACAGCAGTCCAATATAATGCTTTTTTAGATACTAGGTTCAGTTTAAATGCTATCAGAACCTCCACTAATATAAAGCATTTCCTACCGATACTTATACATTTGACTCTGAAATCTAATGTAACATAATCTTCCAAAATAGATTTAATGTACAAAAATAAGAGAGCTACAGAAACAAATCTGACATTCAAAAGCAAAGAGGAAAATTCTGGATATTAAATATCCAAAACAGAGGAAAAGGTAAAGCACTCAAAAATAAACCTGAAAATCATAGAGGGAAAAAAAGGACTCAGTATTAGATTCTACAGCATTGGGAAGTACAAATAGGAAAGAAAAGGAATAAATTACATTTAAAATAGAAGGCTCAATACATGAGAGAAGAGGCTTTAACAGCTTTAACAGAGGCAAAGTTTGGAACATGTCCATAAGACAATCCCACACCCTCTCCTGAATCCCAGGGAAGAAAGAACCCTTCAGGCAGGCGTCTTGTTATCCCTTCAGAAGCTGGCCTAAAGGTGAAATCCCGCTTTCCCCCAGGAGGTGGTGAGATGGTAGGAATACAAAAGAAGAACTCAGCTGGAGAGCCCATGCACAACCAAGCTAGTGTTTGCCTTTTGAGTCACCTTGCAAACCTCCTTCAAGGTAGATGAGCCACTAGAAACTAAAGGAGATATCAGATCTCTTTTAAAACTCTCTTGCCTAAGAATGAGAGGACCCATCTGCCTCTGTAAGGGCTTTGTCAGTTCCAGAACTGGATGAAACTTACGTTCTGTGTCTGAGAAATTCAAACAACTTAGACGACCTGGTTCGCTAACAATAAAAGCAAAATAGAAAATAAGCTATCCTAAAAAAGAAGCCTTGTCACTGATACCTAAAATAAGGTATCTGCTGTCGCAAGTAAGTAGAGCAAAACTCTCTATTTCCTCATTGTCAGCCAGCATTTATACGGAGAGAATTCAGTAGGAGTAAGTAGGCACTGACTTCAAGTCATTAACTGCTGTACGCTAAAAGAAGCTTATCCAAATTTTCACCAGTTGTCTACCTACTCCAAACAAAAGAAATGTGGGAAAAGGCAGATGCTTACAACTTCTGTTCACCATATTGGACATGTTAATCATTAAGGAATAAAGTACTTCAAATATTACACAATTATCAAAATAAGTTAAAAGGCATATTCTCTATGAAACGTCAAAAACACATACTGTTAATTCATACATAGATAAAACCATTTTCCTTTAAAATAAATAGGTAGATATACACCTGAAACTGACACAACATTGTAAATCAACTATACTCCAATGAAAATTTTAAAAATAATAAAATAAAATAAAACAAATAGGTAGAAACGATGAGAGCAGGCTACCATAAATCACCAAAAGATGAGGGGAAATAACCCCAACATAAGGTCTAAGATCCAGAAACATTTTAAAGTAACAGAATTATTGAAGAGAATGGTCTAAATTGTAAGCATGCTAAAATTCTGACAAGAATAGAACCCAAGATGTCACTAATAGGCTACAGAATAATTAAGAAAATGGAAGTCAAGGAGAGGAGATTTTTTTTTTTTTAACAGGGTCATTCAGTGAATATCATGGGACTAGAAACATGATCTATAAAACAAGAAAGAAGAAGAAGAAATTTGCCAGCACCTGAAACCGGCAAAGTAGACCTGAGCTAAGGAAACAAGGATGACAAATATCCCAGGAGGTAAATAACACCAGTTTTCAAAATCTGATTCCAAAAACAAAAAGCGAAAACTAATTTGCCAAAAGGGGGGAAAAATGTGCAAGAAAAATTTTAAAACAATGTACACAAAATGCCTTAGGAAAATTTCTATTTCTGAAGTATTTTTATAGATATTTTCATTACTGTTCACATCAGCTTTTAAGAAGTTAAATCCACAACACAATTTTTAAAATAATTGAGAGAAATCTTGTAAATATTTGTAATACCATTTGGCTTAAGCAATTCTGTAGCGCTTGTAAGATGAAACTTAAGTGAGAGTAGGCTCAATTAAATTTTAAAATCTCTCAGGCAAAATTATAAAGCACACATAGCAGAAGTAATATAAACAGGATTATCCTGAGGGAAAAAAATTGAACTACCATATTTGTGGATTTTTTTTCTGTACAGTAAATAGCATATAAAGTTCATACTCTGCAACTAACTTAAAATTAATCACTGGATATTCTTAAGTCTCATCTAAATTTATTGGCTCTTATGTGAGGACAACCAAAGCTGCAAGATTTTTTTTTTTAATGAGATTCAACTCAAACCATTAGTTGTTCTGTTCCTCCTCCAAGCAATATTCTATAAGCTAGGTATCTTATTTGATTTCGGTTCTCAAGTTCATAAGTCCATATCTAAATCTTAATTTATAACATAATTAAGTGCTGCGCATGCAAAAGTACTCTGTTCACGTGGTTAAGTAAATCTGAACAGAACCGTAACATGACATTTCAGAAATCATTTGTGGATGCTGCCACAGGAAAAGCAGCAATTATCACAAAAAGACTTTATGAAATACCTGAGCAGATAAACAGCCCTTTCAATATCACTGAGGTCTTCATCAACTGTCAATCTTTCTATTTCTTCTGGTGTCTGTCAAGTGTAAAACACAAATTATGCACACAAACATCGGATCAGTCTTGCCTCCAGGGACCCTATCTGAGTATGGACTAATGAAAAAGTTTCACAATTAAGCGTTATCACTGAAAACTAATCAAGGGTCTGACGCCCTCAAACCTCAGACGTCTCTAATTGTTGGGTTTAGGTGGTGGAGTTTGGGGGGTTGGGGGCTTTTTGTTTGTTTGTTTACTCTTCTAGCTTCTAGATTGAAGCCTGAGAATCACGTTGTGGCTTCAGAAACTTGCTGAAATCAATTGTATGTATATATATAAAATGTATACATACTTTTAGTCTCTAATATCCAAGACTGTTTCGCCAGCATTTCCATCCCAGGAAATGCTTAAAAGGGGGAATGAAGACTGCAGCCGAGGGAGAATGAGAAAGACGAAATCTGGAGTGGGGGAGGGAAGGGAATAAACTCTGGGACTGGAAGGAAATCAAAGATTCGAGATATTGCGGCAGGTGGGAGTGAAAAGAGCTATAATGGGGGGCGGAGCGGGTGGTGGTCGGTCACTAGTTTTGCCAGCAGTGAGGGTTGCAGCCTCTGGGAGGCTGGGCGGAAGATGACTCTGCGGGGTCGGGGAGCTAGCGGGAGGTGGGGGGCCTAGTGAAGGTTGACTCTCTTAAGGAGGTTGGGGAGCAGGGTCCCAGCTAGAGTCCTGGAGGGGCTGGAAGGTAAGGACACGTGGTGACTCAGGATCGGGACAAAGGGTCGAGAGGGCTTTGAAGACCCGTAGCAGGACGGCCCTAGTATGGGTGCTAGTTGGGAGGTGAAGGGAGGCCCGGGCTGACTTGGGGACTGGGGGACCGGAGCTCGCTCTGATGGGGGAGGAGGGGGATGGGATCTGGGGTGTCTCTGGGAGAGGTAGGGGAAGAGTCGGGGCCGTGTAGACTGAGAAGTGGGACTGGGGCCTGAACCCGGGCAGCAGCACCAGGGAGCCAAAGCGGGGGGAGGGGGAGCCCCAAGGAGAGGAGGCGGTATAAGCGGGCTGCAGCTGCGAGGGGCAGCTCCTGCAGGGCCGGGGGAAGAAGGACCGCAACCGAGGGGCTCCGGCTGTGCGAGAGAGACGGCGCGGGGGAGGACGCCGCGCTGGCCCGAATGACAGGGGCTCGACCGGCCGTTCCTGGGGGGCGGGTTGGGGAAAGGGCCCGGGGCGGGCTGGGCCGGGGGACTAGAAAACCGAGGGCGTCCGAGGGATCGCGGGCTGGCTCCGGATGCCCGTCCCTCGGGCCTGGGGGTCCAGGCTGGGAAAACCCGAGCCACGTCGAAGAAGGGGGCCCGAGAAGGGCCGGGTTAGGGTAACACGGCGGCCGGGGACTGGAGGAGGACTGGGGGGCCAGCAGGACTCCGAGAGGGTCCCGGGCCGCCTCGGGGAGCGGACGGGCTGGGGTCGGGGTAGGGGCAAGCCGCCGGGCGCCCTGCGGGCAGTTCCTCCTCCCCGGGGCGCACCTTGAGGCTCCGGCGGACCGGCCTCTCGATGATGGTGAGCTCCTGCAGGTCCTCCATGTAGCCGAACAGACTGTTCTGACTGAAATCCATCGCGGCGGCGGGCGGCGGCGGATGCATGGACCGCCGGGCCCCCTAGCCGCCCGGGCCGGAGCGGCCCCGGGATGCCGGACGCGCGCAGCTCCGCGGCCGCCCACCAGCAGGACTTTCTCCCGCTCTCGGCCGAAGGAGCCGGGCGGGAGGCGAGCAGGCGGCGGGAGAAGGAGCGCGGCCGCCGAGGGGGTGGGGCAGCCAAGGCGAGGGGGCGGGGCAGCCAGGGCGAGGGGGCGGGGCGATGTGCGTGGGCGGGCCGCGGGGGCGGGGCCTGGGTGGGGAGGTGCCCGCCTCGGCCCCGCCCCCTCCCGGGCTTCGCGTGCACGCGGGCCGGACGCAACTGCCGCGCAACGTCGCGGCGGCCCCCTACCGCCCTCGTCTCTCTGCCCTTCTCTCCCCTTGTCCCGCCCCCGACCGAGCGCGCCCGAAGCCGCGGCGCGTGCGCAGAGCCTCCCACTCCCAGCGGCCAGTGGAGGAGGAGTGGGGTCGGTAGCCGGGGGCGGAGATGCTGAACCAATAAGAGGCGAAACAAAGGAGAGGGAGGTGGGCTGGGATCTTGCTTAAGTTGCTAGAATTATCGTGCGGTTATTCGTGGGACCGCCCACCCCAGCGCACGATCTGTGGACGCGAAGATCTCCGTAACTGCTCTATCCCTGAGGGAGGGGTGTGTACCCAAAATAAGGAAATAGAACTTGGTGTGTGCGGGATTGATGGGGACGGGGTGCATGGGCACCCCGGGAGTGACTGTAAGTCCGGGAGGCGTTAGCATGTGGGAAGGGCAGCCGTCAGAAAAAGGATTCCTGGAGAGGAGACGCTTAAACTGGATCTTAAACAGGATTTTTCCAAGAGAAATAAGAGCCCATTTCGGATTGAAGCCGGGGTGTGTTTGGGTTGTAGGAAGTGCAGGCAGAGTAGAGCTTGAAGTGCGGGGAACCGAGTGCTTGGCAAGGTAGAGAGGTAGGTCCTTTAGGGAAAAAAGCCCAGGTCTGGGCAGCCACGCTGAGTTGCTTGCATTTGATTCTGTTAAGAGTAGGAAGCGATGGAAGGGGGATTGGGGCCATTTTTTTGGACCTCAGCGACAAAAGTTTTGTTGATCATACTCTTCGCTCCTAACAGTCAGCAACACCCAACTCTTTTTTATTTTATTATTTTCCACTCATTCCCTCTCCACCCTCCCGTTTCTCTACCCCCCATATGCATTCTCTCTCGTTTAAGATATGTCCGAGTACATGTATATATCCTTGAAAGATACTGCTTTTAGTTTAAGTATCTATTTTTAATATACACGAATGGTACTGTGATAAGAACTCATTCTGTTTCTTGTTTTTCCCTCAACATGATGTCTTAGAGATCTATCCGTGGGGCTGTGTACACCAGAGGTTCATTAATTCTGACCACTAAAAGTATTTGATTTGTGCGTCTAGCACATTTTACTTACCAGTTCCTTAATCAGTGAACACTTAGGTTGCCAGCAGTTCCTTGTTATCACAAACAATGCTGGAATGGGTATTACACGTGTCTCTTATGGACCATAAGAGAGAAATGGAGTTGCTAGATCACGGAGTCTACACTGCTTGGTTTCACTCTGCCATGGTACTCTCCAGAATGGCTTTGCCAGTTTGCACTGCCACCAATGGCACATGAAGATAGGAAGGTTCCTGTTTCTCCACTTTGTATGCTAACATTTGGTAGTATGTCCCAATTTCTATTAATCTGGCATTGGTAAAGTAGTATCACATTTTAATTTTCATGATTAGTGATAACCATTTTTCCATATGCTTAAGAGCCATAGAGATGTTTTTCCTTCCGTGAACTACCTGCTACATCTTTTGCCTATTTTTCTGCTAAATTTCCTATTATTTTTCTGAGTGAACTTTTAAAGTTTCTTACATATTCTAAATATTAATCCCTTGTCAGCCTTGGACATTGCCAGTATCTCCCAGTCTTTCTTGCATCCTTTTAGCTTGGTCTTTGCTATCCTACAGTGTAGGGGAAATCCTTAATTTTGATGTAGCCAAATGCATCCAATTTCAGCCTTGTGAAGAGTGCTTTTGGGGTCTTGTTTAAAGATCTTTTCCTACGCGTGGCTGCAAAATATTCTCCTACATTTTTCCCTATTTTGCTTCATACTTTTACCTGTCACGTGTCTTAATTCATCTGGAGTTCACTTCGCATGTACTGCAAATAGGAATACAATATTATTTTCTGTGCATGCTGAGCCAGTTTTCCCAGCAGTACCCACCAAACAATCCATCTTTTCCCCACCAAGATGTGACGGCATCTGTGTTGTAAGCCAAGTCTCCATAGACACCTGTCTCTGTTTCTGGGCTCTCATTGCTCTTCTGTTGATCTAGATCTGTTCCTGTACCAGTGCTACACTGATTTTATTGCTATGACTTTGTTATATGTCCTAATATCTGGTAGAGTGAATCCTCCCACTCTTCGCCCTTTTTCTTTTTTTTTTCAATATTGCCTTGAAGGTCAAAGCAAAATATGGTCAGGCATTACCCCAAAGTTGAAAGTCAGGTTTTCTGATACCTACTCCACTAAGGAGAATTCAAGGGAAAACGAAAAGGGGTGCATCTTGATGGGATCAGGATGGAGAAGAAGCAAAGACATGGTGGAGGTGGTTTTTCTTAGCAAATACCTTGCAGCCTCCCCCTTCTGTCAATTTCTGAAATTCTCTTCCTTTTCCCCTTGATTTGTAGCTGCTACTAAACAGTACTTGTAAGCTTTACCCTGTCTCAGCTAGGAAGTGTTATCTCATATTTGAATTTTGTAACAACATCCTCTGAGACTTGATGACATTCTTAATGAACAATTGATTAACTACACAGACACAGCTTTCATGGGCATGAGGTTGACGAAGGGGAAATAGTCAATTTGAACAGCTGTGCCTGCTGTAGTTCCCACCCTCTGGTGGAAATAGCCCACCTTGCCAGGAAACCTGAGTCCCAGTCCTGGCTCTGCCAGTGACATGCAGTGGAATGACTCTTGGAGCCCTGTTTTCCTTATCTGAACTGCTTTGTTACAGCTTGTCTCAGTGTGTCCTCAGAGCAGCCCCGTGAAATGCAGAAGAGATGCACCACTTTTCCAATTTTATAGATGAAGAAACTGAGGCTCAAAGAAGTTATGTGACTTAGGCTTGAGCCGCTAAGGGAAGCTAGATTTATGTATTTATTTTGTTCATTGAACAGTAGCATGGTGGTTGGGTGCATGGACTTAGGATCCCAACTGCCTGGGTTCGAGTCCTGGCTCTGCCATTTCCTATTGTAGGAAAGGTACTTAATCACTTTGTCCCTCACTTTACTCATCTCTAAGATAGAAATAATAGTACTGGCCTTAGCATAAAGTCATGTAAGTATTAAGTGAGGTAATATGCATACAATGCTTAGAGAAATTCCTGGTACACAGCAAACATTCAGTGCTTGCTATTATTATTATTATTACCACCAGACCAGTGTTTCCCGGTACCCAGGTTCAGAAAAGATTAAATAAATTGTGCTGAATCAGTTGATTATTGTGGGAGGCAGAATAATGCTCTCCCAAAGATGTCCACAT
This sequence comes from Balaenoptera physalus, assembly GCF_965194825.1. Taxonomy (NCBI): domain Eukaryota; kingdom Metazoa; phylum Chordata; class Mammalia; order Artiodactyla; family Balaenopteridae; genus Balaenoptera; species Balaenoptera physalus. The sequence goes on from NC_138883.1 coordinate 10,720,876, forward strand.
CCTAATCCTCTGAATGTGTGACTGTTACCTACGTGGCAAAAGGGACTTTAAGGATGTGACTAGTTTAAGGATTTTGAGGTGGGAAGATTATCTTGGATGATCCAGATGGGCCCAGTGTAATCATAAGGGTCCTTATGAGTAAAAGAGGGAGGCAGAAGGGTCAGTGTCAGAGTGATGTGATACAAAAGAATCTTGACCGGCCATTGCTGGCTTTGAAGATGGAAGAGGGCTCAAGGGGACAACTTCTAGAAGCTGGAAAAGGGGAAAAAAAAACTTCTCCTAGAGCCTCCAGATGGGAATGCAGTGTAGCCCCTGCTGACACCTTGATTTTAGCCCAGTGAAACCCAGTTCTAAGTTCCAGAGCTGTAAGATAATAAATTTGTGTTTTTCAAGCCACTAGATTGGTGGTAATTTGTTACAGGAGCAGTAGGAAACTAATGTAATTATAATGCAATAATGAGAAAAATATTTAAATTAGATTTCTACCTCAGACCATAGACAAAATCAATTTCAGGTGAATAAAAAAAAAACTAAAGACAAATCTTTCAAACTTTTGGAAGAAAATATAGAATAGTTTTATGACATCAGAATAGGGAGAATGTTCTTATACAAAACAAAAAGCACATGCTATAAAAGTGATAAATGTAACTATCTTAAAATTAAGAACTCGTATTCATCAAAAGACACAAAGACAGTAACAAAAAAAACTATAGACCTGGAAAAGATATTTACAAGAAAATAACCAAAGAAGAATTGCTGTCCAGAATTAAGAATTCCAAAAAAATCAGTAAGAAGACAACTAAGTGGAAACATGGGCAATATATATACAACCATTTTGCAGAAGAAGAACCGCTAATAAACCTATGAAAAGAAGCTCAACCTCATTAATAATCAGGAGAAGGTAAATGTTGACACCCACCAGAGAGGCAAAAATTTTAAAGTCTGGCCGCATCAGGTGTCTGAAGGGTGTAAAACAAAAGGAACTCTTGGACAGTGTTGGTAGAAGTGAAAATTGGTGCAAACACTTTGGAAGCCACTTTGGAAAATAATTTGGCATTAACTTGTAAAATGGAATTTACCTCTTCAAGGTATGTACTATGTACCCTAGAGGAACTCTTTGCACACTTGCACAAAGAGACATGCACAAGAAAGTTCACAGCAGTACAAATTATAATTGCAAAAACCTGGTAACAACTCAAATGCCCATCAACAGGAGAATAAATTAGTTGTATTATACTCAATCAATGGAAACTATGAGGGCAAAAATGAACCCGAACTACGTAATTCTACAAAGATAAATCTCACAAACATGTTGACCAACAAATGCAAATCACCAAAGATTATCTACAGTGTGATACTATTTACATAATGTTCAAAAACAATAGTATATGTAATATCCATATGTGGTTAAAATGATGAAAAGGAAAAAGAGATGATAGACACAAAATGCAGTCTTTTGTTAATCTCTAGGACTGAGATGTGATCAGGGAGGGGCACGTAGACATTGGTGATGTGTTTTTTTCGTTTTTTAATTTTTTGGCCGCTCTGCACTTGGCATGTGGGGTCTTAGTTCCCCGACCAGAGATCGAGCCCCCTGCAGTAGAAGTATGGAGTCTTTTTTTTTAGTATTTATGTATTTATGTATTTATTTATTTGGCTGCGCTGGGTCTTAGTTGTGGTACGCGGGATCTATTTCCCTGACCAGGGATCAAACCCGGGCCCCTGCGTTGGGAGCACAGGGTCTTAACCACTAGACCACCAGGGAAGTTCCAAGTGATGTGTTATTTTTTGAACTGGGTAGTGTAGTGATATGTGAGTGTTTTATTGTTAGGCTTAAAGTATACATATGTATTCCATATCATGTTTTATGCATGAAGTATTTTAGAATTTTTTAGATCTGGGAGATGATATGGTTTCCAGTTGTAGTGTAGCCACTGCACTCGTCCATTCATTCATTCAAAAAATATTTCAAGAATTCTACTTTGTATATTATATTAAGGCATTAATTGTAGGTATATTATAGGCATTGTTCTAGGTCTAGGGATACATAGCAAGCCAGGTACAGGCCCTACCATCAAGGAGCACACACCCTAGGGATAGCAATAGAAATTGATCCAATAATCATATAATTAAATAGATAATTACAAAGTATGATAACGGCTATGGAAAAAATACAGAGTTAGGAGACTGACGGAGGAGGTCCACCTTACCTACTTTTGCATAAGTCAGAAATAAACCTTTTTTGTGTTAAGCCACTGAGACTGATGGAGGAGGTCCACCTTACCTACTTTTGCATAAGTCAGAAATAAACCTTTTTTGTGTTAAGCCACTGAGAATTCACTGAGTTTTCTGTTACTGCAGCATGGCCCATCTGTCCTAACTAATAAAAGATTCTAGGGGCACAAGAGTGACGATAGAGACACCAGGTAGGAAATGATAGTTGCTTGGACTAGAGTCATGATGATAAAGATGGAGCAATGTGAATAGCTACAAGAGAGATTTTGGAGGTAACTGGGAATGGATTAGGGGTGGAGGGGTGGGGGTCAGGGAGACAGAGGCATTAGGATGATTTCCAAGTTTTAGGCGAGGTGAGCTGTCACCCACCCAGTGCTCATTCTGTGTTTTCTTTAGTGTCTGAGTAGACAGCAACTGCTGACAACTGCTGCAGAGGTCCCCCTGCAGCCCCAAGCGGACTTCCCCAAGTCAGCACCTGCTCCCTGTAACAGCTCCCTTCTCGCCAGCTTGAGTCTGGGTGAACTAGACAAGGGTCCTAGTGGGCCACACCTGTTGGAATCTGCCCAGCACCTGGGACAACAGTTAACACATAGTAAGTGTTCTATTAATGTTTGTTGAGAAAGTGAAAAGAGAAAGAGGGAGGAGGCAGGAAGCACTAAACTGGCATAGTAGGAGATCTTCTGCCACCCTGGCCAAGTCCCCTGGATTAACAGAGCCTCTGTTCTTCCCCCTTCTTTTTTTTTTTTTTTTGCGTCGCACAGCTTTCGAGATTTTAGTTCCCCCACCAGGGATTGAACCCAGGCCACATCAGCGAAAGCACCAAGTCCTAACCACTGGACTGCCAGGGAATTCCCCGTTCTTCTTTTTTTTTATTTTATTTTTTTTTTATTTTTGGCTGCCTTGGGTCTTCGTTGCTGCGCGTGGGCTTTCTCTAGTTGCGGCGAGCGGGCACTACTCTTCACTGCGGTGTGTGGGCTTCTCACTGCGGTGGCTTCTCTTGTTGTGGAGCACGGGCTCTAGGTGCATGGGCTTCTGTAGTTGTAGCACGCGGGCTCAGTAGTTGTGGCTCGCGGGCTCTAGAGCACACACTCAGTAGTTGTGGCGCACGGGCTTAGTTGCTCTGTGGCATGTGGGATCTTCCCAGACCAGGGATCGAACCCGTGCCCCCCTGCATTGGCAGGCAGATTCCCAACCACTGCGCCACCAGGGAAGGCTGCCTGTTCTTCTTTTGAAGTCACTCCCAACACAGCCAGAATGATCCTGTGCTCTAAACCAGGGCTTCTCGACCTTGTTACTATGCGGACCTTGGTCATTCTTTATTGGGGAGCTGGAGGGAAATGCTGTCCCGTACATTGTAGGATATTCAGCAGCATTCCTGGCCTCTACCCACTAGATACCAGTGTCTGATCCTGACCTCTCCTCACTCCTCCTCAGTATTGACCATGGAAAATATCTTCAGGCATTACCAAATTTGGATGCGAAATCCCCTTCCTCCCAATTGAGAACCACTGCTCTAAACTCCGCAGTAACTCCCCATCTCATGCAGAGAACGTCCTCCCACACCCCGTCACGTCTCTGGTCTCACAGCCTCCCGGTTTCTGCCTCACCCGCTCTGCTTTCTGTACGCACGCTGGCGTCTTTGCTATCCCTTGAACACTTGAGGCATGAGCCCCGTCAGAGCCATGAAGCCTGAGGTCCCTCCGACTGGGATGCTCTTCCGTCAGAGTTGCAAACAGCTCACCCCATCACATCCTTCAGAGTTTTCCTCAGGTGTCACCTCGGTGAGGCCAGCTCAGGACGCCTTTTATGAAAATAAAATCCATTTTAGTTTGCTAAGGCGGCCATAACAAAATACCACAGACTGGGTGACAACAGAAATGTACTGTCTCCCAGTCTAGAGGCTGGAAGTCCAAGATCAAGGTGTTGGCAGGGTGGGTTTCTCCTGAGGCTTGCAGATGGCCGCCTTCTCACTGTGTCCTCACAGGGTCTCTTCTCTGTGTGTGGCATCCCTGATGTCTCTTCATGTGTCCAAATTTTCTCTTCTTATAAGGGCACCAGGCATATTGGGTTAGGGCTCACTATAATGGCCCCATTTTAACTTAATGACCTCTTTAACGGCCCTATCACCAAATACTGTCACATTCTGAGGTACTAGGTGTTAGGACTTTAACAGGTGAATTTTTGGAGGACACGGTCCAGCCCATAATATCCAGCCATCACCACCACCAGCCCTTATCAGTCTAACATTCTGAGTATTTTACTTATCTCTTTTACGGTCTTTTTTTCCCTCTAACCCTCCACTCAAATGTTGTCTTCCATAAAAGGAGGGATTGTGTCCGTGTTATTCACCGCTGCATTCCCAGGACCTAGAATAGTGCCTGGTACGTGGTAGGTGCTTATTAATTCGTCGTTAAAGTGATGAATAGGCATAGCTTCTCCATTAACTAGCTGTGAACTTGAGGAAATCACTTAACTTCTCTGGCCCTCAGCTCCCTCTGTCAAATGAGGGAATTAGGCTAGATGATATCGGATGAGGATTCTGTCCTCTTTCAATCTTGGTCCTGACTTAGCCCAGATTCCCTAGAAAACCCTTCCTTGGGAGGTGCAATCCTAGGGCAGCCAGAGTAAGAGAGTGAAGCGAGGTGGGGCAGAAAGGGAAGCAGATGCAGGTACTGTGCTGCCGAGCTGGCCACCAGTTCGTGAAGAGGCACAGCCCGGTGTTCAGCCACGGAGGACATCTGCAGACAGGCTACGCAGAAGCCCGGGCCGGGGAACTGCCCGTGGGAAGCAGGCGGGTAAGGCTTCCTTCTGCTGTCTACCTTCTGTAGGTCACAGTTGGCTCCTTGGGGAGTTAAGTCCCCAGCACTCTAATGGTTTCACCTGGCTCTTTCAGCAGCTTCTGGGGGAGCCAGATTCCAAGCCCTCAAGAGTAAGGGCTCAGTCCCAGTTAGGAAATGAAGTCTCCAACCCCTCAGGCTGCAGGGAACTGAGAAAGTAAGGTAATCAGGACAGCAATCCCTGGTCCTTAGGGTTGAAGAGGCTCAGAACCTAGGAGACAGCGGAGACGCAGAGAATCTGAGACGGCCTAAGATGTGCCCAAGCAGGCGGATGAGGGAAGGAAGAGTGAGGAGGGGAACAGCCGAGGTGTCTGCCGCCCAGGTCAGCATAGAGCTGGTCAGGAGCATTGAGTGGCTCCAGCCATTGAGGAAGGAGATCAAAGGAGTGCAGCCTAGCAAGCAGGGCATTGAGTGGGCTGGATGGAATTGGTCCTTTTGAAGTCCTGAAGGGGCCTCCATGGCCCCAGCAGCCCAGCCTCATGAAAGCGTTCTGACAGGTCCTTGCACAGGGCGCCCAGCCCCATCACCTGCAGCGGCAGACTCCAGGTGACTGTGGTGACGGAGGGGGCTCCCGTTTCCTCCTCGACAGAGCACCCTGGGGTTGGGCAGGCAGGGAGCTGCTTCATTAGCAACAGGATCTGGGCGCCCAGCTTCCCCCGAGTCCTCCTCCCTGTTAGCTGCCTCAGCCCCTCTCCTGATCGTCACTTTGCAAACTCTTCCAAACTCCAGCCGCCCCCTCAGCTGTCTCTGGAGGGAGAGAGGGTGTTCACTGCCACCGCGCCCCTCCTCTGGGAGGGGGTGTTTTTTCTCACGTGTGGGCCACGTGTGTTGGGTTGTGCCCCAACTCGAGGGCAGATTCCTCCCTCCAGAGGTGATGAGACACACCAGGAGCAGATTGCACATTCGTCTCCTGGGAGGCAGTGGGCGAGGGAAGCAGCATGCAGCGTGTGAGCACGGGGAGGGGTGTCTGCAGATTGGTGATGGGGTGATGGGCCCCGAGAGCAGGGAGCTGGCGCTGCTGACTGTGTAGAGGCGGCAGGAGGCTGATTATAGGGCTGGGTCCCTTGGCCCTGGATGTAGGTGCAAGAAGCTGCGTACGCATTTGACTGTCAAGGTGGGGGTAATGGTTACCCTGGTGACTGGGCTAGGAAGTGGGTTGGCCTTGCAGGCGGTAATGCTGGAAAGAAATACGATGAACACCAGATAGGGCTTCTCTCTTCTAGGTTAGATGGAGCCTTGTCACCGTAAATGAAGAACAACTTTCAGTGCTTGGGCCCACCATATCCTCTGCTGGTGTCCTGTCAGCACCCCACTGCACACCTTTAAGCCCACTAAGCTGGTGTGGAAGACCTGAATCCTAGTCCTGACTCACCCTGGGACCTGCGGAAAGTCACTTCCTGTCTCCAGGCCCCACTCAGATCTCTAAGACCCGCAAGATCCCTTCGTGTTCTGATTGCTGGGCCCCCAGACATTCTGATTCAGTAGGTCTGGAGCTATGCCCAGGACTCTGCATTTTAGCCCTGCCCCCCCCACACCCCCAGGTTCGCTGTACCTACATACCGTTCAGAACCACTGAAACTCGGCGCTGAGAGCACAGGCATGCGAATCAGACAGACTCAGATTCTCATCTCAGCTCTGCTGCCTATTTGGGCAATTTATCTACAGCCCATCTGAGCCTCAGTTTTCTCACCTCTATATTGGGGGAAAGAAGACTGCCAGAGCGTTACGATGAGAATCAGCTGAGATGAGGCTGCAGTAGTGCCTGGCACATGAGGAGGGTCCCATAAGTGTTACGCTAAATTTTACTTGTTATTCGATATGAATCTGTAGTGTCTCTACTATTCTCTCCCCTTCCCAGCAGCCCCCTTCCATCTGCTCTTCTTCTCCAGCCAAATCCCACATCCAGGAAAATGGTCTCTGCAGTAAGCAAGGGAGCGTCAGGCTAGAACTCAGGCAGAGGAGGAGGAGACAGTACACTCACAGCTGGGGCCCTCACACCCTGTTCCATCTGTTTACTCTGTCGCCATGACAACTCATAGCTTACCAACCTCTGTGGGGTAGAATGACTTCCAGCATCAGGGGCTCTGGATGTGAACGGTCATTTTCCCAAAGCACCAGGAGCTGGGAGAGCTCCATGCCCACCGCCTATCCCATTCACCACATTTTCGTTTCAGGATAAACTGAGGGCTTCTCTGGCATGAGTATTTAGCTGAATTTTGCTTCAAGGCCCCAGCACCTAACACGGTGCCTGGCCTACAGCTCAAGAAATACTGGCTGAATGAATACATAAATGTAGTGTAAATCTGATTCTCTTGAGTTTCTTAATCAACGATGATCTTCACTTAGGAGAGAGTCAAAATGAAATTCCGAGTGTATGTCATTTGATTTCTTCCCCACCTACCCACTTTGGGAAAATTGCATTCCAACCTCTTTCAGTGGCATTTTTTCACCTTGGCATCGACACATGAATACATAGGAAAGCCCAGGGCCTCCAGGCCCCCCAAAGGATTGTGGTAATGTTGCCTCGACGAGTTTGTTCATCTAAGCTTTTCTGAATCAGGGTGGTTATTAATGTATCAAATTCTGTACACCAAGAACATTAATCTTTCCTTTGCAGGGACTTGCTTCCCCCAACCATGAAATTTCCATGCCCCCCTTTCCCCCCAGCCCAGTTAAAAGTAAATCTAGGATTGTCAGTCCATCAGCTTTCATCATAGTGGCCTGTACTTTTCAGATAACATATCCTCCTGTCTGGAGACAGAGGCATAGCTGAGTAAGAGTCTCTGACTTTTTCGACACAGTTGTTTCAGGTGTATCTGAACTCTATTTTGTTCAGTCACATGTGCACAGGGAGAAACAGAATGGTGCTCTTACCTTTCTTGACTTTTAAAAATTAAGAACAAAAAAATTAATTGAAAGCAAAACAGAACAAAATCAATTCCCATCCTCCTCTATCGAGGACTACCTCTCTCTAGCAAAAGACGGAATTGGTGAAACTCAGATCTGCTCAGTACTGCAGCTGATTAACAAATCTCAAAAGAAAAAGAGATTAAAACTCTTGGCTCCGAAGTTTTTTTCAATATCTGAGAGATAAATTTTCTATTAGGTCCGCCATAATAGACAATTGTGAGATAATAGAAAATATATACATTGGTCTCTGCCCCTGGTTCCTAGCACAGAGTTCCTAAAACTCTTGTAATTTCCTAAGTAATAAGAACACTAGGAGCGGGGACTTCCCTGGTGGTCCAGTGGTAAAGAATCCGCCTTACAATGCAGGGGACCCGGGTTTGACCTCTGGTCAAGGAACTAAGATCCTACATGCCTCGGGACAACTAAGCCCGAGCGTCACAACTACTGAGCTCGCGTGCTGCAAGCTACAGAACCCAAGTGTCCGGGAGCCTGCGGGCCACGACTAGCGAGAGAGAGAAAAAAAAAACCCGCACACCACAGCTAGAGAGAAGCCTGCGCACCTCAAGGAAGAGCCCGCATGCCTCAACAAAGATCCCACGTGTCCCAACTAAGACCCGCCACAGCCCCCCCCCAAAAAAAAGAACACTAGGAACATCTTTTGTTCTGTTGAGGCCACTCTGGGTGAGCTCCTGAATGGGGGCTGGTCACCAGCATGACCAAGCCTTGATTAGAAGCTTAGGATTTTCAACCCCCCCCCACCTTGTCCTCCAGAAAGGGGGAAAGGCGGGAATGGAGTTAGTAATTGATCATGTCTCTGTGAGGAAGCCTTCATAAAATCCCAACAGTAGGGGCTCGGAGAGCTTCCAGGTCGGTGAATAGGTGGAGGTGATGGAAGAGTGGTACACAGAGAGCGCGTGGAAGCCTCACGCCCTCATCTCTTCCATCTGGCAGTTCGTCTGTATCCTTTATCATACCCTTTTATAATAAACTGGTAAATGTAAGTAAACTGTTCTCCTGAGTTCTGTGAGCCGCTCTAGCAAATTAATCAAACCTGAAGGGGGGGTCGTGGGAACCTCTGATTTACAGCTGATGGGTCAGAAGCCCTGGTGACAGCCTGGACTTGTGATTAGCAACGGAGGTGGTGGGGTACAGAATTGTAGGGCTGAGCCCTTCACCTGTAGGATCTGATGCTACTTCCAAGTAGATAGCACCAGAATTGAGTTAGACTGTAGGACACCCAGCTGGAGTCGAAGAGAATTGTGGTGGGTGTATGAGAGAATCCCCCCACCCATATTGTAATTGGGTCCTAGAATAATTCCAACAATTGAGCTTTGGTTAATTAAGCGTGGTCTTGAGAAGTAACATTTGTTCATTCATTAACCAAGCATTTGAGTACTTAGTATGTGCTAGGCAGGGCCAGCTTCATGGGCCTGCAGCCTGGACAGTAGCATAGGGAAGGCTTGTGCTCAGTAGAGCCCCAAGCTTGAGGTTTAATGCTCTGCTGTCACCATCCTGAAGTTCTTGGCAACTTTATCTTTGAACTTGTGTTTGGTAAGTGAGGTCCGATGGGACACTGGCACCTGCGCAGGAGTAGAGGAACTAAGCACGGTGTGTGGACCAAGGCAAGCTTCCCTCATCTGCTGGTTTCTGAGGCTGGGTTCTGGGTTTGTTTACCAGCACAATATTTTGTTTTGTTTTGTAATTTGGATTTCAGAGCTCTGAAGGGAAGCAGTGCCACCCAAGTGCTTGCAGCCTCACTGCTCCCTGTTGGCATAAACCTGGCCACATCACACATTTGTTACTTGTCTGTGATTTTATTTTATTATTTATATATATATATATATATATATATATATATATATATATATATATGTATATATATATTTTTTTTTTGGCCACACTGCATGGCTTGTGGGATCTTAGTTCCCCAACCAGGCATCAAACCCAGGCCGCCTGCAGTGGAAGCTCAGAGTCCTAACCACTGGACTGTCAGGGAATTCCCACTTGTTTGTGTTTTTAACTTTGAATTTATTCAGCAGTTCCTTCAACAAGCAGAGTTAAAAGCTGATTTGGGTTCCTGTTCTGCATATCCAACTCTGTTGCAAAAAGGAAGGGACTCCTTTATTCAAACCCAAGACAAAAGCATATTCCATCTAACAGAAATATTTGTAAGGCGTCACTCTACTCACCCAGCACCATGGTTGGAGCTAAGCAGGAACAAAAGGGGTGAAAATGAGATGCAGCCCCCGCCTATTTGAGCTTATGATCTAAGAGGAGAAACAAGATATGCAAACCATTAACAAGGGCAGCTTTATGTAATGACCATATAAGTGTTTTAATACCAAAACTGATTTTAGTTACTCAAGTGTTATTTCTTAGACAAAGCAGGAGCGTGGGGATGGGGTGGAGGCGAAAGTGTGTGATCAAACTTACATCCGTGGATAAATCAAATCCTTATACTACTCCATTGTAAATCAACTATATTTCAATAAAAACTTTTAAAAAATAAATTAACTTTAAAAATTAAACAAAAATAAAATTAGTAAAATATATAGATATATATAGATATACTACTCACTCTTTCCCCTTAAAAAGACAGGTAAGACAGGAAATAACACCAAGGAGGGTGCTTCCTGTTCAAGGAGATTGCCTCAATGAAACTTTAGCCATCACAGGTCTTCCCTGAATCATTTAGGGGGCAGGAAAGAAAGACACCCCTGTTAAGGAAGAGGGGAGAGAAGAGATACCAAAACACAAGGCATAATAGTGGAAGGACTTTTAAAGACAGTGATGTCTAATATTCCATATTAAGTAGTTGGCATTGCTGAGTTGTAAAGACCCCTCCTTTGCCCGAAAAACTTTGATAAAATCTGCCCCACAGACCAGGGCACTGTATCCCATGAGTGGGGCTTCTTCCTTCATTTTTACATCTCCCAGTGAGTCTGGCACTTGGCAAGAAATTGATGAGTATGTAATATAAGAGAGAAAAAAAACAGAAAAAATGTTTAATGAATAGACACAAATGAGAGAGTGATTGATGGTCCACTAGCTTCTCCAGACTGCACATCCAGGTACAACTTGGAGATACAGAATGTGCTATGAGGTGCTTCCAGAGGGTGTGGGTTGGATGGGGGAAGTGAAGCAGAGCCTTTGTTCATTTATATTTGGAGACCCAGCTATAAATAGGTGCTGTGGCCCAAAAGACTCAAAGCACCTTAGAAGTAAGCCTATATCAGAAGGGGCCGCATTCAGGGTGAAACAGATTGAGCTGGTATCAAATACTTCCACACAATTTCTCAGCGAGACTACGCGAGGATCTTTAACGCTGTGTGCTGTGACAGCGTTTGCCTTGGCACACAGAGCCCAGGCTGTCTGCTGGCACCTGTTTCGCCCCAATGCCTGATAAGGTTCATTCCTGACTCACGCCAGCTCGCTGTTTCATAAGAAAGGGCAGCTCCGTTTCTCTGCCTGTGTCACCACAATATTATTGAGAACAATAATTTGAACAATGAGAACTTATAATTCTCTGGTAACGTGCAAAATACTGTCGTTTATGGCAAAGTAATCTCCTGAGTGTTGGGTAATGGAAACCATTATGTTCTGCTTCGGTTTGCATGGCAAGCGTCAACCTTGGCTGTGAATAGAATTAGAATCACTCATTTACTCCCTCACTCACTCTTCAGCACATACTGATAGAATGCCAGTGATGGAGCAGGCAGTGTATACTGTGGAGTCGAGAGTCTGGCTTTATTCCCTCCCAGGGAATCTTGATCCAGAAGGAAGGCCTTCCAGAACAATGACCATTTGATCCTAGGCTCTAGGAGAGTAATAAAATACCTCACAGACACCCAAGAACGCACCGGCTACCATCTTTGAGGGGTCACACTATAGGAGTTCAAGTCTCAAACCAAAAACCTCCTGTATACCCCACAGACATGACCCAGTGGGCTGAGCTGGGTCTGAATTCTAGTCCTGACCCTCACTAGCTAAGTCACGTGGGACATGTGTCTTCTCCTCCCCGAACCTTTAGTACAGGAGTTGAAGTAGAAATAAGGCATGTCCTTAAGTTCACTCAAGCAACAGGACATGGGACGGATTGATGGCTCTTATGAACAAATATTCTATGCCACTTCAGGCAAATCGTTATAACTCAGAGCACAGCACACATTAAATGGTAAGCATAAACAGATAAGATTAATTCCTCTTAAAGTTAGCTCCAGACCGATAAAGCAATTTCAAGAATACTACAGCCTTTCAAACTCTTTGTTAGGTGATTGCATTGAAATAGAGTCTCGAGAAGAAATCAGCACACGTACAAAATGTCCATCTACATTCAACAGTCACTACAGCGCTGAATGCACATGAACCCAGACACAAACAAGACCTGCTTAACAAAGTTTCTGGCTTGTTGCTAAGAAACCACGACTGCCTAGCATGCATGTGACCGCTCTGTGTCTTGTGTCAACTCATTATGCCCGCATAATTAGAGTGAACTTAACATTGGAGAATGGAATGTGGGATTGTGTTTTTCATCACCTATAGTTAGTCTATTATTGTCCAGAGGCCTAAAGAATATTTTCCAGAACCAGGTGAAAGAACAGAGAAGTCAAGGAAGAATTGAGATCATGTGGAGGGAGGGAGGAAGGAAATATGATTCTTCACGTGACAATCCACAAAGACCTAACCACTGGGTGGTGGCCTTTCATTAGCTGTCCTTTTTTCCTTTCAAATACTGTGCTGTCATACTGGTCAAGCATGGACACCCAGGCCTGGACGCCATGATGTAAGTGAACCAGAAGAGTGAGGGGCAATATTCCCACAGTGATGGGCATTGTCACCCTAAGCCACTTCCCTTGTAGGAGAACAAAGACTGGTGGAAACAAAGACTGGCTGCATCTTCCCCCCCCCGGGATTGAGAGGGTCAAACGTGACTGGCATTTCCTCCTAGTAGCCCTGCCCCAACGTCCAGCCCATCCCAGCTGGCTGAGCATCCTTTAGCCTGTGGGTGGCTGCAGTTTCCCAGAATTCCACAATTACTCTGGAGCCCAGAAGCACATGAGATGGTTTCTTTCTGAGCTTGGAGAGGATGTTTCATAAATCACTTCTCTTAGGAAAGCAAATGGTCGCAAGAGAACTCAAAATTATTCCTCCACTCCCCTGGCTGGATTTCAATTTCCTTACCCCGTTTTACTGGACAGTCAACTTTTTAAGACATTGATCCAAGGGATGATGCATGGGAGACAGATAAGTTAGCAAACAACCATTTGGTGTGGTGAGCAACGAGATCAGGGTAAACACGCAGGGCTATGGACCCCAGAGAAGGCGCCTATTCCTGAATGGGACAGGTGTGTGTGTGTCAGAGAAGGGGTCCTTGAAGAAGTAACATCTGAGAACCCACAACTGTAGCTTCTCCACTTGAGGGCAGATACTTGGCCTTAGTTGTTTCTGCATCTACCCTGTGCCTAGCACAGAGCCTCACACTTGGTGGGTGTGCCATGACCATGACCTTTGACTGCTACCTACTTAGGCATCTCAGATGACCACTTATCATCTCAGCCATTGGTCGTACCTTTCTCTAGCTTGCTCATTCTTTGAGCCCTAGGGAAATTTCGTTTATATTTGCTTAACTTTGATTTGACAATTTTATAAAAACCAACTCAAGGCCAGCTTCCAGACTCTTACTGTGTCTTGGAAGAGGAACTCTTCCACTAAGGGTCTAAGCAGGGTCAGGCAGGCCAGGCCCGTTCTAGGCATCAAAGCCCTGAGGCTCCCCAGAGCAAGCCCTCCTATTCAGCACCTGCTGAGGGTTCGGGCAAGTCAGGGGGCAGATGGCAGGGCTCTAGTGACTGGTGCCCACCATCTCCATTGTCAAATAACAGGGCTCTTCACACCGCTGTGTGGGCACACACACACATAGGTTGTGGTTGGGGGCAGTAGTTTTCCAGAAAAATAGTAATATAAGTATCAGATAAACTCATTAAGTCAGAAAAAGGAAAAAAACACCTACTTCATACGTTAGCTGCATTTTGAATGACAGCCTTTTAAAAAACATACCCAATGCTAGAGGGGAAACTTAGACAATGACTGTGCCTAAAAGCCACTTGCTATTAAAACCTAACTCATAATATGGACATATATACAGTACCAAATGTAAAATAGCTAGCTAGTGGGAAGCAGTCGCATAGCACAGGGAGATCAGCTAGGAGCTTTGTGTCCACCTAGAAGGGTGGGACAGGGAGGGTGGGAGGGAGGGAGACGCAAGAGGGAAGAGATACGGGGATATACGTATATGTATAACTGATCCATTTTGTTATAAAGGAGAAACTAACACACCATTGTAAAGCAATTATACTTCAATAAAAATGTTAAAAAAAAACAAAAACCTAACTCATATCGCTGTATCATGTGCATTCTTCAAAGTCCTGTCTGCGGGGGGAAATTGTGTACCTTAGATTTTAATCTTCCTTAATCACTGCTTTCATGATGTCACTTTTGTGTTCAAGAACTTGAACTGATGCCTAAGTCCCACTGAAGGCTGTCCGAAGTCTCAGCCCCCATATTTTCTATTGTAAAGTCCTTCCACAGTTCAGCCTCCTGCTCTCACCAGGTTTGCTGCCTCTGCTTGTGCTGGAAACCATGCTCATTCCTGCCTCCAAACACTTGGTTACACATTTCCCCCACCATGAATACTCTTTCCCTTTTCTCCACTAATAGTAATCTACCTTGTCCTTCAAAGTTCAATTTATGCCTGCTTTCTTTCTAGAATGATCCCAGATAATCTTAACTCTCCTCTCCTCCTCAATCCCGATACCCCCATCGTTTATGCACATTGTCTTGTCCAGTTTTCTACACTTCCATGTGTTTCGTGTTTCTGTTTCACAGAGAGAAGGCAACATTGTCTAGTTGGAAGCGCATTGGATTTGAAGTTGAGCCTCGGCTCTGTCACCTATTAGCTGTGTGGCCTTGGGCAAGTTACTAACCCTCTCTGGACCTAGTTTCCTCATCTATAAAAAAAGGACAATAGTATCTATTTTGCAGGATTGTGGTGATTTTTAGAGGAAATGGGTGGAAACAGATCTGGCATACAGGGAGCTTCATGACGATGGCTACCCTTGGTATCAATGATCTCCAAGGCCTCCTTCTTCTGGCCTGGCCTTCTCAGAGGGTGTGATTAAAGAGAGCTGGATGGCTGTGGCAGGGGTAGGAAGGCACTGACTTCTTCCTGATGCCAATCCTGCCTGAACATGAAAACCCTTCCTACCTAACTCCTCCCCTCCCTCCCGCCACATACAAAATGTCACTCGCCATCGTTGGCCCATGAGATAAATTGTGCATTTTGATCCAGGAGTGTTTGCTCCTCTTTTGTGCCTCGCTCTGGGCATTTCAACATACATATGTCCTCTTCAAGCCCCTCCCCCTGTGCCACCCAGCTCTAATCCACCTCCTCCCTCATCCCTTCAATCAAAAGTTGCCAGGAATGCCTCCGAATCCTCACCTCGCTTTATGTGTCATTTGCTTATTATTGCCCTGCAGGATTAAATGAGTTAATCTATGAAGAGCCCTTCGAATAATCCCTGGTGCAAAACAAGCTCTAAAGAAGTACAGTAAGTCCCCTACATACGAAAGAGTTCCATTCCAAGAATGCATTCGTAAGTCCAATTTGTTCGTTAGGTCCAACAAAGTTAGCCTAGGTACCCAACTAACACAGTCGGCTATACAGTACTGTACTGTAATAGGTTTATAATACTTTTCACGCAAGTAATACATAAAAAACAAACACAAAAAACAAAGAAAACATTTTTAATCTTACCGGACAGTATCTTGAACGGTACAGTAATACAGCACAACAGCTGGCACACAGGGGCTGGCATCGAGGGAACAGGCAAGAAGAGTTACTGACTGGTGGAGGGAGAGGAGGTGGGAGACGGTAGAGCTGAAGGATCGTCAGCAATAGGAGACAGAGGACAAGCTGCAATTTCACTCACGCTGGACGTTGATGGAATGCACGTTCGCATCTTTGAAAGTTCGCAACTTGAAGGTATGTACGCAGGGGACTTACTGTATTGGTTTTTATTACTATTACGCTCGTCCTCCATCACCCACTGTGCTGGATGCCATCAGTGCTTCATTCCGTGTGCCTCTCCAGACCTAGTCTCTGTCCATGGAGGCTGAGGCCCAGGGATGCAGGACCTGGATCCTAGCTTCTAGCTTCCCTTTGGGCTCAGCTAATGAGGAACCCAGAGGAGGGGGGCGAGGAGATCGCTGTCAGGGTATTGTTTTCTCCCATCTCCTTCCCTGAGGCTGCTGAGGGCGAGGCCACAGAAGGCCCCTCCCCACAGCTCTCTCCCCCTCCACGTCCTGGTAACAGCTCCCCCCCAAACTCCCTCAGGCCCCCTGATGTTACCAGCCCCAAAGTACAGCGTGGTCCCTTTATTAAGTTCTCCTGAAATTACCCAAATTGACTATGTCATCTGTTTCTTTCCAGGCTCCTGTTTGAGACACCTACTTTCTAAATATTGTACCTAACACTGTTAGGTTTAGTCACATGTCATAGGTCGGTCAGGTTCCCTGAGGCTCTTCTGAATTTCTCTTTTAAAGATGTCTTGAAATATATATGTTATTTTTAAGATCATTATTAGGATGAATTTAAGAATTCATACTTATTTTAAAGATTTAACCATAAGACTCCCTGAGACTATGTCAGAAGCCCCTGGGATTTGGAGGTTCCTCGAGAATGCCATGCAAAGCACTAAGGCAATGCCCTGGATGAGGGTGGCTGAGGAGATGCCGAGGAGCCACGCTATGAAGACCATGACCTTCACGGCTGGGGCATGAGTCCCCGTGGCCGAGTCCTCAGGAAGAGGTATCTTCTGTCCCCTCCTTGGAGCCATAGTGCCCCTCAGAGAACAAAGGCACCGCCCTGGTCAGCTGCGCTGGGCAGCAGAGGGAACGGTGCACAATACCGGGGTCTCTCTAGACCGTGGAGCCAGGCTGTGCTGGAGGGAGCCCCACAGGAGACAGTCAGCCTGTCCCAGACCTTGACAATGGCAGCTCCAAGCCAGACTCGATTTATTTTTAAAAAATAAAGGCACGAGACATTTCTTGAACCTCAGCGTTATAGGAGAGACTAATTGTCACCCCTCCTATTTTGTAGGAGAGGCTTGTGATGATGGCCACCCAGAAGAAAGGCCTTAATTCCCAGAATCCTTTGCAGATTGGTGAACAGAATTTCCAGGTCCTGCCCTTAAGGAGAGGGGCATGACGATGGGAGGTTATTCTCACTCAGCTCTGTTCTGTGAAGTCTCGGGGGCCCATGCTCCTTCTAGCCCTAAGATATTGCCTTCATCTATGGGGTCTGAGTTGTCTCCCCATTTATGTCTGCATGCCAGTGGTTGCCAGAGCCTTGGGATGGGGGATGAAGGTCACTGGAAAGAGATAGCAGGCAGGAATTTATTGGGGTGATAGATCTGTTCTGTATCTTGATTATGGTGAGGGTTACATGAACCTATACATGTGTTAAAATTCATAGAACTGTACACCAAAATGGGGGAAAAGTCAATTTTACTGCATAACCTAAAGAATAAAATTACTACACACACGCATATAGGTATATGTGTATGCGTGTGTGTATATATACACATCTAGTGTTTAGTTGTGTGCCTGATGCACAGAAAGTGATCTAGAACAGTTCTACTCAATGGCCAGCAGCCCACAATTACTATTAGGATCCCTGATGCGATAGCACCTCATGCTAGAGGATAAATCAACTACTTTGCTAAGCACTCTCGTTAGGCTGTAGCCAAGTTTTCTTTTTCACAGGAAGACTTTCCCGGTGGAGTTAACAGCTTGTTGATTTACGTTACGGTGCAAGCTCCTTTTGTAGAAGCAGGTGGGTGCTTTGAGTAGCACTGCTCTAGAAACTGTAGCTATAATAACATTCATGTTATTTACATAAGAACGTTGTAACAATGGTCACTGAAGGCAGAGACCATGGCATGGATCTCTGGTGGCCAGCGCTGGGCACAGGACCTGGCAGACAGGAGATGTCAAATCAGGCTTGTTGGAGGAGATGAAGACTTGTACTCACAGTTCATCCACTCGTGGGACTGACGAACTGAGGGGCAGACAAATAAACAGTGTAGTCTAAGGCAAGGCATATTGAAATGCCAGCTGAATAGTGGCCCAAGAAAAGAGTCCTGCACAAGGACCAAAAGGGGTGACAACCTGTTGGAATATGTCTTTCCCTGATGCCTGAGATTTTGCCTTTTTTCCATGTGTGCCCCCAGAACCAGTCCTTCTCTCCAAGTCTCTACAGGCTGCTGCCCTGCTGCCACCTGTTTTAATCCAGAGCACCTTATCCTGCTTAAGAAAAGTCATACAAGGGAATTCCCTGGCGGTCCAGTGGTTAGGACTCCGTGCTTCCACTGCAGGGGGCCTGGGTTCGATCCCTGCTCAGGGAACTAAGATTGTTCTTCAAGCCGCACAGTGTGGCCAAAAAAAAGGAACACAAGATCTGGTCCATGAAAAGGCAAAGAGGCGAAGCAGAGGGGAAAATTCGAGACTACAGTTGAGAAGCCAGCACCCTGGCACCCGCGTTGCCCACAATAAGCAGGATGGCCTTGGGCAGGCATCCCTGTCTACGGGCTTCTGTAGAAGCAGAAGATGGGCTGGGCTCTCAGACTCTCTCACTTTCACCCCTCCAACCCCGACATTCTCGTATTCACTGGGGCTGAAGTCATAACTCATTGATCGGACCCTTTTCATCCTTCTTTTCCTGCCCAAGATATGCACCTCTGGGTATATTGGTCCTTTGCCAAAGTCCAGCAAGCTTTGACCGTAAAGAAAAGCATGTTTCACTCCTAACAAGAAATCCAGAAGTTGAATACGCCTGGCGCCTAACTTCTTGAGTTCTCTGGGTGCCCTCGGCACAGCCAGTTCCCCAGCAAATAAGTCCACCATCTCTGCCATCACAGACCTTCCGGTGGATTGCAGCAGCCTCTATTATTTCAATGTATAATTTATGTGGCCCGTTTCCACTGCCAAGGACAGCCCTCAAAGCACACTGGATCCTGCACAGGGAAACTGGGAGCTCTGTCCTCTGAGATGCGTGTGCTCTCCACCCATGACCACACACAACTTTTCCGAAGTCTTTCACTTTACTGGGGCACCTCACTAGGCCAGGAACAATGGGACCTGGGAATAACAGGACAATCACCACAATTTCAAGGCTGCGCTTAGAGACAGTGATGTGGGTGACATTAAACACATAGACTGTGTTTGCAGCAGCTGCAGGGCTGTACCTGGCAGGCTGGAGCCCACAGCTTCACACGGTTACATCTTAGCAGCCAAGCAGCATAGCCAAGCAGGCATCAGGTTCCTCATCAGAAGCCTGCGTTCCAATTTTGACTCTGCCTGCTACCCAGGAGGCCTCAGAAACGTCATGCCAACTCTCTGGACTTGAGCCTCCTCACCTTTAAAATATAAATACACTAGCTCCTGCCCTCCCAGCCCTGCTGGGTTGCAACCAGGATGGAGAGGAATAATACACGATTTACTGTGTTGGAGATACTGGAAAACATTAAAAGCTAGACAAATAGGTAAGATTTTAAAAATTAAAAATTCTTTAGCAAAACTGCTAAACTTTTGATATAGTAACTACATATGTTGCCATTTAAAACAAGGGAGACATTATGTAAATTGCATAGTTATCTATGCCAATGCGTAAGTATCAAGTTGCTTAAATACAAAGATCTTCTGTGCTTAAAAAAAAGAGAGAGGAATAATACATGATTTACTGTGTTGGAGATATTGGAAAACATTAAAACCTAGACAAATAGGTAAGATTTTAAAAATTAAAAATTCTTTAGCAAAACTGCTAAATTTTTGATATAGTAACTACATATGTTGCCATTTAAAACAAGGGAGACATTATGTAAATTGCATAGTTGTCTATGCCAATGCGTAAGTATCAAGTTGCTTAAATACAAAGATCTTCTGTGCTTAAAAAAAAGAGAGAGGAATAATACACGTAGAAGTTATCTGTAAAACACTATACTCTGGCTACTCAAAGGGTGGCCCAGGGACCAGCAGTATCAACATCACGTGGGCGCTTGTTAGAAATGCAGGATCCCAGGCCTCTCTCCTCTCCTGCTGAATAGGAATCTGACTTTTACCGAGACCCCCGGGTGACTTGTGTGAGACGCTGTGATAAGCAAACCTCAGTGTGGCGCGGGAACAAGAATGTGCCGAGTGGAGCCTGCAGCTCTTAGTTCAAGTTCAGTTCTGCCACTGCCTGCCTTCGTGGCCTTGGAAAAGCTGCTGGAGCCTTGTTTCTACAATTAGAAAACAGTCATGCTGTTTTCACTTTCCTGGCAGGGCAAAAGGATAGTAAGGGGTAGCCAGATATAGCCAGATGGGAAATGGAGACGATAAAATGATGGAGAAGAGCAGGAAATAGGTCAGTGCTTCCTTCTGCCTGCCCTGTGTCACCTCCACCCATATTTTCCCCAGTCGCCAAAACCTGTTGACCAAAGGCAGCTGAAGAGTGGGCAGTTCCTGCTCTGCTTGCAGGTATCCCAAAGTGGCAACCAATGCAGATGGAAAGAGAAGGCCAGGAGCCTGGGGCTATGAGGGTCCCCAGTTCCTCCAGGAGAGCTGGTGGGTTGTCAGCTTGTTCCCAGACCACAGAGCCTCCCCATGAATGGTACCTGGAGACCCAAGACTGAGGTCAGCAAGTGACCGGGGGAACACAGGGCAGCCGCATCCTCTGGCTTACAGGCTGTCTCGGAGGCCTTGCCTGCACATTTAATGAGTGACGTTATTATTACACTGGATTTTCTATTAAGCAGGCTTCTTGATATAACCTGAACGTGAGAGGACTTGACCCGTGTTTCAAAATTTTCCAGCAATGCTGGGAAATGGACTGCGTCACACTCGACAAAATTCCATCCAAGCAATTACCCAGGGAGAGGTATTATAATTGCACAGATGTAAGTGCTCCATTTCGTGGGTTTAAAAACACCAACTTTACAGAGCTGTGGTGAGCATTAAATGACATAATGTATGGACTGCTCTTGGCATAGGACTTGTTATTAATTTTTTCCCTGCAGTCTCGCAGATGAATTGAAAGCTTTGGTCTGCCCCAGAGGCCTCGTCCTTGGCCTCAGCCCTGGCAGCTGCATTGTAATGGCTCTGCTAATCAACGTTTCTAGTTCATGGTGATGGAGCCCCCGGCCCTGATCCTAAAATCCCTGACTCGTGGCTGATGGAGTTTTTTTCTGAAAAATCTCTTCTATTTTTTTTCAGGTACCATAGGCAGCCTGGCCCTCTGTGCTTTCTGCAGCTAAAAACAATCCCTTGAGGAAATCATGTTAAAGAAGTCCTTGCAGACAATAGTTTTAAATGCTCCTGGGTGCACACTCAAAACCCAGGGAATAATATGTGGGATAAATAGTATGGACTGAGCCCTGACCAGGTATGACAGATTGACTTACTGGCCCCAATTCTTCACCCCTCCTTATATCCACACCCTTGCCATGGCCTCATTTTGGACAGGGTAATTCCACAGTCCCGGATTTTGGGCCTGTGTGACTTGCTTTGTTCAATGGAATGGAATAGAAGTGACAGCATGTCAGTTCCAAGCCTAGACCTTAAGAAACTTCATATGGGGTCTTCCCTGGTGGCGCAGTGGTTGAGAATCCTTCTGCCAATGCAGGGGACATGGGTTCGAGCCCTGGTCTGGGACCACATGCCATGGAGCAACTAAGCCCGTGCGCCACAACTCCTGAGCCTGCGCTCTAGAGCCCACGAGCCACAACTACTGAGCCCCCATGCTGCAACTACTGAAGCCCACACGCCTAGAGCCCATGCTCCGCAATGAAGAGAAGCCACCACAATGAGAAGCCCGTGCACCGCAATGAAGAGTAGCCCCCGCTCGGCACAACTAGAGAAAGCCTGCACACAGCAACGAAGACCCAATGCAGCCAAAAATTAATTTAAAAAAAAGAAGCTTCATATGTTTCTGCCATCGCCACAAAAAAAACTTCCCCTGGGCAGCTGCTGCCGCATCAAGCTGGACTCCAAAATGAACCCACTTGGATCAGAGCCGCCCCAGCTGCCCACAGACCATCAGAGAAAATCAAAGGTACTGCGGATGCCACAGCTTGAAGCAGAGTCACCCAGCCAAGCCCAGCATAGACTAACAACTGCCCCATCCTGCCTGCAGGGCCAAAGGGAAAAAGAAAAGATTGTTGTTTTAAGCCACTGTGTTTGGGGATGGTTTATTACGTGGAATTCTTGTGGCTGTAGGAAACTAATACACCATGTGATGAAACTGGAAAAATAAAACGGGAGGAAAAGAAATAAGGAGGGAGACAAGGAGAGCAGGAAAGAAGGGGAAGGTTAGAGCTCCGTACACTGTGTCAGCTTATTCTGAAGATGGACTTGGGCTGTCGGGTGTTCTCAGCTACAGGCGCACATAGTGATCATACACCTTGGTACCACAGAGCCCGGTTGTACCAGCTGCATGTAATCCTGGGAACCTAAGACCAGAAGTGGAGTTCACAGGGGGGCAGGAAAGCAATGGCAGAGCTAGGAACACCCAGGACCTAGGATCAACAAGACCCACATCTGCATTTGAGGTGAGAGAAGATGGGAAATGAGAAATTACATCTTACTGAGACTCAAGCCCAGCTTTGGAAAGCAGGACAGGGCTGGTCAGAGTGTTAGCCTTGGGCCGAGGCAGGCAAGGGAGACCCAGAATTGAGCCTGTTTCCTATGGGTGGGGGCAGGGCAGGGACAAGGCAGGTGCCAGGTTTCAGGAGGCAGGACTTGACAGCGGGAAGGAGCCAAATGGGTAGAGAGGGTGTATTAGTCAGGATTCTCCAGAGAAATAGAACCAATTGGATAGATAGATACATAGATTGATAGATAGGCAGATAGATATAGATTTATTATAGGAATTGGCTCATATGACTTTAGAGGCCAAGAAGCTCCAGGATCTGCCATCTGTAAGCTGGAGACCCAGGAGAGCTGGGGGTATCACTTCTGAGTCTGAAGCCTGAGAACCAGGAACACCAATGTCAGGGACAGGAGAAGATGGCTGTCTCAGCTCAAGCAGAGAGACTGAATATGCCCTTCCCCAGCCTTTTTGTTCTATTCAAGCGCCCAGCAGATTAGATGATGCCCACACACATTGGTAAAAGTTCTTTACTCTGTCTACCAATTCAAATGCTCATCTCTTCCAGAGACACCTTCACAGACACCTCCAGAAAGTATTTCACCAGCTATCTGGGCATCATTTAGCCCAGTCAAGTTGACACATAAAGTTAACCATCACACAGGGGCACCCAGGGGTTGCATTTAGGGGACCTTGCAGGTATGGGGTACTTGCCTACTGGAGTGGGTTGGATGATGGCCCCCAAAAGATATGTCCATGTCCTAATACCTGGAATCTGCGAATGTGACCATATTTAGTAAAAAGGTCTTTGCAGATGTGTTTGAGTTAAGGATCTCAAGATGAGATCATCCTAGGTTATCCACGAACTCCAATGACAACCCATTGTTTTAAAAGAGACAGGGGACTAAAGCTCTGCACTTCCATTGTAGGGGGCCCAGGTTCAATCCCTGGTCTGGGAACTAAGATCCCGCATCCCTCGGGGCACAACCAAAAATATAAATAAATAAAAATTAAAAAAACAAAAGAGACAGAAGAGGAGAAGACCATGTAAAGACAAAGCCAGAGATCAGAGTGTTGAAGCCACAAGCCAAACCTAGAGCCTCCAGAATCTGGAAGAGGCAAAGAAGATTCTCCCGTGGAGCCTGCCAACACCTTGATTTCAGACTTTTGGTCTCAGAGACTGCAAGAGAATAAATCTCTTTTTAAAGCCATGAGATTTCTGCAATTTTTTATGGAAGCCCTCAGAAGCTAATACACCCCTTCACCCTGAATCACAGCACAGAATCATCTACTGAGGGAAGAGTTCCCCCCAAAAAATATCCCTCAGAAAATAGTCCCTTCACACACGAGCAAGTGTAAAGTGTCTCATCCTGATACCACCTCATGCCTGCCAGAACGGCTATTATCAAAAAGACAAGAAAGGGGCTTCCCTGGTGGCGCAGTGGTTAAGAAACTGCTTGCCAATGCAGGAGACACGGGTTCGAGCCCTGGTCCGGGAAGATCCCACATGCCACAGAGCAACTAAGCCCGTGCACCACAACTACTAAGCCCGTGTGCTACAACTACTGAAGCCCGTGTGCCTAGAGCCCATGCTCCACAACAAAGAGAAGCCACTGCAATGAGAAGGCCGTGCACCACAAAGAAGAGCAGCCCCCGCTCGCCGCAACTAGAGGAAGCCCACGCGCAGCAATGAAGACCCAACACAGCCATAAATAAATTAATTTAAAAAAAAAAAGACAAGAAATAACAAACGTTGGCGAGGATGTGGAGAAAAGGGAAACCTCATACACTGTTGATGGGAATAATTCATGCAGCCATTGTGGAAAAGTGTGGAAATTCTTCAAAAATTCAGACTAGAACCATATGCTTCAGCTATCCCAATTCTGGGCATTTATCCAAATATGAAAACTCTAATTTGAAGAGATGTATGTACCCCTATGTTCATTGCAGCATTGTATCCAATAGCAAAGATATGGAAACAACCTAGGTGCCCATTAAGGGATGAATGGATAAAGAAGACATGGTGTGTATACACAATAGAATACTACTGGGCCATAAAAATGAATGAAGTCTTGCCATTTGCAGCAACGTGGATGGACCTTGAGGGTATTATGCTAAATGAAATAAGTCAGACAGAGAAAGACAAATACCGTATGATTTCACTCATATGTGGACTATAAAAAAGCAACCAACAAACAAACAAAGTGAACAAACCAAATCAAACAAAAACAGGTACAAAGATACAGAGACCAGAGGAGTGGTTACCAGAGGAGAAGGAGGGGAGGGTGAAATGGGAAAAAGGGATTAATTGTATGGTGTTGGATGGAAAATGAATTTTGGTAGTGAGCACGCTGTAAGGTATATAGAAGTAGAAACACAATGTTGTTCACATGAAACTTATATAATATTATAAATCAATGACACTTTGGTAAGATAAATAAATAAATAAAGTGTCTCATCCTAAGGGGTGGCTTCTTGTTTACTTTGTACAACAGAGCACTGTGGGACTCCTTCAGTCAAAGCTAGTTTCAGATACATATAAAGATCACTTGGCAGAAATGGTAAAAAGGAGTTTCATAATTTTTCCCAGGGAGGGTGGTCTCACTGTGCAAGTGCTAGACACGAAGTCACGAGGCTTTTAAAGCATCACGGTAAGTGGTTAAGTAGCGAGATTACAAACACTTGAAGAAGAGCTGTCCCAATGTTGTGCAAACGAGGACTCGTGGCTTGGGATTAATTTTCCAGTGACAGTATATTTAATAGATTGAGAAAGTGGGAAAATGAGACATTACTGAATATTCAGGACCACCTGCATGGCATTGCACCTGCTCTTCAGGAAAAGGCTTTTGATAGAGGCTCCACTAACTCCACTTTGGGGATAAACAAAGTTTGACATGTAGGAAATGTAAATGAATATTTGCTGAGTGAATAAATAAACCCCACATCGATACAGGCTCCATTAACCCCACTTTAGGGCCATGAGAGTTTATCCCACAGACCAGCAGGCACTCTGCCTAATTCTCTAGGATGGCGAGGAACAGACCAAGGCAACCCTAAAGTAAGTTAGTGCCCTCCCATGCAGAAGAGATGGAGGTGGGTCATTCCAGCGGGGGACACAGGCCTGGCCCCACTGAGCATCAAAGGGAAAGACTAATGCTGGGGGAAGGAAAGCCCTTCTCCAGAGGCCTGGGGCCCAGGTCTGGTGGCCTGTGGGCTGGATCTACCCAAGGCTGGGATGGCCAGGATGCGGTGGTTGTTCTGGATGCTGATGCTGTCTTAATGGAAGACTGTCTGGAGACTTCACTTGTGTTCAAAATTCAGAAGATCTGGCCTTATCGGACCCCCCATCCCACAGGGCAGCATCTCAGATCTGACCCTTCCCTTACACAGGACAGCAATTCTCTGAGTTGCCCAGTCCTCTCCAGCCTCTGTTGCCATTTATTATGGCATTTGGACTATAGTTTTTCTTGTATTAAGACACTTTCTCAGTACACATGTCTATCAAAAGTGGGACAAAGAAAGATGCACTGGGAGAACCCTGTGTGTCAGTGAAATAGGAGAGAGGATTTATATCGTGAATTCGAGAAAGATTCCCAATTGTTTAAAATGCAAAGACCGGGACTTCCCTGGCCGCCCAGCGGTTAAGACTCCATGCTTCCACTGCAGGGGGCGCAAGTTCGATCCCTGGTCAAGGGAGCTAAGATCCCGCATGACGCATGGTGTGGCCAAAATAATAATAATAAAAATAAAATAAGATGCAAAGACCTGGGAGGGTCCGTGATCCGTCTTGCCTACTGCAGGCCTCCCCTCCCCCTCAGCCCCACAGTCCCCCTTGTCTACTGAGGGAGATCTGGGCAGAGTGAGCCGTCCCTCCTCCCAAGCAAGAGGAGACCAGACCCGGCCCACATTTCAGTTCCCAGTCTCATGGGAGAAGAGAGATGGAAACTCCTAAAAGAGAACGAATCAAATGGGCAAAGACCTGAAGATGTCAAATGGCTGGTACCCAAGCCCAGCCTGTTTGAGCCCCCATTCTTCCTACAAATACGTCCCAATTGCTGCCAAGGACCCAGACCTGCGCCCTCCAGGGAGTGTTAGCCACCCACCCACACCCTACGATGCTTTTGCAATTTCAGAGTCTCGAATGGATCTCCCCAGGCTCTGAAATGAACACTAATGTCTGATTACATATTACCTTTAAAAAAGGTAGTAGGATCATAACACGTACTTAAACCCCTCCAGTTGTTTCCTATGCAACTCAGAGCAAGAGCCAAAGTCCTTTCAAATGCCCACAAGGCCCTGTGCCACCTCCACACATATATACACGCAGTCTCCCTCACCCCACGCTCCCTCTGCAACTCTGACCTCATCTCAGCCCTCACTCATTCCTCTCATCATACGTGCGTCCCTGCTGTTCTTCAAACACCTCCTACCTCAGGACCTTTGCACTTACTGTCCTCACTATGAGGGAGTTGAGAGCACATTTTTCTTTTTGTTCATGGCTCTTTCCCCAGATTCTATAGCAATATCTGATACATACAAATGGTCAATAATTATTTGCTGAATGAATAAACGAGTGAGTGAATGAATGAGTAGCACTAGAAGCCGGCACCAAGACGGATGTGGTAGGACTTTAAGTAGCTTAAGACCTAAGACCATAAATAATACGGCCTAGGAGCATCTCAGAACCCAAAAGCTGGATGCAGCCAGACCTCAGTGGGGTCTAGAGTTGAGAACACAGGGAGGGCTCTCTCCGTCCTCACTCTGGCTTCTTTCTGTACATTTGCTCCATTTCTCCTTACCAGTGGATCAGCTTTCTCTCCTACTCAGCCCACATGGACACAGCAAAGAACAACTCTGTAAGCAGCTACCCCATGACTCCCGTGTCCTTTATTATAGACCCAGCTACTCAGTTAATGTCTCTGTATCACTTTCTTTCCAAATTTCCAGGGAAAGATCCCCAGTTGGTCCAGCTTTGCCAAGTGCCCAGCCCTGGTCTTATCAATGTGGTCTGGGAAGTGAGGTCATGTTCACGAGCATGGACTCTGGGAGCCCACCCTGTGAATGGGGAAGAAACAACATTTAATGGCATGGGTGAGAGTTGGGGAGATGTCCAAAAAAGAAGGTACTGGAAAACCTCTTCCACTGAGAGATCTCTCCTCACCCAATACAAAAGTTTGCTCCAAGAAAGGGAATTAGCCTTGCAGCTTTTTCAGTTTGAGATTCATGACAAGTTTGCTCCAGCCCTCAAAACAAATCTCCGTCTCAGCCAAGTTGGGTGCTGTACGTGTGGTATCCAGCCCACCTGCAACAGTGCTTCGGTTTGAGGTACCGC
The DNA here is from genome assembly GCF_965194825.1 of Balaenoptera physalus. NCBI lineage: Eukaryota > Metazoa > Chordata > Mammalia > Artiodactyla > Balaenopteridae > Balaenoptera > Balaenoptera physalus. Next base: position 10,748,867 of record NC_138883.1, read on the forward strand.
CACAAGAGGGCGCGCAAAATCAGGAATCTAATTCTCCCAAAAACTGGTCCTCAGATCTCCATTGCAGTAGGCCCAACTAGGTTAGCTGTTGGTAGTCAGTCTGCAAGGCTGGCAGAGACTGTGAGAGGGTAGGACCCAGGATCATAGAAATCTTGGCCTGCCACCTGGTGCTGCCACATCTTCTGAAGCATGACACATCCCAGGCAAATTCAGTCACTTTATTATGACTTGGATGATTGGCTCAAACCCAATAGAATTCCCAGAAGAGCAGTGGCAGGAGGCCTCAGCTAGAGTTAGCCCTAAGGACTAAATGACAGGCAGGCAAAATGGGGGCAAAGCTCCGTACCCAAAAACATCAACAGGGGTTAGTAGTAGGAAACAGGAGACCTTTAATTTTTTTTCCACTTTGCATACTATTACATTCTAAAAGTTCTAATGAACATGGACTGCTTGTATAATTCACTTGTTACTGTACGCTTTGGGTTCTTTTCACATGGGGCTATTCTAAATAAAGCTGTTTTGGACACAGTGTACAAGTCTCCAAGTATGGACTTCATTTGTCTTCAATTTCTCTTGAGTAAATACCTGGGAGAGGAATTAAGGGATTGCATTGAATCTATAGGTCAATTTGTAGAGTATTGACAACTTAAAATTCAGTCTTCCAACCCATGAATATGGTTTATCTTTCCATTTTTTAGGTCCCCTTTCATTTCTCTCAGCAATATTTTCTAGTTTCAATGTACGTCTTGCACATATTTTGTTAATATATCCCTGTTTTACAATTTTGACGCTACTGTATGTGTCATTTTGAAGATCCTTTGATGCTACTGAAGTGTCATTTTTACTTTTGTTTTTAGTATTTATAAATACAATTGATTTTTGCAATATTTTAAGTTCACTTGTTGGTCTAGCGTTTTTCTGTCTGTGGATTTCTTAGGACTTGCTACATAAACAGTCATGTTCTGCATGAAAGAGGTTTACTTCTTCCTTTTCAATCTTCATGCCTTTCTCCCCCCTCCCCCTTTTCTTCACTGCACTGGCTAGGACGTCCAAGGACAATACTGAAGAGAAGTGGTGAAAGTGGGCATCCTTTCCTCCTCCCAATGAGAAGGGGAATGCACCCAATACAGCAGCATTAAGAATGATATTTGTTGCTGATTTTTTCATAGAAAACGTTTGTAAGATTGCAAAAGTTTCTTTTTATTTCTAAATTGCTTAGAATTTTTAATCAAAACACCTATTGAGATGAGTATGATTTTTTTTTCCTTTATTCTGTATATGTGGTAAATTCCTTGATTAATTTTCAAATGTTGAACTAACCTTATTTGCCGGGATAAACCTCACTAGGTCATGATACAGTCTCTCTTATATATTGGTAGATTTCATTTGCTAATATTTTGTTCAGGATATTTTCATCTATTTTTAAAGAAATATTGGTCTGTAGTTTTCTATTTCTGAAATGCTTTTGTTAGATTTTGATATTGAGGCTATATTGATCTCAGGAAGTGAGTTAGAAATATTCTCTTTTCCATTTTCTGAAAGTGTTTGTGCAAAACTGGTAGCTTTTCTTCCTTTAAACATCTGATAGACTTCATCAGTGAAGCTATCTGGGCTGGGAGTTTTCTTTGTGGGAATAATTTCAGTTATGAATTAAATTAATTTAATGTATAGAGTTTTTCAGGTTTTCTATCTCTTCTTGGGTCAGTTTGTTAATTTCTCCAGGAACGTGTCCGTTTTATTTATATTGTCAAATTTATAGGCATAAAGTTGGTTATAATATTTCCTTCTTATCCTTTTAATGTTGTGATAACTATTCTTTCATTCTTGATGATGGCAGTTTCTGTTTTCTCTCATTTTTTTCTTGATCAAGGAAAACTCTAGATAGAGTTTTAAAAAATGTTTTACTAAAAAAAAGTTGGGTTTGTGCATTTTTTTCCTATTGTTTGTTTTCTATTTCATCAGTTTCTGCTATATTTCTTTCCTTCCACTTACTTTGGATTTAATTTGTTGTTATTTTAAATCTTTTTTTCTAATATGAACATTTAAAGCTGTACAAAAAATATTTCTATGTACTAATCAGTTGCATCCCACACATTTTAGTGTTTTATCTTCATTCAATTCAAAATATTTTCTAATTTTATTTGTGATTTTTTAAATCTGTTCCATAGATTTCTTAAAATTGTGTTGCTCTTTTCCCATATATTTGAGAAATTTCTAGATATCTTATTGTTATTGATTACTAATTTAACACCTTCATGGTCAGATAATGTGCTCTGAATGTTTTCATATTTATTTTATTCATTTATTTATTTGGTTGCACTGGCTCTTAGTTGCGGCAGGCGGGCTCCTTAGTTGCAGGACGTGGGCTCCTTAGTTGCAGCACATGGGCTCCTTAGTTGTGGCATGTGAACTCTTAGTTGCAGCATGCATGTGGGATCTAGTTCCCTGACCAGGGATCGAAACTGGGCCCCCTGCATTGGGAGCTCAGTGTCTTAACCACTGCACCACCAGGGAAGTCCCAGTATGTTTTCAGTCTTTTGAAATTTATTAATATTTGCTTTATGGCCCAGTATATGGTCTATCTTGGTGAATATTCTATACGTCTTTTTATATAGTCTGACAATCTCTGTTTTTTTACATGAAGTAGTTATTTCATTGATATTTAAATAATTATCAGTATGGTTGGGTTTAAGACTACCACCTTGATTTAGTTTTCCATTTGTCCCATATATTCTTTTTTCCTTCACTCATCCTTCTCTGGCTTACTTTGGATGAATTAAGTATTATTTAGTATGTCATTTAGTTATTCAATTAATTTTTAGCTAAGCCTCTGTATTGTGTCTAGCGTTTTTTCTAGAAACTAAAAATTTATTTTAGATATCTTTGTCCACAGCTCTTTGATGACTTTAAAGCAGGCATTGGTCAACAGTCCAAATCCAGCTCACAACCTGTTTTTGTACAGATCATTTGATAAAAATGGCTTTTATGTTTTTAAAGGATTGTCTTAAAAAAGAAGAAGAATATGCAACAGAGACCGTGAATAACCTAAAGTATTTTCTCTCTGGCCCATTAAAGAATATTTGTGAACACCTACTTAAAAAAAAAAAAATATATATATATATATATATATATATGGTTGTTGTTGTTGCTGTTTATCCATTGATTTCTTGTTTTTCAGCAGTAGCAAAGGCTTTTCACGTCCTACATCTTAGCCAGAAACAGAACTCCTTTTACTGTGGTTTTAATTTATGCTTCCTGGATTTGTGATGCTGCTGCACGTCTTCTCACATATGAATTGGTTATGTGAATAGCCTCCTCTTGTGGATTCTTTTGAAGCCTCTTGCATGTTTTTCTATTTGATTGTTTGCCTTTTTATTGGTTTGTAGATGTAATTTATCTATTCTGGATATCAGTTATTTGTTATATGTATGGCAAATATTTTCTCCCACTGTGTGACTTGACTTTTTATTCTTCCAGTGGTGTCTTTTGTTGAATAAAAACTTTTAATTTTAGGACTTCCCTGGTGGCGCAGTGGTTGAGAATCTGCCTGCCAATGCAGGGGACACAGGTTCGAGCCCTGGTCTGGGAAGATCCCACATGCCGCGGAGCAACTGGGCCCGTGAGCCACAGCTGCTGAGCCTGCGCGTCTGGAGCCTGTGCTCCACAACAAGAGAGGCCGCGAAAGTGAGAGGCCCGCGCACCGCGATGAAGAGTGGCCCCCACTTGCCGCAACTAGAGAAAGCCCTCGCACAGAAACGAAGACCCAACACAGCCAAAAATAATAAATAAACAATAGCAGAATACTCATTCTTTAAAAAAAAAAAAAAACTTTTAATTTTAATGTATTCAAATTAATAACCTATCCTATATGGTTAAGTGCTTTTTGTGTTTGGTTTAAACTATAGGTTTTTTTTTTTTCAATTTTATTTAATTTATTTTGTTAAACAGCAGGTTCTTATTAGTTATCTATTTTATACATACTAGTGTATACGTGTCAATCCCAATCTCCCAATTCATCACACTACCCCCACCCCCCCTTGGTGTCCATACGTTTGTTCTCTACATCTGTGTCTCCATTTCTGCCCTGCAAACCGGTTCATCTGTACCGTTTTTCTAGGTTCCACATATATGTGTTAATATACGATATTTGTTTTTCTCTTTCTGACTTACTTCACTCTGTATGACAGTCTCTAGATCCATCCACGTCTCTACAAATGACTCAATTTCGTTCCTTTTTATGGCTGAGTAGTATTCCATTGTATATATGTACCACATCTTCTTTACCCATTCATCTGTCAATGGGCACTTAGGTTGCTTCCATGTCCTGGCTATTGTAAATAGAGCTGCAATGAACAATGGGGTGCATGTGTCTTTTTGAATTATGGTTTTCTCAGGGTATATGCCCAGTAGTGGGATTGCTGGGTCATATGGTAGTTCTATTTTTAGTTTTTTAAGGAAACTCCATAGTGTTCTCCATAGTGGCTGTATCAATTTACATTCCCACCAACAGTGCAAGAGGGTTCCCTTTTCTCCACACCCTCTCCAGCATTTGTTTAAACTACAGTCTTTTTAAACTATAGTCTTTATTTGAAAATTCCAGGAAATCAGAAAAGACCCAGTTGGCACTACTCAAAGGAGACTAAGAGGGTGACTGGTATACATTTGAGTTTTAGGTTATCCTTGAAAGCAGCTTTTGTAAACAGTAAGAATATTTGTGGCTTGGGTTTTTTTAATTAATATTGAATTTATTGAAATAACAAATTAAAAGCTAATATTTCTGTTTTTAAGGTTAATTAAAACCTTAATATTCTATTTATAAATCTAAGAGGACCTTTACAACTTATTGATCAAATTCCCCTAAATATTTTATGTTGCCTATATATTAACATAACCAAGTTTCTAAGTTTGTGTATATTATGTAACCAATTTTCTTTTTTTTTTTTATTTTTTTTTAATGCTATTCTTGTCTGCTTACATTCTTTTTATTTATGTATGTATGTATGTATGTATGTATGGCTTTGTTGGGTCTTCGTTTCTGTGCGAGGGCTTTCTCTAGTTGTGGCAAGCGGGGGCCACTCTTCATCGCGGTGCGCAGGTCTCTCACTATCGCGGCCTCTCTTGTTGTGGAGCACAGGCTCCAGACGCGCAGGCTCAGTAATTGTGGCTCACAGGCCGAGTTGCTCCGCGGCATGTGGGATCTTCCCAGACCAGGGCTCGAACCCGCGTCCCCTGCATTGGCAGGCAGATTCTCAACCACTGCGCCACCAGGGAAGCCCCCAATTTTCTTTTTAAACACTGCATTTGTCTCTAACAAGCAAAGCTATCGCATGAACTTTGGTGAATCTTATAAATTTAATAAAATAAATTTATACAATTTTGAACATTAAGTTTTCCTTATAAAATTGGTTTAAAATAGAATAATTTTCATCGTTATAATCACAAGATTAAATCTCTTGCTGAAGCACACCATTAAAATTGGGATCTTAACTCTAAAATGCACATATACCAAATTCTTATGCACAAGTTAAATGTTCAATATGCACTAATTATTCTTAAAACGAATGTCCAAAATGTGAATAACATTGGTTGTATTTATTTTATTTTCTCTTTAAATAGTTATAAACATTCCAGGTTTTTTAAGTTACTGCCTAAGATGTTAGTTTTTAACTGGGATGGTACTGCCGCCTAGGGGACATTTTGGAAAATTGATGGTATGTTTTTAATAGTTACAGTGATGGAGGGATGTTCTAGTATTTAGCCCACAGGGACCAGGGATGCCTGACATCTGAAATACACAGGACGGTAATGCACAACTAAAAGTTATCCTATAAAAATTTCAAAGGTCCCTTCACATAAGCAAAAAACTCATAAGTATCTAAGCCTAGAACTTCACCATGTTTTACATGCAAGTATTTTTTGCATAATTTTAATATAGATTGAATTTTCTAGGAATTGCAATTATCTTGCAAATCGGGGAGACATTGTACTTTGATTTGTTCTGGAATTTACCAAGAGTTATTAACCACTTCAAAAAATTGTATCATAGTAGCAATGTCACTACTTGACATGGTACTTGAATCAGTCTCTATGTGCAGCTGTCGCATGCATGGTGATCAGATACAGATCTATGAATGTATAGGTATATGTCTTAAGCCCTTGCTTCAAAATATCAGCTATAAAAAAAGTGTTAATGATTTTTAGTTGAATAATTATATTAACCTAAATCTAAACTTAAATGGATGCAAACAACTGATTCATTTTATCTTCTGGTATAATAGTGCTTGGTCACATACATATTGAAATATACACTTTTTAATTTTAAATAGCTTCCTTTTACTTCTCTTTCATATTACTTTTTTGGCAATGTATTGTGGGTAGCTAGATGATGTTACCTATGAATTCTATTTCAGGAGAGTAGAGATCATTACAAAGTATTTTTAAATGTTTACAAAAAATACATGGCACTGGTTTAACGCTTCTGATACTGATATGCTATACACTGGAACTGAACAATTAAGTAAGTGGACGACAGGTGGAGAGAGCAATGTTTTTCCCTATTGGAGCGGGAATTAAGATAAGAAAGGAAGAGAGGTTAGAATGACCCATGAAGTGATGGATTAGAATTGGAGATATCAGTGTGAACTCATGTTTGGCTCAACATCGTACACATGGTCACAAATAGAAATATTTGCGGATATGTGTACATATATGGGTTAGTATACATACCTATATTTCTTTGACCTGCAGCTGAGAGGACATAGAGGCAATGATACCCCAGCAGCAATGAGCACACCTAGCTTGCAGATGTTGCTGTCTAATCCCATGCTCCAATAAAAGAAACCAGGGCTCCAATTCTAGGACTGGGACAAGGACTATACAAACTATTTCCTGGAGCATCTTATAGTGGCAGAAAGTAACGAAGTGCTACACACACACACACACACACACACACACACACAATAGTGAGGGTATGTCAAAGAGACATAGAAATCAACTGAGAGACACCCAGTGGCCAAAGCTGGAAAAACTTGAGCAACCAAATAATTAAGGTAGTACTGGATTATGCACCAAAGTATAAAATAAATATTAATGAGTCCATACTGATATAAACAAACGATGAAATTAATAAGTAGGGGAAAAGAGACAAATCTCCCGTGCATAATTCCAAATAATTTATGAAGATTTTCCATCCTCAAAGAGGTGAGGCATCAACTCCCATTCCTGAAATGTCAGCTGCAGTGATTTCCTTCCTTAGAGGATGGTATGGAAAGGAATGGGGGAAAGTAGCTTTATGGTGGAGAAACCTGACAAACACTACCTCAGCCAGGTGATCAAGCTCAACATTGTCAACAGAAATAATCAAGAAACAGTCTATAATGGGAACAGAAAAGAGTTTTATTCAAGCCAAACTAAGGACTATAGTGCGGGAAATACAGATTCAAGAAACACTTGAGGGCTTCCCTGGTGGCGCAGTGGTTGAGAATCTGCCTGCCAATGCAGGGGACTCGGGTTCGAGCCCTGGTCTGGGAAGATCCCACATGCCGCGGAGCAACTCGGCCCGTGAGCCACAATTCCTGAGCCTGTGCGTCTGGAGCCTGTGCTCCGCAACAAGAGAGGCCGTGAAAGTGAGAGGCCCGCGCACCGCGATGAAGAGTGGCCCCCACTTGCCGCAACTGGAGAAAGCCCTCGCACAGAAACGAAGACCCAACACAGCCATAAATAAATAAATAAAATATTTTTTAAAAAAAGAAACACTTGAATTGTGTTCTGCCAGACTACAAAATGGGGAAGGCCTATCTAGGCAAAAAGCACAAAGTTACATAAGATAAGCTCTTTGTCAAGAATTAGGATTGGGATGGACCTAGAGTCTGTCATACAGAGTGAAGTAAGTCAGAAAGAGAAAAACAAACACCGTATGCTAACACATATATATGGAATCTAAAAAAAAAAAAAAAAATGGTCATGAAGAACCTAGGGGCAAGACAGGAATAAAGACACAGACCTACTAGAGAATGGACTTGAGGACACGAGGAGGGGGAAGGGTAAGCTGGGACAAAGTGAGAGAGTGGCACGGACATATATACACTACCAAATGTAAAATAGATAGCTAGTGGGAAGCAGCCGCATAGCACAGGGAGATCAGCTCGGTGCTTTGTGACCACCTAGAGGGGTGGGATAGGGAGGGTGGGAGGGAGGGAGACACAAGAGGGAAGAGATATGGGGATATATGTATATGTATAGCTGATTCACTTTGTTTTAAAGCAGAAACTAACACACTATTGTAAAGCAATTATACCCCAATAAAGATGTTAAAAAAAAAAAAAAAGAATTAGGATTGGAACTGACAAGAAGTAAGGGTGTTTCTTAAGCAAGAATTGGTTGGGGTCCAAAATGGTTGCATAGTTACCAGGGGAGACCTTGAGACCATAAGGTGGCAGCTGGTAGCTGCCAGCAGATACTGTTTTGAGAATGGCTGGTGGTGTCCTTGAGTTTGATACACTTCAGAAAATTCAAGTTCTCAGTGATGCAGGAATGTGTCTGAAACCACATCCACAATGGCCAGCCAGATGCATTTTGGATGCCTGAACCACAGTTTAACATCTTGTCAGAACAAAGACCAAACATGAAACATGACAGGGGTACATTCCTTCAAGGTTTCAAAAGAGACAGTCTAGCACATACACATGACCTTGGTGTCTAGTGAGGGAATCTCATCTTCAAAGGAGTACTAGCATTGATGTCACGGGAAGGGGGTAGGCATCTATCCATATCTTCAAAGTGGACATTCTAAACAATCTGGTAACTGCATTCTTTTTGTTGTTGTGGTTAAGGCAGATGTACAATGGATATTTGACAGGCCATAAGACAGGCCGTCCTAGTTATCATTGTAAAGTTCAAGCCAAATCACATATAAGCCAAAATGACTTCCCCATTCCTCAATATGTGAAAATGTCTTCCATCAACATCAACAGTTATAAGTCAAGTTGATAGCATGTACCTTTGATATGCTGTGATGAGAATGGCAATTTACCTCTGTGACCTTCCTCCCCAAAACTCATAACTTTCATCTAATCATGAGAGGGAAAATTCAGACAAATCCCAGTGAGGTAACATTCTCCAAGATACCTGACCAGTACTCCTCAAAATTATTAAGGTCATTAAAACAAAGGAAAGCATGAGAAATCGTCACAGCCAAGAAGAACCTAAGTAGACATGATGACTAAATGTCATGTGTTATCCCAGATAGGATCCTGGAACAGAAGGACATTAGGTTAAAAATAAGGAAATCTGAATAAAGTATGACTTTGATAATAACATGCCAACATTGGTTCATTAATTGTAGCAAATGTACCCTATAATATAAGATGTTAATAATAGGGGAACCTGGGTGCAGGGTATATTTGAACTCTCTGTACTATCTTTGCAATTTTTCCTTAAATCTAAAACTTTCTTTAAAAATAAAGTTTATTTAAAAATATGTAGTCCTTGTACAAAGACAACTACAAAACTTTATGCAGGGATATGGAAAAAGAATAAGTAGAAAGATTTATCATATACCTCCATAAAAAATTGCTTTTGCAAAAATGTTTCTCCCGGAATATTTATTCAAAAATTTAGCTCAATTTCAATCAAAATAGCAAAAAAAATTTTTTTGAAATTGAAAATATACTTATAAATTTCATCTGAAGAACTAATAGGAAGGAAGAGCCAGAAGATTTTTTTAAACCTAAATGAAAATGAGCACAGATATTAAATCAAATATTAAATTTATAAACATTAAAACAGTGTGATCTTGTTGCCAGAAAAGATAGCTCATTGGAACAGAATAGAATATTCCAAAACAGGTATACTGGCATATATACAAGTATATGAATATTGAATATAAGGTTGGAATTTCAAATCAAAGAGGAAATAGAAGATGATTTAATAAATAGTGTTGGAATTTAATAAATGGTGTTTATATCTGAGCTGGTTGGCTAAGACATACATAGATATGTAAAGCACCCTATATGTACCAAACTAGATTCCATATGGATTAAAAAATTAATTTTAAAAAGTGAAAAAAAAACCCCAAAATACAGGTGACGATGTATCTGATAGCTAGCAGAAATAGCCTTTTTAGGCACACAAAGGAAAAAATAATATAGTAAAATATTGGCATATTTGCATAAATATTAAAAACTTTTCTGTGTTAAAAAAAAGTCCCCCTACCCCCTCAAAAAAAAAAAAAGTGAGGAACTGGAAACAAAACTTTGCAACATCTATGAGAAAGGATTAAAATAGTTAAATATAAATAAATTCCTATATATCTGTAAGGAAAAAACAGTAACACTTCAATGGAAGAAAGGTCCAAGAATACTAGAAGATAATTCACAAAATAAAACCGCATAAGCCTAAGTAACTTAAAAAAGGTTTAGCCTGATTAGAAGTAAAAAACAAATGTAAATTAAAATGTCATCATCTTTCACCTTTCATCAGCAAAGGGTTTTTTTTATTTTAATGACAAAGCTAATTGTTGGTTAGGAGTAGAGAAAAATAGATCCTCTCACATACTTTTGGGGGGAGTGTGAACTGATGCAATATTTTTGGAGGACAACCTAACAATAAAGTATCAAGTGCCATAAGAAATGTACAGTTTCTGACCCAGCAATTCTTCCTCTAGGACTATATTATCAGAAAATACTTGTGAACCATGATGTAAGCACTTCAAGCCAGGATAACCTATAGAGCAAAAATAAGAATTTAAACCCTTAAAAAGGGGGAACTTCCCTGGTGGTCCAGTGGTTAAGACCTGGCACTTCCAATGCAGGGGGCACCAGTTGGATCCTTGGTAGGGGAACTAAGATCCCACATGCTGTGCTGCGAAGCCAAAACAAAAAGGGGCGGGGCGGTGGGGGCGCGGACTGATACATTGAACTATAGTTTATCCCCAGGACAGAATGTTTGATGACAAGCAAAAATCGTGTTGAAATTATACAAAAAGGCAAATGTTTAGGGACGGAAAACTGATCATAGGCCGCTACGGCCGGCCGGAGCTCAGGGAGGGGTTGATGAGGAAGAAGCATGAGAGAATTGGGGGATGGGGGAGATGGGTGATGAAAACGTTCTGTATCTGAGCCGGTGTTTCACGACTGTGAATGTTTGTCCAAACTCATAGAAAAGTACACTCAAAAGTTGAGCTTTGGGACTTCCCTGGCGGTCCAATGGTTAAGACTCCACCCTTCCATTGCAGGGGGTATGAGCTCCAGCCCTGGTCCAGGGAAAGCAGGGCGGCCAAAAAAAAAAAAAAAGTTGAGTTTTACTCTGTGTAAATTATACCTCAATAAATTTAACTTAAAAAAAATCCTGTTGAAGAATATTAAACAGCTGGGGAAACAAAAACGGCCGATTAAATAAAATGAGTAATTTACAAAGTAGTGTGCAAGTGTGACTGGATCTTGGAGGTGAGGTTACACATTCAGAGAGTGACGGAGATGGGGCGGTCCTGGCGAAATAGCCTGGAAATGCACCAAAATCTACCAGTGTCTCCCTCTGAAAGTGAAATTAAATTTTCTCCTTACGTTCTGTTTTTTGTTTTGTTTTGTTCTGTTTTGTGGCGAACAACTCTTCTGTCATCAGGGGGCAAAATGTTACAACTTGGAACCCCGGTCCACTTGCAACGGCTTTCAGGTGCTTTAGGGTTCTTTCCCTTTTGGTGGAGCCACCAAACAAGAGAGAACCACCCGGGGGGAGCCAGCAGAGGCGGCGCCGGGAGGAGAAGGACTAGGGAGGTGAAGGTGGGAGGCGGGTAAGACCGGCGAGTAGGGGTGGGAAGCGGGATGGGGGGCGGGCGAGCAGGCGCGCAGAATGTGCGTTCCTGCGTTTTGCTGGGGTCAAGATGCTGCGAGGGGCGGGCCGCGTCCCTAGTGGTTCTCCAGGAAATAACAGCATCTCGTGCAGCTTAGTCATTTCCTGAGCTCAGCTGCAGCGAGGAGGGCGTCACCATGATAAGTAAGTTTCTCTTCCCCATCAGGCTGGTGGCCTGGGCAGGGGGCGGGCCTCCCAGACCCCAACCCACGGAGGGCCAGAGGACTCGCTTCTTTCCCTCACTCCCTCAATCAACTCTCTCTCTTTCTCTCTCTCTCAAGAACGGGCAGCTGCTGCTGCGATAGGAGGAGGTGACTTTCCTGGATCCCCGCATCGCCGGGCCTTCAGCTGGCCTGGGTCCCAGGATGGGAGGGAGGCCTTAGAGAGGTGGCGCTGCCGGGGGTGTGAGAGCTGCCTCACCAGACCCCCTCCACTCCCGGAGCCGCGCGGGTGAATCTTAGGGGCCGAGAGCGGTACTCGCTCGGAAAAGGTCACCGCGATCCCCCACGTAGCTGCAGCTCTAGTCCTTATATGTAATGAGCATGTAGAGAAGATTTCATTTGAAACGGGGTTTGCTGCTAAAAACAGCAGTGGTTTATTGGTTTATTTCACCTCTACATTTACACAGACACAAACCTGAAGCCCAGGGAGGGGTAGTGACTTCCCCGTAGTCACCCAGCAAATTAGAGACCCAACCAGGGGCCTACTCTAACCTACTGTCCCAAGCTGGCTCCACACCCCCATCTTCTTCCTTACCTTGGGACCCCTCTCCAAGCGGCTGTCTCCCGTCTGCTCCGAGCAGACAGTCCCCAGAAACTGTCAAGGAATTCCTAAGGGAGTCCACTCCCCTGAGCCCACACCCCGACCCAGCTCCTCTCCCCCTACAGCCCTGGCCGTGGGGGCTGTGCCCGTGGTGCTGGGCGCCGTGGGCTTCACCGGGGCAGGAATCGCCGCCTCCTCCTTAGCGGCCAAGATGATGTCAGCGGCCGCCATCGCCAATGGGGGCGGAGTTGCCGCCGGCAGCCTCGTGGCCACTCTCCAGTCCGTGGGTAAGTGTCCGGGCAGGATGGGGCCAGGAGCAAGGAGAGGGCGGGGAGGGTCAGACCAGCACAAGGTTCAGCCCAGCGGCTAACCCTGAGGGAGGACCTGTCTGCCCTCTCCAGTTTCGTGGTCCTCAGTGTCCCTGGTCCTTTGTCTCTCCCTCACTGTCCTCCCTGAGTCCTGGGTGACGTTTGGGGGCAGGAGGGAAGTGGAGCGGTGAGGGGGTTCTGGAAAAGAGAAGAAGGGAAGGAGCCCAGGATATGTGATAGCTGGGCTCTGGGTCTAGCCCTACCCAAATCTGACACCTGGGTGGCCTAAGCACGTCCCCTCCCCTCTCTAGGCCTCAGTGGGACCTGTAGCTCTTGGGGTCTGTGGTTGGCTCTCCCTCTGTCTCTCACTTCCCATGAATTCACCCCCTTCCTCTGTCCAAAGCAGAGCCCTGGGGGATTCAGGACCCAGGGGAGGCATCCAGGTGGGATCTCTGGGCCTCAGGCCTCCTGAGGGGCCCCAGCCACTGGCCACTGCACCCTTCCTGTGCTCACCCTCTGTCTCCCACAGGGGCAGCTGGACTCTCATCATCCAACATCCTCCTGGGCTCCGTTGGATCAGCTTTTGGGGCTTTGCTTGGAGGTGCAAAAAAGGCACCTCCTTCCTCTCCTCCAGCTGGACCCAGAGCTGAAGGGGACCAGCCAGGAGAAAATGTACCCCAAGTCAAACCTCCAAAACTCCCACTCAGTTCAGAGAAGCATGAGAAATAAAGATCATCTGCAGATGCACCTTCCTGTCTTTGTTCCTTGCGGTCCTGGGGGGTTGTGAGTTGTGAATTGGAAGTTTCGAGTGCTCCCCATTCTCCCAACCTGCCTTGTGGTAGAGGGGCAGAGGGAGGTGGCAGGCTGATCAAGCACAGAATCACTTGGCAAGAGGCTCTGGTTGGTCCCCATCCTACAGGGGATGGGCTGTATAACCCAGGGCCATTTGTGCACCATCGGTGGGTCTCAGTTTACCCCTCACTCAATGATGGAGTTGACAAAGCTTCCTAGGGAGGCAGAGGTGAGGGGTAGCCAGGATGAATATCGAGCCACTGACCCCAGAGCCCTCTGCCCTTCTTCATTAATGCGCACCATACATCCAGAGGTGAGCGGGACCCTATTCAAAGTGCTGTGGGGAGGCTGACATGCAGACCACCAGGGCAAGGACAGGACAGCATGCCAGTGTTACAGTGGGGCTCTGGGCACCTCGAGGGGAGGAGATGGAATCAGGAATGGTCACTACGCTGTGTCTGGAAAATCGAAAGGCAACTGGCATTCACCAGTTCCTTCGCTGCCGACAGGCGTTCTTGGTGTCCCCTAAAACTCCATTCACCTTCAGAGTGAGGTCTCACTTCCTTCCAGAGTGGCCTCATTTTCTGGAGTCTTTCTAAAGGATGAGATATCAGTTCTAACTCTTCTGCTTACACCCCCAATAGATAGTCTCGAGGAGGCGTCCAGGGTGCAGGCGCTGCATTCTGTAGGCCACTCGCCGACCTATCAAGAAGGAAGAGCTGCTTAGGATACAGGAAGCTGGAGAGAGCGTTACTCCCACCCGACAATAAGAAAAAGCCAGAAAACCTACAAAAGCATAACTTTCCTTGAATCCCTAAGAGAGCTGAAGAGGCAGGGCCACCAGATGGCCTGAATTCTCAGGGAAGTCAGGTGCCTCCGAGGAGAGCACTGAGCCACCTGGGGCAGAGCACAGGAGGCAGGTGCAGCCAGAGCAGGCAGTGCAAGTTCAGCGAAAAACCTTAACTGATCGTTCAAGGGCAAGGATGGGCTACCATGAGCGCAGGGAACTCTGGGAGCTACAGTCACAAGGATGGATGCTTCAGGCCAACCTTAAGGTTTTTCTCCAAGGACCCACTGGGTGCTCCCAAGGAAGACTGGAGTCAGGAGAAACTTCCCTCACTGAGGCAAGACTGGGGGAGGGGAGCTGCAGCCCTACCCCCTAAGGAACAAAAGCCTCATGCTGCTGGGGGAAGGGCAGTAAACTCTGCAGCCCCCAGAGCACAGGTGAAGATCAGTGTAGATGGGGGAAAAAAAGAGAAAAAAACCCTCTACCTCTGAATTTGGGGTGTTAAACTTTCCGGGGCTCAGACAGTAAGGATCGGCTCACCACTAGGGAAGCAGGGGGAGGGGAACGCTTCTGAGAAAATCCCGCCCCCAGGCCCCGGCCCACAGCGCCTGCGCAGACTGAGGCCGGGTGGGACCACAGAGAACCCTTTTGCCCTTGCCGCCAGGCTAGCTAGTGACAAGCAACAGATGTCTACACTGCGGGTGGAGCAGGCGTGCAGAGACCCTCTCCAAGATGCACAGACCAAACGGAAGTCTTTAGCCAAGGGTTGAGAAGACAGAAAAATCAGCCTCCACCGCAAGCCCAGGGAACCCTGATTTGAAGCTGGTGGATCACAGCAGCCATAGCAACAACAAAATCCAAACCCAGATGAACTCCTGATAAGATCGACCTCCCATGTGCAGGTCCTGGCATAAATACCGTTCACCTCTGTCTCTACTGAACTGGGGCAACAGACACTGTCGGAGCCTTGCCCATGTCCCCCGGCCATGTGTCTCCCAGCGTCCGCCCGCTGTTCCCTGCTGCCAGGCCCCGCCCCTGAGGCCTGCAAGGCTGGCTGGAGGTGTCAGGTGTTGGTCCCCCCCAGAATAGCCCTCAGCCAGTGATGGATTTTAGTTGGCGGATAAACCCCCAGAGGTCTCCAGCAGGAGTCAGCCTCAGTTGCCCCCAGTGCAAACTCACTAATGGGCCATTTCTCAGCTGCCTGTCTTTCCCTGTCACCCCCCATTTCCTTGTTGGTGCTCTCTGGGGTCACGTCCCAAATTAACTACTTGCACTCAAATCCTTGTCTTGGGGTCTCAGCCTAAGACAGCTTCCTGCCTTCTGCTCAAGCCCCACTCAGGAAGGAGCCCAGGGGTCTGACCCCAGACAGCCACAGTGCTCTCAGATTATTCCTGAAACCTGCCTATTTTCAGGCTTCACCCATCTCCTTCAATCAGGATGAGGCACACACAGGAGGCTCCACAGTCTGTCTCATGGTGACCCACCAGGTCAGGACCCCAGACGGGCCCAGATCTGTTGGAACCCCAGCAGAGAACACAGCTCAGCTTTGGGGCTGGTCCCCAGCTGGCCTACCCTGCACAAAGCCACAAGCCAAGGGCCTTGAGGGAGATCACTCAAACCAGTGGACAATCCCTAAGTCTCTGCAATTTGTCAGGGAAAGCCTGGCACGATTTCAGTTTGAAAAACGTTCCGTCTTAGTTTCCTTTTCTGCTGGAAAATCCCTGTTACCAAAGACACTGATGCCAAAAAATCTTGACTCTCTGTGCACCGATGCTGAAAAGAAATACGGAGACGGAGTTTTGGAGGAATGAGGAAAATGGCTTTAATCGCTGCCTGGCAAAGGGGGTAACATAACAGGCTAGCACCTCAAGAACTGTGCCCCCTTCCCTGGGGAACAGGGAAAGGTTATATAGCCCGGGGCTCGTGGTCTGGGGTAGGAAGGCTAAAAGTAATGAAGGTCTTGCATTCCTTTTCTTCTGCAAATTCATGGCCAGAGCTGGTGTCAGCTCAGCAACCGGGTCTGGTGTCCCTGAAGTTATCGGCCCCGACCTTCTTTCTTTCTTTTTTCTTTAAATAAATAAATAAATTTATTTATTTATTTATTTTTGGCTGCGTTGGGTCTTCGTTGCTGCGTGCGGGCTTTCTCTAGTTGCCATGAGCGGGGGCCTACTCTTCGTTGCGGTGCGCGGGCTTCTCATTGTGGTGGCTTCTCTTGTTGCGGAGCACGGGCTCTAGGCGTGCGGGCTTCAGTAGTTGTGGCACGTGGGCTCAGTAGTTGTGGCTCACGGGCTCTAGAGCGCAGGCTCAGTAGTTGTGGCGCACGGGCTTAGTTGCTCCGCGGCATGTGGGATCTTCCCGGACCAGGGCTCTAACCCGTGTCCCCTGCGTTGGCAGGTGGATTCTTAACCACTGTGCCACCAGGGAAGCCCCATGACCTTCTTTGTGAAATGAAGAGTGCTATGAGGGAGTGTAGGGGGAGAAGAAATGCCAGGTGCAAAGGGTAATTCGTATGGAGTCAGAGAGTAATCAGCTTTGTGAAGCACACGTCTAGCTACAAGTGTGTGTTAGAAGTAACAGCTAAAGAATAACCAAGATTGCTTAACTCTTTCAGGCCTGTTTATGCTGTTTCCCAAGCCTGTTCACTGTTTCCTTATTTTCCTTGTCAGAAAAGCCTCTTTTCTATTTCTGCTGCAACAACATTTGAGAGAGTCTGGCCAGGGCTGGCTGGACAAGAGTTGTAACTGTTGAACTACTCTGTCCCCCACCCCAAATCTCATCGATTTGAAATTGATTCATTATGAAAATTATTTTATCTCCCTGAGCACAGGCCGACTGCTTGAGAAGGCAGCTGGGACAGAGCTGGTGGGCAGCGAGCCAGGTAAAGACTCCAAATCTCCTGGAAATAACCCGCGAAGTAAATGCGAGTTATGGAAAGATGCCCGTCTTCAACAGCAGCAGGCGTTAGGGACTTTGGATCATCGCTTATAGGTTCTTTCAACAATGTCCATGAAAACAGGGGTAACAGTGTTGCCTTTCTTGAAATAGTGTGTGGATTTTATGTGGTGAGTCACGGGCAGTGTCATAACCAGAGTAAATATATTTTTAATGTTATTTACTTTGATCCTCTTGTCCCAGGGCTTTTAGAATTGCTCTGTGGGCATTTAGGGTGCCCCAAAGTTGTCCCGGAAGTTGCTGTGGGGACTCAGGAGGACAGACGGTGGGGCTCCTAGGAAACAGAAGCCCTTTCCTCCCTCCCCCAGCCCAGGTGCTATGGACGTCCTGACACCTTGGTCTACATCCCTCCTGGGCCCACTGCCCTCCCCCCACCTCTGTTTTCCACAGTCTCAGACCAGCCATGCGGCCACCTTGGTCCCTCGAGTCTTTCAGGGGGTGGGTAAGCCAGTGGTGAAGCTGCACTTCTGTCAGAAGGTGAGTGCCCCAGGGCCGAGGGTGAAAGGCGGGAGAGGGCCAGAGACGCGGGGGGTTAGTCTGCTTCCCATTTATGTCTGAGGTCTTCACAGATGTCCCATGACAGGCTCTGCCACAGGAGTGGCTCTTGTCAACTTCGGGACCGTATGTGGTCTGGATGAACCTTTCATTGGGCATCCCTTTCCCAGGTATCAGAATATGAGCATTTCTTTTCTTGGGCTGGTAAGATTCCCAAGAAGAATCTTCCTCCTTCTGTTTTGGATGTTATAACCTGGCTGCAGCGTTCTGGTGCCTATCAATGAAGAAGACTGAGGGTCTCAGCGCTTGTATGGAGAGTGTCATTCTTAGTATGCAGATCCTGGCTCCTGGTGCCTCCTGGCCCAGAGACCCAACCTCACCAAAACTAAACCTCCAGGCGTCTGCTGGAGGGAGCTACCTGGGGGTCTGCCTGCTTCCTAAATAGACGTCCAGCCAGCCCTCTTGCTGCCAGTCTACCTTAATGCCAACCTCCAGTAGCCACTCCAATGACTGAGGTTCTGGTGGTCCTAAGGGCAAAGTTGCCTCTTTCTCCCCTTCCCCACTGACACCTTAAGATTCAGCTTTCTTGGGACTGCTAAGTGGAACCCCATGTCCATGTGATTTCTGGCTTCTAAACTGTGTTACTCTCATCTTCTCTTCCTGTCTCTTTGTTGATGTGGATTTAAGCCTTTCTTTAGTCCTTTACTGTTATTTTAGTGGGATTTTGAGAAGGAACAGGTGAAAGCAACTCTCTTTGTTGGATTGATTCTTCTGTTGCTTGCAATCAAAAGATCCCCCCATGTTCATGAAAATCTACGTTTGCTTGTTGTAAAAGACGCCCTCTTGGCTTAAACAAGAGAAGTTTCTTTCTCTGTTACTTGGTTGTGTAAGTGTCTCAGTTGGAGTGGTGGCTCTGCTCAGGGAGGCCCAGGCTCCTGCAGTCTTGTTGCTCTGCTTCCTTAAGGTGCTGCTGTCATCTGCAGGGTGGAAGATGGTCACTCCCCCACCTGCAGCAGAGCCCATGGGAAAGAGCCAAGGGGCAAGGCGGACTCACCCACTCCCCTTAAGTGCATACCCGGAGAGTTGCATACTTCAGTTCCACTCACATCCCACTGGCCAGAACCCAGTCTGGTGAGCACACCTTCCCGCAAGAGGACTGGGAATGCAATCCTTGGCTGGGAATCATGCACCTGGCCAAAAATCAGGGCTCTCTTCATATGCACCAGAAGGAAAGAGTAGGCATCGGGTGACTGCTAGCAGCCTCTGCCACTCTGATGAGGACAGGAATCTATCCTAGATCCCCACAGTGAGAATTTGCCTCTGCCTCCCCGTGTCCTACTGAAACTGCACAACTCAGACGGGACTCAAATCCAGCTAAAACTGAGATTGGGACTTGGACCCACGGGCTGGGGCTCTAACCCACACGATCTTAATTAAGATCGCACACCTGGTCTCAGGGCTTAATGAAGCTCGGGTTCTTTATGTCTCAGCACAGAAGGAATTCAGCGAGAGGCAAAGTGATAGGCAAGAAGTGGACTTATTTAGAGAGAGACACATTCCATAGACAGGATGCGGTCTGTCTCAAAAGGCAAGAGCAGCCCTGGGGGAAACATACCCCACAGACAGAGTGTGGGCCATCTCAGAAGGCGAGAGGTCCTGAAATATGGGGTGGTTAGTTTTTATGGGCTGGGTAATCTCATAGGCTAATGAGTGGGAGAATTGCTCTAACTGTATTCCAACTATTTTGAGGATTATTCCAACTATTTTGGCCACTGCCCACTATTTGCCCTTTTAGGGCCTCAGAACTGTCATGGTGCCTGTATGTGTGTCACTTAGCATGCTGATGTATCACAGTGAGCATATAATGAGGCTCAAGGTCTACTGGAAGTCGAATCTTCCACCCTTTTGCACCTAGTAGGTGTTGGGGAAGTTAACAGGCTTGTTCAGGCTTCAGAGGCCGTAATAGGCCTTTGACTAAAAGAAGACCCTGAAAGGAACTACATGCCGAACTGCTGGACTACGTGCAGGTCAACAGAAACAGCACTAACAAGTCTTCAGAACCAACAGATAAGGAAGGGAGTAAGTCATGAAGCTTCCTGGGCCTAGGGAATCTGGCCAGTTCCCAAGGATCAGTGAACATTCTGAGACTTACAACTAGAGAGCAAAACATTTCTGATAATAGCCAGAGCTGCATATTTGCACATAAGCTGGTGATTATCAGCTTGCGGCTTGGCATTAAAAGCAGGACTCCTGGGCTTCCCTGGTGGTGCAGTGGTTAAGAATCCGCCTGCCAATGCAGGGGACACGGGTTCGAGCCCTGGTCTGGGAAGATCCCACAGGCCGTGAAGCAACTAAGCCCGTGCGCCACAACTACTGAGCCTGCGCTCTAGAGCCCACGAGCCACAACTACTGAGCCCACGAGCCACAACTACTGAGCCCACGTGCCATGATTACTGAAGCCTGTGCGCCTACAGCCCATGCTCTGCAATAAGAGAAGCCACCGCAATGGGAAGCCCGTGCACCGCAACGAAGTATAGCCCCTGCTCATTGCAACTAGAGAAAGCCTGTGCACAGCAACGAAAACCCAACGCAGCCAAAAATAAATAATTTAAATTTACTTAAAAAAAAAAAAAAAAACAGGAGTTCTTTGAGCAGTACTCTGAAGTCTCACCCATGGGGTGGATGCACTGCTCGGGACCTTCCAACTGGGACTCCAGATCGCTGTTCCAGGGACTTCCCAGTGTTGCTTGGATCTGGATGTAGGTGTTTCCCCACTTTGGTGATGTATATACATTTATTTCTTGCTACATTGCTTGTCCTTATGCTGTAACTTCCTACTTCCAACTGGGACTCCGGATTGTTATTCAAGGGACTTCCCAGCCTTGCTTGGATCTAGATGTAGCTGTTTCCCCAATTTGGTGATTGTAAATACATTTATTTCTTACTATTTTGCTTATCTTCGTGCTACGATTTATAACTAACCTAATAGACTTTCTTATCTCTTACTTAATTAAGTGTAGAGTGGTTATTTTGCCAACAATCCTCCGAACCTGAAACCTGAGAGTAAGTCTCTCAGCAAAACAGTTTGTGTTGTATCCTCCATGGCTGTGTCATTCTTTTAAAGGCTGTGCCCTGCCCCCTTCCTCCTGTTTCACTACTGCACGCTGGGCCCCTGTGTGCAGGGACATGGTGAGCAGTGGATGTGCCCGGCTTCCGACCCTGGGGACTCCTGAGAGCAGGCAGGGACCCCTGGATCCACAGGGGCAGGGTGGGAGCCAGCTGAAGCCAGAAGTTTCAAGAATGCTGGGGTGGCCAGAGTATGTTCGGCCAGCTCCTGAGTGAACAACCTCAGCTGGGTAGAGGGGGGGGGGAATCAAAGCTGTATTAGTTTCCAGTCCTGCGTAATAAATTACCACACATTTAGCAGCTTAAAATAACACGCATTTATCATCTAATAGTTGTCAGTCAGAAGTTCAGATGGTCTTGACCTCCCAGGAGGGTGGTCTCCATCCTTCCAGATCCAAATCAGAGCAAGTGCCCTTCTTGTGGGAGACTCAGACTTGTAGTTAAGGCAGGGGCTTTTGCCCTTAGCTCCAGGAGGAACTTCGGAGGCTCTAATGAAGGACTTGAAGTTAGAGCATTATTTTGGGAATGTGTGCATTTTGGGGGGAAACGTTCACAGCTTTTCTTAGATTCTCCAACACATCAAAAAAATATGGGAAAGAAAAAGAATCAAGTGTTGAATTAATTAGTACCCTAAGGAGTTTACTCCTATGGTTGGGTACAACTATGCTTCACTGACCCCACTAGGAGCCTCTTGAGGACATGGATGAGTTAATTTTTAAAAGGTCCATAAAACCAGACTCACAAGTTTGGTTCTTGTTGGAAACTGAGATCCTGTCAGGCTGTTGATGGCATCTAGGACAGGGTGTGCAGGGGTGTAGTGTTAGGGGAACCACGGACCAAAACTGCCCACCCTGGCCAGGCAAGATAGTAGCCACTTGCAAGAGTTATCTTACAACAGGAGGTCCTGTAAGGAACACAGAACTAACAAGATATCACTAACCAGAAGAATTCGGGAAAGGTCAAAAGGAGAGAGGATTCGCCCATCCATGTGTCCTGCCAACCTCCCAGAATCCTTCTCACCGGAATCCATCTTGGCTGAGCAATGCGCGCGCCACCAGGAAGGACCCTGAGTCAGAATGATTGGCCAGAGACAATCCAGAAGCTAACCCCATTACCATAAAACCTGAGACTGCGAGCCACGTGGCAGAGTAGTTCTCCTGAGTTCCCTTACCCTGTTGCTCTCCACCCGGGTGCCCTTCCCAATCAAGTCTCTTGCTTTGCCAGCACCTGTGTCTCCTTGGACAATTCATTTCCAAGTGTTAGACAAGAGCCCACTCTCGGGACCTGGAAGGGGTCCCCCTTCTTGCAAAACAGGATCTGTGATAGGGTCATGGTCATATTGAAAACCCTTCAGTGTTTCTCCAAAACCCTCAGGATAGAATCCAAGCTCCCCTTCCCCAATATGCTTGTTATGGTCTGAATGTTTGTGTCCCCCCCAGAATTCAGAAGTTGAAATATTAACCCCCAAAGTGATGGTATAAGGAGGAGGAAACATTGGGAAGTGCTTAGATCATGAGGGTGGAGCCCTCATGAATGGGATTAGTGTCCTTCTAATAGAGGCCACAAAGAGCTCTCTTTCCCCTTCCATCATGGGAGGACACAGTGAAAAGACAGCCACCTAGGAACCTAAATCTGCTGCAGCCATGATCTCTGACTTCTCAGCCTCCAATACTGTGAGGAATAAATTTCTGTTGTTTATAAGCCACCCATTTTATGGTATTTTTGTTATAGCAGCCTGAACGGACTAAGACACTGCTCTTATGTGCCTTCCCTCTGGCCACCCCCAAAGCCCTGGGCTGGCCTTTGGTGTCATCAGAGGGCAACATCAATGGCTGTCTGCCTGTTGGTCCACCCACCCAGCAGACCAAGAGTGCTACCTAGGAAAGGCCAAGTTCCCTAGCACACAGCCCAGTGCCTGACCCACAGCACACGCTCAAAGAGTTTGTGGAAAGGAGGAGTGAATCAACATGTAAGCGAATTTTCTGATGTTCTGGGATAGATCCCATCCTGGTGATGAGCAGTTTCTACAAGACCTTGTACTGGGGGGAGAAGGATATTTAGGGACCATGGCCCTGAAGCAGAAAGATCAGAGCCCTTGACAAACTAGATTTTCTTTCTAGCTGTTGGGGGAAAAAGGCCAGGGCACTGGACTTTGACTTTGGGAGGAAGCAGTGACATCCGGGGGCTGTTGCTTTCTGAGCCTCAGCCAGGCCACTTAGGAAATAGCCATTGCAATGCAGAGGGTGGGAGTGGGGTGCGTGCAAATGAGGCTCCAAACAGGATGCGCCCTCCCCTTGCATTCCTGACTCTGCACAGGAACTGAGCCAAAACACCCACCCTGGCTGGGACCTTTGAGGTCTTTCAGACCAACTCCCCATATAGAGAGGGCCGAATGCAGGCCCAGAGCGGAGGTGACCCACCCGGGGTCACACACAGAGTCAGAAGCTGGGCAAGGGCAGGTGCCAGGCTTCACGGTTTGACTCAGTCCATCTCTGGGCACCCCGACACCATGTCGCTCTAAGAGAAGTGAGCCTTCCCGCACCCCGACTTCAGGCAAACAGGAAGGAAGGGATCCAGAGGGGCCGCAACAACGCATTTTTATTTCTTATTTTCCTCTGGGGGTGCAGCGTTCGGTCCCTTACTGCATCAGGCTGGCGAGCAGGGCACTACCTGGTCCTCTTCTCCGCAAAGGGAGTGACAGGGAGCTGTCACAAGCCCACCACGAGGGACACAAGGGCAAACCCAGCGGATCCCAGGAGGACTCTGGATGACAGGGAGAGTCCAGCTGATCCTGGGGGAGAAGCAGAGGGTGAGTAGAATGGGACAGGCAGCCTGGGGCAGCTTGTGGGGCAGAACCATGGGGTCCGAGACTCCAGGGTCTGTCAGGAGGGCCTCAGGCCCAGAGATCCCACCCAGAACCCTTCTCTGTTTCCCCAACCCCCGAGGATCTCTGTTTGGGAAAGGCTGCTGCAAGCAGGTACCCAAAGGCATGAACTCCAGTGGTGAAACCGATGGCTGGGAGCTGCCTCACTCTCTGGGAAAGAAGGCTGAACCCCAGGTGGGACAGAGATGCCCCAGCTAACTCAGAAAGTCTGCTTTGGGCAGAGTCAGCCTGAGCTGAGCACACCCTAGGCCAGAGCACCTGCCCCCGGCAACATGCCTGCTTCAGAGACCCAGAGAGAGAGTGACCACGGAGGGTGAGACAAAGGCACAGGCAGACTGGGGCTCACCAGGGCTAAGGTCAGGGCTGGATGCTCTGAGGCTCTTGTCCTCCCTCACCCTCCACAGCAAGCCCCATCGGGGACACTTACCCACCGACTGGAAAGTAGCTACGAGGCTGCCGGCGGCAACTCCGCCCCCATTGGCGATGGCGGCCGCTGACATCATCTTGGCCGCAAAGGAGGAGGCGGCGATTCCTGCCCCGGTGAAGCCCATGGCGCCCAGCAC
The DNA here is from genome assembly GCF_965194825.1 of Balaenoptera physalus. Lineage (NCBI taxonomy): Eukaryota > Metazoa > Chordata > Mammalia > Artiodactyla > Balaenopteridae > Balaenoptera > Balaenoptera physalus. The sequence goes on from NC_138883.1 coordinate 10,773,383, forward strand.
CACGGGCGCAGCCCCCACGAACAGGGCTGTAGGGGGAGAGGAGCTGGGTTGAGGGGGAGATGGACACGCCCCCAAATCACACACGCACAGCACGTCAAGCTTGGGGGACTTCAGGGAGCCTGGAGAAGGGGTAAAGCCTGAGCTTGGGAGAGATTCCTGGCACGGCCTGCAGTCAGGAGTCGAGGGCGGCACAGCTGGTGGGGAAAGCGGAGGGGAGGGCCGCGGGGTCACCGGGGTCAGGCCTCTGATCCGCAGCAGGACCTTCCTGGGGAAAGGCCTCAGTTTCTGCCTTAGTAAAATCCTGGAACTAAGTTGGGGGCGGGGCGGAGGTGTGCAAGCTTCTTGTCTTCGCTGAGGAAATCTTTAATACAAGCAAATCTTACCCAGGGCCCAGCATAAAGCAAGGAGCACGGTCTGAGCCCCGCTTGGATCCCAACTCTGGGTCCCCACGGCGTCACCGCAGAGCAATCGGAAGCCAGAGTCCCTGAGCCAATGGCTTCTCCTTAACACACACCTCCTGGGGCCAGACTGTGCGCATGTCTCATCCTACGTAACCCTCACAATCACCCTGAAGGGGCAGCCTTGGCCTGTTTTTCACGAGGAAAACTGAACCCAGAAGAGTTCAAAGCCACATCCGAAGTCACGCGGTGGAGGCTGGGCAAGGAGGTTGGGCCCCTGCTGGGGCTGCCTCTGTGCGAGCATGGGAGCTCCTCATTTTTCTCATTCCAGCGCCTCCCACCCTACAACGTACAGGAAGCCTGGGGCAGGTGCAAGGCCAGCGGCTCCCCAAGTCCCAGGGCCTGGGGATGGGCCAGGAGAAGGTTCTCGCAGCAGGGACTTACCTCCTCCCACCACAGCTGCAGCAGCCTTGGCTGGAAACCGAAAGAACATTCTGTGAGTGGATCCACACTGCCTGCCCGCCCCTCCACTCCCTGAGCCCACAGCCCGCCTCCGGGGGGTCTGCCCCAGGCTGGGAGACACAGGGAGGAAGGACCCCCGCCTGCTTCTTCCTGAGAAGGTGAGCCACAGCCCTGAGCTTGGCAAGGGCTGCTGGGGAGGCGGGTCACCTGTCCTCAGTGGACCTGCATGCGTGGGCCTAGAGTAATCTGGAGACGGGGTTTGAGGGCCTTGTTCCAGAAAAACCCAACCATCAGATAGGGGTTTTGCTGCGTGTCTTTTTAATGTCTGTGGACGGGTTGGTTGGGGGTTGTTTGTGGGAAGCACAGAAGTTCTTTTTTCTCTCTGCCTTCCAAGCCAGGTTTGTTCAAAACAAAAACAAACAAAACCTTACAGATTTGGGAAGGAAGGCGTGCAGCTGCAGCCCCCTTCACAGTGAATGCGGGACTCTTGGCAAAGTAATTTAGGGCATGGTGGTTTGACTCGGGCAGGAAGAGGCGCAGGAAGTGAGTGTCACGCCCTCTGAGCCGGGATGTTAGTTCATCTGAAATAGGGCTGGTGATTTATGAGTGTGTGTCTGGGGTGGGGCGTTATACACCCTTCTCCCTTCGTCCAGAGAAACCTCTTCCGACAGCAGTAAGTCCTTGTGGAGAGGTGTGTTTCATTTTGCAGGACCCGGCTGAAATCAGGGCAAGCACTGCTGAAGGCCTGAAGGCTGCTTGAGAACAGTGCTGGAACGCATTGAATGTTCCTGATTCTCCCAGGCCCCACCTGTTGCCCCTTCCTCTGGAAAGCGGACCCTGACCCTCCCAATCAGAACCATCCTTGATCCCCTGTGGCTGGAGCCCCTCACAACACTGGACCATAGTTGCCTGGCTCCCCAACACTGAGAGTCCCTGGAACTCCCTGGCAGAGGTCTTGGTCTGCAGCAGCCATAGCAGCCAGGACTGCAATCTTTGGGGCCAGTGGGGACCCGGAGTTCTAACACTAGCAAGGTGTGCAGGAGTGAGCTCAGCCAGCTCCCCAAGAAGAGAGCTTTGGGGTGGCAGCGAAGGAAGTAAAGAGATTAAGGGGTATGAAAGCGAAACCCTAAGTGACCAGTGGGCCACCTGGTTGGGGTATGGAACCAGAGACTCAAGAAACAAGAGCCCAGTTAAAGGGTATCTGAGGCTCAGCATTATTGTTTGGGAGGAGAGATGATGCCAGGCTGGCCAGCAGCTTGGCGTACCTGGGCCCCAACACACAGACAGCCCAGGGGAAAGGGTGCTGTCTGTCTGATGGCCTGCCTGCAGGGCTCCCCCAGTGGGCATCTCCAGGTGGAGGAGCATGGCCCTTCTGGGCTGTTCAGAACCTGCCCTGCCCTGAGCCTTCCTCCCAGGCCCCGGCGCCTGCATTTCTGTTCTACTTCCTGTCGCAGGCTCCGGAGCAGCTACCCACCCCACCTCACCTCCCAGCCCAGGGCCCTTGGACAACGCTTCCTTCATTTGTAAATAAGGGGCAATCTCATCTTTCTCTGGGGTTGTTATGAGACTTAAATGAATTGATAAATGTCAAGCGCTAAGCTTAGTGACTAGGATGTCACAGCGTTTGATCAAATTCAGCTGTTCTGATTCTTTTCATCTTATGAATTGTTTCTCATAAGCTGAGGAGTCCTCATATTTCTGACCATGAGGAAGACTGCCAGTTGTGGCCCAGGTCTTAACTTTCTTGTCATACTCCCATGTGCTGGGTAGGGGTCCATGGAGGGGTGTCTATCACCCAGGGCCAGTTACCTCCTAGTGGGAAAGCGGTCAGGGCCGCAGCAGGGCATCCTAGCAGGTAGGAGCCGTTCAGTGTCCCCAGCAAGGATCCCAGGGTAGATGTGGCCCCAGCCAGGGCAGCGCTGGATGCCATGGTGAGCCCTAAGAACAGAGGGTGATGCACAGGAGTCAGAGGTCAGAGGTTGGGCGGTGGTTGGAGGCTGTGTCGCCGCCCACCACCACCCCCAGCCAATTCCATGCTGTACAGTTTCTTTTGGCAGAGGTGGGAGGACCCCGGGGGTCCACCCTAGGGGCAGAAAGTTGAATGGTGGCAGATGCACATTGGAGCACTTTGCAGCGATTGAAAGCAAGGATTAGAAGCTCACCTATCGACCCTGAGGGATCTCAGAAACATAGTTCTCAGTGTCGAATAAAAGAAATAAAATGAGATATACAATACACTTTTCTGTATGTAAATTAAACCACATCCAAACAAAAAGCAACACCCATTTTACAAAAAAATATACGAAAAACAGATACACGTTCAACATGTTAGAAAGGCTGACTTTCTAATATGAGAGGGGGGAATTGCAGGCAAAAGGGAAGATAAACAGCGAGAATAAATAAATAAAACCAGAAAGGGGGCTTGCAAGAACTAACTGAAGAAAACGGGCCTGAATTGAAGAATTTTGTTCAAATCAATGCTCTGGATCTGAGATCGATCCATCAGGACAAACTTACCAAAGGCTGGTTGGATGCTTAGGTAAAAAACTAAAGGAGGAGAATTCTGGTGGTGAATCCCAGGGAAGTGAGAGCCAGAGAGCAGGCCTCAGCCGCAGGGTCCCTTAGGGTCCCCCCTCTCTAGGCGGGAGAGGGCAGGGGGCCCAGATCCCCTGTGCCCAGGGACCTGCCTCCCTCTGACCCCTCTCAGAGAGAAAGCCAGGGCAGACGCCCAAGGGGAAGGACAGGGGAGGGAGAGAGACTGAAGGTGATGCTATTGTCCCCTCCCATGGGTCCTTGGGCAGGACCCTGTGCCCTCCCTAGCCCCCATGCCACCTCCCACCAGTCCCTGCCAGGAACACTCACCCAAGGAAGTCCTGCCAAGATACCGCCAGAGGCTGCCCCGCCCACTTTGACCAGGCTCCCTGCAGACAGTATCTGGGAAGCCAGGTTAGATGCTAAGAGGACAGCGCTGGTAAATTCTATGGCACAGAAAATGACCGGCACCAAAACTGCTGAAACAGTGGAGCTTTGATGGGGAGATGAGGACACCAGAACTGGGGTCACACCCACTGCCCTTAAAAATCTCAAGGGGCTCCAAGGGGTAGAGAGGCTGCTCTGAGCTTGTGGAAGATGCAGGCCTGGGAAGGGTCCAAGATATGGTACTGGGGTTACAGAAGGACCTGTGTGAGGGGAAGGTGGGGAGGGGGCTGGAGGGAGATCTTACTTCCCGAGGTGGGCTGCTTCCCTCCTCCTGAAACACAGATTTCTAGAACTCCCTTAAATCTCCCTGGAGTAATTTAAAATGTGCCAGAATTAGGAAATCAGGACGAATTACGTTTTTAAGGCCTATACCACGGTCAGGTTGTTCTGGGTTCCTGTTCTCATGCACTCTCCTCACTAACTCAACGGGAAGGATGAGATTACTATCCCCATTTTACGATGAGGAAATACTGGCACAGAGAGGGTAAGAGATTCATCCAAGATCACAAAGCTTGGCTTGGCAAAGCGGGACTCGACCCAGGTCCAGCTGCTTCCAAAGCGGGGGCTTGGAATGGCTCTGATTTGGTTCCTCCTAATGCTTGTCTCTTCCCCCTGCCCACCTCACCCCTACCCAGGCTCACGGCTGGAGGGTCACCCGGGCACGGACTAGGCTTACGGCTTCCAGAGTCCCAGAGCCCAGCTGGGGGCTTAGGTCACTTCCCTCCCAAGACCCAGCTTCTCTGACTGCAGCCACCCAGATGAGAAACATGAGACAATTCTTCCAGTGGATCCACACGGGTCTCCCCTCCACTCGCCGAGCCCACCCGCCCCCCGAAGGTAGGGGCGTCAGGAAGGAGCAGCCCCTGCCCACCCCTGCCTGTCTCACCCAAAGGAGCAGACTTTCTGAAGATGTGGAACTGACCTGTGGGTCTTGAGCTTGTCTGTGTTCTGGGAAGGCCTGAGACAGGATGTTTATAGCAGTTCCACCCACCTGAAGTACAGCCCAAAGGAATGCAGGCAGCCAGAGAGATAGCTTTCATTTTCCCAGGAAAACGAAAGCCAAACCCATTTTTCTCCTGTCTTGGTAACCTTGCAGGGCCCTATGGGGCCTTCCTGGGACACCCTTCCCCCATGTCCTGTGCTTTAGCTCCTCTGAGAAGTACCTAGATAACAGTAGCTGATGCATATTTCCTGAGTTTTTCAGATGCTAAAACCACCACCAAATGGAAGACGTTAACTGCTGGATGATTCTGAGCACATAGCCCCCAGAGCTTCTGGTGCTTAAGGATTGATCACCATCAACCAATCAGAGAATTGTGCAGGAGCTGATTACATACCCTGGGACGCCCCTCCCTTACCTGGCCTTTAAAAATACTTTGCTGAAACCCTTCAGGGAGTTTGCGGTTTTGAGGGGGCTCAGCCCAGCGATAAACATCGCTCTACTCCAAACTCCAACGTTTGGGTTTGTTTGGCCTCCCTCTGCCTGGGGCACACGAGCTTACCTTTGGTAACATCTTCCCCAAAGGACAAACCTATTTATTACAGAGATCAATTTTCTAATCACTTCCTGACACCAAGATCTTGCCGAGTGCCATTTCATTTCTCTGCTGCCTTTACTACAAATTGTTGAAAGAGCCATAGACGGCTGCTCTTCTCTTTTTCACCTTACTCTTAAAATATGAGTATATACTATGACATATTATTATATAATCTGTCTAGAACATGAAATATTTTCTGGTATCCAAAAAGCTATAGATAATAATAAACACTTCTTTGCCCACCCCTCAGCTCAGGACTTCAAGCGTTACAGATACAATTTACATGACTCAAGAATCCCTTCTAATTTCCCTCCTTTCTCTGCCCCCTTCCCCACAGGGAGTCACCCTCCAGAATTTAGAGTTGATTATTCCCAGGCATGGTTTTATACTTTTACCACATACAAATGTTAAATGCAGAACTTTCTTGGAACTGGTTGAATGTTCATTGCTATCTTCAACTGAGGTTCAAAGACAGGGAACGGGTCAATCATGGGCCAGGAACCTCGACCTTCTAAGCTCTGCTGTAAAGCTATGCTAAGAAACTGGAAAACCAGTTTTAAAAGTAGAGGATGAATTAGGGAGTTGAGATTGGAGAGGAAAGGAAAGGGAGAAGGGGAAAGAACAAGAGAGCACTGGTGGCCGTTGCTTTCCTTCAAGTCCCATGGGTGACAAGAGGGAAAGTGCTTTGGCCAGCTGCACCTCAGTGGGACCCCTTTTGGAAAGCTGGACATGAATCCCTTGGAATTTGAGGGAAACAAGGACAGGTATCAGAGTTGGGCCTATAAGGGCTAAAGGCAGAAGACAGTAGCTGACAGGCCTTCCTGAGAAAGTGTTGCCGAAATCTCGGCTTCTCTGTGCACAGATGCCTTACAGAAATACAGAGACAGAGATCTTGGAGGATAAGAGAGATGGCTTTCTTCCTCTGCCAGGCAGAAGGGAAGACACAACAGGCTAGTGCCTCAAGAACTGTGCCACCCCCTCCCCTCCCCTCCCCTCCCCTCCCCCACCCGTCCCCACCCTTCCCCCACCCCCGCCTCAGGGACTCGGAGAAGATTTTATATGTGGGGCTTGCAGTCCCCGGTATATGATAAGGATCAAAACAGTGAAGGTCTTGCATTCTTCCTCTTCCTGCATTATTTCAAAACAGTCACAACTGGCATCAGACAGCCCTGTAATTGGGTCCCTTTGTCTGAGGGTTATTGGCAGGTGAACTTCTTTTTGAAATGCAAATGCTCCAAGGGGTGATTTGCTACAAGGCAGGGCAGGATGTAATTCACATAGTGTTAAAGAGTGATAGATTAGCTTTGTGAAGTACAAATCTAGTTTTAGTAACAGTTAAAATAAAACTAGGCGTGATTAACTCTTTCAGGCCAGGTTGTGTTTCTTCTCTAGCCTGTTCACTGTTGCCTTTATTTTCCTTGTTCTCAGGAGAGGGGAGACTTTATTTCTATTTTTGCTGCAACAAAAGGAGGGCAAGGGGACCACTCTGGGCGGGGAGCTGCTCCTTTAGAGCTCCTGACTGTTTCCCGTGGCCCAAATGTGGAATCAGGCAGGCAGAGCTGGAAGAGCTGAGAACTCGGACATAAACACAGCCCAGAAGGTCGAGGGGAACCCAGGATGGGTGGATTGCTGGAGAGCGGTGGCCAGAGACAGAATTGGAGGTGTCCAGCCAGGGGAAGCTTCCCCTTGGCAAGGACCCTGTGGGTGAGTGAACCCTGCTGACCGGAGGGTCCAAGAGCCTACAGAGAGCTGGCACTTTGAATCTTCCCCACCAGAGGGCGCCAAAAACAGATTGCCACAGCATCCGCAGAGCTCTCCTACACGGGGACACTTTTGGGCCCGACTCTTGCTCTGGGCCAAGCACTGTGCTTGCGGGTATTAAGTATTTTAATCCTCACAACAACCCCCTGAAGAGGTCCTATTATCCCCATTTTACAGATGAGCTAAAGAGTCATGCAGGGAGTTCTTTGCCGACTCGCAGGGAGTTCTTTGCCGACTCCCCGTGGGGCCCTCCCATTTTGCTCTTTACCTGAGTTCTCTGGACCCTTTCTCTTTCCTTCCCCGTCCCCCTGCCCCCTGCCCCTGCCGCTGCTGCATCCATTTCTTCCCGGGTCTCCACACATAGGCAGGCACCCTCTTGGCTGAGTCTTTTGAAGATGGCTCGAACCCCATCGCCTCTCCAAGCCTCCATGTGACCCTCAGGAACGCAGCTTCCTCACACTGCCAAGCTCCAGTGGTCCAACCTCTCCTCCACTGCCCACTCTCTGTGGGTAGACAGCCCTGGATGCACCCAACTGTCGCATGTCTGAGAGATCTCATACTGCATACCGCTGGGGCTCTGAGATCTGGACCAAGAAAAGCTAAAGCATCCTCCAGGCCCCCATCAAAGCTCCATGAGGACAGAGGTCTCTGTCCCATTAAACCCTGTGTCACAGCACTCAGAGCACGAGTGGGCATTCAGCAAATATTGGTTGAACGAATTGCGTTTAAAGCATCTCTTTCAATGAATCCCAAGCCCTCCCACATATAGACTGGATATAGGTGCTAGGGGCTGATAGTCACAGAACTGTTAGCCCCAAGGGGCATGGTCAGCAGCGCTCCTTGGAAGTAAAGGTCCTTGTGCCCCACTGTTCTCAGCTCTGAAGTTTCAGTTGATATTTCTCCAAAACAGGAAACTTTTTTTTTTAACGTTAAGTAAGCTACACAAATATTAGTAAAATGAGAAAACGCTAAATAAAATATGGTGTATGATTACCATGGAATGCCAAACAGTAGTTAAAAATAATGAGAAAGACCTATAGAATAGAAAAACGCCAGCTGCACAACAATATGTATGAGTTAAAACAAAACTATATCAATAAAAAATGCATATAACAGCACTACATTAAATGTATTCTCTGGGGCTTCCCTGGTGATGCAGTGGTTAAGAATCCTTCGAGCCCAGGTCCGGGAAGATCCCGCATGCCGCGGAGCAACCAAGCCCGTGCGCCACAACTACTGAGCCTGCACTCTAGAGCCCGTGCTCCACAACTACTGAACCCACGTGCCACAACGAATGAAGCCCGTGCTCCGCAACAAGGGAAGCCACCTTAATGAGAGGCCTGCACACTGCAACGAAGAGTAGCCCCCAGCTCGCTGCGACTAAAAAAAAGAAAGCCCGCGTGCAGCAACAGAGACCCAACGCAGCCAAAAATTAATTAATTAATTAAGAATTTAAATAAATAAATATATTCTCTGAAGTCGTCTATCTCTCACATCTATCTACCTATCTATCTCTCATCTATCACAGGAAGTCACTATAAAAGAGAATGGAAAGTATTGGGTTGGCCAAAAAGCTCGTTTGGGTTTTTCCATAACATCTTGTGGGAAAAACCTAACGAAATTTTTGACCAACCAAATACTTATCAAATTGTAGCAGCACTCACTTCTGGGAGTGGGAGTGAGGGACTGTGATGATAGGAGTGGATGGTTGTCAGACCCAAATCAGCTTTAGCCTAATCTGTAGTCATTCCGATGGTTAAGAGCAGAATGCGTTTATTAATGAATAATATTTCTCAGGTGTGAATGTATTATTAGAATGAATATATATTAGGTAAATCTTTACTAGGTAATTGTGTTAATAGACTTTATTTTTCAGAGCAGTTTCAGGTTCCGAACAAAACTGAGGTTCATGGCAGAGATTTCCCCTATACTCCCTGCTCCCCAACATGCACGGCCTCCCCCGTTATCAACATGCCCCACCTTAGGTAATTTAAGTGCAGTAAAATGTTAGTTTTCATTAGCAAGTCATAAAAACCCCGTTTTGTAACATTAAAGAATAAAAAGACAAAAACCTACCGATGGCCTGGCTTCAGGTCCATCATGCTCTTCCCTAATTGCTGAAGCAGTAGGAAGATTTTTAAAAGACAGAGAAAGGCACAGCAAGCCTGGCCGGGAGACTGCTCCGGCTTCCCCTACAAGGGCCAGTCTTCCGTCAGAGGACAAGTCTTGTGCTTTCTGTAGGGGACAGTCACTGTCTTCGGCCACGTAGCGTCCCAAGTTCCTGTCCTCTTAGAAACAGGAACTTACTTCTCTTTCAGGTACTGGAGCCCCTGCCCTGAGTCTGGGTTTATCAGAGGCCTGGGCTCTCCTCCCAGCCTCCAAACGCAATCCCAGACTGAGTGAAATCAATCATCACATCCATCCCTTGGGCCAAAGTAACCAGTTTAGGAATAAATAGATGACTCCGTTTAAGATACTTACAGGAACATCTGTTTTTTAAAAATAAAGACTCATATTTAGTCTATTTTTTTTTTTTTTCACACACACACACTGTATTTTATTTTTACAAGAGATAAATAGACTGACACCAAGCATTGTACATGGATGACCACAACAAAAGCAACAATGATTGCAATTACCAAACATGAAACACACTCATACTATGTCATAATATTGACATTCAGTCCAGTAATCCTCCACTGTAACAGCTCCTTTACTTTGCAGTGAAAATTGATTTGTATATTCTTTGCCTCTGAGTCCTTGTGGGATTTTTTTTTTTTTTTTTTTAAATTCAGACAGAAAGTCACAAAAATTATACTCATCCTCATCAGTTCACTCAGTCCCATGTAATTAATTGTTTTTTTTCATCTTGATCTTTTGTTAGCACTTTTATGAGTTCATCAGTTTTTCATCAGAGTTCTGAAAATGCTTATTCATTCAGTTCAGCAGTACAGTCAGTTACCAGAAACCTGTACTTGTCAGAGTCTTTTCCATGAATTTCTTGAAGATGAAACCCTTTTATAGGAACATATTTGCAAGATCATCAGAGTACACCCAGAACTGTCTGTAAATGACAAAGGACTTAAAAATGACCACGGTAAAAGATTTGATGAAAGTTCATAATAATGCAGTTGACAAGAAAATTAGTTATTTCTGAGATATACATTTTAAAGTAATAACTAGGATTATTACTTATAACATTATACCAGAACATATAAGATTTTTAGCAATTTCATGTAATGTCTGAAACATTTATATTAACATATTTCCATACATATTTATTTTTGGCTGTGTTGGGCCTTCATTGCGGCGCGCGGGCTTTTCTCTAGTTGCGGTGAGCGGGGGCTACTCTTCTTTGTGGTGGGCGGGCTACTCATTGCTGTGGCTTCTCTTGTTGCGGAGCACGGGCTCTACGAATGCGGACTCAGTAGTTGTGGCTCGTGGGCTCTAGAGCGCAGGCTCAGTAGTTGTGGAGCACGGGCTTAGTTGCGCCGCGGCATGTGGGATCTTTGCGGACCAGGGCTCGAACCCTTGTCCCCTGCATTGGCAGGCGGATTTCTAACCATTGCGCCACCAGGGAAGTCCATAAGATACTTACAGAAACATGTACCAGAGATATTTGGGAAGGAAGTTTCCTTGCTTTTCAGCAGAAGGATCATGAAAATATACTCTTTTGGGGGGAGACGTGAAATAGAAGGAGGTAGCCTTCAGCGTGTGCTAACAGCCCTCTTGTTAACCATGAGAGTCGGCAGCCATAGTGTGAAGCTGCTACTTCAGAAAGCAGATGTAACTGAGCAGGACCCTAAAAGGACTTCCCGGGAGGGACAGACCCCTCCCCAGTATCCTCTGCTGTAGCTCCTCTCTAAAGTACCCAGATAACAGTATCTTGTGCATATTTCCTGAGATTTTCAGATGCTAAAAACCACCACCAAATGGAAGAGATTGATGACCATGAGCATGTAGCCCTCACGCCTACTGGCATGTAAGGACTGATAATGTTAACTGCCCTGTTACCTCCACCAATCAACAATCAGAGAATTGCGTGCGAGCTGATCACAGGCCCTGGGATGCCCCTCCCTCACCTGGCCTTTAAAAATGTTTTGCTGAAACCCCTTGGGGAGTTGCAGTTTTTTGGGGCATGAGCCACCCCGTTCTTTCATGGTCCTGCAATAAACCCCAAACTCCAAAATTTCGGTTTGTCTGGCCTCACTGTGCCTCAGGCACACAAACTTGTGTTGGGTAACAAAGAGAGGAGGGATAGAAAAAAACAGGTCCTTGGCATCAGTGTTGAGCTGCTGAATCAAACTTTGCCTGAAGCCAAATGACTTTTCTATTGTTCAGTTAGCAAGCCAATAAAGTCCCTTGAACTCTGAGACAGTTTTAATCAAAATTCTATTACTTATAGCTACATAATCCTTAAATAAGCAGCACCTCCTCCAAGCAATCTTCCCAGATAGCTACAATTAATGTCTGTCTTCTCTCTCCTCCAAGCAATATAGCTTGAATCTCTCAATGGCTTGCACACATTGTGTCAGGTTATCAGTTAGCTATTGGTATGTAACAAATGCGCACCAAATTTAACGAATAAAGATTAATATAGAGAGCTCAGGATTCGGTGGGTCAGCCGTTTAGACAGGTGGTTCCTCTGGTCTCAGCTGGGCTCCCTCATACATCAGCAGGTAGCGGTGGGCTGGCTTTGTGGATCGTAGCTGGGCTCAGTCGGGTGTCTGGACCTCGTCTGGAAGAAATGGGTTGACTCCTGCATTCCGTTCTGTCCGTGTGTTTGTTGTCCCAGCAGGCCAGCCCAGGCTCAGGGAGGGACAATAAATACCAGCCCTCGGTGAGAGGAGCTGTACAGATACATCGAAAGGGCTTGGAGAATGTGGTCATTACTGTAATTGACCACAGGTCCCTTAACGCCATCAACTGTGTGCTTGCCTCCCCCCACCCCTACCAACACTGCACCTGTTACCAAGTCTAAGCTCCTATGGCTTGCCACACGACAGGCCAATAAATTGAGAGACAAGTTGTTGGGGCAATGAATAGAGACTTTATTCGGAAAGCCAGCAGACCGAGAAGATGGGGGACTCCTGTCCCAGAGAACCATCTTCCCTGAGTTAGAATTCAGGTTTCTTTTATGCTAAAAGGGGAGGGGCTGTGGCAGGTTGTTGCAATCTTCTTGGTGCCTTTGTTCTTGCAGCTGTCCCCCATAGGTCTGGTCACAATGTTCCTATAAACCTCCAACAAGACAAATGTTATTCTCTGTTCTCCAGCTTTAATGGAGAAGTAGTATACCTTTAAGGGTCAGAGCCTTGAGAATGGGCTGTCCTGTAGATTTCAGGCAACAGGAATATTCTGTTACAACAGGTGCAGAACCAGCATGACTAAGCACAGGCAATAGAGCACAAAGGTTAGAGCTCAAGGAATAGATCCATTGTGGAGTCAGGTTTGTCCTTCTCTGTTACACACCCTAAGCAGATAGGGACCCCTTGGATCCACTGAAGCCACAGAGCCTGGGATGGAGCCCTTGAGGCTAGCTGGGAGCTGTATGAGTGAGCTGAGGCAGCATCCGAGGGAGAGAGCCTGGTGGAGGAGGGGCAGTAAAGGAAGACAAGGGTGAAGGCCAGAGTGGGGACCTGGGCCGGGGTCCTGGAGCCAATAGGATGAGATCTGAGAGTCAAGTCTAAAGTGGAAGCAGGGCTGCCAGAAGCTGGGTGTGGGTTATCTGCATGGGCAGGCAGGCAGGTGGCAGAGGCCAGGTCAACACACATAGAATGCCTGCCACCTGATCCAGGGCCAGGCAGCCAGTGGGCCTTAGGAGATAGATGAGTGTTCTGCATCGACAAGCCTCTTGGGAGCCCCACCAGGGGAGGGAGGCCTGTCTGTCCTTGCAGGTTCTGGCCAGTCTCCCTTGGAGCCTCAAGACCCTGAGCTCTACACCAACCGGGACAGAGCTCTCTGGAGAAATGCAAATTCTCTACCTACCTGAAGAGCTCCAAAGGCCACCAGGCCAGGCAGACAGTGTTGCTGAGTTCCTAGACTCATGGTACAGTCAGACCCGGAGTCTTGGGTGGAGAGGGGAGGGGTCAATAATCCCTGAGGGTAAAGTGTTTCATAACTGAGGGTCAATGGCTCAAAGTGACCCCAGGGCCAAGCCATCCTATAATGCTGCCTCTGGCTGACATCTTAGAAGACATGTGATCCACGATCCCATCCAAAGAGCAGCAAACTGAGGCTCAAAGGGGAGACATGACCTTCCCAGGGTCACAGCTGGGTGGCAGGACTGCAACAGACCTGGCTTCCTGTCGCAGATATCAGTGCCCATTCTTACAGAGTTCCTGCTGCCCCCCAACCCGAAGCCACGGCTCTGCAGATGCGCTGCGCCCTGCCTGGTAAACAAGAAGGCAGTGCGGACACTCGTGAAGGTCTCAGCGTCTCGTCTTTATTTCCCATGCTTCTTTGAAGAATTTTGGGAGGCAGAGGACTTGTCATTGGGGGGACTGACATCCTGAGGCCCTGGAGGGTCCTCTCCAGCACAGGGGCCCCTCTCTGCTTCAGTACTGGATCCTGGTGGAGGAGGGGGAGGGGTTTTCTTTTTTCTACCCCACCACCAGGCCCCAAAAGCTGACCCAGTCGAGCCCAGGATGATGTTGGATGACATGGAAAGTCCGGCTGCCCCTGGGAGAGAGGAGGGTGTTAGAGCACAAGGGGACAGGCAGCCCCGGCAGCTCCCGGCAGGACAGTGGAGGTCAGAGAACCCAGGACCCTCAGGAGGCCCAAGACCCAGACGTCCCAGTCCTGTTCCCTCCTCTACTTCCTGAAACCCCAGGAGGTCTGCTTGGGGAGGGGCTGCTGCCCATGGCTGCCCGAAGAGGAGACACGCACTCTGGTGGTGACTCCACCAGCGACAGGACAGACCCTCTGAGAAATGGCAGAGGGTCTCTGCCTCTCCCTCCCCAGCACGAGGCTGGGCCCAGCGAGGGGAGGGCCCTACGCAGGTATTGTAGGGCTCATGGGGAACGCGCACCTGCTGCGCTGCACGCCCCCAGTGCCCCCAAACCCATCCCCAACCAGAAGAGGGGACAGTGAGGGAGACACAAAGGACCAGGGACACTGATGCCCACGAAGCTGGAGGAAGGAGACAGGCCTTCCCTCCGGCTTAGCCTCTGGCCTGAATCCTGTGCTGGGGTGTCACAACCTCCCCCCCCCTCCCGCCCGGACACTTACCCACGGACTGGAGAGTGGCCACGAGGCTGCCGGCGGCAACTCCGCCCCCATTGGCGATGGCGGCCGCTGACATCATCTTGGCCGCTAAGGAGGAGGCGGCGATTCCTGCCCCGGTGAAGCCCACGGCACCCAGCACCACGGGCACAGCCCCCACGGCCAGGGCTGTAAGGGGAGAGGAGCTTTAGGGTTGGCCCCAGGGGACAGACTGCCCAGATCTCCCTGATACCTTCCTGGAGGGATGAGGTGAGGGGTCCACTTGGCTTTCGTGAGAGCCACGGGGCCTGAGGCAAAGGAAGGCTGTAGAAGTGGGCACGAGTGGACGGGGCCCCCCCCAAGAAGCTGGATCCCAGGCCTGTGCATTCCTCTGTTTTGCTGTGGTCCTGGAAGGCTCACCTGTCCTCCCTGTGCCTCAACCGCCCTTGTGTGAAATAAAATTAAAGGAGTGGTGGTCTTCAAGCACCCCCTTTTGGCAGGGAAAATAGTGTCTTTCCCCCAATCACAGGGCCCACAGAATAAGGACAGAGCTGCTCTTCTGAAGAGGTGCTGGGGTGGTAGCTTCTGCCCTCGGCCCTGCAGCTGCCTGTGGGCGTCCCCCCAGGGGCCCCCTACATCTCCAGAGAGTGCAGTCATAGAACTTTCTGCAACCAGGAAACGTTCTGTATCTGCAGTGTCCAACACGCTGGCTGCATGTAGCCAATGAGCACTTGAGACTGTGGCTGGTGTGACAGAAATGTTTTCATTTTCTTGAATTCTGGCCACCGTGTTAGAGGATGCTGGCCAGGGGCACAGCTGGAAACCTCTGGGCTCACAGGATAAGCTAGAGGGTTTGTAAACCAGTCCGAGGAATCCCTACAGCTCAGCTTACACATCCCCTACAACCCTCTGGAGGTACCCCTGGCCCTGCTTTCTGGGGAGGAATCATGGGTTCATACAGATTTAACAACCTGCCTGGAGAAGCTGAGATTGGACCTGGGTGCTTTGAATGGCTTTGCTTCGTTTCCTTCTTGGCAAGGTTCTTGTCACCTCGAGTGTTCCAACTCTGTCCCCTGCCCACTGCACCCTTACCCACCCATGTCCTGGGGCTCAAGGCAATCTTGGGCTTGGTCAAGGCCAGGTGGTCCCGGGGGCCCAGGGCCAGGGTCAGATGGGGGCTTGAGTTTCTTCCCAAAGAGACTCACCTCCTCCAATCACGGTTGCACAGGCCATTCCTGGAGACAAAAAGCACCCGCATGAGTGCATGGCACTGGCCTCCCCCTGCACTCCCACTGCTGCCACAGTGGGAGGGGTTCCCTGGAGTTGGGATCAGAGAAGAGAGCAGACCCTGCCTGGCCTCTTCCTGCTTTTCCCGAGAAGTCTGATTTTCTGAGAATGCAGAGGTGGATGGACGAGAGTCCGGAGCTCTGTTATGCTCCAGATGGCGAGGGGCACCTGCCTTGAAAAGGTTTCATGCTGCTCTGTGAAGTCAATACATTTGGTATCATTTTCTCAAAAAAAAAAAAACCAAAAAAAACCCCAAGAAAAGCATGCTATTTTCATTTGCGATGGAATAAATTGGACTTTTCTGGTCTTTCCCTCTTCCAGACACCCTATACCCATCCCAGGCTACAGCTGGAGTGAAAGCCCCCCATCCTCCAGGGCTCAGCCTACTTGTCACTTTCTGCAGGAAGCATCTCTAATTCCCCCATCAGAAGTCACCCTGCTTCCTGACAGTCATCGCCAGGAAGACAATGGAACTCACCAAAAAAGATACCCCACATCCAAAGACAAAGGAGAAGCTGCAATGAGACGGTAGGAGAGGCGCAATCACAATAAAATCAAATCCCATAACTGATGGGGGGGTGACTCACAAACTGGAGAACAATTATACCACAGAAGTCCGCCCACTGGAGTGAAGGTTCTGAACCCCACGTCAGGCTTCCCAACCTGGGGGTCCGGCAACGGGAGGAGGAATTCCTAGAGAATCACTGTGAAGGCTAGTGGGATTTGATTGCAGGACTTTGACAGGACTGGGGAAACACAGACTTTGCTCTTTTTTCTTTTTTTATAAATTTATCTAGTTATTTATTTTTGGCTGCGTTGGGTGTTCGTTGCTGCAGGCAGGCTTTCTCTAGTTGTGGCGAGTGGGGGCTACTCTTCGATGCAGTGCACAGGCTTCTCATTGCGGTGGCTTCTCTTGTTGTAGAGCGTGGGCTCTAGGCGCGGGTTTCAGTAGTTGTGGCACGCGGGCTCAGTAGTTGTGGCTCACGGGCTCTAGAGCGCAGGCTCAGTAGTTCTGGCACACGGGCTTGGTCACTCCGCGGCATGTGGGATCTTCCCGGACCAGGGCTTGAACCCATGTCCCCTGCATTGGCAGGCGGATTCTTAACTGCTGAGCCACCAGGGAAGTCCCAGACACTTCACTCTTGGAGGGCACACAAAGTAGTGTGCATATCGGGACCCCGGGGGAAGGAGCAGTGACCCCAGGGGAGACTGAAGCAGACCTACCTGCTAGTGTTGGAGGGTCTCCTGCAGAGGCAGGCGGTGGCTTTGGCTCACCAAGGGACAAGGACACTGGCAGCAGAAATTCTGGGAAGTACTCCTTGGTGTGAGACCTCCCAGAGTCTGCCAATAGCCCAACCAAAGAGCCCGGGTAGGCTCCAGTGTTGGGTCACCTCAGGCCAAACAACCAACACGGAGGGAACCCAGCCCCACCCATCAGCAGACAAGGGGAATTAAGTTTAACTGACCTCTGCCCACCAGAGCAACACCCAGCTCTACCCACTACCAGTCCCTCCCATCAGGAGACTTGCACAAGCCTCTTAGATAGCCTCATCCACCAGAGGGCAGATAGCAGAAGCAAGAAGAACTACAATCCTGCAGCCTGAGGAAATAAAACCACAATCACAGAAGATAGACAAAATGAAAAGGCTGAGGACTCTGTACCAGATGAAGAAACAAGATAAAACCCCAGAAAAACAAATAAATGAAGTGGTTTCCAGAAAAAGAATTCAGAATAATAACAGTGAAGGTGATCCAGGACCTTGGAAAAAGAATGGAGGCAAAGATCGAGAAGATGCAAGAAATGTTTAACAAGACCTAGAAGAATTAAAGAACAAACAAACAGAGATGAACAATACAGTAACTGAAATGAAAACTACACTAGAAGGAATCAATAGCAGAATAACTGAGGCAGAAGAACGGATAAGTGACCTGGAAGACAGAATGGTGGGATTCACTGCCGTGGAACAGTATAAAGAAAAAAGAATGAAAAGAAATGAAGACAGCCTAAGAGACCTCTGGGACAACATTAAACGTAACAACATTCTCATTATAGGGGTCCCAGAAGGAGAAGAGAGAGAGAAAGGACCCAAGAAAATATTCAAAGAGATTATAGTTGAAAACTTCCCTAACATGGGAAAGGAAATAGCCACCCAAGTCCAGGAAGCACAGAGAGTCCCATACAGGATAAACCCAAGGAGAAACACGCCGAGACACACAGTAATCAAATTGGCAAAAATTAAAGACAAAGAAAAATTATTGAAAGCAGCAAGGGAAAAACAACAAATAACATACAAGGGAATTCCCATAAGGTTAGCAGCTGATTTCTCGGCAGAAACTCTACAAGCCAGAAGGGAGTGGCACGATATATTTAAAATGATGAAAGGGAAGAGCCTACAACCAAGATTACTCTACCTGGCAAAGATCTCATTCAGATTTGAGGGAGAAATCAAAAGCTTTACAGACAAGCAAAAGCTAAGAGAATTCAGCACCACCAAACCAGCTATACAACAAATGCTAAAGGAACTTCTCTAAGTGGGAAACACAAGGAAGGAAAAGACCTACAAAAACAAACCCACAACAAGTAAGAAAATGGTAATAGGAACATACATAGCGATAATTACCTTAAATGTAAATGGATTAAATGCTCCAACCAAAAGACACAGGCTCGCTGAATGGATACAAAAACAAGACCCACATATATGCTGTCTACAAGAGACCCACTTCAGACCTAGGGACACATACAGACTGAAAGTGAGGGAATGGAAAAAGATATTCCATGCAAATGGAAATCAAAAGAAAGCTGGAGTAGCAATACTCATATCAGATAAAATAGACTTTAAAATAAAGAATGTTACAAGAGACAAGGAAGGACACTACATAATGATCAAGGGATCAATCGAAAAAGAAGATACAACAATTATAAATATACGTGCACCCAACATACGAGCACCTCAATACATAAGGCAACTGCTAACAGCTATAAAAGAGGAAATCGACAGTGACACAATAATAGTGGGAGACTTTAACACCTCACTTACACCCATGGACAGATCATCCAGACAGAAAATTAATAAGGAAACACAAGCTTTAAATGACACAATAGACCAGAGAGATTTAATTGCTATGTATAGGACATTCCATCCACAAACAGCAGATTACACTTTCTTCTCAAGTGCACATGGAACATTCTCCAGGATAGATCCCATCTTGGGTCACAAATCAAGCCTCGGTAAATTTAAGAAAACTGAAATCATATCAAGTGTCATTTCCGACCACAACGCTGTAAGATTAGAAATCAATTACAGGGAAAGAAAACGTAAAAAACACAAATACATGGAGGCTAAACAATACGTTACTAAATCTCTTCACCAAGAGATCAGTGAAGAAATCAAAGAGGAAATAAAAAAATACCTAGAGACAAATGACAATGAAAACACGATGATCCAAAACCTATGGGATGCAGCAAAAGCAGTTCTAAGAGGGACGTTAATAGCAATACAAGCCTACCTCAAGAAACAAGAAAAATCTCAAATAACCAAGCTAACCTTACACCTAAAGGAACTAGAGAAAGAAGAACAAACAAAACCCAAAGTTAGTAGAAGGAAAGAAATCATAAAGACCAGAGCAGAAATAAATGAAATAGAAACAAAGAAAAGAATAGCAAAGATCAATAAAACTAAAAGCTGGTTCTTTGAAAAGATAAACAAAATTGATAAACCTTTAGCCAGACTCATCAAGAAAAAGAGGGAGAGGACTCAAATCAATGAAATTAGAGATGTAAAGGAGAAGTGACAACGGACACCGCAAAAGTACAAAGCATCATGAGAGACTACTAGAAGCAACTCTATGCCAATAAAATGGACAGCCTGGAGGAGATGGACAAATTCTTAGGTATAACCTTCCAAGAGTGAACCAGGAAGAAACAGAAAATATGAACAGACCAATCACAAGTAATGAAATTGAAATAGTGACTAAAAATCTTCCAACAGACAAAAGTCCAGGACCAGATGGCTTCAAAGGTGAATTCTATCGAACATTTAGAGAAGAGCTAATACCCAACCTTCTCAAACTCTTCCAAAAAACTGCAGAGGAAGGAACACTCCCAAACTCATTCTATGAGGCCACCATCACCCTGATACCAAAACCAGACAAAGATACTACAAAAAAAAATTACAGACCAATATCACTGATGAATATAGATGCAAAAATCCTCAACAAAATACTAGCAAACTGAATCCAACAACACATGAAAAGGATCATACACCACGATCAAGTGGGATCTATCCCAGGGATGCAAGGATTCTTCAATATATGCAAATCAATCAATGTGCTACACCATATTAACAAATTGAAGAAGTACAACTATATGATCATCTCAATAGATGCAGAAAAAGCTTTTGAGAAAATTCAACACCCATTTATGATAAAAACTCTCCAGAAAGTGGGCATAGAGGGAACCTACCGCAACATAATAAAGGCCATATATGACAAACCCACAGCAAACATCATTCTCAATGGTGAAAAACTGAAAGCATTTCCTCTAAGATCAGGAACAAGACAAGGATGTCCACTCTCACCACTATTATTCAACACAGTTTTGGAAGACCTAGCCACGGCAATCAGAGAAGAAAAAGAAATAAAAGGAATCTAAATTGGAAAAGAAGAAATAAAACTGTTATTGTTTTCAGATGACATGACACTATACATAGAGAATCCTAAAGATGCCACCCGAAAACTACTAGAGCTAATCAATGAATTTGGTAAAGTTGCAGGATACAAAATTAATGCACAGAAATCTCTTGCATTCCTATACACTAACAACGAAAGATCAGAAGGAGAAATTAAGGAAACAAGCCCATTCACCATTGCAACAAAAAGAATAAAATACCTAGGAATAAACCTACCTAAGGAGGTTAAAGACCTGTACTCAGAAAACTATAAGACACTGATGAAAGAAATCAAAGATGACACAAACAGATGGAGAGATATACCATGCTCTTGGATTGGAAGAATCAATATGGTGAAAGTAACTATACTACCCAAAGCAATCTACAGATTCAATGCCATCCCTATCAAATTACCAGTGGCATTATTTACAGAACTAGAACAAAAAAACTTAAAATTTGTAGGAGACACAAAAGACCCCAAATAGCCAAAGCAGTCTTGAGGGAAAAAAATGGAGCTGGAGGAATCAGACTCCCTGACTTCAGACTATACTACAAAGCTACAGTAATCAAGACAATATGGTACTGGCACAAAAACAGAAATATAGATCAATGGAACAGGATAGAAAGCCCAGAGCTAAACCCACATACCTATGGTCAACTAATCTACGACAAAGGAGGCAAGGATATAAAATGGAGAAAAGACAGTCTCTTCAATAAGTGGTGCTGGGAAAACTGGACAGCTACATGTAAAAGAATGAAATTAGAACACTCCCTAACACCATACACAAAAATAAACTCAAAATGGATTAGAGACCTAAATGTAAGACCGGACACTATAAAAGTCTTAGAGGAGACATAGGAGGAACACTCTTTGACATAAATCACAGCAAGATCTTTTTTGATCCACCTCCTAGAGTAATGGAAATTAAAACAAAAATAAACAAATAGGACCTAATGAAACTTAAAAGCTTTTGCACAGCAAAGGAAACCACAAACAAGACGAAAAGACAACCCTCAGAATGGGAGAAAATATTTGCAAACAAATCAACGGACAAATGATTAATCTCCAAAATATATAAACAGCTCATGCAGCTCAATATTAAAAAAACAAACAACCCAATCAAAAAATGGGCAGAAGACCTAAATAGACATTTCACCAAAGAAGACATACAGATGGCCAAGAAGCACATGAAAAGCTGCTCAACATCAGTAATTATTAGAGACATGCAATCAAAACTACATTGAGGTATCACCTTATGCTGGTCAGAATAGGCATCATCAGAAAATCTACAAGCAACAAACACTGGAGAGGGTGTGGAGAAAAGAGAACTCTCTTGCACTGTTGGTGGGAATGTAAATTGATACAGCCACTATGGGGAACAGTATGGAGGTTCCTTAAAAAACTAAAAAGAGAATTACCACACGACCCAGCAATCCCACTACTGGGCATATACCCACAGAAAACCATAATTTAAAAAGACACATGCACCCCAATGTTCACTGCAGCACTATTTACAATAGGCAGGATATGGAAGCAACCCAAATACCCATCATAAGACGAATGGAGAAAGAAGATGTGGTACATATATACAATGGAATATTACTCAGCCATAAACAGGCACGAAATTGGGTCATTTGTAGTGATGTGGATGGATCTACAGTCTGTCATACAGAGTGAAGTTAAGTCAGAAAGAGAAAAACAAATATCGTATATTAACGCATATATGTGGAACCTCGAAAAACCAGTTTGCAGGGCAGAAATAGAGACACAGGTGTAGAGAACAAGGGGGGGAAGTGGTGGGAGATGTACTGGTGGGATGAATTGGGAGAATGGGATTGACATGTATACACTAATATGTATAAAATGGAAAACTAAGAAGAACCTGCTGTATAAAAAAATAAATAAAATAAAATTCAAAAATTAAAAAAAAAAAAAGAGAGAGAAATTACCCTGCTCCTTGTGTGTGTCCTGCCTTGTGGCTGGAGCCCCTGGCACCACGGGGCAGAGCATGCCTGGACCATGTCGAATTGCTGAGAGCTCTTGGGGCTGGCAGGGACATATGAGAGGGGCAGGGACTGGGGTGCTGGGGCAGCTGGGACCAGGAGTTCCGGAGATTCCAGGAGTTACAGGAGTGAGCTCAGCCAGCTCCCCACGAAGAGAAGCCTTGGTCCCAGGCAAGGGAGAGAAGGTACGAAATCAGGCTCAGACCTGCAGTCATTTCTTGAAGGTTGCAGCTCATGGCTCACCATCACCTCTCTCTCCATCAGTACCCCTGACCTGTCTTGAGGGTTTCCGTTTCTGCACAGATGATATTTCCAACAAACTGGCCTTGAAGTTCTCATGCCTCACTTCCAAGGATCTTGAACTCTATGCCACACACACCCAAGGTCATACACTAGGCCCATGCTGGCCACTATAGGAACCACTAGCCATGTGTGCTATTTAAATCTTAGTTAATTAAAATGAAATAAAATTTAAAACTCAGTTCCTCAGTCCCACGGCCCACATTTCAGGGACTCGATAGTCACATGTGGCTAGTGGCTACCATACTGGATCACGCAGAAAGCATGCTTATCACCGCAGAAAGGTCTATTGGACGGTGCTGCCCTAGATGCTATCACTAACAGAAACTGCCCCCTTTCTATTACCAATGTCCAGCACCCCCCTAGAGACTCCCACCTCCTCCTTGTACAGATTCTGACTCTAATACAGCCTTCAACCACAATGGGATTTTCAACCTCTGTCCAGGGACACCTCGGAGATACTGAGGGTTCGGTTCCAGACCACCGCAAGAAAGCGAATATCACGTCAAGTTTTTGGTTTCCACTGCATATAGAAGTTAATGTTTATACTATACTGTAGTCTACGAAATGTGCAATAGCCTTTTGTTTAAAAAGACAAGGAGTATACCTTAATTTAAAAATACTTTATTGCGGGGCTTCCCTGGTGGCGCAGTGGTTGAGAATCCGCCTGCCAATGCAGGGGACATGGGTTCGAGCCCTGGTCTGGGAAGATCCCACATGCCGCAGAGCGGCTAGGCCCCTGCGCCACAACTACTGAGCCTGCGCGTCTGGAGCCTGTGCTCCGCAATGGGAGAGGCCGCGACGGTGAGAGGCCCGCGCACCGCGATGAAGAGTGGCCCCCGCTCGCCGGAACTGGAGAAAGCCCTCACACAGAAACGAAGACCCAACACAGCCAAAAATAAATAAATAAATAAATTTAAAAAAAAATACTTTATTGCTAAAAATGTGAACCAATATCTGCCAATGCTAGGTTGCTACAAACCTTCAACTTGTAAAAAACGCAGTATCTGCAAAGTACAATAAAATGAGGTCTGCGCATGTTAGTTTCCTGAGGCTGCTGTAACCAATTACCACAAACTGTGTTGATTCTCCCATGGTCCCTCACAGTTCTGGAGGTCAGAAGTCTAAAATCAAGGTGTAGGCAGGGCCAGGCTCTCTCTGAAAGCTCTAGGGGAGGATCCTTCCTTGCCTCTTTCTAGCACCATTGTCTAGGGGTTGCCAACAATCCTTGGCTTGTGGCTGCATGACTCCAATCTGTCTCTGGCTCCACCACTGCCACCCTAGTCACCATCACCTCTATGGAAAATGTACGGCAGTTCCTGAGAAAGTTAAAAATAGAAAACCATATGATCCAGCAATCCCATTTCTGGATATATATCCAAAGAAATCGAAAGCGGGGTCTTGAAGAGATATTTGCACCCCTGTGTTCACAGCAGCATTGATCACAATTGCCAAGAGGCGGAAGCAACCCAAGTGTCCATCAACGGATGAATGCATGATCACCATGTGGTATATACACACAATAGAATATCATTCAGCCTTACACAGCAAGTTCTGACACACAGGTGAACCTTGGGAACCTTATGCTAAGTACAATAAACTAGTCACAAAAAGACAAACACTGTATGATACCACCTCCATGGAATTTAGATTAGATTAGTCAAATTTATAGAGCCAGAAGGAACTGTGGTCGCCAGGAGCTGGGGGCAGGAGGATACGGGTAGTTAATGTTTAATGTGTACAGAGTTTCACTTTGGGCAGATGAAGAGAGTTCTGGAGGTTGGCTGCATGGTAATGCGAATATAGTCAACACTACTGAACTGCACGCTGACAAATGGTTACCTTGGTAAATTTAATGCTATGTGCATTCTACCGGACCCCCAACAAAATAAAACAAAAAGCCTGTGTCTTTTGCTGCCCTGGCCCCAGGCTAGCCCCACCCTTACATGTGACACTGCTCTGCGAGGGTGTGTCCTGGGTGGACTTTAACAACCAGGCCCTGGGGCATCACGGGAGGAGCGAAAATGGAGAAATGGTACTCACCCGCCTTGGGTGCTATGGGGCCACAAGGTCGGGCACGGCCAGTGGACTTAACCGGCAAGGAGCCGTGCCTGAGCCTGCGCCTGCGCCTGCCGGCTGCCCTGGAGCCTGAGCAGCACCTCCGTCCCTCCTAACAGAATATGACCTGGCTCTGGGAAAGCCCTAAGAGGGACCTCATCCTACCCTGTGCTTAAAAGCAAACCATTCAAGGCCCAGAGAGGGCAAGTGACTGGTTCTGGGTCACTCAGCAAGTCAGAGGCAGAGCCAAGTCCTGAAGTGTGGCTCCTCTGATTCTAGAGCGTCATTTATTTCATCTCTCATGTATACTGTGCCCTTTTTCTGACAATGTGAGTGTCAGAGATTCTATCAGGAACGTGGGCCTGACACTGACAACTCAGAAGGCTGAACTGAGCAGTGGGGAGTTGGGTGAGGGCCCATGGATTGATGGTCAGGGATCAGTTACCTGCTTTATGGGAGAAATTGCTGCCTCCATCCTTGGGTGGGTCTCTGGGGTCAGAGCCAGATCCATCTGGCCCCTGGGGTGGCCCCTGTGGTGGCTTCCGAGGAGAACCATCAGAGGCCTGGTCGGATGACTGGGAAGGTTCATCCTCCTCTGGAAAAACAAAAAAAAGAGGTGGGGGAGCTCCCAGCGGGGTGGGCAGCTGAGGGACCAGAGGCCCCACACGGCGCCCTCCACCATCTCCCGAAACTCCCAAGAACTCTGATGTTGGGAGGGGACATCAATGGCAGCTGGGCTAAGAGGTGACAAAGATGCTTGGAGGTGAACCCAAGGAGAAGACAGAGAGAGGGAGATCCAGCACCAACGCGGAGCTGGCAGGTTCCAGACTTCACAGAGCAGGAGTGTGAGGCCCAGGAGGTTAGAGACCTGATGGGGCACAGTGCACCTGGTGGCAGCTCCAGGCCAGAACCCAGACCCCCTCTGCCCTCGTTCAGGCACCCCAAGCCCTGGGCCACCCCGCCCTCTGGAGCTTCCCTAGGGCACTCACCATCAGAGGGAGATTCCGGCCGGAAGGGGTCAGTGGCATCTCCTCCCCCGCTCTCTATGGCTTTAGCTGACATCTTGGAGGCAGTGTGGGAACACTAGGTGCAGAGCCAAGGACACCACTATCTTTCTGAGAAACAGAGTGTGAAAATCAGAAGTGCTCTGCCTGATTTATGATGGACTGGCGGGGGGAGGGCAGGGCACCTCTCTGTTGCCCCAGCCTTGCCCTCTGTCCTACAGGAGCCTGCGGGCACTTCCAGCCTGCCCCCCAAATCTGCACAGACCACAGCTTTTAAAGTTAACAATGACTTTGCTTGGCTCCCTGATCTGCAGAATCCTGTTCACCTCTGATAATCCATCCCTGCCCCGCCCACTGCCCACCCAGCCTAAGTCTTAGGGCTTCAGGGTGACCTGGGTTGATACAAGACTGGAGGTTCCCAAAGTCTCCTGGTAAAGGTGGGCTCAAGCCCCTTCCCAGCACACTCACCTCTGGTCACGGTGACAGCAGCCCTGGATGGAAGCAGAGAGGGTACAGTGAGTGAAGTCCTGTTGCTCTCTCCCCTCCCCCACCTCCTACGCCCCTGCCTACCCTGCGAGGTCACTGTCTGGGAAGGAAGAGCAGTGTCAGAAGTTCTGCAGGTAGTGAGGCTGCCGAGGACGCCAGCTGGGTGTTAACGTCCCCTACTGTGACTGTGTGACTGTCAGCTTCCCCTTTCATGGCCGTTAGCATTTGCCTTATGTATTGAGTTGCCCCTATGTTGGGGGCATAAATATTTACAATTGTTACATCTTCGTCTAGGACTGATCCCTCGGTCATTATGCAGTGTTCTTCTTTGTCTCTTGGAAGAGTCTTTATTTTAAAGTCTATTTTGTCTGATATGAGAATTGCTACTCCAGCTTTCTTCTGATTTCCATTTGCATGGCATATCTTTTTCCATCCCCTCCATGCTGGATGACGTCTAAGCCCAAAAGTCCAAGGAGGAAGTGAGTCTATCTCTTCCCAGGCTTGGTGCCAGGTAGAACTCACCTTTGCACGCTAATGCAAGGGTGAGGCCTGCGTGGGTGAGTCTTCCGAGGGAGCATTATTTTCCCTTTCAAAATCCCTTCTTGGATATGTGACAAATCCATAGTCCTCCTTTTTATAAAACTCGACTGCAATTCTTGTGAACTTTATTTTATATGAGATCATCCTTCCCCTGCCTGCCATGATTTACAAATGTATAGCACAAAACATTTTACCTTGGCTGACAAATGGCACAGAGCCCTAATCTCACATCTGTAATAACCAAGGAGGCAGTATGGGTTGGTGGTTAACAGCATGATCTCTGACCAGTGCCTGGGTTGGAATCCTTAGTTGTGACCTTTGGCAAGTGAATTACCCTTGATGTGCCTTAGTTTGGACGCACATAGGCACTCACAAAATAGGTGCTATTATTACATTTACTTCTTTCTGTTCCTTACCCCTAGTGGAATAAGTCTCATGAAAAGTGTAGATTTGTCTGTCGTCTTCCCCTGGGTCAGGAGCTCAGTAAATATTTTTTTTTAAAGATTTTTTTGATGTGGACCATTTTTAAAGTCTTTAATGAATTTATTACACTATTTCTTCTGTTTTATGTTTTGGTTTTCTGACCGTGAGGCATGTGGGATCTTATCTCCCCGACCAGGGATCGAACCTGCACTCCCTGCATTGGAAGGCAAAGTCCTAACCACTGGACCGCCAGGGAAGTCCCAGTAAATGTGTTTTGAATGAAAGAATGAATAAGGAGAAAAAAGGGGAAAGTGAGAATCTCAGTGTGAAGCTGGGGGGAAAAGGAGGGGCAGGAAATGAAAGAAGGGGCAGAATCAGGGGTGGAAGAGGCCTCTGCTTGGAATATGCTTGAATGTCCTGGGAAATGAGGCTTTGTCCCTTGTGCAATACAAGGACATGAGGGACCAGACCTAGGACCTGTCTGTCCCCCACCCCCACCCCTGCTTAGCTTTAGGACAACAGCCCCAAACAGCTCAGCAAAAACTGCTCCAGTTTCCCCTGGGATACTGGGTGACACTGTCCATGGGACACAGAGGGGAGAGGTTTTCAGAGCAAGGTTGCAGGAGCCCCTCCTCCACGTCACTTGGTATCCAATCTACTTTCCTGGCAGAATTCAGGGCATGAGGGACATCCCCCTCCTGGAGAAACAGGCCTATTGGTTTCTCTGAATTTCCTGTCACTAGAAGACAGCTAGAAAGACAACCTATGGAACAGTAGAGATTGGTACCATCAGACCACATGTGACATTAAAATCACCACAAACAAGGGTAAGAGACATGGAATCTACTGAGGGGAAAAAAAAAAGAAACCCAATACCCTTTGCATCATTAGAATCCCCAATGTAAAGACAGTTCTTATGAAACAGTTTTTCAAAAGAACTGTCTTTAAAAAGGAACTCAGATTAGAAGAGGTGGTTCCTAAAAAAAGAATTATACATGGCCAATAAATATTTGAAAACGTGTTCAATCTTGTTAATACTAAAAATCATTTTTAAGAGATAACTTTGTGCGTGTGCGTGTGTGCGTGTGTGTGTGTGTGTGTATGTGTGTGTGTGTGTGTATGTGTTCCATGCATCTATTAGTCAGGGTTCGGCTGCAGATAACAGAAGTCAGTCTCGGTAACTTAAGCAGAACAGGTGTTTTGGGTTGTTTTGGTCGTGCAGCGGTCTCCATGGGTCACCGACCATGGGACCGGCCTCTGTCTGGGCGGCCTGATGAGCCTGAGGGCCCTTGGGGTTCTGGGAGCCTGGGTCCCTCAGTGATGACGGCTGGGCAGGGTTTGGGGACCTGGCCCTGCGGGCGCCACCAGCTGAGATCTGCCTCCTTAGCGGGGCCTGGGCACTGGCGGGAGGACCCAGACCGGCTGCTGGACTAAGGCTCCCGGGCAGGGTAACCTGTCTGCACAGGGAACCCCTCCTCTTAGGCAGTGCCTGGACCTCGAAGGGTGAAAGTTGTGCCTTGGGACCTTGCCCTTCCTTGTCAGAACAGAGAATAACATTTGTTGGGTGGAGGCTAACAGGAACATGGTAACCTGACTGTGACCTGACCTCAAGAACAAGGGATGTGACACCAGCAAGTTTGCAACCACTAACCACGCCCCTCCCTCACCTTTCCTATAAAAGGGCTTTGCTGAAAGCTTGGGGAGTTCTGGGTTTTTAAGGCATGAGCCACCCGTCTCCTTGAAGGGCCCTGCAATATACCTTTCTCTGCTCCAAACTGACGTTTTGGTATTGTTTGGCCTCACTGTTTGTCAGGCACACAGACTTGCGTTCCGTAACATGACCTCTTCCTTGGGTTTGATAATTTGCCAAAAGGCTCACAGATCTCACGAAAGCACTTTACTCACCACTACTGATTTATTACAAAGGATATTAAAGGATACAAATGAACAGCCAGATGGAAAAGTACCTATGAGGAAGTTCGGAGCACAGGAAGTGCAGTCCCCGTAGACTTCAGGCACCAGTTGGGCACAGACTTTGCCACCCAGGCTGTTAGGGACACACTGTCAAGTTCCTCCAAGAAATGAGTTAAGCTGTGTCCCATGGTGGCTCCGGGGTGGTGGGGAGGCTCACTCGACCTAAGCTTGGTGAATTCCCCCATTGTCCTTTAGGACTTCCCAAAGTCACCGGACATAGAGACAGTGCGTGGGAAAGGTTTCCCAGATGGTCTGGTGATCCCCACATCGAAAAAAAGATTAACTACCGTGAAGCTGATTTCTCTGCATATAACAAAGGACCCAGTTTAGCTTGATTATTGGAGGCAGCCCGACCTTCCCCAACCATCAGTGAGCAACAGGCGAGGCATGAAAACCTGCGGAAAACAACACCTCCAATACAGGCTGGTTGAGTTATAAATTAAATGCTAAAACGTTTGCGAGGCTCCAGGCACACAGCCAGTACGTAAACAGCCACTGCGCTAAAACCAAAGGAAGAATACAAGAACTTACGTTCCCATACATGAGCTAGAACAGAGCCCCTTCAGAGGAGGTACGGCGGGCTCCACTTGTTGCTCCTGCTCCCTAAGCCCGAGAGGAGGACCTACCTGCGCAGCCTCCTCCACTCACCTTCCGCGCTCTCGGTACCCGGACTGCGAAAGCCCGCCCCGCGCAGCGATTTAAATGCGGGGTCTAGGATGGGGGCGGGACTTCCTTCCCAACGCGCAGGCGTGCGTGAGCGCAAGCCCCTCCCCGGAACTGCGGTGGACGCGGCCGAGGAGGGCTGGTGCAGCAGTGTCTGAGGCGGTTGGTCTGAACCCCTACACGGTGAGTACCGAGGCCGTAGCGGGGCCGAGCCCGGAGCCGGCACCCGAGAGGAGCTGGAGGCGGCCTCCCAGCGCGTGGCTCTCCAGGCCGTTGTGTTCTCGGGACCAGAGAGGGCGGCCGCCGGCCTCGTCAAGCGGCCTGGCCGACCCTGCGCCGGGGGCCCCTCGGTTTCTGTGCTTCGTGAGCCGGTTCGTGCCTGACGCGAGGCGCCAGCGCCGGGCTCCTGGCCGGGTGACAAGAGGAGGCACCCCCACCCCCACCCCGCTTGCTCTCTGGGTCGCAGTCCGCGTCCTCGCCCCCATGTGCCTCCTCCCTTCCCCCCATCGTCGATCCGGGTTGCTTGTGATCGCGGCGTAGCCCGTGCTGGGGGTGAACCTTCGTTGCGCTCTGGGTTGCTTTGCCGGCGGGGCGCCATGCTGAGCGGTTCTGGACGTGCGTCACCTTTTTGTCTTCGCGTGACGATCCAAGGAGACACACACCCTCATCATCCCCATTTTCCAGACGAGGAACTGAGGCTCACAGTGATTAATACGTGCACCCCAGACCCAGCGCTGGCCAGTGACGGGTCCAGATTTGAACCAAGGTTTCCCTTTGTCTTTCCACAGGATCTATTTTTCTCGGCCTTTCTTTTTTTTTTTTTTTTTTTTTTTTTTTTAAATACTACTAGAATTTTTTTTTTTTAAACTTTGGGTTTATTTATTTATTTATTTATTTATTTATGGCTGTGTTGGGTCTTCGTTTCTGTGCGAGGGCTTTCTCTAGTTGCGGCAAGTGGGGGCCACTCTTCATCACGGTGCGCAGGCCTCTCATTATCGCGGCCTCTCTTTTTGCGGAGCACAGGCTCCAGACGCGCAGGCTCAGTAATTGTGGCTCACGGGCCTAGTTGCTCCGCGGCATGTGGGATCTTCCCAGACCAGGGCTCGAACCCGTGTCCCCTGCATTGGCAGGCAGATTCTCATCCACTGTGCCACCAGGGAATCCCTTCTCGGCCTTTCTGAAAGGGGAGAAAGTGGCTCGAGTTCCAGTCTGACGACTTGTGCATAGATCACTTGTTTTTAAATCACTTAAAAGGTAATGAAAAAGCTGGTTGGGTTTTAAGCCATTTGGCAAAGGCCAGAGTGGTGGCAAAGGCATCTGCCCTCTTGGGGCAAGGCTTGAGAAGGAAGAAGGCTCTGTGCACTCTTAATAAAGCTGTCCGCCTCACCCACCCTCCAGCGACCCCCTCAGATTCTTATTCAGCCTTCAAAATGGCTTGGGAGTGGCAGGCTTCACCCACCACGCTTTACAGAATGTTATTTATTGCAGAGAACATTTTGTGACCTAGCTAGTAAACCTCTCCCCCCTTTTAAAAATATGAGAACGCTGAGGTTCAGAGAGGATTAAGCAGGAGCTGCCAAGGGCACACGAGCGGTTGGCATTGGATCTGGAATCCAAACCAGATCTCACTCATATGTCTTTGCCACACCTCCTGTGTCCCCTCTGTTGCAGGCCAGGCTGCCCACTCTGCGGGTACAGTTCTTTCCTTCTTTGATCTTCTCTAGCTGGCATCATCAGCGTTAGAGCCATCTTTGTGTCTTCACTTCTTTGCAGGGCCTGATACTCTGTAGGCTGCTTAGAAACTATGTGTTGCCTCAGAACCCTGTGCTTCTCAGTTGCCAATCTAATGGAACATTTCTCTCCTTTTCAGCAACCATGAAGCTAAAAGAGAAAAAATCGAGGCCAGAGCCACCAAACTATGGCAGAATTCAGAGGAAGGGCATCAAAGTTGTGGGAAAATGGAAGCAGGTGAAGATTGACCCAAATATGTTTGCAAACGGACAGATGGATGACTTGGTGTGCTTTGAGGAACTGACGGATTATCAGTTGGTCTCCTCTGGGGAGAGTTCCTCCCGTCTCTTCTCAAAGGAGGAGCCCAAGAAGAGAAAGTCACAAGCTGTTTCAGAAGGAGAGGAGGAAGGAGAGTCTACCTCCTCAAAGAAGAAGATGAAGTTGAAGAAGAGTAGAGATGTGGAAACTGAAGGAACCAGTGCCCAGAAAGTGTTTGAGGGCAAAGATACTGAGCCAGGGCCCCAGGGAGATGGCACAGTTTGTCCTGATCCAGAGGTAGGGGAGATGGCATCAGAAAGCCCGGCCCAGACGGTTCCAAAAAAGAAGAACAAGAAAGGAAAAAAAAAATCAGAGCCTCCCCAGGGTACTATTCCGAAGGTGCCCAAAAAAGCGAAGACGTGGATGCCTGAAATGCGTGATCACAAGGCAGATGTATCAGCTTGGAAGGATCTGTTTGTACCCAAGCCAGTTCTCCGAGCGCTCAGCTTCCTAGGCTTCTCTGCGCCCACACCAGTCCAAGCTCTGACCTTGGCACCTGCCATTCGTGACAAACTGGACATCCTTGGGGCTGCTGAGACAGGTAAGGGCATCCTTATCTGGCCAGGGCAAGATTGCTTCTGGATTGAGCTGTGGCTGCTAACAGGCTGGTTGGCTGGGAGACGGGAATGTTGGGGGCATGACCACAAAAGCACTGTTGAGTGAAGGTTTTCAGAGGTCGGCTAGCTCTGGGTTGAAAGAGGCCGCTTCCTGATTGGTGCCCTAGGCAGGTCACTTTATTTCTCTGCGCCCTGTAGACCCTATTATAAAATGGAGATAGACAACTACAGTACCTACTTCTTTTGCTATGTGGGTTAAATGTAAGTGCCTACTAAAGTTATACATTTACACAATAGCAAACTAGTAACAAAGAACAATAGTAAACTAAAATTTACACAGTACATTGTAAGTGATCTGTAAATGGTAGTTTTTTTCCAGGTCTTGAGCCTTTTCTGAATGGCTCAGAGGTAAAGAAGGGCTAAGATCAGTCCTCTGGAGAGGTAGATCTTCATTAGTATAAGGAAGAAGTGTCTCATTCGCAAGAGTTGTCCAAAGATAAAAAGGGCTGCGTTGGGAGTTGGTGGGTTTATTGGCCTTGGAAGGATTTGAGTTTGTGATGACCATTGGGTGGATTTGGTAGGCAGATTTGGGCAGGAGGTGACTGTTGGGACTAGGCATTGTTTGAAGATGTCTCATTCCTTGGGCCATCTAAGACTTTGTGAAGCCAGGACAGGTTGACTCACCCTGGGGAGACTCAACTACTGATGGGGGAAGGAGCAATACAAGCCTGGAACTATTAGTCTAACTTGACCAGCAATAACCAATAGAAATATATATGTAATGTGAGCCACATATGTAAGTTAAAATTTCCTAGGAGCCATATTAAAAAAGGTTTTTAGAAAGTGAAAATTAATTTTAACAATATATTTACCCAATTACATAGCATATTTCAGTACTCAATGAATGTAAAATTATTGAGATATTTTACATTCTTATTTTTATACTGTTTTCAGACTCTGATGTGTATTTTCAACTTGCCGCCCATCTCAGTTTAGAGTAACCACATTTTAAGTGTTTGACAGCTGTATGTGGCTAGTGGCTACTATATTGTATGGCATAGAACTGTAACCAAAAGTGGGTCCAGCTGCTCGCCGCTCAAAAGCCAATAAAGAGGCCAGGTTGGTGGAAAGGAAAGTTTGCTTTATTTTGGATGCCGGCAACGGGGGCGGTGGGGGGGGGTGGGGGGTGCTTCTGTCTGAAGGCCGACCCCCCCCATCCAGTGGACAAGGGCTTTTATACATGGAGGGGAGGGGGCCGCATGCGGAAACAGCAGAGTCAGCTGTTGACAGTCATCTTGAAATTGGTCATTGGTGGTCTGACCAGCATCGTCTTCATTGTTTTAAGTACAGTTAATCTTCAGTTCCAGGGTCGGTTTGTTTCCATTCTCTTGAGGCCAGTTCTCGGAATGGCAGCTTATGTCATGGCTACAGTCTGGTCATCATGTAGTTAACTTTTTCCCCCTGGTGGGCGTTTATCTGTAGATTCACAGAGGGTATCTACAAGACAGCTCACAGGATATGGCTCAGAATATTATCTATAGCCCTCGAGAAGGAACTAAAGGTCCTTAGCTATGCTTATTGACTAAACTATTATGATTTGGTCTTGTTGGACTACCTTCCTTTGCTTCTGCATTTTCTCACTTCTCTGATTAAGCTTATTCTTTGGCTGAAGTTTTTCCACAGACAAAGGCAGGCAGAGGACATGGGGGGTGAGGACCATAGGGTCCTGCTCCATTTCACAGCTAGACCATGTAGACCAGCGGTTCCCAACCTTTTTGGCACCAGGGACCGGTTTTGTGGAAGACAGTTTTTCCACAGAAGGGGGTGGGTGGTGGTTTCAGGATGATTCAAGTGCATTACATTTATTGTGCACTTTATTTCTATTATTGTTAGTTACGTTGTGATTTATAATGAAATAATCATATAGTTCACCATAATGTTGACGGGAGGCCGAGCTCAGGGAGTAATTTGAGCAATGGGGAGCGGCTGTAAATACAGATGAAGCTTCGCTAACTCGCCGGCCGCTCACCTCCTGCTGTGCGGCCTGGTTCCTAATGGGCCACAGACCGCTACTGGTCCGTGGCCTGGGGGTTGGGGACCCCTGATCTAGACACTGTGCCTTGGATTTCTGGAAGAGTGGTCAGGAAACTTGAGGTGAGGTCCTGTATAAGAGTCATAAAGATGGAAGAGGGAGGAAACCCCAGGAAAGGGGGATGGAGGTAACAGTAATAGCTTAGAACATTTATTTAATATTTAAAATACATCACGCCCTGTGTTACATGCATGAACTCAGTTTCTCAAATCCACCCTGAGGTAGGTTCCGTTATTATTCCCATTTACTGAAGAGGAAACTCGGCCTCACAGAGGGGAGACAGTGTCCTTAAAACTGCCCCACTGAAAGTGGTAGTGGTTGAATAGTTGTAGACTAGGTCTCTGTGCTGTTAAGCATTCTGCTACACTACTTTGGTATGTGCAGAGAGGCCTGGAAGTCTGTTTCCGGAAGGCAGAGGAGAGATGTGAACCACTGTGGCTAGAGATTGACATTTGGATTTATACCACAGCTCCTATCAGGCTATTTCTATGGAATGCTGTGACTCCACAGGTCCAAGTCTCAAAGACTTTTGGGGCTGTGGGCAAACTGCTGCCAATGCAGATAATGAATATATCCATCACCCCCAAAAGGTGTTTGGGCTCCTTAATAATCCCTGCTTCCCTACCTAGGCTCCCCTCCTTGTTCATCCCCAGGTAACCTCTGATAGTCTTTCTATCGCTATCAATTAGTTTGCATTTTCCAGAATTTTAAAATGGAATCATACAATATGTATTTTGGGGAGGGAGAGTGTCTGCTCTTTAACTCAGCATACTTTGAGATTCAGCCATGTTATTGCAAATACCAATGGTTCATTTCTTTTTATTGATGAGTAGTATTCTACTGTATGGATAGAGTGCAGTTTGTTTATCTATCTGTTGATGGATATAGTTCTGCTCTTCCTAGTTGTGGGCATTTACAAGTAAAACTATCATAAATATTGGTGTATCAGTCTTTGTATGGATATATGCTTTGATTCCTGTTGGGTAAATACCTAGGTGTGGAATGGCTAGGTCTTATGGTAAATGTAACTTTTTAGGAGTTTTCCAAAGTGATGGTACCATTTTACATAATCACCAGGTTATGAGAGTTCAGATTGGTCCATGTCCTTGCCAGTACTTGGTGTGGTCAGTCTTTAATTTGATTTAGACTTTAAAAATTTTAGTGATATTTCCTTGAGGCTTTCATTGGTATTTCCCTAGTGACTGGTTGAGCAGCCTTTTCCAGTGCCTAATTGTATCCATATTATCTTCTTTGGTGGTGTCTGTTTAGTTCTTTTGCCCATGTTTTAATTGGGTTGTGGTTTTCCTATTATTGAATTCATAATATATTCTAGATACACCTCCTTTATCAGATATGTGATGGGCATTTTTTTCTCCCAGTCTGTGGCTTCTTTCTTCATTCTCCTTACAGTGTCTTTCGAAGAGCAGGAGTTATTTATTTTTTTAATTTTTATTTATTTAATTATTTATGGCTGTGTTGGGTCTTCGTTTCTGTGCGAGGGCTTTCTCTAGTTGCGGCAAGTGGGGGCCGCTCTTCATCGCAGTGCGGGGGCCTCTCACTATCGTGGCCTCTCTTGTTGCGGAGCTCAGGCTCCAGACGCGCGGGCTCAGTAATTGTGGCTCACGGGCCTAGTTGCTCCACCGCATGTGGAATCTTCCCAGACCAGGGCTCGAACCCGTGTCCCCTGCATTGGCAGGCAGATTCTCAGCCACTGCGCCACCAGGGAAGCCCAGGAGTTATTTATTTTAATGAAGTTTAAATGATAATTTTTTCTTTTACAGATGTGCTTACCTAAGAATCCTTTGCCTAACACAAGATCACAAAGATTTTCTCCTATATTTTCTTGTAGAAGTGTTACTAGTTTTAGGTTCTGTGTTTCAGTCTGATCCTTCCTGTGTTAACTTTTATGGGGAGAAATACAGCTCAAAGGTTTGGTTTTGTTTTGCATGTGACTATCTAATTATTCCAGCACCATTTGTTGAAAAACTACTCTTTCTCCACTGAATTGCCTTTGCATCTTTTTTGAAAATCAGTGACCATATAGGTGTGGGTCTATTTCTGGAGTCTTTTTGCCATTGATCTATTTGTCTATCTTTAGTGTTTTCCCAATACGTCACTATGTTGGATAGAGTAGCTTTAGAATAAGTCTTAAAATCAGGTAGTTAAGTCCTCCAGTTTTGTCTTTTTAAAAGTTATTTTGGCAATTCTAGGCCCTTGGCGTTTCAAGGTGAATTTTAAAGTCAGTTTTTCAATTTCTACAACAAAGTCAGCTGGTATTCGGATTGGGATTGCATTGGTTATAGAGCCAACTGAGGACGTGACATCTGGACGATATAGAATCTTCCAGTCCATGAATGTGGTATAGCTCTCCATTTTTTTAGGTCTTCAGTTTTCCTTAGCTGTGCTTTGTAGTTTTCAGTGTATGCACATCTATTAGATTTATCCTTAAGTATTTCATATTTTCAATGCTTTTGTAAATGGTAATTTAAGATTTCCTATTTCTGATGCTAATAAATAGAAATCTGCATATTTGTATATTGATCTTGTATCCTGCAACTTGGTACCATCAACTGGTTTCTTGAAGATTATATAGGATTTTCTTCAAAGATGATTATTCATCCAGTCTGGGTGCCTTTTGTTTATTTTTGTCTTATGTATTGCACTGGCTATAACTCCAGTACAGTTGGAATTGAAGTGCTATAGTGGGCATCATTGCTTGATCACTTATTTGCTTCTGCTTGAGGCATTTTAATTTTGGAACCACTTTAAATTCTCAGCTTGAAGTGTTTTGTTTTGTTTGTTTGTTTTTGTCCACACAGATGGTGTGAATACTTGGGCTCCATATACATTCAAAAGCTAGTTTGAAAATGTTCAAGCATAGACAAAAGTTTTAAAGTTTTCTCAAAAACTAAGAAAATTTTCTTTTACTCCCTCCTTCCCCACCAGAGAAAGGTTTTGAGAAAGTATTATATAGATTTTCATTCCTTACCCTTCAATTTTGTGTTCCTTCAGAAGAGCAACACACACACACACACACACACACACACAACTTGCCCATCTCTTTAGGGTTTCATTGTTTGGACATTTGTCTGTAGTTTATTGGTGACCTCAGCCCGCAATGCCAGTCTGTCAGACTTTTCCTCAGACTCCTAATTACAGGTGCCCTCTGGTTGCAGAGCTGTAGGGGTACCGTACCTGTGTAGGGCAGAAGGAGCTTTGGATTGGTCAGGGTGGCACTTGGCTATGTCAGGGTCCCTTATTCCGTGTAAAGGATAGAACCTCAGGCAAAAGTATGTACATCTGTTGATTGACACTGTTTTTTTTTGTTTTTTGTTTGTTTTTTGTTCTGCTTCTAAGGAAGTGGGAAAACCCTTGCCTTTGCCATTCCAATGATTCATGCAGTGCTGCAGTGGCAGGTGAAGAAGAAGCCTATCCCAGCTCTAAGTAACACAGGAGCACCACTTGGGAAGACCAGTAATGAGGCTGAAGTTGAGACAAGATCACCAGGCAGGGCTGGAACTGAGTCTGGAGCTTTGCCTGCTGAGATTGGAATTGAGGGTGAAGCACTGCCCAGTGAGGCTGGAGCGAAGGCTAGAGCACCACCCAGCCAGGCAAGAGCCAAGATTGGAGCTACAGTCTCAAACCAGGTGCTGCCCTCCTGTGATGATGATGATGATGATGATGATGCCGGTGAAGGACCTTCTTCCCTGATCAGGGAGACGCCCATTCCCAAACAGGATGAAAACAAGGAGGACGAGCTTGATGAAGAGCAGACTAGAAAGTTAAAACAAGAATTGGGTGGCAGAATTGCACATCCAAGGCGTCCTCTGCTTGGACTGGTTCTGACTCCCACTCGAGAGCTAGCCGTTCAAGTCAAACAACACATTGATGCTGTGGCCAAGTTTACAGGTGAGGTTTAATTCCGTTTAATAAATGTTGCCTGAAAGGATTCCAGTAGCTGGTGTGGCAGAGGTGAATCAGCTGTGCCCGCCCTCTAGAAGGAACCTTTCTCTTCTGCCAGAGAATTAAGCCCGACAGAAAACTGTTTGAGTGACACATTCTTTATTCTCCCAAGGATAACACATAGCTAATGCTGTTCTAGCTGCATAGGAAATTGGTTTACTTACTGGATACAGTAGGTACTTGGGGCAGTGTTTGGCAAACCACTGTTTGGATTTTTTTTTTTTTTTGTAAATAAAGTGCTGCCACACCCACTTATTTACATATGTCTGTGGTCACTTTTGCATCACCAATGCAGAGTGGAATAGAGGTAGTAATTGTACAGAGACCATTTAGCCCACAGGGCCAAAAATGTTTACTGTTGGCAAAGTTTGCTGACTCCTGCCTTAGGGCATTAGAACTTAACTTTTTCAGGGAATTCTTTGGGAAAGGCTGCAGAGTCAGGGTTTCAATTTTATAGTAAAAGGAGCAGTTACTTATCAAGCTCTGACTGTGTATTACAAGGCACTTTACTAACCGCTTTGCTTGCATGATCCTTTGTGTTCCTTCCATACTGTCTACCTTGTGAAGTCCTCCACTAGAGAGGAGAAGAGAACACTAGCCATCAGAGGAGATTCAGTTTAATTTTAATTGAGGGGCATGGGCAGGAACTCCTAGGGGAGGTGTGTCACAGCTACAAGTTACATCTTTCCCAGCACTGTGGTGCACCACTGCTCATTTTTTCCAGAGCTTTGGATGTCACCATGCCTGGGTTCAAATCCAGCCCTACTGGTGTGGTTGGAGGGGACAGAGTAGAAAAAAATGAGGTTGGGGAAATAGTCAGGGCCTAGATCATAGAAGACCTGGTAAGCCCTCTAGCAATGGCGTCAACAGGGCAAGCCAGCTCTTAGCACCCCCCTGGAGAGGGGAGCTGTGCTGGTGACTGGCAGCCTTTACTAATCTGGGGGCGCCTGTGTCAGCGTTGGAAGAAATGAGCAATCAGTCTGAATAACAGTGTCCCTTTTGTTTTGTGTACCATAGGCATTAAAACTGCGATTTTGGTTGGTGGAATGTCCACACAGAAACAGCAGAGGATGCTGAACCGTCAGCCTGAGATTGTGATTGCCACTCCAGGCCGGCTGTGGGAGCTAGTTAAAGAAAAGCACCCTCATTTGAGCAACCTTCGGCAGCTCAGGTGAGAAACAGTACCTCCCCCTTGCCCCCACCCCCTGTTCTGAAGCGGACCTGAGGTGACATGGTACAGTGTGCAGTGCCTTCTCCCTGTTACAAAGTGCCATGGTGTGGTACTAGCCAGACTTGGGCCTTTAGAAAACCGAGCATGTGTGAGGGAGATTGGTTGAGGGCCCTGGGGGTGGTGGGTGGTAGAGTATGCTGTGGATGACTCCTCTTACCTGCTGCTAACCAGGTGATGTGGGGGGTCTGTCTGGATCCGTAGGTGCCTGGTGGTCGATGAGGCTGACCGCATGGTTGAGAAAGGCCACTTTGCTGAGCTCTCAAAGCTGCTAGAGATGCTCAGTGATTCCCAGTACAACCCAAAGAGACAGACACTTGTTTTTTCGGCCACGCTGACCCTGGTACATCAGGCTCCTGCTCGAATCCTTCACAAGAAGCATGCTAAGAAAATCGACAAAACTGCCAAACTTGACCTCCTCATGCAGAAGATTGGCATGAGGGGCAAGCCCAAGGTCATCGACCTTACAAGAAAGGAGGCCACGGTAGAGACACTGACAGAGACCAAGATCCATTGTGAGACTGATGAGAAAGACTTATATCTGTACTACTTCCTGATGCAGTATCCAGGCCGCACCTTAGTGTTTGCCAACAGTATCTCCTGCATCAAACGCCTCTCTGGGCTCCTCAAAGTCCTGGATATCATGCCACTGACCCTACATGCCTGCATGCACCAGAAGCAGAGGCTCAGAAACCTGGAGCAGTTTGCCCATCTGGAGGAGTAAGTCAGGGCTGTGCACAGATTAGCCATTGGGTCTAGGTTGCCAGGATGGTGGGAAGCTACCTTCTCTCGTGGGAGCCTTATCGGTAGAATGTAGCCTTTTTTTTTTGCACAGCGTGAGGCAGGCTTACTCTCATCTAGTACATTTGGTTGCTGGTAATGCCCAACAGAAACTTCTTTAATAATGAGTAATGGTGACAATAATACCTATTATTATTGAATACTTAACAATAGATTAAGTATTGTGCTTGCATTTTAGATACATTATTACATTCATTCACTTGTAACATCCTTGAGAAGAAGAATAGAGTCATGGTTAAGAGCACAGACTGGAAGCGGACTGCTTGAGATCAAATCCTGGCTGTGTCACTTCTAGCTGGTCAGATTACTTTGTGTTTCAGTTTTCTCATAATCAGTATAATAATAGAAGTTATGGCAGAGGGTTGCTCTGAGGAGTAAGTGAATTTATGCATTTGAAGTGTTCGGAACAGTGCTTGGCACATGGTATGAGCTTGCTAAATGTTAGCTTTAATACTTACCACTTGTCATTATTCTTATTTTATAGATTAAAAAAAGTAAGGTTTAGAAAAGCACTTAAGCTTGCCCAAGGTTTCTCAGCTTGGAAGTGGTAGAGCTGGGCCTCAGACCAGCCTGTCAGACTGCGGAGCTCACGCTGTCGTGTCCATCTGCTCTTGGGCCAGACTGATGGTCAGGGAGGCAGCACGGGGCAGATTGTCAAAATGAGGGCCTGGGAAGCTGGGCTTTAAATTGGCTTCTGCCCACATTGTTTTGTCAGGTTACCGGTTACAGATTAGTTTCAAGAACAAGTGGTTCACTTCCCTCTGAATGTTAGTAAGTAGAGTTAGTGGTTCATTGGATCAGGAGTTGGCAAACTATAGCCCATGGGCCAGATTTGGCTTGTTGCCTGTTTTTATAAGTAAAGTTTTATCGGAACACAGCGAGGCCTATTTATGTATTGTCTATAGCTGTTTTTGTGCTATAATGGCAGAGTTGAGTAATTTCAACAGACATCAGCCACGAAGCCAAAAATAGTTTACTCTCTGGCCCTTGACAGAAAAAGTTTGCTGACCTTGACTTAGAGCGGTGGTTTAATATTTTACAAACTTTAGTTTGCATCATATTCCGCAGCCCTGTCTCAGAGATACAGGAAGTGGGGACCCTGAAGGGCCTAAAATCTTAAGTTTTTAAGACATAGGTCAGGTGCTTTTGACTCCCCTCAAACTACACATACATTAAGAAACATCACCCAGTACATATTATTGAGTGCTTGCTGTGAACCTGGCACTGTTCTAGGGGCTGGTAATAGAATAGTGAGTAGTGCAAAGTCCCTGCTGTCATGGAGTTTACATCCCAGGGGAGGGAGGTAATAAACTGAAAAGTAAGTATGCAGTTCGTCAAGTGGTGCTAAGTGCTAAGAAGTAAAGTTGTATAGGGAGTTGTGCAGACTGTGGGTGTGTGGTCTGGGAGGCTTTTCTCATAAGGTGAGATTTGAGCAGAGAGTAGAAGAAAGTAAGGAAATGTGAATATCTGAGGAAGACCTTTATGGCCTAAGGTGCACTAAGTGCACAGGCTGGGAGGCAAGAGCAGGTTTGGCATGTTTGAGGAAGAGTGAGGAGAGCAAGGACGCCTGTGCGACTGGAGGGAATTAAGTGGGAGGGTGATAGGAGATGAGGTCACCGACCTAGAGTATGGCCCCATTTAATGCACTTGAGGTAGTCTTTATTATTGCAGAGTGTGGCTTGTCGATTGCGGCCAGTGAAATCCAGGTTTGGATCCTGGCTGCACAACTGAATAGCCATATATATACCTTGGGAAGTTAATCTCTCTGAGCCTCAGCTTCTTTATCTGTCAAAGGGACATATGTAATAGTATTGTCTCATAGAGTGTTTGTAAGGATTGTCGTGTTTAGAGTACTCAGTGGTAAGAATTTGATTAATGATAGCCGTTAGTTATTATTAATGAGCTTTCTCTCTCCACCACAGTTGTGTTCTCCTGGCAACAGATGTGGCAGCTCGGGGCCTGGATATTCCTAAAGTCCAGCATGTCATCCATTACCA
This sequence comes from Balaenoptera physalus, assembly GCF_965194825.1. Classification (NCBI taxonomy): domain Eukaryota; kingdom Metazoa; phylum Chordata; class Mammalia; order Artiodactyla; family Balaenopteridae; genus Balaenoptera; species Balaenoptera physalus. Next base: position 10,815,814 of record NC_138883.1, read on the forward strand.
GGTAGGGACATCAGGGAATTTGTAGGCATCTCCCAACATTGAGTGGGGAATTTTTAAAGCAAGGGTTGAGGGAGGAGGAATTGTTGGTCCCAAGGCCTCATGCAACAGAGAATCCCACGAGCATCTAGTGACCAACTGGCTGCTGCCACTTTTGGAACACTGTGGTGAGAGTTATTCTCCAAAACCTCTTGACACTGTCTGATGTCAAATATCAGATAGCCCCTTTCCTTTTGACTTGGGCAGGCTACTTAATATTGGCAGGTTAGAGTCTTAATTTCTTCCATGAAATGGGCATAATAAGTTTAGCATGTAAAATGATTACCCTGCTTGTAGAGAAATAAGAGTGTGGTAATTAAGTCCTGCCTGGGCTTAAATCCCAGCTGTGTACCCTTGAGCAAGTTACTTAGTGTCTTTGTGCCTCAGTTTTTTCATTTGTTAAATGGCAGTTATTACAGTAGCGATTTCTTAAGTTCTTATTAAGGTGAAATAAGTTATTACGTGTGAGGAGTTTAGAAAGCCAGGTGGCACTTCCTAAATGTTAGCTGCTGTTGATCCTGACATTAATATCAGCACATGTACCTGGTAAAGATTAGCGTAGAGTGGCGGTTAGGCATATGGGCTCCGGGACCACACTTCCAGTGTTTGAATGCTTCTTGGCTGCTGCTTAGTGGGTGAGCTTTCAGCCTGTTAAGTAGTATGTCTGGTTTCAGTGTCATCGTTTGTAAATTGGGAGTAATAACGCTACCTACGCCATAGGGTAATCACCGAATTAAACGAGCTAATGCTGACGGATCGCCTAGCGAGTGTAAGTACTCAAAAAATGGGAGCTATTCTGGCAAGATTATTTCCCCTTTAAATCCTTCATGCTTTTAACCATCTTTGAGGGTGCCAATTCAGTTTAACAAATCTTTATTCTTCCTCTTTTTGGGAAAGAGTCTGGGTCAGTCTCCAGGAAATATCCAGATGAACAAAATACCGTTCTAGCCCCTAAGAAGTATCACATCCACCAGAGGACGTGAGATGACCATACCCATAATTTAAGGCAGAAGATATCAGAAAGTTGCTAAATAAAATCGGAGAGAGAGATAACTGCTAGTTTGGGAGGTTAGGAGGTTGGAAAGTGCTTTCTAAAAGGTGCTTGGCATTTAAGGATGGAGAGGATTTGGGCATGTAGAGGTAGAGAAGGAAGGAGGAGAAGGAGAAAACATGTGGAAGTGGGCAGCTGACAGGGAGTGAGAAGAAGGGGGTGTATGTTAGAAGAGGAAAGTGAAGAATGGCATGATTTCCAGCACCATTATGAACCACTGATGATCGTGCTTGGAGCACTGCATTGGAAAAGATACGGAGCCTTACTGCGGCTCAGTGGAGAAGACTGTTCTTGATTAGTGGTGTGTGCCACGGGCGTGGGAAGGGAGGGGTTGTCAGCTCCCGTGCCACGTTATGTGTGGATAATATGCCCAGTTCTGATTGGAGTAGAGGCAGCATGGCCCAGGCGTTAGCGTGGTCTTTGGAGCTGGACTGCTTCATTTCGAATCCTGGCTCCACCATTTAGTTGGGTAACTTAGGGGAAATTGCTTAAGATCTGTGTTTTTCAGTTTCCCGGTCTATAATATGGATAATCGTGAAAGCATCTATTTCATGTTATTATTGTTGAGGGATAAATGGGGTAGTAATACATGCAGAGTGCTTAGAATTGCCTGGCACATTGTAATTATTTAATAAATGTTGGTTATGATTATCATCATCAGTCATCCATGCAGAGTTAATGAAGAACCATTAAGAGTTTCTTTAGGTAGAGGGGTTATTATGGTCAGAGCTTTGACTCAGGAAGATGACACTGGCAGCTTTGGGTTGGGTCAGGGGGGCGGTGGCAGGACTGGAGACCAAATAAGAAGCGACTGCCGTTGTCCAGTTGAATGGTCATGAGGACCTGAACCAGGGCAGGGGGCATGGGAGGGCAGAGCCTGCACAGTGAATGGGCTAAACCTGGGGACAGTTTGGATGTGGGACTTAGGGAGAAGGGCTGGATCTGTCCACAGTGCTGGAGAGGTTTCTAGCTGCCTGGCGGAGAGGGAGGAGGGTCCAGCCTTGGGTTGTTGGCCTTGAGGGGAAGAGCAGTGCTTGGTGACAGCTACGATGACCTCCCAGTTCCTCCTTGGCAGGTCCCTCGTACCTCGGAGATTTATGTCCACCGAAGCGGTCGAACTGCTCGTGCCGCCAGTGAAGGCCTCAGCCTGATGCTGGTTGGGCCTGAGGACGTGATCAACTTTAAGAAGATCTACAGAACCCTTAAGAAAGATGAGGACATCCCACTGTTCCCTGTGCAGACAAAGTACATGGATGCAGTCAAGGTAAAAAGAAAAGTTAGAAGCCCAGTGCTAATGAGTGGAGGGATTGTGCTGCTCCGTCCCTTTGCTGTGAGATTCTTGCAGTACCACCCTTGGAAACTAATTAGTAGTTCTGCCAATAGCTAAGCAGGGAGATTTGTAAAAAAAAAATAAATAAATAAGAAATGGGTGGAGGGGCACCGTGTGTGGCAGAAGGGAGGATAGGGTGAGTGGCCAGAGAGTGAGTTTTCTTCATGAACCCTTCCTTCACTCTGCCCCTGAAACCTCCACCATCACCCCCCGTACCCCGCCCCCCATGGACAAGGGCGGTGAGCATGGCTGTCTGGACATGCCATTGGATGGGTGGTTGTAGGGAGTGAGGTCAGTGTGTCTTGCTGAGGCAGAAACTAAAGGTGTGTCACATCCCTGAAGCAGATGCCTGTAATTCCTACCTTCGGGGTTTTATTTTTAACTCAATAAACATTCACTGAGTGGGTGCTGCTTATTATGGGCTGCAGCGTGTCAGGCACCAAAACAGGGTGGGTTCTCTTCCATAGAAATCCACTGGCTTGTGAGGCAGGTTGGGTCCAGGCTGAAGTTCAGGTACAAATGGAGCTCTGTGGACTGGTGGGTATATGGTAACATTGGTAGGAGATTTAGTTTCCTCCAAGCCTCTTGCAGGCAGAGGTGTGAAGAGGTGAAGAAGGGATGGAATTCCAGGAATTGGGGGAGCAAAAAGCAAGGAATGGTTCAAGTTCTGTTGGCTCCTCTGGCTCAAAAGGAATGTTAGCTGTGTGGGGAAATATGGTGGGAGATGAGATGGAACGGTGGAGAATGCAGAGAGGATTAGGAGCCACTCCGGCTTCCCGTGGCTCTTCTCCCCTACATCACAAGATCTTTCCCATCTTCCTGGTGTATCCTGTCGCTGCGGTCTGAACCCAGAACCCAGGAGAAGGAGAACTGAAGTGTTTTTGGCAGAGGACAGTGTGGAAGAGGGGGATGGCAGTTCTGTGCCAGTTCTGTGTTGTCCCTGTGAGTGAGAGCGGGGCCCTAACTGAGGGCTCTCGGGGTGTCTCCAGGTCTCAGCTCAGCTATGGAAGCCAGCTGCGGTGTCTGGGGAAACAGTTCCCTTTGACACGTGTAGGTCGGGAGTCTGACCGAGGTGGGCTGCCAAGAAGAGGGGCTGTTCGAGCTGGTTTGGCAAGCCGGCTCTTGTGGTTCATGTGTACACGCTCACAAGTAGCAGTTGCCCTGTGCGCTTTAATCAGGAACCAAAGCAAATGCATTTCGATGGGAGCTGAGGTGCATCTCACTGAACACTGATCTCAAGAGCTTTTTTAAAAACACAACTTAAATGAGACTTTTCTCCCCAGAGCCCTGAATCCTCTGTCAGATGAATACTTTCTGTTCCTTTCCCCTAGGAGCGAATCCGTTTAGCTCGACAGATTGAAAAAGCTGAGTATCGCAACTTCCAGGCTTGTCTGCACAACTCTTGGATTGAGCAGGCAGCAGCTGCCCTTGAGATCGAGCTGGAAGAGGAAATGTATAAGGGTAAGGGGCAAGATGGACTTGAGGAAGGGTTCATTCAGCTTCTATCTTTCGTTTTTCCCTTCAACTTCTGTCTGTTGGAACCTCCCCACCACCATGGGTCCTATCAAAATTGCCAAGACCCCTTTTCCTTCTTTGTGACAGGCCCTAATCTCAGATGAGCCTAAAGCCCTCAGCCTTTGTCTCCTTCTGCCATCGTTTGTCTGGAGCCTATAGCTCCATCCCTCATGTGGAGAGGCAGTGGAGTACGGTGATGTCAGGGCCGGTTCTGCGGCCAGACTGCGTGTGTTTGACTGCTGCCTCATCCCTTAACTAGCTATGTGACCGGGTCAAGTTACTTAACCTCTCTGTTGTACCTAGGCTGTCCTCATTTATAAAACACAGGTCATAAAGTACCTACCTACCTCGTGGGGTTGCAAAGATGGCTTGAGTTACTGAGTATAAAGTGCTGATAACGGTGCCTGGCAAATAGAAAGTATTGGGCACATTTTAAGTTATTTATTGCCACCTGTCTTCCAAGCTGACAAAGCACTTCTGTCGTCATCTCAGTTGATCTTCTCCAGTCTCATGATGTAAACAGAGCAGGAATTGTTCTTACATTTGGGAACTAGAGGCTCACAGAAGCGATTTGTACAGGGAAGCAGCTCCAGCACCAGGTGTTGACTGAGCCCCTGCTCCGAACCTAGGCCAGAGACTAAGGATTCAGGGATGAATCTGTGTGGTCCTTGCTCTGGGAAAGCTCCTGACTCTAAGAAGTGGTAGAACCACATCTAGAACTAACAGCAGAATTAGGTCCCGTGCTCTTTCCACCCCACAAGTGGGCAGCTCAGCTGAGGTGTTGGCATCTCGGTGCCAAAGCCAACAAATTCAGAGGCAGGCTTAACTGCTCTCTGCTCAGCATGGAAGCCAGGAACCAAATCACTAGGCTCGATGACAGTCAGTGGTCCTCCTGGTAGCTCAGGCTTGGGGCTAGGGCTGTGATGTGAGGCCCTGGCTTCCCTTCCTGAGGCCAGGCTGGCATGGAGCCCTCTGGCCGTGTCCGCCTCTGCAGGTGCAGTTACAGTGCTGGCGGGGAGATGCAGGGGACCCCTGCATGGGTGGCTTTCACTGTCTCCTGAGGGGTTTGTAGCTGTCCAGTCACCAAATTCCAGGCAACCAGTGGGTGCGTCATAGGAAGAAAAGTGATATTCGGGTCAGGAGACTGGGGTACTAATCTCAATTTGACAGCTAGCTCTGTGACCTTCGGCAAGTGACCTGGATTTCCTCAACTGTAAAATAAAGATAATTCCTGTCTTAGAGGGTTTTTTGGAGGAGTAAAGGACAGCGTGGCCCTGAGTGGTTCTCCTAAACCGTGTTGGAAGTTAGCCAACACTAGTTTCTGCAGAGAGCTTTCCTCCCCAAGAGTCCCAAAACATTTCTCATCACAAGTATTATCCATCAAGGGACACAGAATGCTCCTACAAGTCATAGTAAACATGATCTATTTTGAATTGTGTTTCTAGGAGGAAAAGCTGACCAGCAAGAAGAGCGTCGGCGACAAAAGCAGACGAAAGTTCTGAAGAAGGAGCTGCGCCATTTACTCTCCCAACCATTGTTTAAAGATGACCTGAAAACCAAGTATCCCACTCAGTCTGGCAAGCTGCCCAAGCTCGTGTCCGCCCCAAGAAATGGTGAGTCTGCGCTGAGCTGCCTCTCCAAACAGAAGAAGAAGAAAAAGAAGCAGCCAGAAGAGCGGCAGCAGGAACAGCCGCAGCCAAGCACAAGTGCAAACTAACCGCCCCCCCGGTCAGCGTCTGCTGGTGACCGCACGTTGTGTCTGTGTTCTCTGGTTGTACGGAAAACCTTCGCACCTTTGACTTCACTCCACTGTCAGCCCCAGTTACAAAACTCTCCCTCTCTTCCACACCACCTCCCGTAGCAGGAGAGACCTCATGCAGATCTGTGTTGTTTCACAGTAAGAATTCTATGTAGCAGCTTATATATTTCTGCATTCCAGTGTTTACAGGCTTCTTGTATGGTTAACTTGATTTCCTCAATTAAAAACAATGGTCAGAACCAGCTCACGTTCTTGAGTTTTTAGCCAGGATATGGGGGACACCGTCATAGTCCTCTGGCTGCAGGATGCACGCGGGGTGCGTCTCACTCCGCTGCACGGCGTGGATAGAGCGAGAGGCTGGTGAGCTTCACAGATCACTGTAAAGTCATTTCTGCCTGGGTCCCCAACGTGTGTTCCCGTTTTTCTCCACAGCAGAATCCTAGCAGCTCCTTAGCTCTGCCTCACAGCTGCTGTCTTGTCTTAGCCTCGCTGGGAGGTGGGCAGGGAAGAGATTGCCGTCCTCGGCTTCCAAGAGAACACAGCTTCCGTGACATCACAGAGCCACGTGTAGGGAAGCCAGGAGCAGTCTGCTGAGTCTGGCTGTGAGGCACCTGGGATCCGGCCCTGGCCAGTCTCTCCAGCCTCGTCTCTGCTCCCTTCCTCTGTGTGACGGAACTGGTTGCTGCCCGCGGTCTCACGCCCCCATCCTTTTGCCCTGAGCCTTTGTCCAGGCTTTTCCTTGGCCTGTTTGCCTTTTCCTGCCCCTGAGCGCTGCTGGCCCCTGAGACCCAGGAGGTGAGGTGTCCTCTCGTGAGCTCCCACGGTACCCAGGCTCACCCTCTTCACAGCACTTGCCACGCCGGCCTCCGGCACCTTGCTGAGCTCCCTGCGGGCAGAAGCTGCTTATTACTCCTTGCAGCCCTTGCGCTTAGACCAGGGCCTGGTGTAAGTATGTGCTGAGGGAACGCGAGACCTCCCGGCACCACCGCAGCTTCCTCTGGGTCAGCCTGGGTGAGTAGCCACAGTCACGGGAGAAGCACCGATTTCTGCACAGCGAAGTCTGGGCTTCTAAACAGACGTTCCCTTGGCCTCATGGTTGGCAGCTGTGTTCCGTCAGTCCCTGTGGGCAACTGCAACAGGGTAGTTGGCCTAAACTCAGATTCAGGTATCACTGAGTGTCGGTTAGGTACTTTTATCTACTTCGATTGTCAGTTTTCCGTCAAGGCCCTGGGACATAAGTCTTAGTACCCTTTTTTGCAGTTGAGAAAGCGCACTATGAGTGGTTAAGACTTGCTCAGGGTCACACAGCAGTCAAGTGGCAGAGCTGGGATAAGAACCTTGGGTATTTCCTTGTAGGCCCAAGGCAAGTTCAGAAAACTACTTTGGTTTTAAAAGTCAGCAGTGTTGCCAGAGACTGTCTCCCCAGTGTCACCAGTGACCGGGAGAGGAGAAGGCAGAAGAAAACAGCCCTAGTCTGTGAAGCTCCTGAGTGATAGCTATCAGAGGATGGCAGGGGGACTCTCCGTTTTCCAGATGATACAGTGGAAGTTATAAGCAGGGTCAAGGTCCCTTAGCAGCACCTGAGCCATGAGAGGCCTGACGACACTTGTCACAGGCCAAACAGATCCACTAATGTCCTGTGACATCCTGTCCCTGCCCTCTAACAGCAAATTCTTTTTTGTGGGGTAACATGTTAAAGAGCTAGGTTTTAAAAGATAGGGCCAGCCTCCCTGACAGTTCTGCTCTCTGACCTGATGAGGTGAAGCTTTGGCGAGGCCTGTGGTTCCTTTGGCACCTCCAGCCCAGCCCAAGGACAGAACTTCCTGAGTGTCTGGACCTTTCACTAAACAAGGACACTCCTACCCCTGCTAATCCGCTCACACGTACAAGCCCCGTGGGATAGTAGTGTTGATTTTTGGTGCATGCCAGATACCAACTATTAAGAAGCCAGGACAAACAGTTGTTATGGAAACCATTTTAATGCTAGGAAAATGTTTTTACCAATTGCCCGAGGAAGCTGTGGGCCTGGCCTACATCCCACGGGACCAGGGGCCCCTGGGGAACCATTTACTGAGCCACAGCCCCTGCCCCTATTTCCGCTCAGCACGAGAATGCGTTTGGTCCTTAGACTTCTTCCCTCTTTGGGAAACCACAGTGCCACTGCCAAGGTGGCGTGTTTTCCCATCTTGCAGTGTTCTGCTGCAGCCCATCCGGAAGGGTCCGTGGGGGGAAGCATCCCATTTGTAGGGCACTCACTATGCGTCAGGTCTTGCGATTGTTTTCACGTGTAATCTTGTTCCACTTGAACCGATAATTCTGTGATGTGTTGGTATTGTCTCCATTTCACTAATGTGGCAGTTGGAACTAGGAGGTGAAGGGACTTGGCCAAGGTCATATAACTAGTTAGTGGCAAAGTTGAAGATCTGAACCCAGGCAGTCTGGCTCCAGAGCCACTTTGTGCTTAAAGTAGGAACCAAAAGCAAGGACAGTTTTTCTGTTGCTAAATATTCACACTGGTTTGTAAAGTTCCCTTTGGAAGGAAGGTAACGCATGTGCAGTTGTAAAGGCAAACTCTGAAAGCAACCTTCCTTCCAGCTTTTGGTCTGCAAAGAGAAGGCTTTGTGGGGTGGGTGAAGAATTACCCGGAAGTGAGATTGCTGGCGTGGCTGGCCGCCGTACACAAGCAGGGTAGTGTCCGCGGATGACGGGGTTTTACATTTGTTACTTAAAGCGTCTCTGAATTCTGCCACTCCTTTCCTCCACAGTGCTCTCCCTTCAGAGGCAAGATCTGAGGGCAGATGTGAAGGGAAGAGAGCAGTGGTTTGGATTTGGCCAACGGTTTTATGAAAAAACGGGAGAGCAGAGAGCAAGGTCATGAAAACAGCCTGCCTCTCTTGGGCATTCTGATTCTAAACTGATAGGCTGTCTCCTGGGAAGAGGGTCCCACATGAACACCGGCAGCCTCTCAGGCCTGGAAACACAGCGCAGACACACCTCAGAGGGAAGTTCTCCAGCCTGTCTGCCGAAGAGAAAGCTTTGCTTTTGTGAATGCTACACGAGCTACAGATGCAGTTAAGTGGCAGCCAGTGCTGATTATACTGTGCTTGAGAGCCCAGCTGGAGGCCCAGGACCCATCTCACCACTGCTCAGAGCAGCCAAGATTCAGCTCCGTGTCCTTCAGTTCGGAAACAGGGATCGTGATACTCACTAATCATGTAACATGTTACCCGACTCTTACAGCGTACTTGTCACAGCACTCCTACCCAGAGCAAGGTGGAGCCACTGACCCAATCCAGAGATCACGGTCAGCTTTACATTCCTGTGAAAAAGTGACAGTCACTTAGCTTGAGCCCTTGGGGTCCAAATTCCAGCCAAGGGCAGTATGGGAACCTGGGTCCCTGCCTGGGATTAAAAGCACCCTGACATCAGTTTTCACAAAGGCGGAAGACTGATACACATCTGACATTTGTATACAAGGATTGGGAGCAGTTTGTTACCCAGTCCTCCTGGTGCACAGTTTGGCTGTCGGCAGACACCACAGTCTGGCACTGCAGCACCAATAGATTCTAATAAATCCCTGCAGAATGGAACCTGTGAGGCCTTCGATTAAGGAAGGCAATTCCACACCCCTGCATTCTCCATTTCTTCCCAGAGAGGAAGAGAGCTTGCTGGCAGTGCCCCAGCCCAGCCAGGGCTCCTCGAGATCCTGAGGCAGCAAGGTGAGGAGGTTATCAAGGGGCATGTCCAGGAGGATGAACAAGGAGACTGGCAAGAGCCAGGGCTCTTGGCTACCAGGCAGTTTCCCCAGTGGTGATCTCCCCCACTGCCAGTCTCCTCGGCTTATCTCTGTTCTTTCTCACCCAACCTCTAGCCAGCCCATGAGCCAAATAGAAGCGGGGGAAAGGGGAAAGGAAGCCAAAGACAGCCTCAAAAAAACTTGTCTGTTCTGCTCAGCTGGAGTCTACGGCTGCATGTGCTGATCGATGTCTCCACCTAGCTGAGTACCCATATTCTACTTCCAGGATGTGTTGGGGACGATGAGACACCTTCTTGGTCCCAGACCCTAACCTTTCTCAGTGTCTGTCCAGGTGGGGCTGGCGGCAGAACCCTGCAGGGCTGCCCACCAGAAGGCAGGCAGTCCTGGCCCTGAGGGAGATAGAGGGGCCCAACAGCTTGGGCTTCATGCTGATGGCTACAGGCCTCTTCCTAGGCTTTGGCATAAAAGTATCTTTTTCCTCAAGTTAGGGGTAAGAAAACACTGTCATGAATGCTTGGAAGTGCACTGAAGCCCTCGCATTCAAATTGGCCTCAATTCACCGTGCACCAAAGTCCAGTCCAACAGCTGACTGGACTTGATTTTTTATAGAACTGCTAAGTCACTGAAGACAGCTGATCTTGAGCTTTTCTTCCCCTAAAGAGAGGCACTGCCCCTGGTGGAAATAAACCGGAGGACCCCATTTTTATACAACACTGGAATGTCAACACTGGCAGGAACCTCCAGATGAAGAATTGGGCCCAGAGAGAGGAGGTGATCTATGCAAGGTCTCAGAACTGGGGTAGAGCCGGGGCATACGGCTTCCTAGCCCAGAGTTGGAAAACATTTGATCCTCCATGAAGATAAATATTAAAAATATCGCCAAGTTACCACCAGTCCGTAGTGAGTAGGCCTTATTCCCAGTGACTTTGCCCAAAAGGCTGCACATTTTCTAACTATAGTCGAAATCACTTAAAAAAATTGAAAAGCCGTAATGTTCCATTCAGAATGCAGTCCCGTTAGGTGACAGGCTCCACTGCACGCCCTAAGATTAATCAACGTTTATCGGCTGCATAAAGGATGTTGTAGTGGGATGTTTTATAGAGCAGGTAAACGGAAGGGATGGCAGCCTCGGGGAACACGTGGTGGTTCAGGGCCGTGTCCATTTCGTCCACATATTCCACCTGCAGGGCAATGTTCAGTGCCTGGGACAGGGCCGTGATCTGGATGTGGTCACACTCCATGGCCATGGGCTCCACTTCCTGCAAAGGCCACAATGAAAAAACAACCCAGTTGAGGATGGAAGCCTGGCAGAGGACAAGTGAGAGGTCCAACCCTGGCTTTCGTGGTCCTAGGTCAAAACCTCTGCGCTGGGAAATAATCTCCACAACAACCTGTGAGGCAGATGTTGACATCTGCATTTTCCAGAGGAGGAAACGCAGGCTCACCGAGGAGGTAACAGATAGAAATTGCCACAATTGCAAGGCTTGAATCTAGATCTTTTTGATTCTGGACCCCCTAGTTGTGAGAAGAGGACACTACTTTGAAGAATCTGGAAAGGGGGGCAGGAGTTTTTCAGCTTGGGCTTCCTAATGCACAGAGTCAAAGAATCTCAGCAGAAAGGGACTTTATCATAAAGGGATTTCAAGCTTATGTGCTTACAGAGGGCTAGGTGAGCGAGTGAGTGAGTCAATGGAGAGACAAGCTGCCTACTGAGTCCCAATAACTAGGGCAGCTGCCATTTAGCTCCTGCTGATTACTGCCGGGCAAGAATAAGGCCTGGGGAGGACTTCCCTGGTAGCGCAGTGCTTAAGAATCCGCCTGCCAATGCAAAGGACACGGGTTCGATCCCTGGTCCGGGAAGATCCCACATGCCGCGGAGCAACTAAACCCATGCGCCACAACTACTGAGACTGAGCTCTAGCGCCCGTGAGCCACAACTGCTGAGCCCACGTGCCACAACTACTGAAACCCGTGCCTAGAGCCTGTGCTCCACAGCAAGAGAAGCCACCACAATGAGAAGCCCACACACCATGAGGAAGAGTAGCCCCCGCTCACTGCAACTAGAGAAAGCCCACGCGCAGCAACGAAGACCCAATGCAGCCAAAAATAAATAATATAAATAAAAAATAAATTTATAAAAAAAAACAAAAACAAAAAGGAATAAGGCCTGGGGAGCTGGATCTTCTGATTTTTCCAGAGAAATCCAGACATTCATACAAAAATTGCCCAATGTTTAAATGTTGGCAGCTCTTTCAGGTAAATACCATACATCATAAACAGAACAGGTCTTGGGCAAATGTGACTCTGGGGTTGCTACTCTGTAATTTTGTGAACAGTCTAGTCCAAAGCCCTTATTTCTCAGATGAGAAATCTGAGGCCCAGAGAGGGAAAGTGACTTGCCCAAAGCCACACAGTTTGGGCAGAAGGAGGATGCGTTCCGGCTTGCTAACCTAGTGCTCTTTGAATTGCAATGTAGACATGACAGCCAGGTCCCCTGGTTAGGGAATGCTGGTGCTAAAGTCTCCTACGGAGAGAGGGATGGGAGCGGAGCCCAGCGCCGGAGGCCGAGTCCCCACAGCCTGGGCCCCGAGGACCTACATGAGTGCAGAAGTCTCTGATGTCCATCTCCTCGTCGATGAAATGTCGGAAGAAGTCTGCGCGGTTCCTGATGAAGGCTGATGTGAGCAGGCGCAGGAACTGCACGATGCGGTCCGAGGAGCTCTGGTCGTTGAACACCTTCAGCAGGCTGGACACGGAGCTGTCCTTCTCCACGAGCTCTACCACGCTGTAAAACTGCAGCCCTTGGGCCCTCAGCCAGGGGACGGGCAAGCCCCGCCCCGCCCCTCCCTCCATGGGCCTCCCTCCACGGGCATTTGCATCTCCAAATCCTCAAGTTGAGGCGCCAAAATCAATCAGTCAGAGATCCCGCCAAAGCTCAGTAACAGGGTTAGAGATATTTTGTAGTGAGTCCCTTAGCTAATATCCCTTAGTCCCTTAGATATTTTGTAGTGAGTCGCGTCTAAGGAGCAGCGGTTAGCCTCCCTCCTCACTGCCGTGGTTGCAATTCTTATTTACAGATTCAGCACTGACAGTCCTCCAACCCCACCGCCTTCACTAGTGGGGTCCGGGGAATGGGGTGGAGAGGGGATGGGCTGACGGAGGCTGGGGGAAGTTTCCAGCCTGAGAGCTAGTGCCCCAAAGGAGGTACCTCCTCCCAGAGAGAGGGCAGGGCCCTGGGCTCCCTGTTCCCTCGACGTCCCCACAAGCAGGAAGCAACCCTCAGCCCTTCCCCAGCTGGGAGGAGCAAGAGGGGCGCAACCACAGAGCCCTGGGCGGTGAGGGGACTCCGGCCAGTGCCCGCTCCTGTCTGCTCTGCCAGCGAGGGAGGACCTGGCCCCTCAGCTGTCGTGCCCAGGTTAACTCACAGCATTAAAGAAGTTTTGGAACTTGTGCTCCTCGAAGCCAGCAGCCAGAAGGTCGTTTGGGGTCTGCAGTACACGCTCTTTGAACCTGGAGGGGAAAGACTGGTACTTACAAGGAAATGGCAGGGGGCGCTGCTGTGACGTCAGCTGTCATCCCACTCACCCACCACCCCATACACACCTGAGAGGGTGCGTGTCACTTTTCTACTAAGACTTTTTTTCTAGCAGGACTTTTCTACTTTTCAAAGCACTTCCACGTGGACCACACACTGATTTGTTCTGTCCTCCCCTGTACAGTCACAGGAGGTGGGTAGTATACCCATTTCACAGATGAGGAAATTGAGGTAATCACCACCCACTCCCAGATAGATTGATACTACCTTTCGAAGGTCTGTTGACTCTGTCCCTCCTTCCTGTCCCCATGGTTCCTGGTATGTCAACACCATCTCTGGCCTGGGCCACACCCAGCCTTCCCTCACTCCTGGTCCCCTCTCCACAGGGACCTTAGAGTGACCTGCCACAGCCTTCTCCCTCAGGACACAGCTCCCCAGCACAGGTGTCCTGGAAGGGCCCCTGCCGAGCTCAGCAGCCTCATCTCTAGTCAAATCTCACAGCTTCCCTCACATCCCACAGTCACTACCCATTTGCGTTTTCACCCCTTAGCATCCACTGTCCCCTTGGCCAGGGATGCTCTTCTCAGAGGTGTGCTAGCGCTGGTTTGTACCTGCTCACAAGAGCTAGTTGTTAAATTTACGCATTTTGCCATCCAGGTGTTAAACAGCCATTATTTAAGAATCAAGTTATGTAAACTTAAATAACTTTAAAACACAAATTATAATCTATGCTCTTGACGTAATCTTTGTCTATTGTGCGTGGATGGTGGAAACACGATTTGGACTATAGCGTGTGTTACGTATCTCTTCCCAACTCCCTGTTCAGTGACCCCATGATGGTAGCTTGAAAAAAAAAAAATCATGACAAGAGTATTTATACTACAGAAATCAACTCACACCACAAATCAGGCCTCCCGGCCAAACAGCCACTAAACTTCTGCCAGCAGTGACCATCCCTCAAGACCGGGTCCAGGGACCCCTGCTTTGTTAGTGCTCCCACTGCAGGCCCCCCACTGGCACGGCCCCATCTGGGACCTGTCCTGGTCCCCTTGGGGATGGCGGGGAGCCGCCCCAGGACACAGAGTTCAGCAGCAGAGACGAGATACAGTCCAAGTGACTGGTCCACAGAAGGAAGGATGCATCCCCCCCCAAGAAGGACCAAGAGGAGAGGCTCTGGGGGTCCAGCTGGCACGGGCGTAACCGCAGCCTGTCCCCTGGGAGGGGAGACCAGACTCTAGGGAGGACACGGGAGGGGTTTTCACGAGGGACTAAAGGCACAATGAGAAAGGCCTGGGAGGCTTAGGCGCCTTGTGGGACAGGGGAGGTGCGGAGAGGGTGGTGTGTGTGAAGTGGAATCACCTAACCTGGAAGGTGAGGCGCTTCTGCCGAAAGGCAAACCGCCAAAGGCTGGGCCGGCGTATCTGAGCCCGGTTTGGCCAGGGCAGGTGTGGGAAGGAGTGCTGTGCCGGGAGCCACAGCCCTGCTGCTAAGTCGCTCTCCGGCTTTGGGCCATAGGCTCCCCTTTCGCACGGCATGGGTGATGGTAACAGGCCTCCACGAGGGGTGCTGGGAGGGCCCCTCTGGCCACCGTTCTGTGAGGCTGTGAATGTGCACAGCTATGTTCCCAGCTTTCCTGCCTTCACACCCTTCCCCTCCCTGGCCACGCGCTCCTGAGCCCCCGCCGCGTCCCCACACTCATTCCTCACCAACGACTGCTGGCCCCGCCGTGCCAGCCCTGGGGACACAGAGACGGCGACACACAGACCCAGTCAAGTGAGGGACAAACACCCAGGGCAGGACTCCCGCCCCGACGAGGTGAGGGAGGAGAAGAAGGACGGCGTCAGGACTGGGAGCACAGGCCCTCTCGGCCACGCACCAGCTTTAGTGGGACCTTGGGCAAGTCACTTAACCTTTCCAAAGCTCGGTTTACTAATCTGTAAAATGGGGTAACACCCGCCTGGTACTTCCCACTGGACCCCGCTTGGATGGCTCACGGGGATTTCGGACTTAGCAACATGGAGCTCCTGCTTTTTTAACTCTCAGGCCAAACCCCAGGCACCCATCCTCGACTCCTCTCTCTGCTCACACACCCCACTCCAGCCACGAGTGAATCCTGTTGGCGCCACCCCTGCAGGGCTCTGCGATCGACCTCCACCTGCTCAGGCCACCGTCACCACCCCTCCTCTGGGCTCTCCCGGATCACGTCCCCTGCTGCTCCCTGGCTGCGCGCGCTGTGTTTTATCCTGCACGCAGCAGCCCGCAGATCAGGCCCCTTGCTCTCTTGAACCCTCTGTGGCTCCATCTCATTCAGGCCGACATTCAAGGTCCTTAAAAAGGCCCGTGAGGCCCTACCCCACCTGCCCCTCCTACCTCTCCAACCCCTACTTAAAACTGCAGCCTCTACCCCTGGACAACTTGGCCTCCTTTCCTGCCTGATTTTTCTTCCCACAACGCTTATCACCGTCTGACACATCAAGTACTCTTCGGATCCACTGTCCCTCTTTTCCGGTTAGGATGCCAGCTCCACAGGCAGGGTGTTTTGTCTCTCTTGTTTGCTGCTGCATCCCCAGGGCCCACAACACGGTCTGCGTGTGGCACCCAGTTGGGCGACGGCTGCAGGAGCAAGGGGGCCCCGGAAGGAAGGCAGGGTAGAAACCTGCCTCAGCGAAGGAGTTCTGGCGCCAGGGTCCACGGTTCAACCACAGGGGCTCTGTGATCCATGGCCACTCTGCACTCTTCCCCAGGGTATGTGGGGGGAGGGTGTCTGACAAGGAAGCCCGGGGTCTTCATCAAATCCTGTAAGGGCTGTGAGACCTCCAAGGTTAAGAAGCAGCTCCCAGCTCCTTGCTCCTCAGTGTGGTCCGAGGCCCAGCGGCAGGCAGGGGCGGCTTCTCCGGGGAGCTTGTGAGAAATGCGGAATCCCCCACCCTAGACCTACTGAACTGGAATCTGCATCTGAAGAAGATCCCAGGGGGTTTGCACAAATGATGAAGTATGAGAAGCCTCGAGCTAAGCCAAAACCCGAGGGTCTAAGGGAGGATCGTTACAGGCAGCAGCTGCGGGGCAGAGGGACCTTGGACAGCGTCAACTCTAGATCCAGGCTGACCAGGTGGACCCCTGGGTTACTCACACACTCAAATCCAAGGTCAGCTGAGATCGTCCAGAACAACGGGGCAACGCTTCTTTGTGTTCTCCTTGCAGTGAGTTTTCGAGAACGCACCCAACGCGACTTGCCTAAGCACACTGAGACCAGAGGGCTGAGAGTGCCCGCTAGGTCACTGTCCCTCCCCAGCCGGCCCCGTGGCAGCCCACCCAGCATCCCCTGTGCCCCACTCACTTGAGTATCTCTCTGCTCTTCCCCAGCAGAGATTCCAGGTAGGAGTAGCCCAAGGCCCGGTAGAAGCAGTTCCCGTCCCCCTTGGTCTTGCGGATCGCAGTGAACCTTTTGCTGAGTTCCTGCGGGGGACAGAGGAAATGTGGGTGTCTGCACCAACAGCACCCCTGTCGTGTCCCGTCAGGACCGGGGCCCCTGCCTCCCCCACGTAACACCTGCTCCCTCCTCTCAGACTGGCTGCCCTTCACGGTGTCCCAACTCTCATCCCACAAAAATAAAACTACTCAGAGTGTGTCCTGTGTCAGACACTGAGCATGAATGGGGCTGGGGGTCCCACAGTCCTGCCCTTGGGAGCCTACAGTCTGGGGTAAGATGGACAGTCAGATGATCGTGACAGGAGGACAGGGGAAGCACTGGGGTGCCACGGAGCAGTGGCATCTACATCAGACTTCAGCAGTCCAGGAAGGCTTCCTGGAGGAATGGCACTGAGAGGAGGAGCAGCGAGAGGAAGAGTAGTGGTGTGCATGGTGGGGCAGTGAGGGTGGGTGTGCCTGTGTGGTGGGCCAGGAGGCTGCAGAGTCGGTAGGAAGGGCCTCCCCAGCCTTCACCAAGCAGTCTGGCCAGTCCTTCAAAGGGTTTCTTGGGAGGTGTGGCCTCCCCATGCCACCCCCTCCAGCTCTGCTCCTGGCTGTCAGCTTCCCTCTGAAATGGCCCGGAGTCCCCATGGGCCTACCAGAGGCAGGCCGTAGGGAAGGATGCGCTCCTTGAAAACTCCGTCTCAGCTCCCGAGGGGGTTCCAGGGGACACGAGAGTCAGTGTGCTGCCCAGCCTTTGCTCCTGCCCCGGCGGGAAGCCGAGAGGTGGAGAGGGGGCACCAGGGGAGCGCCCAGGCTCCTCCTTGTTCTGTGACTGTCCCTGCATCCTTCCAGCAACCCTACCCCCCCTTTTTCATAGCCTGGCTGGAGTGGGCTTTCCCTCCTGAGAGATGCCCTTGCAGGGCGGTTACAAAGACGACTTTTATGAGGTCAGGCTGCCTGGTCTAAATGCCAGCTCCTCCAGGCACTAGAAGTAGGGCCGTGCGCTTGCCATTTAATTTGTGCCTCGTTTCCCTCAGCTGTAAAACATGGGTAATAAAAGTTCTGACCTTGCAATGTTGTAATGAGGTCTCAGGGAGAAAGGAAACACTCAGGAGAGTGCCTAGCTTTTTAAAAACAAAAGTGTATTTTTTTTTTTTTTGCAGCGAAAGGATTTCTCATTAAGGCAAATAGCCAACATCACAATATTCTGGAAGCCCTTTAATTTGCCCAGGAACCTGGTCCAAATGCGAAGGCTTTTTACCTTCAAAGTGGCACCTCTTTCTCTGCTCCCAACTCCAGCCCATTTCATCTAGGCTCCCCTTCTTCTGACCCTCTGCCTTACCTGGATTTTCCTCTGGTAAATCCTGTTTTCAGGATGATCCCGAAGAATTGATAGAATGTCACATTTTTCTGATATTAGGTTGAAAGATGCTTCACTCTGAAAGACAGAAAAAGGAGTGAAGCTGTGACAATTTCAAAAGCAACTGTTGGGCTTTCACCAACAGAAAGCCTCTGAATTGCTGGCTGCAGGACACAGTGAATGTTACCTCCCCCCGACAGAAGCACCTGCCGGTGTGTGACTAGTATCCCAGACGCCATGGTCCCTGGCGGGCAGGGAGTCAGGGTCAGGCCCACCATGTAGGGGTATCAACTTGTAACTTCCAAACTGATTCATTTTATAGAACATAATACCTCAGTGCACAAAAATAAATTCAAAATGGTTTAAAGATTTAAATGTAAGGCCTGAAACCATTAAACTTCTCTAGAAGAAAACATAGGCAGTAGGCTGTTTGACATTGGTCTTAGTAACATTGTTTTGGATATGTCTCCTCAGGCAAGGAAAACAAAAGCAGAAACAAACAAATGAGACTACATCAAACTAAAAAGCTTTTGCATAGCAAGGGAAACTTTCAACAAAAGGAAAAGGCCATCTACTGAATGGGAGAAGATATTTGCAAATAATATATCTGAATAAGGGGTTAATATCTAAAATATATAAAGAAGATATACAACTCAACGTCAGAAACACAAACAACCCAATTAAAAAACGGGCAGAGGATCTGAACAGACATTTTTCCAAAGAAGACATACAGATGACCAACAGACCCATGAAAAGATTTTCAGCATCACTAATCATCAGGGAAATGCTAATCAAAACCACAATGAGGTATCACCTCACATCTGTCAGAATGGCTATTATCAAAAAGACAACAAATAACAAGTATTGGTGAGGGAAAGTGAACACTTGTGCACCATTGGTGGGAATGTAAATTGGTGTAGCCATTATGGAAAACAGTATGGAGATTCCTCAGAAAAATTAAAAATAGAACTGCCATATGACCCAGCAATTCCACTTCTGGGTATTTATCCAAAGAAAACAAAAGCACTAATTAGAAAAGATATATGCACCCCTATGTTCATTGCAGCATTATTTACAATAGCCAAGATATGGAAGCAACCCAAGTGCCCATCAACAGATGAATGGATAAAGAAGATGTGGTATACACATGCAAAAGAAGATGTGGTATATATATGCAGTGGAAAATTATTCAGCCATAGAAAAAGAATGAAATACTGCCGTTTGCAGCAACATGGATGGACCTAGAGATTATCATACTAAGTGAAGTGAAAACAGAGAAAGATAAATATTACATGATATCTCTTATATGTGGAATCTAAAAAACAAATGAACAAATATAGCAAAACAGAAACAGGGTCATAGATGCACAATGCGCAATACGTATTTGTCCCCAAATGCACACACATTCACAGGAAAATGACTGTTTACCTTCCACTGGCAAATCTTACCCCATTTATCTTTAGTATAAAAATATGTCCATCCACTACAATAAGATAAAAAACGTGTAGAACTTCTTGATAAGTTCCCTCACACTGATGTTCCTGTAAACTGCTGTTGTCTTTGCTCCAAAACTTGCTGATTTAGTAGTTGTTGCCGTTTCTGTAAAAACTGCACCATTTCTGGACTTCTTAGTAATGACAGTCTTTTCTGATTTAACACTTGTTCTAAAAGAGTAGGTCTTGCAGGTCGATCCCCAAAAGATCCTGTTCTCTGTTGAACAGTGGAGAGTATATTATCTGCGCTTTCCTCAAGTTTGACGTTTCCCATGCTGCCAGCCTGGGCGGCCCCACCGCCGCAGTTCAGGGCCTGGTCGCTTTTCTTCTTCTTGTGCTTATCCTTGTACATCTTGTTGCGGTGTTTCTTGCACGTCCACGGCTTGCGCTGTCTGGTCACCCGACTCGGGGTCTGGCTGCAGCCCTCGTAGGTGCAGGTCTTGCTCACGCTGCCCCCGCCACTGCCCCGTCTCCCCCAGAGTGGGTCCCCTCGTCCTCCAGATCCTCCAAACTAGCCGTGCTCTCGCCTCCCCCCGGGGGGGTCCAAAGTGTCCAGCAGGTCTGCCTCGTCTTCCCCCGCCTCCCCCTTGCCATCCCCTGACACTTCGCACAGGTACCTAACGGGCAGCCCGGGCGCTGCCCCCCAGGGCCACAGCCTCGTCCTGCCCTCCACAGGGGCGCATCGCCAGCAGGGTGAACTGCGAGGCCGCAGCGGGCCGGGCCGGGGCAGGGGCGGGGGCCCCAGGGCAGAGCGCGGCCCTCGGCGACAGCCTGCACCTCCGTGCTGCTGGGACCTGGCGGGGGTCCACGACCCCAACCCTTCAGCACCTGCTGGGCCCAACTGCACTTAGCAAACCAACGGTCGGGAACCCGCTACAGGAAAAGTCCCTGGCAATCTTTTTTTTTTTTTTTTTAAATTTATTTATTTAATTTATTTATTTTTGGCTGTGTTGGGTCTTTGTTGCTGGTCGGGCACGGGCTTTCTCTAGTTGCAGCGAGCAGGGGCTACTCTCCGTTGTGGTGCACGGGCTTCTCATTGCAGTGGCTTCTCTTGTTGTGGAGCACGGGCTCTAAGCACGCGGGCTTCAGTAGTTGTGGCACATGGGCTCAGTAGTTGTGGCTCGCAGGCTCTAGAGCTCAGGCTCAGTAATTGTGGCTCACGGGCCTAGTCGCTCCGCGGCATGTGGGATCTTCCCAGACCAGGGCTCGAACCCGTGTCCCCTGCACGGGGGACAGCTGTCACCGGGCGGCCTCTCAGCCTCCTCACTGACTAGACAGCGGCCTCAACCCAGTACCGCAGTGCTTGAAAAGGAGCCTTCGGTGTTACAAACCCCCTCCCATCTGGAGAAATGTGTTGGATTTTGATGATGAGATTCTCCAGAGCTCACCACCGGAAGCAGAGAGCTGGCCCACAGAATCGTACAATGAGGCGTAAGTGACTTCTAGGCTTACCTGGTCTCCACCCTGGACAGACTCTAAACTTCTGTCTGACAATGAGCTTCTCTGGCTCTGATTCCTGTACTCGGCATCCGGGCTCTGTGACTGGGAAGGGGCATTTCTGGGGGGCCGGGAAGCTCCCACCCCTCAAAGTCTCCAAAGTCATGCGGGCCTCCCTTGCCAGCAGGCAGCTGTCAAACCATCTGAGGCCTGCCATTCACTTGATTCCCCAGGGCCCCTCACAGGGCCTAAACCAGAGCAGGGGATGAGATGTTTGCTAAATGAATGAATAAAAGCCATGTCCCCGGTGAAGCCTCCCTGCTTGCCCCACCCCATCTGAGTCAGGCTTGGGCCCTCCCTTGAACTCATGCTTTGTTCCTTTTTCTCCCTTTCTGGTGGCCCCAAACAAGCCCTCCCGAGATGTGGGGAGCCCGGGCATCTTCCCAGAGGAAAGCCAAACAGTGAGAAGATGAATGTTGTCCCTAAAAACAGGAGGAAAAGTATTTCTAAAAGAGGGAAGAGAGTGTGCAAATGCTTGTGGGTGGGCGAAGGGATTCTAGGTTTTGTTTCTGGAAGCTTCTATTCTGTACCCAAACTTTGTTGCAAAATTAAGTCAGTCTCAGGCTCCTTCCTCACTTCTGCTCTGACACCACAGTGGCAGGCTGGCAGAGCAGGGGGGAACCACCAGGAGGAATCAAATAACCATTCTGGGGCAGAGGCATGGGCTGCTTTCCCATCAGCCATTACCCATTTCTTCCCTACAGACAGGATTCCTGTTTTACTCTGGGCAACGTGATGGACAATGCCTGGGCTAAGTCATGACAACCCTCCTCCTCAATGATTTTCCTAGCCTCCCTTGCAGCTGTGGGCAGCCAAGTGACCGGGGCTGGCCAACTGGACTCACAGAAAATCTGCTGGGGGCTTTGGGGAAGGCTTTTGGTTCTGGATGCGAAGAACAGAGACAGCATGTCCTCCTTCTCCTCCTTCTTCCTGACTTAATACAGGTGCAATGTCTACATTCCAGCAGCCATCCTGTGACCATGAGGTTGAAAGCCAACACATGGAGGACGGTTTGATGATCTGCTGCTACCCTAAGCCCAAGATGTATGAAATAATAACAGATGCTATTACTGTACACCAGCTGTGTGGCCAAGCTATGGGACAGAGGCTTACATATTCCCGTTATTTCATTTAATCCCTACTGACAATTACTAAACCCACTCTACTGACAAGGTTCGGTCCCTCGTGCCAGGAAGAGATTTGTTGCAGATCTGTCTGACTCTGAAGCCCATGGACATTCTACCAAGCCAAACTGCTAAGCAGACAGAGCTCAGAGTCCAGGAGCTCTAGAGGGACCAAGGCTGCTGGGCCTCAAAGGAACACTGTGTGCAGGGCAGTCTGGGGCCTTCTCACCTTCAGGCTGGGCCCCTGCAGCTCCCCCTCCGCGCATTACAGGCAGACTGCTCAGCTCCGGACCTCAGTGCCTACAGCAGGGTCCCCCAGTCTGAGGGCTGCTCATCACAGGTGGAGTGAGAGATCATTTATAGGTGATGTCTGGACACGGGGGTTAGCAGACATTGGCCACACTGGGAGCGAAAATTAATCTCTTTTCAACTTTCTTCAAACCTTCTAATTGCACCAAGGAGAAAGCAGGCTTCCAGTGTACCTTTAACTCCTTTCCACTTTGCTAGCCTCTTTTGAAGGGTGAGAAGGCCCCTGACTTGGAGCGTAAAATGTTGCATTTTCATTTGCAATTTTTTAAACTTAAAACAAAACTTGTTAACTTTTTCTTTCTTTTTTTTTTTTTTTTAATTTTTTGGCCATGCCTCACAGCATGCGGGATCTTCCCCGACCAGGGATCGAACCCGCGCCCCCTGCAGTAGAAAGCAGAGTCTTAACCACTGGACCGGCAGGGAAGTCCAAAACTTATTAACTTCAGTGGCATAGTTATAAAAAGTGAACATGTTTTGACCTATTCTAAATCATGGAAGACTTACATTATTGGCATAATAAATACCAATGGCTGGTGTACAGTTAATTTTGCACTCATACGGTGTGCTCATAAAGCAAATATCCACGGGATCCCATGAGTTTCAGAATTTAAAAATCCACCTCTGCTGACCCGAGGGGAAGGCAGGATGACAAACAGGTACTATTCAGAAACAGCACGTGTCCCCACTCGACAACGCCCATCTCTCTCACTCACCCACCCGCCGTCTCCTTTCATTCCAAAGTCCCATTATTTACCTACCTCACCAACAAAAAGTCTTGTTTTTACCCACAGCAGACTTAAAATGATGGCTTGGGTCTTTTTAAACGACGGATGATTAAAAAGCAGTGCAGGTGTACAGAACGCTGCTCGCGCCTGGAGTGCCCCCCGAAGAAAACGACAAATGGTGTGGGAGGATGCATACAATCAATTCTATTTGATGGGCAGTTTCTGAGAAGGTATCGCTGGGACAGCGGAAAGGAGTATAAGGAGTTACTCTTACATATGCAGAGATAAGTATTTAAGATGTTAGAAAGCCCGCCATCACCAGTCAAAACGAGAATGTTAAAGGTGGGTCAGGAAGGGGAAACGGGCCTCACCCAGGGAAGCCTCCCTAGCTTTTCCACTTGCCATAGTCGTATCGACTGGGCATTTGAGACAACTTTACTTAGGCTATTTAAAAGTCAACTTACAAGAAAAATATTAAACAGCAGTTTGGGGGCGGGGGGCGGGGGGCTCTGGGTCGCTGAGAGCCAAGCTCATCACACTCAGGGTTCAAGAGACCCACTGTGAGCACCGGCCTCTGCAAGGCATTCTGTCACCTTTTCCCCCTTCATCCCTGATCGCTGTTCCCATCCTGCCATCCCCCCACCCTCTATAGGTATTCCCTATGGTATGTCTTTCAATACGTATCTGCCTTTTTAAAATTGTGCTAAAACATACATAACACAAAATATACCATCATAACCATTTTTAAGCGTGCAGTTCCATGGCATTAAGTACATTCACATCGTTGTGCAACCACTACCGTCCTTTCCAGAACTTTTTCATCATCCCCAACTGAAACTCTACCCATTAAACCCTAACTCCCCATTCCCTACCCCTCATCTCCACACGGCCCCGGCCCCTGGCAACCACCACTCTGCTTTCTGTCTCTATGAATGTGCCTATCCTAGGGACCTCATGTAAGTGGAATGTATGTCTTTTTTAAAATACAGAGTTGTTTTATGTATGCATGTGTTTTAAATATGCATACAAATTATTCTATAGATATCGTGGCTTTTTTTTTCTTCACTCAATACTATTTAAGATCCACCCCTCCTGACAAATGGCTCCCAGGTTGGTTGCCCTGCCCTGTGATGGAGCTTTGAGTTAGCTCCAGTGCCCCCTCGTGGTCCCAGGTGTGTTTACTGGGGCCACTGGGAGGGGTGAGTGGGTTTCTGCTTTGGTGCCTTTAAGTCCCTGCCTGGCAGCCCAGAGTGACTCAAGTCAGCCCGGTGGTCCCCACCCCCGTCCCCATCGGCACGGCCCTGGTCACACCCCTGGAAGAACAGCCTCAGTATACTGGCCCAGAAATCAGGTACAGTACTCTGGGTTTGACCTTGGCTGACTCTAATTGGTGGTTTGTTTTTTAAATCATAGCCCCAAATTTCCAGGATGTTATGGGAAAATGACAGGCCTCGCCTGACAATGTCCCGTCAGACCTGATCAGGTTACCTAATCCTAAAGGATTTTAGCCTTCAACCGCTGGTTTGCAAATAGATGCTAATTAACTAAGTCAGGCAGATAGCACCTCTGCTTGGAAACAGCTTTGAGCTGTTGAGCCGAGGAAGATATTTCAAAGTGAGAGAAGGATGTTTCTCCGATCACTGGCTCCTTCCCAGTAACCCTGGGAACGAGCTTGAGGCACTGGAACGGGGGGCTTGGTGTTCAGACCAGATCTGAGTCCTCGTGGGGTCCTCTTTCCTCCTACAACCTCGGAGACCGCAGAGCCAGCATGTAACCGCCTACAATAGTCCAGCTGACCCTGCGCTTGATCCCCATCTCTCATCCATACACCCCCCGCACCTCCAAACGCAAGGAAAACCAGATTCCCCCACTTTTCTCTGTTTTCTCTCCAAAGCCTGTCCACAGAGCCCCAAGAATTCCTCAACCAGCCTGAGACCAGCGAAAAGCCAAGTTCACCCCAGCCCTCCACCTATACCCCAATCCATGGATCCTGCCCCACTGGTGTGGCATCTGAAGCCCTGAAAGCTTCTGGTAAGGCAGTGACCAAGCAGAGCCAGAGTGAGGTCCCATTGCCAGGGCGATGCAGGAGCTCCCATCCCACAAGCTGCTGCGCCCCCTGCCCACGGGAACCCCATGTGCCCAGCACTGTGTAACCGTCTCCAGGGACCCCCAGCAGACGGTGGGGTGGCAGGGAGCTGCAGGGTGGGGAGGGCCACGCTGAAAGGACTGGGCCCTGGCAGCTTAGTCCTGCAGGCCGTAAAGGTCTGACCCATGACATGACCTGTGACCCAAACCAAACCCCTGCTCCTCCTGTGAGTTCTCTGTGGGCCCCTCTTGGAACAGATACAGTTCACTTCAGAGTTTGAATCCAGCTTCTCTGAGCTTTCATGAGAGGTGAAACAATAGGAGAATGAAGCTCCACAAGGACAGGGTCCTTTGTCACTTTTATCACAGTACTCCAAGTGCCTGGAACAGCAGCTGGCCCCCGGAAGGCCCTAAGTAACCACTTGTTGAATGACTTAAGTTACCTTTGCTGGGAGGTCACCGTATGCCAGGCGCTGGGGATAATCTCACTTAGGCCTCACAGTAGCTCTGTTTTACAAATGGAAACTGAAGCCCAGAAAGGTCAAGCTCTTCGCCTGAGGTCACACAGTGAGGCAATCCAGAGAGAAACTTCGATGCTGGTCACCCAGCACATCAAAGGTATTCAACAGACCTGGGTGCCTTTCTGCCCCAACTCGCCACAAAGAGAACCCACCTGGCCCTCGTGCGCCCTATCATCACTTCCTGATGGCTCCTCAGCAACCCGGCCTAGGGCTCATGCCTCTGCCTACAAACCCCCCACAACGTACCCTTCGGTGCCTCTGTGTGCACCCCCAGCCAAGGCTCTGAGGTGCTGGTGGGCCTCTCCTGGGCCCACCCTGGGTCCCGGCGGGCAAGGCCAGCCGTTAGCCTGCCGGACCTCCCTCTGAGGCTGCTCTGCTGGTGTGCTGACCCCGGGCCATGAGTCAGCCTCGTGAACCAGGCCCAGCCCCCGAGAAGCCACAACGCACCGCGTGGCCTGACCTCAAGCTACCAGCTCCTCCATGGCAGAGGCCAGAGCCTGCAGGCTCACCACCAGAGGGCCAGGGCCCAGAACTCAGCCAAACACCTCCCCTCAGAAGGTCCCTGTCACTTCTAGAGGCTCCCCGTGGCTCCAAGCCTGGCCTTGCCTGCTTGGGGCTGGGGTCTCCACAGGGGGCTGTTTGCAGGGGCCGGAAGGAAATGGCTTTTTAAATGTCTACTTCAGGGTATGATGTATAATATACCAACATACGGGATAATCAAACATTCTTATTGATGAGTGATCAGAAACATTTGGAGGCCCAAGATTCAGGGGAGACCTAGCGTCCTGAACTGGCTTCCTATTGCTGCTGTACAAACAGCAATTAGTACAAACTCAGTGATTGAAAACAAGGTTTATTATCTGACATTTCTGGAGGCTCACGGGGAGAACCCACTCCCTTACCTTTTTCAATTTCTAGAAGCCGCCTGCATTTCTTCATGATCCCTCCTTCCCCCTGTCACGTCTCCTCACTCTGAGCCTCCTGCCTCTTCCTTATAAGGACCCTTGTGATTACATCATTGGGCCCACCTGGGTACCCCAGGGTACTCTCCCCATTTCAGGACCCTTAATTCACCACAACTGCAAAGCCCCTGTTGCCACGTGAGGTACCCTAGTCACAGGTTCTGGGGATTAGGATGTGGGTGTCTTCGGGGCGCTATTACTCAGCCTACCACCCACATTCCCCCATCTCTGCAGTTCAGTTCAGGAAATAGAGAAGCCCCTGCATCTGGACCCTTACCCGCCTTGGGTCACAGTTATTGGCTGGCCTTGCAGAGACCCCGAATTCAGATGCTGGCCCTCTCTCATTTGACGCCTGGATTCATAGCATCCTCCTAATGGACCCTCAGATCTCCCGCCCTGACTTCTGCCTAGAGCTCCGGCCTCAAACACCGCCAGCCAGCGGGATGTCTGACCAAGAGCCCAGAATTACTGTGCCCCTAACTGCTTTCTCTCTCCACCCCTGCATCCCCTCCAGGTGTCACCAGATCCTCAAAAGCCCCTCCATCCAGACAGAGCTCATGCCAAAGACCCGGGAGGCCTCTTCTACTCCTCCCTTCCCCCGTCAGCTCGGCTCCTGTGTCGGGCCAGAGCCGCCACCATCTGCCCCAAGGGAGGCTGCACCACGTGTCTGCCCAACTGACCTCCTGGCTCCCACTCCCACCCCCCATCCCCACCATCCTCCACAGCAGCCAGCACATGCTCCTACCATGTGAAGCAGATGAGGACATGCCCTTTCCCAGTTCCCTCCAGTGGCTTCCTTCACATGGGAGAAGACTCAACCTTTGGATGACAACCACCCAGGTCCTACGCCATCCGGCCTTGCTCCCCTCACTCTCGTGAGCTCCAGTCACAGTGACTCTCCTTGTGTTCCCCCAAGACACACCCATTCCTACCTCAGGGCCTTTGCACATGCTGTTCCTCTGCATGGAATGACTTTGTGCCTCTTTACATGACTCAGATGGCGCAACCTCCTTCCCTGACCACCCTGTGAAAGTTGCCCCTTCCCCACCCCTACTGCCTTGACTTGTTTTATGTCTTTAGAGCTTTCTCTGACATGTAGGTTCACTCGTTTACTTGCATGCTGTCTGTCACCCTCCACGAGAATGTCAACTCCATGAGGGCAGGGACTTTGCCTGCCTGTCATGACCAGATTCCCCAGTGTCTGCCACACAATAATGCCCCCAAAATGCATAACGATCAGATGAGTGAACAGATGTATGCGCTGGTATCTGACTCCAGCCTGGCCACTTCCAACCCTCTGTCCACTCCATTGCCAGATGGCATCCAAATCAACCATCTCTTATTTGTCAAAAATATGTTATGGTCCTCCCCCCTCTCCAGCCACACCCGCAGAATAAAATCCAAACCCCACAGTGCAGCATGCGAAGCCCTTCATGGCACATTCTGACCCCATCTGCTTTTCTAAACTCATCTCTCCTCCCTCCCCCAAGCTCCCTGCATCCATACAGACCGCTCACCTTTCCCAGCATATCCCACTCTTAACCATGTTTCCAAGCCTGTAAGCACACTGTCCCACCCTGACTGGAATACACTCTTCCTCAAATCCTTCCTGAAAACTCCTATACATCCTTCAATACCGCATTCAAAAGACTCCTTTGTGAAGCCTTCCTCAACACTCCCTACTCCCTCAGAGTGCATGGTACCCTGCTGTGCTCCCCAAGCCCATGGTCAGGCCTCTTAGGTCATAACCGATAGCTCAGGAATTGCTTGTGTCCAGCTCTGCCTTGTCCAACAGGCAGTGAGCTCCTAAGAGTGTGCAAGCCCCTTGTCTTTCTCATCAGTGCCCAGCATGGGGTTGGACTAGGGTACCTACTGGGGCTTGTCTGACAAACCAAAGAACAAAGCACAGAAGGGCCCTGTGGTTTTGCTATTCACATCCGACCTTCATTCTTCACTGAATGTGAAATGCCCTTTGAGTGAGCATGAGACCCCTCACTACCTACAACCTCTGCCAGAGGCAGCCCCAGGCTTTGTGCTCGCCCTGGCCCCTGCGTCCCCAAGGGGTTCTGTGTCTTCTACCTGGGACCCTTCCTCAAGCTTAGCCCAGTGACTTTGAAATGAATACAGAAAGAAAACACTGTATTTTCCAAAGACATTCTCCTCTGCCCACCACACACACACCACCATCCACACCACACAGACTCAGAAAACAACCAAAGGGCCCAGCACGGTACCTGGCAAACAGTAGTTGCTCAATAAATGCTGGGTGAACAGGAGACAACACACCCTGCACTGCTTCTCCCCCGCCCCCCACCCTCCCAGGATTCCCAGGCAGACGTCCTACTTGGTGAGTTAACCACTTCATCCCTCTCCAAGGCAGCCACGCCACCCGTCACAGGCTGAGGGCTGGCGCTCTGACTCCATCTGCCCTCTATACAAACCTTCCGGTCTTGTGAGTCCAGGGCAGACGTGAGGATGGAGTCAGAGGCCTCACTGTGCAGCACGAAAGCCAGAAGTTCAGGTCCCAGCCCTCACCACCCCTGCCATGCTCTCAGCTACCCAGAGGTGGCTGGAAGCCCTGCCAGCCTCGGCTCCAGGGTGGCTAAACCCATTATTACCCCAGCTCTGGCCACTCCCTGGCAGGCGATGCAGAAACACCTGGGTCCCCTTCCAGGAGCAGCAGAGCCAGGTAAACCCTTAGGTACTGGGTAGAAGCAGGAAGTTGGTGCTTCCAGATGCCTCAGAAGCCCTCAGCCACACCCAGCAGCAGGCTGGTTTGTCTAGGACAGGCCAGCGCAGATGACCTGGCTGCCCACACCACAGTCAGAATGTGTCAGACCGTGACCAGTTTCTGACCTGTGCCCCAAGCCAGCGGCACCCTGCAGCGGTGACCCATTTCTCTGCCCAGACATGGGAGGGAGGAGGCCGAGCACGAAAAGCCAGGCACCCGTGCACGCGCATTTCCAGGACCCTGTTTTCACGGGGAAAGCCGTGCCCAATTACCTGAGCCAAGGGCTCCACTTGCATCACCTCACGTGGTCCTCACAGCAGCCCAGTATACAGATGTGAAAAATAGTGCCGGGGATGGGAAGCAACAACCAAAGCCTCTTGGCTTTCCAAGGGATGGAGGTGAGATTTGAACTCAGGGCTGTGTGACCACAAGCCAGGCCACCAGTCCTTATACTCTACAAGCTCCCTGGAGCAGGGGGGCTCAGAGTTGAAGAGTTTTAGGCACTCATCACACCCAGTCCTCTGCAGAGCGCCTGTCCCCCGCCTCCCCTTGCCCCCAAGATGGACTGATGTAGTAACACAAAGAGCACTGGACTGGGAGTCCAGAGGCTTGGGTTCAGGTCCAAGTCCACCACGATCAGTCCCGGCCCCCTCCCGGTCTGGGCCTCAGTGGCCCCAGCTGACCAAGACCCGGTTGGCCTGGCTCAGAGGGTCTCTGGGGCCCTTTCTGCTTTCTGAATCAGGGGTTCCTCTAGTCTTTGCTTTGCAGGGACTCCTAATTCACGTGTCCCACAACTTGAGACAGCCTCTCCACGTGGGTCCTAACTCCAAAGACCTTCTGTTGACGCGTAGAACGGAGAGGATGTCCGGCCACCCTTGCACTCCCCAGGTCCACTCGTGGGGCTTGGGAGTGGGAGGTCTCTCAGGGCTGAGCCCTCGGATGGGTGGGGCCGTGAGCTGCCGACTGGAGGTCTACTTAACAAAAAGGAAGCGACCCTTAGCCCTAGAGCCTCCGGGTGCCCACCGTCGAGCGGCAACCGGGGACAGCCGGGACGAACGCGCCGGGGCAGGGGGCCTGGGAGCCGGGCTGGGTCTCCGTCGCTGGCCGTCCACGGGGGCCTTCCAAGGAAGGACTGGGCCCCCAGTATTTCCGGGGTGTCCGAACGCTGCAGGTCTGACGGTGGGGGCCGAGCCTCGCGCCCGAGCCCCCCTCCCGCGAGTGCACATGCGTCCAGGCGGCGACCCCGCCTACCGCGCCCCCTTTCCCACTCCTCCTTCCCCGC
This sequence comes from Balaenoptera physalus, assembly GCF_965194825.1. NCBI lineage: Eukaryota > Metazoa > Chordata > Mammalia > Artiodactyla > Balaenopteridae > Balaenoptera > Balaenoptera physalus. Next base: position 10,846,297 of record NC_138883.1, read on the forward strand.
TTCCCCGCTACGACCACTGACCATAGTGACCGGAGCCGTCGGGCCAGGTCCCGCCCCAGCGAGGAGGGATCGGTGCGGGAGGGCGCCCCGGGAACCACTGGCTGGCTCCGCCGTTGGGTCGGGCGGCGGGGGCCTCGAAGGCGTGGGGGCGAGCGGAGAATACACCCGACCGCTCCGCAAACCAGAGGTTAGACCACCACTGTGTCCCAGCGAGACACACGCCCCTCGATTGACGTCTGAGGCGGGCAATCAGAAGCCGGGTCACAGGACGTCACAGAAAGTGGGTGGGACTTCACGCACCTCCAGCCTATCCTTTGGGGCACACTTGACAGGGTACCGCCTCCTTTTAAAGACACAGAAACCTTTTAACTGGCAAAGGAGTTAGCCCAACCCAGGAAGACAGGTTGTAAAGGCTGAAGGGCTTTTGACCAAAACTGCAAATTGAATTCTGAAAGATTAGCTGGCCCTCATTAATTCATAAACCAGGTCATATAAGTATAGTTTGCTCAAGACCAGAGGACAGGTGCTTAAGGAACACGTGTCCAATAACATTGTTACCTGCCTGCGTGTGTAGCTTCAAAATAATATTTTACACCCTTCCAACTCCTGAATCAGTAGGTTGCCACGCACCCAATTAATGTTTGTCGAATGAATGATTTTCCAGGATCTTTGAGTCTGTGCCTGTGGAATTGTACGGCTATGTACAAGGCACAGACCGTGAACCACGCTTGGTGACTCACCCTGCATACAAGCTCATTATTGCTGAACATCAAACAGAGGAATATGTATCATTCAGAGATTCATTCACCAGCCCTTGACCGCTGGAAGACGGTGCTCTGGGTGGGGAAAGGGGGCTCCAGTGAATTGTATGTGCCCCTTTTATAAGTATTAATACTTCCTGGAGCATGTATTAAGTAATTCCACACCACACTCTCACTCCCCTGCCCCAGGCACCAGGCTAGGCTCTAGTGGACAAACATCTGTATCTTCCAAGTGCATATCATTTACTAGTTGGGGAGTTTGGGGTCAATCAAGGCTCAAAGAGCCATTATAATAAAAGCTAATTTTTACTGAGTACTCATCCAAAACTCTCAAACTATATTATCTTAATTTTCTCACAACTAGTTTATGGCGGTAGGTCCTATTATCCTTGTTTTACAGACAAGGAAACTGAGACACAGGGAAATTAAGCTACTTGCCCACATTGACCCAGCACACAGTGGGATTCAATCCCAGGCGGCCTGACTCCAGAGCTGGGTTTGAATTTGCTCTGCTGAAGAACAGTGCCCGTGTTTGCAGGGGGCTGTGTACTCCCGGTACCTCTTTTTGCACTTGGAGAGTTTCTGCTCTGTTTTTTTACAGCCACGGAAGCCAGAGAGGTGACAGGCACAGCGCAGTGCTGCTCAGCTAGGAAGAGGTTCAACTGGGGTGGATCCCAGACTTCTGACTCCTCATCCAGGGCTTGGTCCAGACTGTGTTAGGTAGGCTTCACTCGCTGGAGGAATGACTGAGCCAGGTGTGGCCCCTGGGGGTGTGGGCGAGGTGTCTTTGCTGAAGAAGGGCCTGCGAGGGCATTGCCTGGGGCCTGGTCTCAGGCTTAACCCAGGTCAAGCCCACATCTGAGGCATCTGGGGCTTCCAGAAGGAGGGCTTCTAGGAGCCCTCATGCTGGGCCATACTAAGCCCTGGGCCTTTGGCCCATCTCCTTCTCTCCCCAGGCCACAGCAGCTCTGACCCAAGCCAGCACTGGCGTTTGGAAGGAGCACTGAGCTGGAGTTCACAGGCAACCCTGAGCCCCAGGCTGGCTCTAGACTCTGCCGCTCACTGCTGTGTGGCCTCAGGTGACATCCAGGCCCCACTCTAGGCCACTGATTCCTCACTCAATGAAGGGATTGGACAATGTAGGCCATTAAAAGAAGATTTAAAAATATATTTTTACGGGCTTCCCTGGTGGCGCAGTGGTTGAGAGTCTGCCTGCCAATGCAGGGGACACGGGTTCGAGCCCTGGTCTGGGAGGATCCCACATGCCGCGGAGCAACTGGGCCCGTGAGCCACAACTGCTGAGCCTGCGCGTCTGGAGCCTGTGCTCCGCAACAGGAGAGGCCGCGATAGTGAGAGGCACGCGCACCGCGATGAAGAGTGGCCCCCGCTTGCCACAACTAGACAAAGCCCTCGCACAGAAACGAAGACCCAACACAGTCATAAATAAATAAATAAATAAATTAAAAAAAAAAAAATATATATATATATATATATTTTTACTATTGAAGCTTTTAAACAAAAACACAATCTTACCCAGAATCTCAGTATATGGAAACTTTCCTCAACTGGGGCTCAGATGAGCAGGGAAAATGTAATCTCTTTAGTCTGTAACTAATCAGACGTCTTCCTGAGCTCCCTAAAGTCTGGTTAGAAGAGAAAAAAAGCTTCCAAGGAGTTCAGCCAGTTTTCAAGCTGAGATGGAGCTGCAAATGTGAACAGTCTTTTTAGGGGCCACCCCCTGGCTGGGTGTAAACGTGTTCTTTCTGGAATGAATCTGCTCTCCTCTTCCTGCTCCGCTTCTGCCTGGCGTCCAGGTGTCTGGGTTGTGGGGTGGTGGGGTGGGGGTTGGGGGATGGCTGTTATGGCTTCACAGGTTTGGAGAGGGGTGTCTTGTCCTCCAGGAAAGGACCTGGGCACCTGGGTGCTGGACACCCCCAGACTTTGGGGCTGGGCTCTGTGGCCCCTGTGACTCATGGTCTGGCCTTTCTCAGGCTGGTCAGACCCAGAGAGCTCTCACAGGTTGACCCCATTTTATTCTCTACAATGTGCCCACCTTTCTCATCCCCTCTCTCCCTCACTTCCCCACTTCCCCAGTACACGAGCATAAGAGGCTGGCTCCAAGGGCCCAGAACCTTCCCCATTTTTCCCACCTCTAAGCCTCTGCTCCTCCTGGAATGTCCTTTTCACAGGCTTCACTTGTCAAAGTCCCCCATCCTTCAAATTCTGGCTCCTCCTCCATGAAGCCATCCCAGATTGCCAGGCTGGTCATGAATTCCTCTGAATTTCCACTACATCATCTCTGTCCTTCTGTGGTGCTGATCCTTTGCAACTGTGATTTGGAGGGGGCAGTAGGACCTGGTAATTACAAGTATGAGCAATGGCCTGAGGTATATTTTTGTGTCGTGATTGCCATGGCATCGCTCCTTGAGAAAGGCATACCTCTGTTCCCTCGTCTGTAAAGTGAAGGTATTCATACCTTTCTCAAAGGGCATTCGGGAGGACTCAATGAGATGATCATGAAAAGCACTTGACACTGTACTTGGTATCCAGTAAGTGCCCAATACATGTGGGCTTTGCCTGGCATTTACTGGGGCCTGAGCCTTGTTCATCCTTGTGTGGCGAAGCCTAAAGAGGACAGGCAGGGATTTGCATGTGGCACGAAGGAGCCCCAGGGAGGTTTGTGTCTTTGCCGGAAAGGAGGGTCGTCTGCCCTCTCCCAAATCAGTGTCCGGAGACTATGATGGGGGATCTCAGGCAGCTGTACCCTGTTGGCAGGAGCTGTTTTAGTGCAGACCCACTTTCTGGTGCTCTTTACGTTGTGCTGATTCACGCACTTGACCTTCTCTGCTCTGCGAGCTGCAGGGCGGGGTGCTCTGCAGGAGGACCAGGCCCCCCGGGTTGTAAAGTGGTTCACCTCCCTACAGGATGTCAACGCCATCCTCCTGCCCCCACCCCTCGCATCAGAGCATGCAACTTTGAGCTGAAGACTTTGTTGAGATGCAAACGTGTGTGCTGTTTCACTGCTGGGAAGGATGAGATAGAATCAGATTCCCCCTCCCCCTCCCTCATCCCCGGCCGCAGAGCTGTGGGCCAGCCCTGGAGTCAGTGGTCTACCCTGGCTCCCACTCCTAGGGGCAATGTTGAGAAAGAGGCTTTTATTTTTAAGAAAAGTTCTTTCCGGAAAGAACAATGGAACTTGGGGGATTAGGGAATGGGGAGTTGGGGCTGACTGAATAGGGAGAACTTTCTGGAATTGGGGAAGGGGTGGAAGCAGGTGTCCCAGAACAAGAGGAAAGGCCTGTGTTCCCTGGGGGAATGCTGGACGCTGGCCTGGCTGGCCAAGACCCCTTTTGTCCCTCCATTCAAGGCGCATGTATGTTTGGGTAAAGACTGTGGCCACAGAACAAAAGACCCCTCACTCAACATTCAACAAAGATTTATTGCACATCTACTGCGTGCTGGGCACCGACTATGCACCTCTGTGCACAAAACTGACAGAAATCACTGGCCTCACTCAGCTCCCACTCTGGTGGGGTGGTGACCTCCGGCTCTCTGCACTGAATCTGTTGTCCAGACCACACAACCCGTATAGGGTGCGGGCAGGACAGGAGGGAGCCCCTTGGATGACTGAGATTTAATTTTCCACCAGCCTAGGAGGCACAGTGAGAGTTAATTTGGGGGGGGGGAGAAACAAAAGGAATGTACCTGCCAGGCTGCTCTGGCTTTTCAAATGAAGCAAGGAAATCTGGAAGGGAAATAACTTTACAAGGCTCAGTTATACCACATCACAGCTCACTTTTCAGTTTAAACATAACCCACAGCCCTAGGAGGCTAATAGATAGGCCAGTTTTCCAGCCAACTGCCCATTTGTGGGTTCCACCCAGGCCTGGGTTTTGAAAGCTAACGTTTCTCCAGTTTGGGTAGCAAATGCTCATACCCCACACAGCCTCCTGGGCTGAGCAGGGAATACTCCCAGCTTCCATGGGAGGAGAAAGCGTTGGGTATGGTTGACAGAAAGCCAAGGCCACTGGGGGGTCCTGGGCTTGGCAAGAGCCTCCTGTCCCCGCCCCATCCTCACCTCCTTGAGGCGGGGCAGAGAGCCTGGCCCCTGAAGGAGGCTGGAACATGTCCTAGCTACAAGATCTGGGGCAGGTACATGACCTCTGTGATGGGCAGCCTCTAATGGCCCCCAACAACCCCGCCTCCTGTGTTCATGCCCTTGTGTAATTCCCTCCCCTGGAGCATGGGCTGGACCTAATGACTTGCTTGTGACAAACAGAGTACAAGGGTGATGGAGTGTCATTTCTGAGACTAGGTTACCCAAAGACAGTGGCTTCTGTCTGGCTCACTCTCTCTTCTCTCTTACTTGCCATGCTGTAAACTGCCCTATGGGGAGGTCCGCGGGACAAGGAGCTGAGGGAGGCCTTCAGCCAACAGCCAATGAGAAATGGAGGGCCTTAGTCCAACAGCCTATGGGAACTTCATCTGCCAACAGCCACATGAGTGAGCTTGGAAACCGATTCTCCCCCGGTTGAGCCTTCAGATGAAACCACAGCCCTGGCTGACAGCTTGATTGAAGCCTTGTGGAGAGATGCTGAGCCAGAGGACGCAGCTAAGCCATGCTCAGATTCCTGACCCACAAGAATAATGAGTAGTTAATGTTCATTGTTTTAAGCTAAGTTTGGGGGTAACTTGTTATGCAGCATTAGATGACTAATACAGCCTCTCTTGCTCTCAGCCTCAGTCTGCTTCTCTAGGAAGTGGGGTTAATGATACTCACATCTCTGGGTAATTGTGTGGGTGAAGCCAGCTCTGGGGTTGCTTCCTCAAGCCCCCACTGGATGCAGAGTGGGTGCTCCACAGCACCGTTCCTTACTACTGCTTTAGTCACAGAAATCAATGTCTAACTGCAAACTCTGCAAGCGCTGGGAAGGAAGAGAACAGGGTGCTGTGGGAGCAGTAACCCAGGGCCCTGGCCTTGTTCAGGGGGAGAGGGCAGTCTCCTCAGAGGAGGTGAATTTTGACTGAGGTCTGAAGGCTGAGTTGGAGGAGGGTTCCTTTGTCCTCCTCTTCCCTGTCCCCCCAGCCTGTTAGTCTCTTTCTTAGCACTTTGTGATTTCCTGTCCTAGTATCTATCACCGTTCATCACCATTAATGTGTGTCTGCCCTGGGGAAGCTCCAAGAGGGTGGGGACCAGGTCACCACAGCACACCAAGTACGTGACACAGTGCCTGGCACGTAGTAGGTGCTCCAGAAAACTGAACTGAACGAATGAGTAGGCACAAGCAAAGACCAAGGGACAAAGCACTAGAGACAGAGGGAATGGCATAGGTGATGATCTGGGGAGAGGAGCTGGTGAATTCTAAGAACTGGGAGAGGCCCGTCAGGCTGGTGCAAGTCAAGAAGGGGAGAGTGGTTCACGTCAACCTGGAGAGGGGGTCAGGACCAGGTCATGCAGGCCTTGAGGCCTCAGGTAGGGGTTTGTCTTAAGGGCAATAGGGAGCCTTGGAAGGGGCAGGAGGGAGGGTGGACACAATCAGATGTGCTTTTTTGACAGATCGTTGTGGCTGCTATGAGGAGAGTGGGTTTCTAGAGGGCGGGGGTGGAAGCAGAAGACCTGAAGGCCAGAGATGAGAGGGCTAGGGCCTAGGGTGGGGCACAGAGATGGGGGAAGTGGACAGTACCCAGGGGCAGACGGTGACATGGACAGGACCTGCAGTGGCTGGATGTGGGGCAGCAGGAGAGAGAGGGTCTGGGGTGATGCCACAACAGCACAGCCTCCGTTAGATTCAGCAGAGCTCAGAGCCTGAGTGAATCCCCCAACTACCATCCCCCAGGACGTGAAAAATGGAGAAGTTCAGGGCTGTGATCCCTGGAAACTCTCTAGACCCCTGGAGAGCAAAGCTCAGAAAAGCTTCGCCTTGGAGGTGTTGGTAAAAGCTTCTTGAAACTCGAGCTTTTGTTTACAGATGATGGAGGTTGTGTGGGGTAAGTGGTCCCGGGGGCCCCCAGCTCTGCCAGGCAGAGCTTGAAGTGCTGCAAAAACACTGAGCAGCTTCCTGGATCATCTGTTTTCCTCAAAGATTTTTACAGGGAAGAAAACATGATTTTTTTGTATAAGAACAAAGTATTACGAAATAGAAAGCAAATTGACTCACATAAAATTTTCAGATGAAAATGCAAAAGTGCAAAAATATTTGATTTCCCTCAGGTCTGAGTACCAGGCCCCTGAAAGTCTGAGTAAACTTTTCTCTGCCACTGGAGATATTTGGCGGGTGGGGTGGGGGGCAGGGGGGGCGGAGTTCCAGGCTTTGATCAGGAAAAGTGCTCTAACTTTGAGGTCAGCCAGACTTGGGCTCTGCCACCTGATTGCTGTGTGACCTTGAGTGAGTTACTGCACCTCTCTGAGCCCAGGTATCAGTTTCAGTTGCCCACGAAAGACCCTGCCACTCCCATACTTCAAGCAGTTGTTCCTCTCAGACTGGCTTTCCAACTCTCACAATTCTCACCTTTTTGCCAGTTGCTGAAGGAGAATTAAAATTTGTTCATCTTCTAAGTGGCAGCATTTTGCCTAGAATAATTTCTTATATGAGATCACAGGAAATAGACAAATGAAGTCAATCATTGCAGGAATAAAAAACTGTAGGTATTCCCACTCCCCCCACTATATCTTATGAAAGACTTTATAGTAAAATCCAAACTGTATAAAGGTCTTAGATCAACTTTTTGAAATCTTTTAAAATGATGTGCTACACTATTCGGTATGAAAGAAAAAAAAGAAAATTTGAAAGTTCCCAACCTTCGGATCAGCCATCTTTATAGATATCATGTGATCTTATTTTTAGTCAGAACTTCCCAAGTCCATCCTCCAGAGCCGGTGATAATGTATCCAGCCATTGTTCATAAACTAGTAATAGACAGAAATACACACACACACACACACACACACACACACACACACACACACACACACACAGAGGTCAATCATGTTTTTCTATTCCCTTGCATTTCATCCATCCCAACTCCACATGTTAAAGGCCAGTGAGGACTGAAAAAGCCCTGTGGGCCTGTGTGGCTTCACTCACCCCAGAGCAAGTCTCTGCTGGCTCCAAAGAGGTGGACACTGTCACAGGCTCCAATGTGGGCACTGGCTGTCCTGAGGCCCCCTGCTTCCTCATTCCTTGGAACAGCCCAGGTGACTGGCTACAGCATTCCTATGATTTATGATGTTATGGAGAGGGGAGAGAGGGAGCTCTTCCCCTAATAATTCCCTTGGAGGACTCATTAAACCCTTGCCTGGTTTAGCAAGGCTCACCCTACGTGACTGCTGGGGAGAGAGCTCATCCTGGAAAGTGGCATGGCCCCAGGTATCCATCGGCACCGATGCATGGGACATGGATGACCCTGAGGGCCAAGTGGTAGCCAAGATTCCTCTGTCCCCCAAAATATCCCTCACTTTGGGCTCCTACATGGTCCTTACAATTTTTCACTTAGAGATTCACTCCTTTGCTTAAGACTTTCGTTCATTCGTTCGTTCCTCCCTTCCTTCCTTCCTTCCTTCTTCATTTACTCAGAGGATATAAGGATGCAATCATTCAACACATATTTCTTGAGGGCCTATTCTGCGCTAGCCTCCACAATGGGTGCTGGAATATGTGGCTAAGACATAGCTTTTCTTCTTGAGAACTTCTCCTTCCAGTGGGGGAGATACAAATGTAAACCATTAAGTGACACCTATAAGGAGGTAATTACTCTTGAGAGCCTTTTACAAGGGGGTGGCAGCCAGAGGCGGGCTCTACTCGCTCTGCCTGGGGCAGGGGCAGCTGGGGAGGCTTCATGAAGGAGGTGAGGCTGGAAGTGGATAGGGAAGGGACAGGCAGGGAAAGAAAGGGCAGAAGGAACCTCCCTCGAAGCACATATGGACCGTGTGCAGCTCTCAGTGGGAGCCCAGTTGGCTGATTGGCGGGCTAGAGACATCGCCCCTCCCAGTTCACAGACACCCCTCCCAGTTCACAGACACCCCTCCCAGTTTGCAGACACCCCTCCCAGTTTGCAGACACCCCTCCCAGTTTGCAGACACCCCTCCCAGACCCCAGCAGAAGCCTGATGATGAGAGCTGGTGCTGTCCTCGGGAGTCCCACCTTCACCTGAGGGTAACGCCAGGCTTGCCTCCGAGCAAATTAGACCAGTGCTTTACTGTGCACATGGATCCCCAGAGGATCTTGTTAAAATGCAGGTTCTGCCTTTCTCACAAACTCCCAGGTGATGCCCATGATGCAGGTCCCCAGACCACACTTTGAGTAGCAGGGATCTATAGAAGCACACTCTCCCTTGATTCCACCTGGGAACTTGATTCCACCTGGATTTGAACTTAAGCCATTGACTCCTGACTCTAGTTCATGATTCATACCCATGTCCCCTTCAGCCCATAACATCAGCTCTGAAAGGAAACAGATGTGAGGCCTGCCCCCTGGGCTGTGTGACCTCAGGCAAGCCTTCAACCTCTCTGAGCCGCCATTTCCTCATCTGCAAAATGGGATAGTCATTCTCACAGGGTGGGTATGAAGGCTGCATGAACAGTGACGAGCTTAGCAAAGTACGTGGCACACAGCAAGCGTCCAGTGCATGTTAGTACTTGTTCTTATAGTTCTTTTTGCTACCAAACTGTTTCCAGTTACATTGTTCCATCTGGAGCCCGATGGACTTGAGTTAAATGTCCCAGCTCAACCACTGAGCGGCTGTGTGACCTTGGACAAGCCACAGAATTGCACTGAGCTGCAGCTGCCCCTTCTGTAGAATGGAACTGGGAAACTGCCACTTTCTAGAGTGGTCTGTAGAAAGAATGTCCTCACACTTGAAGAAAATTAAAGCTGGAATTCGATGTCAGGTAATGAGCTCTCAGTCTCAGAAAATGTCCAAGCCCAGGGCCTCCTAGTGTCTTGGGGTCTCCGGATCCGGATGGGCAGTCAGATGAAATGACATTTCATAAGGTACCTGAACCACTGCAGTTTTCTCCAAATGCCCTCGAAGGCCTTTCTCCAGCTAATATGGAACCCAGGAGGAAAGTGCTTTAAAGGTACAGGGTCAGGGCTGAGAGAGCTTTCTGTCTGACAGAAAAGCCCAGCAAGGATAAACCCCAGCGTTCTAGTACATGCCAGCAGCCTGAGAGAGCAGGGCCCCTAAGCGCAGTTCCCAGTTGTCCATTTCATGACCCAAGCTCTGCCCAGAGGAGGCTGGGAGCTCCTAAAAGACTCAGATGCCCGCTGCAAACTTAGACTAATGGCCAGGTCACTGCCACACCAGGTATCTGTTCTGATGGCCCTCCTCCCCAAGGAGTGTGCCAAACATCTGAACTAGACCTACAAACGTACACACAACAGGTGCACGGCAGGCAGATGGCAGGGGACAGAGGACAACAGCTCCACACAGAGCCTCAGCGGGCAAAGCGAGAGGACTGTTCCCTGGGCCCCTAACAGGGTGTTATGTTCAGCACCTCCCAGGAGGTCAGACGGGGTGGGGATGGCCTTCCCAGGATGCCAGGTCCCCATGACGCTTGCCCCATTGTGCAGATCCGGGCAGGGGGAGTTGGTACTCCAGGTGAAGCAGAGCCCCGCTTAGGCGTTTGGGATTTGCCATTACTCCCAAGCAGCAGTTCTCAAAGTGTGGGCCTGGGACCAGCAACGTCAGAATCACCTGGGAACTTGTCAGAAATGCAGATTCTAAGGCCTGGCCACCCTAGGCCTGCTGGATGAGAAGCTCTGGGGGTAGACCCACACTCCGTTGTAACAAGCCCTCCTGAGGGATGTTCAAATCTAAGAATTGTTGGCCTAACATGTGCCCACATTACAGGGAGACTAACGAGATACTTCAGATCTCTTTGGAAAGTGGATGTTGGGTGGAGAGGAAGGAAGCAGTGAGGTACGGATGTGAGATGCTCCCTGCCATGGACTGAATGTTCCTGCTCCTTAAATTCCTATGTTGAAATCCTAACCCCAGTGTGATGGTGTTAGGAGGTGGGGCCTTTGGGAGGCGATTAGGTCATGAGGGTGGAGCCCTCATGAATGGGATTTGTGTCCTTATGAAAGGGACCCCGGGAGCTCCATCACCCCTTCCACCACCTGAACCAGGAAGTGGGCTCTCACCAGACACCAAACCTGCCAATGCCGTCATCTTCCACTTCCAGCCTCCAGAACTATGAGAAATAAACGTCTGTTGTTTAAGCCACCTGGTGTATGGTATTTTGCTATGGCAACCAGAATGGTCTAAGACACCCCCAGGTATGGCCTCCAAACCTCGTAGCCTGGCCTTTGCGACCCCACGGTGGCTCCCCAGCCCACCATCTCAGACTGCCTGTCGGGTTCTTTGTGCTCCAGCCAAACTGGAAGCCCTACCCTGTGTTTCCTTCAGTTTCTTCAGCCCTCCCCCAACCTCTCCCTTCTGAAATCTGACTCAAGCCCTACCTGGGATGCTCTCTTTGCCCCAAAGGGCCTGAGAGTCAGAAACTCGAAAGGATGTTTTCTCTGCAGCTACCCCCGGCCTTTTAAGAAAACTGCTCTTAAGACCTGACCCGACATAACCTTCTTTCTTATATTTAGCTTCCCTAAATATTTCAGTGGCCAGGTCCTACTCAGCCTCCCACCCCCTCCCTCCGAGCCTCCCGTCCCCTCTCCCAACAGCACCTGGAAAACAGCAGACCCTCGGTGCTTGTTGAAGGAATAGCAGCATCTTTTCTGAAACTCCCCTTTGAAAGGTAATTTGCTGATGCCCCACCATTTGCTGCAAATCGGTTGCTCCAAACTTTCAAAGTTAACCTAAATCAGTTAACATCAGCAGACCCGCAGAAGAGAATCTTTTTCGGGGCTGCGGTGGCCGCCAGGATGATTTCATCTCCGTGGCTCAATAACACCAAGCCAGTGCCATCCACGCAGAGAGGCTTTTCCAACCTTGACCTAAGAACATCAGAGTGGAGAGGGGATTCCCTTAGACATCCTCGCACCCGATTTCACACGTGGGAAAACCAGCCCAGAGAGGGGCTTTGCCCTGCCCCCGGTCCCCCTGAGAGTAGCACTCATTCCAGGCAGCTCAGGGACCCTCAGGTGGGCAGAAGGCACCAAACTGGTATCCAGCTTCTGGGAACCAGTGATGAGATGTCTTCCTACAAACTGAGTACCCACGGTCTGCCGTGGGCCAGGCCAGCTCTCGCGCATCCTATGGTGGCTCTTTGTGAGAGTTCCTATGACTGCAGCGTTCCCAATAGTCGGGCATCCATTCAAGCTCCTTGGCCCCAGACAGACCCACCAATGACAGCGAGAAATGCACCCCCAGCTTCTGGGTGCAGGTCTCCAACCTGGGACTTCCCACCTGGCTGCTGCCTCTGACTCGGGAACCTCCCTCTGTCTCGCCCACCGTCCCAGGCAGGCCTCACCTCGATCCCTGCCAATCCCCCAATGCAGGGAACAGCGCCCCCTCAACCCCACCTGGCCCTAGCTGCCCCGCCTCTCGCTGAGCCCCGCCTCCCCTGGCGCCCACCCACTCAGGAGCGCTGGTGGTGAAAAAAGGAGGCCAAGCAGGTAAGGAGATGGTCGTGATGCTGGCAGGGCTGGTGGCCCTGGGCTGTGTCAGTACAGGCTGGAGCACTCTGAAGTCTGGGTGCTAGGAAAGGGGGTCCTGGGGATCGAATCTTGACTCTTTGAATGTTTCCTGAATGGTCTAGGGTAACTTCTGAGGCCCCGGTCCTTGGGGTTGTCTGCTGTCCGGCACACTCTGGGTCCCGTGAGCAGTGAGATGAATCTCACAGTCTCCATTTTGTCCAACATAAATTCCTGGGAGAAAAAAGAAATCTCTCTCACTTGACTGTACTCTGGCCCCTGGACACCACTTCCCAGGGACCAAAGTAACATCAAGGTTGACCTGTGTCTCCTTTAGTCTTCACAAGGGCCCTGCCAAAGATGTGGTATCAATGCCAATTGGCAAATGAGCAAACTGAGGCTCAGAGAGGTTAAGTGACTTGTCTGAAGTGACACAGCCCAGCAGTGGCAGAGCTGGATGGCTCAGAGCCCAGGTCCTTGTGCGGCTTCCTGAATGTGGTTGCCTGCCTCTTCTCACTGCTTCCTCCAAGAAGCCCACCCTGACTGCCCCCAACCTCCCTCTCTGAGGGGCACTCATTTCTTAAGGGCCAGGTGACCTTTATCTCCCTCCACCTCTCTTTCCCTAGTACCATGCCGAGCACATGTGGGTGACTCTGAGTCTTGACTGAGTGATTGCTGAGGGAGATCTTTGGGATGCCCTGACATCACTGGGTAATTTCTTCCTTTTTCTTGGGAAGAAGACGAAATTAACACACTGTGACTGTAGGGCAAATGTGCCCTTACTTAAATGCTCATTCATATCATGATGTGAAGGATCAATGCCCCAGGGGATGCCAGTTATGCAGCCTTCACTGTGAATGGTGCCCCAAGAGCTGTGCCATGGAGCAGAGAGGCCCTGATACTGCCTATGAAATTCTCCTGAGTTCTTCTCAACTAAGACGAAGGCTCGCTCACTGTGGACTCTTGCTGCTAGACAACATTGGCCATGGGACTCGCCGCCAGTGTCCCAGAGGCGCTAAGAATCCTGAGTTCAAACAACTCCACTGAACTTGCCTCGAAAGAGAAAAGCAAGCTATGACTTAGGATGAAACCAGTGCTGAAGCTGGCAGACAAGGGAGGGTGGAAAGGATGGGTCCTGGTGGTGCCACTGAGCCTTGGGTCACACCAGACCTGAAACCCACCCAGACACGGAACTTCCACGCACGATGCAAGACATGCAGTTACAAGAGTCAAACAACCTCAAAAAGGAAAAGTAAGGCTGGAGGACTCATTTCCCAATTACAAAACTTACTGCAAAGCTGCAGTGATCCAGACGGTGCTAAGGACAGGCGTAAGGACCAATGGAATAGGATGGAGAGTCCAGAAATAAACCTTCACATTTACAGCCAATTGATTTTTGACAAGAATGAGGAGACAATTCAATGAGGAGAGAGCAGTTTTTTTAGCAAATGGTATCGGGACAACTGAATATCCTTATGCAAAATAATGAAAGTGGACCCCTATCTCATACCATATACAAAAATTAACTAAAAATGCATCATAAACCTAAATACTAGAGCTAAAACTATAAACTTCTTACAAGAAAACTTAGGTGTAAATCTTCATGACCCTGGATTAGGCAATAGTTTCTTAGATATGATGCCTAAAGCACAAGTAACTAAAATAAAAATATATAAATCGGGTTTCATCAAAATTGAAATCTTTGTGCTTTAAAGGACACCATCAAAGTGAAAAGACAACCCACAGGATGAGAGAAAATATTTTCAAATCGTATATTTGATAAGGGACTTTTATCCAGAATATACAAAGAATATTTACAACTCAGCAATAAAAAGACAAACAATCCAGTTAAAAGGTGGGCAAAGGATCTGAATAGATATTTCTCCAAAGAAGATATACAAATGGCCAATAAACACGTGAAAGAATGTTCAACATTATTAATGATCAGGGAAATGCAAATCAAAACCACAATGAGGTACCACTTCACACCCATTAGGATGGCTAAATTATAAAAGACAGACCACCAAGTGTTAACAAGGATATGGAGAAACTGGAATCCTCATATTTTGATCATAGGATTGTAAAATTACACAGCCACTTTGGAAAACAGTTCAGCAGTTCCTCGCTGAGTTACCTCGTGAGTTACCACAAGACTCAGAAATTCCACTCCTAAGTATATACCCAAGATAACTGAAAAGATACGTCTATGCAAGAACATGGGCATGAATGTTCATAGCAGCATTATTCATAATAGCCCCCAAATGAAAACAACCCAAATGTCCATCAACTAATGGATAGATAAACAAAATGTGGTCTCTCCATGCAGCGAAATATTATTCAGCCATAAAAAGAAATGATTTGTGCTACCACGTGGATGAAACTTGAAGACATCATGCAAAGTGAAAGAAGCCAGATACAAAATGTATTTTGGGGAAGCGATGAAGAGATTCAGGAATTAGATACTAATGATAGTTGTGAAATTCTGAAACTGTACTGAAAACACTGAAGTGTGCACTTTAAAAGGGTAAATCTTAGGGTACTAGAATTATATCTCAATAAAGCTATTATTAAAAAGAAAACAAGATATGGTGCTGTGGGTGGAAGCCAATCTGATCACATGACCTCCGTTACTGCAGCATCAGCATTATGACTGGTGGGAGTTGGTCCTGGTGGGGACCCTCCCGCTGAGAAGGGCAATCTCAGTGGACTTGACGAGAGTCTGAAGTTTAAACTGAGGACCCTGCACAGAGTCTCCCTCGGTCACTGAAATGTGCCTCCCCGTGTAAACGTGACTACATCTGTGTGCTCCTTGGTGTGTTTGTTTGCAGGTGTGTCAGTGTATGTTTCATGCATATTGCAGGGTGCGAGGAGAGCCCATATGAGTGTCTGTATGAGTGTGTACCCCGTGTGTGTGTGTGTGTGTGTGTGTGTGATGTGCCGGGGTGGAGCTCCACATTAAGACCAGGCAGGGCAGGAGCTCCTTCACAACCCTCTGACCCTGCACCAATGAGCGTTCATTACAAGTTTGCTGAGAGCCTAAAAGAGACCCTGAGACCCTACGGCACCCGTGCAGGAGCCATGCAGCCATGGAGGGAGGGCCTGATAGGGCAGCTCACCACCCATGCCCATGAGCCGAGGCCGAGGGCAGGCTCAAGTCGGAGGCCAGCCTGGGCATGAGAGTCCTCAGCCGGATGAGGTCGAGCTTGGAGAAGAGACCCGCGCCCTTGGGCACGCCGTGGGCAGAGGCGCAGCGCTGCTGGGCCGTGCTGTGGATGGCTGTTTGCATGCAGTTGAGCAGTTGGTTCCGCAGGCTCAGGCCCCTCCCAGAATTCCCTGCCCCCTGTCCCCAGCTCACTCAGGCCGGAGAAGTGTCCTGAAGCCAGGAGCCACCTCCTCCTGCTGGTCTCGGCTCCACAACCAAAGGGGCTTGGACGAGTCCCCCCCCCACCTCGGGGCCAGAGCATCCACCTCTGCAAAGAGGGACATTGGACCGACTAACTTCCAAGAGGGTCCTCCCGGCTGGGCACATCTGTGGTCCACACCCAGGGCAGGGGGCAGGAGGGGACATGGGGGAACCCAGGGCTCCTCACTCTGGGAAGCTCCAGAGTTGTGGACTTCAGGCCTTCAGGGTTGTGATCAGCAACCTTACTTCTCACCTTCAAGAGAAAGACCCATAACAGACTTTATAAACTGTGGCCAATCCAGTTCCCCCTCAAAGCTCCTTGGTTGGAAGTCAGCAGCCCACAGACCCCAACCCTCATGTCTTCCAAACTAGGATCCCACAAGGGCCGGAGAAGGTCCCACATTTGCTGACCGCACCCTGCCCAGGTGGAGTGGCCTGGCACAGCCCTGTGCCCCAGCCTTGCTCCCCCGTGTCCTCCAGGCAGCCCCCAAGGCCAGAAGGGCACAGGCTCTGGTACGCGGAGGACCCGGGGGTCCAGAGAGTAACTAGTCCACATTCTCCAGGCCAGGAAGGAGGAGCTCAAGGGATTAAACCCAGAAATCCTGGCCCCGGACTTCAGCCCTGACTTACTCTTTCCAAGCTGCATTCTTCTCATCTGTGAATAGATATGAGTAAGAATCAACCAATATTTAGGAGTGCAGATGCCAGGCCCAGGGACTGTACGGGGGCATCCCAGCTGGTCCTTAACTACCTGTGGCCTCAGTTCGCCCACCTGTCACATGACATCAGGCTCATCTTAGAGAAGCCCTGTGAAAGCTAACAGTCACCAAGGAGAGGTAAGTGGGTAAGTGGTGCGCGTGTGTGTGCGTGTGTGTGTGTGTGCGTGTGTGTGTGTGTGTTGCGGGCCAATCATTATCGAGGAGACAGCAGCCCCCGGCCTCTGTGCTGCCCGACCCCCAACCCCAGCCAGTGGACTTGACTCACATCACAGCTGCCTGTGTCCTTCTGGTAGGTGACACCATGTTCCAACTGCCGCCACTGCTCCTGCTTGTGGTGACACTTCTTCTGCAGCTGGCACAGCCGGATCTTGAGGCTCTGTGGTAGGGTGGCTGGTCAATTCGGTGCAGCTGACCTCCCGGGGCACCTGCCCTGGGCCTGGTCCCGAGGAGCTCACGGCTCGGGGGTCTGAGCGATGATGGGGGTGGAGGAGGGGAAAGTTCTGGGTGGTCAGGGCCCTTTAAGGCACCAGGAGATGCAGGAAAATGTATGTCTAGGATCACTAGGGTTTGAATCCCAACTCAGCTCCTGGAGCCCGTTTTTCTCACCGTAAGCAGAACCACCTGTCTGGGCCCTTCCGGCTGCAGGAACTGCTGGGAGGACACCAGGGGGCAAGGCTGTGACAGCCTCTGCGGCCCAGGCCTGCGGGGCACAGGATGTGCTGTGTGCACTCCCACGCCAGGCCCCGCGGAGATGTGTTTGGAGGACACACGTTATATATGTGTCCTCACTTTTCTGAGGCCTAGTTTTCTTACTTTGAAAATGAGAAAAATAGCATGCCTGGGACTAGGGTGCAACATTTAACTCAGAATTAATATAAATAATATTTTAATGCAATTTTTTTGTTTGTTTTTGTTTTTGCCCGTACTGCGCAGCTTGCGGGATCTTAGTTCCCCAAGCAGGGATCGAACCCGTGCCCCTGAAGTGGAAGCACGGAGTCCTAACCACTGGACCACCAGGGAATTCCCAAATGCAGTGTTTTTTGAAAATGAAAGTTAAGGCAAAAAAAAAAAATCCATGATGAACAAAGTATTAAAATTCTCAATAAAGTTGGGATCCAACCTTCTACTTGCATACTCACCTCACTCCCCTCCTCTAGTCTCAGCTCTAGGAATAGAAGCACCTACCTCCGGGTGCTGGGGTGAGGTTTAAATGAGATAAAGCTTGTTAAGTGCTTCTCACAGTGCCCCGTCCACGAAGGAAAAACAACGTACAAAATGGTGTAGGTTTTCAGTGTTACCACTAGGGGGCAGAGACTGGCTGCAAATGCCATGCCACTGTCCTTTGCAAGAATCAGCCAACTCATCAGCCTCACTTTCCCCGTTCCCTTCCTCTCCATGTCCCCGTCCTCTGTCTTCTCCGTGTCCCCAGGCCCCAACTGCAGCACAAAAATTCATCATGCCATGCCTTTGCCAGGGCAGTTTCTTCCGGATGGAATGCCCATCCCTTGGGGTGGAAGTTCAATTTATTAGAAGATTAACCAACTATGAGGGAGATGACCTGTTGGGGCACTTAACTCTGAGACAGTTTGTGTTCAGTGTCTCACAACAGCCTACCAACTAGGTTGAATTGCCCCCACGTCACAGAAGAGGAAACTGAGGCTCAGAGAGGGTCTAAACGTGCCCAGGGTCATGCAGCTAGGCAGAGGCTGAGCTGGAATTTGAACCCCAGTCTGTCTGAATCTAGAAATCCTGACTTTTCTACCACGAAGAACACCTTTTAAGTATAAGCTGACTCTTCCTCAGGAGAAACCCAGCAGAAAGGGAGGGAAAGGGGTACAGAACAAGGCTCTGGAGTGACCGCCCCACTCAGACCCTCTCAGGAGCCCACCCCTGCTCCAGGCCTTCTCTGAGGGTGCAGAGGGAAGGGGGTCCCTACATCCCAGTTCTCTGAGCCAAGGGGGATGGGCCAGGCATCAGACAGCTGTTACCGGGATAAGAGCCCTATGGCCTCCCTCTAGAGACTCCCTCCAGGCTTTGGTGGACGGCCTGGCTCATCTTGAAGAAGGCCTCCAGATGCTTCTGGATGTCCTGGCTGATTGCGAAGAGTTTCCCATAGTGCTCCACCATGGCCTCCACCACGGCCTCCACCGGGGCCTCCACCATGGCCTCCACCGGGGCCGCCTCTGGCTCCTCCCCTTGGTTGTGGCCTACAGAGACAGTGCATGGCAGGATGGGTGGGCACAGAATGCCCAGCCCTCACCTGCCCCCTGCAGTGATCTTAGTAAGGTAGGTGGGGCTTCTGCTGTCCACTGGAGCCCCAAAGTTGAGAGCACTCCATCACTGACCTCCCACCTCTTCAAGAGAAGAATCAGCATTTGAAAGGCCACCGCGGGCTGAGAACAAGGATTCTGGATCAAGGCTGCCCAGTGAGGCAGGAGAACCCCCCCACCGCCACCCCAGGAGAAACTGCTGACTGGGGGAGCCTGCAGGAAGAGGACAGGGACTGTTGCTGTCCCGAGTGACGGGATCCCCAGCTTTGGCGGTTGCTCATTCTGGATGGGTTGAACAGGGTTGAATTGCTGAATTAGGAAGGTCCCAAACTAGGAGGCTTCTAGAAGCAGCACTGGGTGCTGGGTCTGCTTCAAACCCCGTGCCTGACCGGGAGGCCTGCGCCCCTCCTTGGCTTGGTGCTCAAGGCTCTTTGGTGCTGTTCAACCTTCCAGTCACATCTCCCAGCGACTCCTGCCGGATCCCAGCGCTCCAGCACACTGGAACTCAACCCCAAACCCACTGCACAGGGCCGTGGCTCCAGCCTACATCTGTGCTGTTCTTCTGCCTGCAGCGCTGTTCCCCTTTGCTGAACACATTTGAGCCCCATGAATGGCCCCCTCCTCCATGAAGCCTTCCCTGACCTCCAGGGCAGAGTCCTTGGGGCTCCTGCAGCTCCAGAGCACTTAGCACAGTGACTCTGAAATCAGATAGACCAGAGTCTGAGACCCAGCCTCACCACTTCCTGTCTGGGCGACTTGGGCAAGTCCCTTGACCTCCCTGAGCCTGGGTAATACAGTTCTCAGAAGCTCCTAAAGCGGGTAAAAGGATTTAGTAAAGAGCTTAGCACAGAGTGACTATTTCATAAACAGTAATAGTTACTTTTATTATTGGTGATGTGAAGACAGTGACGGTAATAAAATTATGTATGTTTGGCTCCCCTTCTCTTTCCTATCAAGTTTTCAGCACTGATAACAGTGGATTCTGGTGCAAATCATGATAAAACAGAACACAAAACTCATTTCAGATGCCTGTGTAGTTTTAGTTCCTAAGAGCAAAATCAAAGACAAATGAGATAATAATAACAGCGGACACTTACTGGGTGCTAGCTAAACCTCGGGCACCGGGCTACGTGCTCGGAAAGGATGATCGAGTCCACAGAACTGTTGCTGTTCCCGCCAGAGACGTTGAGAACTTGCTGCAGGCCACGTGGCTGGCGCCCTGGCTGGCTCGACCACGGTGGCACCGGCCTGTGGATCCCCGTTCTGCAGGCGAGCTCAAGGCTCAGCGAGCTCACACGCGCCCAGGTTCCCAGGCTGGGAGGTGGCTGCAGAGAGGACAGGCCTGCTGAGGAAGCTACATACGTACCCTTGGGGATTTTCTCAAGGACCTTGATCAGATAGTCTTCAAAAACCTTATGCTTCTCGACCTCTCTCTTCAGCTTCCTCTGTCTGTAGAGACATTTCAGTGCCGGCGAGAGAGCCAGACGTGAGAACACGGTTTGGAGACTTCCAGGTCGTGACCCCTGGCAAAGGCCAGCCTCTGTGGATCTGCACGGATCCGGGCTGGGCTGGTCACTGACCCCATCAGTGGGCCACTGACTCGAGTCTCTCTACCCCCATTTCACTGCTGAGTAAACTGAGCCACAAACAGGTCAAATAGATGCCTGTGGTCAGGCCATGAGGAAGGGGCCTGGGGGCCAGCGAGGCCGGGCCTTTGTGGCGTGGGGTCTATGGAGCCCCTCCTGCAGGCTGAGCTGGTGGCAGATGGCCTGAGGCCCCAGTAGCCGGTGATCCGGCCACAGGCTTTGCCTCTCTGTACCTGTCTGGCCCGTCCGTAACAGGGGTAACCAGACCCCTCCCTCTCAGGCCGGTGGGGACCGGGTCTGGGGCTCCCAGCACATCATAAGCACTCAGTCTGTGGTCGGGGCCCTGGCAGCCCCCAGAGGGGCGACAGCCACGTGCTGCTGCCCAGCCGTCAGGGGGCATCACCAAGCAAGATGCGTCTCCAATAGGTTGCCCACCCTGGGCGCCTTCAAGGTCAGTGGTCAAGGGCAGAGGGCAGAGCAGGAAAGGGCTGTGGTGGGTATCTCTGAGTGACTGCAGATTTCCCCAGGGCAAGCCACTCTGCCTCTCAGGCCCCATTTTCTCATCCATACAGTCCTGGAAAATGCAGGAAAAAATTGTCTTCTCCTGGCAAATACCACGTGGGGCCCTGTGAGCCACGGTGGGGAGGTTGGGAAGCCCTATGAGAATCCGATGGACCGGTTGGGACTTTTCTCCATAAAATCGCTCGCAGATATCAATATATCCTTTTGCATCTAACTCAGGCTTTCGTGGGCAGCCTGAAATTGAAGAGTCACCCAGGGGCAAGGCTTCAGGGCGTCTGCTTGGAGACACGGCAGCAACCCTGCAGGTTGATTTTAGAGGGGCCAAGCTGACAGATGTGTAGGGATGGTCACCCACAGCCCTGCCTTCGTGGAGGGAGACTAAGCTTGCACAGGGCCTGGGACTGGCCCAAGGTCTGAGGTCAAAGGGCGGGAGCCAAGCCCCCCACCTCCTCACCACTTGCAAATCAGCTGCCCCTCCTGACTTACTCCCGGGCCTCAGTCCCCTCCCCGTTCATTTCCTGGCCTGGACTCCTCAGGCATTTTTTGCTCAGTTCCAGCTGTTTAGCCCACTGCAGGTGGCCCTGGGGCTGAGGCAGGGGGCACGGCGGGGCTTGGGACAGCTCGTACTTTGCCTGGAGTTGGCAGAGTTCCTGGAACAGCACCTGCAGGTCCCTGTCCTTGTCACCGGTATTGCTCAGGACAGCCTCCTGGCCTGTGTCCACGGCCGCCGGCATTGCCCCTCACCACCTCAGGCTACGCTGGAGGATGAGAGCCACGTGGGCCAGGCAGGAAGAAGATGGATGGCCACAGCAACAGTCAAGGCAGCAGCTTTCTCTTCTGATTCTCCTGACGGTCCTCAGCAGCCAGTTTACTTCCCACTTCATAGAAAAGGAAACAGAGGTTCAGAGAGGCCCCTGTGACCAGCTTGGGGATGTACAACAGGGCTGGATTTCGACTCGGGTTTCACTAAGTTCAAAGTCTGAGTTCTTT
Source organism: Balaenoptera physalus (assembly GCF_965194825.1). Lineage (NCBI taxonomy): Eukaryota > Metazoa > Chordata > Mammalia > Artiodactyla > Balaenopteridae > Balaenoptera > Balaenoptera physalus. The sequence continues at coordinate 10,868,136 of NC_138883.1, forward strand.
GAGCTGTGCCCCCCAGCTCTGGAGGAGCCAAATGTGCCATTCTGCAGTGGCATTATTGCCTTTGTCACCCCATAACTGGGACAGCTCCATCACAATCAAGTCCCACGGGTGCCAAGATGCCTGGGACTTCCAACAGGTGCTAGCTTCCAAGAGCATTCAGGAAAGACTCCGAGGGTCAGAGCTGGGGATGGGTGAGAGAGTAGCCCACATAGGAAGGAGATACCTTTGTCATCTATCTCTACCCACCCGTCCCTCCAGCCATTTATGCATTTAACTGACATCATATACTCTGAGCTTTTACAGAGCTAGAATGGAGACCGGGATAGACACTTTGAATGAGCTCATGGTCAAGCTGGGAGGTGGCCTAGTTGACAGATAGTTTCAACACAGCCTTGCAAAGAGTTCCTGGGCCGCTCACCTAAGTCTGGTTGCTAGTTATGGCCAAAAGAAGACAGTCTCCCTAAGCGTGCTGTTCATTGGCCATCTGCTGGGCCAGCCCCGGCACGTGGGAGGAGCAGGGAGAGAAGGGGTGGGGCTACACGTCAACCTGTCCAGCCCTGAGCATCGGACACGGGTACACGAGCACGGGAAGGAGGAAGGGGCCCAGATGACTCACTCGACAGCTCCAGGAGCACAAAGCCGCAGCTCAGCTGTGACATCACAGTGCTGGCTTCTGTCCTCATGATGTGTCCATTGCAGGATCCACCTGTGGGTGGAGTGGAGGGCCTGATTCCCCGAGGTCCTGTGGTCCTCCCCACCCCTGCCGCCCTGGTTCAGTTCCCAAGGAGAAGGGGTGGAGAGGCGTTGGTGACCTCAGGGGAGACTTGGGCTGTTTTTGCTTTTCTTTCAAGGATGGTCATCTGTGGTGGTCTTTACTGATACCCCAACCTTGCAAGCTTCCCCAATCCTACTGGCTTGTCCTGGGACTCCCCCTTTTGCCTCCTTTTACCTGATTTTGGGTAGCTATAGCTCGGGCACTTCCCCAGCTGGGGCACTCAGCAACCATGGAGGGTTCAGCCCTGTCCATGGCTCAGGACTAAGTCTGGCCCAGGGCAGGGGAGGCGGGGAACAGAAGGAACCTTCAGGACCTAAACCTGGTCCTGCCCCTGCCCCTGCCTAAGGCTCGGCTCTGTTACCTACTGTTGGAGCTGCAGGTCTTGTGCCACTGAGGGGAGTTGGGCGCAGCACCTACCTCTGGTATACCTGCTCCATTCACCGCCCAATTAACTGGCCAGTCCTTCCCCACCAAAAGCCCCATTCGATCAGAGGCAGGGCCTCTACAGAGGGCAGTCTGGGTGGGTCTCACTGGGAAGAATGCTGGGGGTCTGCAGTGAGGGCAGAGGTGGAGGGAAGGGCCTGTGCAGAGGCAGAGACAGGGCTGGGGCCGAGGGTAGGGTGTGAGGTCAGGTCTGTGGCTTGAGCTGGGGCAGGGGCTGGGGCTATGACAAAGGCTGGCACAGGCTCTGGATCCAAGGCTGGGGCTGGAGCAATGGCCAACCTGGAGGAGTTGGGCTCATTGTTATTCTGGGACAATTCCCCATCTCCCACTCCTCAGCAATTCCCCTCATGACCCCTCATCAGCAGGCAATGGATTTGGTCCTAGTTGGCTGAGGAATCCCTGAGCAGGTCCCAAGGGAGCTGCCTGTATGACCCCCCATGGTTCTGGAGCCCCAAAAGCATTTGTTGTGGCCAACTGAGAAATGGAGGTGGGCGGGCCTGGATCTGGCCTTGGGTTCAGACGAGGGAATGCCGGTGCTGAGGGAGAGAAGCCCAGGGCCTAGGGCTGCCCAGAGGGTCAGAGCCAGCCTGGAGGCGGGGGTGTGGTACAGAGGAGGATTGGAGGAAGTCCCGCCAGAGTTGACAATGTCTGAGGTGGTTCTTGGGATAAGAATGAATGAGGAGAATAAGGTGGGAAAGGCATTCCCAGCAGAAGGAACAGCAGGGACAAAGGTTCAGAGGCACGAAGTAGCATGCACGGACTGTGAGAAACGCAGGCAGATACTTAAAAGCAGAAGGTGAAGGTCAAAGTTGGGGTGTGTCTGGAGCCAGAGTGTATCCACCAGCATCTCTGGATGCCTGCAACAGAAACTGACAGGGCTACTCTGGACAAAGCATCAATGGAAGGCTGTGAGAGATCGCACAGAATCGGAAGAAAGGCTGAAAACCCAGGCTCAGAGAGGACCGGGGCCCAGGGCAGCCCTGGAGATCCAGGCAGCAGGAACTCAGGGGGATAACCTCCCAAATGAACCCTCCCAACCCCTTTCCATGAGCTTCTCCATCCTTAAGAATCACAGTCCTGGGACTTCCCTGGTGACACAGTGGTTAAGAATCCGCCTGCCAATGCAGGGGACACAGGTTTGAGCCCTGGTCCAGGAAAATCCCACATGCCATGGAGCAACTAAGCCCGTGCGCCACAACTACTGAAGCCCGCACGCCTAGAGCCCGTGCTCCGAAACAAGAGAAGCCACCGCAATGAGAAGCCCGCGCACCGCAACGAAGACCCAACGCAGCCAAAAATAAATAAATAAATAAATTTATTAAAAAAAAAATAATAATAATCAAAGTCCTTACAGAAGGTGCCCAGCTGGCTGAGCCTGGGTCATGTGCCCGCCCCTTGGCTTGACTGACAGTCACATCATTGGCTCTGCCTTGGGGGCTGGAGGTTTCCCAGAGCAAATCCTGAGGCTGTGGACTCTAGAAGGGGAAATGGCCCCTGAGCAGGGGCTCACCGCATGGAGGCTCAGGGAAGCCAGAACAAGGAGTTTGGTCTTTATCCTGAAGGCAACGAGCGGCTGAAGGAGAGGTGTGGTCAGACTGGCATTTCGGAGCTTGCTGTCGGGCTCGGCGGGGAGGGGAATCAGGCAGGCCAGCCGTTGCAGTGGCTAACGTTTGTCTGCACACTTGTAAGCACTTTTCATGCGGGGGTTGACTTAATACGACACGTCCACGAGGTCAAACCTGTCAGTGTTTCGCAGATGGGGAAACTGAGGCCTAGAGAGGTTGAGTAACTTGCCCAAGGTCTCACCGTTGGGAAATTGCTGATATGAATCCAGGAAGTCGGGACTCTAGAAACATCTGGGAGGCTGAGGTGCTGGGACAACACCTTGGGGGTCCTACAAGCCAAGATATAGAGTGAAGGAGGCGGCCCTTGGGGAGATGCCATCAGCACCTCTGGGCGTCAGGCCTTCATTTGTGAAGGTCACGTGACTGACCCTCTCCCGGCTGAAAGCAGGTGCTGGAGCAGCCTCACCAGACCCTCATCTCTCTGCAGGCTCAAACCCCACAGCACCTGATCTCCCAGGAACTTAGGGCCCTAAACCACTTGACCCAGTATAGCCACAGGCAGGGGTTGCTGTGGGCATGGTGGCACCATTCGCTTCCCAGTGAGGATTTTATTTTTGGCCTGAAACGTGCCCCCCACCCGTGGACAAGGCTGGGAGACAGACTGTGGCTCCGGAGATATTTCTCCCTGTCAGGCCCTACAGAGCCCTACAGAAAGATGGCCACAATTACCAGGGCTTGACACTGGTTATGGACTTACTTCTGCCTGGCTCTTTACCAGGCATGTCTCTGTGAATTCTCAGAACAATCCTCCCAGCGGGTGTAAGCATCGCCCCGTTTTGCAGATAAGAAAACTCAGTATCGATGAGGTGAAATCACTTGCCAAGGGCACACGGCTCATAAGCGGTAGCAGGGCTGGCTGTGCAATTTGTGGGACCCAGCGTAACAGGAAAATGCTGGGCTCCTTACTCAGAAAGTTAAGAATTTCAAGACAGCAATGACAGAACGTAAAACCAAGTAGGGAATCTTCTGAGCCTGGGTCTTGTGCAACTGCATAGGTCCTGCCCCGGGACTTGGACCCAGGTCTAGGGATTCCAGAACCTGTTCTTAAACTCCCACTCCCTTCCAAACCCACTAAGCTGCCCCAGAGCCCTCCTCTCTGCTCTGGTTCGTCCTCTTCCTCCCCCTCCTCTATCCGGCAAGCTGCAGTGACTAGGGGTGGAGTCATGGGCTTACCTTGGGGCTGAAAGGAACTTTGAAGAGAGGAGACCAAGGCGAGAGAGGCAGGAACTGCCAAGGTTCCACAGCTGGTGAGTGGCCCAGGTCGCAGACCTCCCAGTGCAGCCTCTATCCCCTGGGCTTTGGGAGAGAGAAATCCAAGGCCAAGCTGTCCGTTACAGACAGCTGGGAGTCTGCTTCAAGGGCAGAGCCACAATTAAATGGCAATAGAATCCCCTTTTAAAAAGCATTAACAAGGACTCAGTGGGGCTGGAATTTGACCCCAGGGCTTGAGTCTCACAGCACAGCAGAAGGGAAGGCCGGATCAGGCCTCTGCCCAGAATTCCAGCCCCACCTGCTCTGCAGCCCCAAATGCCTCCCAGCAGGAACAAGGCTGGCCTTCTGCACCCATAGCTGATGCCCAGGATGCAGAGAGTGAGGCTGTGGGGCCAGGCAGTTCTACCAGCTGTGTGACCTTAGGAAAAGTACATAACCTCTCTGAGCGTCAGTTTCCTGAAATGCAAAGTAGAGATAATAACAAGCTAGGATTAAATGAAATAATCCACATAGAACACGTAACATTATCTCATTTTTTAAAAAAAATAGCCTGTGTGTGTGTGTACAAAGAAGAAAGTCTAGAAGGATAAGAATAAACTTTTTAGAGCCTTGTTTTAGGGGCAGAGTATGAGGGGAAATCTTTCTGTAATTTTAACTCTTCGAGGAAAGCAAGCAGCTCTGCCTGACACCTGGTAGGTATTCGATTAGTTTTGTTTCCTGTTCCTCCCTTCTCGTTTCCTGCAGAAGGTCACAGTGACAGTCATCCTGCAGCACAGGACCCTTTTCTGAGAGTGAGTTTTGACAGAGGGAGGGGCTGGAGCAGATGAGCCCTGTTGCTGGGATTGGTGCCAACGGCGGCTTCAGGGAAGGGGATGGGAGCTTGTGAAGCCTGTGCGGGGCGAGGGGGCGGGGAGCAGGTGCGGGCAGACAAGCAGGGCCTAGTGATTCTGCCGGCATCTCGCTAAGACCTGGCGCTGCTTAGATCCCCCGCTCCCACTGAGCTAGACTCTCAGATCTATCCCCATCCCCTCCCTCCCACCCCAGCAAAAACCAGAGCAGCCCCGGGCCCGGGAAGCTGTGCTGTGGCGGCCCCTCCTCTGAGGTCCTAGACTGGCTCCAGCCCTGGTCCTTGCCCTGCCCCAGGGGAGGTCCCGCATCCCAGAGCTGGGAATCGCCCAAGCAGGTCATGGGACCCTCCGAGGCCATCTCTGGGGCAGCCCTCCTGGGGCCGGGCCCTCCTGGGAGGGAGGACAGATGCCATGGTCCCAGCGTCCACCAGTGGGAGCTGGGCCTCCCGTGTCTATGACGGTGACATCTTGGCTCCCTCTACGCCCCACCCCCAACCGCAGCTGAGAGGACCCGCCCTCCTGAGAAGGGGTGTGGGAAAGGGGTGCTCTGACCACCGGGAGCCAGGGCTGGGGGCAGCCAGGGACATCGTTAATGATTTCCTCTTCATCCTAGACCATAACCTTCCCCAGGAAGAATCTTCATGGCAACTTAGGGAAACACTGAAGTATAGGGAACAGAAAGGCTTTAGGGGCCTGGCAGGCCTGGGCTCGATCGTACCGCTTCCATATTCCAGCCGTGTAACGTTGGGCAGGTCACCTCCCTGCTCTGAGCTCCCGTAATGGGGTCGCCTCAGCAAGGCCCACTGGTTCTGCCTTCAGAATCACTCAGATCCATCCACTGGCCCATCCTGGTCCAAACCGCCATCTCTCCAACATGGACCAAGGCAATGGCCTTCCCTGCAGGGCATCCTGCTTCTCTGTCCCCTGCAGGCCATTCTCCCCACTGCAGCCAGAGGGCGCTCCTTCAGGCGCAGAGCCACTCTCCCCACTTCCCTGTCTAAAACCAGTGTGAGGCAGATAAATGTTTACCCACCTGCTGCCCATTTCCATGGTGTAAATACTCCCACCATGGCTGATTTCAAGCTACAAATAGTTTAACAATGTGCAACAATCCTGAAGATTTAACAAGTGGTTCTCATGTGCGGACATGAGTTGGTTGCAGCACACCACTGCTTAAAAACCCTCCAATAACTACTAATGAAGTTTAAACCCTGGATGACCAGGCCCCCGGTGATCTGGCCCCCACCTTGGCCATTCTTCCCACATTGTTCTTCCCCTGCCCCACTCAGAGCCTTTGCACCCGTGGTTGCCTCTGCCTAGAGCACCATTCTCCCAGTTCTTTATAATACTTTTTCTTCTTTCCTTTCCAATCTCAGCTCAGATGCGCCACTCAGAGTGGCCTCCCCTGACCGTCTTGAACCCCCTTGACTCCTGCTTACCTTTGGTCTCACCTCATTCTCGCTGAGGTCTATTTTGGTCTCATTACTCTGGGTTGTCTCCCTCCCTACTGGAATCTGATCTCCATCAGGGCAAGGATTGGGACTAAATTGTCCCTGCTGGGTCTTAGTGTCTAGAAGAATAGTACCAGACACACAGCAGGCGTTCGATAGTTGTGTGGGTACAAGCACAGCTTTGGAGATACACAGCTTTGGGTTTGAGTCACAGCTCCCCCACCAACCATCTACATAACCATCACTGAGTCACTTAATCTCGTTGGGCTTCAGTTTCCTCCTCTGTAAATCGGCGACAGCAGAGCCTATGTGATGGAGCAGTGAGAACCTAAAGATGACGTGTGTAGGATGTTCAGTACAGTATCTGTTGTTACCAGGGCCTCAGAAAATGGAAACAGCCTCTTCACTTGCATATATCCAGCAACAGGGACCTCATTCCCACCCAAGGTAGCCGTGTCCACCTCTGGGCCACTCTGGCCGCCAGAACATCTGCCCTTCCTTACACTGAGTCCAAATATGTCTCCTCATAGTGTCCCTCGTTAAGTCCTAGTTCAACTGCTTCCCCACAGAATGTCTTGTGTCTTTAGAACCACGTTGTGAATGTTGAGCACAGATTTATGTCACATTTTGGCATGGCAGGCAGATGTGACATCCCTCAGCAACTCTTCTCCAGTCATGAGCTGTCCGGTCTTGGCAAGTCTCCTGACCTTGCTGAGCCTCAGTTTCTTTCTCTGGGAAATGGGGGTTAACATAGTACCTACCTCATACGTAGTTGTGGGGATTAAATTAGCTGATATACACATACACTTAGCAGCTGGCACACAGTAAGTGCCCCCAACACAAAAAAAGCTGCTATCATTGCTATTACTCTGCCAGGTGTTAGTCCACTCCCGGATCCAGCATTTGTGCCATTTTCGGGTCCACAGCCATTTCTGGTTAAGGCCAGACCCTCTCTTGAAGCGCTGCAGCCAAGCTGGAAAAAGAGCCAGTTCTGTCTGGGTCACCCACCCCACGTGCACCCCCAGATGCCAGAGCTGCCCCCTCACGGTGGACCCCTCACAGTGGAGTCTCAGCACTTCCCAAACTCTCCTGGGGGATTACCTGACCCTGGGAGGTCACTCCACCACTGAGCTTGGAGGCAAGGCCCCCAAACCCCAGGCCACGAGCTTCCCTGAGTAGGGGCTGAATCCCCAGCTGGGGTGGCATCTGCCAGCTCCCTAGGTGCTCTGGGCATCCCGATGTTCCTAAAAACGCTGGTGCTGGTGGGTGAACGGGGCGAAGGAGACCAAGCAGGGGCAGCAGTGAGGAAGGAGGACCAGGGGAGTGTGGAGTTCTGAAGGCCAGGAGGAAGGGGGCAGAGGTGAACCAAGTTCTAACCTGGCTCCATGGTTCCCCAGTCCCCGGGACGAGCCATCGCACTCGTGATTGCATCACCTGTGCAGGTGTGATTAAGGTTCCGCATCAGTGGACTGAGAAGTGGGAGATCGCCAGGTGGGTCTGATGTAATCACAGGAGCCCTGAAAAGGCAGCGCGTCTTCTCCCGCTGGTGGCAGAGGAGCGAGTCTAAGAGATTCCAAGTCCATCTGACACCCTGCCCTCTCTCTCCAAATGTCCTTGTCCTGGATGCCAACCCCCTCGGGGTTCTGCTGTGAGCTCAAAGCTGAGGCTGAGAGTTCGGCCACGTCTCTGCCGATGGCCAGGACCTGCTCTTGGGAACAGGGACTGGGACCGTTTCTGCCCATGGCCCTGGGGGCATTTTAGGGGCTGATGCCATGCAACTGGGGAGATGTCTGGGCCAGTCTCCTCATCTTTAGACTATGCTCCTGCCCCCAGGGAAGCCTCCCACTGCCCCAATAGGAGAAAGAAGCAGCCTGTATGCAGCTCCGTGTTGTCAGGGCAGAGTGTAAGAGCTTCAAACCCACCTATTCCTCTAGTCAGGGGTGGGTGGAAATGCCCATGATCTGAGGGATATGTTAGTGTATCAGTCAGGGACCCTGCAGGTGGAATCGCCAGGTTTAGAAAGAAAAATACAGGACTCCCAGTTAAATTTGAATTCCAGATAAACAGCAAGGAATTGTTTAGCATAAGTATATCCCACGCAATTTTTGGGACATACTTAGACTGACGGACGATTAATTATGTGTCTGAAAGTCAAGTTTAACTGGATATCTTATATTTTATCTAATACAAGACACAGCAGGCACAAGCAAAAGATTAAATGAAGAGAAGTTGATGAAGTTGATGAGGGGACAGAGGGGTGGGCAGGGTCAAGGGCACCAAGGCAGACTGAGGCACCCGGAGTCCAGGAGCAATGGGAAGCTGTTACCATCCCAGGGAGGAAATCATGCTCTGGAGCCTGGAGAGAAGCCGCCTGAAGAGCTGCAGCCATGCAGGATGGAGTCCCTGGGACCCTAGGCCCGAAGCAGAGGAGGAGCTGGAGAAATAAACACCCCGACTTCTCTCTTGTCCCGCCCACCTGGCCTCCCATTGGCTGGACCCAGTCAAAAGCCAGAGGGCAGGGACCTTGGTGATGCTCTGGTCAGCCTGCTGGGCACAGAAGGGCAGAGCAGGGATTTGACAGCAAAGGGGAAACCAGCACAGTGTGGAAAAGGAAACCAGGGCTTCTTAATCCCCCTTGGGCTCTGTCCCCTTGACGAGACTTACAGAGGACTTTCCCAGAAGGCTGGGCGGGGATGGGGCAGAGTCACAGATGCTACACATAGGCCCCCAGTCCTCCAGGAAGAGGCTCCGAGTGCAGGCCAAGCACATGTGGCCAGATGTCCACAGGGGCCTTTCACCCCTCAAAGCGTGGCTCCAACTGGCTCCAAGCTCATTGGGGTCTCTGGCCCTTTGAGTCCAAAACCTCTCCCAAGACTTCCACCAGTTCCAGGGCTTCTGTTCTCCTGCCCCGCAAGGCCCCTGCTCCAGGCTGGCTATCTCCACCCAGACTGGACCCCTCCCCCCGGAGGCTCACTGTCTACAGCACCCACCATTCAGGAGCCTGACTGACCTTCCTGGGAAATTCAGGCAGGTGGGAGGTTGCCACCCCTCCCCCCTCCGCCACCACCCCTGGGTGCAGGGCTGGTCCTCCACATCGCCCTCCCCCACTGTCTCCTTCCCGGGTCCGCAATCTTCTCTCTCTGCTGTGCGGAGCTTCTCCCCCTCCTCTGAAGGCCCAGAATGAGGTGGGAGTCACATCCACCCCAAACATATATCCGAGTATTTCTCAGCAAAGACCCTCTCTCTCTCTGTCTCTCTCCCTCCCTCACTCCCTCCCTCCCTCCCCCCTTGCTCCTCCCTCCCCCCACCCGTGTACCTTGCACCAGGCTGTAGAAATGAAAGGACCCCCCCCCCCCAACAGGCTGCTCTTTGCCACGTGAGGATACAACGAAAAGACAGCCAGCTACCTACGAGCCAGGGTCTGCCGGCACGTTGATCTTGGTCTTCCCAGCCTCCAGAATTCTGGAACCAGTGGCAACCCTGCCTCAAACATACAGATGATGCCAGGCCTTAAGGGATGTCAGTGCAACGTGAGAATTTGGGTCACCGACTGAGAAGCAAGCTACCCACCCACCTGGAACGCTGACCTTGGACTGATCCACGAGAGCAGTAAAGGTCTGTCTTTGGTAGCCCCAAAGGAAACCAGATCATCTCTCCCTCATCTCCCCCACAGGCCAGGCCCTCAGTGTGGCCAGCAGAGCTCTCCTGGTCCAGCGCCTGCCGACTCCTCCAGCCCCACGTCTGCCCTTCCCCACACGCTGCACTCTGCCCAGGCCCACCTCCTGTGGTTGCCCAGCTGGCCACGGGCTCCAAGGCCACGGGCCTTGGCTCATGCTGTGCCCTCTGCCTGCGATGCCCTGCCCCCACCTGTGCACTGAGACAACCTTCACCTGCTGAGACTCAGGGCGGCCTGTTCCTCCTTTGTTGGAAGGTCTCGCGCCCCCCCACCCGCTAACCCCTCCCCCTCCTCCCTTCCCCACCCCTCCCCTCCCCCTTCCCTCCCCCTACTCCTCTTCCTGGCCCCTGCTCCCTGCCCCCCAGGCTGTGCCTCCCTGGGGCTGGGATGTAGGGTTTCTGCCTCCCTGGGGCTGGGATGTAGGGTTTCTACATCCCAGCAGCCGACACTGCTTCTGGCTCTTAGTAGAGCTCATGGCATTTAGTTTGTGCCTCGAGGATAAAAATAGTGATAGTTGCAGTTATTGAGCCTCAAGCAGCCACTGCTCTAGACCTTCTCATTTAAACCCTATATCGGCCCCATGAGGAAGGTGCTGGTTATGGCTCCTGACTTACAGGTGAGAACCTGGGGCCCCGAGAAGGCTGAGTAAGCCGTCCAGCAGCGGGAGAGGGGACATTCAGCAGACCACCCAAGCCGCATCTACTCTAATCCTGCACCAGCCACTGTGCAGAACCTGCCCAAAGGGTGGAGGGAAAGGGCATTGCCGATCCAAGAGGGTCCAGTGCAGCCACGTGCAGACGGATGGAGCAAGGTTGGGGGCACTGAGAGAATGAGGCTGCAGAAGGCGGGGATGATCTCTGGGGGGATGACCGCAGAGGCCTCGGAGATCCCACCAAGACCGCCCGGGCAGCATGCGTCAGATGCAGCCTGTTTTGATTCTCTCAGCATCCATGTGCCCCCTGGGGACGCAGCAGCCCTCACCCCGACGGGCACCAGACTGCGTGGGTCAGAAACCAGGCCTCTGGGCACCGCAGCCTGGAGATTATCTTCAGGCCCCAATGGTCCTCATCCCAGGACTTGTGACACAGCAGACACCTGATCCCATTTGGTCAGGCTAAATAGAGACCTAGAGGCCTGGAGAGAAGGACAAGACTGAGGGGCCAGCTGGCCATCTGGGGCCACCCATAAGCCCTGCATCAACAAGAAGAGGAGCCCAGGGGCTGGCAGTCGTCCCCCACAGCACAGCCCTGACTGCTGGCAGCACCGGTGTGCACCCAGGTCACGTGCTTCTCGGCGGCCCGGCCAGGAGCGATGACAGTGCAGTTTGGAGGGGATGCTGGCTGGCTTCAGTGGAATCTGGAAAATTGGGAAGTAAGAGAGGAAGGGAAAGAACAGAGAGAGAGAGAGAGAATTTTAAATCCAGCCCCTGTATTAACCGAGTGAACTTGGAAACGTATCTTAAAGCCTCCATCTCCTTATCCGTGAAATGGTGACCGCCACATCGGCCCCTCAGGACAGTGTGAGACTGACCACAAGTGCCCATGCTTTTCAAGCTCTCGGCCACCGCATTCCAGTGTCCGCTCACCCCAGGGGTCCCAGGGCCTCCTGGAGGGTCAGCCTCGCTGGGGCGTGTACAAGCCCGTGTGTGCATGGGTGTGGGAGAGAGTGACCTGTGCAAACACATGCATTGACTGAATTCTGCCCAACAGCCGGTTACTTTGCAATTATGTGTAACGGGAGGCTGAATCCCAGGATTCAGAGACTTGTCCAAAACCATTGTTGTCCCATTTTTTATTTCTGGTTTTGAAATATTTACATAGGCTTGATTTCAATTCCAGCTGACTTACAATTAGAATTTTTATTCTCAGAGAGCAAAGAGGCGTGGGTACCCCAACTTACAGCTGCTCATTCTGGTTTCAGAGGCGCTCAGAGTCTGGAGGAGCCTGTGTTCTTAACAGCTCTCAGGACCGTGCCTTCCTTCTTTCCTCAGGGCTCCAGAGAGGGGAAAGACTTGCATAGGGTCACACGGAACTTTCCAGAAGGGCCAAGACCAGCACCCTAGAGGCCAGGCCTGAGCTCTCCCCAAGGTGCCAGGTGCCTCTCACCACACACATGCACCAAGAAAGAGAGACAGTTCTATATTTTTAGGAAACAAGAGACATCAACAGTTACTTAATATATTTATAAGACTAGTTCATTTGCTAACTGCCCTGCCAACTGGTAGATTAAATTCACCTCTTTTCTTCACTGGAAGAAGGTAAGCTGTGTGTGTAGTGTGTGTGTGATCTAAGCATCAACAGCACGTGTGTGTGTGTGTGTGTGTGTGTGTGTGTGTGTGTGTGTGCCTGTGTCTGTTCTGTGTGTCTGTGTGTCTGTCTGAATGCACCAGCTACCAGCAGGGACGCCTGGCACTAGCAGGGCTGAGTCCCCCCCAACTTTCCTGCTTAATGGAGAACCCTAAGCTTCATGGTGATCCCTGAAGCTCTTGCTTCTGCTTTGCTTGAACTACGGCTGCATTTCCCTCTGCTGGTGACCTTCAGGGCTGTTTATGAGCCCGTTTCAGCGAGCCATCCCTATAACAATCACAAGGTATTTGAAATCCAAACACCTGGCCCTCCTGACGGCAGCTATTCCTGAAATCCAAAGCCATCCTTGGGGAGCCTCTCTCACTCCTAGCAGACCTCCTCCTCCCTTCGCACGCCCTCTTCCCATTGCACCACCTCACCGTGCACATTTTGACCATTAATTCTATGTTGGGGAAGCTGTCCTGTGCACTATAGGATGTTTAGCAGCGTCCCTGACCTCGACCCACTAGATGCAGTAACATCTAGTAGGAAACCCACCTCCCTCTGTTGTGGCTACCAAAAATGTTTCCAGGAATTGTCAAATGTCCCCTGGGGGGAAACTGTCCCCAGCTAAGAACCACTGTTTTCAACCAACCACCATCCCCTCTGTCTCTATTAGGAAGTTTAAACTAATAACAACATCTAACATTTATTGACGTAAGTTTTTATTCTAAGGAATGTATATATACAGAAGTTCTCCCTTATCCATGGAGGATACGTTCCAAGGCCCTCAGTGGATGCCTGAAATGATGGATAGCACCAAACCCTATATATACTGTTTTTTCCTATACATACATACCTATGATAAAATTTAATTTATAAATTAGGAACAGTAAGAGATTACCAACAGTAACTAATAATAAAATTGAACAATTATAAAAGATATGTGAGTGTGGTCCCTCTCTCTTTCTCTCTCAAAATACCTATTGTACAAATTCAATGCCTTTTCCATCTTAACTAAGTGCTCATCACACGCTGTGGCTGTAACTTTTGCAGTTTGAAGTTCGACAGCAAAACTAGCACAAATTTCTTTATCCTTCTTCACAATTTCCCAGATAGAAGGTTTATTCTCACGCTACATCTTATCAACCTCAGCATACGATTTTTTTCTTTTCTTATTAATTTGTGAGCTCTCACCTTTTCACTTAAAAGAAGCACTTCACGGCTTCCTTTTGGCACATCCAAATTGCCAGCATCAGTGCTCTTACTCTTTAGACCCATTATTAAGTAAAATGGTTACTTGAACACAACTACTGTGGTACCGCAACAGTCGATCTGATAACTGAGAGGGCCACTAAGTGACTAACGCCGGGATATGCTGGACAAAGGGATGATTCATGTCCCAGGCAGGACGGAGCAGGATGGTGTGAGATTTCGTCATGCTACTCAGAACCGCTTGCAATTTAAAACTTATGAATTGTTTATTTCTGGAATTTTCCATTTAATATTTTCAGACTGCGGTTGACCAAGGGTAACTGAAACCATGGAAAGTGAAACCGAGGGTAAGGTGGGGACGACTACTATATATAAAATTTAATCCTTGCAACCTTCCTATGAGGCATAGGTACTATCATTTCTTCCCCACTTTATAGATCAGAAAGCCAAAGCTCAGAGAGGTTAAGTAAGTTGTCCAAGGTCACACAACTAGCAAGTAGTGGAGCTGGCAGATGACTCGAGTCTTGGTTCTTAGCCACTTGGCTCCGCAAGGGAGATCTGGGGCAGTCAACTTACAAGCAATTCTGTGCTGGGAGTGGCCCCTGCCTGACCCATTGGAGTGGGAACAAGGAAGCACAATGACATTGACACCCAAATAGCCTGTGCTTAAGCCTCCAGCTGGTCACTGGGGCTTGTGGTCTATTGCAAACCACAACCTCCCTGCCTCGAAGCATTTCTGGGAGTCTCCAGGGGGTAACAGGCATCGTAAATGTGCCCATGAGGATGTCTGGCCTACTTTCTGGGCCCATCCCCCTCTGATGTGGTGGGATTCCTGCCAATTTGCCCAGCAACTTGGGTTTTAGGGTCCAGGGCATGATGTGATTAGCAGCCACTATGATCACACCGTCAGCTTGGGAGGGAGCTGCGGAAAAGCAGAATGAATTTCTGGGAGCTGTGGCTTCTGCCTTGGTGAGCCCCTCTCACTCTCCAGCCTCAAATTCCCTTTCCGCAGAAAAAGGACAATGGAGCAGGTGAACCCCCGGACCTTCTGGTTCTGACATTTCTTGATCTTCTGACCTCTCAGTTCTCTGTGGGACAGAGGCTATGTGGGCGGAGGTGTCACCATCACCAAGTGCAGGCGAGCCCCAGGAGGGCCTTGGTTCCTCCATCAGGATGATAACACCTCCCTCCCGGGATGGCCATGCAGGTGCCTGGACCCCTGCAGGGGCTGCTAAACGGGGGCATCTGCATCCCTTCCCACCCCCAGGATGTCGGGCGCCTGGTCCACTGCCTGCCTCCTCCTCAGCCCCGCCTCCCACCCAGAACCCAGGCCCTCCTCATCGCAGCAAGCCCAGGCCCTTCCTCGGAGTGCCAGATCTGGCTGACATCTCTGCAGTGTCACATGGCCACTTTGGACTCCCCGAGAAACAAGGCCAAGGTGAAGCCGTCAGCCGCCTTTCAGCTGGCTGCCCTGCAGAGATGCCAAACGGGTGAGAACTGCATTTCTGGAGCTGTCACTTTGCTCCCCGCAAGCTCTGCCTCCAGAGCGGCTGGCCAGGGGCTGAATACGAGAGGCTCCTGCCCTCACCGCTCCACTGCAGTTATGGAGGGGTGGCACTGGGCCGGCAAGGAGCTGCTGGATCCAGCAGGAAATGCAGCGCCTGACACAGCCTGGCTCACCCCGGGGCAGGAGGGAGGGCCTGCTGCATGCTTGTCTTGGTTGGGCGATGAGATGCCTTTCCCTCTTGCCCAAGGGCAATAGAGAGCTCCCAGATCTGCTTGGAACATGTTTATGTTCGTGGCTAATCTGTTCCCAGCAGCTAACAGAGCTAACTCGAGTCCCCAACAGTGACTCAGGCATGGTGACTCAGGTTGGCCCACAGGGTCAGCAGCCTGCAGGATGGCTCAGTCCAAGGCCCACTCACTGGTCACCTGAGCCTGCCTGACCCATGGGGGATGCCCTCCCCTCCTGCACACACCCTCCCCCTGCAGGTGGCAGGTGGGAAGGAAGAAGTACTGTGGATGAGCGTCTCCTGAGTGCTGGGCCCTGGGTGGGCTGTTTGAGCCCTGGGACCTCATTTAACCCCTTAAGAGCCATGGGAGAGAAGACTCATCCCTCTCCTATTCTCAGACGATGAAACTGAGATTCAGAGGGGTGCAGGGCTGTAGCCAGGTCCCACAGCAAGCGAGGGTTGGGCTGAGATTAGCCGGCACCAGTGCCCATGCTGGAGACAGGACAGGGCGGTGCTAACTGGGATTGCATGTGGGTGGTGACTCCGCAAGGAAGATGTTGTCTGCACAGGGCTGACCAAGCGTGTCCCCACCAGGCCCAGGACCACCCCCTACTGGGACCTCCTCCAAGGGCAAGACACTCCGCGGAGAAAGAGCTTACAGACAGTTGGCCCTGGGGCTACAGTGCTTCTGCGGCAGATGCTTCCATATCCGAGGGCTGAAGCCCAGGAGCCGAGGTAGACGGCCTCACTCTGCGTCTCTGGGCGGGATAACTCGGGGCTGCCAGCTGAGGATGGCTGGTGAGTTGTATGACGGGGGATGAGGTATAGAGCAGGGAAGTGTGAGGCTGGCTGAGGCCGTGGCTCTGCCATTCCTTTCTGTCCTGCTGGTCTGTCCTGGCCGCTCTGGTCTGAAGGGTCAGTCGTGGATGGTCATGGCTCGGGAAGGCCCCAGCCGCCTGCAAAGAGCTCGTGTCCCACAATGGAGTCTGTGCCTCACATCTGCTAACGGTGATGCAAACCCTTTCAAGACCCCATTGTTCCTCCCTTGACATGCATGGGGGCTGCTGGAGGGAGCAGGGCCGGGATCAGGCTGCCCTTCGCCAGGCCCCAGGGGCCCCCCCTCATCCTTGAGGGTGTCACCTCCACATCTAGGGTGTTGATGAGGTGTGAGGCTGACCTGCCCTTCTCTCCCATCTGAGGGGCGGGGTTACACCCTCCCTCTGCTTTCTATGAATAGGCAGACTGTCTTCTCTCCCAGGAGTCTGCCTTGGCCCCCAGAGCTGGGAGGTTGATGGGGTTCCAGACTGCTCCAGAGGAAATATACTGTCAGTTGGCCGCACTCCAGAGGGCACAGTGCTCATGGTAAAGAAAGGAAGGGGGTGGGGGACTTCTCTCTGCCTTCTCCTCGTCCCCTCCTTCCTTTCCACAGATGCACCTCCCTCCCTCCCAGAACTTGGGGCCTTCGTCTGCCCTCCCCACCCCTGCAGGCTGCCCTCTGTCCTCTCCAACCCAGAACTCTGCCCAGGGTGTGGATCTCTTTCCTGTCCCTCTTCATCTCTTGAAACCAAAATAAACTGATATTAAGAGGCAGCAGGGCTGGGAGCCAGGACGCCAAGGCTGCAGAGGTGCTTATTTTAGCAGATGATGTTCCATCACTGGGTCAGAACTGTCCCAGGCACTGAACCACATCCCAGCTCCCGCCCCCTTTTCACCCTTCTCTGGCTCTTCCTCTCCTTCCTGAAAGAGGTATCGCTGTCATATGGAAAACATGCTGGGCTTGGCTCCCTCTCTGGTCCCTACTAGGTTTGGGGCTCTATGAACTGCCTCCCTCCCCAAAACTTTACTCATTGAATTCAGATTAAAATAAACATGGAGGGAAGCCTGAAAGGGAGAGGTCTGGTGTGTGTGTGTGTCTGTGTGTCTGTGTGTCTGTGTCTATGTGTGAGAGTGTGTGCAGCCAAGAACCAGGATGATGCTGGTGGACGTGCCACAGCCCTTCCCAGTTTAGATCCAGGAGCTGTGTGGCTTGCGTGTAAGCACATATAGCAACAGCCATTTAATGAGCACCTACTATGTGCCAGGAACTGTTGTAGGTACTGATACTCAGCAGTGAACAGAAAGACTATCCAGATGGGACAGACAGGCAATAAGCAAGTGACAAATAAATGTATAATAGTTAAGGGGGGGTGATAAGTGCTATGGAGAAAAATGAAGCAGGGTAAGGAGATGGAGAGGGAGGGAGGGGAGGCTCTATGTAGGATCGGGAGAGTAGAACCCTCCTGGTGCCATGTGTGAGCCCTGGGGGCTTTCTCTTGGTGGCCCAGCCTTCTTTCTGCTGCCCTGCAGGTTGACCAGTTGTTTGGTTTCTGCCTCTGCATCTATGCCCCATTTAGCCCTTTCTGTCCCCACAAAAACCTTCCCTGGAGGACTGTTCCACAGGACCACCTCTGGGGCCTTGCACAAAGGCTCCAAAGATCACTGGGGCCAGGACTTCTCAGATGCTTGTGTAATTTGTAATCAGGGACACATAAATTAAAACTGCAGTGAGCTACCACTATTGACCATCAGAATGGATAATGTGAGAAAAGATGGAAAATGCCAAGCGTTGGTGAGGATGTGGAGGAACTGGAACTCTTACACACGGCAGATGGGAAAGTAAGTTGGCACAACAACTTTGGAAAACTGGTAGTGTTCCTGGAACTTAGCCTATGCTGATTTTCTGATCCAGCGATTCCTGTTTTAGGTGCTGACCCGACGGAAACGGGTATGGATATTCACCAGAAGATAGTCTAGAAAGTTCACCGCTATGCTATTCATGATAGCTGAAAACTAAGTACCACCCAAAGGTCCATCAGCAGCAGAGTGAATTAACTGTGACATATTCATAGCATGGATATACTACGCAACAAGGAGGAACAATCCATAACTACATGAAACAATATAGACGGACTTCACACCATACAGTTCAGCGGAGGAAGACACAGGCGTGACTCCATTCACACGGAGTTCAACCACCTTGAACCACTAGCTGTTAGGAGAGTGGTCACCCTTGGCAGGAGGTGGTGGGTGGTGGGACTGAGATGGGTGCAGGGAGCAAAAGGGGTCTTCTGGGGTGCTGGTAATATTCTCTCTTTGACGTAGATGCTGGGGTGTCTGTGAGTTGATTGAGCTGTATGCTTATGATAGGTGTGCTTTTCTGTGGGTATATTATTCTTTAATGAAACGTTTTAAAAAATTGGTGCTGTTCAGGCCTTGCCTCGGATGAATGAAATCAGAATCTCTGGGGGAGAGGCAGACGTGGCTAAGTTTAATAGGATTCTAACGTACAGCTAAGGTTGGGAATCACCAGGTTAGCCCAACCTGTTCATTTTGGAGTTGAGTGACCTGTGATGTCCACAGACAGGCCAACCCGTGTTTATCTCAGGGTCTGTGGACCTTTATCTGCAGCTTCAAGCCTCTTAAATGGGATGAGTGAAGGACCAGCGGAACAGCAAATATTCACCGATTTATAGTCGTAGCCTTGCAGGGCTCCTTGTTCTGCCCCAACATTTGGATTCCCATTACCTGGGGGATAGAGCTGCGACTAAAAGCATTGGCTTTTGCAGCAGGCAGATGTGGTTCAAACTGCTAAACCGTCACTTATAGATTCTGGGATTATGGACAAACTCCCCAGCCTCTCCGAGCCTCAGTTTTCTCATCAGTGAAATGGGGTGACAGTAGCACTTGCTGGAAAAGTTGTGTGAGTACAGCCAGAAGACGTTATCATATATGAGTCAAAGTGTATCTGGCCAGTCCCCTCCCCCTGCTGTCCACCCCCAATGCACTTTCTGTACCCCGTGATGCTTCACCCACCATTTGGGCTCTTAATTTTCAAAAGATGAGTGCAGGCACAGGCAACAGGATTTGGAGACTGAGTTTCTCCAGCTTTCTTGACTCTAAGTGGTTTGTCTGGACGGGCAGGGAGAGGCAAGGCAGAGGGTCACCTGAGAAGGCACCCTGTGTCTGCCCATGGCCCAGCCCTCCCAGGCCAAATCTGAGGTCTGTGACACATTGACAGCAGAGGAATCTGTGCCCCATGTCTGGCAGGGATCCCAAGGAAGCAGCAGGACCCCAGGGGTGCATTCCACGGAGTCCAGTAGAACTCCTTACCACTGAGAAAAATTTCCAGACATTAAAGAGCCCTAGACAGCCGCCACCTTCTCCTGCACCCCGCCACCATGGCACACAGTCTGGGAGGGGCTGAGTGTGAGTTGTCCTTGAAGGGTCGCCAGCCACAGTGGCCTGCGGGGACTGTCCCAGCGGGAGTGATGTGAGTAGCTGGGAGACAGCCTGAGACTAATCATGTCCTCAGCCGCGGGTCAGCCCTCCAGAGCACTGACCCGACCACAGGGCACCCTGAACTCACTGAGATTTATTTCCAGATGAACTATGCAAAGTGAGCCACGCCAGGGGGTCATAAATCCAATATCCTGAAAGGGGGAAGGGGTCTTTGAAATTGAAATTATTTTCCATTTAGAGGAATAACACCAAGTGACACTTGCAGCCCCCTGACTCTGACACCTGAGATCTGAACGCAGATGCAGGCATATGGGTGCCTGGCATCCTGTGTGCTCAGTGCGTGTGCCTCTATGCGTGTTGTTTTTTTGCCACCCGAGGCTGACATTTTGTGGCACTCCGTCGATTCCAGAAACGGGGTATTCTTCCCTGGCCCTGGAGGAAGGGCTCCCTTCTGCTGTGTGCCTCTGCTCAAGGCTTGCCCACATGCTTATTTGCCCTTTGTAGCTCCAGCCCCACCCCATGGCCTCCAGCAACTGGATCCTGGTACCTCTAAATATCAGGCTCTGCCACCTGCTACACGTGCAGTGATTTCTGCAAAGGCCCTTACACTGAACTCTCTCATCTTCCCTTCCCTCTCGTTCAGCCCATCTTCCTCCCTGCCTTCCTGCCTGCTCTCAATCTCCCTCCTTCCTCTCCTCTTTCCCAGCCTCCCTGTCTCCTCTCCTTCCTCTTACTTCTCTTCCCTCCATCCTCTCGTCCCGCTTTTTTCTGCCAGTTCTCTTCCCTTCTCATCTTTTCTACACTTCCTTCCTTGCTCTTGTGTCTTTATCTCCCAGCTCCGTGTCTCTTACCCTCTGCATCTCTCTCCTCTCTCGCTCCCTCCTGGGGAGTTCCAGAAACATATCCATATATGGCCTCCATGTCAGGGATCACAAGTGATGACATCAAGGGAGGGCCAAAGCTCCGAGATGCTCTCCGAAGTGCAGTCCGTAATTGACGTGCCCTGGAGGAACCAGGATCGCGGCTTCCCCAGTGTAATCTTTAAACAGGAAATCTGAGATTCATAACATCTTATAGCTTGGCTTGCCATCATTGGTCATGCGGTGGGCCCGAAATAAACTCCCTGCTTCAAAGGAGAGTGTTTCAGAACTGCCTGGCACAGCAACCAGGAGCCCAGGGCCAGGGCAGAAGGCAAGCTCAGGGAGCATGTTCTGAATTAAGACACTCTCAAGAAAATCTTTTTTATTACCCCTGAATTGTACCCTTGTTTCAGAGCCTAACAGGTAATGCATGCTTTCAACTTTCTTTTACAGAAAGATTGCTTGTCTGGCTGGGGCTTACCGCTGCAGTGCCTATTTGTAACCTCTTAAAGTCAAAGTATGTTCTTGCGTCTCCCTCTTTCTCTTATTCTCTTGAGTTTTAAAGCGAGCTGGTGACTTTCATTTTGGATTTGGGGGACAAGAATCGGCTGTTTGCACGTACTTGTCCGATCTTCTGGAGGATTCTTGCTCAGAATATCACTCTGCTGTGCACTTCTAAAAATGGAAATGTAAAAGGAGTTATCAATGATGCTATTGTTGGTTCCATAGGCCTTGGGCAATGTCTGTGTCAGACAAATGAATTTCAGACATGCTTTTAGGTTGAATGAAAGATATTGTCATGCATGGGGGCGTCAATTTCATGTGCCATTTATGGTGCGTCTATGTGTGTGCAGTACTGTGTGTGGCGGGAGCAGGTGATAGCAACCTTGGATGCCATGGGCTATACCTACAATGACGTGGGGTTTAGGAGAGGGAATAGAATCTGCAAACAAGAACTATGACACCACATAAAGAATGAGAAGCGTTGTGTGTGTGTAAACATGAGGACATATTCAAGGAGGTGATGGCCTTTGAAAGGATGGGTGGATGTCTTCAGGTGGGTGGAGGGTGGGTGGGAGAGGGACCTCCAGGTGGAGGGGCAGCTCGGGCAAAGGCAGACAAGCCGGGGTGGGTCTGGGCTGATGGTGGGAAGCGCAGTGTGGCTATAGCAAAGGGTCAGGAGGTGAGAAGCGGGGGTGATGCTGGGAGGGGGAGCTGGGGGTGGGGATGGGGGATGCAGGTCCCACCAGGCGAGGCAGGAAGATGGAACATTTTCTGATCATTTTTGAGCAGAGGAGGCGTGGGCGGAATCTGACTTCAGGCATCTCCTCAGGAAGCCGGGGGGATGGCCTGGAATGAGGAGGCAGGGAGGCAGTGACCCTTAGGTAAGCGATGAAGACCTGAGTCAGGGCAGAGGCCAAGCCCCCTGCCCAGGATGGAAGAGCTTATGTGTGAGATAGGGGCTGAGGGAGTTCACAGAGGCCCAGGCAGATCCTGAGGGGCCAGCCCACCAGCCGTAGGCCCTGATCTCTGCTGTCGGAGGCCTGGGGCAGAGCGCAGTGAGGCAGCCAGGGGCAGATGCTCCAGTCACTTCTGGAACAGTTGGACGGGTCCCGACAGCTGGTGGCAGGTCTGTTTACAGCACAGCCTCCTCCAGGGACTGGCAGCTGCCTCCACCTGGCACCCTTCTTGTTTGCATCATCCATTCTTGCACAAACAGGCCAGCCCATGATGCCCTCCTCCTCCTCCTCGGGGTGGGGACCCCGTGTGATCCACCCCTGGTGACCTTACAATTAATAAGAGTAATCAATATCTGTGAGTGTTCATTGAGCGTTTACCGTGAGCCAGGCTTGCGGTGGTTGCTCTCAATGACTCTTCTCATGGGCATAAGTTAAAGGTGATGGTTACTCCCATTTCCCGGATGTGGAAACTGATGTCCCGAGAGGTTAAGGGTCTCGCCTAAAGCCGGACAGCTAGGAGGAGTTGGAGCTGGAACTCAAATCCTGGCCTCTTGGCCGATGGGCCTCCAGTGCCCACAGTCTAAGCCGTGGTCTCTGCAGCCTCCCAGGGGACTGGCACTGAGGTAAACAGACACGTCCTGGCACCTTCGAAGCATCATAAGGTGCCGTATATTGTGGACAGGCTGGATCCAAGAGAGTCTTCCCAAAGGAGGCGCAAAAATATCTCTGGACCCACCCACTGTCCTTCCACTGCTGAGCTGTAGAGGGTCAGGCTGCCTGGAGTGGGCGGCTGTCGCAGGACTTGTTTATATCTTTACTTCTCATCCTCAGCACCTTCTTCTGGACTCATTAATGCCTGGGAGTATCAGTGAAGTCGTTAAGAGCTTCGCGGTCGAGGGAAACGTTTTGGGGAGATGGTGGTAAGGTAAAAGTCAGGTGATTCCTAATCTGCCTGAATTTTTTAAAGAAAAGCACACAGAAGAGAGGGGTGGAAAAAGAGAGGAGAAGTAGAGAGAGAGAAGAAAAAGATTTAAATAAAGGCAGGAGAGCAAAAAGCAGACCAACAAAAACAGAAAGGAGAACAATCCTAGCTGATTTTGGTGTGATCACAAATAAAACAATTTTCAGCCAGTCCTGCGTGTGGTTAGGTTGGGTGAGGAGGGGGGCTCTGGGAGGGCACCCCTGCCCCTCCTGAGACTTCCCCCTCTGAAGCCTGGAGTGAGAGCTTCCAGAACCTTCTGCCACCCAGGGGCCAAGATGAGGGAGAGTCCCTGTCCTCCAGGTACCCAGAATAGGGCTAGGCAAGGCCATACGTGGGCTGCAGAGGGGTGGCGCTGCAGCTGTCAGAGGCTCAGCCCCAGACCGGTGAGCCGGCCCCTCCTCACCCCAGCCCAGGGTGCTGGCACAGATGGCAAAACAAGGCATTCGCTGAGCCCTGGACAGAGACTGGGGCAGGGCCCTGGAGTCCTGCGTCCAGACCTGTAGGTGCCAAGCCAGCCAGGCTGGCTGCAGCAGGAAAAGGCAGGGAGATGGACCAGGAGGAGCTTGGGAAGGCGCCTAGCTGTGCCAGGGTCAGAATAGCTAGGGGTCACCTCCAGCCCCTGCAGGGCCCGGGGGTGAGAGACGTGTCCTCCACTTGGGAGGCTGAACTGACGGTAACCCACGAGCCTGGGGACTCAATAGCATGGGGCCCACAGAGATAAAACTTGGCATTCACTGATGCTTTTCTTAGCTGGTGCTCATGGCACCGCTTCAGAGTGTGGGCCTTTGGGCCTGTGTGGAGTTTATGCTTCTCCTCGGAAAATGGAATATTTTCTACCAAAAACAGGAAAGAGGACTTTTTCCTCTTGTTCGTTCTTCTTCCCTCTCTCCCTCTCACCCTCTTTCTGTCCTCCTGTTTTGGGGTAGCTTCCTCAATGTACAGCGATAAGTAAATAATCTTCTAAAACTTGTCATCAGGGTCCTCGACCACTTGTGAGTGGTTCATCCTGATTCAGGTTAGCAAGGGGCGCTCAGCTCATTTCAGATGGGGTTTTGGTCTCCAAAACCTACAGTGGGCACAGAGGGTCCGGGGGTGTGGTGACGTGGGAGCGGAAGCAGCTTTGGACAGGTTCAGATCCCTGGCCGTCACCTCCTACCTGGGTAATTTGGGCCTGTCATGCCCCGTCCCTGGGGCTCAGCTTTCCCTCCTGGGCTATGGGGTCAGCTGTGGTCAGATCCCCTCGGTAACCTCCAACAACCCTGGCCCAGCTTCGGAAACCTAAAGTCCTAACTCCCGAGAGAAGCCGGCGGTGTGTAACCAGCATCAAAGTTTCTTGGATTAGCAGAGCTTGGAGGGGCTTTGGAGCCTTAGAGTCTGGACAAAAGGCTCAAATCCCATTAGCTGCCAGGCCCTGGACACCACCAGCCAAAGGCTTGTCAGCACTGCCTGTTACAAAGGCCCACCCTGGGGCTTTGACCTGGGCCCTTCTGGGGGCCAATGATGGTGGCCTGGATTCCACTCTACCTCCCCGCAAGGCCGGCTCGCCCCTTAGCCAGAGCAGAGACTTCCAGAGTAACTAACCGCTGGCCACTGCCCTAAATATTCGGTGTCAGGAGGTCCGATGAAAAGAGGGGCAGGCAGGCTCTCTGCCACTTACAATCTGGGCCTCAGTCTCCTCATCTGGGCAATGGGAAGAATCCTCCCCTGACTCCGGAGGTTTTGAGAAGTCAAATGGTGCAATACATGAAATTGGCCAGGAAACAGTGCAGGGACCCACAGCACCAGCCTTTTTATTTTTATTTTTCAAAATTTTATTGAAGTGTAGTTGATATACTGGAGCCAGCGTTTGGGGCCCCGCAAAGGAGGCAAAAGAGGAGCTCCTGGAAGCCTCAGGGGTGGAGCCAGTCTCCCCTGTTCCAAGCGGGCCTTGGATCTCGACCACCGCTCCCTCCACAGGCCCCTGGCTTGACTGGCCGGGCACACTACACTCTCGCTTTCCCTGGGAAAGGGCTATTTTTTTCAGGTGTACAGCAAAGTGATTCAGTCATATATATATATATGTTCTTTTTCAGATTCTTTTGCATCATAGGTTATTACAAGATATTGAATATAGTCCCCTGTGCTATACAGAAGATCCTTGTTGTTTATCTATTTTATATATAGTAGTGTGAGCACCAGCGTTTTTTACAGTTTAGGTTTTAAAGCCATAGGACCCAGGAAGGGGAGAGAATGCTTTAATGTTTTACAATCACGAGCTCTCCAGCTGGAAGTGTTTCCCCAGATTTCCTAGGACCCCTCTGGATCCTGGGGGAACAGCAGATCAGAAAGATAAGCTTTGACGTAAACATACTGGGCATTGCAAGGAGTGGGGTTGAGGACCCTGGGGGCCAAGGAACAGCCCAGGTCAGTTCCTCACTTCCTCATATGGCCCCAGGCTCGCCAAGCAGCAGGTGTTTAGGACTGCCTTGGGCTAAGGTCATGTGATGTGAGGCCCTGAAATGGATAGATAGATAGATAGATGATAGATAGATAGATAGATGATAGATAGATAGATAGATAGATAAATAGATAATTAATTTAGTTTAACCCAGGCCTTTACTCAAAACTTAAAAAAAACTGGAGGCTGTGGGTTACATAGGATGAGGACTAGGTGTGAAGTCAGAAGATGTAGCCTCTGGTCTCTTCCTCATCAGTTTCTTCCTGCTGTGCCTCAGTTTCCTCATCTGTAGAATGGGAACAGTACCCTCATCACAAATCTATCACGCAGCTCAAGCTAACAACATACGTGAGAGTGTAAATGAGCTGCAAAGGGAGGCATTAGGGCTGTGGTTCTCCCAGTGCTTGTTGCAGTGTCTGAACCATAGTGCTTTGCATAAGAGCTGAATTGCACAGTCCACACTCACACCTAAAACATCCAAGTGGACCCTGCCTGATATACTCATCCCGCCCTTACTATGTGTGGCCCTGATCCAGGAACTAAGTGTTCACCAGAAACCCACTATTGTCATTTGTAGGTGGTCACCTCATACATGACTTCAAACCCAGGATGGGGAGGAGTGGGTTGGGCTGTGGGTCCTTCTGAAGTTCCTAGGACAGCAGGTCATGTCAGCAGGAAGGGAGGCGGCAGAGGGAGGGGACCTGGGGAGCAGTGGATTTGGAAGTGGTGGGGAGAAGCCATCCTGCACCCAGGCTGGGTTTAGGGAGATCATGGAGATCTCCCTCCTTCCCAAGCTCTGACCCCATTACTGACCCCTGGGGCCACCCAGCGGGTCTCTGCAGCGTCCCTCGGGGCTGCCCGGGACAGCCTGGGGGCCGACAGCCACAGCCGACCCTCCTGACCACAGCTGTCAGGGGAAAACAGTTTGCATGGAAACTGCCAACTGGGAACGAGTTCCAGGTGACAGCATCTCAGCAGGAATGGGTCAGAGCAGAGAACTGCAGCATCCTGGGAGCCATGGACTAATGTTAGCAGATTTTACTGGGCCACAGGGCACATGCCGAGTGCCCTGTCCCACATTTCTATATGTTACCTCGTTTTGTCTGACAGCACCTGTGTAGGCCAGATGCTATTATTATCTCCATTTTACAGAGGGGCAAAACGAGGAGGGGGGGTAGAGTAACCTGCTCCCTATCACACGGCCAGCTGGTGGCAGAGCGGGGTTTGAACTCAGGCAGTCAGACACCTGTGGTCACGCCCTCTACCACGCAGTGTCTTCTCATAATAGCTGTGCTTCCAAGGTTTGACCTAATCATTCATTCACCTGCTCATCCAACATTTATTAAGTACCTACTGTGTACCTGGCCTTGGGTATGTCCTGGGGTTATGGCACAAATGTGATACAGGCTTGCTCTGTGGAAGTTTCCAGACTCTCTAGCGAGCCAGGCCCACAGTGGGCAGTCAGAGCACTAGAACGTCAGGGGTGCCCTTGGAGGCAGCTCTGGATGCCTCAGCCGTCAGATCAGGGAGACTTCCTGGTGGAGGAGCTGCATGAACTGCGTCTGGAAGGATGACTAGCCAGGGGATGAGGCCGGGAAGGGAAGGGAAGGCAGATGAGTGGAGGACAGGAAGCCGCTTGTCTGGGCTCTCACTCCTGACTCAAGTCCCCGGCTGAGGGGGAGCTTGATGCCCTGGAGGATGACCACCAGTCACTTTCCTGCCCCCAACCCTCCCAGCCACACCTCCCACGCCCAGTTTCTGATAAAACATCCAGGAAGCCACTCTTCCCACCACAGGCCCCCAAACGACTACAGAGACCCCACCGCAGCTCCCAGGCAGACCCTGGCTGTCAGGGAGCCTGGATTTGCAGAGAGGGGAAGGAACTGGTGAGAAGAAGGACCACTTTTCAAATGTTATTATTTAGTCCTCACTCCAGTCCTGCAGGGGGGTCCATGTTTCTATGCCCATTTCACAGATGTAAAAACCGAGGCCCAACTTAGAAGAGCACTGGCTGTGGATGGACCAGGCACTGTTCTGAGTGCTTTACTGTGTTAACTCAAGGAGCCCCATCACAGCCACTGTTATCCCCATTTTATAACTGCCCTGGGAGAGGTGGGGGCTCCCCTGGAGCCAGCATTTGGGGCCCCACAAAGGAAGCAAAAGAGGAGCCCCTGGGAGCCTCAGGGGTGGCTCCAGTCTCCCCTGTTCCAAGCTGGCCTTGGATCGGCCACTCTCGACCACCGCTCCCTCTGCAAGCCCCTGGCTCGACTGGCAGGGCCCACTACACTCTCGCTTTCCCTGGGAAAGGGCTATTTTTTAATCCCAATCAGCCTTCCAGAGGGTCCCTTGAGACCGCTGGCCTCTCTCCAGGACTCAGGCCCAGAAGGTAGCCTAGCCCCCAGGCTGAGGCCTCAGAAATCATGCTGGACAGCACGAAGATGAGGAGAAACTGAGGGCAAGAGAGGGGCAGGGCATCACCCAGGATCTCACCTCCTCACCCCTACCCTCACTCTGCCATGACATAGATACTCTTTTAGGTCCATTTTACAGGTGGAGAAATTGAGCTTCTAAGAGGTCACAGAGCTAATAACCAGCAAAGCTGTGATTTGACCCTGGCCAAGCTGACCCCATCTGCTGCTTCTTTTCTTTTTTTTTTTTTTCAGTTTTTGGCCGTGCAGCGTGGCCTGCAGGAACTTAGTTCCCCGACCAGGGGTCAAACCTGTGCCCCCTGCAGTGGACACGTGGAGTCTCAACCACTGGACCGCCAGGGAAGTCCCCCATAGGCTGCTTCCTAACTGCCCCCTCATGCTAAGGCTGAGCAGTTCCACCTGCCAGTGTCCCTGGCAGCAGCCCTAGCCTGTAATCGCACAGGCCCAATGATGGGGAAGTAGCCTGGTATCACACCCTTCCTTCCCAACGGCCAGGCCCAGTGCTAGGCCTGTCCATGCTTGAATCTCTTAATTCTACTACCACCTCCTTAACAACAGTACTTACCAGAGTCTCTGTTTTGAACGTGAGGATTCTAAAGATGGGGACTTACTCAAAGCCCCTCAAAGGCTAAGGATCTCAGTGAGAAAATCAAGAGATGTCCGGCCCCACAGTGAGGGTAGGGAAGTTCTTCTCCCTCAAGGTCCCTTCAAGGTCAACCCCCATCTGTGGGAACCCACCATGGTCCCCACCGCGCAGGTGCCGGGTTGGGTGAGGATGGCTATATTACCCCTGCCTGCTCAGAACCCTTGTGAGTGTCACTTACTTGGATGGGTGTCCCTGGAATTCCCAGAAGGAGCACTGGATTTGAGGTAGGAAGCTTGGGCTCCAAATCCATACTTTCCAGCTGCCTGTCCTCATGCAAACCTTTCCCTTCCCCTTTCTGTACCTTAATTGCCTCGTCTATCAAATGGGATCAATCACGTAGGGGCATCAAGTCTTTTTGAAAAGAGTGAGGATGCAGAAGAATTAATAAGTTAATTCAACAAAAAATGTTCTTACTTTCTAGGGCTGTTGTCAGGGCGATGCCATGGAATAAGTGACAAAAGGGAAAGTCTCTGGACACTGTCTGATCCATGGGGGAGGGCCTGGGGAGTCTGGAATTAGCTGCGGGAGATGGCAGTTCCAGGTAACCATCACCTGGCTGCCCTTGCCTCCCTAGGAATCTGGTCAAGGAAGGGGTGCTTGCTGGAGCCGGGTGCTGTCCGTGTACCTCTGAGCTACCCATACCAGGCTGCAGGGCCAATGCTGCCTTAGGGTGAGGGGCTGGAGGGGTCCCCTCCCAGCTGCCTGCACTTGACCAGCACATGTATATGGCTCCTTCAACATGGTGAAGGGTTGTCTCATTCCCATTTTTACTGATAAAGGAACGGAGGCCCAGAGGGGAAGTGACTTGACCAAGGTCACATAGCTAGTAAGTTGCAGAATTGAAATTAGACCTAGGGTTCCTGACACTCAGATCTGAGATCCTTTCCATTCCTGCTTGGTTAGCTATTCCCCCATGAACAATGCTAAGCTCCATACATATGGTGGACCTGTTGAAGTGACCATAAGGGACCCCCAGGGACAGAGAGTTTGGTGTTCACTAGCACAGAGCTAACCAAACATCTCAATGAGTTGTAGAAGCTTTAGAACTGGAAGAACTCTTGGAAACTTTCTAGCCAAAACCCTCTTTTTGCAATGAGAAAACTGAGGCCCAGAGAGGGACAGGGATGTGGCCGAGGTCACACAGCACTTTACATCAACTTGGAGACTATAAGCCAGGTCTCTGACTCTTAGTCCAGTGCTCTTCCCCCTCGCCCCTGGTCTGGAGCAGATGCCCTCAGGCGAGGGCACCACGACGCTGGGCAGGCACTGGGCATCAGCACTTCCGGTCAAGGTAGCACCACATGAACTGAGCCTCTGCCTTGTGCCAGGTGGGGGTAGAGCCAAACTCCAGCCCTGGAAAAGCCAAGGCAGGGACCTCAGGCACAGGGAAGCAAAGAAGGGGTGGGAAGCAGGGCCTGGGTCAGCTGGGGGTGGGGACCACCTGGCTGCACGGTGCCCCCTTCCAGGATGGAAGGGATGGAGGGCAGGTTCTAGTCTATCCCGCCATTTAACAGATGGAAAAACTGAGAGCCTGAGAGAGAAAGAGAAATGCTCATGGCTGAGCTGGGACGTAAACCCCCAAGTCTCTTGATTGCCGGTCTTGGGCTCTTTACACAATAAACAAAACTGAGGTTGTCGGTGCTGCAAAATAATAATAATGGTAACAATAATAATAATAATAGTACCTCAAACGTTAGGCACAAAGTGATTTTGAGGTCAGAATGCCCCTTTTCCCTCCCCTAGTGTGGAGCACAGAGCAGCTACGTGACAGTTGATGTGGAGCTGCACTGGCTACCTACTAAAATTGTCAAGGAAGCCTTGAACATTGCAATGTTTGGCCGCCAGCCCTGGAGGCTTTGAGCTCTTGGTCTCGGGTGGGACTAGAGCCTTGGCATGTGTTCAAGACACTCGGTCAGGGCTAAGAACCATGCTTTAAGATGATTTTTGACTGCATATAGCAAAAAATCCACCTACCATTGGCTTAAACCATAAGGATCTTCAGTCTTTACCTAATAAGCAGGCCAGGATGGGCAGACCCAGCACAGGTTCAGCAGCTCAACAATATAATGAAGGACTCAGAAGACCTGTCATTCACTCCGTCAAACTCACTGTTGTGACACTGTCCCTCTCATGGTTACAAGATAGCTGCCACCACTCCAAGCAGCAAGTCCTCCAGCACAAAACAGGGGTGTGGGCGAGGAGTCTTTTTCTTCACTGCTTTCTCTTTTATTAGGAAAAGGAAAGTCCTTCCTGGGAGACCCCCGCAGAATTTCCTTTATGTCTCTTTGGACAAAACCAGGCTACATGCCTACCCCTAAATTAGTCACTGGCCAAGGGGGTGAGATTGTCCCAATTGTCTTGGAACAGTCATGCTTCATCCATGGAAGAGGGCACACTGCTGCCTGAACAAAGCCAGGTTCTGCTATCAGAGAAATTGGGGGAAATGGCTGTTGGGTGGGCAATCAAGAGGGTCTGCCGTGCTGCCCTACGATAGTGGAGACAGACAGCCACCCGCACAGTAAACTTGAACCAGGCATTCTCCCCTCGTAAGGCACTGGCCTTGGGAAGACGACCCAGGGTCAAGTCCACACATGAACTACTGACCACAGCCCGGAGGGAGAAGTTCTAGCAGCAGAATGCTCCTTGGAAGAAACTGGGTAGGCTTCCTGGAAGAGGAGGCACTTACTCTGGGCCTTGAGGAATGAGGAGTTCTTAAAATGCAGGAAGGAGGGAGATGTGTCCAGCACAGCTCAAGTAAGGGCACTGGGGTAGGAGCCACGGTTGGGTTGGGGGAGAGGTGTGCCCTCGCCTTACTTGGAAAGTCAGGGATGCAGAGGAAGAGGGTGAAGGGAGAGTGGGGACTAGATTTTGAAGAGGTGGAAGGCTAAGGCAAGGCGTGCAGGCTTTATTCTGTTAGGCAGAGGAAGGACTTGGTGAGGTCTGGGGTGTGGGGCTGGGAGACCAGCATGAAGGCCACTGCTGGGGCCGAGCAGGAGGAAGTCAAGGCCTGTACCAGGCAGAATCGGTGGGGAGAAGCAGGTGGAGGGGAGTGACACCAGGAAGGCTGAGGCAGGACACAGAACCGTCGTCCCCAGGTGCCCTTGTGCTGCTCATCTGCTGCCTTCGGAGCTGCAGCCTTTTCTAGCTGTGTTTGGAAAACCCAGATTTGTTTGATAATAACAACTCTCATTTGCTAGTGCCTTACAGAGCAGCAGGTGTTACTCTTAGGGCTGTGACAGGAATTAGACAGAAGAATATCTACCAAGGGTTCAGCCCATGTCAGATCCCACCCCTCGCCCCGCCCCCACCCCAGATGGGTGCCCCCCCCCCCCGGCTTGTGGTTTATGGCTGGTCCTCCTGCCAAGTGGTGGTTCCCAGTCACCCGTGGAGCCCTTCGAAGAAGTGTGATGCTCAGGCCACGTTCCCAGAGATTCTGACTTAATGGGTCCGAGTCGGGGCCCAAACACCAATCCTTGTTAGAACCGGTTTTATATTCTTTTAAGTAGATGTGTTACTGTGGTATAATGTACAGAAATGTACAGATCATACCTGAACGGCTCCAGGGATTCTTACAAAGGGAACCAACCAACCATGTAACCACTTAGATCAAGAAATACAGCGTGACTGGCCCCCCTCATGTTCCCTCCCACCTAGTAACCCCCAAAGGTAACCACTCTCCCGACTTCTATCACCAGAAGTTAGTTTTGCCTGTTCTTGAACTTCATACAGATTGAATCGTGTATGTATGTTCTTCATTATCTGACTTCTTTTGCTCACTCAGGTTTGTGAGATGCCTCCTGTTATTGTGTGTAGTGGCAGTTTGACTATTTCAATGGTGCATATTATCCATCACGTGAATATACCACAGTGCAGTAATCCATTCAGATCCTGATAGACATTTGGGGAGTTTCCATTGGGGTTTATTTTGAATAACGCTGCTATGAATTATTCTCAAACTTGTCTTCTGGTGAACATATGTACACCTGTCTTGGGCATAGAGACTGGAGTGGGATTTGGGGGTCACATGACATGTATATGTTCAGCATTAGCAAATGCCATCCCATTTTGACACTTCTGCCACGAATGGGGGGCATTCCGGTTGCTCCACTTCCTCTCCAACACTTGCCATTTCCCATCTTTTTCACTTGAGCCATTCTGGTGGGTGTAGAGTGGTATTGCATTGGGGTCTTAATCTGAATTCTTCCCAAACACTTAGGAAGTTAAGCACCCTTACGTTTGGTGGTTGGCCTTTTAGATGTCCTCTCTGTGAAGTGCCTGGCCTAGTCTTTTGGGTATTGGTTAACTAGAGCCACAAGAATTCTATATGACAAAGCACCCCCAACAAGCGTTTATTCTCGTGCTCTGGCTCTGCAGGTCGATGGGCGGATCTAGGCCAGGCCAGGCTGGGCTACTCAGCTTCAGGCTGCAGGCCCACTGGACAGAGGTCCTCTGTGCAGGTTGGGTTATGGCTACCCCAGGTGGGTTCACTCTGGGGCCCAGCTAAAGGGCAATGGCTCCAAGGGGGAGTCCTGGCGATGGCAGAAGAGCAAGTGCCACTGCCCACGCGCATGTCAAGTGGCTGCTTTATCATGTCCACTAACATTCATTGGCCAGAGCAAGTTACATGGCCAAGCCCAATCTCAGTGGGGAAGGAAGGGGCAACATTCTGCCTCCAGGGGAAAGGGGAGGGTGAATATTTGCTGAGCAAACCGAATTACAGCACTGGTATTTTGGATATTTTTTTAAAAGATCTCATGTGACTCTAATCTTCAGTCAGGGCTCAGAATCACTGACCTACAGTCACACTGCATGTCAGCCAGTCAAAACAAAAATCAGGCTCAGCTGATTTTACTTCTTTTCCTAAAAGCAGTTGACTCAACCAAAGTCCATTTCTCCTTAAGGCAATTTTTTTAAGAAGACAGTCCTTGGAATTACATGGCAAATGATTTTAACAGTTGGTTTTAACTAGATCAGGTGATTCATCTCTAATAATCTCAACTCTAGCACAAGGCAGAGAAATGCGTGGATAGGGTGTTGTTGGATGATTGGAAGGAAGGAATGTGGGCACCGTTGTGTAATCTCCTCGAGGGCAGGGATTCTGTCTCTTGGGATCGTTGTTGTTGTATCACCAGTGCTTAGAAGGGTGTAGACATAGAAGAGGTGCTCAGTAAATAATCTCTCAGTGAATGATGCATGCACACGTGTATAGATAGGCTGTCTGGAATGGAAAAATGAATGGTGGATGAGTGGATGGTTGGTTGAATATATAGATGTATAGATGGATGGATGGATAAATGGATGGGTGGTGGATAGACAGATACATCTGAGGGTGAATAATGGAGAGACGGGTGGATGGTTGGATGATTGGCTAGACAGATGAGTGGATGGATAGGAGCGTGGATGTTGGATGGATGATTAGATGGTTGGACAGATGGATGGCTAAGTGAACAGATGGGAGGGTGAATGGATAAATGAGTGGGTGGGTGGACAGCTGGATGTGTGGGATGATGAGTAATTGGACAGATGGGTGGCTGGTTGGACGGATAGTTAGGCTGGTGGAGTGATGAATAGATGAGCGGGTGGATGGATGTGTAGATGAATGAGTGGTTGGGTGGATCGTATGACAAAATGAATGGATGAAAAATGATTGTGTGATTGCCACAAGAAAGCACAGCCTTCCCTGTGTGTAAACATAGCTACCTCGCAAAACTCTTAGTGACCAGGGTGGCTTTGATCTCCGCACAGACTTTTCTGATTTGATGCTTGCACCTCCCTGCTGAGTGTCTTCTGGAGGCCAAGGTGAGAGGTGGAAGAGGATGGCCACGGAGATCAGTGCTCGGGGCAGACAGCGTGCCATTGGGCAAGAGGAGTACAACCTGTACAGCAGCCTGAGCGAGGATGAGCTGGTCCAGATGGCCATTGAGCAGAGCCTGGCTGACAAGACTCGGGGCCCAACCACCAGTGAGGCCGCTGTGTCCACACGTGTCAACCGCGAACCTGCGCATTTCTACCCATGGACCAGGTGAGCGAGGGGAGGCCAGATGGGGCGTCCATCAGGCATAGATCCCAAACACTGTTAATCCAAGACCAAATTATCCTGGTGTCTAAGATGCATTTTCACACTGTAATGATTTACATTTGTTATCTAAACTTACTGAGCTCTGAAGGTGCCAAGTACCACCTTGGGTGCTGTACACACTTTGCCTCATTTTACCCTCTTAAGGACCTTCTAGGAGGCTGTATGCTATATTCCCATTTTACAGATGAGGAAACTGAAGCTCAGGGCTGAGTAACTAGTCCAAGGTCACACAGCTAGCAGACAGTGGTGCAGAGATTGGAGCTATCTGATTCAAGAGCCCATGGCTTGGCCTTGTACCACTGGCTTTATGTTTGGATGCAAAGGAACTGATGTTCTGAATCTGGCCAGGGCTTCCAACCCTTTCTATGCCATCTCCCTGGCAAAACATGTCTGAGAAGCAATGACATCTGCCCAGCAAAACCATCCTGCCTCCTGTTCTGGCTCCCCCATCTCAGCACGACCTCATCATCCCATTAGCAGGACCATCTACAGCAGTACCATGTCGCACCAGTAGAAATATGACATGGGCCACAACTGCAGTTCCACACATGCAATTTTGAATTGTGTGACCTTGGGCAAGTCACTTAACCTCTCTGAACCTCAAACAATAATAGTAATAACAGCAGCAACAATAAACAGACTTTTTCCGATGTCCAGAGCCAGTCGACACGGGTGAAGGTGGGTGACGGTACATCTTGGCCCTGTGCCCTGATGAAACCTACCAGGGTGTTCCCCAAGTGACTTTGGCCCTTCCGAGGCTGGACCACTTCTGCCAGGAAGGCTGGGCAAAGGCCTGGGATGCCCATCACTCAGGAGCCCCCTCCCTAAAGGGGAAGGCAGGCAACCTCCTTGGGCAGCTGGAAGGAATATGAAGGCTCCAGGTTACTGAGCTGACCACAAGGACATCCCATCCTGGGACCCAATCTGAAAAACAGAAGCCCAGAGCCAAGGACTCATGGTGGCTGATGCTCTAGAGACCCTGGTTCCTGTTTTGGCCAGTTCAGCCCAAGTCAGACCACAGGTTCCTCTTTCTCAGAGGGATCAGATAGAGAGAAGAGCAAGTTGCCTCCAACGTGGTCTGCAGCACAAGCCGTGCGTCCTGGGGCCTCTGCAGCCTTCTCCCCAGCGTGGGAACCCCCTCCAGGAGTCCTGTAGACACTTGAAAACATTAGAACTGGGCCCTGACCTCCTCCTTCCTCTAGTGGTAAGGAAGTGGAGGCCCAATGTGGGGTGTAAACATTTATCCTGAGAAAGAAAGTGCTCACGCAGCAGGGAAAGGACTTATCCAAGGCCATGTGGCCCTCACCCAAGATCCAGGCGCAGTCATGCAGGGCAGGAGGATTCAACCTGCATCTCCTCACTCTTGATGTGACCTGAAACCTCCTAGGCTCTGTTCTGCCCTTTCATCTCTGAAAGGAGGCTGGGTTGGGCCCTGCTAGGGAAGCAAATCCCTTTCATGTGATTGTTAATCAAATTCTCCTCCTCCTCCACATGCCCAGCCCACAGGCGTTCACTTGATCCTGACAAAAGCCACGCAAGGTGGATGTTTCTGTGCCCACTTTACGTATGACAAAACACGAGTCCAGCAGGGCTAGGAACTGAACCAAGGTCTGTCCCACCCTGAAGTTCAGACACTTGACCAGCTCTGTTGATTCTGCAAAAGCCTCTCTCTATTTCCTGTCCCTCCTCCACCTTGAAGAGACTTCTCCCCACAGAGATTCAGGGTCCCCCAAACAAGAGACACACGGATTTGTGCTCACACTCAGACATGGTGTTACAGTAAGTATGGAGCCCGATAGAGTCCTTGGCCACTTTTATCCCCAAATATCATAGTGTTCATCTAAGTAGACCCACAGCAGGTTTAGAAAGCGGACATCACATATGTCCCCAGAGGCTCCACTTGGCCAGCTCCGCCTCATCTTTGACCAGCCTCCCAGGTCAAGCAAGTTGCTCTCTTACTTTCCTGGCTGTTTCTTTCACTGCCCTGACTACAACAGTTTCTATGTATTTATTTCTGCCATTAACCTGTGAACTCCTTGAAGTCAGGGGCCTCAGCCATCTCCCTTCCTGTGAGGCCTTGTGTCTAGCACACAGGGCCTGACCCGTGGCAACACCTCACAGCTCTTTGTGAATGGATGAATGGGTGAATGAGTGAGGAGGCAGCAGACTAGAGCGGAAACAGAAGTGGGTTGGGAGGTTCGGCTCCTTCTTCTGTCACCTACTGGCTGTGTGTCCTTAGGCAAGTTACTTGACTTTTCTGAGCCCCAGCAGCCTTATGCCTAAAATGGCAATACCAAAAACTTGCCCAGGCCTACCTTGCAGTATTCTTATGAAAAGCTAATCAGATGAGGTGGGTGCTGTCCCACATCCTGCAGCCTGAACAACTTCGCCCCACTTCCTCCCTGAGTGCCCGTCTCAAGGCTGCCTCTGTATCGTGGACAAGCTTTTGCGTCACCCTAGAAGGCATTACCCGGCCTCCTGAGAGTGTCCCCAATGACACTGTGTGACCTCCTTGGGGACAGGGAACAGATATTACTCACTTTGGTATCCTCAGTACCTGGCAAAGAGCCTGGATCATTGTAGATGCTCAATGAATGTTTTTAGGCAAATCAATGCATTTTTTAAAAATATTTATTTATTTGGCTGTGCCGGGCCTTAGTTGCGGCATGCGGGATCTAGTTCCCTGACCAGGGATCGAACCCGGGCCCCCTGCATTGGGAGTGCGGAGTCTTAACTGCTGGACCACCAGGGAAGTCCCTGCATTTTGAATCCAATAAAATTCTCTAGAAATATAATTTATTGTTATCAGCTTGTGACCAAATGTGGACGTAAAGGTCAAGCGGGTCTTTGGGATCCTAGAAATGAAAGGCAGCTCAGCATCCCAGAGAAAACATAATATTCCCTTTTAAAGTCATTTTCCAATTTGTTCCTCTCCCACCACAAGGTAAACGGTGAAGTTTGAACATGTATGAGGATCATTTTCCAAGCCTTGGCCCGCTGAGGGCCCCCTGAGAGGCAGACCAACGTCCCATCCAAGGGAGAAGTAGGGTTTATGCACTCATGAAACAGAGAGCCCAAGGGTACTAAAATAGCAGTCCGAGTGGGTCCAGGAAGCTGAGTCTTCCAGTCTTTAAACTTCTGCATTTTATTTAAGGTTAAATTTCTAAGAAGAAAAAGGAAGAAAACATGAAGCAGGAACTTGCTTGGGCTGATGTGTGCACAGCTGCAAACAATTCAAATAAGCCACCTACACTTACTGTACACTTACAATATGACAGGTGCCTTCCCTGCACCTGGATGTGTATCAGGCCTTGTTCCTGTTCTCCCTAAGCTTTCAGTCTAATGAAGGCAAAGGCCCAGAGGTACATAATGATCCAACAGTATGGATGCAGCAAAGAGCCTTGCTTCAGTGTCAAAGGGACACAGGAAGGGTTGATTTACTTCTTAGTCAAGGAGGTGGGCTTTGCAGGATTAATAGGAGTTTACCGAACAGTCTAGAGGAAGCAAACCTCTTTGAGCCTCAGTTTCCTCATCTGCAAAAGGGAGCCAATTTCATCTCCTTCACAAAGTGGACTAGAGAATGAAATGAGATGACTTGTGCTATGTGCCTATCGTAAGACTTGGTACATAGCAAGCTCTCAATGAATTTTAGCCATGGGTGGGAAGGCAGAAGTTGCTGCAGCTTGGAAGCCATGTTCTCTACATGTGAGTCCTCTCTGGCCAGCCCAGAAAGGATGGATTGGCCAGTGGGTGAGAGAGAAACAGAACTCTCATAGGAGGAATGGGCGTGGAGGTGGCAATCCTGTGTGAGCTCTTCCTCTCTCCAGCCAAGAGGGCAGTGGGCTGGTTCTCCAGGAATTTGAGGTTTTGGCATACAACCACACAGCACCAAGATTACCATACGGGACACTATCCCGACAAAGGCTTTTGTTTGCTTGTTTTGTTTCGTTCATTTAAATTTATCAAGCGCCTACGGTGCCAGGCCCTGTACTCATGACACCTGTGCTCGACATAGGGTTCGTGTGAGGACCAGATGGGAGAACAGGTATAGGATGCTGTTAGGTGGCAGGCATGGGAAGACTCTTGTATTTGTCAGCTCCCTCTGCTATTAAGATGCCTGCTTGCCACCCGCGTTCAGCCAGGTCCAGGCCAATTTAACACCCTTCCTGGGGCTGGCCTGGGCTTCTCATTAACTCAGACAGGGCCCACTGAGAAGTCAGGGGGCCTTGCCATCACAGCCCTGGTCCCCACTCTCACCGAGCCTGAACTGTGTCTGAAGCCGGGACCAGCTGGACTCCAGGACAGGGCTGTTGGGAGCTGGTGATGGTGACATACTACCGACCCCCACCTACCCGCCCAGACAAAGGACGTGGGGCCCTACCTGGGCCCCTTTCAGGGCATGACCTGTGCCCACATCCTGCCAGGTTGCTCTCACCTCTGATGACTCAGCCCTTGTGGTTTCCTCTGCTGGGAATTTCCCTGCTCTGGACCTGAGGTGAAATGGGGCCTGTAGCCTTGATCAGAAAGAGCACGGAGCCCGGTCCGCGGCCTGGCTCCCCTTCCGGCTCTGAGCACTCATGCTGCCTGCCCCTAAAGCCTAGTTAACACGCTCAATTTCAGAGCGCCCAGAGCGAGTCCCCCTGCCTCTCTCCCGGCCCCTCCCTTGCGGCTCTGTGGTGGTATGTGTCCTCCCCCACCCCGACCCCGATGCCATTGATCTGCACCCCCAGGCCCTAGCACAGAAGGTGCAACCAGCAAGAGCTGGGAGATTCTTGCTGAATGTTCCTCCTCTGCACGTGGGACCAATGCACCGTCCAGGTGGCGGGGAGGATAGAAAGGAGGCGAAGCCATGCCCCATCGTGAGGGAATGTCACCGTCGCCATCTCGCTGCCATCCCCGCCAGCCTCACCTTCCATTGTTGCTGTTATTATTATACCATCAGGGATATGTCCTAATTTTAGGGTGGTGGGTAGGTTTTCATCAATGAGTTTTACCTGGCTGAAAACATTCTAACAACAAAAAGTGATGGGAGGCCACACATGGATCAGTGATGAGAGTGACTGGGTCCCCAGGGCCATGTAGAGATAGAAGCCCAGGGCTTTGTCATGACCACAGGGCTGGGGACTGCTCAGGTGGGCCTGGCCTCAGGCTGCTTCCATCTTGCCCAGCATCCTCCGCTTTTCAGGGCCGGGAGCAAGTGCAGATAATGACACTGAAACAGCAGCTCTCAGGGCTGGGGAAAAGGGGCCCTGGCAGGGCCAGTCTCTGCAACCCCGTCCCCAGGATGTGGTCTGAGATCTGTATGGCGTCCTGAGTTTCCACGTGAGTTCATTGCAGTGAAGGCTCCACGGCAACCACAGCAGCGAGGAAACCCCTGGTCTGGTCCTGCCTCCTCATTTTGCAAAGGAGGAAACTGAGGCACAGAGAGGGGTGGGGGCTTGTTCCCAGTTTCAGGGCCTGTCCACGTGGCAGCCTGAGAGCCAGAGAAGGGACAAAGGGGCGGGAGACACCAAGCCTCTGGAGGAGGGAGCACGTGTCGGAGCTCCGCGGCAGACAGGAGTCGGCTCTGCAGCTGCGTGTGGCCCTGAGGCCGTTTCCCGCCTCTCGGAGCCTCAGTCTCTGAGTCTAGGAAAGGCAGTGGCATTGGCACCTGCTCTAGCATTCATGGCATCATGCTTGGCCTCGCTGCTCAGGAGCAGGTGGGGGAGAAGGAAGGTGGAAGGTGATGACCGTGGTGCCGCAGGTGAGGGGGGCTGCTGGCATCCTTCCCCTCTCTCTCGGCTCCCTCCCTTTCCCTGTGCCCTGGCCTGGCTGAGGGTGTCCACAAAATCTGCAGGGCCTCAGGGTCACAGTTCCAGCATCTCCGTGACCCACGGGATGCTGGTCACCTGTAGCAACATCCTTCCCAATCCCGCAGGGGACCCCGCAGAGGGGCGCAGGAGACCAGGCCGGGTCCGCTGGGGTGTCTGTTGCCCCAGGGTCCCCAACCCGCTGGAAGAAGGGCCAGCATGTCCTGTTCCCATTCCAGCTCCAACCAATCCAGATCTGTGCAGTGGCCACCTCTCCTCCTTCCACCCCTCCTGTCCTCACAACAGCCCAGTGGGGTGGGAAAACTGAGACTCAGAGTGACGAAATAATGATGCAACGAATGGTGGACACGTGTGGAGCCCTGTGCCTGGCCCTCTGATAAGCACTTTACACCATTCACGCACTCAGGCCTCACCAGACTAAGTCCCAGAGAAGATGCACCTGTTCGAGGTCACACAGCCAGGGAGTGCCAGAGCCTGGATTTGAACCCGTGTCACTCTGACTCCAAGCCCTGACTCCGATGAACTTCTTCATGCATCCTTTTCCTCTACCCTTTGTACTGCTTGTTCCTGACCCTGGGACGGCAGGACCCTCTAATGAGGGTGTGAGCCAGTGAGGTGAGGGTGGGAGCACAGACCTGGCTTGGCGCCCCAGCTTTGCACCCCTAGCCCCCCACCCCGGTGAATCTCTTGCCCATCCCTGTGGGGACCCAGCCTGGCCGCCCTGGGACTGAGCCCCTTTCATCCTGGGACCTGCTGCTGACTACTCTCACATCCTCCTGGGTGAAGAATGTCACCTTGCTTCATATCTGCCTCCCGCGTGGTTGGCTGGGGAAGGGGACCTTTGGGGGTGGGGTGAGGTTAACCTCATTGTTGTCTTATATGGTCATTTAAATCTCCCAGGGCTTCCTCCAAGGGCCAAAAATAATCTGGAGACACAGCAGCTGTGTCCAGCGCACAGGGAGGACCCGGCCATCTGCTTTGGTTCAGAGCCCTGTGTCTGTCTGTCAGTCTCTCCCCCTCGCTCTCCCTCCGTCCTCGTTCCTGCCTCCGGCCATGACCCGCTTCTCATATGCAGAGTATTTTTCCCTCTTTCACTCCTGCCCTGCACCCTCCAGGTCCGCTGTGTCTCCTGAGAGCGCCCCGACCTCAGCCCCCAAGGGCCTGTTCCAGGAGGTTATGCAGAAATACAACCGCAGCAAGTCCTCACAGCTGGCGTAAGTGCCCCCCGTCCCCACACCGCGCGGCCCCCAGAGCATCCAAGCTCATTCACCTCCAAACTGGGGTTGGGGTGCGGGGACGGGAAGCGGTCCCACAGCCCCCAGGAAGAGGGGTACTCTGGAGGGACTCCCAGGAACACCCCTCCCAGGTGTGGCCCCCTGAGACTCAGCAGCTCCTGCCGAGCTGGGCTTGGTGGTCGCAGGCTCCATCCTCTAGGAACTGCCAGCCAGGCTGAGCTTGTGATTAACCCCTCACTTCCCCCAGAATGGGCCCTGCGTGCTGGAGTAGCCCCGTAGGGCTCTGAACCTGGGGACCCAGTGAGAGGGAGACGGGGGAGACGGCCCTAGTACTCCAGGGGCTCAGAGCTGAGGCCGATGAGCCAGCCCCCCATTCTGTCTCACTTTCCCGCATGCCATCGCCGCGGGTCTATCTGAGCACACCCACGACGCCCACACCCACAAGTTTTGGTTTGCTCTGTTGT
The DNA here is from genome assembly GCF_965194825.1 of Balaenoptera physalus. Classification (NCBI taxonomy): domain Eukaryota; kingdom Metazoa; phylum Chordata; class Mammalia; order Artiodactyla; family Balaenopteridae; genus Balaenoptera; species Balaenoptera physalus. Next base: position 10,910,080 of record NC_138883.1, read on the forward strand.
GTTTATTTATTAAGTGCCAGGTGCTAAAACCAAAAGATAATCCGAGCTGCAGGAAGGGCTCTGTTTGCCTGGCACCAGGGTGCTGGGCTAGGTGAGTCCTTGGAAAATAGCTCTGTGCTGTTTCCTTCTCTGCTCGACCCTAGAAGCAGCTAAAAACAAAAAAGGGGTCCCATCACTGGAGCCCCTATTTCCTCGATTGGTTACATTGTGGGGAGGAGACAGTTGGCCCATGTTTTGTTCCTTCTTCGCAGCCCTTTTCAAGCCCTGCCACCCCTCTCTTCCTTGGCGCTGCAGGTAGGATTTTGACAGTCTGGAAAAGCGAGACCCAGGTTCTGGTCTCAGTGCTGCTGCCACTTCCTGTGAGGCTGCCCGTGAGCCGCTGGCCCTCTCTGGGTCTCCCTTCTCCGTAGAGGAGGTTGGAGAGGACAGAGTGGCCTCCAGGGTCCTGGCCAGCTCCTCAGTCTCTGATGGTCTGATACCCCCAGCAGTTCCCCCCAGCCCTGGGGCGGGCACTTTGGCCGAGCTCATACAGAAGCTGGCGGTGTGTGTGTCTGAGCGCTCCAGGGTCCTTGCACCACAGCTGGACGAGGCCCAAGCTGAGTGGTGGGTCCTGAGAATGTTCTCATGACACCGCACACCCGCCAAGGCCACAAGGGCAGCTAGCCCTCCTCCCTTCCGCTTCAGCCGGTCCCACAGGAGACCTTCCAGGAGAGACAGGACACCTACCCCACTGGGGCTTTTCCTGACACCAACAGGGGCTGCTCTGGCCGCTCGTAAGAGGAACTCACCAAGGTGGCAGTGATGGTGTTGTTGGGGACTTCAGGGCTTATCTGGTCAGTTACCCATCGTCCTTGCTGGGTCTGTCCTTAACCGGCATCTGTGCTCTGAAGCTATTAATAACCAGAGAGGCTGAGAGTCAGGAGGAAGTGCCGCTCATGCTGGAGGGAGAGGCTGAGAGTCAGGAGGAAGTGCCGCTCATGCTGGAGTGGGGAGCAGCTGGGAGGGTAAAGGGGCTGGCCCTGGAGACACTCTGGGCCGATCGTGGCCGCTGACAGGGATGACGGCCCTGGGACAAGGCCTGCCTCCGGTCTCACCTCCTCCATCAGGGAAATGGGACCACTTACGCAGCTCATTCCGCAAGAGTGGACCCACAGCAGTCTGTCGTCCTCACTGACTCTCCAAGGATGGGGGAAGCCAGCTCAGTGCATGAATGAATGAATGAATGAATGAACGAACGAACAAAGTGGCTTGGATGAGCCAAGTTAAGAAGTTATCTTTCACATTAGCCCTGAAATCTTTTTGACATTCAGAAGTTTTAAATTGTGAAGGTGTCAAACGTATTAATCCTTCAGGTACTTAAATCTTTCAGCAGCTGAAAGTTCTAGAGGTGAGGAGAAGGGTCCGGAGAAAGGAAAGGGGTTGGGAAGACCCCAGAGAGATGTTTACTGTACGGAGTGCCCCCCTGAAGGGTCTGTGCCTTTGTCGCAGTGCAAACAGGCCCCGAAGGCGGAGGTTCTTGGTAAACTCTGGAGCGCTATGCTCAGGGAAGGAGTTTAATTATCACTAAAACCTCCTGTGGGGTCAGTGCTCCATCCCTTTGGGGGGCCGACACTGGAAGCCCGAATCCTCCTTGTAGAAATGGTCTTGGTATAGCAGATGCAGCCACTGAAAGCTGCAGGGACAGAGGGGTCCCCTATTTCTCTTTTGGCCACCAAGGAGCTCTGTTTAAAAGGGACCCTTGGTTTCCATCTGTGGAAGTGAATGAGCTGGCCATGTTTCTAGTAGAGTGTCCCAATGTGGTGCCCAACTTGGAGATAAAGACATGGAAACACTCCAGGCCCAGGGATGCGCACAGGGGGATGGAACACTGGCGAAGCCCGGTCCAGAGCCCTCGCATTTATCTTCATAGGCCAGTGTGTCCTCCAAACGCTCAAAGGAGGCCATTGCAAAGATTGTTTTGAAAGAGATATAAATACAATCCCCAAAGAAACAAGCAAAACTCTAACAGGGAAGAGGCTGTCTTTTTGGAAATAGAAGGGATGAAGGAGTGAAATAATTGTTGGGGTTCTTAAATTCTGAATCCTTCCTTCCTCTCTCCCTCCCTTCCTTTCATATTCTCTCTCTCTCTCTCTTTCTTTCGAGCAGCAAATGTTTATTAAGTACCTATTATGGACCAGCCACTGAGCTGGGCCGTGGGAACCAAATCATAAGGGATAAAAGAAGGACACGGGCCCTGTGGTCTTGGAGCTCGTAGTCTCATAGTCCAGTGGGGGAGACAGACAGTGGGCAAACTATCAAAGACACGTAAAAGCCAGTGGTTAGCTGAGGGCTTAGGACCGGAGGCAGGGAGAGGCTGACCCGGGCAGGCAGGCTGAGGAAGCCGTGATGGAGCTGAGAGTCGGAGAGGCCAAGGTCAGGGCCGAGGTCGGGGCAGAGTTCCCAGGGCACGCCCATGTGGGTTAGGAAAAATTATTCTCCTTATTGAGAGGACACGGCTGCAGGGGCTGAGCACCTGTCCCAGAGCAGCAGGGACAAGCAGGCTGTGCGATCCCACAGCCAGCCCCACTCCTGGTCACCAGCAGGCCCTGCTTTCCTTCTGGGAGAAAGGCCACCCGGCCCTGCCTCTGCCTGCCCCAGTCCTGAGGAATGACCTGCCCCTTGCTCTCACAGGCCCGTGGACCCTGTGCTAAAGGCCATCAAGGAAGGCGATGAAGCGGCCTTGAAGGCGATGATCAAGGCGGGGAAGAACCTCGCAGAGCCCAACAAGGAGGGCTGGCTGCCGCTGCACGAGGCGGCCTACTACGGCCAGCTGAGCTGCCTGAAGGTGCTGCATCAAGGTGAGGCGGTGGGCTCTGTGCGCAGCCACAGGTGGGAATGGGACGCACGGGCAAGGGCACTTCCTTTGCGGAGCTTTGCCTCACCACAACCATGGTGAAGGGGGCAAGGCAAAGTTACCACCCCGCTTGCAGAGTTAAAGTCATCAAGTTGGAAGCAAGGAAGTGCTTCCCCGCCCATCCCGCCACCTCTCCAGGCCTCCCAGGACAGGAGGGCCTAATTCCTAGAAAAGGAATAAGGGAGGGCTGACTTGTGGGAGAGCCACTGCCAGCTTGTTCGAGAATGTTCCAGGGGCTGATTTGGTGTGGAAAATACCGCAGCTGTGCCTGTGCCCTGCCAAGGCGGTCTCCAACAGCTGTGAGACCCTGGGCAAATCATGCCTCCTCTCTGAGCCTCGGCTCTCCCCCGGGCCAGATGTGGCTGGGTAACACCTGCAGGCAGCAGTTACCTCTGCCCTCAAGAAGCATGGACCCCAGGCAGCCCACCACATTCCAGGGCAGAAGTGACTACATGAGACTGACTTCTGGCAGTGGCTGGTGGGAGTGTAAGGGAAGGACAGGGTCATTCGGAGAAGGAGGGGGTTCAACCAGGGAAGGCTTCCCAGAGGAGGTGGCATCTGAGCTGGATTAATATGACCGGGAAGCTGAAACAGCCCTGTGAAAGTGACTGAATCCAAGGCCAAGGGCATGAAGGCAGTGTGGATGGTAAATTCAGGTGGAGGCCACTCACATCTGTCCCTGGAACTGGGAGGAAATTGGGACCACCCCTGTGTTGGAGGGGGCGGTGGGTATCTTCCTCCTTTTGAGTTTCCTGGTCTATCCTCCCCAGCATACCCAGCAGTCATGGACCAGCGCACCCTGCAGGAGGAAACGGCCCTTTACCTGGCGACATGCAGGGGACACCTGGACTGCCTCCAATCCCTGCTCCAGGCTGGGGCTGAGCCCGACATCTCCAACAAGGCCCGAGAGACACCACTCTACAAAGGTGAGCCCACTGGGGTGGGCTTCCCTGAGGGAGGGTCCAGAAACTAGGTGGGCAATGGGGAGGATTGCTTGCAAAGTGTACAACTCCCCAAGGGGGTCTACTTTGATGGTGCAGCCTCATTCAGATGTATAACTTACATAGTTGAACCATTCATTCGTGCACATATTCAGTCAACATTTCCCAAGTCCTCCCATGGGCCAGGCACGCTGAGAGCCCTGAGATGAAAAGATACGGTCCGTGCCCATGTGCTCTCCCCATCCGGTGGGCGTCGATTCGCAGATGATGTAATAGTCAGCTACTGGCATTGAAGAGCTTGGCACAAGGCACCTGGGAACATTGGGGAGGGGCCCTGATGTGGAAGAGGGCATCTGCAGGAGGGCGTCCCAGAACTGAGCCTGAATGGGAGGGATTTACCAGCTGGACAAGCAAGGGGAACAGCATAGGCAAAAGCAAAGAGGCGTGAGAGGGAATTTGTACCTCCAGGATGTTCGAGAAAAGGAAACATTCCTGGCTTACTCAATACATCATCCAAGGACATTCACTGGCTTCCCTGGCAGTACCCAGGGTCAAAATCTGAATACTCATGACAGTTGGTATTTATTGAGTGCTTACTACCTACCAGGCTCTGTTCTTTTTTCTAACCCTCATATCCATCCACGTACGAGGTAGGCAATGCTAGTATCTCATTTTACAGATGAGGCCCTAAGGCACAGAGAACTGACATGAGGCAGCCAGGATCACACAGGCAGCAAGGGCAGATCTGGGATCTAAACTCCGCGAGCTGGATGCCAGCACCACACTCTGAACTACTCCACGGTCAAGTGTTTAGTTCATGCCTATACACTTAAGCAATCAGCTTTGGGTCTTGCAAAAATGATAGGACCTTTACACTTTGAAAAACTACAGAAATCTCCAATTTCCCCTGTGTCTGGTATCCAGCACCTGGAATATTCCATAGGCAGCAGGAACCAGGTCCACTGCAGACCTGCGGTGGAAGTGTCTTCCCTAGAACTCATGTCCCCCGGGCACTGAAGCCATCACCTGGAGCCTCAGCTGTCCCAGAGAGAGCGCCCAATATGCTGGGTGACTCACAGCTGAAACCTGGGCCCTGGTCCTGCATGAGCTCCACTATGTGCCAAGCTCCACCCTAGAGCCTTCATATGCTACCTCACTCCATCCTCCCACGGCATCCTCTCGGGAAGGTTCCATTATCTGTGCTTTACAGGTGAGGAAACCAAGCCTGGGGTCCTGTTTGAAACACTACCCAGGCAGCCCCCCTTCCTTCTCACCACCCCCTCTGACTGACTCAGAGAAGCTTCCAGAGATGGTTAATTTGGACAATTGCTCAACCTCTCTGGTAATAGCTCTGCCAGCGCTAAGGCTGCATTTAGGGCCTAGAGCAAGATGAGGCTTATAAGGGAGGTTTGAGCAGACTCAGAAGGTAAATTTGAACCCAAATTAAGTGAGTAGCTTTTGAGGAAGTGTTTTGAGCAGGACTATGGCACTGTCCTCCTCCTCCCCTTGCGGCCTCGTGGAGGACTGAAGCAGGTTAACACTGGAAAGGGAGATGAGGTGGGGCAGTCCGGAACCTTCCAGGGCACAGAGACTCCAGAACTGACTACCTGGATTTGAATCCCAATTCTGCCACTTACTATCTGTGTGACCTTGGGCAAGTCACTTAACTTCTCTGTGCCTCACTTTTCCCATCTGTGAAAGGGAATAACACTACATCCTTTAAGGGTGGTTGGGAGAACTAAATCAGTTAATTACATGAAGTGCTTAGAATAGAGTGCCTGGCACATAACCAGTGCCAGATACATATCAGCAAATATTAATTCTGATTAGTATTACTATTACTTTTAGTTGTATGCCCTAGGTTTATGCAGAGACTGAAACTTAGTACAGATCCAGTAGATATTTGTTGAGTGAATCCACTTATGGCTGATGAGTGAATGGGTAGATGGACAAACGAATGAATGAAGTCTTGGCTGGCCAGGTCCTGCCGGGGCCCTGCTGACCATCTTGCTTCTCCCTGGGCACAGCCTGTGAGCGCAAGAACGTGGAGGCGGTGAGGATGCTGGTGCAGTACAACGCGGACACGAACCACCGCTGTAACCGAGGCTGGACGGCTCTGCACGAGTCTGTAGCTCACAATGACCTGGAGGTCATGGAGATCCTGGTGAGCAGAGGTGCTAAGGTGGAAGCCAAGAATGTCTATGGCATCACCCCCTTGTTCGTGGCCGCCCAGAGCGGGCAGCTGGAGGCACTGAGGTTCCTGGCCAAACACGGTGAGTGCTAGGGTCCCTGGGTCATGGAGTTCCCAAGGGGCACAGCTGGGAAGGACCTCCGAGATCAACTCTAAGGGAAGGCAAGTTTAGGGGTCCTCTATGGATATACTCTGACTGAGTGATGCTATCTTCCGGGAGTACCGTGTTGAGAAGGATTCTGAGGCTGTTTCTAGGCTCAGCCGGAAATGTGTTGAGCTCCACCAGTGATCCCTGCAATTAGGCACAAACTTGGAGTGGCGTGGCACACGTGCCGTATATTAGCCATCTCTGACCTAGCCCAACGACCTCATTTTACAAATGAGGAATCTGAGGCCCAGAAAGAGGAAGGGACTTATCTATCTATAGTCACGTAGCAAATTAGTGATAGAACTAGCCAGAATCTTAGTCTCCCAACACCCTAACCACTTCTCTTTCTATCATGGCCAGAAGGAACTTCAGACAACATGTAGGTCACCTCCTCACTTTATAGGTGATGAAACCGAGGACCAGAATAGGAAAATGATTTGTCGAAGGTCTCACGGAAAATTAGTGGCAGAACTGGGATTTGAACCCTGGTCTTCGCACTCTTTGCCTCTGAAAAATCTTTGTTCACTTAATGGCACAAAATAAAATAATACTGCCTGAAATATCATGTCCCAGTAACAGAAGACTCCAAGACTTTGGCAGACATTCTTTTGGTTAAAGAGTATTATATTCTGATCTACCCCAAGAACACTTTTGATTTCCTTTCTCCCTCCATGGGAAGTGACCCTTCCACTTGAGCAACAGAGAACACAGAGGTAAGCCAGATGCTGGGGCTGAGTTGGAATAATTTGGAATAATTTGTTGAGGACCCTGTTGTGTGCCAAGCACTGCGCTAAGCATGAACACAGAAGAGGCCAGTGGGGTTTCCTCCACAGCCCTAAGAGGTAGGGAGTGTCCTCATGCCATTTTGTAGATGAGGAGACCGAGGCTCACAGAGGTTAAGTGATTGGTCACAGTCAGAGCCTGGATTCCGACTGCGTCCATCTGACTCCAAACTGCATGCTCTTCGCACCCCGCCCCCCCGCCCCAGGCCTCGAGAATTTCCATCCTGGGACTTGGCCTGGATAAGCGTCCACCTACTCAGCACGTGCCCGAGCAGTTGGGAAAACAGACCCAGGGCACTTCCTTGCCGCTGGGGACATATCTGGGCTGACCAGCCTGAGGACAAAGGGGCACAGGCAGGGTCCTGGGAGCCAGGAAAGGAGGCTGGGCAAAGGGCAGGGTGTTCAGCGGGCAGGCGAGGGGAACCGGCTAACGTTAAACATCTGCCCAGCTCTCCTGCTGACGCCCTTAGTCAGGGTCTGTTCCTGTTGTGGGCTGAGTCCATTTGCAAGTGCAAATATTTTTCTTGTGTGAGCAGGCGGCTTTGACGGAGGCCGGCGGGGTTCAGGTTTCCAGGGAGCCTGACTTTGAGAGCTTGGCAGTGTCAGAGCCGCTGGCCAACTCTCCCTCGGGGTGGAGGCAGAACCAGCCTCTGCGACCCGGCCCCTCCATCCTGGAGAACTCGCATTTGCTGAGCAGCCCCGCTGTGCCAGCCACCTCGTGGGGAGGTTGTCTTAGTTCACTCGGGCAGCTATCACAGAATACCACAGACTGGGTGGCTTACAGACAACCAAGGTTTATTTCTCACAGTTTTGGAGTCTGGGAAGTCCAAGATCAAGGTGCCGGTGGATTCAGTGTCCCATGAGAGCCTGTCCCAACTTCCTAGGCAGCCAACTTCTCGCTCTGTCCTCACATGGTGGAGGGGCGAGGGAGTTCTCTGTGGTCTCTTTTATTATGGCACCAATCCCATTCATGAGGGCTCCACCCTTATAACCTAATCACCTCCCAGAGGCTCCCCTTTCTAACAGCATCACACTGGGGATTACGTTTCATATGAGTTTTCAGGGGACATGAGTGTTTCAGTCTATAGCAGATATTTGCTTACATTGCCTTATTTACCCCTTGCAGTTGAGTAGGTACTATTATTCCTGGTCAACAGATGAAAAAACTGAGGCTCCTAAAGGCTGCCCAAGGCCACAGAGCTTGTACAGCATGAAACAGAAACTTCAACTGGTTCTTGTCTGGCATGAAAGCCTGTGCTCTTTCCGCTAGACCAGAAATCAGTCATCAAAAATTTTAAATTACAAGAAAGCTTGTGATAAGCTGAACGCCCAGAGAGAGGGGATCTGTGGTTAACAGATGCTCTTGATTTCAGCCCTTACTGACATTTCACTGCCGTCTCAGTTCTGTTTCCTTCCAGAATAGGGAGGGACTGGGAACAGGCTGCACCCCTCTTTGCAGAGAAACCCCTGCATTCTCTCTGTCACCACCAGGAGACGGAGAAGATGTAGGGGACGGGGCTCACGGGAGACTGTCCCCAGGCTGGATTCCTCCCTCCTGCAGCATGGTGTAGTGTTTCCTTCAGAGGAGACAAGAAGTAATTCCTCTCTTATTCCTTGAAATGGAAGGCAGAGAAGAGCAAATCCCAATGAATAAAATTATTAGGGGTTTTCTTTACGAGGAGGCCCTGTGCCCTCCTAGAGCTGTGAGGGCCTTCCTCAGGGCAGGATCTGGAGCCTTTTAGGTGGAATGAGTGTTGAGAGCACGGTCTCTGCCATCTGACCATCTGCCAAGGCTTCTGCCATCGGATCATCTGGGTTCAAGTTCTGGCTCTTCCCTTATGAGCTGGGGCTTCTGGGGCCAGTGGCAGAGGTTCTCTGTGCTTCATCGCCCTTGCCTGTGACATGGAGATAAAGTTGCTACTGATTGTGTGGGGTTACCATATGTTGTGGACTCAGAGAGATAGTATAGGTAAAGCACAGTGTCCAGCACAGAGCAAGCGCTCAGTAAATCCCAGCATCGTCGTGGCAGCTCAGGATGGCAGACAGTGGGTCTCAATGCAACAGAAAGGAGCTGGAGGTCCTCCGGGTGATCCAATGCATCACAGTGGTTAGGGCAGCAGCGCCCAGCCCGAGGTGGGCATTACATCAAGGACAGTGACCGCCCTGATCACTCACCCATCCGCCTCTCCTTCGCCAGGTGCTGAGATCAACACACAGGCCAGCGACCACGCGTCTGCCCTCTACGAGGCCTGCAAGAACGAGCACGAGAAGGTAGTGGAGTTCCTGCTGTCGCAGGGCGCCGACGCCAACAAGGCCAACAAGGATGGCATACTCCCGCTGCACATCGCTTCCAAGAAGGGCAACTACAGGTCAGCCCAGGCCCCGCCTCCGGGCCCCCAGACCCCTCCCCTGCCCCACCCATTCCTCTGAATGCCCCGCCCACGGGGGTAGGGAGGCCCAGGAGAGGTCAGAGCCCAGGCCACGTTTTAGGTGGAAAAGAGGAAGACCCCTCAGCAGTCAGCAAGCTAGAGTGAATGCTTACAACACCAGGAACAATAATAATAGCCAACACCTATGTGGCACTTTCCAGCACTTTACATTAGAAATGTGTTTAATCCTTTTAACAACTGTACTTTTCATAATTCTTTTAACAGATCTACTGAGGTAGATACGATTACCTTCATTTTTTCTCAAATGAGGAAGCTAAGACAGAGAGGTTGAGTGACTTGCTCAAGGTCACTCAGCTTGCAAATGACAGTTACTCACCTGTTCCAAACGTCACATCTACTGGATTCCACACAGGAAGCCAGATATGAGTCTGGACTAGTGGATATTTCTGTTGGGGATGCAAAGATAACCTCTTAGGCAGTTAGCAGGCATACAGGGGATACCTACAATAATACAAATAGTACCATTGATACTAGCTAGTTTTTCTTAAGCACTTACTATGTGCTAGGTACTTTGAGCGAGATGAGAGAAGCTGAAGTTTTCAGGGAGCAGTCTGGTGGGACGGAAGATGAGCGCACACACACACACACACACACACACACACACACACACACACACACACAAATTCATGACAAATGAAAGAGCATGAAGAGCTGAGCTCCGTGGTGGTCCTAGAGGCTAGCATGGGCTGGAAGCAGAGGTGTGCTAGAGCTGGCTTGTACGACTCCTGTGAGCTGACTGATCACATCGGTAGTCTGAAATTGGCCATGGTGAGAGTATTTACGCCATGGAAATGAATGATTCTTAGAAATCAGAGGCCCCTCCTCCCCCCAGAGAGCAAGTTGTTAAACCTCCACCTGCACCACCACTAGCTGGAGGGTCAGGGAAGACTCGCCTAGGAGGTGGAACTCTAGCTGCCCGTGGAGATGCACAGGGCCCAGTAATTTCCATTCGACCAGTGTTCCCCAAACTTTGAGCATTCACAGACATTCTTCCTGATTTTAGATATCTGTACCCTCACTTCTTAGTATTTTCCTTTCAAGACATTATTATTTTAAATGAATTTATTTTCAAAAGGGAACGTTTATCACACTATTAAATTGTTAAAATGATCAATTTACAATTAATAAAAAAAACTTCTCACCTAAAATCCCATCTCGTGTACCCCAGACGACACACTTTGGGAAATGCAGCCCTGTCCTCAGCAGGGAGGAGATCGTGCGTGCTGGAGAGTGTGGGTGGTCTTCGCTAAGGCAGAGGGAAATGGGGGTGAGAGTGACATCCTGGAGAATGGAGTGGAGACACAAGGAGACAGAGCTGAGCCTCAGGGCCCAGGCCCTGCTCTGTAGGTACCCGCGCAAAGGACCAACCAAGGATGCCCTCCCCGCTCCGTGCCCCATACATGCACAGAGGAGACCCCGCCTTGTCTGGACCAAGTAGCAGGCTGTGAGGCAGACATATCTGGGTTTGAATGCCTGCTGAGGCCTTGGGGAGCTTGCTTAACCTTTCTGAGCCTCAATTCCCTCTTGTGTAAAATGGGAGGTAGGTTGCACTGCCTCGGGGTCTGTTGAGGGGACTAGTGAATTGGATATACGTGGCTACAGAATGGAAATAAAGCCCTCAGCAGAGCGCCTGGCACACAGTAGGTGCTCACTGGGTCTGCGTTCTCTCTTACGTAGGGAGGGTACGTTCCATCATTTTTCAGTGAAGCCAGTGAAGGGATGAAAGCAACGCAAGTCAGGCAGAGGTGGTGGGCAAGATAGCATCTTGCTCTTCAGCTCCAGAAAGATCCAGCATCAGTCAACAAACATGGATTATCTTAACCTGACTCCAGAGAGATCCCGAGGGAAAGAGACAGAAGGGTTGACCCTTGAAATCTCCTGGTACACTGGCTCCCCATACTTGCCTGTACAGCACAGTCACTCTGGGCTATTTTTTAAATGACACGTCCCAGACACACGGAAGCAGAATCTCCAGGAGAGAAGGAGCCCAAGTCTCTATCATTGAAAAGCTCTGAGTCAACCAGAGACAGCCCAGCCAGACCTTTGGCGGGGACCATTGATCTAATCCAAGCCTGATTTTGCAGAGGAGAGACCCGAGGACAGAGATGGGAAGTGGCTTGCCAGAGAGTGGCAGAGCTGGGACTGTCACTTGGCATCCTCCAGTCACGCCCAGTGCCTTCAGGTGGAACCGGATGTCAGCAGTCTGGCCCCAGCTGGTGGGGAGTTTGAAGGGGCACTGGGTGTGGCTAAGGATGGCCGGCGAGAAAGGCTGGGCCTCTCTGGAGCCACCAGTGTGAATGGTTTATGCTCTCCTGCAGAGTCTCCTGCTTTGGACTCGTGCTGACTCCCAAAGCCATTTCCCTGGTTATTCACCCTCCATCCTCAGACCCCAGTTCCCTCTGGACCCCAAGACTGAGAGGGGCCAGGCCACCTTTTGAGGGCTGCCCTACAAAGGGGTAAAGCCGATTCCCAGCGGCTCCTGCCACCTGGCAGGGCCCACGGCCAGGCAAGCCCCCAGAGCTGCACTCACTCCCTGGGCATGTGGCATGCGGCCCTCTCCACGCTGTCCTCCCTTGGCTGCTTGGGGATTTGATGTGAATTTCCCTAGGCCTTCCGCACTCAGCCACCTGCCAGGACGCCCTGCCTGTCCGTAGCATGGAAAGTGGCTCCAGCATCTGGGCTCGGTGTTTGCCAGATGGTGCCTTCAGCAATTTTAACTGGAGGGCGTGACATTTGGGCGTGGCTGAGAAAGGAGTCCCCAAGACCCCAAAGTCTTAGGCACCTCTAAGACATACTTTTTCTTTCTTTTTTTATAAATTTATTTATTTATCTTTTTTTATTTTTGGCTGCGTTGGGTCTTCATTGCTGTGCACGGGCTTTCTCTAGTTGTGGCGATCAGGGGCTACTCTTTGTTGTGGTGGCTTCTCTTGTTGCGGAGCACGGGCTCTAGGTGCACGGGGTCAGTAGTTGTGGCACACAGGTTCAGTAGTTGTGGCACACGGGCTTCGTTGCTCCACGGCATGTGGGATCTTCCCGGACCAGGCCTCGAACCTGTGTCCCCTGCATTGGCCGGCGGATTCTTAACCACAGCGCCACCAGGGAAGCCCCAAGACACACTTTTTCTTATTTTTCATTTCCAGTTTAGCAAAGACACCTTATGAGATTAAAACTCAGCACCAAAGATAGACTTGTTAAGAAGTTGTATTAGACAAGAGCAGATGGCACAAGATCCCTTTAAACTGAATGTAGAACAGCACTGACACCCCTGGTTCTCAACCTTGGCTACACACTGGAACCCTGGGGAACTCTTAAAACCCTGAGGCTTGGGTGCCACCCTCAGAGATACCGCTGTAAGCAATCTGGGTTGGGGCTAGGGCTGCAGGATTTCTAAAAGCCCTCAGGTGATTTTACCAGGCATCCCAGGGGAGAACCAATATGTAGTTTGTGGCTGACATATAATACTGACTTGTATGTTGGGTCTTCCCTAATTTTTAAATATTCTTTCTCTTTTACTTCTAATTTACATTACCTTTGCAAGCCACTTAAAACTCTTTCTGGGAAAGGCAGAATAGAGAACATTTAATACATTAAATTAAAATGCATTTTTCAACACACTCATAAGCAAGTTAGCATGCCCGTTAATTAAAAGGGAAACTGAGGCTCAGAGCTCAAGACCTCCCAGAAAATAAGAGGACAGGCCCCTTTATCTAACCCCATCCACTCCAGGAAACTGGTTTACTGCTTGTGTCTTCTGGAGGAAAATGAAGGTTTGCAGCAAAGTTTCTCAAGGCGTCATGCATAGATCATCCACCTCAGATTCCGGGGCCCCTCGCCAGACCTGCTGAATTGGGCCCAGAATGACAGGGCCCAGGAATCTGCATTTTCAGGATTCCCTCAGGGATTGAGAGCACGCAGTCTGCATCCTCAGCAAGCTCCATTCTCTCTCTGAGGACCCGGAGACCCCTAGGCTTGCTTGTTCATCCAGCAGGTGGCACAGAGTGGCAGTGGGCCTGTTCTTCCTCCTTCGTGGAAGACCTGCTCCCCTGCTCCAGCTCCCAGGGGAAAAGCTGCAGACTTTTCCCCAGAGGGATTCCCTCGTGGGCAGGAGTCCCACTGTGCCCTTGGGAACACCCTCAGGCAGATTCTCCACTGGCGGAGCCTTTTCTGGCTCCATAAGGGCTCAGAAAAGAGGTGATCCTCCCTCAACACACACACACACGCACGCACGCACACGCACACACACACACACACACTGCCAGGTTGACACAGTGCTACCAGTGGTATTGGGAGCAGAGCCATTTGTGGGCGGCTGGTTCCCTAGTGAAAGTCAAGTCCATGGTCAAATTTACACTGAATGCTGGCAGAGGTCACACCACCGTGACCCAGTAACCCAGGAGGCTGAGCTGGTGGGTGCAGCCCCCGTGCTGGGGAAAGGAGAAGAGAGGGACAGGAAACTGGGCTTCCCAGACACCAAAGTTTCTGCCAGGCAATGGGTACCTTTGTTCTCTTCTTAAGGTGAATTGTGAGCACCTGTGGTCCCAGGACCTGCCCATGGGAGAAGTGGGAATGTCCCAGTCTATCTTGTGGGGTATCCCCCTCACCCTCCTGCCCTCCTCCCACCAACTGGGCTGTGGGAGAGAAGTGACATGCAGTGGGGCCACCAACACTCCCCAGGCCTAGGGGGACTGGGGCAACATGGAAAGGCCTGGCCTTGGGCATTCTGACACCTGCATTCTGCCCTGGCTTTGCCATCCACCTCCGGTCCAACCTCCACCTCCCGCCCCACACCCGGGTCTCAGTTTCACCCTCTGTAAAATGGGAGGCTGGACACACTGATCTCCAGACCACCCCCCGCCCAGCATTACATTTACTCTCAGCTTGGCCAAGTCCTCCAGAAGCGTACAACAATTAGATAATTTCACTGTGTTATTTTCTGGGACTCTAGGCAACGTCCAGTCACGTTCCCACATTTCTGCCACTTTCCCTTGGTTCGGCAGGGGACCAGTGGAGACCAGCTGTGACCATACCAGCCCATCTGGCCAGTGGCCCCAGGCAGCCCCAGGCAGCCCCTTTTGCTGTTTTTCCCGTGCCTGGGCATGTTACGGCTGTTAGGGAGCATTTGTTGGCGATGGCTGTGGTCCAGGGTGAGGCCCCCGCCCCGCCTTTGACCAGCACCTCAACAGAGCGAGGTCAGGCCTCCTGAGCCTGCACAAATAGAAATTAGGAGGCAATTAGCCCCCCTGGGTGTGTGAATTTCCTTTTGAGGTTTGAGAGGCAGATTTTAAGCAAACACAGCGTCACTAACCATAATAATACTTTCCACTGAGATCCTAATGGGAGGTCCCTGGCATCACATTTCTAAGAAGCCAGAAGCCCCAGGAGCCCAAGTGCCAGGAAGCAAAGAGGTGTGGGAATGGGCCTGGTGGCACCTGCTTGCCCTGCCATGGCCACTTCCTTGGAGCCCACACAAGGTCACCTGTCAGCAGGGATTGTGTGGATTAGGGTCTGTAATCACATCAGTGGCAAGAGCTTGGCAGGTGGCAGGGGTCTAGGGGAAGACAGCAAATACAAGGGGTCAGGATTCCTGGGGTCAAGCCCCAGAACTGCTTTATGGCCCTTGATCAGTCACTTCATCCCTCTGAGCCCCGTCTGTTACAAAGAAGGCCACAGACCCACTCTGGCTACCTCCACAGCCTGCAGTGAAGGTAAAATGGGGCAGGCAAGTAATGTGTTGTGAAGAATGTAGAACCCTGTGACATAGCAGCTGTCTCCTGACTGCCACACAAGAAGTAGAGGAGTGGTTAAGAGTGTGGCCCTCACTCTAGGGGGAATCAGACTACCTGGGTTCAAATACTGGCTCCATCACCTACTGGCTGTGTATCCCTGGGCTTCTCTTTCCTCATCTGTAAATGAGGTTAATGCTAGTACACATCTCACAGGGCTGTTGGGAGGATATAACAGATTAGCGTAGGTTAAGTGCTGAGAATAGCGCCTGATTCAGCAGAAGAGAGCAGAGTCAGGGCTGGCAGCAATCTCCAACCTCAGCCGCAGCTGATCAACCCTCTCCAAGCCACAGGCAGGGCAGAGAGCCTGGGAGAGGCTAGAGTCAGCCCTCAGGGGAAGAGGCTTTGAGACTCACAGAACCGGGGAGGCGACCTCATGGTCACTGAGGGCTAACTGGGGTCTGGGGCAGGAGTGGCTGGGGCCAGACAGATTTGTCCCCTCCTGTCCCCCAGGACCTGGTGGCTCCACCGAGGCCTCAGAGCAGCAAGACAGAGATGCAGGACAGCTCAGCCCTGGAGTCAGAGGAGGGTACAAATCCTGGTTTGTGTTTCCCGATGTATGGCCTGGGCAAGTCCCCTAACCGCTCTGAGCATTGAGTTTTGTCATCCGGAAAAATGGGAATGACGAGACATACTTTATGGGGTGTTGTAAAGATTAAACCGAATAGTGTTTGTAAGGCCTTTGGATGTCTCCTGGCACATAGTAAGCCCTTGGATATGGCTGTCCCTGCCCGCCCACGCCTACCCACATCCCCAGCCTACCTAGGCAGGGCAGGGTCTAGCTCCACGCTTCACGATGTGGCTCTACTGCCTCCTGAAGATAGTAGCTCGGACAGTCATTAGGTTTGGGGGCCTTCCAATCAATTCCCTCAGATAATTGAGCTGGGAATGGGCAACACTCCTTAGCCTGAAATAAGTCGGCAAGAGATTCTTGAAACCACAGGCCAGTCTGGCTGAGGTTTTTAAGGACTCAGACTTTGGAGGCTAAGGGTTGTGGGTTTGAAGCCCAGCTCCACTCATTACTGGCTCTGTGATTTTGAGAAGGTGGTGGAAGCTCTCTGAGTCTCAAGTTTCCTTATCTGTAAAGCAGACCCAGTCTCCCCCAAGTGGTAATTGTGAGAACGGCTGTCTCCGCGGCGCCCCCTGCTGGTGGGCCCGTGCCTCCTCACTCAGTGGTTGCGAGTGGCCGAGCCTGGCCCCTCCGCTCCCCCCGGGGTCGGGTCCGGCCCAGACGTGCGGGCAGCCCCGTGACCCGCGCGTGCCCGCCCCGCCCGCAGAATCGTGCAGATGTTGCTGCCGGTGACCAGCCGCACGCGCGTGCGCCGTAGCGGCATCAGCCCGCTGCACCTGGCCGCCGAGCGCAACAACGACGAGGTGCTCGAGGCTCTGCTGAGCGCGCGCTTCGACGTGAACGCGCCCCTGGCGCCCGAGCGCGCGCGCCTCTACGAGGACCGGCGCAGCTCGGCGCTGTACTTCGCGGTGGTCAACAACAACGTGTACGCCACCGAGCTGCTGCTGCTCGCGGGCGCCGACCCCAACCGCGACGTCATCAACCCCCTGCTGGTGGCCATCCGCCACGGCTGCCTGCGCACCATGCAGCTGCTGCTGGACCACGGCGCCAACATCGACGCCTACATCGCCACGCACCCCACCGCCTTCCCCGCCACCATCATGTTCTCCATGAAGTGCCTGTCGCTGCTCAAGTTCATCATGGACCTCGGCTGCAACGGCGAGCCCTGCTTCTCGTGCCTGTACGGCAACGGCCCGCACCCGCCCGCCCCGTCGCCCTCCAACAGGTTCAACGACGCGCCCGCCTCGAACAAGGCGCCAGGCGTGGTCCAGGTAGGAAGGCGCGTCTGGGGGAGGGCGGCCAGGGCCAGTGCGCTCCGGAGGCTGGGGGGACTAGTGGTTCACTCGCTCCCGAGGCTGTGTGCACCGGAGGCGGGGTGGAATACACTAGGGAGGCAGCAGAAGATGGTGATTAGCAGGATTTGGAGGCAGTGTGGACTCGTGGTCAGTGCACTTTGGAGGGAGTGTAAGCTAGTATTTAGCGCTCTTCGGAGGCAGCGGAACCCGGTGTTAGCATGCTTTAGAGGCAGCAGAACTTAGTGGTTCACGTGAGAAATTAAGTCCTTTCTTTGGTCTGCTGTTTTTGGGGAAGGAACAGTGGAGCAGGGGATTGGTGAGGAACTCTGCAAAACTGAGGGGTTCATCGCCCCCAGCAAACCTACACCTGGATATGAGGTTGATTGACCAGGATCGGGGTGGAGGTGAGAGCAGGCTGGTACAAGGTCAGGTGAGGTGCAGAAGGTCAGTGACCCCCAGCGGCAAGACCTGTCCATGGTGATGACTTAAATAAGCCAGAACGTAAAATGAAAAGGAAATTAGAAACAACCTCCTCTTGGAGATATTAACAATGGCTAATGGCCATCACTTATGGGCTAACCTCTGTGTGCAGAGAAGTTTACGTTTATATTACCTTAATTCTCATTAAAAAACCCTTGAAGTTGGTGTCATATACCCATTTTCTAGACAAGGAAGTTGAGGCTTAGGGAGGTGATGTGACTTGCCCAAGTTGCCCACCTCCCGCTTTTGGCAGCAGTAGGCCTGTGTTGATGAGAGAGGGGTGTGGATGCGGAGAACTGGATTCTCCCCTGGACGTGCCCAGTGTCTGTCCTCAGACACGTCCCCTGCCCTCACTGGCCACAGGTTCCCACCTGTAGGATGAGCTTGCTGAAGCAGTGCCCTTGGTCCTGGGTGTCCCAGCACTGGCGTGTGTTCCCTTTCAGTTCTGCGAGATCCTGTCTGCCCCGGAGGTGAGCCGCTGGGCAGGGCCCATCATCGACGTCCTCCTGGACTACGTGGGCAACGTGCAGCTCTGCTCCCGGCTGAAGGAGCACATTGACAGCTTCGAGGACTGGGCTGTCATCAAGGAGAAAGCAGGTAGGGGCCGTCACTGCTGTGGCTGGCAGGTCACCCTGCCTGACTCAGGCCCGGGACTCGGGGCCTGTGACTGTTACTGACATTTGATGAGCACCTTCTCGTGCCAGGCTCTGTGCTGCGTGTCAAGTCCAGTGTCTCCGTGGTTCCTCGTTTTGTAAGTGAGGAGCCTGGCCCTCAAACTGTCACTTGGCGAGTGTCTCACCACTAGTTAGTGGCAGAGCTGGGCTTCAAACCCAGGTTTGATCGACCCCAACATCCCGCCACCAAATCTCTCTAGGATGCTTTAAACAAAAACTCCAGCTCCCCGCGGGGTATCAGGACCTTTAGAGTAAGTCGCCCAGGATTATGGGCCACTGGGAAGCAGTGTGGCGGGGTGGAGGAGGGAGTGATGGGCTAGGGCATCTCAAACTGCACAGTGCACACGAAGCACCTGAGCGTCTTGTTTAAAAATGCAGAGTCTGACTCAGCAGGTCTGGGGCGGGGCCTAAAAGTCTGCATTTCAGCATGCTGCCAGGTGGTGCCGGTGCTGTCAGTTCATTGGCCACCCCTGGAGCCGCACTGGTCTAGGGGACAGGCCCCCGGAGCTCTGGAACCAGGGGCTTGCTGGGTGACCGTGGGCAGGACTTCCCTCTGGACCTCAGTATCCCTGTGTGAGCAGAGCAGGTTGGGCAGGCTCAATGTCCAGCCCCATCCAGCTCTGCCAGCTTGGGGTGTTTGCAGGGGCGGGTGTGTGCCTGGCACAGTGAGGTGGGCTTTGGCCACGGTCCAGCAGCTGTGTGCAGTGTAGATGGAACAGCCTGGCTGAGCCAGGCCAAGAATCCCTAGAAGAAATGATGGGCAGGTGAGGCGTCAGAGCCAGCTGAGCTGGGTGCTGCAGCTGATACTGAGGAGATGCCTGCCCCGAGGCAATCCAGCTGCCCCAGGGCTTTCTCTGGCTCTAGGGGGCACAGTCCTGTCTCTGACCAAGTGCTTGTCAATCACGTAGCACAGAGGCTGACCCACAGAAAGTTATTATCATCCCACCATTGCTGCTGCTGTCCCCAGGTGAAAACGCTGCCTCATTACCTGTCCAGTTGTCCCACAGCCCAGTTGCCCAACTCTGACTTGCCAAGTTCCTCCTTGATCCCTGTGCCCCTTTGAACCCAAACTTGCCGTAGGATTTTCCATTTGCACAAATGCCTGGGAGCTCTTGAATTGAGGCCCTTAATAAAATTACTGGGCTGGCGATAGCGAGGAGGAGGAGGGGGCGGAGGACGGGGGGAGGGTGGGATGGACTTGCCCACTCACTGGGAACTCTAGATGCTCAATAAACAAACGTTCCTTGAATTAATGAATAATTGGTTGCCATCACGGTGACTGGCCACTAGAGGCCACTAGAGAATAGAGCGGTCCTTGCTTAGAAGTCGTCCCATCTCTCACTGTCCCCTCCTCAAGCCCTGCCTGGGAAGGGTAATTTACAACTAAACTGTGTCCCTGGGAAAAAATATGCTGAACCCTTTAGTGTGCTACAAACATTTATTAACAGGAAAAACAAATAGTTCTTAACCAATACCTCTTTTGGTTACTTTAAAGCCCACCCTCCATCTGCGAAACACTTTGCCACGTGTGTTTTCATTTAATGCTGTGACGTTGACATCAGAGACTCCAAAACCATCCAGGATACCAGCCCTGGTGGCCCTGTGTCCTTTGCCTACCAGTGGCCTTTTGCCTTCCCACAAGCTCAGACCTCACTCAGCCGAGAACGGGGCTGAGCATCTCAGAGGGCAGCCTCTGTCCTGAGATCAGAGGGCAGCGGAAGTGTCAGCAATGCCGTGATGGGGCAGCGAGTGAGACAGCCCTGCAGCTGGCTGACCTCCCCCCTCCCCCCACATTCCTGCTGCACCCTGATCTTCCCTGGGTGGCGGTGGCCTCTTTGGCTTGGCACTGCTACTTCCCCTGCCTGGAATGCCCTGCCTCCCTCCCTCCCTCCCCTAGCAAATTCCTACCCACCCATCAGGACCCTGCTCAGATGCGCCATCTGGTGTGGAAGCCTTTCGCCAAAGCTCCTGAGTGGGTATCCCTGCATCTCTGGCCCAAGCACGGGGCCAGCCACAGTGAAGGGGTCAGCACGTGTTTGTTGAATGAATGAATGGCATTCTTTGATTCAGCAAATACCTACCCTGTTCCCAGGGCTGAAATTAATTACTAGATGCATCAGGCCCTGCTCTTACCTCTCTCTCCCGCTCCCCCCGCCCCCCAGCTGAGAAAACTCCACTGAATGAGGTATCCCGGGGGCCTCCTGGAGGAGGCAGCCCAGTGGGATTCTGGGAGCTACTGGAAGCTGCCCAGTCCCTGCCCCTTGACCCTGACTTCTCTGCACCCCCCAGAGCCCAAAGCTGAATTCCATGCATGGGGACACTTAAGAGGTCGTATTTGCTAAGGCTGTGGGGAGGGGCGGGGTCTGGGCTGATGTGTAGAGGAAGGGGCACAGGACAAAGGAAATGCCAGTTCTAGCCCCAGGTGTGATCCTCGCTAAGCCCTCACCTGTAAAATGGGTTTGATACCTGCCCTGCTACTTCCCTGGGCTGTGCAGACGAATGAGGGGTGACGTCTTTTCAGTTGGCAGGGGCCGGGGTTACGGAGCATGGGGTAGTCCAGGCGCCCGCTCTCTTCGCCAGCCACGTGGGTTGGGTACTTCCCACAAGCCAGGGGTCACAGATGCAAACCCTCTGCCGGTTGCAAACGGCGAATCAGTATCTCTCTCTCCTTTTTCCAGAACCTCCAAGACCCCTGGTTCACCTTTGCCGGCTGCAAGTTCGAAAAGCCATTGGGAAATACCGTATAAAACTCTTGGACACGTTGCCACTCCCAGGCAGGCTGATTAGATACCTGAAATATGAGAACACCCAGTAACCGGAGCACGTGGAGAAGGAGTGGCTCCTCAGACTGTTTCACTGAGTGTCAGGCCAGCAGTGTCCCCAAATCCAAGGGGACCTGGTGACAGACGAGGCTGTGGGCTGCCTCCGTCTCAGCTGGGGTAGCGCCGTGATCTCACCGGTCTCTGGGCCAGAGCTTTGCCCAGAGCAGAGGACGGAATGTGTCAAGTAGGAGAAGAACCATGTTTGTTTTCAAATGGACGAGGAGATCCCCGACCTTCTCTGCCATCAGGGATGGCAGAAAGCTCCATTCCTGGGGCCAGGAGATGGGACCAGGGCAGAACTTGGGGTGGTCTGGGGAAGGCAGGGGCCAGCAGGGAAGCCCTGGCGCCACCTCTGGGCTGTGGCTGGAGAGTTTTTGGGGGTGAGTCTGTCTTTCCCAGACAGCCTCGCTGCAGAGTGTCCCTGTGCCCCTCCCCCTTTGCTCCGTGAAACTCTCCACTTGACTCTGAGCTCTCTCCCCAAAGGTGTGGCCCAGGGGAGTGGGGTGGGGAGACCTCGGTCCCAAAGGGCTTCCTTAGGTACAATAAATGTTGCACAGATGGTGCCCTGCCGGGTGAAGTCCCTTTCGCCAGACCCCTCTGGGGCCTCAGGTCCTTAGGCTAGCTCCTGGCGGGAGTGGGGGAGAAGCAGGTGCTGGGACAGGGCACGTGGACCCCTGATAGTGTCACTTTGGTTTGGGCTTCTGAAAGGCCCAAGAGAATGTGTCCTTCATTCACCAGAAGAGACCTGACAGCCCCAGGAGAGGGGGCAGCTTCCTGCCCTGTGGTTGGAGCAGCCAAGGTTGGTTTTTCTCTCCCGGTTCAGTTGTCATGGAAACTGGAGCTTCATCACAAACAGGGTCTCAGATCCTACAAGTCTCCTGACACCTGGGCTTGTCCTATACACGTGTTCCCTGGCACTGTCTTCACGTCTTACCCGTTTTGCTACAAAAGCTGAGATACTGGGGAAAACCATTCAAATACCGGCTCCTGTGAGCTAACGCCAGAGGGATGGACATCGTCAGCCCTTGCAAAGGCACCACACTTGAGAGACAGGAAGGCTTGTGCCCCCCATTGCATCCTTCCGTCCTCACGTGGGCGCGGGAGGAGCCCGGCAGGAGCTGCAAGCCCATTTTGGGTGGTGCAGGTGAGAGAGCTGAGGTCTGGCATGGCTGTAGTGCTTTCTCACCATCTGAGTCCCACTTGCCGAGATTGCCTTGTTTCCATGGAAGTCCCAGTGACTCATAGATGCTGCCTTCCCTGACTGCTTAAAGCCACTCAGGTGACACCAGAGCAGGTGACCTTCCTCAGAGTCTGCTCCGGCCCCGCCCCAAGAGAGGCTTAAGTGAGGTCAGACATAGTTTCTGGCTTTTGGCAAACAAGCAGCTGGGCAGCTTGGGGGAGCACGGGTTCCAGGCCTGGCTCTGCTGTTGGCTCACTCCTCTGGGGCCTCAGGTTGCCATCCTTGTGGCCCCTGGTGGCCTTGCTGGCTCTGACACGCTGGCTTGCCATGGAACCAGTAAGTCCCAGTGTCTTCCTGAAGAGGACGAGTCTGCCAAATGACACCTTCCAGCCAGGGGTCAGAGGGGACTAGGCCACATCTTGCCCACTCCCTCCTGGTACAGGAGGGAAAACAGGCCCAGAGAAGGGAAGGGACTTGCCTGGGTACACACAGCAAATCCCCGGGATTCCAGCCCAGCAGTGCTTGGCTAGAGTCCCACGCTGTCTTGCTGCAGAGATCCTGAGGAAATATCGAAGGAAACCTGCGTCCTCCCAGACTGGGGATGTTCAACCCCAGGGTCCCAGGGGAAGGGGCCAAGGAGGGCTCAGTGCATAGCCAGAGGAAAGCCCTGACTGAAGAATGCCTTTGCTGACCTGGGAGCCAGAGGGGGTGGCAGTCAATGATGGGACAGAGCAGAAAGATGTTGTTTGGGGGCATTTGGGGTTGGGCTGGGTATCAGGCAAAACTCTTAAAACTACAGCACTTCTCGGGTCACCTTATGTCCTAGAGGGTCCTAACAGGCAGGGGCCACAGGCATTGGGCAGGATGGGGGCGCTGGTCTGAGGGAGGTCTCCCCTGGAGGAGGTGAGGCTTGAGGAGGTGGTGGGAGATGTGGGAAGGGAGAGCTCAGCCCCCGGATTCAACATCAGCACCGTTTATTTGTAGGATGTGGGGCCCGGCTTGGGAGGCACAGGAGTCGCCTTGGGTTCTTAGAATATTGATGTACGTCCACACCAGTCAGTCACAGCCAGTGGTCAGGGCCCCTCCCCTCCAGTGCCTTGCCCAGCCCCCCGCCTCCGAATCACCCAGCAGCTAAAGCGTAAATGCCCTGCTTCTCCCGGGGGGTCAGTTCTGAGAGGTCAGTGCTCACACTGTGCCAGTGGTTCCATTTTTTGAGCATCTCTGCTGTCAAGAGGACTGTACAGACGCCACTCCCGCGCTTACCCAGCCCCTGGGAAGATTTCGGCCTCAGAGGTGTCTAGACAGCATCACCAAACAGTAAACGTCCTGAAAGTGTCTTCATTTCGTGATCAGGAGCACATTTGACCCAGTGCTGGAGATCTGAGCCTGTGAGCAGGAGATGAGTTCCTGGGTTTCATGTTGAAACAACACCATTCACTTCTTGGTTAGGGAAGCAGCTGCTGCTGATACTGCGGCTGTTTTTTGTTTGTTGTTTGTTTGTTTTTAATACTGAAGTTTTCCAAGTTGTGTTTTTCCCCAACTTGCTTCGATGTGGAAAATCATGGTGTCGGGTGCTTCTGTTGAGTGGCACCTTAGTAAAGGTTTCTGCTTCCAGACAAGGCTTCCAGAATTTGAATTAAGGCACTGCCAGGTATCCCCTGGGAAAGGTTGAGCCCCAGAGGAGCTGTGGGGACCCAGGCCCGGTGTACTCGAGCAGCACCCCAAGAAAACATGCCTCCCAGAGCTGGACTCCTTCTCTGAAGGAATGCAGGTGGCTGGATGACCCGGGCACCCATTCCCGTGGGTTGCCCACTCTATAAACAACACTGAAGTGTCAGTGTGGAAGGGCCTACAGACACCATCAGATAACTAGGAGAGGTGACTTTGGGTTGGTGCAGCTTTTCATCCTTTGTGAAGTACTAGAGTGCCCGGCACTCACATCATCCCCACAGCTACCCACGTGGCAGGTCTGTTTTCAATCACAGTTTTTGGATGAGGATGTTCTGGCACAGAGAGGGTAAGTAACTTGCCCAAGGTCACACAGCTAGCAGGTGGCAGGGCCCAGATTAGAGCTTTTAACACCCTGCTGTACAGTGTGGAGGGGCTGAGCCTCTCATCACAGTGGGTCCTGCAGGGCGTTTGTAATGATGTGCAGGTGGGGAGAGTAGGGGACATGCCTCCTCCAGGCCCCCTCTCTGTTCTTTAAAACCGGAGCAGCCTGAGGCAAGGGCTCTGGCTGAGGGCTCCCTACCCCATGAGCCAGATAATTACTCAGGACAACCCTGCCTGCATCATGTGGCCTCATGGCTCCGAAGTCCTCTGAGACCATCAGGCATAAACCACCAGAAACCCACCGGCTTCCCAGTGAAGCCGCCCCTCCATGTGGATGCCCCTCTCCAGGGGAATACTGGAGTAACAACAGGCAGGGTAGCAAGGGCCCTTAGCAATCACTAATCCTGGGGCCTTGTGTTAGGAAGGATTCTGAGGCCATATCCGGGCCCCAACAGAGAGAGTATGTGACCAATTGATGATACTTGCCTTGGACTCAGAAGTGGTGGGTGCATCTGTTTGCTATCTTTGATCTAGTCCCTGCTTTACAGAGGAGGAAACAGGCACAGGACGGGGATTAACTTGTTCAACAGGATGCTGTTGATTTGGGAGCCATAGTCCCCAACCAGGCTGGTCCCCCGCACCTGTCCCGGTCGTGAGAACTGCGTTTTGATGAAATGAGCCGCTCAGCGCCCATGGCAGCCCCTTCGTTCTCAGCCACGGAGCCACGCCACACACAGCAGCGCAGATCCCGGGCCAGCGTGCGGTGCGGGCCGGAGCAATGCCCCACCGACTGAGGTCTGCACAGGCATGCGGTGATCCCTCGGGCTCTGGCTCTGCTGGCCCCCCACCTCCCAAGGCTGCTGGTTTGGGCACTATTGGGGCCAAACCGAGGGCCACTCCCCGCCACCAGTGCCCCCCTCCGTGCATTGTCACAGGCAGAGGCCCTCATCATTCCATTGACAGGGCACCTAGGGTGTGCCAGGGGCTGCATCAGGCCCGGGAAGAGAGCCATTGGCAGGTAACCTAGGAATTGGAATGAGCTAGACATGATGATGATGATGATGATTTTTCCCATGGACATAGAACCAAAGACTATGTTGAAAAAAGGAGCAATTTGGTCAAATTGCTCCACAAGGGGCTCCGCTCCTGCTTGGTCTTGGCCCAGTCTCTGCCCTGAGGCTGTGATCGGAGTGGAAGGTACTGCAGAGGGAACCATTCTCATTCCACCCCTCATCCTGCAGGTGGGGCAGAGAGGCCCCAAGAGGAAGGCTCCAGCCCCACATCCCACGGCAGAGCCAGGAGCACAGGTCCCCCTGCCCTGGTCTCAGCCTCCCTATTCTCTAGAGCAGTTTGGACCCTCTGGGTAACCATACCTTCCCCGCTCTGTTCTCTGGCGTGGGGAATCAGAGCATCCTTCCCCGTGAACTGTCTCCACCCTCCTTCCTTGGAATTGAGCGGTTGGGCCCCAGTGCCCATCCCCAGACATCACGGAGGTCTCTGGGCCACTCCAGGCTTCCCCCACAGCCTCTGTAAGTGGCCCTCCATCTGGGATAGCCAGCATGTCCTAGGCCTGGGGACCATTCAACTTCATGGACCCAAGATGTGAAAACTGCAAAAGAAATGTCTTTATTCTTTGAGCCTTCTTAATATTTACAAAGAACAAGAAGAACAGAACTGAGATTGGCTTACACAGTGGGTGGCAGATGCACAGTGCGTAACTCTGGCTTCTGGAACGGCCAGCAGGCCAGAGCAACGGCCCGCCGACTGAGGTCTGCACAGGCCCGCGGGTGATCTGTCGGGCTCTGGGCCGGTTGGAGAGGGGCCGGCCGAGCCCGGCTCCACCGCTCCCAAGGCTGCAAGGGCTGGCTGGGCAACTGCCTGAGAAGCCCCTGCCCCGATCCTGCCCTCCCCCTCCCCTCCCCCCCCCACATACAAAGGGAAGGCTCTCGAGAGGCTACACCACTGCCCAGCCCACTCCTCACCAGGAGAGCTCCCGGGGTCCCCAACACCCCTGCAGGCCAGCGGTGGGGACCGAGGCCCTCCCAGCCCAGCTAGAGGTAGCCAAAGACGTTGAAGATGGGCGGGGGCATGGCCGGTTTGGTGGGGATTGGCTTCAGAACCACGGGTCTGTACACTTTCTGCCCCGGGCCTTCCACATCCTTGCAGAAGTGGGCCAGCTCGCTGGGGGAAGCCGAGCTTTTCCGCCAGAGGCCCAGACTGGGGAGCGGGCTCTGAGGCAAGGCCCCCGCAGGGCCTGGGTAGACGGGCTGTCCATGGTACTGGAAGGGGCAGCAGCTCCAGGCATTGACACGGCCCACCAGGGAGACCCCAGGCATCTTGAGTGGCTCCTTTTCAGCGGGTGCCCTTGGGGATGAGGGCACTGGGGCTGTCTCGGGCCCCAGGAGCTCCAAGCCCTTGCGGTGTTTCTTACCCTCATAGGGAGGTCCCTCCCTGGGGCCCAGTCCCCCCTCCAACCCCACGGGGTAGCTGTGGGTGGGCCGTGGCTCTTCCCAGAAGGAAGCGGGCAGCTGTCTTTTCCTCATGGGCACCTGGCCAGGCCTGGCAGCTTCTGGATCCGGCCCGTGTAGGGTCTGCTCCTTAGAGAGACACTCCTCCCTGTAGGGGTTCCCCAACGCCTTCTCCTTGCAGCACCCACCCCCGCTGGGGCTGGAACTGTGGCCAGAATCAAGGGGCAGCCTCCCAGGCCGGTCCTCGGACCCCCTTTTCAGGTGAGGCTCGGCCCCTCTGCCGGGGAGGCCCCGCGGGAGCCGGGAATACTTCTGGGAGAAGCGTTTGAGCTGCTTCTGCAGGTACTTGCGGTGGTCCACCGAGCGGCGGCAGGGTGCAGACTTGTCCAGGGCCGCCTTGATGTCGCTGGATGCCAGGTTCACAAAGTTCAGCAGCATCTTCACGTCACTGTCGGATGCCATCACCAGGGGACCACTGCACGGGGCTTTCCATGAAGAGGGTGGTTCTGCAGGCGGCTGGCGGCTCCAGGGAAGGGCACGGAGCTGACCTGGAGGGGCACAGCAGCCGCTGGAGTCTCTGAGCAACCACACTCAGCCCTCCCCAAAGGCCACGTGGCTGCAGACAGCGGTCCTCACTGCAACACCCCTCAGCCCTAGACAGAGTCCTGGGTCACGGGATGCTCATTCAAGCCTCTGAGCATTCCCAGGGCATCTGTGATGCACAAACACATTTCGTCTTCTTGGGTCTGTTACCCTGCACATGCAGCTGAGGCTCAGAGAGGTCGGGCGACTTGCCCAAGGCGACCCAGCCACAAGTGGCATTGCTGGGGCTGGAGCCCACTGTGTCTCCCACATACCACGCCGCCGGCATGCACAACCTGCCAGCAAGGTTTTCATTTCTGAGCCGAGGCAACCGCTCCACTTTAAGGCAAGGCCAAGCCCCCTGTCTCCCCGGCGGTGCCCTCCTCCTCCCACCCCCGCCCCCAGCCCTGCTAGCATCCACCCCCCTCCTCAGTCCCCACGCTCCACCCACAGTTCTCACGCAGGACAGGCAGGACCCCTGTCTGGCACTCAAGCCGAGGCCTGCCTGGCGGGCTGATCTCAGGCTGTGGGCAGCAGGGACTCCCCCGTAGAAGCATCTGCAGCAATTTCATGCCTCCTCGGCCACCACCCGCAGCACCTCGCCCCTCCCCCAGGCCCCAGCCTGCCCCACGTCCCCACCCAGTGGGGCCTGAGACGCCTGGACCTCCACACTGACCGAGGGTGCGGGGCCCCGGGCCCCGCCAAGGTGGCCCGGCAGGTTCCCCGCCGCAGACCTGGGCCAGGCCCGGCGCAGCCGGCGAGCTCCGTGGTCCGGCTGGAGGCAGTTGTGCAGCCCTCGAGCGGGCTGAATGGAGGACGAGTCCCCGGAGCTGGGGGGCCCCTCAGGCCAATCAGGAGCGCCTCTCCAGATACAAAGCATCCCAATCAGGCGGCAGCGCCCCGTTCCCACATTCTTTGCCGTCACAAATTGTCACCATGGGGACCATCACAAAAAAGACAGCTCCCAAATGCAATCATTTCCCGGTAAATTTCTACCCTTCAGCCCACTCTCCCTCTCGGCCTCCACGCCCCTCCTCCCCTTGACCTCGGTTCCCTGTTTTCTCGAGGGGGCGGGGTGTGTGTGTGTGTGTGTGTGTGTGTGCGCCCGCACGCGCGTGCGCGCACGAGCGCGTGTGTATGTGTGTGTGTGTGTGTGTGTGCGCGCGCGTGCACGTTTAAAAAGTCCAAGATTGAGGAGGGGCTGGGCCCAGAAGAGATGGGCTGGCAAAGCTCGCCCAGACTCCAGGCCTACAGCTGCCACGCTCCAGTGCAGACAGACAATCGGATGGGGTGAGCGGGGCGGGCTGCTTTCCCCGCTGTCCCTGAGTGTTGAGTGGCTCTCTCTGCTCTCTCTCTCCCTCTTTCCCTCTCTCCTCTGTCCTCTCTCTCTCCCCACCCCCTTCCCAAGGCATCGGGCACTGGCAGGCCCGCGAGGGCGGGCAGCACACTGATGTTGGAGAGGTAGCCAGGGAAGGACGCGCTAACGAGGTGCTGGGATACCCATGGGAAGGGAGCTGGGCTCTCAGGAATCTTGTCTTTATGTTTGCTTCCTCAATTGAGCTGCACAAAGCCTGAATTGCCCATTCAGCGCGGCCGGACAAAAGGTTGGCGTTGCACGGTCCCCTAGCATTTGTAGTCAAACAGTTAGGGACTTAAATCGAGTCGTCATGATGGAGAAAGAGGTGGACAAAGCCCATAGAATTGCCATCAGCAAACATTTTCCTGTGTCATATTAGCCAGTCTCCATGGCTCCCCCTGGCCTGGGGACAATGGCACAAGTTTGCACACTTGGCTACTGTCACCGTGCCAACGCTGGCGGGGCCCGCAAGCAGGGCCGCTCTGAGCAAGCAAGGGAGCCTAGAGCCAGCCGCTGGCCCTGCCCACTGACTGGCCAGAGGGAAGGTGAGGCCGCAGGCGGAGGGAGGCTGCCTGGGAAATGCTGATGGGCGAGGCCTCCGTGCCAGCCAGCTGGGTGGGCCCCCACCATCTCACGCTCTGCCTCTTCTTTCCCCTCCTCCTCTCCTTCCTCTTCCTTTCTTTTTCCCCTTTCCTCTGCCACCTTCTCCTCCTGTCCCCAGCCAGCTGACACCAACCCACACCTTGGCATCACAACCTATAATGCCAAGGACTCCTCTCCAAGGCTCCCACTCCCCCAGACTGGGAGCACTGGCAGGGCAGGAGGACTCACCCAAGAGTGGCGGCCCCACCCCCTCCTGCTGGCCAATAGGCAGCCGCTGCCGGCACGAGGCGCCTGCCCACAGCCCCGGGCTCCAGGCCGCCTCCTCTCTGGCCTGAGAGTCTCTACAGGCAGAATGACGGGTTCGGAGGAGAATTCAGTTTAGGCATTTACGAGCCAGTGCACTGTTCTCTATGCCCTCTTCCCCTGCTGCTGAGATGCAGGTGACCTCGGGCCAGAGCATCCTGGATTATTGGCCCGTATCTGCAGCAGCGTCTGTGTGGCTGAGGGCTAAACCACTGTCATTTTAAACCCCTGAGATTTAGGGGTTATTTGTTTCTGCAGCATAACCCAGCCCACCCTGACGGGTAGAAGCAAGAAACATCCCTTCTGCTCCAAAATGCCCTGCACACACACGGCTGGAGAAAACACTCTAATGCCTGAGGTCACCAGGTTAGGCTCTGGAACTGCTCTCATCACGGCTCCCCGCTGCCTGCTGCCTGGTGGAGGCTGGGTCAGCCAGCCTGATGTGCGTTCCAGTTCCTCCATAACCCAGCGCCGGCCCAGGAACCACCTTCTCCATTACTCTCTGCTGGGAGACTGGCCTCAGACCACCCCAGCCCCATTCCTGCCTGGCCTCCTGCACACTCTGTGTCTGCTCCTGCCTGCCCCTCTCTCTGGAACGCCTTCTCCCTTCTAAGAGCGTCGAGATGCTCTCGGGCCACTCTGCTCAGACCTCAGCTTCCTTTTAGACTCCAGGGCACCTGCGGTCACTCCAGCCCACCTGATGCTGCCTGCCTGTGACAACATCCCCTTGCTTTTCAGCCAGTAATGGACCCTCGTCCCCAACAGGTCCCTGAGCTCCGTGGGAGTTGAGTCTGCATCTTTAAAAATCTCCAGAGCTCTTAACACTGGCTGTTCTTCCACCAAATACTTTTTGAGGAAAGAGGGAAGGAAGGGAGGGAGGGAGAAAAAAATGGGGTACAGACAATCAATACTTGTAGGGCATCTGGTACGCACTGAGACGCATGCACATGGACCATCTCACGTGGCCCTGAGACAGCTCCGAGGGTGTGTGTGTGGCCATCACAGAGGAGGAGCACGAGGTGCAGGTACTTTCCCAAGGCCCCGCAACTACTAACTGGCAGAACTTGAACTTGAAGCCAGGACTGTGTGTATACAAAGCCCGTGTCAGTCCCACTAGCCCTCGCTGATTCCCTGAGCTGTCAGGAGGCCTCGCAGACCAGATTTTCTACATCAAGTCCTGGGTTCAGCTCTTCCGTCCTTTCGTTGGAACGTGACTTTCAACTTCCGACTCAGGAACTTGGGACCCGTAGCTATCGGTGACCAGGCGAGGGGAGTGGGGCCAGCTGTGGCTTGAGCTGTGGCCTGAGAACCTGATCCACGGCCCCACATGGACGCGGCCGCACCCCAGGCCTCAGGCCAGGCCTCTGGTGCTGCCGGTGACCCCTGCTGGGGAAGGCTTCTCCGTGATTTTCCAACGGGCCGTATAGACAGGTGGGAAAACATCACTAATAATAATCATGCCTCACTCTAGAGAGTCCTTCCACAGTCATTCTCTCATTGTGGTCCTGGTCCTGTGCAGGGAGTGAATTGTTCTCCCTATTTATAGTTGGTGACACACACAAAAACAAGCCTCAAACTTCTGCTTCTTGGGCCCAACTCAGGCAACCCTGTCCCCTCAGCATTCTTCAAGGCCCAGCTCAAACATCCAGGAAGACTTCCGCCAACTGCCAGCATTGTATACGACACCGTCTCCCGTCCCTCCATTTACAGATTCAAAGGTGAAGTCTAACCTCCCTGGCTTAACACAAAAGGCCCTTTGGAATCTGACCCCTACTGGGGCCTGGCACAGAGTAGCTTCTCATTAAGTGTTTCATGAATTAAATACTTCAGCCATCCTGCCGAATAGAATTTATCCTGTCGGCTAGAAGCAACTGCTTCCTGTCTAGTGTTATTGTTTATCGCTTGCCCCACCCTCCCAGCCTTGCCTGGCAAGCTCCACGAGAGCGGGGCGCTTGTCTGCCGGTTCATTTCTGTATCTCTGCTGCCTAGAATGGCCTTGGCACAGAGCAGGCCTTCATGACTGACCCTTGTGGCTGCCATGGTTGCACTTGATGAGAAATTGTGTGTTCCTTCTCTACTGTGTGTGCCTTGAAAGCAGGAAGCTCTGTTTCGCAATTGCATCCCCCTGCGCCACAGCAGGGGCTCTAGAAAGCTCTGTTGAAAGCAAGTGAGCTGTGCTGACTCGAACTTGAGGGTCCCGTCCCAACCATCTGCTGTCATTGCCGTGGATCTCCTACATCCCAGTCTTGTTAACCCCGCCTCAAGTTTATCCACACTATTCATCACGAGGGACTCCATTTGGTACCTACTATGTGCCAGGACCAGAGGGTGCCAGGGTGGGCGCATTTGGCTTGCTCCTCTATTCCCAAGGCAACTTACTGGAGGGGAGAGATCAACTTTGACTTGATGATTAAGCATCCATCTTTGGGCCCATCTAGCGGTGAAACGAACGACACCCTAACTTTCCTTGGCTTCCCAAACAAACTACTAGGGACCACCCATCCGGAATCTCTGGATGTCATCTGACATGGTCCTCTTCTAGAATTAGCTGACACAGGTGCAGCCTGAAACTGAAAAGCTAAAGGAGGCAGTTGGCCGTGTCTTGTGCCAGCCCAGCCAGAGGGAGCCTAGAGAGGTGATCTGGGGCAGTGCGCTTTCAAACTGCTTTTATGCAGAGAAGCCCATTAAGAAATAGTGTGTGGGAGTGCAACGTGTAAAACAGTGACAGCAGTGTGCGGTGAGTACAGATTGATTTTGCACACGCAAATGCATACTTTCTACTTATTTTGCAAACAGTGGATTAGAGCAAGGAGTCTGTTTTGATGACAGGGAATGTGGAAATAAGGGCCTGTAGATTACATTCTGACATCAGCTGTACTGTCCAACCACCCCCGCTCAGGAAACGTACAGAGGCTACACTGGGGGCAAGGGCACAGTGGTCCAGCCAGCATCTCTGTGGATGTATGACGCGGACATCACAAGATGATTTATGTAACCTCCTTACATAATGGGAGTATTTCTACGAAAGACCAGCCTGAGGCTTGCTGTCAACTGTAATTAGAGCAGACGGGCTTCCTGCTTCCTTGTAATGGGAGGTGTCGGGTTGAAATTTGGCTGCTGGGCCGAGGGCTTCTGGCCTTGGCGACCTTGCCCCACAACTGAGGCTGAACATCAGCATGGCTGTGCCCTCAGAGCAGCTAGAGACCTCACGATGACCTGGAGAAGTCACAGCCCAGCTCAGACTGTCCCTGTGTCCTGGGCCACAGCTCGACTGCAGGGCCAGAGACAAAGGTCAGTGTGACCAAGTCCCATATTGGAAGTGATTTCACTGCATTATTATGAAGCCAGAAGGGAGACTGGCTTTGGAGATAAGACCTCTGAACTCGGCCCATACCTGGCTGTGTGATCTTGGACCAGTCACTCACCCTCTCTGGGCCTCAGTTTCCTGGCTGGATTACATTAGCAGCTCTCAGCCTCCATGTTGCACACATGGACATTGGTGTGGGGCTGGTGTGTCACAAGTTAGTGTTATTTACAAATGTTCCAAACTTAGAAAATGTGCTTTTTCCTAACATAAATTAGAGCAGATTCAGCATAATAAAATTAGGTGAACTCCTTTGCATTCTCTTGTGCTTTCTGGAAAGTTATATGAATGAGCAGGTGAGTCTGAGGACCCAACTCTCCAAGAAGAGAGGCTAGAGCCTCAAATTTTCATTCATCACATGGGGTCTCAGGAAGCGCAGGGCTCAGAGAAAGAATTTTATGTTGAATGAGGTGAGAACAGACATCCATGCCTTGTTCTTGCTCTTAGGGGGAAAGCATTCAGTCTTTTACCATTAAGTATGATGTTAGCTATAGGATTTTTGTAGATGCCCTTTATCTGGTTGAGAAAGTTCTCCTCTATTCCTAATATGCAGAGAGTTTTTTTTAATCATGAATCAGTGTTGAATATTGTCAAATGATTTTTTTCATCAATTTATATGATCATGTGGTTTTTCTTGTTTAGCCTATAGATATGGTGAATTATACTGGCTGATTTTCAAATATTGAACCAGCCTTGCATTCCTGGGGAAAACACTCCACTCAGTTAGGGTGTATAATTCTTTTCATATATTGCTGAATTTAATTTGCTGATATTTTGTTGAGGATTTTTTTTTTTTTTTTTTTTGCTCTTCTCTATGTTCATTCGGTGTATTAGTCTATAGTTCTGTTTTTTGTACTGTTTTTGTCTGGTTTTGGCTTCATGGTAACACTGGCCTCATAAAATGAATTTGGCAGTGTTTCCAAATTTTTTTTCCTAGAAGAGTATAAAATTGGTGCTAATTCTTTAAATGTTTGGTAGGATTCTCCCATGAAAATATCTGGGCCTGGGGATTTCTTTGGGGGGATGTTTTTAACTACAAACTCAATTTCTTTAATAGTAATAGGATTATTCAGATTATCTACTTCATATTGGATGAGCTTTAGTAGTTCGTAGTGTTTGAGGAATTGATCCATTTCATCTAAGTTGTTGAATTTATGTGCATAGAGTTGCTCATAGTATTCTTTTATTATCATTTTGATGTCTGCTGTATCTGTAGTGCTATCTCATTTCATTCCTGATACTGGTGATTTGTGTCTTCTTTTTTGGTCAGCCTTGCTAGAGGTTTATCAATTTTATTGATCTTTTCAAAGAACAAGCATTTTATTGATTTTCTCTATTGTCTTTCTGTTTTCAATTTCATTGATTTCTACTCTTTATTATTTCTTTTCTTCCCCTTTCTTTGGGTTTGTTTTACTTGTCTTTTTCTACTTTCTTGAGCTTAGATAATTGAGATTTTCTTTTCTAATGTAAGAAGTTAGTGCTATAAAATTTCCTCTCAGTGCTGTTTTAGCTGCATCTCACAAATGTTGACATGTTTTATCTTAAATTTCCATCAATTCAGTGTGTCTTTGGTATTTCTCTTGATATATCCTCTTTGACCCTGTGATGGTTAATTTTATGTGTCAACTTGACTGGATTATGAGGTGCCCAGATGTCTGGTTAGTCATTAGTTCTGGGTGTGTCTGTGAGGGTGTTTCTGGAAGAGATAAGCATTTGAAATAGTAGACTGAGAAGAAGGCATTGTCCTTCCCAGTGTGGGCGGGCATCATCCAATCTGTTGAGGGTCTGAATAAAACAAAAAGCAGAGGAAGGGAAGATTTCTTCTCTCCCTGCCTCCCTGCTTGAGCTGGGACATCGGTCTTCTCCTGCCCTTGAACTGAACTGAGATTTACATATTCAGCTCACTTGGTTCTCAGACCTTTGGACTCAGACTGGAAGTACACCACCAGCCTTCCTAGGTCTCTAGCTTGCATATGGCAGATCATAGGACTTCTCAGCCTCCATAATCACATGAGTCAATCACATAATCACATGAGTCAATTCCTCATAATAAATCTCTCTCTCCCATATATATATGTGTGTGTGATTACACAGATTAGACAGATAGATAGATAGATATAGTTTCTCTGGAGAACTCTGACTAATTACAGATAATTACAGACCCACTGATTACTGAGAAGCATGAGAGGTATGTTGTTTAATTTCCAGTGCCTAGAGATTTTGGGAGTAATCTTTCTGCTATTGATTTCTACTTTGATTTCATTATGGTCAGAGAACATACACAGTATAACTTGAATTCTTTTAAATTTGTTGAAGTTTGTTTAATCACTCAGGGTATGGTCTATCGTAGCAAATGTTCCACAAGCACTTGAAAAGAATGTATGGTCTGCTGTTGTCAGCTTGAGGGTTCTATAAATGTCAGTTAGATCTTGCTGGCTGATGGTGCTGTTCAGTTCTTCTACATTTTTGCTGCTTTTCTGTCTGGTAGTTCTGTCAGTTGCCGAGAGAGGGGTGTCTAAGTATTCAACTATAATTGTGGATTTGTCTGCTTCTCCTTTCAGCTATATCAGGTTTTGCTTCATATACTATGCAGTTCCATTGTTTGATGTGCAAACATTTAAGATTGCTATGTTTTGTTGGTTGATTGACGCTTTTAGCATTATGTAATGCTTCTCTTTATCCCTGGTAATTCTCTTTGCTCTAAAGTCTACTTTACTTGATATTAATATAGCCACTCCTGCTTTTAAAAATTAATGTTTGCATGATATATCTTTATTCATCTTTTAACTTTCAACCTGCCTATATAGTTATATTTGAAGTGAATCTCTTGTAGACAATATGTGATTGGGTCATTTTTTAATCCACTCTGCCAATCTCTTTTAATTTTTATACCATTTATGTTACATTAACTGTTGATACGTTAGGGCTTAAGTCTGCCATTTGGTCATTTGTTTTCTGTTTCTTTGGATATTTCTCTTTGCATAGTCTTTTTTAGTGGTTGCTCTACGTATTTCAGTGTACATACATAACTGTTACAGTCTATTAGTTTCAACACGTTGCCATCATTTTACTGTTGTCCTAAATCAGTGCTTCTCTACCCGATGCCATGCCCTTCCTGAGACCAACAAATTCAGAATCTTTTTTACTGGGGCAGTGGGGGGGAAGGTGAGGCAGGCCCTGGTATTTTTAAAAGCTCCCCAGGTGATTCTAATGTGCAGCCAGGATGGAAGTTCACTGCCTGGACGCTCTCTGACACTCTTTCCAGGACAGATAAATTGGGCAGGTGTAGGTTCTCACAGAGCCTGGAAACACGTCCAGGTCTGAAACTTCACTATAATTCCAAAGCTAGAAGTCACTTAGTACAGTGAAGCAAACCTGTGGATGAAGTTAGGAAGAATGAGACAGACACAGGGCCATCTCACCAAGGAGGGCCCTGTTCTCAGCCCGTGCTCAGTTTCTCTAGAAGTCAATGCTCCCTATTGTTCTAGAGGCTGGCCATTCACAAAACACCTGAGACACTGAGTGAGCAACAGGAGATTGGGGAAAGGCTCAGGATCCCTTCGCCACCGTTCCTGGGGCCAGTTCCCAGCCTTTTATCATTTCCTTCACAGATGCCCACTGTTCACATCCGTCCCCGGGCAGACATCACAGCAGGTCAGCACCCTCTCCTGCTGACCCCTGCAGTGGCTCTGTACCTTTCAGCAGCCTCCACCAAGTAAGATAAAGCCCATGGTCAATCCCTACCCAGCTTAAGGGCACCTTGAACTCTCTTAATTCACTTTATATCATGTTCATTCTTCACCTTCCACTGCCTCGAATCAAGGTTAGCTCGGAGCACAGTTATCAAATATCTCAGTTACTTTATGGATCTAGCTTTCAGACTTCATTGGTTAATTAATTCCTCCTGGTGAGAATCACCGTCCACTCTTATGTCCTCCTATGACATATGGTTACATATCCTCTATTCAGGGGCTGAGCAGCAGGTGAGTCTTTGGAACATTTTAAGGAAAAAGTGAAGGGCGAAGCCCCTGAGGGAGGCAGGGGCATGGGAGGCACTCGGGGCTCACACACACCTGGAGTGGAAGTTCGCTCCACCACTTCTTAGCTTTGGGACTTCGGGCAGGTCACCTTATCACACAAAGCTTCAGTTTTTCTCTCTGTGAAATGGGGACAAGGAGAGCTATGCGGGACTCTTCTAAGGATAGTCAGAGCTCAATGGCTCGGTTCCAAAGCATTTAATGAGCACCTACTATGTGCAAGGCATTCTGTGAGGTGCTGGAGATGTCGAAATAAATAAGACATCCATGCAAACAGCCTAGCAAATAGACCTCTTACTCTATGCTAGAGAATGTTCCCAAAATGTCATCTATATTAACTCCTTCATAATGAGCTGGCTGTTGCTATTATCCCCACTCTACGGATGAGGAGACTGAGGCACAGGCTGACTAGGTGACTTGCCTAAGACCCCACAGCCAGAAGAGGTGAAGCTGGAGTCCAACCCCAGCAGATTATTATGGTTTTATGATTAATCATCATGTTCAGTAAGCTCTGAGCCTCAGGTTCTTCATCTTTAAATGGAGCTAACAGTAGTTCCCAGGCAGGGCGGATAATGGGAAATAGGAAAGATCATCTTTGAAAAAGACTAACATGGTGCCTGGCTGATAGTTAATGCCCTTCCCTCACTTTTTCCTCCCCTCTGAGCTGGGTCCAAAACTGGCAGGTGAAGCCCACCTTGGGCATGTCTCACCCATAAAGGGGCTGATGTGACAGGAATGACACAGAAGTAGTGTCTTAGTACCCCTGTTGGGCGCCGCCAATGGACCACTGCCCCACATTCTCGCCACTGCCCCGTACTGATCCCTGCCACCCTCCACATGCCCATCACCTTGACTGTATCCGGCGCCTTTCTGATGTGTCTCTTCACCTCATCCAGGGCACCAGCCAGGAATGAAAGTCTGTTTAATCTCAACTGCCAACTCGGATTTGATTGGTAATGGCTGGCAGGTGCCCCCTGGAAAGATTCTGAGGGCCCCGCAGGGCTCAGCAGTTAGAATGCCCTGATCGGCTAGTGGTGTCTTCTGTGGGCCTGGATAGAGATGGGCTAGGTGTCCCTGAATCCTGTTTGATATCACAGGATGCAAAGCTAAGGGTATGAAGCTTGGCATTCTGGTAACCCAACCTCTGGGGTTTTCATCAAGGGATCAGGGCCCCAGAGACGGGAAGCGACTCCCCGAGGACTCAAGTGCTCACGCTTCCCAGGCCAGAGTTCATCAACTGAGTTCACCGAACAGAGACTGGGGTGTTAGGCGTGCTGGAGAATGAAGACAGTGAGAAGTTTAGTGCAATGGAGAGGAGAGGTTGCCACAGGGAGTGGGGCAGGAAAAGGCTAGAAAGGAAGGTTGTCCTCCATGTATATTTGGATACAGTAGGCACATAATAAAGTGTGCTGAGTATATAATTTAATGAACAACTTGAACATGGAGCAAAATGATTGGTTGGTTTCTGAGTCATCTTGGGAACTCAACAGATAGTCACCTAACAACCTGTAAACAGCAGGTGTCTCCTCAGTGCTCGGCCTTCCCAGCCACAGCTCTCCCTCTCGGCTGCTTTGCATAAACAACACACTCTCATCGTCAAAGAGGAGCCCTTGCCCCCTAGGAATGGGATTTTCCAAGAGGAGCATTTGCTCCCTGGGAATGGGATTTCCCAGGAGAAAGATGGTGGGGCAGGGGTCTGACTCCCCTTGAATACTGCGATGTGCTCAGAGTTTTATATCTGCCATCTTGTTTAATCCTCGATGAATGAATGAGTGAGTGAATGAATGAATGAATGAAACTTTCTGAGGTGGGCATTGTCCTTCCCATTCAACAGATTAGGAAACTGAGGCTTGGGGAGGTAGAAGAACTATTTCTTATAACTGAGCTGAGCAGCAGAAGAGCTGGGTTTGACCTCAGTCTGTGTCTACACCACAGCACCCCTCAGAGAAGGGGAGGGCATTGTCCCCTCTTGTCTGTCTCTGACCTCACGGATTTCCAGCCCTCTGCTCCCCGCCTGGAGCGCCTGTCCCACTTGGGTCATATACAGCAGACTCCTTTTCATCATCTAACTGCATTTCCTGACATCTGATCACAACTCTGTGTGTATCCCAAATCCAACCCAAAACACCCCTTTAAAGAATTCTCTGAACAAAGTCTTGCCACAGGAGAGGAACATTTGCATGATCAGCAAATGGGCTGTTCAGGCCTGCTTTGTGCATTCCATTCCCAGGGTCCCCGATGGGTCCTGATCAGGTAAGAGGGGAGTAAGAAGAGTTGCCAAGGTGAATGCAGCAGCCCCCTCACCTCCGTCCCGGCAACGAGCCTGAGCTCTCCTGGCCAACATCTCCCCCTTGTATTGCGTTCCTGTGCTTGGTACATGGTGTAACCGTTCTCCTTGCTATTCCTCAGTCGCCAGGCGCTTGGCCTTTGCATTTGTTGTTCCCTCTTCCTGGAACTCCCTTCCCCTAGATCAGTGGTTGGTAAGCCACAGCCCGCCACCTACTTGTGTAAAGTTTTACTGGGACCCAGCCATGCCCATCCATTGACCTGTTGTCTGTGCTGCTTTTGGGTGACAGCAGCAGAGCGGAGGGACTGTGGCAAACACCAGAGGGCGTGCAAACCCGAAGTATTTACTGTCTGGTCCTTCACAGAAAAGTTTGCCAACCCCTGCCCTGGATCTTTGCAGGCCTCACCCCTTCTCCTCCTTTATGTCTCGCCCCACTATCCCCCTGGTGTGTCTTCTCACCCCCCATCCTATCCTCCTCCTCTGCCTTATTCTTCTCCATCGCACTCACCTCCACGAAACACTCCGGATATTTACTCACCTGCTTTACTGTCTGCTGCCACTAGAGGTCAGTCGCACGGAAGGCAGGAACTTGGACTCTTGCTAACAGCTCTGTCCCAGTGCCTAGAACAGCACCTCACACAGGGTGCCCGAAAAATAAGTTCTCAATGAATGAATGTTTCCCACACTCCTGGGCATGGGTCTGGCCCATACCTCCGGGCCTCTGCCTCAGTTTCCTTTGCCAGATCTCTTGCCAGGTCTCTCCCCAAGGAGGCTGAGTCCCATCATGAATGGACGCCGTCCCCAGGAACACCCAGCCTGGGTTCAGGCAAGCCCTGTACCTCTTCCATTTCATGAAGGTCTCATCATATTAAAAACATTTCAAAAGACATTCTAAAGTGTCTTTTGAAGGTACAGAAATGGTGGTATTTTAAATGTTTACATGTGACAGAATAATGCTCTCCTAACACAGAAAATCACTGCAATATAATGGTGCAATTTGCAAGATAGTTACAGGGTTTATTTTCGATTTTAATTAATTAAATTCAGCTAAAATATTAATTAACCTCTATTAAAGTAAGCTAAAATAATTAATTTTGAAATAATTCAAATGAATGTTAACTTAGATATTAATCAATAGTGCCCAGGAGGACACAGGTGAATGTTGGAGAATCACTCTTGTTTTTTTTTTTCTTCAATCCTGTCAAATGGTCATCTCATTGGAGGGAACGTCCAAAGCCTGGACCAAAAAAAAAAAAAAAAGTGTCCAAAACCTCAATGCTGGGGAACTTCCACAGAGGCACCTGGAGCAGTGCAGGAGGGTCTTTGCCTTGGCGTCATCTTCACCTCCACTCCCACCCAGCCTGCCCCTGGGTCCCTGTGAGCTCCTATCAGATGCCCCCTTTTGGGAGCTGATGCTCCTTGAGACCACAAAGCACTGGCCAGAGCCTTACTTCCACTGTAAGGAGACACACTGGGGCTCAAGTGCACTCACCAAATCCTCCACCTGTGCGGGGCAGAGGATAAGAGCTGCGCCCTGGGGCAGCCAGATCTTCTCCTGGGTAAGCAGTTGGCCCAGAGAACATAGTTTTGATGGCTAGTTGAGTGGTGGTCATAATTTCTTCTGCAAAGACAGTGCATTTTTGCTTTTTTATGT
The DNA here is from genome assembly GCF_965194825.1 of Balaenoptera physalus. Classification (NCBI taxonomy): domain Eukaryota; kingdom Metazoa; phylum Chordata; class Mammalia; order Artiodactyla; family Balaenopteridae; genus Balaenoptera; species Balaenoptera physalus. The sequence continues at coordinate 10,950,997 of NC_138883.1, forward strand.
TGTTTGTTTTGTCTTGTTTTTTGGCCGCACCACGCGGCTTGCTGGATCTCAGTTCCCTGACCAGTGATTGAACCTGGGCCACGCAGTGGAAGTCTGGAATTCTAACCACTAGGCCACCAGGGAACTCCCATAGACAGTGCATTTTGTATATGAAAGTCCTGTCGACTGGCTCTTTACTTCCTGTCTTAACTGCCTGCCAGGACCCTAAGGGCTCCTGTGAATCTCTTTCTCTCCATCAGACACCTTGAACCACAGGACAGAGGTGGCAGGGACCTTGGAGGCCGTGAGAAACCCCATGGAGGTGGAGAGAGAGGGCTTTGGAATCACAGCCTCCCTTCTGCCACTTACCAGCTGGGTGACCAGAGGAAAGCCACTCAAGCAATCTGAGCCTCAGTTTCCTCCTCTGTCACCTACGTGTCATGCCCTTGGAGGAGGCCCAGGTAACACAGGCGTGTGCTTAGCCCAGGGCTGGCAGGTGGTCCACATTTCCCTTTGTGAAGGCCGCTCATTTTATCCGAGTCCCTTGTTAATCAGATGAGGAAACCGAAGCCGAGAGGCGAAATGGCTTGCCCAAAGCACCCTGGTGTATTAGTGGCATGGCGAGCTTCCCAACTCCAAAACCAGTGCTCCCACCCTCTCTTCCAAGCCCCTTTTCTTCACCATGGGTTGGTTTGGAGAGGAAAGTGCAGGATTCTTCTGTGGACTCTCGGCTTTGGCCTCAAGGGGCCACGAGAGGGCGCCCTCAGAATTGCTCAGGGTCTCCAGCGTTCAGGGTGAGGGAGCCTTTAGGTCCATCTGCCCCAAGGTTCATGGCCTCCCAGGCCCGCAGCCCATGCTCCTGCCCCATCAGGACTCTAAAAGGAGCCCTCCACGTGCCACCCCACCCCAGCACCTTGAAGGGATTCCAGAGCCCCTGCTTATCTCCCTCTTGCCTCCACCCTCCTGCCCCTCCACCCCAGGATCATCTAGTCTCTGTTTCCTGAGTAGTCTTGGGATCCTTGGAAACCCCGCATTGTTTTTGTCCAGCAGGGGGTTCAGGATCACAGCGATGTTGTTTGCTCGTTGCTTCCACCCACACTCCCATCCCTCTACCCACCAACATCTGCTCAGCACCCGTGGGTGGGCGGAGCCAGGCCTGGGGGATGGAGGAGGGCCCAGGGGAGTCATGCATGGGACACCGCCCCTGCCTCATAGAGGGAACGTTCCAGGAGGGGAGCAGACTTAGCTACAACACTGATGACAGGATGCTCTTCAGTGCCTTCCTGCGAAGCAAGCAGAGGGGCCGGGGGTGGGAGCCCCAGGGCGGGCTTCTGGAGGCCGGTTCTCCTGATTCGAATCCTAAAGGAAGCAAAAGAGTTGGCCAAGTAAAGAAGGCCCCTGGTTCAAAAAAGCCACGAGGGAAGACCCTTGCCTCTGGGTGAGGACCCCCACTCTGGACACTTCTCCCCATCTGTAAATGGGAATAATAATTAACACCTACTCTGCCTCTTCTTAGAATGAAAGAAGGCACAATGACTGAAAATGGAAGCAGGCTGGAAACTCTAAAAAACATGCCAACATGGGGATATATATTTCAGCACGAGTGTTTTCGTCATTCGCAGGGCTATACCCAGTAAGCCTCCAGTTCATGGTCTCCAGCACACATCCTCCCTCCCCTGACCTGCTGGCAGATGCATTTCCTGGGTCCCTAATGACATTCCCCTCAGGGATCCTGCTGCTGACCCCACCAAGGCCGCCCACCCCTCTTCCCTACCTTGGCTTTCCCCTGAGTCATTTTAAGGTCCCTGGATAAGGCCTATTAGAATAAAAGCAGGAAGAAAGGCAAGCCAGCCTCCCTGGAGGCCATCCTGCAGCTCTTAGAAGACTAAAGAAATGATCTTTAGACTATGGAAATGATCCCAGGCGACTATGGGCACTGTGCCCCCTGCACCCCAAGGGTGCTGGCCAGGAAGACCTGAGTCTGGGGTGAAGAGCACTGTTTGAATGTTGGCATTACCCCATCACCCTTTTTCCATCTTTTTAAACCGCACAAATGACAAGCTATGTCCAAGTTTCATTCTCCAGAGTCCTCCTGGTCTGGGGTAGGGGTAGAATGAGAGGTGAGCCAGCGGGATGCTGCAGCCGCCCCCTCCATGTGCCCAGTGGACCACTTTAAACATCACAGAAAGCATGCTTACGTTCTAAAGCCTGCAGTTCACTCTGTTTTGGATTCTCTCCTCACCTGGCCCTGCATCACCAAGTGTATTATTCTCCACTTCTCCCAAATACATTCCCCTCCCGAACAGCAGGATGGAGTCATCTGGGATCTCACCCAGGTGGGCAGGGAGGTATTGCCAGAGACCAAGCAGCCTCTCTGGGGGCTCTGGCTGGTCCGGGAGCCCCCCTGCCCCCAGGTGGGAGGCCTGCTGAGGGTCCTGGGCAATGGGTCCAGGATCAAGGGCTCAGCAGGGTTTGGGGAGGGCCTTTCTCTTCCTGGTCAAGGAGGAGTGGGACCACCACCACTGCTTTGAGAGGCTGGAGGTTCATATACCTACCCTGCACCCTTTCCAAACCTCTTCCTATGGAAGCCACCCTAAATGCCCATTTTAACCAGACTTCAGCTGGATTTGAAGGTTGAGATGATCACACAGGTCAGAATTTTTAGAAAGTCTAATAACACTCAGAGATACACTTAAGCATTGCTGGTGTGAGTATAAATTGGCATCAACTCTGGAGAATCCTTCGGCAGCATCTATTACAAGTGAAGTGGGTTTGCCCTTAGACTGAGCAACTCTACTCCCAAGAGTCAGTTCTGCAGAAATATGTGCACATGAATTGTGCATAAGATGTCTTTGGAAATCTTGTTTGCACTCAAGGAACAAACAAAAAAAAACCCAGACAAAAACAAAGACAAAAACCCCAAACACTTGGAATTTATACAATGCAGTAGTGCTGGAGTATGGAATGTTCTACAGCTACTGAAAAGAATGGCATAAACCTACAGGTGCTGACTTAGAAGGATCTCGAGATGGATCGTTTCATGAAAAAAAAAAAAAGGACAGAATTATGTGTATAGTTTGACCCCATTTGTGGTAAAAAAGAAAAGAAAAGAAAAGAAAAAAGTAAAGGTAAAATAAAGTAAAAGGGAATGCTGAGGAAAAGTTTGGAAGGAATACACCCCAAACTTATAACAGTGGTGATTTATGAAAGATTGTAGGGATGGGAGAGGGTTGAAGAAGATTTCATTTTTCAGTTCATAAACATTCATATCATTTGATTGTTTTCTTAATGAGCACGTTTTTATGCACAATGTTTTTGTCCTGTATATACTGGGTTGGCCAAAAATTCGTTCAGGTTTTTCTGTAAGATGTTATGGAAAAAGCAGAACAAACTTTTGGCCACAACCCAATATAATATATATTATATATGGCTTTGCGCCAAGACATCCACCTCAGAATAGTCTTGCTCAGAACTTTTGAAGTAGGTTGACACTAAAATCATTCATTCCCCAAACATTTCCTGTGTGAGCCCCTGTCTCCGTGAGCTCTGTGCTGGGTGCTGAGGACAGGAGAGACAAGGCCCCACGGGGAAAGGCAGGTCAACAGATAAGGACCTTACAGCCTGTCAGAAGCTGTCACAGGTGTTTTCCCGGGGACAGCAGGGAAAGGAAGCAGGCGAGGTCAGTTTCCCTGGGTGAAATCAAGGGGTGCTTCCTGGAGGAAGTGAGTACAGTCTTAGAGATGACTGGAGTGTATCAGATGGACCAGTGGGAATGCAGGAGTCTTGGGGGGAAAGCATTCCAAGAAGGGAGCTGTATCTAGCGTATTAAGGACCACAGTGGGAGGTGGTGGGCAATGGGGCTCGAGAGGGGGCAGGGACAAGGACAGAGGTGGGGCTCACCTCTCTCAACTCCTAGCTGTTGCTCTGACATGTAGGGACTCAGCCAGCAGAGGGCACTTGAACCTCCTCAAACTCCTGCTGGAGGAGTTGGTCCAATGGCCTAGGGTGGAGGACGCTGGGTTCTCAGGGCCCGCATTGGGTGCTGAAGGCAGGCGGGAGGATGTGGGTCGTGCGGTGAGTAAGACCCCGACACGGACGATGATGAGGGCACAGAGTGAAGAGCAGGGGTGCACGAGGGGCCATGGGGCAACGAGGCCACATGCCAGGCACTACAGGGGCATTTCCAGCCTTGACTCCCGAGGCAGAAGACAGCCCCACGTGCGGTGACCTCACAGATGATGCTTTCCTTTCCAAATGCGTGTATCTGACTTTAAAAGGAGAGTGGACTTGGACGCTTGCAAGTCGGGCTTGTAGCCGGGAAATGAATGGCTGGAGTCGACAGCGCTTGGAGGGCTGGGCCAGCCTCAGCCTGGTGTCAGTCGCCTCTCTCGAGGGCTCGGCCACTACCCCCGCCCCATCCTCTCTAAGCTTCTTCTCAGCTCCTCCCACGTACACGCTCCAGGTGCCTGATCTCCCAGCCCTGAGGACTCCCTGGTCATTCTGCCTGACACCCAGCAGATGCACCTGCGGGGCTGCTCTGTGCCTGGGCTTCCCCGGATGCTGGGACACAGCAGGAACCGGGGAAGGCCCAGCCTGTTCCATCATGTGCCAGAGACAGACCCTGAACACATCAGAGCTTCCGGCAGTGATGGGCCCCACACAGGGCATTAAACAGGTCTACCAGGGGCCTCCCTGGTGGCACAGTGGTTGAGAATCCGCCTGCCAATGCAGGGGACACGGGTTCAAGCCCTGGTCCAGGAAGATCCCACATGCCGCGGAGCAACTAAGCCCGTGCATCACAACTACTGAGCCTGAGCTCTAAAGCCCGTGAGCCACAACTACCGAGCCCACGTGCCGCAAGTACTGAGCCCACATGCCTAGAGCCCGTGCTCCGCAGCAATGAGAAGCCTATACACTGCAACAAAGAGTAGCCCCTGCTCACCGCAACTACAGAAAGCTCACGTGCAGCAATGAAGACCCAACACAGCCAAGGAAAAATAAATAAATAATATCCTTTCGGGGGTGTCCATCGTGTTAGGGGTCACAGCAGTGATTTTCAACTTCTTTATCAAGGATGTTCGGTCTTCCTGGGTCGTCTGATTTGGTGAGAAGCTTGGTCTCTCTGACCCTGCCAGGGAGGATGTCACCATGAACAAAAATGCAGGAGAAAGGAAGGCAGCCCCAGTCCACTTCCAGGTGGATCATTCAAGGCAGGTGTGGCCCAAAGTGTGAGCCTCAGATCCCAGACCCGAGCCTGCCCTGTCTCTGGAGCCCCCATCAGCCTCCATGGCCAAGGAGAGTTACGCACATGCGTTGTTCCCTAAAGATGCAAAAGAATAGAGAGTAAAAAGAGACTCTCACCCCCTCCCCTGCCCCAGCCTCCCAGGTCCCCTCCCTGGAGGCAGCCACATTTCCAGTTCTTGGCAAATCCTTCCAGAGATGGTCTAGGCAGCTCCAAGCTGCCGGTGTAGACACGCACGTTCTCCTTCCGTCTGTGTACGTTTGTCTACAAAGGGCAGCACACTCCGTCTGACCACGGGTCTGTGACAACTTTTTCTGCGGACTTTATTTTAGTGATTAGTCCACAGCAGTATGTAAATGAGCTCCTGCATAAAGGCAAGCTCTTAATTGGTCTCCCCTTCCTGAAGCCAGGATTCTGTTTCCAAAGCAGCTGTTCCAAGCCATGGTCCTCAAATGCCCCTGTAAAATTCTGTTACTGGGAGGTCTGTTGCCAATTAATTGTAACAACTAGTACATAAAGCACCAAAGTTTTGTGAATGATTTAATTGTTTTTCTGAATGAATGTCAGCAGATTTAAAGTTATTGCTCTAATAATACAAAAATGGGTTAGGAATCTTTTGGTTGCCTGTAATAGAAACAGTCCCAAGCTGTCTTAAATAAAAGGGAGAATTTATTTGCTCTTGTAAGCTGAGAAGTCCAAAGTAGTGTCAGCTGCAGGTATGGCTGGCTCCAGGATTCAGACAATGTATGTTATCAGGACCCGGTTGTTCTCTAACTCTTCCACATCCTCCCCTCTGTAGCTTAGGCCCCAGGATTCGCCTGTAGCAGGATGGCCATCAGTTCTGTCCCTACCTCATCTCAGTTTCCAGGTCTAGGAGATAAGAATAAAAATCTCTTTCCCAGAAGTCTAAGTGAGAAACTCACTGTCTCTGTATTGATTAGACAAAGCTAAACTGCAATAACAAATAGATCCCAGAATTATGTGATAACAGTTCAAACTATTAAATTGTATTTCACTCTCGTGTAATATCCATGGTGGGTATTCCTGGTCCTTCCTCCATATGGTTGTTCAAGAATTCTGACTCTTTGTATCTTGTGGTTCCATCATTGTCAGGGGCAAGAATCTACAAACTTTTCCTGTAAAGGGTCAGATGGTACATATTTTAGGCTTTGTAGTTCTCTATCACATCCTCTCCTTCTTCTTCTTTTTGAAACCTTTCTTAGCTTGTGGATCAGGCAAAAATAGGCCCACAGGCCAGACCTGGCTCACAGGCCTTAGTTGGCTGCCCCCTTGCCCTAGAGGCTCGTCATCTGTATCTAGACAGTGGAAGGGAAAAGAAAAACAAGTAGGTGACACACCCACTTCTTCCAACTCTTGGCCCAGCAGTGGCACAAGTTACTGCAGCCCAGGCTCCATTAAGTAGCCTCAGTCATGGGGCCACACCAAGCTTGGCAGTCTGCCCAGGAAGAAGAGGAAATGAATTTTTGGTGAGCAGCCAGCAGTCCCTACACAGTCTCATTGGCTCTTATAAGGTCACATGATTATCTATTAATGAATCTATGGGTGTATCAGCTAGTTTTGCTGCGTAACAAGCTGTATTGGTTTCCTAGGGCCACCATAACAAAGTACCACAAACTAGATGGCTTAAAACAACAGATATTGATTCTCACAGTTCTAGAAGCTAGAAGTCTGAAATCAAGATGTCAGCAGGCCGTGCTCCTTCTGAAAGCTCTAGGGTAGAATCCTTCCTTGCTCTCTTCCAGCTTCTGGTGGTTGCCAGCAATCCTTGGTGTTTCTTGGCTTGTGGCTGCATCCCTCCAATCTCTGCCTCCATCTTTGCATGACCTTCTCCTGTGTGCCTCCTCTGTGTGTCTGTATGCAAATCTCCCTCTCCTTTCTCTTATACAGACCTCAGTCATTGGATTTAGGGCCCACCTCAATCTTGTATGATCTTATCTTAACTTTATTACATCTGCAAAAACCCTACTTCCAAATAAGGTCACATTCACAGATATTGGGGTTAGAACTTCAACATATCTTTTTGAGAGACACAATTCAACTCACTACACAAGCTGTTCTGTCTTCTTACTCCAGAACCTCATAATGTGGTAAGTGCAATAGTAGAAGTGGACACACACAAAAGAATAACACAAAATCAGAGGTGGAGGAGAGGAAGATGGTTGGGGAAGGCTTTCTGGGTGGGAGAATGGCCAGGAACCTCAGAGGCGGGTCTGGGCTGCGGCAGTCACAGATGGACATGTCAACCATTCCAGGTCGGTAAGAAAGGCCCGGGGAGTGGACAGGCCATGAGGGAAGGAGCAAGAGAGAGAGGAAAGGATGGAAGGAGAGGGAAAGGAGAGGAGGGGGAGGAGAGGGAGGAAGGAGAGAGGAGGGGGAGGGGAGGGGAGGGAGGGAATTAACTCAAGACAGGTCAATGGGAATAAAGTTCAAGATACATGGAGAGATTCAAGCAAGTTGAGAATGACAAGTACGGCATGATAAAAATAAAACACCAAATGATCTACCCGTTTTCTATGAATTCGTAACTGTATGTAAAGGCAGTTTATTCTATTTTATTATTTTTTTAAATTGAAGTATAGTTGATTTACAATGTTGTGTTAGTTTCAGGTGTACAGCACAGTTATACATAAATATGCATACATATATTCTTTTTTCAGATTCTTTTCCCTTATAGGTAACTATAAAATATTGAGTATAGGTCCCTGTGCTATACTGCAAATGCATTTTAAATGGGCTCAAAGGAGACACCACAAAGTGACCACCATGGTTTCATGGTAGGGGTGTCACTGCAATATATGTGGCTGGACCAGGGAAATTCTAATTATATCTATAATGTTCTGATTTTTGTAAGGGATAATATATTTATATACTGTTTTCTTTCGCTTCTTTAATACACACAGAGCAAAAAGACTGGGAGCAAATTTGCCAAAATATCAGTCATGGCCAATTCTGGGTGGTGGAAATAGGTGGTGAGTGTTGTTTAACCTTTACTCTTAAATGAGCATGTATCATTTTGAATAAAAAGGAAGAGAGAGATTTTTGTTTTTAAAAAAAAACCTGTGAGTGAAAATGCCTAAATGTCACATAATAACAGCAGTTAGTTCAGAGTAGTGGGGACATGTGATGTCATCATTTTCCTATGAGGAATTTTCTCTGTTAAATTGCCCCCAATTAAAATGAGGCCCAGGGTCCAGGTCCGAGCCTGGAGGACCCCAGCATTTGGGAGATGGCAGAGCCCAGAGCAGCCGTGTCAGCCTTTGTTTGTCTGGGGCTTGATGAGGCCACAGTTGTGTGTTAGCAGAGGTGGGGGAGGGGGGACAGAGAGAAGGGGGTGCCGAGGATAAGGAAGGGGAGCAGAGAGCGGGGGAGAGGAGAGGGAGAGAGGATGAGGGAGAGAGAGAGAGGATGAGGGAGAGCGGGAAAGGGGTGCCTTCCCATGTGAGCTGCCTCCGCTTCTCCAGGGCTGGGGCGGGAGGCTGGGCTTGGGGCCCCGCGGGCAGAGGATAAACCATCCTTTCTTCCTAGGTTGCAAACTATGCAGCTTTTCCTGCTCAAGCTTTTAGAGAGAAGCAGAAAAAGTCCAGCTTCACCCATATGTTCATCTCACTCCAGGGAATTCTCTGGAATGGAGAAAGAACCCAAGTGGCATTTGTTTGCAGTGAAAAGCGACAGAAGAGAGGCCCCATCAGCTGGAAAGTGTCCGAGCCCCAGTGAGCAGCTCTCTGCTGATTAAGTCAGCAGCCCTGGGCCCTGCCACCCCTTATCCCGGAGTTACAGCCTTGTTTTTCAATTATACTTTAATTTGAACATCTACAGAAAACGTCTGGCGAACACAGGAGTCCAGGAGGAGAGCCGGGTGTGACTCAGCCCGTCTTTCCCTTCCTCGCGGAGTGGACAAAGCACTTCCCAGCTCTGGGGTCTGCGACTTCTCCCCAGATCCTGAACCTAAGACTTGAAAAAGAATAATTTTAGCCCCATCAAAGGGGCTAAAATAAAGGCCATCTTTTGTCCTTAGTCATAACATAGAAAATGTTCAGAGCCAAGCGGATTCCCCAGAGGTCGAATACAGCCTTTTCTCTGACAAGCAGGGAAACTGAGGCCCCAAAGAGCCCTGACTTGCTTGGAGCCCAGCCAGACCCGACTCAAAGACTCTAGATGTCTAAACTAGAATCAAAAGGAGCAAACACCTCAAATGGATGTTGGTGCCTCTGTGGAGGCATCTTGTCACCGTAGTAAATGGATGGGCCTCTGCCACCCAAAGGTGCACAGATTGGGGGTCCCGGGGCTGGTGCCAGACAGGCCCCTTACGTCTTCCTGGGTACTTGTCTGCAGTTCCCAGGGCCGCCACCAGGTGGCCCCAGGCATTGCCAACCACAGCTTCAGGGTCCAAAGAGCCAGTTTTCCACCCCTAGGGACTGTAAGAGGGCAGAGGGGTCAGCGTTGGTCCCCACCCTCTCCCCTCATTGTAAATTCAATCGACAGAACACTGAAAGTTCAGATCTTACATTTTCAGGGGGTGCAGAAGCACAGGGGGCCTGAGCACATTACCTCCTCTCTCTGAGCCTCCCTCACCCAGCTGTGAACAGGTGTGCTAACAGCCACCTGACTCACAGAGTTATTATGACAATAATGGATGTGGAGCCTTGTGGGAATGGCAGCCCCAAAGTTCCCAAATTCCAGACCATAGTCAGATCCTCTGGGAGGTTGTTGATAAGCACAACCTGGGACCCAGAGTCAGATGCAGAGAGTCTGGAGCAGACAAATCCGTCCGTGAGGGTCCTCCCTCCTCACAGGCAAGCAGGTGGAGGTGAATATGGCTCGACACAGAATACTCACAAGGGAGGTGTCCCGACCCTCAGCCCTGGCCCAGAGCTGGCCCCGTGCACCAGAGCTGTCTTCCCCCAGGGCAGAAGAAGGGTCACCATGACACCTTGCACAGCCCCACTCTCAGTCTGGCAGGAGGCAGACATGTAAACTGTTATAGCCCTGCCTGGGAAGTGGTGACCTTGCAGTGGGACAGAATACATGCTGGGACGCTGTGATCTGCTATGAGGTGCCAGGCAAGGCAACTGTTACCAACCACTGCCAAAAGCCCAGCACTTGTCCATGATGGACTCAACAATGAAAGCAGATTTCAAGTTATTCCTATACAAACATCACTGTCACGCAAGGCACATTTTCCAGAATGTTCTGGGGTAGATTTAGCGTGACGCTGCAGAGAGCTGGGTCCAACCCACAGGCACGTGTCCTGCTGAGACCGCCTTGGGGCAGTGGAAAAGATGGAGAGTCTCTGTGCTTCAAGCATTACGCATCACTGGGTGGGGAGGGGGGTGTTAAGGGATGACATTTGGCAGAGGGGACTCTTGATCTGAGTCTTCAAGGAGGTGAGAGGAAACGAGAGCACATGTGCAAAGGGACAGGGGACTGCCAAAGCCTGATGAGAGCCACATGTATTTGGAAAAGGCTGGAGAGAAGGGAGCAGAAGATGGGCAATGGGTGGGAGAGCTCTGTGGGGGGCTGGACCTGGAAGGGCTCCTAATCTATGCTGGGCTGCTCAGATTTTACACCCACAAGGAAACCTCTGAAGGCTTCTCATCTCCTTGAGGGCATGGACTGAGGGACAAGGAGGCCAGATAGCAGGAGCAGCGGGGGGGCCAGAGCAGCGGAAGTGACAGCAGAGATGGGAGACGTTTCGGCTGTGACATCTACGGGATGCAGGTCCACAGCAGGAATGGATGGGCTGAGGACCACAGAGCAACCGGATGGGCCAGAGGGAAGAAGGAGGGGGCAGGGGGCAGGGCACCCGACAGCTGACAACATCTGGGTGTGAGGGGCCCTGAGAGCTTGTGGCTTGGTGAGCCCAGCTCCAGGATGGCCCCTTAGGAAGATGAATCTGGAGCAGAGGGAGGAGGAAGGATTGACAAGAGGAGCAGGAGAAATGGTAGGAAAATTCCCTCTGCAGTGGTGCACAGAGCAGATAGAAGAGGAGAGGATGCGGAGGTGGGCACGCATCCAGGAGTGCAGGGGACATGGGTGGCCTCCAAGTGAGTGAAACCAAGGGCAAGCTCACGGGAACGTCCAGGGCCACAGAGGGGTCTGCAGAGGAGTCGCTAAAGAGTAATTGGGACCAACTCACTGTGTGATCACAGGCAAATTCCTTCTCTCCTCTCAGCCTTAGTTTCCTTATTATTTAGTTAAAAAAAAAAAAGGGTGGATGACATGGCCTCAAAGACCCTTATGGTGTGGACCTTCCTGAGTTGTCTAATTAGAGTATATCCCTACGCCTTAAGGAAAACACCAGCTAGCAAGAATGATGGAGACATCTACACTACAAATGGGCCACTTCTGGACATACCCTACACACTGTCACGAGAGTGTATTTTGTGCGAGACCAGCCAGGGCTGCTGTGTACAGCTGCACAGGTTACGCACTGCACAACTCCAGGCACTGCCATCTCTTTAGACTAGAGTAGGAGGGAGCCATGCAAAGCAGCCACTCTGCTGAGAGCATCCTGGCTGTTCCATGGACGTGCTCCACACAGAACACCTGCAATGCCTACTCCCGGGAGCCTGGAAACTTTTCTCTAATGTGATTGGAGAGACTAAGAAAAGCCCTGACTCAGGAAACCGAGGACCTGAGTTCAAGGCTGACCTGCTGTGTTACATGACAAGACCTTCCCCTTCCTGGGCCTCTGTCCCTTTCTCCATAAAGTAACTGGGACAAGCGGGTCTCTGAGGCCTCGTTCAGCTTCTGTGTTCCCATTGCCAGAATTCACTTTTCTCTGTGGAACTTGCAGCAACCCTGCCAGGGTCGTGACCACTCCAGCACTGAGAGGGCCACATGGCCTCTCTTGGCCACTCCCTGCCAGTCCTGGGAGCTGAGACTTTTCCGTGGGCCTACACACTGCAGAGCAGACCCTCTGCTGGGCTCAGTCCAACCCACATGTTCCTGGGAACCCTGGGGACTCACTCTCTGCATCAGCTGCTTCCTCCTGGCTGTGGCCATGACCCAGGGCTTCCTGACTGCCTTGGCTGCCAGGCCAGCATTAAATGTCCAGGCTGAGCAGCTGCTACCGCAGCACCTGACAGCTGGGTGGCTCTTGTTTAAACCATCAGTATCTCCTTTAAATCCCATGAGTAAAACCTCTGGATCTGCTGCTGAGAAGAGCAAACAGGACATTCATTTTGGGGACCTTCTAGCCCACGGATAGGGTTGGTGAGATTCACTTCTCTGCAGAAACTTGACCTCATTACAGAGCACCAGTGAACATAATGAGTAGCATGTCCTTCACACTTTACAGTCTGTAAAACCCTTTCCACGCTCAGTAAGTCACTCAACAAACACTAAGGCCCATTCCGGGCTTGCTCACAGGGGCCATGGACATGAACCAGCACTGCTCAAAGTTGCTCACAGCCCACCTGGCTCAGAGGTCATGTGAGTCTCACAACCAATGAGCTTGGTATCATTCTCAGCCCCAGAGTAGGAAACTGAGGACAGGAAGATTAGGTGACTTATCCAAGATCCCACAGCTAGGTCTTGAACGCCGGCAGCAGACTCCAACCCCCAGGTTCTTTGTTCCACCCCACATGCTGTGGCCTGGGGCCAGCACCTTCCCTTTCTGGGCCTCGGTTTCCTGGTCTGTCCAGTGACAGGGAGCCCTGGAGTGATGACACAGCTCTGACGCGCACAGATCCTTTGATCCCGTATCTGAGGTGGATTTGGCAAACAGCAGAGTTCCAAGATCAAGTTGGCAGGTCCAGAGCGCTAAATCGGAACCGACTTTGCCTGACAAGCCACTCGGGCAAGCAGGTGTTTGGGCCAAGACTGAAATATGCACAACTCACCTTATAAACTATAAACACCCTGCAATCTGAGTTCCAGCTATCCGTCACCCAGCCTGTGAGCTGATGTCCGCCGGCCCTGAGCCAGGTTTCAGCCTCAGAGCTGACATTTCATTTCTCCCCACAGAGTCCCACGTTGTATATCAGGTGCTGGGCCAGGAGAGGGGAGGGAGTAGGCTCCTGAGGCTGGACCTGGCCGCGCTGTGCACAGGGTGAGAGTAGCACAGCCCGAGAGGGCGCAGGAGACCCAGCGGGCCTTCTCGACCACGATGGAGCTCAAGGCTCCCGTGCACCTGGCCAAGCGTCTGCCCGTGCGACCTCAGCACAGGGCGCCATGGTGAGAGCAGCAGGTGGAATTAGAAGCAGCCACAGATAAACGATAGTGGAAAAGAATATTTTTTTAAAAAAGGATGTGTGTGTATATATATATATATATATATATGTATATATGTGTAACTGAATCACTTTGCTGTACAGCAGTAATTAACATAACGTAAATCAACTATACTTCAATGTGAAAAAAAAAAGTAAGTTTGTGAAAACAAGTTCAACTTTCTCCTTAAAGATTATTTGCGAAAAGTAAAAAAAAAAACAAACAGAACTCAGAAACTTTTAAACTTCATACAATAAAGTAAAAACTAAAAACAAAAACAGGGCTTCCCTGGTGGTGCAGTGGTTGAGAGTCTGCCTGCTAATGCAGGGGACACGGGTTCAAGCCCTGGTCTGGGAAGATCCCACATGCCGCGGAGCAACTAAGCCCGTGAGCCGCAACTAAGCCCGTGGGCCACAACTACTGAGCCTGCGCGTCTGGAGCCCGTGCTCCGCAACAAGAGAGGCCGCGACAGTGAGAGGCCTGCGTACCGCGATGAAGAGTGGCCCCTGCTTGCCGCAACTAGAGAAAGCCCTAGCAGAGAAACGAAGACCCAACATAGCAATCAATCAATCAATCTTTAAAAAAAACCAGAAAAAACAAAAACAAACAAGAAAGAAGCAGCCCACTGGAACACTGGCCCACCCTCTGCGGGATGATTTCCATTTGCCCCTCCAGAGCCACACCCACTCTCCACACTCTTCTGTGTCCAGCAGGGGAATCGCTGGGTGCATTTCAATGACTTCTTGCCTCTGCTTCTCAGTGGGGTCCCACAATGGTGGGCATGAGCATAGGATCGGGGTACCAGAGAGTGAGGCAGGGGTGTTCATTCCCCTTGCTCTTTCCTGCAAAGATGGCAGCACGAGTCAGGCTGTCCTCTCCTACAGTCTCCCCAGGTTTTGGTAACTGCTCCTTCTTCTTGCCCCTCAGGCTCCCAGGTGTGGCCAATCCAAGAAGCTGCACCACCCTTGTTGATTTCCCTTAGCCCTGCCCACAACTTTGTAAATATCCCCTCTATTAAACTCAGGACCTCTTCCACATATGCTACGTATGCTACGGGATTTCTCCCGGGATGCTGGCAGATACAACCCTTTACTGTACATCATAGAATCTAGGGACATCAACTTTAAGGTTCACTATTATTTCTATGTCCCTCTAAGAAAGAATGAACTTCTGTTATAATGATGACACAAAGGACACCCATAAATTATGACACCTCCCTGTCACCTTAAAATTTCTTATTTCACATTTATTGAAATAACTGCTTTAGACTTGTTTAGACTTAGAGTTTTTTTAAATCATGTATCACCCTTGTGCATACTTTAAAAGGAAAATATAAGCAAAGTAAATCAATTAAGGCATTCTCAGAACTTCTCCACACCCAGAGCCCACCTTTGCCTTGGAGTCATAACGTCCGTGTTTGTCTACATGCTGTCGGTTCTGGGCCATTGTGGGCACTGGCAATGCTGCCATTGTCCCTAGGATTTTTTTTCCAAGCCACTGCCTGCAATCTGCAAATTTTCATGTGCATGTGTGGGCAATGGAATCTATATTATGACTTTCACCTGTCAACATCAACTGTACATTTATAAAAAGGTACATTTACGCAACTTGATCTATACATTCAATGAAATCCCAATCTAAATCCCAGCAAGTTATTTTTTAGAAATCACCGAACTGGTTCTAACATTTATTTGGAAAGATAAAAGACCCAGAACAGCCAACACAACACTGAAAAAGAACAAAGTCAGAGGACTGACACTACTCAACTTCAAGACTTATTATAAACCTATAGTAATCAAGACAGTGTAGTATTGATGAAAAAATAGACAAGTAGATCAAAGGAACAGAATAAAGAGCCCAGAAACAGACCCATACATGTGTAGTCAAATGATCTTTGACAAAGGAGCAAAGGTGATAAAATGGAGAAAAGATTGTCTCTTCAACAAATGATGCTAGAATAACTGGACATCCACACCGCCCCCCAAAAAAAAGCAAAACAAAAAATACAAAAAGATCTAGATAATGACCTTATGCTTTTTATAATAATGAACTCACAAGAGATCATAGACTTAATGTAAAACATAAGACAATAAAACTTCTAGAAGATAACATAGGTGACCTTGGGTTTGGCAGTGAGTTTATAGGTATATCACCAAGAGCACAATCCATGAAAGAAAAATTGATAACTTGGACTTAATTAAAATGAAAAAACACTCAAGAGAATGAAAAGGTTAGCTATAGACTGGGAGAAAATATTTGCAAGACATATACCTGATAAAGGACTCATATACATTATACATAAAGAATCCTTAAAACTTAACGGTAAGAAAACAAAACAAGCCAATTTAAAAATGAGCAGAAGATCTGAACAGACATCTCTCCAAAGAAGAGAAACAGATAGCAAAGAAGCATATGAAAATATGTTCAACATCATATGTCATTGGGGAAATGCAAATTAAAACAACAGTGATACAGCTACACACCTCTTAGAATGGCCAAAATCTGGACTATGGACATCAAATGCTGATGAGGATGTGGAACAACAGGTGGGAATGCAAAATGGCACAGCCACTTTGGAAGACAGCTTGGTGGTTTCTTGCAAAACTAAAAGTATTCTTACCATACGATTAAGCATTCTCACTCCTTGGTATTTACCCAAAGGAGTTGAAAATTTATGCTCACACAAAAACCCACACACAAATGTTTATAGCAACTTCATTCCTAATTCACCAAAACTGGAAGCAACCAAGATGTCCTTCAAAAGACGAATGAATATATAAACTGCAGTACATCCAAAAAATGACATATTATTCAGTAATACAAAGAAATAAGCTTTTTTTTCTTTGCTCTCTGACTGCTGTCAGCACCCCCAGGTGACCGTGCCTGGGCTGACCTGCTGGAGGAGAGGCAACCACATGCGGCAGAGGTGAGCCATCCTTGTGGCCAGTTCAGACCTGCCAGTCCCAGTCAAACCTCTGGAAACAGCTAAGACCGGCCCAGATCAACAGAACAGCCCAGCCAACCCATGGTCTTGGGAGAAGTGATGATGGTTGGTTTAAGCTCCTAAAATCTAGATTGCTATGTAGCCATAGCTAACTAATTCAGGTATATTTGCTTTCTCTCATATTTGTCTGTGGGTTTTCTTTGCATGGTTATGATTATACACAATTGGATAACTTGCTATTTTCCACTTAACTTTATATTCAAAGTATGTTTCCTTGTAAGTACATGTTTTTACGACCATCATTTTAATAATTCAAGAATAAATGTTTAAAACTAAGGATTGGCAAACCACGGCCCCTGGGGCAAATCCAGCCCATCACATGTTCTTATAAATAAAGTTTTATTGGAACACAGCATTGCCCACATCTATGGGTGTTTTTTTTAAAAAAATATTTATTTATTTATTTATTTATTTATTTGGCTGCATCAGGTCTTAGTTGCAGCACGCAGGATCTTCGTTGCAGCATGTGGACTTCTCTCTAGTTGTGGCACGAGGGCTCAGTAGTTGCGGTGCATGGGCTTAGTTGCCCTTCAGCATGTGGGATCTTAGTTCCCCGACCAGGGATCAAACCCGCGTCCCTTGCATTGGAAGGCAGATTCTTAACCACTGGACCACCAAGGAAGTCCCTATGGCTGCTTTGGCACTACAATGGCAGATTGAGTAGTTGCAACAGACACCATATGGTTCAATCAGCTGAAAATATTTATTATCTAGCCGTTTTCAGAAAACATTTGCCAACCCCTGTTTTAAACATGCTTTTGCCAAATTCTTTTCAAAAGGATTGTCATGGAAGAGCATTAGTCTTTCTACATCCAGGACAGCATTCAGTGCTTGTTTGTTTGTTTTTGCTTTCATATTTATACATTTAAAAAAATGAGAAACATAGTATCTTCCTGTTTCCCTTTGAATTTCTTAGAATACTAGTGAGCCTGTATATTTTTTTCATTTTTTAATTTATTTTTTAAATCACTTCTTTAGAGAACTTTCTATTGCTCATTTATTTACTGGAAGATTGTTTTTTTATTTGTTTAGATAGCCAATTTATGTGAGCTCGTTCTGTAATTAAAGTATCAATATTAATCAATTTCTTTCTTATTGGTCATAACTTCTAAAAAACCCTTGCAGAGGCATTTCTGTGATTTACTCATCAGGTGACTGTGCAATTCCCTCAACCTCACTGAGCTTCAGTTTCTTCATCTACAGGCAGAAACAGTTAGTTTTTTCATAGTGTTCTTCTGAAAACTTGATGAAAGCTGAAAACTACTAAAGAACTGATAGTTATTATTGGTATTATTATTATCCATGGGAACAAACTAGCGAAATTAAAACATCCAATGCATTCTGCCTGACTTGAAGGATGATATAGAACAGTGGTTCTTAAACCGTGTTCCGTGAACCCTAATGTAGCAGTCAGGATTCCTTCAGTTGTAAGTGAGAGAAAGCCCAGTTCAAACAGGCTTAAGCAAAGTAGGAAATCTATAAGCTCAGGCAACTGTAAAGTGCAGGGTTGCAGGTACAGCCAGATCCAGGAGTCCAAACAATGTCATTAGTCCTTGCTTACTTTCTCTCCATCTCTTGAGTCTGCTATCCTCTGATTTGGCTTTATCAGGAAGGCTCTCTTCTGTGGATGCCCACAGATTCTGGCTTTCATTCAACCAGCCCAGCAACCCCAGAACAAAGAGCAGACTTCTTATTCGGTGCTTCTAGGAAAAGTTCCAGCGCTGGACTCTGGACCAACACAGGTCACGTGCCTTTCCAGAGCCAATCACTGCAGCCAGAGTGTGGCACTGGCAGATTGACTGGGTCTGGCGCATGGAATCGCTGCCTGAGAATGGGTAAGGGTGGGTCCCCGGAGGAAAATCAGGATCTGTTACCAAAGAGGGCATGAGTATGGGCAGGCAGAACCAGATATCTCTGGAGATGCCTGGTGGGGCACACTGGGAGCTGGGGAGCCAAGGGGGGTGGGTACCCTGCTTTCCTCCCTCACTTCAGCCAGATTACCTTCCTGTTTATCTGTTTTATATCGTGGGCCTGCCGCTAAGATTTTGTTTGGAGAACAGCTGCTCCTGCTAAGTAAGTTTGGACGTCTGTGATATAGACAAAGGGAAACATGTCCAGAGAGGGGGCTGTGGATATGAGGGCCCTGAACCCACTTTTTGCAAGTGACCATTGAGGAACCAGCAGCAAGGAGACTCTGAGGACATGGCACTGCATTCCTGGAACAAGCATTTATTGGGCATCTATTGTGTGCTAGACCTGAGATTATAGCGGGAACAAGATAAAGACGCATCCCTGGCGGAAGACTCACATTCTGATTAGGCAGACAGCAACATGTGACTAGGTAAATATTGCACTGTATTATAGTTAAACCATGGTACCTGCTCTGAAGGAAATGACATAGGATAAGATGATAAAGAGTAATGGGGTTAGGGGACACTTTACCTAGGATGGCCAGGGAGGGCCACACTGAGGAAGCGACATTTGAGAAGGGATCCTTGAGAAGGAAACCTGCAAAGAGTATCTGGCACAGGGAACGGCATGTGCAAAAGCCTAAGATGGGACTGTGCTTTGTGTATTTGAGGGATAGACAGCTTCAGAGCATAGGAAGTAAGGCGGGAAAGCAGGTGAGGGTGAGGAAGAGGCCACAACCAAGTGATGGAGGATATGACCGGCCTTGGAAGGAGGTGGGAGCCCTGGTCCCATACATGGAGGGTGGCCAAGGGGACAAGCTGGTTCTGAGAGGCCAGAGCAAGACATGGCTCAGGGTGCAGAAATGACAGTTACAGGAAGAGAATTTCCATTCCAGCTCACTCTTGCGTCAGTCAGGGGTATCCTACTATGGAATGGGTGACTTGGTCTCCATCCCCAGAGGTATGCAGCCGGGGTGCAAAGACAGAACAGACTAGAGCCGCAGGAGGGGGCGATTTCTGTGAAATCAGCAGAGGAAAACAACCGAACTTGATAATAATGCTTAACAAAGTTTACGGTGGCAAAGGACCCACTTAAAACATTTTAGCAGCAGGCTGCTGTGATCAGAGCAATCTCTGGAAAGGATTTATTTACATATAAAAATGAGACATTTCCCAACAGCCTCGCGACAGCCCCTGGGGTGAGGCTCTCATTGGACGGTGCCTCCCCCATGTCTGGAGGCTCGGCCCCTTGTGGGCTCCAGCCTCAGCGGGGGGCTGATTGCCTCACCCAGGGGAGGCGGTGGCGCCAGCCCAGCCAGCAGTCCGGAGAGGTACTTCTCCAAAATAAACCTCGCATAAGCATTTAAATGTGCAGCTGAGCATGGAGTACAGTCACATTTTTATTCCAAGAATGCAAATGAATCCCTGAGGGGCCTGGAAGAGGGCAAAGATGCCCTGACCCAGAAGC
Source organism: Balaenoptera physalus (assembly GCF_965194825.1). NCBI lineage: Eukaryota > Metazoa > Chordata > Mammalia > Artiodactyla > Balaenopteridae > Balaenoptera > Balaenoptera physalus. Next base: position 10,970,835 of record NC_138883.1, read on the forward strand.
TCTCTTTCTAAAGGCTTGAGTTGGACCCAGCTAAATCCACCAGCTCAGGCCGACCTTGGGGAAACTGAGGCTCAGGAGTCAGCTCAAGGTCACAGAGTGAGGAAAGGGGAGACCGGACCGGAACCTGGCTGCCTGGTGCTTTCTGCCCCTGCACAAAATTACCCCATCAGGGCTCTGTTCCTGTGCCCTGAGGACGCTCCCCGATGCAGGCAAGTAGCCCTGGAAGCCTAGGTAACGCGCATCATTCTATAGGAGGGACTCACTCAGCAAACTTCCGCTGTGTCTGTGCTGGACTCCAGGACCCCAGGGGGAGAGGGCCACCCGGCAGCAGCATCTGCCGGGACCTCGTCTGGTTGCTGCCGTCTGGACTGGGTCCCTCCTGCAGGCTCAGGAATTAGCAACTGACCCTGTGGGGGAGGAAGAGGGTCGCCTCCATCCTGACTCCCGCCCAATGCCCCCAAACACCGCCCCCCCACCCCCGCTGCATTAGGTTCTCCTCTGGGCTTCAATCACAGCACAGTCTTGTCCCTTCCCAGGGCCTGGCACACAGCAGGTGCTCAAAACTTATTGCTGTGACCTGAAGCTAGTCGCCAGCCCGCAGTGGACCCTTCTCCACTCCCCATCAGGCACCACCTTCCCAGAGGTTCCTGCAGAGAAGGGGGAGAAGCAATTAGTCAGGTGTGTCCTGGGCAAGGGCCTCAGAAACCCTGGGAGCTGTCCTGGGTCCCCTGTGACCCTGGCTGGAGGGTCTGGACCAGATATTGGGAATGGAGGTTTCTCACAGTCTCCCAGTTTGGGGGCGATCTCATACACCCCCTCCAGCGCTGACGCCCAATAATTCATCCTGGCCTGGTGGGCCTGCTCACAGGACCGTCACAGCTGGGCTCCCCCCAGGTTTCCTCCCCCAGTGGGCAATCTCTGCTGATCAGGGGCTTGCTCACACCATCCCTAGAGCAGAAGAGACCCCAAACATCTGTCCCTGGAGCATCACACAGGCTCCCAGGGGAGGGGGGAGGCCGGACCAGGCATGAGGGTGAATGGGTGTCTCCCCCCGACCCAGGGGCCAGTCTCCTCACCTCAGGTGGAGGAGGGTCCCTCACAGATAACCCTCCTTTCCCAAGACACATCTTGAGTTTACTTTAAGGTCTAGTCTTTTCCATTTGGAGGAAAGACAGTTTTTTCCTTCTTAGGAAGGATTTTGCATCCCGCCGCCCACTCCCACCTGCCACCCCACTCTCCCTGATCGTTATCGTGCTGAAAAGTATTTAACCTCTTTCCCTCAGGCCTCGTGCCCAAAAGCCTTTTCAAAATTTCACTGTAAGGGTTGGCATTCTTTATTGTCAATGAGGGAGGCCCTCTCTCTACTCGATTCTGTTCATCCTGGTCATCTTCTGATAGAATAGGGCAGGGAAGACGTGTGCCCGTAAGTCCCCCTCCTCACAGCACCCAGAGCAGAGATTCCTGGTTTGCCCCTGGGACCTGGCACTGGGCTAGGCCCCCATCAGCTCCTCCTGGACCCTCGGGGGTCTGCCGGCCTCCTCCTTCTGGTACTGACGACCCCGGGGACGCAATCAGGGCACAAAGGTAGGGATGCTCTGCTGGCCTTGCCTGGCCAACCCTGTTCCATTTCTCTGCTAGAGCGAAGTGCCCTGTTCCCTATTTGCTGGAGAATTATAACTCTAACTGAGAAGACGATGACTTCGCAGCCGCCTTCCCCAAGCCTAGCGGTTTAGCACCATCTGAATTCCAATTTGCATCATCGTTTCCCCTGACACCTGCCTCCTTCCAGTTGCAAAAAGTTTGCTCAAGGCCAAGGAACATTTGCACGTTCGTGTGCCCGTTCATTGAATATACATTTATTACTACCTGCTCTGAGCCCAGTTCCTGTAACAATAATAGTTACCGTGAGGCCCAAGTGTGATGTCCCGGCCCGCAGATGAGGAGACCCAAGCTCTGAGAGGCTCTGGAACCAGTGCAAGTCCACGCACACTAGGAGCCCTGGATCTGAGGTTTAACCCAAGACTGATTTCAAAGCCTGGGCTATGACCAGTGACAACATCACCACAGCTGCCAAAGGGACATTGCTCTGGGGATTAAACCAGATGATCAGATGGTCAAGTGTCATGAACTCAACAGATGTTGGCTGCCCCCTTTTCCGGAGGTTCAGATGAAGAGAAGCTACATCACAGGTGACTGCCCTCCTGGCTTAGGGACTGACAGGGGGCAATGCCGTGGCCTGACGGAATTCCAGCCAAAGAGAGGCACAGGTATCGTGCCCTGGGAATTAGAGGAAGGATGGGTCCTGCCAGCAGAGGGAATCCAGGTAGGCTGCATGGAGGAGGGAGCACTGGCTGGCCTTGAGGGATGGGGAGGATTTCAGGGGAAAGAGATCCTGCCTAATCCTAATGTGCTGAGAAGGAATTCTGGGCTGCCATTTTTCCTTTCCAGCCCCTACCCTTTCAGTGGGCAGGGCCTGCCACCCAGGCAGCCCTGGGATCAATCCTGTTTGTGCCTATAACCCATTGCTGTTCCTTCCCCAGACAGTCCCAGTGCCCTCCAGAGGCCAGGCCTGGCTCTGTGGGCCTGAGGACACCCAGGCCAGAGTCCCTGGTCCCTGTTCTTTCCCGGGGTGCCCGTAGTTACTTCTGCCTTCTCTGTCTCTCTGCCTTTGACTGTGAGCCTCCTGAGGGCAAGAATGGGTCTCATCCAGTGGCATAGCCAGGCCCTGGCACTCACCCCAGGGCTGAGAAAGTGCCCAGTAGGCATTTGTACCATCTCTCCTCCATCCTGCCCTCCCTACCCACCAAGATGTCATGTGACCCCAAATCCAAGCCAAAGCGTTCTCTGGCTGGAGCAAGTCACAAAGCAGCTCTGAGCCTCACTTTTCTCAGCTGTAAAATAGGGATAAACCATCCCTGTTCCACCTTCCCTCCAGAGCTCTTGTAGGTGTCAGAACAAGATTACTCAGGTGAGAGACCTTTTGAAAAGTAAGCAGCCCTCTCAGTCTCTCTCTCTCTCTTTATATATGCACACAGGAAAAGTTTTTTAAAAATGAATTTTAAAATATTAGAATCCTTTGCTCACTTTTTGCCTATTGAATGTTTTGTTTTGCCAAATCCTTTAGAGCTTGAACTCTTGAATTAACTTTAGAATTTTGATAACTCTTTGTACGTTATCAAATGTCTTCACATTATCATCTACACTGACCCTCCCTACACGGCAATGGTTCACATTACCCCAATATTACAGCTGAGAAAACAGAGGATCAGAGAGGTTTAATGACCTACCCAAGGTCACACAGCAGGAAGAAGGCTTGAACCCACCCAGATCTTCTTATTTCTATTGTTGGATGAGCTTCCTTGCATCCTGCTGAGCTCTGAGCAGAATCCCAGCTGATTCCTCAGATCAGTAAATGCTCCCCCCAGCCCGTAACAATAATTCTGACTCTGCCAAGTCTCAAACCTAGGCTAACCTAACCTACGCTAAGAGGGTCTCCACAGCCAGCCTGTAGGCAGGGGTCACCCAGGGCCAGGCTGACCTCAGGGAGGAAGGCAAGGTCCCACTCTCGAGAGACTCCCAGGTGACAGGACACCGCCACAGAAGCCAAAGATCGCAGACTAGCGGTGGGAGGGCCTGCTCTAAATAGCTCCACCTCTAGAGGAGCGGCGCTTCTGCATAATTGAAGCCCCTGCGGAGCATGAATTACTCATCCCCGCAGTCGTCGGCCACCTTAAGTCTAGGCTACCTGGTATTTAAGTGGATGGGGGAGTGGTGTAAATGTTTACTTGTCCGCTTGTGCCCAGGACAAATGCAGGCGAAGTCACCTTTATCCTTATGGAAAGGGGACATTTGGACGCAGACACGCACACAGAGAGAACACCATGTGCTGAAGGTGGAGACTCAGTCTCCGTGATGCTTCTACAGCCAAGAATCCCCAAAGATTGCCCGCAAACCCTCAGGAGGCGGGTGGTGGCCTGGAGCGGATTCTCCCTCACAGCCTCAGAAGAACCAGCCCTGCTGATAACTTGATCCCAGACTCCTGGCCTCCAGAACTGTGAGATAATACGTTTCTGTTGTTAAGCCGCCCAGCCTGTGATGCTGTAATACTGCAGCCCCGGGAACTAATACACCTCCCTGTCAGACATCGTCAGTGTGAGAAACTCCCGTGAGATTGGAAGGGGCCCTTATTCTTGAAAAGCATGAGGGTTGGGACTGAAGTCTTCCGCAGACATAGGGCTCCTCAGACACCCCTGAGAGCCTGCTGTGGACCCCCTTGTCAACTACAAACTGTCACTTGCCATTGGCACCTGCCATCTAGCTCTACGAGGATTAAACCATGAACTGCTGCAGCTGCTGACTTTCAACACCCCTGAAAGGAGTTCAGGGTGGAGGGCAGAGATGAGGCCCTCTGTGCTCTGGGAAAAACTGGCAGAACAGGCCTCCAGATAGTTAGATATTTTCAGGAGACACTTTTATGAGCTCAATTCGTGCATCTCCTCATATCTAGAAAAGCACTAAAACCCTTCATGGTGATGACGTCTGCTTCTTCTGACTAGCAGCAACCTTCACGAGATTAGCAGAAACCTGCAAAAAAATATGTGCCTGATTGCATGCACTCCCCCTTCACCAGAATCACATGTATACTGACCTTCCTCCCACCTCTTTGGAGCAGTTTCTCAGAGCTATCTGAAATGCTGTCTCCCGGGCTATAGTCCTCATTTTGCCCCAAATAAAACTTAACTCACAACTCTCACATTGTGCATTTTTTTAAAGTCAGCACCCTTCACACTTGTGGATGTGGATGTGCCCTCCCCAGAGACCCCCTGGGATCTGGGGCTCCCCAGTCGCTCCGCCCCCTGGGGTCTCGGGCTCAGGCTTGGTGGCGTTTCTCCAGTGCCCCCAGCCCCCAGCCCCTGCCACACCGTGCAGGCCTCCCCTCCCTTGCTGCAGCCCTGATGCTCGTGTCACTGGCAGTGACTCTGGTTGCCTGACCAAACCCAGGCTGATCCAAATTTCAGAATGCCACGACGTGGGTGCTCTTGCTGGGCCAGATACCTGCCTAACGCTGCCCTTGGCTTCCAAGGTGACACTGTCTTCTTCAAAAAGGCAATAAACAGGCCACCAGGAGTGCCTGGCAGATCTCTGAGCAGTTCCATCACAGTGACAGTCAAGGTGACAGGCGCACTGACAGATGAATTTCCATCTCTCAGCTGTTACGGTGACCCCCGGTCATGTCCCCACCCCCGCCCCAAGAGAGCCCTCTTTCTGGGGCGACTTCATCATTCACCTGGCAGAAGCAAGGGCTGCATCCTAAAACACCCTGTCTCTGCTACTCACAAGCTGGGAGGGGTGAGAAAGCTTTCCTAGCCATGTGGGGGGGGACCTGCCACAGATGCCATCTGGGCTGGAGTGTGGCGAGGGCAGTGAGCTCCCGTCAGATCCCAAGCACACCCTGCCACTCGTCCTGGAAGAAGGTTCCAAGGAGAACCAAGCCATCAGGCAAGTCACCCGGTGAGGAAGGGTCAGTGCTGAAGTTTCTACAGATACCTTGAAGTCCTGGAAACCCAGAGGGAGCCGGATGGGTCTAACACAAAGCCCACAAGGGATCCTCAGACTCTGAAAGCACCCACACTTGCCCTTGACCTCCCTTCCACCACCCTGAGAGCCACTGTGGGCCAAGAGGCAAATATTATTATCCCCACTTCCCAGAGGGGAAACTGATTCCCAGAGGGGCTAAGTGATGTGCTTGACATCCCGCAGGGAGTAGGTAGTGAAACTGGGGACGAGCCTCTGCTTTCAACATCAGAGCCGTGGTTTTCAAGATTTGGTAAGTGGGAGGTCGTGCATAAAATGCAGATTCCTAGGCCCCGCCCAGTGATTTTGATTCAGAGGGTCTGGCTGAGTTTCAGGAACAGCTGAATCTGTTGCAGCCAGTCCATGGCCCACATCTGGGGAAGGGCTGTGCTAAATGCTTGTCTCCACAAGGACGTTCCGTCCGCACATGGCCGCCTTCTCCAAGCGGCTTGCTGGCAGGAATTTCTCCCTCTGCACATTCCAATAGTGCATTCTGGGTGAGCCCCCTTTTGTTGAAAGTGGTTCAAATCCCACCTCCTCCATTTATCACCTCTGTGATATTGTCCTGATTTTCTAATCTGTAAAATGGGAAAAATACCATGACCTGTCTCAGAGTTGTTGTAAGCATGAAATGAGTTCATATAGAGAAAATGCTTGGAACAGCACCCAGCACATAATAAGCGCTCAATAAATATTAGCTGTCATTATTATTGTAAACATTTCTGTGGTTATTATTACTACGGAACTATTTCAAGTGTATCTGTCTTGCCTACACAATAAGATTCTAAACTCCTGAAGGGCACAGGGCTTAGCACAGGCTGGGATATGCAGCATATACTCAATAAATACTCATTGAGTATATAAAGTAATCATTAAATGCTTAAGTAATCAAATCTTATCATTAATGTATGGAGGAATAGATAATAATGATCATGGTAACAATATTATGAAGAATAATATTATTGATCACTTGTTGATCACTTAATACATACCAGGATTCCCACTAAGTACTTTACATGAATATCTCATTTAATCATCCCATTACACATGAGGTGGGCACTACTTGCAGTGAGAAAATGGAGGCACATAGACGTTAAGCAATTTGAGCTACTAAGTAGTTGGGCTGGTATTTTACCCCAGATTTTCCTAAGGTAAGAGCTCATTAATGCAAGAGCACAACGTTGTGTGTTCCTTTTTTCTTGCTAGACTGGAAGCTTCTCCAGGGGAGTAACTGAATCTTGATCATCTTGTTTCCCTAGGGCCAGGCAAAGGACTTCATATAAAGTAGGTGCTCAAGGAAACTTCTGTTGGTTATGTTTGCATGTATGGATGGGTGGGTGATGGATGGATGAATGGATGGGTGCATGGGTGGATGGATGGATGGATGGGTGAATGGATGGGTGCATGGATAGATGGGTGAATGGGTAGATGGGTGGATGGATGGGTGCATGGGTGGATGGGTGCATGGATAGATGGGTGAATGGGTAGATGGGTGGATGGATGGGTGAATGGATGGATGCATGGGTGGATGAGTGCATGGATAGTTGGGTGGATGGGGGGATGGATAGGAGCATGGATAGATGGGTGAATGGATAGATGGGTGGATGGATGGATACGTGGATAGATGGATGGATGGGGGTATGGATGGGTGCATGGATGGATGGGTAAATGGATAGATGGGTAGATGGATGGGTGAATGGACGGGTGCATGGGTGGATGGGTGCATGGATAGATGGGTGAATGGATGGATGCGTGGATAGATGGGTGGATGGATGGGTGGGTGGATGGATGGATGCGTGGATGGATGGATGGATGGGGGGATGGATGGGTGCATGGATAGATGCGTAAATGGATAGATGGGTAGATGGATGGGTGAATGGACGGGTGCATGGGTGGATGGGTGCATGGATAGATGTGTGAATGGATTGATGCGTGGATAGACGGGTGGATGGATGGGTGGGGGGATGGATGGGTGCATGGATAGTTGGGTGAACGGATGGATGTGTGGATAGATGGGTGGATGGATAGGTAGGTAGGTGGATGCGTGGATGCATGGGTGGAATGATGGGTGGATAGCTGGGTAGATACTTAGGTGGGTTGGACGATTGGGTAGATACGTCTTTGGGAGAGCAGGTGGGTAAATGAATGAATGTTCAGACAGAAGGGTGGATGAATGGATGAATATGTGGGCAGATCGGAGAACGAATAAGTGCAAGAATGAGAAGGTGGGTGATTAGATGCATAAGTGAAAGAATACCCTCCCCATGTTACTCTGCAGAGTAACACTCATAGAATCATGAGACAGGGAAATGTAGGAAGCAGATGTGTATTTTTGGATAAAAGAAGCTGAGAAATAGTTGTTGGCAATGCTGTTCCTGGAAGGAAGATGGGGGCAGGGAAGGCACATCTGGGTTACAGGAAGAGGTGTCCCCTAGTTCGGCATCTTTAGTCTGAAAGGGCCAGGGCTCCACAGCGAAGGCACTAATTGGATTTCATTAAAGTGAAATAGATTTCCTAGCCCTGGAAAAGCTAGTTCATTAATTTAATACACGCTCTACTGGCAGAAGGCAGGGGGAGGGGCGGCCAGCCCCAGCTCACCTGGGCTAAGGTCAGAGCTGGGAACGCTGCAATGCGATGCCACACTAGGGTTCTGAGCACCTGCTCTCTGCTAGTGCCTGGGCTGGCCACTGGGTATGCAATGACAAATCAGGTACAATCACTACCTCCAGAAACGCCCAGTATCGGGAGAAGGCAAACACACAACAAGGTGGTTCGTGCGCAGTGGCAGGGCACTGGACAAAGGGCAAGCAACATAGAATGTCTGCTCTACGCCCCTGGGGGTCCTCGCAGTTGGGTGGAGGTATGGAGTGGGGAAGGATGAAGCTGGCACAGCCGGTATAAGCGTCATGGGCCATGGTTCGCAAGAGGAAAGCTGTTTGCCCAAAGTGGTGATGATGGTACAAAACCAGTGGAAAAGAGAAATGGGGTGGGGGGGGGTGGGACTTCTGTTCATCCAATTGTTCAAAAATATTTACTGAACACCCACTTTGTATCAGACATGTTGTAGATAGTACTGGACATTGGATGGGAAAAACGGACTTGATACTGGAGCTAAGGAGAGTGGTCTTGGTTGGAATTTAAAATTGGGGAGTTTTGAACATATAAAAGGTGGTTAATGCCCCAGCCCAGGTGCAGTCACCTGGGGAGAGAGTAGGAGGAGTGGTTCATCTGAGTTCATTCTTCCTCCCAGAGCAAGAATTACTTCCACAGCATCACTGACAGGTGGCCACCCAGCCTCTGTTTGCATGCTCCAGTGACAGGGAGCTCACTACCAGCCAAGGCAGTCCTGCCTACCTTTGGAAGTTCTGGTCGTTAGTAAATTCTTTCGCATGCGAGCCCAAACCTCCCTCCTGATTTCATTCCTTTGTCTTGTTTCTGTCTTCTGGAGACCAGCTCATCCAGTCAACTCCCTCATTGCCCTGATCTGCTAGAATCAACTGATGTGGTCCACCATATCTTCCTTCTTTTTTTTCCTGATGGCAGGGCCCCAGGTTTCTTCTGAGGGTGCCATGCCTTCCCCACTGCCATCTCCCATCTCAGGAAGTGACAAAGTCTTATTGTAATTTCTGAGTCGTCGCCTTAGAGACAAGAAGAAGAGACACTTAACAATAAGACTTTCTTGCTTGTTCCTTTACTAAACATGCAGTTCCTTCAGTCCCTCCTAGTGGTCTGAGGAGCTACCTCAGCTTGCTTTTTTCTCTGGGTTGGAGATCACCTCACATGCAACAGTGGCCATGCCAGGGGCCAAGGATGGCTAGCTGTGCCATCCACCTCAGCCCCCTCCTGGTTGCCCTTCTTCTTACACAGCATCTTTATAACAACATTTGACCCAGTTGAACATCCCTCCCTGAATGGAGGCGCTTTGGTCCTCCCAAGTGCTTTCCTGCTTTCAATCCTCCCTCGGGCTAATGCAGTCGCAGGTCTGGGTAAGCAGTTTTCTCCTGCCAGCTGTGGCCCAGCCGGACCAGCTTCTCTCCTGCCCTCTCTCTTCACCCAGTCTTACCCAGCAGGGGAAAGAAATCAGGCTCTGAGTTCTCTCTGAGTTCTGCTGGCAAAGGCTGACTTGCAGCAGATCAGGGTTGTCCACACCCTGAGAGGTCTGGCCTTGGACCAGCTCCTGAGAGATAACCTGTTCACCCTTGAAATATTCTTCCTGATGAGAGTGACTTTGGGCCATGCCAGGTAGTCTACACAAACAGTGTGATTTATGGTGGGGGCTTTGGGCCATGGGGTACCAGTTTGACCTCTGGAGGGGCTGGAGACTAAGGTCAGCCATGCCCACACAACTGATGCAGACACCAAAGCTCAGGTGAGCATCTTTGGTTGCCACGCGTTGCTACGTGAATTAGCTCTGTCTGTAGGACTCTGCCGGGAGAGGACAAATGGAAGCTCGTGCCTGGTCTCTCCTGACTCTACCCTGTGCCTCTTGACCCATTAATCTGTGTCCTTTCACTGTTATAAACCATAACCATGAATAAAATAGCTCTCTGAGTCATGTGAGTCTTAATTCTAAACCTAAGCGTGGCCTTGGGGACCCTTGAATGTTTCTGCCACCACAGCATTCATATCTGCTTTGTTACATGTCTGTACCCCGCTCCCACCCCCTCATCCCATGAGCTAGGATCCCAGGTATCCAGATCTTCATCCCAAGATCCCACCATCCACGTTGCTCCCTTGTACCTCAAGCTGGATTCAACAGACAAGGCTCTAGCTTACCATAGATTTTTCCTAAACTGCCTTCTGATTTTTGCTCGACAAATGATAAACCTGGGTTTCTCAGGCCAACACTGTATGTGAGGGGCAGTTACACGCAAGCACTGTGGATTTCATTCCGGGATAACAGCTCCGTTGACAGCTTTTATGGACCACTCCTTGGTCTGAGATCCTGGATGGAAATCCACAGTGAGCTAAGCTGTACAAGCTCAGCAGAGCCTTGGAGCCCTCCATCACCATCCCCGTCCTCATTGCTGATTGAGCCGCCTCCCTTCACCTCACAGCTCTGACCCCTGAAAAAGTCAGAGGCCCCTGGGAGCTCTGAATGGCACTTCCGCTCACATCCCAAGCCATCGAAGTCCAGAGGTGACCATGGCCCTGTCAGTATGGGAGCCCTTGGGTACCCCCAAAAGGAAGACCAGAACTCCCCTCTGTAGGATGGAAAGAGTGCAGAATCTTCCAAGAGCTGGTTTCCTTGGCAAGACGTAAAAAAAAAATGGGAAAGAGCCAAGTCTGAGAGCAAAGGAAATCTTATTTGGTGACTTCATAGCTGGGCCCGAGCCTGGCCTGGCCCCAGCACAGGCTGGCTGGAAAGGACAGCTGTCCTCATGACCCGTGGCTGTGACGAGGCTGTGTCCTCCCTGCCTCACCCCCACCCCTTCTCCCCGGCATCCCTGACCTCTCAGGGAGGAGACGGCCTGAGATGGTTTTGCCTGTCCCTGGTTAATGGAGGTCTGGGGATAGGAGAGGGGCGTATTCAGATTCTCCTTCTTTAATTTAATTTTTCTGTTTAGGCAACTAGCTCAGCTTCTAGAAGCAAGACTGGAATCTAAATAATATTTGTGTTTTATGAAACGTTTTTCCAACCATTATCCCACTTGATCTTCATCACAATCCTGGAAACTTGGCAGGAATTATCACCCGCTCCCCCCTCCCCCTCCGCTTTCCGCCCTTTTCCAGACAAGAAACAGGATCAGAGAGATTATGTGACTGAGAGGGCAGAGTCAGACTAGAATCTGGTGTCTTCATGCAGGTGCCATGGTGGACACTGCCATCAGATGCATTGGCTCCAGGAGAAAGGGAGCTGGAGGGGAAAACGGGTCCCAGCCCCCTGGAGAATGGCCCTGGGCTCTGCAGCTCTGCAGCATTTGCTCATGCTGTCCCCTCTGCCAGGACCCCTCTCCCTGTCTGCAAGTTGAGCTCCTACTTATCCTGCAGAGCCCCACCTAAATGTTAACCTCTTAATAAAAATCCCAGGGTACTTGCGGGCCAGCTGGATTATGTGATTCCCTGGGCCGTCACAACTCCTAGGATGACTTTATCACCCTGGAGTGTCATTCTTTGTTTGACATTTACTTTCCTCATTGGATCCTAAGCTCCATCTTTCATCTCTGCAGCTTCTGCCCCTAGACAGGGCCTGTCCCAAAGGATACACACTCTTTAATGTTTATTGGCTGAATGAGTGAATGAACGAATGAATCAATCAAACATATCAAGCTGCCACCCCACGTATTTATTATCCACAAAGCAGATTTGCTATTTGTTGTTATTATCTTATGCATTTATTTTTAATTATTCAAGAAGAACATAATTATATTTTTGCCGTAAGCAATTCAAACACCACAGAGAAATCCCAATTCCCCCTTGTCAACCCCCCCTCCAGCCATCACCCTATGCCCCCCTTCATTCCAGTGCTTTCCCTAGAGAACGCCATCATCACTTTGGGGTGTCTCTTTCCAGACTTCTTACTATGCATTGACACACACTTATAACTACATACAGAAACATAAGGCTTTGTGTGTCTTTTAATATAAATGACATCCCATTTTACATCATATTCTGCAACTTGCTTTCATCACAAAATGATATATCTTGGATTTCTCTCCTTGTCAGTTTCAGAGAGCTCCCTAAGCCTTTGTAGTTGCTGATCTATTGTTTATTTATCTAGACTCTTCTTGATGGGCACTTAGGCTTTCCCCAATTCTTCGCTCTGGTAAACGAAGTGGCGGTACCATGTTCAAGTCTTATAATTTCCGTTCCCAGGTGAGTTCCTTCCAGATCCACGCTGGAGCCCCAGGTAAACTCTGGTCCTCCTCCAGTCCATATGTGCAGCAAAGGCCCGGGCTCCGGCCACACTGGTGGTCTAAGGATGGTCAGAATCAAGTGCCTGAGACCAAAAGCATTTTGTGCAACCCTCCTCTGAGGTTTGTTGCCATTAATACAACAGCCCGAGTCATGGCTTCCACAGCCCAGGAACGAAGCCCTCGTCACCCGCCAAGGGAAAGTCGCTTCACTGCAGGACCAACAGGGTTTGCATTCAGACACACTTTGTTTGGGGGCCTTGGAGGCCTGGGGGCTCAGCCTTAGATCCCTGTTCTAAAGATCGAGGAGGCAGCCTGCAGGGCTGCTCTGAGGGTTAAAGGAGATGAGACGTCCACCGCGCCTCGCGCTGGGCCAGCTCTTCCCAGCCGCTCACCGCCATCAGCTACTGGCTCCATACCCGCCTTCTGAGGCTGCCCGTCTGAAGGCCAGCTTAGCCCCACCCCGAGACCCCTTCCTTCCCGGCCCACCCTGCTTCACCCACTCATCTCATCTTGTCCCTAACGAGGGCAGGTCATAGCTAAGGAACGGTTTTCTGGGATGTTTGGGAATATGAACTTTGTATTTCCTTATGTAAGACAGGATTGGAAACTCATCTGCCACCAAAGTGGCTGACGGTCAGTGTTCCAGGATCCAGAAAGATCTGTACAGGGGCCAGCTCCTTACCCCCAGCTCCTCCTGGCGTAATCGAGCCGAGGCTGGAGAAAAAGAAGATAGATCAGCAAAGAACCTGCCAGGGCCGGGGTGCGGACTCCCATCCCCATGGCCCGGGCCCCGACTCACCACAGGGGACTCTGGAGTCATCTGTTTGTCCGGAGTCACCAAGCTAAGAAGACTGGGGCCAGGAGGAGGGTGAGAGAAGTGACACTTTCCTCCTAGAGGGAAAGTCCCCTCCCCCGAGGAGGCCATAGGTGCATCGGGGCGGGGGAAGGTGGTCAGGTTGGCTGACTTGAGCTTCACTTGTTTACTGAGTGATGCTGGGCAAGTCACTCACTCTCTCTGGGTCTCGGTTTTCTCATCTGTGTAATGGGAGCAGGGCTGCTCTCTCACTGGGTTGTTGCAACAGCGCGTGTAAAGTTCTTGGTGACATCTAAAGTCTAAAGCATCAGGTAGATGCCAGGCCTACCTGCTAGGACACTCTCAGAGGGCAGAGACACGTGAATAGCTTGCAAAAGACCAAGGTAAAGGAAGTAGGGCCTCAGGCAGAAAATAAGGAGAGGAGTTATAGGGTAAGTGACAGGAGAGAGGGGAAGGAAAACTGTGGACAGCAAGACGATAGAGCAATGTGCTTTCCAAAGCCCATTTTCGCTCTTCCCCCGTTTTATTGCTGTTCATGGTACTCCTCGGCCCCTGTGGCCCGGGTTGATCTCTGGAGGTGTCTGGGGAAGCCAGCGGGGCCGGGCACCACCCCAGTCCTGCGGCAGGTGAGCTGACCCCACGTGCTTCCCACTGCACTTGCCGCTCGGGACTTGGAAGCACACGTGGTGGCCGCAACATCGTGATCCTCTGGCTCTCTTAGCGCTCCACTGGAGACTCCCCTCCACTCGGCCTCACCCTGACCCACATAGCTCACCACATCTCCCTCCCAGCCCCCTGGCTTCCGGGAGAGGCCAAGGAACCCCCATCCCACCCTGGGCCTCAGGCCAAGGCTGTCCCGAGGAGTAGGGGACACGAGACCGAGAGAGAAAAAGAGAGAGAGACAGAGAGATGGGGGTGGGCTGGGGGAAGGGCAGGTACTCAAGAAAGAAAGAAACAGAGACACAGAGACGAAGAAAGGAAAAAAGAGAACTGGAAAGGCAGAAATATCAACGAGCAGGGCCAGGGCACAGAGCAGAAAGTCTATGATTATTCTGCGGGTTGTTTGTAGGTGTTTGCGGGTGGGGATATGGTTCTGTTTTCAAACAAGTCAGGTGGAAAGCACAGGGTAAAACAGGAACCAGAAAGGCTTCTCTTCTGCAGGGCAATACTGTGCTTTTGACGTGCTAATGTGGGTGTCGCGAATCTCCAAGAGGGGGCTCTAGGGTTTCCCAATACATGTCACCAAAATCCGGCACCGTGACACACGCTGACACAGAGATTCAGAGGAAGACATGGACACAGAGAGACGGAGGCTCAAAGGTAAAGGGACAGGCAGACAGACAGAAGGACACAGAGAGACAGACATAAAGAGAGCGGGGACAGGGAGAGACAGAGACAGAGAAACGCACGCACAGTGATTCAGATTTCAATGCAGAGAGAGAGGCAGGGCCAAGACAAATGTGAAGGCACACGAAGAAAGAGAGGGGCAGAATCGCAGGGACAGAGGAATAATAAGAGAGAGACAGGGACCCAAAGAGAGAGAAGTGATGGGCAGTGCTGTCCTGAATTTAAACCCAGAAGGGCTCTCGCTTGTTCTGCAATGTAAAGCCCAGCAGGTCGGGCCCCTCCTGTAGCTGGCCCAAACACTTCTCCTCTCTCAGCAGGCAACACAGAGTCTGCCAGAACCAGAGGGCAGACTCCCTGGGGAAAGCCACTTGACCTGCCACAAATTCAGCCACCCCTACGGAGAAGGCCTGAAAACTACACAGCAGACTGAAGAGTGTTCCCTGCTTCTGGAAAACTAAGACGATGCATCAATAGTTGTCATCGCAGATGCGGCTTGGCTTCCGGAGGGCAAGGCTGAAATAAAGCTCCGAGAGTTAACTGAACTGATTTTAAATGATTTGCCATTCATTTTATGGGTTTGCAAGAGCTTTCGAGAGGAGAGATGGACTGCGAGACTTCAGAGACTGTATTTCACGGGCGTTAATGCCGATTCAACTCAACAGGCCACCAGCTCTTTTAATCCCTTGAATTTGTGCCTGTTCTGATGAAGAGCAGTCCTAGGGGATTTCTGTGGACACAAGTCCCCGCCACGTCGGATCTGCGTGGACCTTTGTCCCGAGCAGCCCCACCTGTCTCCATCTGTGCTCCAGGCAGGATGTACCGGTAGTCTGTCTGCTGCCCTGGGGTGAGGGTTCACGGTGGTCACACAGCTGCTCCCTTCCCCTCGTGAGATCTTTCCAAAGCACAGATGTAAACGGGCTTCTCCCCTGCTCAAATGCCTTCCAAGACTCCCAGTTACCGCTCTGTACGCCTGATCACCCTTCAGCCCTGGAGAGACGTTTAGGCAGAATTCTTCACTGCCCTACTGTTCTCTTACCTACTCTGAGGCCGGCGTCTCCCTTGTTCTCAATAAACTCTGGATCTTTCTTCTGCACTGGCTTCATGTTCTGTGTTATGGATTGACTTGTGTTCCTCTCTTCCTTGTCTCCTGGCCCTCTCAGGCTGGCCCCCTGTTTCTGGCCCCACTAGCCTCTTGGACACAGTGATGGGCATGGTGATGAGGTCCAGCTTCTCTGGCTCTGGTCTGCAGGCTCACCCTTCAGTGCTCCCCGATGCTGGCTGCTCTGGCGGGTATACGCTTGGTCTTGTATTAGGCTACAGGCCGAACTACTGTAACACGGCATCCAAAAAGACAGTGGCATCCAAAAAGACATGTGATAGAGGTTTCATTCTTTCTCATATAATTGTCTAAATGTAGGCAAACATAGTAAATTATTGGCCTACCTTATCACCGCTTTCTGTATTTGTCCTCTTTGCCTTGTGTCTTTACACTTTCCCCACTAGAGGTGCCAGGTATTTTACTTCCTTGCACCATGACTTAATAATACTCAGTGAGTTGACTTGCCATGGCCAATGGCATGTGGGTGGAAGCCACAATGCGCCAGTGAAACGAGCTCGTGAGAGGCCTTATGTGACTCTCAGCCAGCCTGCAGACACATGAATGGAATAAAAGCTGATTGCTGTGGGCCACGCAGATTTTGTGGTTATTACAGTGACAATCCAGGATGGGCAGACAGCTGTGCTTCATGAAGTTGTCCGTGGGCCCAGGTTAGCGGTGAGCTCCACCATCCTAACGTGTGACTTCCACCTGTGTCCAAGGCAGCTGCTCCAGGGCCACTGGGAGGGGAAAAACCAAAGACAGGCAGCTGCGTGGCTTGCCTTTAGGGAATTGACCCGGAAGCTGTAGGAAGCTGTGCACAGCACTTCTGTGCATAGCTCATAGGACTGAATTTAGTTACGTGGCTTGCAAGAGGGCTGGGGAATGTAGGCTTTTATGGGCTGAATTATGTCCCCTTAAATTCATATGTTGACGTCCCAACCCCCAGTACCTCACAATGTGACTGGATTTGGAGATAGGGCCTTTAAAGAGGTGATTAAGTTAAAATGAGGCCACTGGCGTGGGCCCTAACCCAGAATGACTGGTGTCCGTATATAAGAGGAGATTAGGACACAGACACACACAGAGGGAAGACCCTGTGAAGAAACAGGGAGAAGACGGCCGTCTGCAAGCCAAGCAGAGAGCCCTCAGAGGCAATCAACTCTGCAAAGACCTTGATCTGGCACTTCCAGCTTCCAGAATTGTGAGAAAATAAGTTTCTGTTATTTAAGCCTCCCAGTCTGTGGTGCTTTGGGATGGCAGCCCAAGCGAACGAATGCAGGCCACAACTGGGTGGCCTTGTTCCTCACTTAAACTTAGGGGAGAGTGGTGATTCTACTAGAAAGAAGAGAAAAGAGGATGCTGGGGGCAGTTAACAGTCGCCACCAGTCTCCCTCGTGTGTTGGATCTGACACATCACCCCCACCTTCCCGGCTCCAGGCCCTAGTGACATGGGGGTCTACCACGTATCCACTGGCTGTTTACCCAAAGCCAAAGTCATAATTCTCTGCACTTCACTGTGTGCATTTACAAACGCTATTCTGAGAAGGGGTCCGTAGGCGTCACCAGATTATGGTCAAGTGTCCATTGTTTGTGGTGCTCTTCCTGGGTCACAGACAGGCCCTGTGCTTGTGCGTTAGTGACATCATCTTTAATTTGGTGACATACGCGGCTTGGGGACCCCTCAGTCATTCCACCTCCATTATCCAGCCCCAGGATTAGGCAGAAAGAGAAGTTGAACTCTGATCTAGATGCAACAGGACCCCAACCGGTCCCACAGGGGCTCCAGAGCTGGGAGGCCCTCCGAGTGTTCCATACTGAGGCAAGGGGCTGGGCCTTCCCACCCCACAGGGACAGTCACTGGATGCAGCCCAGAGAGGAGGAGTGGCCTTAGGGGGGTCAGCTCGCTCCAGCTGAAGGCAGTGCCTGGCGAGGGACTCAGCTGTGAGCCCCAGCAGTCGGAAGTCCCGGCAGCCGGGAGAATGAGGGAATGCCTGGCTCCTGCACAAGCTCTTATTCTAGGCGCTAATTCCAGCTCTGACTACCCGAGCCAAATGTGTTTCTGTCTTTGTGTCCTTTTTGGCAGACCCGGGGCGAGCTTTGGCCCATGGCTCCAAGAGACACAAAAATACCTAGCCATCAGCCTCTTGGGCCTAGGAGGAAGCATTCCCTTTTGAATGTCAGATCCCTCGAAATGTCCACCTAAAGGACTCTTGCTGTTGGAGCTGCCACTGGCCCGGGTGCGGGTACTGAGGAGGGAGCCTGGCTCAGCTCGGGGCTCTCAGTGATGGGCTCTCCTCTCCTTCCACGTCCCGTGAGACTCGACTTCTGTGCGCTGGGCTCATAGGAGCAGTGGGTGAGAGCGGCCGAGCCAGCCAGGGCTGTCTAACCAGAGCTCAGCTCTCTTCCTGGGCTTCCGGACACTCTGGGGCTGCCCTTGTAGGCATTCTTAACCATCTCTGTCCATGGACCCCTGAGTAAAATGTGATGGACCCGGTTGACCCCTTCTCCGAGTAATATTTGTAAGTGCATACAATAAAATACACAGAATTACCAAAAAACCCTAAAACAATGATATTGGAATAAACTTATCAAAATATTGTAAAAGCCAATTTTGTGATCTAGTACTATATATGTTTTTTCAGTGCATTAATGGTAAGACTGGACAAGAGTAATCTATATCTAACACTATCTAATAACAGTCATAATATCAAAGTAGTGAGGAGCATAAATGATATTTTGAGATATCTGTGACAACTATAATATGACACAAAAATATCTGTGATTTTTCTTGGTTTCAAAGTACCACTGGTTATCAAAGTTACCGTGGTTTGTTGCCTATGATATAATTTTTCCCACCAAGTTCATGGACACCCCTGAATTCTATCTTCAGACCATTTGGGGGTCCAGAGAACCCAGACTGAGAACCCCTGTTCACTAGTGAGTTAATAGCTAGAAGAAGCTGAGCCCAGCCTTGGAGCCAGGAGCTGGATTCTGCAGCTTAGCTGCAGTTCCTTCCTCCTCTTGCTTGGCAGCTACAGAGCTCAGGATTGGCCATAGCAGTCATTTAGCATGCCTCAACGTGCTGCCTGGCACTGATCATTACTTGTGCACCCATGCATCCATCCATCTGTCCATCCATCCATCCATGCATCATTCAACAAATATTCATAGAGATGAGCTCTGGGCTGATATCTCTATCCCCAACATGCTGGGGAAATTTCAGGATGCAGGGGGCAAAAAGAGGAGATGTGAAAAGAGGGAAAAGGATGACAAATCCAAATGTTGTTGGATTTCTCAACAGCAACAACAGAAGCCAGGAATAATGGAGGAAGAGCTTCAAGATTCTGAAGAAAAATGACCTCCAATGTAGAAATGTGTAGCCAGTAGACTATCAGTTAAGTTTATTCCAGTTAGACTATCAGAAATGCAAAGTCTCAAGTTGTTTGCCTCCTGTGGTAGCCAATGCCCAAGATGACCCCCGTGATCCCTGCTTCCCGCTATTCCACCCCCTGGGGGAAGCCAGCTGCTCTGCTGTGAGGGCACTCATGCAGCACTGAGGAGAGGCTCATGTGATGGGCAAATCAGAGGACTTCCGCCAAGAGCCAGCAAGGAACTCAGGTCTCCTTCAACAGCCGTGTGAGCGGGCCTCTTGGCAATGCATCCCTGACCCCATGTCAAGCCTTCAGATGACTGCAGCTCTGCCCGACAGCTTTACTGCAACCTCATGAGAGACTGACCCAGAAGCACCCATCTAAGACACTCCTCGATTCCTGAACTGTAGAAACTGTATGAGATGACGCATTGCGGTAATTTGTATTATATATATATATTTATTTATTTATGATAAAGAATTAGCTCACACAATTAAGGATGAGCAAGTCCCAAGATCTGCAGGGTAAGGTGGCAAGCTGGAGACCAAGGAAAGCTGATGGTTTAGTTTCCATCCAAAGGCCGGCAGGCTCAAGACCCAGTCAAGTCTGAAGGCAGGAAAAAATCCAGTGTCCCAGCTCAAAGGCAGTTGGGCAGAAGGAATGCCTTCTAACTCAGCCTTTTTGTTGTATTCAGGCCTTCAGCTGATTGGATGAGGCCCACCCAACACACCAGGGAGTGCAATCTGCTTTATTTAGCCTACCAATTTTTTTTTTATATAATTATATTTATTTACTTTTGGCTGAGTTGGGTCCTTGTTGCTGCGTGAGGGCTTTCTCTAGTTGCCGTGAGCAGGGGCTGCTTTTCTTTGCTGTGTGCGTGCTTCTCACTGCGGTGGCTTCTCTTGTTGTGGAGCATGGGCCCTAGGCATGTGGGCTTCAGTAGTTGTGGTGCGTGGGCTCAGTAGTTGTGGCACTCGGGCTTAGTTGCTCCACGGCATGTGGGATCTTCCCAGACCAGGGATTGAACCTGTGTCCCCTGCATTGATAGGCGGATTCTAAACCACTGCGCCACCTGGGAATTCCCTAGACTACCAATTTAAATGCTAATCTCATCCAGTTATACCCTCACAGACACACCCAGAATAATGCTGGCCCAAATATCTGGGCACCTTGTAGCCTAGTCAAGCTAACACAAAATTAACCATCACAGATACCAATGGGGGAAAAGTCAGCTGAAAGAGTTGAAAGTGCTTGATTCAGGGCATTTGAAAATGGTGGTGAGAGGCATCAGGGGGCTGCCATTTCCATAGTAAGCTTTTTAGAACTACATAATTTCATAGATTCTAAGACATCTTTTTCACAAGTTAACATCTCTGAAACTAAGATTCTGTTTAACCGTCAATGGCATTGTACAGTTACAACTGGTAGCATTATTTTCTTTCTCACTGGTATATAAAATTCGAATTCACCTTGCAATCAATATCATCCTAGATTCAATGAGATACAGCATTTGACTCTTTATGTTCAAGGTATAAATTTAGTATCAAAACAAAAACTGAAAAAAGAAAAGATTGTGTCCATGAGACAATTCCCTCACTGACACATGCCTAGGCCAGCCTGGACCAGGATGGAGCAAAAGTGACAACACAGTACCAGTATAATGTAGAAGAATCACGACTTTTTTTTAAACCACTGGACTTTGTTCATATTTCTCTCATTATTAAGGGGATCACATAATTAGCAATCAAACCAGAACCCTTTTGAGAGTAAAGGAGGGCCACTATTAATGATTCACTCCAGGACAACAGGCATAAAATGAGACTGTCCCAAGCAAACTGGGACGTATGATCACCACTCAGAGTGCTTACCCCACACTAGCAGTTATCAGCCAGTTACAGATCTGCCTCCCAATCTCTGAAGCCTGTAATCTTTTGTAACTTTCATCTTTGTACTTCTCAGTGTCTAGCATGGTGTCAGGTACACAGTTGGTGCTCAATAAATAGTCACAGGATGAATGAACAAATGACAGGGTTAATGGACTCTGGTTAAGGAATTAGTGGTGGACCACAGAATCAGACTGTAGCTATTACTTTGCATCAGTTATTTCTATGTTGTTCACTACGTAATATTCATGCTCAAATGAAGTCTCTCTGAAAGCATGTATAAATACAGGTACACTCAGTTCTTGTGAGTTCAGTTTTTCTCATTTCTTTCTTTCTTTTTTTCTTTCTTTCTTTCTTTCTTTTCTTTCTTCTTTCTTTCTTTTCTTTCTTTTTCTTTCTTTCTTTCTTTCTTTCTTTCTTTCTTTCTCTCTCTTCCTCTCTTCCTCTCTTCCTCCCTTCCTCCCTTTCTTTCTTTCTTTCTTTCTTTCTTTCTTTCTTTCTTTCTTTCTCTCCAATTAAAAGAATTGCTCCAGGCCCCGATAAAGCCAGGTAACCCCCTACAGTGGAAACAATACCTCCTACAGATGCCAACACATCTGGATTGCACACCAGCTCTGCCACTAGAAGCCATGTGTCCTTGACAAGGCAGAAGCTCTCTGAGCCTCAGTCTTCCCTTCTGTAAAGTGGTCAGAGAACAGTGCTGGAGCAGGTCATAGGGTGAGGCTGGTGGTGGGTGAGTCGGGGGGCAGCACCCTGCACATCCCCTGTTGAGGAAAATCCTCAGGCACACGGTTTCTCTGGGCCTCAGATGCCCACAACAGCCGAGCAGTGGCTGCTGGTACCAGGAGTCTTCCTCCACTGTGACACTCTGATGTGACAGAGCTGGGGCAAGTAAGACAAGCCTGGAGTATTTCAGCCTTGGAAACTGTGTCCCAGTTGACCTCCATACTTTGAGAAACAGGAGCATGTCTTTTCCTTGATCTACCCGTGAAATTGCCACAGCTTCATTCTTCAAAGACAGGCAGTGTCTGAAACCCAGGCTTGACGAAGAGGAAAACCCCAGAGCATTCTCCCAGTGACAGTTCCTGGTCACCTCTGTGTGAGAAATCTCTGCTCCTCCATCTCCCTTTCCTGCTTTGGGCTATCTTCACCCCCAGGGACTTACCTGCTTAAATACTTGGTGTTAATAGCTCTCAGAATGTATCGTTAATGTGTCTGTAAGCCAGTGTGCCTTTTCTTCAGTCTTAACGAAGACTGATTTAAACACGACCACAGACCTGGGGAAAGTCTGGGGGAAAGGCGAGGAGGAAAACTTTCTTAAACTGTTTAGGCTCTGAGGACCCTCTGAATTGCATTTGAAAATCTCTTACACTTAAATCCATCTTAATTAGAATGGATTTGGTTGCAAGGAATCACCCAAACTCCCATTCCTTTAGTGAAGCTGTGAGCATGTTTGTATCTCACAGCAGGAAGTCCAGAGGTGGGTGGTTCTGGGTGAGTTAATCAGTGGTTCTGATGCTCCCAACAACATCAGCAAGAACTGGATTCTTCCCATCCTTCCCCTGGGCCATCCTCAGGGCACAGCTTTGGCCCTCAAGCTGCTGTCCTCTGGACACAGATGAGGAAGAGCAGACAGTGGATCTAAGGACAAACAGACAAATCACTGGCTTGGATTAGTTTCTGCACTTGGCAGAAGAAGAAACTGAAGCACAGAGCAGTTAAGTAACACGCTCAAGGTCACACAGCAGAACCGGATCAGTCTTCTTTTGAAGACCTCTTTCTACTGGATTATGTTGCCTCCCATCTCCTACCTGTCCTGTCTCCAACCAGAGCTCATCACCCAGCTCCTTGCCCAGGAAGGAGCAATGGAACAGGACAAGAATCTCCGAGATTTGGGAAATAGCACCCTCTTGTATCATATGACTATGGGTTTAATGCTGAATGTTTTAAAGTATCTCTACAGTTGCTGCCTCCTTTGTGTCTGAGAATATAGTGAGCCCAAATAAGGCCTCAGAGAAATGTAAATATGAACTGAATATCAGGCTATGTTGATGAATTATAGTTCATGTTATTAGATGAAACACCAAGGTTACGTAAGAAAACATCCACACACCCCTCTTTGCTGAGATGCAAATGCAAGTATTCATGAGTGAAATGCAATGAAGTTTGCAATCGGCTTTAAAATACTCCAGGGAAAGATGAGGTGGGACAAAGCTATGGTGGCAAAGTTCTGATGGCTGTTGAAGCTGGGTGTTGGGCACATGGCAGCTCACTGTTCTCTCTACTTTTGAATGTTTGGAAATTTCACAATAAAAATTAAACATAAATTTCTAAATAAATAACATAAGAGACTCCCAGCCAAGCTAGGAATTAGTCCTGTGGAGTTAGTCAATGGAAACAGAGGGGGCTAAAAATAGCAGAGAGATTTATTTGGTTTCTCCACATGACATCTTTGATAATTTATCATCCATGCTCACATTTACCACATTTGTTCTCTAGATGTCCTGGATGGAGCTTGGTTTCAAGGAGAGAAAGAAATATTCCCCCATCCCCACTTGAATAAGTGCTCCTGCAACTTCTGATGGTGGGTTGGAGGGAAGTGCCTTTCCCTGCCCCCCACTACTGTGAGCCTCAGTTTCCCCAAAGAACATTAAGCATGAGGGTACCTGCTTTGACTCTCCAGTAGGGTCCTTGAAAGGAGCAGAGGAAATGATATAACTGAAAATACTTTTTTTAAAAGCCTTAATTTTCTTGTTCATAAGTGAGACATACTCATTGTAGAATATTTAGGAAGCAAGATAATCAAAATAAAGAAAATAAAAATCACTCACAATACCACCTCCCAAATATAACCAGTATTATTTTAGCATATTACCTTAAGGTTGTTGTTTGCCATGCATATGTTCTTTTGTTGTTGTTAATTTACAAACAGGCTCAAATTATGTAACATTTTATTTTCTAACTTAACACATTGGGGACATCTTTTCATATTGTTACAAATTCTTCCACAATATTATTTTACATTTTAATCATTGGTATGTTTTCCATTATGTGCCTATACCATAATTTATTTAACCAGTCTCATTATATTAGTTTCCTAGGGCTGCCATTACAAAGTGCCAAAAACATGGTGGCTTAAAACAAAAGACATGTATTTTCTCACAATTTTGGAGGCCAGAATTCTGAAATCGAGGGTTGATTCCTTCCTGGGTATTCAAAGGGAGAATCTGTTCCATGCATGCCTCTTTCCTAGATTCTGGTGGTTGCAGGCAATCCTTGGGATTCCTTGGCTTGTGGCAGGATAACTCCACTCTCTGCCTCTGTCATCACATGACTTTCTTCCTTGTGTGTCGCTGTGTTTCTTCTTCTTTTCTTGTAAGGACACCAGTCATACAGGATTAAGGATCTATACTGCTTCTATATCATCTTAACTTAGCTAATTACATCTGCAGTGACTTTAATTCCAAACAAGTTCATTTTCTTTATTTTTTTATGTTTTATTTTTTTTGGCTGCATAGGGTCTTAGTTGAGGCACGCGGGATCTTTGTTGAGGCGTGCAGGATCTTTCGTTGCGGCGCGCGGACTTCTCTCTAGTTGTGACTCATGGGCTCCAGGGTGCGTTGCCTCTGTAGTTTGCGGCACGCAGACTCTCTCATTGAGGCTCGCGAGCTCAGTAGTTGTGGCATGCAGGCTTAGTTGCCCCGCAGGCATGTGGGATCTTAGTTCTCCAACCAGGGATCGAACCCGTGTCCTCTGCACTGGAAGGAGGATTCTTTACCACTGGACCACCAGGGAAGTCCACCAAACAAGTTCATATTTTGCAGTTCAAAGAGTTAGAACTTTAACATGTCTTTCTGGGGATAGAAATCGATCATATTGGTGGGCTTTTTAATTAGCTCATTTGCTTTACCTTTATTTCTTTTTGCTATTACTAATGTCTCAAAATTTTGAACACATCTATGATTATTTTCTTAAAGTAAATTCTTAGAAGTGGAATTTCTAGGATAAAGACTGTATCCGTCAAAGTTAGGTCATGAAAAGAGAAAGCATAGGTATTGCAAACAGAGGGGATTTAATATAAGGAATTAATTATATAGGTGTTAAGAAGATGAAAAGCAAAAAGATGCTGAGATAACTCAGAGATTAATAACTGCAGGAAGCAGTTACCATCCCCAGGACTTGGGGAACCAAAGGAAAGAGTTGATGTTATTAGAACTCAGGAGTGTGGAGGAGGAGCCCCCCTAAATCTCATGCTTAGATTCTTACAGGAGACACCACAATGTCAGTGCTTGGAACTCTCGAGGGAGCACTGACAACTGGTGCTCAGACATCTAAGAGGAGGGCCCACAAGTGATCTCTGATGGAGCACCACGTGTCTGATATTTAGACTTCCGGATGGTGCTACTCCAGAGGGTACAAATGGCATGGCTGCTGCTGGTGGGGTACAGACCTCAGGTGGAAGCCAAAAGACAGTCCTTTCTCTCCTCCTCTCACCTTCCAGTTTCCACTGGTTTTGAGGTCAGGCTTTTCAATTTATATGTGGTCAAACCTATTAATCTTTTTTTTATGGATTTGCCTTTGGTTTCATGCTTAGAAAGCTTTTCCCCAGGCCAAGATTACATAAATATTTATATTTTCTTTATTCTTCATGGTTTCTATATTTTTAACATTAACTTTTTAAAATTTTAGTCATTATATGGAATTTATTTGGGAATATATCAATAGTATAAAGTTAGAAATTATTGAATAGTCAATTTTCCTCTATTATTTGGAATGCCATCTTTATCCTTTATTAAATTTATATGCATATACATGTATCTGTGTCTATTTCTGGACAATGTCTTTTATTCCATTAGTCTGTCTGATCATTACATTTTATTACATTCTCATAAAAATGTAAACTCCATGACAGTCATCTTGGTACCACCAGTGGCTAGCTGGAACGGTGCCTATCAAAAAGTAATTACTCAAGAAGTACACATTGAATGATTGAGTGGACTATTTCTGTGCCAGAATCATGTTCTTTTTGTCTTAAAGTCAGATTTGTTGGGTATTAATTTACCTATAGTAAAATTTTCCCTTGTTAGTGTCCAGTTTAATGAGTTTGACAAACACATATAGTTGGGGAATCACCATCACAGTCAATGTATAGAATAGTTCCACTACCTCAAAACAAACTATCATGCTTTTTTAAAATTAATTTTTTTTAAGTTATTTATTTATTATTTTTAGCTGTGTTGGGTCTTCGTTTCTGTGCAAGGGTTTTCTTTAGTTGCGGCGAGCGGGGGCCACTCTTCATCGCGGTGCGCGGGTCTCTCACTGTCGCGGCCTCTCTTATTGCGGAGCACAGGCTCCAGACGCGCAGGCTCAGTAGTTGTGGCTCACGGGCTTAGTTGCTCCGCGGCATGTGGGATCTTCCCAGACCAGGGCTCGAACCCGTGTCCCCTGCATTGACAGGCAGATTCTCAACCACTGCGCCACCAGGGAAGCCCTAAAATTAATTTTTTAACTTTAAATTATAATTTTAAAAAACTCACGTAACATAAAATTTGCCATCTTAACTATTTTTTTAAGTGTTAAGTATAGTAGTACTATAGTACTAGCCAGTAGTGTTAAGTATATTTACATGGTTGTGCAATAGATCACCAGGACTTTTACAACTTGCACAACTGTAACTCTGTACCCATTAAATACAACTCCTCATTCCCTCTCCCTTCAACCCCTGGCTACCACCCTTCTACTTTCTGTTTCTACAAATTTGAAGACTTTAGATACCTCATATAAATGAGATCACACAGTATTTGTCTTTTTGTGACTGGCTTATTTCACTTAACCTATGTCCTCAAGGTTCATCCATGTTGTAGCAAATGTCAGAACTTCTTTCCTTTTTCAGGTTGAATAATATTCCATGCTGTCTACCAAGTCCTTTTGTAGTGAATGCCTTCCCCACCTCTCAGTCCTCTGTCTCAGCAGTTTGGCCTTTTCCAGGCTGTTACATAAATGGAATCTGACAGTTTGCAGCCTTTTGAGTCTGGCTTCTCC
Organism: Balaenoptera physalus; assembly: GCF_965194825.1. Taxonomy (NCBI): domain Eukaryota; kingdom Metazoa; phylum Chordata; class Mammalia; order Artiodactyla; family Balaenopteridae; genus Balaenoptera; species Balaenoptera physalus. The sequence goes on from NC_138883.1 coordinate 10,997,822, forward strand.
CACTCAGCATAAGGCATCTGAGGTTATCCATGTTGTTGTAACTATCAGTAGTTCATCTCTTCTTATAGTTGGGTAATACTTCATTGTATGCATGCATCACAGTTTGTTTATCCATTTCCCAGCTGAAAATAAATTTGGGTTGTTCTCAGTTTTAATAATTATGGTTTCATAATGCATTTTTATAGTGAAACCATTCAGTAAGATGCCAAACATATACCAATTGTAGCCAGAACTAGTGGAGAACCAGGTGTCCCTGGAACATGGAGATAAGATTTCTTTCTGGGAGTGAGAGCACGAAGAACTCACTTGTGATAAATGGGGAGAGCATCAGTGATAACAGAAGACTTGTGGGAAACAGCCAGGTCCTGCCAATAAAACTGGGCCAAGTGAGCTCACCAGCAGTGTCGTGGGGAGTAGGGCATTAAGGACATGAGCTCTGAAAACAAGGAGCTCTAGATGTGGCTCTTTCCTCTGACGCTGCCTCGCTGGTGATGGGGCGACCTCCTGGCCTGCTGGAAGCCTTGGTTTCCCATCTGTAAAATGGGAACACGATAGCACATTCCTCATGTGAAGTTGTTCGTGCAGCCAAAGTAAGTGCTTACTAATTGCTTCTTTTTCTTAGCTATTCTCTTGGGAAAGTGAGGCTGGATCATGAAAAAGAAAGCCACCTATGGATTCATTCAGCTGTGTTTTTTTTCTAAAGAAAGAATGTACAAACAATGCAGGTGATTACGGTGGTTTTGAAACACTGCTGTAAATTCTTCAACATTCTTCCTTTCAAGACATGAGTCTATATTCTCTCTGCTGGAATCCGGATGCACTTGCAACTGCTTCCACCAATAGAGTATAGCAGAAGTGATGGCATGTGACCTCTGAGGCTGAGCCGTGAACAGCGATGTGGCTTCTGCCTTGTTGGCTGGGCCTCCTGCTTTTGGAGCCCTGAGCCACCGTTAATTAGGAGTCTGACTCTCCTGACGCCTGAAGCTGCAGGGGTGAGACTGTGACTGAGCAGGACCCTATGGGGCCCTCCCAGAACAGGCCTTCCCCCATATCCTCTGCTTTAGCTCCTCTCTCTGAAGTACCTAGAAAACAGTATTGGATGCACATTTCCTGACTTGTTTTACAGATGGGAAACCATACCCCCTCCCGCCCCCCACCAAATGGAAGATGTTAACAACTTGATGACCATGAGCACACAGCCCCAGGCCTCCTGGAGCCTAAGGACTGGCAATGTGAACCCCTGTGACACTGTTCCCTCACCATCAACCAATCTGAGAATTGTGCACTAGCTGATCACGTATCCTCCCTCACCTGGCTTTTAAAAATGCTTTGCCAAAACCCTTCAGAGAGCTCGGGGCTTTTTAGGACATGAGCTACCCATCTCCTTGCTTGGCCCTGCAATAAACCTTTCTCTGCTCCAAACTCCAACGTTTCGGTTTGTTTGGCCTCACTGTGTGTCAGGCACATGAACTTGTGCTAACAAGACCACACGCAGACCACACAGAAAAAGAGACCCAAACAGGCACCCCAGCCCAGGAACCAGACGTGTGAGTAAAGAAGCTTCCAGATGATTCCAGCTCCCAGCCATTTGAGTCATCCCTAGCTTTGGGGACTCCCCAGCTGAGGCCCCAGACATCGTGGAGACAACCCATCCCCTCTGTGCCCTGTCCGAATTTTTGACCCACAGAATTTGTACTTGCAACAAAATAATGGGGATTTTGTCACTAAGTTTGGGTTGTTTTGTTACAGCCATAGATAGCCGGGACGGTGGTCTAGAAGGGATTTAGGAAAAAAAAAAAAAAAAAAAAAAGGAAGGCAAAGAGGGAAGATTTATCAGTGTTCCGCTAGCAGCTGGTGGAAGCCTCCACCCACCCACTAGAGGAGCCTCACACACGTGGTGGGAGAATTAATCAGGCTTTTCCACAGCCTCAGTGAAACATCCCCCAAGAATGTGTAACTTTGCTTCCTCTGCTTTTGTGCCTACTGAAAACCAGAGGCTGACTAACTCAGCCATGATGGCCAGGAGTATTCCGGAGCCTGGAGAAGTTATATCAAAGCGGTAAACCAATAACTCTGCGTTCTGGTTTGTACAACAGTCTCTTATGACTTCATATGTGTGAATCCCTTAAGCCCAAAGCTTCTGGACCTCCTCAGCGGCACAGTGGAAAGTCACGGGCTGAGGCTCTGGATCTAAATCCCAACTCAGTTACCGTACCACCTTGGCAAGGTGCTTGGCCTCTGTGAGTCTCAGTTTCCCTGTCTGTAAAACTGAGTCAAGAATGTCTCTTTCACCCAATTGTTATGGGGGTTAAATGAGATAGTAAATATCTGAAAAGGATCTAGCACAGAGTGTGACTCATAATGAACCAACTGCTGACATTATTTCTTTTTTTTTTTTAATTGCAGTATAGTATAAAAAAACCAAAAAGACAACCTACAGAATGGGAGAAAATATTTGCAAATGATTCAACTGACAAGGGCTGAATCTCCAAAATAGTATTTCTTAATTTCTCTCCCCACCTCCTAAAAAGCTTGAGGGCAAGTTCTAGACACAGTGATTCCTCCTAATTCCCCCTCCCCGTCTCCAGGCATTAATCCTCAGAAAACCTGGCAACGGGAGCCCAGCTTGCTCCTCTCCGACCCCTCCACCTCTGGCTACAGTGGTGCCCGCACAAGTGGAAACTCTTGGCCTGGCTGTTGGAGCCAGGCTGGCTTCCTCGGTGGACCCGGAGATGTGTCTTGACTCTGCTCCCAACCCCACAGGCTCCGAGTTGACAAGCTGAGGGAGAATCAAATAGGAGGCAACAGAGAACACATGGCTGGGATGACAGAGTATATAGTCCCTGAAGGTAAGCAGCCTTGTCCCATCAATTGGTAGGATGGGAGAGAAGATGGGGCGTGGGAAATTACAGCCCCATCAGGCTGCCATCATCTCTTGCCTCTCATGAAAGTGACCAACAGCCCTTCGACTCTCATTTTAAAGATTAAATGGGAGGAAGGATGACTCCATCAGATTTCAGCCCAGGCCGCTGGCAGCCCCAAATGCCAGAGAGTGTGATGGATTGAGTGCCCGAAACACAGAAAGAAAACATGAATCTCCATATATCACTGGAAGACGCCAGTCAGATCTAAGGAGGCACGTGGTCCCTGCATCTTCCGGCCTCAAGACAGATCCCTGTGCTCTATTGAGGGTCCAGGCCCAGGCTCTGGAACATCAGTTTCAGGAGAGCAGGGGACAAAATCCATTTTGTTCAGCACACATTAGGCACTCAGTAAATATTAGTTGAATGAGTGAATGAACGAACAAACACTTGTTCTGTCTTTCTAGCTATGTTTTGGTCAAGTCACTTTGCACAAATCAGATGGCCTGTCTTGGCCTCAGTTTCCTCATCTGTAAAATGGAACCAGGATTATCTACTTCTCCAGGGTTGTTGTGAAGATGAAATGACATCGTACAAAGAAAGCACAGTGGCTGACATCCAGTACAAGGTGCCCAGGCAAGGGAGAGGCCAGGTGGGAGAGTCAGGTCACGAGCCAAAGTCCAGACGGGTAGGATGAGAGCCAGAAGGCCAGGCAGGGCGGGGGGAGTGGCTCTGTGGGGCACAGTCCTGAGACGTTTGGGGCAAAGATGACTCAGCTCTGACTCATCATCTTCACTCTCCGCCCAGCTCTCTGTCTGTGTCCCGTCTGCCTCAGAGGAATCATGCAGAAGGCTGTGACGCGTGGTTAGCGAATCCTTCACTCCCGGTGACATGAGAATGGTATTCACAAAGGATTCACGGAAGGGGGTCCCTTTGTCAGGAACAGTTCTGAAGGCGTCGTGGAGGGAGGGACATCTGTACCCGTCTGTGACAGGCAGACAGGGCATGGCTGGTGGGGCTGGAACCCAGGAATGTTTGTGGGCTAGGTGCACCTTCTCTGGAGGTTCCAAAAGGCCAGGCTGAGGACTTCACACTTCACATCAAGGCAGTTGGGAGCTATGGAAGGTTCTAGAGCAGGAGTGATTACTCCAAAAAAATTCCTTACCTTTGTTAAACAATTAGTGTTTTGACTCCTCCACAGAAAGGGGTCAGCAGTTCAACATTAGCGCCTACCATCAAGGTGAAAGGAAATAGCAGGGACATGATGGCAAGAGTCACAAGCTCTGGGTTCAAGCCCCAGCTCTCCTGCTTATGGGCACCAGTCCCACAGGCAGGTCACTTCACTGCTCCAAGCCTCGGCCTCCTCATCTGATTACTGAGCTGGCTGCACAAGGATTCTATGTCGCAACGCCAGGCAGGCTCCAGCACGGTCCCCACTTGGCAGCAGAAGCAAGCAAGTCTCAGCTGGATTTTATTAGTATTCGTGTTAAACAGAGAAGGAGCGGGAAATGTGGTGAAATAAGTTATCTTGAAAGGGGAAAAAGAAGACTTCCCCGGTGGCGCAGTGGTTAAGAATCCGCCTGCCAATGCAGGGAACATGGGTTTGATCCCTGGTCTGGGAAGATCCCACATGCCACGGAGCAACTAAGCCCGTGAGCCACAACTACTGAGCCCACACGCCACAACTACTGAAGCCCACGCGCTCTAGGGCCTGCGTGCTGCAACTACTGAGCCCACGTGCTGCAACTACTGAAGACCGTGTGCCTAGAGCCGGTGCTCCGCAAGGAGAGAAGCCACCATAATGAGAAACCCGTGCACCGTAACAAAGAGTAGCCCCACGCTCGCCGCGGGCAACTAGAGAAAGCTCACATGCAGCAACGAAGACCCAGTGCAGCCAAAAATAACAAAATAAAATTAAAAAAGAAAGGGGGAAAAAGAGGGGCAGGCAGGACATTGAAGTTCAGGTTGTCAGATGTGGACGTCACCAGGGTGCCTTTTGGAAGTGTCCTGTGGGTGATGGCGCCAAAAAATAACTGACGCTGGGTAGGAGGTTAAGTTCTTCTTTGCCCCCAGGATTCTTCTCCTGCCCCTCCAATTTTTCCAAAGCCCTAAGGGGCCTATTGGCTGAAAGAGGCAAGGTGTGGGTTTCTTCTCTCAGTGGGAGACGGGCTGGTTTGTGGTTGAATCTTGGGTTTGCTCTGGCCAAGGGCTGCCTGGTTACAGATCCCATCTGAGCGAGGGGTTCCTGGAGATGCACCTTCACTCCCCATGGCCGACATGGCATCAGGATCATAAACTCACTTTGTTTCCCCATAGATGACAAACAGAGAAGGGGAAGGGAGCGAGGACGAAGCCCAGGCTGGTGCCTGGAATCTGGGATCGTGACGCAGCCTGTTGGAATGGGCTCCTTGGTCCAGAAGGCACACTCTGCAGCCCGGCAGCCACTGGCCTTGGCAGTTGGCCGATGTTCCCAGAGCCCCTGGCACTGACTGCCTTTCTGCTTAAACAGGCTGTGCCTTTGCAGAACGGGGAGAGGACTACAAGCCCAGTGTCCACCTCAGCTTAGCAGGACGTACCCAGTCCACAGGTCCAGGCAAGGTTGGCTTAAATAATCACAATGAGGAAAAAAATCTAACTGGTCACTCATGGCTTCTCACTGGGACCTCCCTGCCACAGCCCCGTAGCTGCTATTTCCTAGCCCTCCAGACTCACTCCTTGCCCCGTTTACACCTGAGCATGCTGCCAGATTTCTCTTCCCAAATTACAGCTCTGGTCAAGTTATTCCCCACCTCAAAATGTCTGCTGTGCCACTATGGAGAACAGTATGGAGGTTCCTTAAAGAACTAAAAATAGAATTACCATACGACCCAGCAATCCCACTACTAGGCATATACCCTGAGAAAACCATAATTCAAAAAGAGTCATGTACCATAGTGTTCATTGCAGCTCTATTTACAATAACCAGGACATGGAAGCAACCTAAGTGTCCATAGACAGATGAATGGATTAAGAAGATGTGGCACATATATACAATGGAATATTACTCAGCCATAAAAAGAAACAAAATTGAGTTATTTGCAGTGAGGTGGATGGACCTAGAGTCTGTCATACAGAGTGAAGTAAGTCAGAAAGAGAAAAACAAATACTGTATGCTAACACATATATATGGAATCTAAAAAAAAAAAAATGGTCATGAAGAACCTAGGGGCAAGATGGGAATAAACAATAAACAAGATGGGAATAAGCAGGCCTACTAGAGAATGGACTTGAGGATATGGGGAGGGGGAAGGATAAGCTGGGACAAAGTGAGAGAGTGGCATGGACATATATACACTACCAAATGTAAAATAGACAGCTAGTGGGAAGCAGCCGCATAGCACAGGGAGATCAGCTCGGTGCTTTGTGACCACCTAGAGGGGTGGGATAGGGAGGGTGGGAGGGAGGGAGATGCAAGAGGGAAGAGATATGGGGATATATGTATATGTATAACTGATTCACTTTGTTATAAAGCAGAAACTAACACACTATTGTAAAGCAATTAATTATACTCCAAGAAAGATGTTAAAAAAAAAAAGAAAACTGTCTGCTGTGGCTAAAAAGTACCTGCACACTCCTCACTGTTGTTTCCCAGGCCTCTCTGCCTCAAGGCCAATCGCAAATGCTGTCTCCTCCAGGAATTCTCTCCTGATTTATTTTTCTGAACTGCATGTGACTGCCCCCTTCACAATCCCCGTCAGCTTTCACTTATCAGAACCCGTCCCAAGGCCTGGGGTGTAACACACAGAGCCAAGGAAGAGAAGAGGCAGTCCTTCCCCAGGGAGAGCTGATGGCTTCCCCAAGAGCCTACAACCACACTGCCATCTGTCAAATAAAGAACATGGTCACACAGAGAGTTACCCACCAAAACTGAGAGGCCGGGGAGGCCAAGCACTGGGCAGCTTTGGTGTGTGTGTGAATGTGTGTGTGTGTGTGTGTGTGTGTGAGTACGTGTGTGTCAGGGAAGCCCGGGGGCTGGGAACATCCCAGGTTGACAAATTTAAATCAAATTAGAACGTTAGAACTGAAAGAGACCTCAGATCGTTCAGTCCAGCCCTTTATAAACAAGGAGGCTCCAGAGAAGGGGTGGGGTGGATTTCCAGTTAGAGATCACAAGAGTCATCATTTAGTTCATCCAATCACATGGTCATTTGTTCTTTCAGTTATTCAACAACTTTACTAAAGCCCTGATAGATTCCAGACCTCCTGCCACACTTTGGGAACCCAGAGCTGGAGAAGAAATGGCCCAGCCCGCACGAGGCTGAGAGTCCATGGGGAGTGACAAGTGCCAGTCTGGAGGTTAGCCCAAAGTGAGAAGAAGCAGAGAAGGGAGCAGAGGCCCTGTTGGGGGTGGCGAGGTGGGTGGACAAAAAGTGATCCCGGAAGGCTTCCCAGAGGAGGTGACATCTGGTCTGGGTGTGAGGAATGTGTAGGAGTTTCCTGCAGGGTCCAAAGTAGAGTTAGCAGAACCCACGCATAAGCACTCCCTGCCCACTGCTCTTCCCTACCCTGCACTGTAGGATTTTAACATCTGAGCACAGCCTGAAGCTAATGGGAAGAAATGGGCCCTCTGTCACCCCAGCTTGGCCCAGTCTCCACAGAGCCACAAGCCTGAGGCTGTGTAAGGTACGGCAATGATTGGTCCAGAGTGACTCTGAGAGAGTCTCTGCAAGGAGACAGAGAGACAAACAGCAACTCTGGGGCAGACCTTGTGTTCAATGATCCATCCACACTGCAGCGCTTGACCCGGAGTGGAAAAGACTGGGTCATTTTACAGACAAAGCAGCTGAGGTCTACGCAGAGAGAGCCTCCTGCTCAAGCTACGCAGCAAGTCAATAGCAGAGCCGGGACTCAGAACAGGCTTCTCAACTCCTAGGCCAGCGTGCTCCCCTGGCGGGGAGTCAAAGAAATCAGGGAAGCATCCCCTAGGGAGGCATCAGAACACATTATTTTAAAAGTCTTTATAAAACTCACAACCAAAAAAGATCGAGAGCCTGATAAGAAATACAACCAACACCAAATGTAGAGGTTAAGAGATGAGTCGAGACAATTTGTAAAAAAGTGGTTTTCAGGGCTTCCCTGGTGGCGCAGTGGTTAAGAATCTGCCTGCCAATGCAGGGGACATGGGTTCGAGCCCTGGTCCGGGAAGATTCCACATGCCGCGGAGCTACTAACCCTGTGTGCCACAACTACTGAATCTGTGCTCTAGAACACGGGAGCCACAACTACTGAGCCCACGTGCCACAACTACAGAAGCCCGCGAGCCTAGAGCCCGTGCTCTGCAACAAGAGAAGCCACCGCAATGAGAAGCCCTCACACCACAACGAAGAGTAGCCCCCGCTTGCCACAACTAGAGAAAGCCAGCGGGCAGCAACGAAGACCCAACACAGCCAAAAATAAATATATATATATTTTTTTAAAGGTGTTTTTCAGCCTGAGGGTCATTGATTCCCCTTCCTTCAAGAAGCATTCTCCCTTGAAGATTCCCCTCCGGTTGCACTGGGTGTCTCCACCAAGCAACCCGGGAACTGAGTACTGTGTATCCTCATCTACACTCGAACTTAACAGACCTCTTCTCCACAGCGGAGGAGAAGCTCCTTGAAGGCAGGAATGGTGTCTCTTTTATTGCTGTGTTCCAATTACTCAGCGTATTGTAGATGCTCAATAAACATTTGTTAAGTTAATGACTGCATTAAAAAAAAAAAGAGTAATGCTTCTTCCTAAAGACAAGGTCTCTGCTGTAAATTGAATTTCCATCCATCCATTCATCATCTCTCTATCCTCCCATCCCTCCTTCCAACCACCATCCTTCCATCCATCCATTCCTCCATCTTTCCATTCATCCATCATTCCCTGCCTAACCCCTTCCTCCCTCTCTCCTTTCCTCCCTTGCTCTGTCTCTCCATCCTTCATCATTTTCCTCCCTCTCTCCCTCCATCACCCATTTATCTATGTATCCAACACCATTTTTTGAGCACCACCATGGGCAGGCCGCTGAGTTAAACAAAGAGAAACGGAGTCCGGTCTCTGAAGTGAAAAGCTCTCTGTTGGCAGGGGCCTTCATAGAAAACCATCATCAATGTTTTGGAGAAGACAGCAGAGTAATTTAGAGATGTGATTTAATCAGTATTTCCTGGTCCCTGAAATCGATCTCTATTAAGTGACCAACAAAAGACGGAGGCCAGGGAAGTACCACTGACAAGTGAGAGGGGAGAAAACTCAGTGTGACATCTGATGGGGAAAAGATCCACCTGCTGGGTTAGGGCTGCTAAAACCACCAGACACCTTTGTTATTAGTAATCACTGTACAGGGGCTCCTGACAATGAATGCAGTGTCCCCATGCCTGAAGCTCTGCAGTGACAACAGGTCTCAGATAATCACCTGAAAATTCCTCCTTGTGGGAAGCTTTGCCTCCAGCTCGACTCCAGTCGGTCTCCACACAGGTCATCACCACTCAAGACCCTCTGCCCCCAGGGAACCTGCCCAAGGGCAGCAGTGATGGTAGTAGCTGCATATTCTTTGCAGCAGGACATGCCTTCACGTTCTTTTCTCCTTTGAGCCCTTTGAAGATCCTAACTGGGAAGTGGTATTAGTCTTCCCATTTCCCAGCTAAGAAAACAGAGGCACAGGAGGATGAACCGACTTGACAAGGTGATAAAGTTTGCAACTGTCAGAGGGAAGGCAGACTCGGTTCCCTGACAGACTGCTCCCCTCACCAGGCTTTCTGGGGACTTGACTCAGTATCAGGACATAATTAAAATCCTAAATGGCATTTTCCAGGTGACCCCCCAGAGTGAAAACAGCCCAGTGCTGGCCTGGAAACTAGGAACATTATTAGGACTTAAAGTCAACACCCCAGCACGGTGTCCCAGTACCCAAGCTCACGATGGGGGTGGATGGCCCCTGAGCCCCGACTGCCTTTCAGAGGCTAGTAGAGGCCTTAGTCAGAGTTTTGTATCATCCGTTTCAAAGCAAGAAGGCATTCACGAGGGCTGCCAGCTGTCATTTCTATAATGGAATTTGCTTTCAAAGCCCCAGGCCATGCTAATGACAAAATAAAGCAGACGCAGGAGAAGTCGGCTCAAGCAAGGCGGGTGGGAAATGCCAGGACACCTCCGGTGGGGGGCGGAGCACGGACAGTCGTGACTGAGTTGCCTACACTTGTGTCCTTGCACACACACACACACACACGCACATGTACTCACACACACTCCATGGGGAGGTTCTGGAAACCAGGGAGGGGGGATTTAACCTGGGATGGAGATCTTGGGGGGCACTCGAGAGCTGTAAGTACTTTAAGGGATTTTTACATGGGAGAGAAATTAGAATTAATTTGAACAACGGTTGCTGCTCATTGAATGCTTACGATGTGCCAAGCCCTGCACTGGGGGCTTTTATCTTCTCAGTCAATCCTCACGGCAAACGCAGGAGGGATCCTATTCATTCCCATTTTGTAGGTGACAAAGCAGCGGCTCAGATGTAAGACCTCTTGCCCAAAGTCAGAGCACGGGTAAGGAAGGGAGCTGGGATTTGAAAGCAGATCTGTCCTCCTCTCCTTACTACTCCACCTCCCTGCAGGTTGAAAAAACAAATACTATAATAAAACAAAAGGCTGGTGTCTCCCCAGGGCAGAACGGAATCTGATGGGGAGATGCCACAGAGATGAAGCCGCTGTCTCAATCCAAGAAAGAACTAAAAGCCAGGGCTGACCCCAAGTGGAACAAGTGGTGAGACAGCTGCCCCAGGAGGTATGCAAGAAGCAGCAGCAACCGGCCACTGGGATGACCCGAGGGTCTGTTGGCTCCTGAGGCTGAAGCCAAAAGAGCTGTTTTTCAGCCCCCGCACAGAGCACACCCCCTCATTGCCGACTAGCCCCCGAGCTCCCAGGCGGAGGCGTCGCCCACATCCCGCGCTGCATGGCTCAGGGAGCTGCCATGTGACAGTCCGCCTCCGAGGGCACCTCGACCCGTGGGTGGAGAGCCCCCCTCGCCAGGGAGTTCCCACGCAGGCTCCGCCCCGCAGTGGCTGAGTCAGGAGCCGCCTGCAGCCCCGCCCACGGCAGGCGCTGCGGGGAACTGCCCCCTGCTAACCGCCCCTGAGTGTCACGGTGCCACCCTCACGCACTCTGCCCCCGGCGCTGTCTCCTGCCTCCCGGCTCTGGAGCACTCTCTGAGTGCCTGCTGTATGCCGGGGCGGTGCTCAGGAAGCGGAGTCCGGACTTGGACTTGGAGCCCACCGGTGCATTGCCAATCCGGCTTCCCCAGGATCGCCTCATGACTCAGTTTCCCCATCAGCAAGACTGAGTAATCACAGCCATGACCCAGGCTGGCAGGAGGACTAGAGGCGCTGATGAACATGAAGGGCAGAGAAGGGTGCCCAGCACACACCGGACAGCAGTCACTACAGCCTCGCTTAGTGCCCCCAGCAGGCCAGTGAGATCTCGCTTTACAAAAGAAGAAACTGAGGCTCAGAGAGGCAACACCGTGCTCTCACGATCACACAGCTGGCAAGGGGAGGAGCCAGGACTGGAACCCGCAAAGTTCTGACACCAAGTCCAGGCTCCTCATCACTTCTCCTCTGCTCAGTCCCAAAGCCTGACCACGCCTCAGCCATAGCCAGCAGCCCACTCCCACCCCAAGCTTCGGGTCACACCTGGGGTGGCTTGCTGTGACCATTTCCTCTTGGCTCTCCCGACCTGCGGCCCCAGCAGGGGTTTCCCATCCAGCTGGAGGTGGGACTCTCATCAAAGAAGAAGCAGCGTGAAAGGTTTGGGCCAGATAGAGGACAACCACAGAGGGCAGACACTGGGGCAGGGGCACCAGGAGGGAGGGGGCCGAGGGCTGAGGCTCCTCCAGTTAGTCACTGGTAACTTGGGACAAGTCATTCCACAGTTTTTTCATCATAAAATGAAGACTAAGAATTCTTGCAGGGCTGTTGGGAGGATAAAACGGAACGATGAATAGAAAGTGCCTAGCATGGGGGCTGGTATAAAAAAGGTGCTCAGTAACTGAGAATTGGAATTAGGGGTGGAACAAGCAGGGCTCACCAGGTGATCAAAGGCACCATCTCTTAAACTTGCTCTGCCCCAGAGGCAGGTCCACGGCTGTTCTGCTCCCCATAAGTCAGTCTTCTCTTAGTACTCCGACCAGGGATTGAACCCGGGTCCTTGGCAGTGAAAGAGCAGAGTCCTAACCACTGGATCGCCAGGAGATTCCCTCCCCATAGGTCATTCTACTATTTATTGAGCACCTACTATGTGCAGGGTTTCACCATCTGCAGCATTCTGCATTGAGGCTATGGAGTGAATGAGGTGGGATTCCCAGCCTCAACAAGTGTCTATCTGGGGAGCTCAGACACACAAAAATAGCTCCAATACACCGTGTGATGCCTCCGTGAAAGAGAAGCAGGTAAAAAGCAGTGAGTACGTGGTGGAAGGAAAGCGCAATTCCAGCTGTGGGAGGAGGGGGGAAGTGGGGAGCTGGAGGTCAGGGAAGAACTCTAGCAGCTGGGCTTTAGGGGATAGGATTTGAATCAGGAGATGGGCGAGGGGCTTTCATCGTAGCAGGCACAGCCTCGACAAAGGTGTGGAGGCTGGAAGGGCTGATGGAGCTCCAGGAGGGCAGAGCCCTGCGCTGGGAGTCTCTGTCCTTCCAAGGCAGGTGAGGTATGTTGTGAATTCTGCACGTTCCATGTGGACAAGGCTGGGCCTGTACCCAGGGCCTGGCATGCATTAGGCACCCCACAGAGATCTGTGGAATGAATAAGACGTGAATCAGTGTCCATTTCCTCTGAGTTTCGTCCAGCTGTTTTCTAGAACACGTAGCTGAGTAGCTTATGGATTTAGTTTCTGGAAAAACTGCTCTGGTCAGAGTTCTGTGTCTGACTACCTTGAAGAGTTACCTAAATTCACCATTAGTAGTGAAAGCTAACATTTATGGAGCCCTGTGATGTGACTGGTTCTGTGCTAAGCGGGTTCAAGGATTACGCCTTTAAGTCTTTATCACGACCATTTAAAGCAAGGGCTGTTGTTTGGTTTAATTTACAGATGAAGAGATCAAGGCCCAGAGAAGCTAAGTAACTTACCCAAGGTCACACAGCTGATAAGGGCAGGAGAGAACTTGACTATAAATAAAGTGTTCATGCTTTTCACCACGACATGGTGTTGCCTTCTCTCTAAGTTGCTGTACTTTTGTGTCCAATATTATTTGGGCTGGAAAGAAAATGCATACTCAGAGAAATGTTTCTGCAGTGTAGATTTTTAATTATCTTTTTTTAGCTGTAAAGTAAAATAGAGGTATATGTAAAATACATAAACGTGTAATTATATGTAATATAAGTAAAATAATATGGAATAATAATTTGAAAGAAGAACTAAATGACACTCATTTAAAAAAAGATCGATTCACTCAGTCAACACTCAACATTATTTTGCGCCTACTGTGTGCCAGTGAGGCATTATTCTCAATGCAGTGGTGAACAAAGCAGACAGTGCCCTCAGAGTTTACATTCAAAAATAAATGATAAGTGGATGATGGAAAGAGAGAAAGATACAGAGTGTGATGAGTAAAAAACTAAATAAGAAAAATAAAAAGTAGAAATAAATCTGAAGTTTAGTATTGCAAAGTATTAATCTAGGGTGAAGTAACAAAAATAGGGTGAAGTGATACACAGTGACTCGGTGATTACTTCAGATGGGGTGGTCAGATCAGGGAGGCCCTCCTGGGGAGGGAACAGTTAAGCTGAGAGGTGACGAGAAGGCAGCTGTCTGACCATTCTAGAATACGGGAAAGGGCAGTGCAAAGGCCCTGAGGTCAGAACCACTTGGCACATTCCTGAAAGAGAGAAAGAGTTCTATGTGCCGAGGTTAAAGAGGTAGGTAGGGTACATCACGGGGGCTTCCTGTGCTGGACGAGGGGGCTGGATTCTGGTCCAAGTGCTGGGGGAGGTTTAGAGGGAGTTGATGGGTTTGACTTCCACTGTTTCAAGGTCACGCTGGTTGCTGTGTGAGGAGGATTGGACTGCAGAGGGCAGGAGAGGAAGCTGAGGTCCAGGTGAGGTCCAGAGTAGTGACAGTGGAGATGGAGGACAGGGTCACATTGGGGACACACTGCATTTTGGAGGTGAAGTCAATGGCTCCTCCTGATAGAGGAGATAGCAGACAAAGGGGAATGGAGATATTCTCCATTTCTAGGTGCTTTGCTCAAACCACCAGGGGGACGGTGTGCCTCCAAAGGCACATCTGGATTTGGGGAGGGGATGGTAATCAAGAGGACTCCTTCCGATGCCCACTTAAAGTCCATTCTGGAAATACCAGCCTAGAGCTATGGATCCAGTGGGGCAGAGACGTCCATTTGGGTGTCATTGGCATATGGATGGTTCTTAAAGCTGTGAGCCTGGGTGGGGTCCCCTCAGGAGGGAGGGAGTCAAACAAAGGAGGTGGCCCAGGTGTGCAGAAATAAACAAGAATGAGGGACCACGATGCCGTGGAGGGCTTCTCAGAGGAGGAAGGGCAGCACTGAGAGCTGAGCTGGGCCGCCAGAGAAGTAGGGAAGGCCAAGAGGAGAAGGAGGAAGCGGCCGGCTGAAGTCACTTGATGACCATCAGCAAGATGCTGGGAATGTGCTTGACTGGAGTGAGCTGGGGGGAAAAGGAGGTACTGAAGTAACAAAGATGGTAAATGGAGACTGAAACAAAGCTCAGCTGAGCTTTCCATAATTTTTGTGCCGTGAAGAGTAGCAGAGAAATGGGGTGACCCCTGCAGGGGGATGTGAAGTAAGGAGAGAACGTTTTAAAGCTTGGAGATACTAAAATATGTTCATGTGCTCCTGGGAATGATCCAGTAGTGAGGGAGGAATTGCCAATTTAGGAGATCATGGATAATCACAAAGCTGTACTGGGAGGGAAGGCAAAGGGTTTGGGCACGGAGTGTACCCATTGGTTGCTTTGAAGCCAAGACAAGGAGGGAACCCCTGTCCACTTGACTCCTGGCTGAGGCAAGGCCACCAGCTGAGAGAGGGAAAAGTATGCATTGTCAACTTAGAGAGCAAAGAGAAGTGTGGGAGGATTGGGGGCAGGGTGGAGGCACCCAGGGGCTCATGTGTGCCGATCACAGGCTTCCATGTGCTCAGAGCGGTCCTTGTATAAGTAACATTGCGGTGAACATCTTTGCGTATCGACCCGTTTCTATGTTATGCGCTGTTTTCTCAGAATTGAGTCCTCGAAGTGGCTGTGGATTAAGGCATGTGAACATTCCACAGACTTGTGACAGATGTTGGAAGCCTGTTGCCAGGTTGCTTCCCAAGCAGAGTTGCTCTGGCTTTCGCTTCCCCAGTGACTTAAGAGAGAGGGTTCTGGCCCCTGCCGCACCATCACCAGAACGCTGTCATGTTATTATTTTTTGAAATCCCTCCTAATTGGATAGCAAAGAGGAGTATTCCATTGTTGTGTGTACAGCTTTTCCATTTATCTGATTCATGTTGGAGTGAAGCATTTTTTCATAAGCTTTCTAGCTATTTGTCTTTTCTCTTACTGTAAATTGTCCTTTTGTGGCATATTTAAAGAGTCTCCGAGGTAATTCTCAGTGAAATGATGGCCACACAGCCCATTAGGAGTGAAACAGGGAGTAAGCTTGCAGAGAGGGATTTTGTGGCTATTTCTTTTCCCGACAGTTGCAAGGGGGTAAAAAAACAAAAAGCCTGTAAACTGAGTCAGGGCCATAAACAGCATATTTTGAAGCTAATTTAAAATAGGAGGCTTCTTTCAAACTGTCACCTCTCTCTTTCTTTCTTACATAAACACAAACACGCACACTTATGCTGATGATAGCGAGGGATTATTTACGGAGTTCTATCTCGGCTGAGCTTTTTGTGATGACTTTTATTAATTATTGAATCATTCGATAAATAATTCATGATTTTCCTGCTGGTGAAGGCATCATCAAAAACTCGTGAATACCTGTCAAGCCCACTCCTGGTCTTCCTGAAGCCGCAATAAACCCTGATTGTATTTCCATGAATGTGTGAATGTGTGTGTGTTTTGTGGGTGTGCCTGAGTGTGGGCCAATGAGTGTGGAAACCTGGTGTGAACAAGCATGCGAGTGGTTATGCGTATGAGTGTATATCGAGCATGTGGTGTGAGTGTGCCAGTGGGGCGGGGCGTCTATAGCTGGGTGAGAATGAGTTGAAAAGGAATTTCTCTGTGACTCTATTCTGCACATTGTTATAATTTCTTTGGCTTCTGGTGGTGGGAGCAATAGTTTTTTCCTTGTTATCTGTATAGATCGTTCCTTAATAAAAACAGATTTTGGATAGAGGAAATTGTAATAAAAAAATATGTGTGCCTTGGAGAGCAGTGAGGAGCTGGGAGGGCAGGGGAACGATGGGGAAAATAAGGAATGTCACTTCCACCAGGAAACTTTCCCTGATTCCCCAGGCTGGCCTTCTCAGTGCTTGGCACATAATAGTTTTGGACAAATCACTGAAGACTATAAAATATAAAGAAAAGGAGAAGCTCCTTTAAAAAGGGAGACAGACCAGGCCATCAATCTCATCAGCGGGGCTTCTAGTCTGACCCCTTTGGAGGAGGGGCCTGGGGCTCAGCCTGGAGACGGAAGGGAGATGGCTATGCTGGCCAATTTGAGTACCCTGTGTACTGGGGTTGTTAGTTAACATGTCTGTGCTTCTGCCTATAAAATTACAACAAGAAATCCCTGCCCTGTGACCACTGGGGGCTATTGTTAGAGCCTTGAAGAGAAGTGAGTGCTTTGTGCCCAGGGTCCCCAGGGCTTCGTGGGAGCGGAAAGAACAGGAGACAGAGGACAGTCTCAGTTCCTGCCTGGTCTCTCTACCACTAGCTGGCTGTGCAGTGAGGGGCAAGTCATCTTGTTTCAATTAGGCTCAGTTTCCTCAAGTGGAAAATGGGACACCATTAACTATGAGATGGGAGCAAATGAAATCAAGCAGGACCATGGTGAGAATTAAATGGCTAACCCTGGCACACAGGGTCTGCACACAGCTGGCTCGTGGTAACAGTTTATTCGTTCCCTGTTCATCCCCAGGGGGCAGCATCTGAGCCCACAGATTGCCATCTAGTTGCAGTATCAGCTACTGAGAAATAAGCATTACCATAACCAACTCTGACTGTGGATGTGTCCACTTCATTATGTTCTGGCCAGTTTTGTTTTATGCATTTGGAAGCTATTATGTGCCACCACATTTAGGATTGTTACGTCTTTTTGTTGTATAGACCTCTTTATCATTATGAAATGTCCCTCTTTCTCCCTAATAATAGGCTTTGTTCTGAAGTCTACTGTGTCTAACGTTAAGACAGTCACATATCAGCTTTTCTTTGGTTAGCATACACATGGTACATCTATTTCTGTCCTTTTAATTTAAACCTATGTCTTTATAGTTAAAGGACATCTTTTAAAGGCAGCATATAGTTGCTCTTTTATCCAGTCTGACAATCTCCGCCTTTTAATGGAAATTTCCATCCATTTACATTTAGTATAATTATTGCTGTGGTTGGGTCTATGCCTACAATCTTGCTTTCTTTTTTTTTTTCTATTTGTCTCAGCTTTTTTGCTTTTCTATTTCTCCTGTACTTTTGTTTTTCTACTTCTCCTGTTCTTTTGTATTAATTGATTTTTTTTTTTTAGTTTTCCATTCTATATCCTCTATTGCATTTTTAGCTATACTTCTTTTCATTATTTCTACTGATTGTTCTGAGGATTCTAATATACATCTTTAACTTACCACGTCCCCTTGGAATCAATATTGTACCACTTCATATTTCACTCTTCACATTTCAAATTTAAGAACATTACAAGACTACAATTGCGTTTATCTTCTTATCCTTTGTGATATTATTGCCATATATTTTACTTCTACATAAGTGATAAGCTTAACATTATAATGTTATCATTTTTACTTTAAGCTGTGATATTTTTTGTTAAAGAAATTAAGAGAAGAAAGTGAAAGCTAACGTGTTATATTTACCGACATCTCTGTCATTCTGGTGCTCATCATTCCTACCTTCAGATCTGAATTTCCCTCTAGATACATTTCCATCCAGCCAGAAAAACTCCCTTTAGTGTTTCTTACAGCACAGGTCTGGTGGTGAGAAATTTTCTCAGCTTTTGTTTACCTGAAAATATCTTTATTTTCCCCTCATTTTTAAACAGCTTTATTGAGATGTAATTCACATCCCACATGATTCACATATTTAAAGTGTACAATTCAGTGGTTTTTGGTATATTACATTATTGATTTTTTTAAACTGTGGTAAAATATATATGACATAGAATTTGCCATGTTAACCATTCTTAGTGGCATTAATTACATTCACAATCTGCGTGGCTATCTCCACTATTTCCAAAACTTTTTCATCACCTCAAATGGAAACTGTATCTATCAAGCAATAACTCCCCATTCCCCACCCCAGCCCCTCTAATCTATTTTCCGTCTCTATGAATTTGCCTTTTTAGGTACCACATATAAGTGGAATCATACAGTATCTGGCCTTTCGTCTATGCCTTATTTCACTTAGCATATGTTTTTAAAGTTCATCCATGTTGTAACATGTGTCAGTACTTTACTCCTTTTTAAGGCTGAGTAATATTCCATTGTGTGGATAGACCACATTTTGTTTATCCACTCATTTGTTGGTAAATACTTCGGTTGCTTCCACCTTCTGACAATTGTGAACAATGCTGCTATGAACATTAACATACAAGTATGTGTTTGAGTCCCTGCTTTCAATTCCTTTGAGTTCGTTCTTCTTTCTTAAAGATACAGAACTCTATGTTGACAGTTTATTATTTTCTGTGCTTTTAAGACCTTATTCCATTTTCCTTTGGGTTTCCATTGTTTCTGATGAGAAGTCAGCCTTGATTTTTGTTGTCCTCCTGTATGTGATATGTCATTTTTGCCTGGCTGCTTTTAAGATTTTTGTTTGTACCTTTGGTTCTCAGAAGTCTGACTATGATGTTTCTAGGTTTGCTGAGCTTCTTGGACCATTGACTGGTGATTTTCATCAAATTTAGGAATTTTCAACCATTATTTCTTCAAATATTTTTCTACCCTATTTTCTCTCTCCATGTCTTCTGGGACTTTAAATACATGTGTGTTACACTGCTTGATATTGGCTCCGAGGTCACTGGGGTACTCTTCATCAAAAAAAATTTTTGTCTCTCTGTTCTTTAAATAGGGTAATTTCTGTGAACTGTCTTCAAGTTCACAAACTCTCCAATCTGATGTTAAACCCGTCCAGTGAATGTTTCATTTCATTTCATGTTGTATTTTTCTGTTCTAAAACATTCATATGGTTCTTTTGCTTCCATTCCTCTGCTGAGATTCCTCATCTGTTTACTCAATCAGAGCATCTTTTCCTTTAAGTCCTTGAAAATATTTATAGTAGCTTCTTTAATGTTCTTCCCTGCTAATTCCAACATCAGGGTCATCTCTGGATCTGTTCCTACTCACTCCTTTTTTCTTTTTTCTTTCTTTCTTTCTTTATTTTTGGCTGCATTGGGTCTTTGTTGCTGCGTGAGGGCTTTCTCTAGTTTTGGTGAGCAGGGGCTACTCTTCACTTTGGTGCTTGGGCTTCTCATTTTTGGTGGCTTCTCTTGTGGCGCACAGGCTCTAGGTGCATGGGCTTCAGTAGTTGTGGCTCGCAGGCTCTAGAGCGCAGACTCAGTAGTTGTGGTGCATGGACTTAGTTGCTCTGTAGCATGTGGGATCTTCCCGGACCAGGGCTCAAACCCGTGTCCCCTGCATTGGCAGGCGGATTCTCAACCACTGCGCCACCAGGGAAGCCCCCACTTCTTTTTTCTTAATTATTGGACACACAGGGTTTCAAATCCCATCTCCTCCACTTTTTACATGTGTAACCTTGGGCAGATTAACATCTCTTAGAGTATTTCCCCTTCTATCTACTAGGAATAATAGCAGTTACTTTGCAGGATTGTCAAAGGATTGAATAAGATAATGTATGTGAAGAGCCTAGCACATAGTAGGCGTTTAATGCAAGGTGGCTATTATTGATCTTCAAGATTAGGCTCATGAGACATCTCTCCCACAAGAAGGTCTTTCTGATAACTCCATCTGGAGTTGGTTGCCTCTTCTCTGTGCCCCTCAATACCTTGGGCTTACCGCTCAATGGCACATTATTGTACTATCTACTCACCCCTGTCTCTCCTGCTAGACTATGATTCTTCCAAAGTAGGAACAGGTTGTATTCAGCTCTGTGTACCTGGCTCACAGTAGGTCCCAATGCACATTTGTTGCACCCAACCAAAGCAGCCCTTTTCTGAGAAGCCAGGAGCAGTTTCACAGGCAGCACAATTTACTACAGTCTGTAACGTGGTAGAGAGTTGCAGTAGTTCAGGAATTCCCCACGGGCCAGCAAACCTGGGGTCCCTTGTGCCTCCAGCCCTGTAAAACTATAATTGAAGCTCACGCTGCATTAAGCATTGCTTGTATTAGGCCTCGAGGCAGTGCAGTTGCTCCTTGCCTCTAATATGCTACTGACATTTCATTTTTGTAGCATCAGTGTCTCATTATTACTCACTGCTTCTGCCACGAGACCATAAATACCTGGTACATGCATCAGGCTTTTCTCGCCACGTGACACTCTCATATCTGAAATTGTTCCCGATCCTCCCCCTCCCCTGTAACTCAGATACCTGACGCCTGGTCCACTGTTCTTTCCAGTGAACTTGCGAGGCAGATATCAGTGATGGTGAGAATGATGATAAACGGGCTGATGAAGACTAAAGCTAATGAACTGAGGGATTACCGTGTCCCAGGCACTGTGCGTGTCATCCCACTTAATCCTCATCAACTCTGAGCAATGGGTGTCGTGATTCTCATATAACAGAGGAGGACTCTGGAGGCAAAGGGAGATGATGACTTGCCCAAGGTCATGTACATGGTAAGAGAAAACCCAAACTTGCTGACTCTTTGTCCAGTGGTCTTTTCTGTTGACCGTTGATGGTGCTCAGCAACCCCTGACTCCGTGGACAGGTGCATGTGCCCAATCTTACCAGTCACATCAAGATGCTCATGGCTCTGAAAGCTCTGGGGAGTGATGTTTTTTTAAAAAGGGATGTGCTTATCTGTGATGAGTAAGGTAGATGGGGTGACCTGGGAGATCTGGAGAGGGTGAGGTCCACAACAATTGTAATGACAGACTTGTTGAGGACCCATTGGAACCAAAGCATACGCTGGGCAACTGATTTATATTATCTCAGTCCTCACGACAATCCTGCAAGGTAACTATTATTCCCATTTCACAGATGTGGAACTGAGGCCTGAAGAGAGTCAGTAACTTGCAGCTCCCCAGTGGGCCTGCTCTCCCCTATCCCCAGGCCTGTGTCCAACCTCTGCCTCTTTCCCTGCCTGGTTCGCTCCTGGTCACCATTTGGTTGAACTGAGAAGTCACCTTCCTGGCCTGTGGCTCCCCTAGGCTGGGTCCGGGCCCACCTGGCCCCATAGCAACCTTGCCCTTCACCTCATCATGTAGCTTCACATACTGCACTGTTCTTACCCATTTTCTACCCCGAAATCGAAACTGTGAGTTTGGCTCAATATGTTTAAATGAACTAGTAAACGTGAAATGGCTGGCGCTGTCTCTGGCGCATATTTGGGGCTCAGTAAATGCTGTTACTTTTTTTTTTTTTTTTTTTTGGCCACGCTGTGTGGCATGTGGGAGCTTAGTTCCCTGACCAGGGATCAAACCCCCACCCCCTGCACTGGAAGGGTGGAGTCTTAACCACTGGACCACCAGGGAGGTCCCAATGCTGTTACTTTTATTGTCTCTGTTGCTTACCAAGATGCCAGGCACACAGCAGGCCAAGAAACATCTGTTAAATTAAGGAATGAATTACTACCGTACGGCTATGTGTTCACAGAGCCAGGGATATGATTCCTCTTATCCCCGAAATCCACACATGGCCTCTGTCACCCAGGCTGGATATGCGGGATGATCCCCATCTACCTGTTGCCGACGTGCCTTGACCTCCAGGCAGCGCCCCAACTCCTAACCCACCAGCAGAGGCAGGTGAACACATTGGGAGCAGAGCTCTCCGTGACAGAGCTCAGAGGCCTCAGGTCATGCCTAAGACCACTGCCAAAAGCACCTCGGGAATGGAGGGCCCAAGCTCTGTCCTCTGCAGGGCTCGCGGAGGGAAGGGGACTCTCTGCAATTTTTCTTGGAATTCTCCAACATAAAACGCTGACCTTTCTCTTCTGAAAGAACAGGGTTTTAAGGCTGGATTTGTTAATTGGCCTTCACTGGTCATCTAAGCAAGCTCCCTCCTCTCGCTCTCCTCCCCGAGCAAACCTTCATTGTGGTCCAGGCCCTACTCTCTGCCCATCCTCCATGCCCATGGCCTCTATCATCCTGAGGTAGCCCTTCTTCAGATGCAAATTCCAGGCTCCTTTGCTCCTTGTTCAATCTGCTCTAATGATGCATGCCCCACCTCCTGCAGTGAAGCCCAAGGGAATCCCAGCTCCTCCCACCCAAATACTCACTTTTTCATAAAAGGGGGCCACACCGCCAGATCCTTGGCCGGTCCCGACAAAAGCAGACCAACCAGCAGGAGGGGGCTATGACTGCATTTCTTGCCCAAGCTAGGAATCGTGTGTCCCAGGCATACGCCCTGGCACCTGGGGGTCCAATGGACCTCCTCCTTCAACCCCATTTCGTTGGCCAGTTCTCCTCTTCCTCTTCATCCTCCTCCTCATCACCACCACCATCATCATCATCATTATCATCACCATCACTGCTAACTCTTATTAAGGGCTTACACCGTGTCAGGCACTGTTTGGAACACATTACATAGGTAAACATCATTTCGTGTAACTAGATCCCTACGCTACTTTGGACAACTAGGGCCTGATCCTAGAAAACAGGTCCACTTGGTGGAGGTCCTGAGACCTCCACTCAGGTAACTAGACACTGTAACCATCATGGACAGAACACCTGGGACTTCATCCAAACTACCCTTCTAGAACCGAGGGTGTTGATTTGCCAGGTTCACCCACGAAACTGAATTCTCTTGAGCATTGGCACTAGACCAGATCGGGTCCAGGTGTGTTCTAATACCTGGATCCTGGATGTGGGTTGTGGGATCTGCCATTAGGGCCAGTCCAGCAGGCCAGGGCAGCTTTGGCTTCCTCCGCTTACCCAAGTCATGCCTGAGTTCCCAGCCTGCATCATGGCCAAGCCCACCTGGGTTAGGACATGAATTCTCCATTTGACCATCCACAGTGATCAAGTGTCCCTAGTAACTGAAGAACTACCTACTTGAATTGTCTTGGTGGCGACTGCCATCTTGAGCTGCCTCCCCAATTCTTTTCCTCCCTCTACCCTCTCAGCTTTTATAAAAGGCAGGATGGAAACATCATGGGTGTGACTCTTGTTAAAGCTGAAAAAGTCCATGTAGAGACATGGTTATCTTGTTAAACCTATTCCATTTTAGACCGAATTTGAGGGTCCCCCATGGAGAGGATGGTATTCCAGTTCCTATAGCTGCGAATCGAAGTATAGCAGCGTCAAACAGACCTTCGTTATGCTCATGGATTCTGTGGCTTGGGAATTTGGGAAGGGCTCAGTTGGGCAGTTCTTCCTTGGGGTCTCTAATGAAGGTGCAGTTAGATGTTGATTGGAGCTGCAGTCATCTGAGGGCTTGACAGGGCTGGAGGATCCACTTCTAAGGAGGATCATCACGTGGCTGGCAAGTTGGCACCAGCTGTTGGCTGGGAGCCTTGGTTTCTCTCCACAATGGCCTCTCCATGAAGCTGCTTGAGGGCTCTCATAGCATGGCAGCCAGCTTCCTCCAGAGTAAGATATCCAAGAGGCCAAGATGGAAGCTGCAACACATTTTATCACCCGGTATTAGAAGTCACACACTGTCACTTTCACCATATTCTATAGGTGACACAGGCCAGCCATGATTCAGTGGAGGACGTGTCTACACAGGCACAAATACCAGGAGGCAATGATCATTGGGACCATCTTGGAGGCTGGCTGCCATATACATCATTCCCAAGGAGGAAGCAGGTCCCCCAGGTGGGAATGGAATTGGGGGCCAAGAGAAGATGCCACATCCCTCCCTGGGTTCTGGATTTGAAGGTGTCAAGATGTCCAGCCATGATCTCCTAAACTGTGGGTGCCACAATCCTGTCCACCATGCGAAATAAGACTGAGGAGGAGATAAAAGGACCCTGGAATGGAACCCAAACTGGAAATGGGTAAATGTCACTGACATTTTTGGCACCTGCCCTACCCCCCCTCACTCACCTCTGATGCCAGCTGTAGCTGTGGTGGACAGTTCTGGGCACGCTGCAGAGTGTCAGCTACAGCGCCAGACACATGTTGCTTCCCTGCCTGGTGCTCACTTGGTCCCCACACAGGGCAGCCCAGAAATGCAGAGGGGTAAACAACTCCTACCAACAGGGGTGGTAGTCAGTGGGTACAAGCCCCTGCCTCCTTTCCCTTCTGGGAACAATGCTGGGCTCCTTAGGGGTCCTCAGTGAAGCTGAGCCCCGGTGGCCCACAGCAGTGTGATAAAGCACTTATTATTGCCTGTTTCTCCTTCCCTGTTCTCTCCCCTTCGGAATAAACACCTTTCACCCAACTCCTTGACTCAGACTCTACTTTGAGGGGAACTCAAACTAAGCTTCACCTCACATTCTTTGTGGGCCCCATTTCCTCAACTCATAATATCCTCTGCTGGTTCTTTTATTCAGCAGACGCTTTTTGAGCACTTGATCTGCACCAGACACTGGGACGCAAAGGGAATGATCTCAGTCCTTGAAGAACTCAGCCTTGCCCACGGCAGCCCTAGACAAAGGCACCGACTATCAGAGCACGTTGATGAAGTCAAGGACCCGTGTGTGAAAGGAGCCCAGAAGAGGGGTCTCTAAATCAGACAGGGGTCTGGAAGTCTTCTCAAGACAAATGATGCTCGAGCCGAGAGGTTCAAAGGATGAAAAGTTGTTAATGAGGCAAAGCATGGGGTGAGGTTGGTTTGAGCCAAGAGAATTAAAAGGGAACAGCATTGCCAAGGAACTACTGCTAAGGCTCTTTGTTGTTTTTTTGAACACTTCTGGAGAGCTTTTCCAAGTGCCCAGCCCTCATATGGATTATTTCACGGAATCCTCATGACACTTTATGCGCTAGGCATAATTGTCGCCATTTTACAGATGAGAAAACAGAGGTAAGAGTTAAGTAATTTGCCCATGGTTGCCCACCCAATAAGTGGCGGAACCATAATTCAAACATAGGTCAACCTGATTCCAGATCCCAAAGTCTCAGCCCTATGAATGCACTTGCTTGCACGGTCAGTGGTACATGTGGAGAGTGGTGGGGACAGAGCTGGGACAGGAGGCAGGTGCTAGATCACAGAGAGCAACAAACTCCGAGAGCTTAAACGAGGGAGTGACAAGCTCATGTTTGGTATTTTCCAAAGATAATTCTAGGCATTGTTAGAACATTCTCTTTCATGTTCCAGAGGATGAAAGAAAGGTTTTTGTCCATATTGGGCCCAGAGGGGTAAAGGGCAAGCAGCGCCCCTGTGAGGCTGGAGTTGGGTGGCAGCAGGTGGGTAGCACCATCCCCCTCCCAAGCACAGGTGACTTCTTCCCAGCAAAGCTCAGCAGTATCCCCCCACCTCACCCCGCCCCCGACCTTAAGAAAGTGCCCTCCAATGCGAACCTTCCAGGGTCCGGGATTTTATTAAGGAAAGTGGCATTTTCTTTCAGGTTTATCCCTCTTGGAAAGCCTAATAAGCATCACCTAATGAGCGTCAAGGGCCTCCAGGGTGCAATGCTATACACGATGACTATTTTTGACTCACCCTGTTTTTTTCCAGGACAATCTTAATTAAGTGGAAGGTGCCAGTAGCTCTAAAAGTATTTATCAACTGCCTCTCAAAGTGACTCTGATTAATAGCAGAGGCGCAAATGTGTCGCCATAACCAGGTCACATGACATAATACAAATGACTGTCTGTTGCTATTTTTAAATAATGTTTATTAGAATCCCTTGGTGCGTAATAAATTTAATTTACAGCAGCTTGCAGCCCAGCTTACACATGACCTCCTGTGGCTTAGCTCATTAACACACTCAGGGAAGAAATGAGTTTTCTCCTTAATTCTCCCATTCCATTTCTCCTTTCTAATGAGGCCAGATCGTGAAACTCTTCAGGAGAGAATTTCTCCACCGTCTGCAGTAAAAATCATTCCTAAATGTTCAAATTTTTTAATTATCACAGAGGTACACAGCACAAATTCATGTTAGACGGCTCGGGGCAGAGCTGGAGAAATAAACAATGAATCATCCATTCTCATGTGAGTGGGCGCGGGCCCTCAGAAGGGAGGATAAAAAGAGGAGGCCTGTGGGTACCAAGAACATGCCAGTTGGAGATTTGGAGGCTTTTAAACAAATCCAACTAGAAAGTCCCTCTAGAAAGCAGTAGAAGAGCTCTGGGCTAGGAGACCAGAGACCTTGAGTCTAATTCTGCCTCTGAGTTTTGATTAGAAGACCTCTGAGGACCTATCAAGCTCTTAACTGTCTGATTCTTTCCATTTCTGGGCCTGAGGACCAAATTCAAAGACCAAACATCTCAATCAAACTATCATATAGAACACGAGTGTACAAACTTGTTCTGTAAAGAGCCAGAGAGTAAATATTTTAGGCTTTGCAAGCTAAGAGGCAAAATCAAGGATATTGTATAGATACCTACATAATAAGAACAAATTTCCACAAGTAATTATTGATGAAATTAGAAATAGAATAATTAAGTATACATTTTGAATAATAAGTCTACCAATGAGAAGAATGGAATTCCTTTTTGTGGGGTAGCATTTGTTTAATTGAGGTTCAAAGTAACTGTTCCCTATCATCAAACCGATTGAAAATGTTCATCTATAATAACCATTCTTAGCTCATAGGCTATACAAAAACAGGGGGTGGACTGGATTTGGCTTGCAGGCCATGGTTTGCCAACAGCCAGAATAGAAGAGCATCTAAGAGTGTGGGCTCTGCAGGCAAACCACCTGGGTTCAACTCCTGGCTGTACCAATGACTGGCTGGGAATTTACGTAATCTCCTGTACAAGCTATCCAGTGTCACAATAATGCTGCTAAACCTCAGTGGTGTACACTGAGAAATATCTACCTAGCTCCCAGATCTGTGGAGGCCCCTCGATCTGGGTGGGCTCTGCTGATCTGGGTGGGTTTACTCATGCACCAGGAGTCAGTTGCAGTTTGGCTAAGTAGCTTTGCTGATCTTGGCTGGGCTCACCCACAGGTCTGAGGTTCAGTTGGCTGTTGGCTGATCTGGCCTCAGCTGGGAGCAACTCAACTCTGTTCCATGTGTCTTTCACCTCTGGCAAGCTAGCCAGGGCACCATGTGACCATGGGAAGAGAAGCAAAAGTAAGAAAACCCAGTTACACAGCACCCTCCAAGCTCTGCTTACACTACACTTTCCCATGGGTCCAAAGTAGGTCACAGAGGCCCAGAGTCAGTGGGAGGGCAATACCAAGTCACATGGCATAGAAGGTGGATGCCGTAAGGGGCACACTCTGGAACCACTGTTGCAGACTCATCATTCTTTCCCAGTTTCCTTATCTATAAAATGGTGACAAGAACAGTAACTACCTTGTAAGTTTGCCATGAAGATATAAGGAGTTAACACTGTAATATCTTTGAAACAGACCCTGGTGCTTAGTAAACAGCCAAGAAATGGTAGTCATTCTTATTGCCTGCTTTACCTAACTCTGGGTACCAGCATCTTAATTCTATGCATGCTAAGGATCTAAAGATAAAAGTACCTGGAAAGAATGATTTACTCTGGGGCTCTTTTAAAGCTTTCTCTATGCTCAGTGAGGTATAGACCATGGATGCCAGAAGAAGTCTGGCGGTGTCTGGTCTCAGCCTGCCACTCCACCCATTAAGGAAGTGCAGAGAGGCTGGGAGAGAGGAGCTGGGCTTTCAGGGAGACATCCCCGTGTGTTTCAGGTTGTGTGGCCCCATGCTGTCTACATGGGCTGGCTGCCTCTGGTTTAGAGCCTCTTTCACACTCTTGCAAAACTCAAAGGTTTGCCTCCCTCCTGACGGTCCACCTGGCCTGCTGCTGCCATGGGCCCCTCAGCCCCCTGCCTCTCTGACCTGAGCTCCATGAGGCTGCCCTCTGTCTTGCTCATCATGGTTGCATCAACACGAGGGGCTGCTCAAGCCTCCCCCAAGCAGGTAGGTGTCACTGTCTCCTCGGAATACGATCCAAAAGAGGGCCCCCATTACTGGGGAAAAAGGGACATCCTTGAACCTCTTATATAACATAATTAAGCACCCTTCCTGCAACACTGCCTCTGGGGTTGCTCTTTCTTGTCTAATGTCCTATGGGTGACATACATTTCACTTTTAAGAAATCTAACATATGAACTCCACAGTGCAAATCAAGAAATTGCTAGTTGTCTGGTTGTCCCCCAATATCAGTCTCTCTCTTATTCATCAGTAATGGCATCTCTGATTTTAAGCTGGGCACATAGCTGCTCTGAAATGTTTTTCCCAGCTTCCCTCGCAGCTAGGTGTTGTCATGTGATTATGCTCAGGTCCATAGGATGTAAGCAGAAATGTCATTTGATACTTCCAGAAAGTGTTCTTAAAGGGAGGAACCTACCCTTCTTTTTCTCTTCCTTTTCTCTGCTAGTTGGAATGTGGATCTGATGGCTGGAGTTCAAGCAGCTATATTGGACCATGAAGTAAAAAGAAACCTACATGCTGAGAATTGCAGATCAACAAGCTAGAAAAAACCTGGACCCTACTCTGTGGAGCACCATACTAGCCCCAGGCTTCCTTTTACCAGAAATAAACTAACATGTTTAAAGCCCCCACTGATTACTGATCATGTCTAGTACTTGCATGGTATTTTAGAGTTGACAAAACCCATTCCCATTTATGTTCTCTTGTGATCTTCCCAGGAAAAGAAAGTAATTTCATTGTTCCCATTTTACAGATGAGGAAACTGAGGCTCAGAGAGTGTAAATGATTGCCCAAGATCACACAGCTTGGTAAAAGCTGCTATTCAAACCTAAACCGTGTGACTCTAAGTCCAGGCTCTCAGCCATCCCTCGGCTTGCCCACCTTCCATCTGAGCACCTCTTCACTCATATCCCTCTTCCCCGTGATGCCAGCATGGTCTTTATAAGTCACAACTGTACGATGCCATTTTCTTGCTTAAAACTGTTAAATGCTTCCCTACTGCCCCCCAAATGAATTCCAGATATGTTAGCATGGCTCACGAGGCCCACCGCGGTCGAGTCTTTCCTTCCCGCAGCCTCTATCCTTGTACTTTCCCACCCTCTTCTCCAGCCATGCCCAGGAACACATAGCCAGGAAATAGCAGTACTGAGATCCAAACCCAGCTCTGTTTGATATCAGAGTCAATATGTTTTTCTCCCAAATCGTGCACCCCACCCCTACGCCATCAATTACTCATTGCTCACACAAGAGGCTAAAAAGGGCAGCTCCTAAGAGGCAGGCTACAGACAGCACGGGACAGGATGAGGTTAGTGGGGTGTTGGGATAGGGGAGGGAATCTTTCCTGGGCAAAGCGATGGAAGCCAGGATTTGAAGGATGACTAGGACTTTGCCAGGAAGATGGAGGGAAAGCATTCCAGGTAGAGGAAACAGTACATGCAAAGGCAGGGAGCTGTAAACAGCAAACGTGCGCAGAAAATCCCAGTTTGGTTAATCTAAAGCAGAAAGTACAATTATGCCGAGATGCTGAAAGCACTAGGTTCTTCCTGAAAGTTTGCAGCCTGTGCTCACCTCTATTACAGCCCTTCTCACACCATGTTTATAATCATCTCTTCCCTTCTCTGTCTCCCCCACTAGCCAGGAGCTCCCAGAGGGAGGGCAGGGACCCTCTCTCAGGCAATTCTGATCTCCAGTGCTCAAGTCTGGCACATAATCTGTATTCTATAAATGTTCGTTAAGTGCCTAAATGAGCACAGATTATCTCAATTATTTCAGGGACAAACACACCAAGGTAATCCTTCTCATCAAACTCTGAGGTAGGCATGCTCTTTGAAAAGTTATAACAAATAGCTGAGTGATGGGCCAGTCAACGCGGGTGTTAGCAGATCTTCAAGCTCCTGGATGCTTCTGACATTTCTGACTAAAGTAAATGGCAAAAATCCTCATTCCCTGAAAAATCTACAAAGCTCAAAGACAGGTTCCCAGGCAGAAGGCATTCTGTGAAAATCCTAGTGTAAACAAGAAGAAACAGGATTCAGCAAGTTCACCTTATGATAAAAAATAGCCACCCAAACATTTCATCAGAAAGCAAGACGCAAAATGTAAAATTCTGTTAAGTTGTCTCTCTTTCCATTCACTCCTTCAACAAATATGTACCGGGCGGTCGTAGGTCAAGCATGCTCTAGGCTTGGAGTGTGGTGGCCTCTTGGTCTGCGTTCTCCCAAAAGCAGAGCGTGAGACCAGGACGCATGTGGGTGATCTGTTGGGAAGGTGAGCCCAGAAGGAGGAGGGAGGAGCCACTTAAGGCTGTGTTGATGGAGACAGTGACCCGGCCCCTCCCCGCAGTCAAAAGGGCCTCAGTCCACTAAGGGGGGGACCCCCAAGGGACTGTAAGAATGAGCTTCAGAATAGTCTTCAAAGAAAGGCAGGCCAGGGTATGTGTCCACAACCCTACTCCGTTGTTCAGGTCCTTCTGGAGGCCCGGCCCCCTGCACTTCTGGTTTTTGCCTGCTTTCCTTGGCTCTCAGGCAGAAAAGTAGAGATAAGCAGCTTACTGGGGGAGGTGGGGGGCGGGGGTGGGGGAGGCGGAGGACCCCAGTGTGCAGAGGAGCTGCCATCGTGGCTGTGCTGAAACCAGCGGTGTGTTGAGCGGATATGGTGCAGAATGCAGGAAGTATCTGCTCCAGGCTACGAACAGAGGAGTCCAAACCCCCTGCCCTCAAGAAGCTTACATTTTAATAGGAGAGGAGACACATACTAATCACAGGAAACAAGTTTTAAAAGTGTGTATTAGGAAGCAATATATACTAGCGAGAAAAATAAAACAACGTGGGAGAATGGGGAAAGCCAGCAGGCATGGGCTATCAATTTAAATAGGGTGGTCAGCCTGGGTCTGGGTAGAAGAGTGACAGGCAAGCAAAGACTTGAGAGGTGTGAGGGAGTGTGCCCTGCTGAAACGGGGGAAGGGTGTTCAGGCGGAGGGAACAGCCAGGCCCAGGCCCTGGCCCTGAGGCATGCTTGGGTCTGAGTGTTTAAATAACAAGGAGGTTGGAGGCGGGGTAACAGGAGACAGTGAGAAGGGAGGTTGGAGAGTGAAGGAGACCCTTGCACAGAGGTCCAGTGGCACTGGGTTCTACAGTCACTCTCAAATATTTACAGAGCTCCTATTAGACGTGGGGGGCTGCCGGGTGTCTGAACTCAAAGATGAATAAAACAGAGCCCCTTCCCCCAAGGCCCGCACAATTAGGAGAGGAGACAAACTTGCACCTAGATGAGATGGACAGGATTTCTTGAGGGCCTGCGCTGTGAAGGCACTGGGCTCAACGCTTTACGTGCGTTATTTCTAGTATTTCCCACTGTAGCCCAGCAAAGTGAATGTCAGCATCCTTGTTTTGCAGACAGGAAAAGTGAGGCTTAGAGAGCTGAAGGGAACTTTCCAGATTCCTCCCATGGTCAAGCAACACCAATACCAGAGTTCTTTCCATTAAGTCCACGCCCTGCTGCATCCCTGACTGCCCACGTCCTAATAATTCGAGTGCCATGATGGAGAGGTGTGTAAGATCGGGAGAAGGGAGACAGGGATGACTGTATAGGAATTAGCCAAGTTAGCAAGAGGAGAAGGGATTCTCAGCACAGGAAACAGCGTGAGCTGAGCCGGGAGATGTGAAACAGCAGGAAGTGCTGGAGCACCAACGACAAAGGGGGGAGTGAGTGCGGAGTGGCAGGGGCTGAGGTTGCTTGGGTGCTGTGTGAGAGTCTTCTGGGGACCTGAAAGCAGAGAAGAGAAACGGTCCTATTTGCAGCTTAGGGATCATGTATGCTTCTCCTCCCTCTACTAGAATGTGAGACCTTGGGGAGGAGGATCTATCTCCTTCATCTTGATGGCTCCTGCTTGGCCCAGCACATGGAAGAGAAGAGATGAAGCCAGCTCTCCCAGCTGGGCTGGCATTTGGACTTGACCCACTGGGCCAGAGGGGTGGCCCACCAAGCAGTTCCAATCAAATGTTCTCTTGGATCATATCTGTTTGGACTCTCCTGTGACATTGGAAAATGGCACTGGACCAGGCTGTGCCACCAAGCATGCCCAGTCCTGACAATTTTTCCCAAAGTTTTGGTCCTTTCTTAGGATTTAAGAAAGGACAACAAATGAGGGAAGATACAAGTGGTTTTAAACAAAAGTTTAAAATCTGGGCTTCTTCCTGACTCTCCTCCATGTCCCCTCCATGTGTGTTCTTGCTGTTGGAGACACATCTATCAACTCACACTGCAACCAGGAGAACAATGGCCCAACCCCACAGGTGTTGTCTCCAAGCTGATGCCACAGCTCAGCCTTCAGCAGACCAAGCCATCGTTCAGGGAAGCGCTAAGATAGCCAGAGGGAGAGGCTGGCTGACTTCGCAGGCTGGGCCATCCTGTCCAACTGATTGCTGAGAGCCCCTCGGCAATGCGTGCTCCCTAGTGAGTATGAATACGAGGCAGGAACATCCGTACTTTTGTGTCCACTCCTATGAGTTCATCCATTGACTATTTACCTGCCCTCCATGCCCCTGAGCTTTCAGTATTGTTATTTCCATAAACAATTAGCTGAGCCACTTCCCCCTGCAGACCCAAGATTTTCAGTCTTGTTTGCCCAAATATTCCTATTCTAGATCACAAGGTCCAACTCTTTCCCTATCAGAGCCCTGATGTGAACAACTGGGTGGCTGCACGTGTCGTGTGCTTTCCAGTTCTGCCAGCCTTGCAATCAGATCCTGAGCCTATTTTTCAGCATAGTCTGCCTTGTGGATGTCAAGAGATGAGAGTGCCCTTAAAGCCTTCACAAAGTATGCCTCAAGTTGGCAAACAGCTTCCCTATCACTTTCTTTCTGCAGAATCTCCAGTGCTGTCAGAAGAAGCCATCTAACCTCACAATCCTTATAATTATCGTTGATCAAACACAGTGGCCACTTGACCTCCCATAGCCTTGCTTTTTACCCACATCTCATTTCACTTAGCCAGAGGTGAAGCTTTACAAATAGTAATGTCAAATATATGCGTGATTATGACCTGCTTCCCATCAGTAATGGGGCCCCTGTGGCTTCCAGATAGATGGGAAATCCAGCTCCAACATCTGATCCTGAAGACTTGCTTTCTGGACCACCTGTGGTACCCACTGCCCCTGGTTCCTTAGGAGACAAAGCATGAAGCAATGCTTGCTTGCTAACACTTTATTGAGGGCTACAATATACCCTGGCTGGCTTAAGTGGAAAGGCATTAAAATACCGTGTTATTTTGACCTCAGCTGACCAGTAGGGCTCATTTTGTGCCTCATTCTCCTGCTTCAAACCATTGGTGAAAGCAAGTCATCCAGGAAGCCCCTCCTGCCCCGACACCAATATTTTCTTCCCGTCCCTCCTCCCACTATAGTGGGCCCCTTAAAGGCAACAAGAAGATCTGATTTGTCCACTGTTGTATACCCAGCATCGAATGCTCTGTCTGGCCCTTAGTAGGTGTTCCGGACACTATGTATGGAATGAATGAACAAATGAACAAGCATCTCCACATCTTTGCCCAGGGGGTTCCCAATGCCTGAAATACTCCCCCACTCCCGGCCGGTCACCCAACCTTGGAAGCCTTTCCTGACCCTCCCTCCAGTTTTCACTGCTCTCTCCTCCCCTTATAGTGCTTTTGTCACACACAGCTGACAGCAGAACGCCAGTGGACAGTGGAATGGCTGGTTTTGTTATCTGTGCCCCAGATCAGACCTCAAGCTCTTGGAGGGAAGGGACAGGGCCTCATTCACGATTGCGTCCGAACATCTCGCTGGTTCAGATGCGGCTCTAAGGAGTTTGCATGGAGAAGAGCCTCGGGTCAGCACTCAGCATGAAAAAGGTCGCTAGGAAATTGGTCTGAAAGCCGGTTTGCAGAGCAGTTTATAGAGTGTGTGTTTACAGGGGGTGACTTAAGGGTGCCCAGAGAGGTTGGGGAAAGGAACTAAGTAAATGTTCCTTCGATGAATGAGCTATGGTGTCTGACTCTCCGCTCTCTGGTCCTGACCCCCTGGTTCCTTCACCCAACCTAAAAATAAGATTGTCCATGCCTTGGGGGCGGGGGCGCTCTGGAGAGCCCCTCTATCAATCAAAGCGCTCGCAAGGTGCTCCCACCCGATCAGCCGAGGCCGTGCATACCTGTGGCGCGGCCTGGCGGGGCCCGGGGCAGCTTGTTTGAAAGAAACGTAACGCGCTACTTCGCCACCGACTTGTTGATAATCTCGCCTCAAACAGGAGTTTGAGATGGCTGACGAAAAGCAGTGGTGGAGAGGTCCTCCCCGGGGCCGTCGGCAACTCCTTCCAAGGTGCAGTCGTGTGGCTGGAACGGTCCCCCCGCCCGGGACTACAGAAGGGAGAACACAGCATTTGGCCCCGAGAGTGGCGGCCTGCACCTCGAGCCCGGGCAACCGGGGCGCCTTCGGCCCCGTCCGAATGGGGTGGAGGAGGGGAGGGATTCCGCAGGGATCGAGCGCAAAAAGGGGTCTCCACGAGTCAGTCCTTACCCCCTTCCCGCCCCCTCGGAGAAACTTGGCGGGGGGGGACGGCAGGCAAGGAGCAAGACCCTCGGGAGCTGGAGTCCTCTGCCTCGCGGGTGGATAAATAAATTATTAAGCGCCCAATACACAATAGCCTCACTAGATGGAGACGAGGAATCACTGCAGCGGCGCTGGCGGCAGCTGCGGCGGCGGGGAGCGCGGGCGAGAGCGCAGCCCCGGGCGGGAGGCGGGCGAGCTCTGGCTCGGCTCACGTCTGTTTTCCTTTTTCGTGCATTATTTATTTCGCCTCCGCCCGCGGCCCTGCGGCCAGAACAGGCGCTCGCGGCCGGCGCCTCTAGCCCCTGCTGCTCGCGAGCCGGCGTGACGGGCGGCCCGAGCTCGGGCACCCCAGCGCCCCGGGCAGCCGCGCGGCGCCACCGGGGAGGAAGGGGACCCGGGGAGGGCACGCACCGCCCGCTCCAGGCGGCTAGGAGGAGACTTTCCCCGCCCTCCGCCTCCGCCTCGGCAGCCCGCCCAGGCCCTGGGCGCGGGGTGCCGCCCCTCCCGCCCCGCGCGCGGCCAGGCGCAGCCCGGAGCCACCGCGCCCTGCGCCCCGTGCGAGCGCGCCCTGCCGGGGCCCCCGGCTCAGCCGCCCCGGAGGCCCAAGCCGCGCGCAAACTTTTGCTCCAGTGCCCGGCGCTCCTCCCAGGCATGTGAAGCCCCCAGGCACCCGCGCAGTCGCCAGGGTGAGGACCGAGGCCCCGCCTAGAGGGCGGGGGACTGGGGAGGCGGCTGGCTTTAAATGGGGGCCGTCCGGCCGCTCGGGAACAGATTCTGCCGCGGGGGGAGCGAGCGCCTCCCTTCCTCGCGCCGAGGATCGGCTGGGGCCGCCGCCAGGCAAGGTGGCGTAAGGCCCCGGAGGGGTGCGGGCGGAGAAGGAGACGTGGGGGAAGCTCGTGCCCTGAGGCCGGAGGCCGGGGCTCGGCAGAGCGCGAGGGCAAACGGGGCGCGCCCTGAAGTGCATGTGTTGCAGTGTGCGCAGTGAGGGCCGGCGGGGCAGAGAGGGTGCACGCAGCGTGTACATGCGGGGTCAGCGAGCGTGCGGGCAGGAGTCGCTGGGTGTGCACGGCTGTTTCTGTGGGTGTGCACGCAGGGTGAATGGTGCCCGCCGGGTTTGAAGTGTGCTCACAGTGGGAGAGAGTTGTGCATGGCTGTTTCCGGGGAGGTGCACGGGGCTCGGTAAGCGTGCTTGGCTGTTTCTGGAGGTGTGCATGGGGCCAGGGTTTGCGCGCAGGATTCCGGGGGCGTGCACCACGACGGACTGTAAGTTCTTGGATGCCGGCCCCCGTGAGTGTGCATGAAGGGTCAGCGAGGATGCAAGCTGGAATGAAAGGCCAGGCTTGTTTTACGAGGGTGCGCCAGGGTGCGGGGCGTGCCCGCCCAACCTGGACTGCTACGTGTGTGTGCGGGTGCGCAACCACGATGGTGCCAGCGGCGCCCGCCTGACCCGAGCTTTGCTCCCCTGACAGTTCGCCCCGGGAGCGGGTGCCGCGGGCCGAGATGCTCCTCCGGGACCTGGTGCTGCGCCGTGGCTACTGCTGGCCCTCACTGCTGCTGCACTGCGCGCTCCACCCGCTCTGGGGCTTCGTGCAGGTGAGCGGTGGCGCGGGCTGCGCGCGCCCGAGGACCTCCTGGTCAGGACCGGGTAGGGGGTGGTTGTCACTTCACTCCCACGACCCTGGCTTCCTGCAGTCGCCCCTGTGATTGGTCCTGGGAAGAGTTGAGGAAAAGAAAGGATGCATACTCTCGCCCTGAAAAGATAAGAAACTCCGGAAGGAGGCTTCGGTCCTGGCCTGCTGAGGCCTGCAGGACAGCGCCTTGGAACTGAAAGGGCTGAGGGAATGCCTTCTTGATGACAATATTCTATTGCAGAAATGCAGACAACAAAACCTTAGAGCTTTTACAAACTTAAAAAGAAAAATGATACCAAGAATATACCTTCTTTATTTCCCATCAGAGCCACTAGTAAACTTCATATTAGCCTTCTTAAACTGGACTTCAACACAGAAGGGGTTGTTTCTTGTAGGTGGTAGAGTTGAGGATGTGGACAGATTTTGCGAGGGGGCCACTGGTGGGGGAATGTAAGAAGGAGCTGTCCATCTATAAGGACTGCCTGCAGATGGAGTCTTCACCCTGGGCCCCCCAGTCCCCAGGGCAGAGACCAGGTAGCCACCAACTCGAGGGACCTGTGTTAGGGTCAAAGAGATGGTAAGACGGGATGGTGCCTACTCCCTCCCAGAATGCACACAGTCAGCAGTACAGTGGAATGGTGAAGAGGTGGACTTTGGTGTCAGCTCTGAATTTTGAGCCCCAGCTCTGCCCCTTACCAGCTGGGGGACTTCAGACAGTGCGCTTAACCTCTCTGGGCTCTGGTTTCTTGTTCCTCACTGTGCTATTATAAGTACTTGATGAGATAAAGATTACTTAGCGCAGCTCCTGAACCATAATAAACACTAAATGGTAGCTGTTGCTGCCATTATTGATGGTAGTAATAGTAACGTCACTCATCTATCTGGCTAGCCAGGTACTCTGTTGATTGCTACGTAGTCTGATCAACAATTTTGAATTGTTTTGATCGGCATTTTTACCATTTCAGTCATTGAAATACCCACTCTGGGGTATTTGCAGCTTCATGTCCCCCTGGTGGCATTTTGGGGCTTGGGGACTATTCAGATAGTTGCCCTGAGTAGGAGGTGACAGTCTAGAGAAGATGGGATTGAGCAACACAGCTTGCCAGGCTGCCAAGGTTCATGAGCTGTCCCAAGTGATGGGGCGTTGCTGGGAACCAGGGTGGTCAGTCCTGCTTGTATGATAGCGCTGGTGACCCCTGGAGAGAACCAGGGGCTCTAATGCTGGAACCAGCCAGCTGGGGGGAGAGCTCGAGTAGGGGAGGGGCATACCCCCCTCCTGCAGCGCCAGGCCCATCTTCTGCTCTCTTCCCTGGCTTGCCTCTGTGTCACTCACAATTGTTTTCCTTTCGGAATTGACAGCTTTGTTTAATGTGTGAAATGGCACTTATTAAACCCAGCTGGGCCTCCTCGGGATTCAGAATTTTGTCACTTCTAAACACTTAGAAGTGGTTAGGGTGGTTTGGGACCAGTTTCTCTTGTTCAACTTTTAGCTGAACCTCAGGTGTTAAGCTCACTTCCTTTTTGTATTCATTTGTTTACAATTTTCCCTCTTCTGGGAGACTTTTTCAGCTAGTACGGAGAGCAACATGATGATGTTGTTAATCTCCAAGAACTGGAATTTTCTGCAGGAACTAGCAGGATAGAAACAGCAGATCCACCACCTCCCTACCCACTCCCACCACCAAAAGAAAGGATTTTGTAAAGTAGCTTCGTGTTTTAGCAGTGTTCTTGAGCCAGGTGGTACTCACACAAGCAAGTGTGTGTGTGAGTTTGTGTGTGTGTATTTCAGATGCCGTTACTCAATACAAATCAATTTTTGTGAAAATCAATTAGAAAAGAAATCCTCCAGACAAGTAGAATGGGCAAAATCTTGGCTGGAGGAGCTGGAAAGATTAATCTACAAATGATAAGGACTGAGAAGTCAAGGGAAAAGGGGCTTTGGAAGGAATGGATTTGGTTTTTGAGCAAAAGAGCTGAAACCAGGAGAAGAGAGGGGAGAAGAGGAAAAATCAAAGTGCACAAAGCCATGTGTTTCCCTTTAAGTGGAGAGAGTATCATTTGTCACGTCATAGGAGTTTCTTGAATATTAAGAAATCTATCTGTGCTTTCATGAGCTTTTTGCCAGAAGAATCCCTCTAAGTCGTAAACATCTGGAAGGGTGAGACCAGCACAATAATTGGTGAAGCAAGAGGTCTGTGGTCCCTCAAAGCACCGGGTTCCAACCTTGAGATCAGCCCGGAGTCTCTGGCTGCTGCCTGGATAATAAGAAACGTAATCATTACAGTCAGATGACATTAAGTAGCCACAAGGTTGGTGGGGGCGCTCTTTAGGCTCTTCCCTTTTTTCCTTCATGTGTCTGGAATTGAGATTTTGAGCTTTTGTGATTTAGGGTTCTTCTAAGTTCACTTCCAGATGAGTCCTTTTTTTTTTTTTTGCAAGTGAAGAGGATGACAGGCTGGTGAATTTATTAGGTGTGACAGGAGTGTGTCTCATCAAGTTACTGTGGTGCTGGCCTGTCTCGATAAAAGATACCAGAAGCCATCATCCTTGTGGGCGCCCCCCTAAAGCAATTGTCATGGAGACAGGCTCTGATCCGGGCCTGTGGGTCTCTGTGTGGCAATGAGGAGCCATCCCAGACCCAAGCGATGAAGCCATTACAGCTTCACTTATTTAGTCAGCTGCATTTATTGGGCACCTACTGTTTGCCAGGTCCCCCCGTGTTAAGTGCAAGGGATCTAAGGATCCCTGCCTTCATGGCATTGACAGTCTAGCACTGGAGAGATTGTTAGACAAGTCATAATAGGCAAGAGTGCTCAGTAGGAGCAAATAGCTTAGAAACAGGAGCTTGTGGAAGATTCAGAGAAACCTCGCAGATGCAGTGCTTCAGCTGAGACATGAACAAGGAGAAATCAGGAGTCAGGATGCTAGCGTGAGTGAAGTGTCCAGGCGGTGGAGGGAGCAGCCCCGAGGTGGGAGGAGAGGGCAAGGCATTGGAAGAACGCAGGTGAGGCCTCTGTTGTAAGCCACTAACATCGTGTCTTACAGTTTGGACTTGATCCTGAGGGCTCTGGGGACTGTGGAAAGTTTTAAGAAAGAGACGATACAATCTCAGATTGGCATTTTAGAAATCTCAGTCCAGCTCCAGCACAAAGTTTGGATTCAGGGAGCAGGCGAGGCAAGGGGCACAGGGGCTGGTGAGAGTAGG
This sequence comes from Balaenoptera physalus, assembly GCF_965194825.1. Taxonomy (NCBI): domain Eukaryota; kingdom Metazoa; phylum Chordata; class Mammalia; order Artiodactyla; family Balaenopteridae; genus Balaenoptera; species Balaenoptera physalus. The sequence continues at coordinate 11,037,386 of NC_138883.1, forward strand.
GTTGCCAGATTCAGCAAATAAAAATACAGGTGATCCAGTTAAATTTTCAGATGAACAATGGATCGTTCTTGAGCATTAAGTATATCCCATACAATATTTGGGACATATTTATACTTAAAAAATGTTGTTGTTTCTCTGAAACTTTACAGGGGTGTCCTGTATTTTATCTGGCAACCCTAGGAGAGAGGCAAGGCTACCCAGTGGAGGTGTGATGGTGTCCTGGTTTAGGGCTGTAGCACTGGGAGTGAGGCGAGGTGGATGGATTCAAGGACTATTTAGGAGGACTGGGCCAGAGAGCTACACTGGTTGGCCAGAAGTGGGAAGTGGCTGCCACAGCACCATGTCCCCCAGACCACAGTGCCAGGGACCAAATGCAGGTGAGTGCAGGACCTCTCTGTGCCTCAGGATTCTGGCCCCAGGAGAACGCTGCAGAGCAGGGACAGGAAGGCAGGAGATGGCACAACTGGAATAAAAAGTGTTCACAGGAAGTCGCGATACCAGCTTTAGGCGGGTCATTGACCTCTCTGGGCCTCTGCTCCTTCTTGGTCAAGTCTAGCTAAGAGCAAGTGACTTCAGGGGCAAGTTTCTTCTCCTTGTAAGACTCCCCAGGATGTAAACCAACCAAGCCAGGCCTTGAGACAAGCTCGTGGTACTGAGATTTCCTCTCTGCTGGTCTAAACACAACACTGCCGACCCGCAGAACCCCAAAGTGGACCCGGAGCTGAGGGATAGGGTAGATCCCATGTTTCTCCACTGCTGGGCAGACAATCCCCAGCACACATTTTTACTGAGCACCAGCGGAACGCCGGGCCCTGTGCAACTTTGGTGAATCACTTAGCCTTGCCAAGCCTGTCGTCCCAGCCAGTAAGTGTGGATGACAAGAGCTACCTCTCTTGATTATCCTCATGGTGAGAGGAGAGCCTGTTTCCCATGACTGACACACAGTAGGGCTCAGGAAGTCACACTTGGTCAGGTTTGATAAAGCACAGACCCACCCACCTTTCTGCTCCAAGATGCTCACAACTTAGTGTGGGAGGACATTAGCAGTGGGAAAGGTGCCCCAAAGGGGAGGGTTTACGAGGTGAAGGGGCAGCACTGGGCAGCTGGGTCTAATCTGGTGGGGCGTGGGGTTCAGGACAGCTTGCCTGGGAAAGCCATGTAAGAGCTGGGTTTGAAGGATGCATAGAAGTTGGCAAGTGGATAAAGGACCTGTGTAACCAGCTGTCAGTCTAGGGAGGCTCAGCGGCCACAGGCCTGCACTGGACCAAACCAGTGAGGAGCCCGAGGGGTCCCCGCCTCGGGGAGAAGGACAGCCCGCCCAGGCTGGCTAATTTTCTGATGACCTTTGGGTAAACAGTTGTGCCCGCTCACATTTCAGTGGGACCGTTATACGAGAGACCACAGATGTTTAACACACAGTGTGTGCCTTCACTTCCCCCACTTCAGCCTTGAAACTTGGCCCTGGTTTCCCTGCCTGTAATTTCATCACATTAAGCACTCTTATACGTATGTGCCCTTACAGCCTCTCACGGAAATAGGTCATTGTGTTGGGCCAGGTTAAAGAAACGTGCTCCCCTTGAACGCTCTTGCATAAATTGCACCTTGGAGAGTGGGAAAGTAATTGCTTTGGCAATGGCATTGCTTGAAGTTTGCACACTTGGTAGAGTTCAGCGGAGAAGCAATCTCAGAGGCCAGCCGTTGGGAGAAGGGAGATTTTGAGCAACCGCCATGGTCTTAGAAGGTCAGAATCCAGATGGTGATGGGAGGGCTGACAACTACGCTGGGGGAGAAGCCAGTGGATTTGCCATGACGTCTAAGGAGTTAACCATCTCCGTAAAATAACAGAAAAGGCTCACCGTCTGAGGATATGCTCTTCCCGGTGGGAGGTAAGATTGCCTTCCAGAGTTTGAAATGCAGTCAGTGGTCCTTTAAAAACACTAAAAGGTGGTGAGCAGGAGCTTCGTGGCCTCGTCAATATTAAGTCAGGGCTGTAAATCAGTCCACCGCCTGCTGCCATTCCGGTAGCCATTACCCATCCTGTTCACATCTGCCAAGTGGCAAGGGAGCAGCCGAGCCCTGCTGGCTCTCTCTGCAGGCCTGGAACACGTGCAGCAAAGGGTTTGCACTGGCCTCCAAAGACAGGCCTTCCGTGGCTGGTTGCAGGGAAATTGGGGTTCTGGGTTTCTACTCCCTGGAGATGACAGCCAGAGAAATGAACTGTGGGCATCACTGAAGTAGGGGGTGACCACCAACTCTTCCTTCATGTCTTTACATCAGCTGTTCTCTGGACAGGCAAAAAATGCTAGGTTCAAAGATTTATGGCACTCTGCCATAGAGAGGGATGCTGGCAGTTGGTCTAAGCCAGCCATTCTCTCACTGGCTACACGTTAGAAGTTTAACCTGGGATGCTTCAACAAAATACACATGCACAGCTCCACCTGTAGAAATTCTGACTTAACTGGCATGGGAAAAGCTCAAGCATGAGTATTTTTTAAAGCTGCCTGGAGATTCTAATGTGCAAGAAGGGCTGGGAACCACTGGGTGAACACAACCCACTTTTGCTCCCCTTTTTAGTTTACAGATGGGGAAAGTGGGACTGGTGTTGAAAGAACACCAGCCCAGGAATCAAGAGGTGTGGATTCTGGTGAATTCCAGGCATTTCCTTAGGTGTTATGATGGCGAGAGAAAAAATAAAAGGCCTGACCCCTGACCCCATAGACCTTAGAGTCCAGTGGTAGATAGGCGGATGAGCTAGCTGAACAGCCCAATGTGGATTTCTGCCACCCAGAGTGAAATCCGGTGCCAGGAGAACCTGTAAAATGGAGATCTGACCTGGTCGGGGGGGGTCAGAGACGCTTCCCTGAGGAGGTGAGAGCCAAGCTGAGTAATGGGTAAAGCAGAGGGGAAGGTGTCGGAGAAGATTCCAGGCCACTGGAGCAGCGTGCTCAAAGGGAGGGAGCATGACCAGGGGCCAGGCACTGGCAGGAGGGCTTCGAGAGCAGAGCAGGAGGGGAGGGGAGCCCTCCCTTGCAGGGCCCTGTGGCCTCATGATTCCCCTGAGCTGTGGGTGAGCGTTCGGGCATGGCGGGGCGGTGGGTGCAGGCAGTGTGGTCAGGTGTGTTTCCCTCAAGGCCACTCGGGTGGCTCGTGGATCACACTGGGGAGGTTGTTCTGCTCCCCTTCGTCACGTGCACCGCCAGAGCAGAGGCCTGGCCGGGTAAGGTTCCTCCCCCAAGATGGGGGGACCTTGGCCCAGAGTGGACATAGAGAGGCCATCAGGAACTGTGGCCGGAGAGGAGGCGAGGGCTTGGTCCTGCACCGTAGCCGGGCAGACGGGAGAAGCGGTTAGGTCAGGTTACGCAGAAGGTAAAATCAGTGCCCTGTCACCATCTGGGTGTGAGAACCTCAGGCGGCCACTTCTCCTGCCTGGGCCTCAGTTTCCTCATTTGCACGATGGGGAGATTCTAGAAGCCTCTCATGAATGCCCAAGCCAACTGCCCCAGTCCCACAGAGCTGGAAATACAACCTAGGTCTCCATCCCTGCCAGGCCAGCCCCGCATAACACTGTTCCCTGTGAACCAGCCCAGCTTCTGGCTCTTCTTTCTGCCTAGGTCTGCAGGGGTGGGTGGGCCGCGGTGGTTCCGTTTGGGCTCCCAGTTGCCGCATCGGCTTCTCTCGGGCGCCCGTGCCCATTCCTGCAGGTGACGCACGGGGAGCCCCGGAAGTCCTGCTCCAAGGTGACCGACAGCTGTCAACACATCTGCCAGTGCCGGCCCCCGCCCCCGCTGCCGCCGCCCCCGCCGCCCCCGCCGCCGCCCCGACTCCTCTCCGCCCCAGGTAAGTAAAGGCTCATCCCTGGTTCCGGTTTCTCTTCGCGTTTTCCGGGGCCCAGGAAGGACCTGGGAAGCAGGTTCCCGGGAAGCCAGGAAGCAGAGGGCAGCCTTGCTTCCTTTGTAATTTTCCACTGGCCGAGCAGGAGGGAAGCCAAGACCCAACTTTTCCCTGCAGTCTGCAAAACGCCTTTCCCACAGAATGTTCCTGTGAGATGGAGAAAGATGTTTCTCCATTGGTTAATCAGATAAAAGTCAATCTCCATTTGATGAGTGGCTCTGCCTGGACTGTTCCGAAGGCCAGACCTTGAAGGGGGGCAGCCATGGGCGCTGGTCTGAAATACCCCTCCCGTGAGCATGGTTTCATTTTTTGATTTTAATTCATGTGTAAGGGAGCAATTAGTATAGAACCGAAGTGGAGGCTCTGAGAGCAAAGTTACACGGGTGCCGTTTAGCTATTTGCAGCGAGTTCTGCTACACACACACACACACCCCCGCATCCCCTCCCCCGCCCGGGTCCCTTCTTTGCCTTGATTTCATCTCTGAACAATTTGATTGCAAACAAAGGAGGGTTTCTTTAGCCAGAAATGGCTTCAGTCCTGACCCGTAGGGGTTAAGTTCCCTGCTTACAATTGCCAGTTGATAAGGTCTCTAACAGGAGATTCTGTATTTTGGTTTGATCACTCCAGTTGCGCCTATAGAATGCCCAAGCTCATGTGTGGATCCACCTCATTAAACACATCTCCATTGAGTTACTTGGGGCCATATTTTAAATAACTTTGACGAGGCTTATTCTCTGGTAAGCCGTGTTTCCAAGCTTGCGGTGTGCAGGCAGGGATGCAGTGTTCTGGTGGAATCTTTTGCAGTTCACGTGTGTTTCTGCACTTTGTCTGCTAGGCCCCCACCTGTCTCCATTCTTCCCTGACACCCGTGGCTCAGTGCTTCTCAAAGTGTGGCCCTCAGCATCACCTGAAGCATTCGTTTTAAAGTGCAGCTGCACAGGGCCACTTCAACCCACTAAGTCAGAGCCTTTGGGGTGGGACTTAGGAAGTGGCATCCTAACAAGTTCTGAGATGATTCAAGTGCAAGTTAAAGTCAAGAACCTCAGCCTACCAGGCCCTCTGCTCCAGGCCTCTGCAGGATCCTGCCCTCCCAAGATTCTCACCCTCCTCCTCTCTCCTGAAGGAACCCCTGGGCTGTACTGTGGGGCCCCGCCTCAGGCCCCTGGCCCCTCACTCCCTTCCCTTCCATGAACTTCCTTCTCCCTCCGCTACTCAAGCTCCAGGCCCATGCTGCTTCCAGGTGTGTTTGTACCTGATGGATCCACATCCGCCAGTTACAGTCTGTTCAGTTCATCCTGTGCGAACCGAGCATCTGTGCCAGACACAGACCTGAAAGACCGTTCTGGTCTCTGGGATCTCTCGGCCTCAAGGAAGGCCTTCTGTCAGCAACCCACAAAAAGTGACCTGAGAGAGCACAGAAATTGTTCTCCAGGTGCACTGGAAATCCTTGAGTAGTTGGGCCAAACTACAGCCACAGTAAACAGCAACATTGACTTGGGTCTTCATGATAAATGGAATTGTTCTAGGTCATTGGAGGGGCGGTGGGGAAAGGGCGTCCAGGCAGAAGCAACAGCAAGAGCAAAGGCTTGGAGGTGTGACTCTATGGGACTTCTCATGGGAGGTCCAAGCCCCTCAGACTGTGAAGGGCCTTGTGTGCCTGGCCGAGTAGATCACATTTCATCCTGTGAATCGTTGTTTGCCAAACATTCACCTATCCAAATACCTCCTGTTGTTTGCCTTATTTTTTTTTTCTTTAAACAGACTCACTTTTGTGTTTATACAAATTAATCTCCAAAGAAAACTTTAATAACTACCATCAGTGAAAAACCAGAATCACTTGCGTAAGTAGAAGGTGACCATAAAAACAAATGCAAACAAACCAGTGTTTTAAAGTTCTAGCCTGTCGTGGAAAGTTCTGAGCTCGAGGCCTTCTTTCTTTCTGCTAAAAAGGGAGCGCAGCAGGTGATAGAGGGGTGGCAGAGCTGTAGTAGCCCCGTGCGGAGATATTTCTCAAGAAAGAAATCAGAAGGTTTGTGAAAGAATCAAAAGGGGCCTAAGTTTCTTGTTCTATGTTTCTGTGTGTCTGAGCACCAGGTCCAAGTGTCATCCAAAACCAGCTCACTTGCCTGCAGGGACACGTGTCCCATCCTTTAGGAAACTCTGCTCTGGGCAGCGATGAGCCCACGAAGGTATTAAGCAAAGAAGTGACACGATCCCACATCGTCCGCTTCAGAGTCAACTTTCCTGACAATGTGGAGGGTGGATTGGGGTGAGCTGCCCGACTGGGGTAAAGAGGGGACCACTGAGATACTTCAGGCCCCAGACCACCCACGAAGGCCTGAAGCCAGGTGGGGGGCTGTGGAGAAGGGGAGGCAGGTGGCGGTGCCAGGTGTGAGGGAACAGAGGCCTCCTGTGAGCTTGAGGCCTGAGGGCACTTCCAGGTTAGAGGACAGCAGGTGTAGTTTGATTCTATGGTAGGACTTTTTCAGTTACAAGTAGCAGAAACCCATCTTGAAGTGGTTTAAGTGATGCAAAAACTAGAGAGAGATGTTCGTTTTTTGGCTCATGTATTGGAATATTCCAGCAGCAGGTCTTATATGATGATGGTACTGGGTTTCCGTCTCCATCTCTCTCTTCTGATTTCTCCTGGGTCACCTTTTCTCTCGGGCAGGCCCAGTCTCTGTGGCTCCAGGCTCCTGGATTCCATCAACCTTACAGTTAGTAATCTCCCTACAAGGAGAGCTTCTCTTTCTCAATCATTCAACTAAAGACCCGGGGCTGACTTTCACTAGACCAGCTTGAGTCACACGTCCATCCTTGGACCAATCATGATGGCCTACGAGATGGAATGTGCTGATTGGTCAGGCCTGGGCCATGTGACCACGGTCGACAGTTGAGGTTTATGGATAGAGGTTAAGAGGGTGGTGGCTTCTGAAAGGAAAATCCAGGTAGAGGGGTTGTAACCCAAGGATGAGGACGTGGACACTGGGCAGGAGGACAGCGGACGCACCCCACAGCCATGGGGTTCCGGGCAGACGAGACCAGTGGCAGAGAATGTGTTTTGTGCACTGTCTTGGTCCTCACTGAGCTCAGCCCAGAACCCCGCACACAAGTACTGCCCGGTCAGACAGCTATGGCCACATCCACGACTTCTGCCTATTCTTTAATCCCTGAGGAATTAGCCTCTCCCAGAGGGCATGGGGCTTCAGCAGGTGTGCACGGAGCTCCCCAGGTGCTGGCAGGGGCTTGGAAGTCAGCTATGAGCAAGAGAGGAGCAGCTCCTGCCCACAGGGAGCTCACGGTCCAGTGGTCCATCATCTGCAGAGGGTGCACCTAGGAGTGTCCTTTCCTGCCATCTTTCTGGATCTGCCATCTTTCTGCTGGCTCCAGGCACATGCCAGCCTTTGCTCCTTTGGTCATCAGATGTGCCTGCATCCCTGCCGCTCACAAGGGCTTCTGATTTACCTGGTGAACGTTTGCCGAGTGTCTGCTCTGCGTCCAGCCCTGTGTTGGGTGCACTGGAGGCCCACGGAGAGTTGTTCTCAATGGCGGGGCCCGGGTAATGAAAAGACTGAGAACACGGCTTAAGAGGTCGAGACCCTGAGCCTGGGTTGGTGTGCTAGCCCTGCCACTTCCTCTGCGTGATTATAAGAGGGATGGTAAACTTTTTTTTTTTAATTTTTATTTTATACTGGACTATAGTTGATTTACAATGTTGTGTTAGTTTCAGGTGTACAGCAAAGTGAATTAGTCATACATATACATATATCTATTCTTTTTCAGATTCTTCTCCCATATACGTTATTATAGAATACTGAGTAGAGTTCCCTGTGCTATACAGTAGGTCCTTGTTGATTATCTATTTTATATATGGTAGTGTGTATATGTTAATCCCAACCTCCCAATTTATCCTTCCCCCGCAGCCTTTCCCCTTTGGTAACCAGAAGTTTGTTTTCTATGTCTGTGAGCCTATTTCCAGTTTGTAAATAAGTTCATTTACATCATTTTTTTAGATTCCACATATAAGTGATAGCATGTGATATTTGTCTTTCTCTGTCTGACTTACTTCACTTAGTATGATAAGCTCTAGGTCCATCCATGTTGCTGCACATGGCCTTATTTCATTCTTTTTTTATGGCCGAGTAATATTCCACTGTATATGTGTACCACATCTTCTTCATGCATTCATCTGTTGATGGGCATTTAGGTTGCTTCCATGTCTTGGCTATTGTAAATAGTGCTGCAGTGAACATTGGGGGTGCATGTATCTTTTCAAATTATGGTTTTCTTCAGATATATGCCCAGGAGTGGGATTGCAGGATCATATGGTAGGTCTATTTTTAGTTTTTTAAGGAATCTCCATACTTCTCCATAGTGGCTGTACCAATTCACATTCCCACCAACAGTGTAGGAGGGTTGCAATAGGGCTGGTAAGCTTAAGCCTGAGTTTTAGGCGTGAGGTTTTCACCCACCAATGGGGTTGACTGGAGGAGTCATGTAAACGGCAAGCGCTTTGGAAGACGGGACCGGTATCCACTGCTGCTAACCACTGTGTGAGAACCATTCTGATAAAGAGCAGCCTCTGAGTGTTAGACTTCGGGAAAAAAGAGGTGCTTCGGGGGAAAGGTACTTAGTTCCAAAAAGGGCAGGAAGGGAGGATCAGGACAACATGAGAGAATTTCCAAGTAGACCTTGGATAGGCAGGAGCACAGGGAGGCCGGACAGTCCGTGGAGGGGCTGAAGCAAAGGCCCGGAGTTCGGAGCCCGAGGATCAGGCAGGAGGCGCCCTGCTGCAGGAATGTCCTTCTGCAGGAGTGTGGACTTCGGTACATGTGTCAGGGGTAGAGGGAGAAAGAGGACACAGGGAAACCTCTGTACCTACTCACACAGACCTGTAAAGTCGCCTGTAAAAGGAAGGGCCAGAAACATTTGCCAGAATTGTTGGGCATCCTCCCCGTGGCCAGGCAGGCCTCCCTCTTCATCCAAACAGCACCTGCTGCTGCCCTGCTGCTCTGGGCTACCAACGTATCCCGAGTTGGCCGGGACTCTCCTGGTTTTAACCATGAAAGCCCTGCATCCCGGGAAACCCTGTAGTCCTGGGCAAACTGGGATGGTGGGTCACCTACTGCTGGGCCACCCTTCTGGCAGTGGCAACGTGGTTTTTCAATTTATTTCTTCTGTTTTATTTTGTTTTACTGTGAAACTTTCAAGAGCACTGTCCCCTCACCCCCCGCCTCCAGCTCCATTCTAGAATGTGTTGATCATGGGGGCAGCTCAGCCCCACATTTGTCTGTGGGTCCCCAGCTCGGCTGCCCCCCCCCCCAGCCGCCCTGGGACGTCTGTTGAGACAGCCTTGCCCTGAGTCCTACTTGCCACCGAGAAGGAACTTGGAAAGGGTTCTTGTGATGTAGAAGATTCTTGGCCAGCATCTCCAGTTTCTGCCCTTTGTTTCCCAAACTCTGCCCACGCCCTTCACACTTTAGGTGGCGACTGCCTAGGGCAGCTGCACTTTGTAAACTTTTGCAAACAGTGGGAGGCACTAGACTGGGTGATTCTCAAATGCAAGTGTGGTCCGAATCCCCTGGAGGGCTTGTCCAAACACAGGTTGCTGAATCCCATCCCCAGAATTCCTGATTCAGTAGGTCTGGGGTGGGGCGGAGGATTTGCATTTCTAATATATTCTCAGGTGACACTGATGCGCTGGCCGGCCAGGGCACACCCTTTGAGAACCAGCGTCCTAGAGAATGGCAATCAAGTCAAGGGACTTTGGAGTCACATGCAGGTCTTCCACTCCTAGCTCTGCGACCCTCGGCACATCTCATCCCTCTCAGCCTCAGTTTCCTCATCTGTAAAGTGGAGCTAATGATACTTAACCTCAGGAGGGATTGAAGTGAAGACTGGAAATTATACAGCCTGTACTTGGCAGAAACTACAAGCTGAAAAGTGGTGTTACAGCACAGTGGCTCAGCCTGGCTGTCCTGCCCTCTAGATCTGGGGTCCACCCTTGTTCATGAGCTAAGTGATTTGGGCAACGTGTCCTTAACAGCTTGGGACCTCAATTTCCACATCTGTAAAATGGGGCTAATGACAACACCCGCTGCATATGGGCTGGGCGGTTGTGAGAAATCCATGCCATGAAGTTAACACAGCGCAGAGCCTGGAACCCAAGTAACACTCACTGAATGGCAGCTAATAAGTAATACTAGTGATAACAGTAGTAGTAATAATAATAATACTAGGTCACTGACGTTCAGGTCGTGAGTTGTTTAAACATGGTTCTGGCACCTCGCTGCTGAGAAAGGAGCATCTGAATAGAAACTCAGGGAGGAAATGAGCGCTTTAAGGATGTGTAGATGCCCCTAGGTATTCAACAGAAAAGAAAAGGTCTACTGAGAACACCACTCTTCCCCCATTAGGGGCAGCTGTCACCAGGCTTGTGATCCCCAGGGTCAGCCCCAGAGTCCCTGGGTGAAAGTATTTCTGGAAGGCATGGGCAGGGGTGGACACTGGCAAAGCAAAGGAACAGACGTGCTCGAGGGCCCGACCAAAAAGCCCACGGCAGCTGCCAGGGCTCAGGACTGGGCCGACTTTGTAAATGTCAGCGATGGCCCACTCGTCCCCGCGCGTGACTCAGACGCTGCGGCCGAGGAAGGAGATGTGTACCAGCCCTCAAGGAAGAGCATGTACACCCCCTCCACGAGACCTGCTTCTGAGGCTGATGGGGCCAAAAATAGCTGTAGCAGAACAGAGGCGTGAGCCTGCATTCCCATAGTGCCTGTCTTTAAGGAGCTCAAAGCACTGAGATAGATTTGATTTTTTGCGTTTATTTTATTCTTAGAAAAACCCGAAGAGAGGTTGACTCCGCAAAGGTCACACAGCAGTGGCGGAGCGAGGAATGGGGTCACCTGGTTCCCCTCCTATGTGCCAAGGGCCACGTTTTAACAGAGAGAAGCAAATGGGACTGTGGAAGTTCTAGAAGGCTTTTTTTACTCAGCCAGAACACTAGGAGGAACTGGTACTCAGCCCCCGGTACTGAGGTGGAAGCTCTGTGCTTCTCTTCTCGTTTAATCCTCACGTACTCCTTTGTAGGAGGTCGTATCAGCCCCAATTTCCCTTAGGAGCCTGGGACTCAGAGAGGGTGACTTACTTGTTCCCAGCGGCCCAGCTGGGAAGGAGGGGAAGTACTTCCGGGTCACCGGATTACTTCCTGCTGAGTCCTCTGCCTAGCTCTCCTCCTCCATCTCTGAGAGTCAGCTTCAGGGGTCCCCTTTCCTTTCCTTGAATGGGCCTCGCTCCTTCCCGTCTCGGAGCCTCTTGTATATACTAGTCCTTGTGTCTGCCAGGCATCCCCTCGAAGTAGTTAACCTCAACTCAGGCAGATCTCAGCTCAAATATCCTCCAGGAAAACCTCCCCTGACTTCTACAGAGGTCACTCCGTTCCCTGTTCTGGTTCTCGATGGCTATGGAGTCAGTCACGCCAAAAGTTAGTGGTTAAAAAAGCAACCCAAGTGTACTGTCCTTTCCTCTCAGCAGCTATGGGGGGTGACGGGGCTCCACCAGGAGGGTCTTGCTCGGGGTCTCCATGCAATCGTCATCAGTTGGCTGGAGCTGGAGCCATCTCGAAGGCTCCCTTGCTCGTGCCTGGTGGCGGATGCTGGCTCCTGGGGGGGTCCCCAGCTGGTCTTGTTCCTCCACGTGGCCTGGGCTTCCTCACAGCATGGTGGCAGGGTTCCAAGCTTGAGAAGCAGGTAGAAGCTGTACGCCTTTGATGATGTAACTGAGGAAATCATGCGGCATCATTTCCGCTGCATTCTGTTCCTTGGAATCAAGTAACCGAGTCTGCTCAACTTCTAGGTTCAGGGAATTCGATTCCACCTCATGGTAGAGGAGTGTCAGGGAATTTGTGTACATTTTAAAACCACACACATACATACACACACTCTTTGAACTTTTTCTTTTCCTTTATAGCAATCATCCTACTCTTTAAATATCTAATTAATTATTTGACTAATGCCTGGGCCTTTTGCTAGATATAAATAATTGCGTGTGTCCGCCGTGTCCACTTATAGCCCCAGCTTGTTAGCATATGCCTGGCACATCATAGGTCCTCAGTAGCTACTAATTTGTTTCTTTTGCAAAGATTTTTATGCTCTACTGTATGCCAGGCACTGTGCAAGGTTCTGGGAGTGCAGTGGTGAACAGGATGGAAGGGTCCCTGTGTGTGGGACAGAAAATAAACAAACCAATAATATCGCCAGAAAAATAGAAGATAATGTATCCTACAAAGGTAATTAAAATCACAGGATCTGATAGGGGGTGACTGGGTGGTCACTTAGATTGTGTGGTCTGGGGACAGGAGATGACATTTCAGCTGAGACCCGATTGAAGGGAAGTTGTGGGCAAGGAAGACGTGGGGGAAGAGCGTTCTCAGCAGAGGGAACAGCAGCGCGAGTTCCTCGTGCGCTTAGGGTGTGTGAGGGACCACTGTGGCTGCTGGCTGAGGCGAGGCCCAGAGGGAGGGCCTGGGAGGCCAGGGAAGGGGTTGGGGCTTTATCTTAAGTGTAAGCAGAAGCTTCGAGAGGGTTTTGAGCAGGGCTGTGGCGTGACCTCACTTATACTTTACAGAGCCCGGCTCCCAGTGTGGAGACTGTCCCTTCAGTCCAGGTGGTGATGGGGGAGCCTGTGAGGTGGCCTGGATGGGGGGAGGGGAGAGGTGGCAGTGTCAAGGCCTGGTCTGATTTAAGATGGTTTCGGAGGTGAGGTGATGGCTGCGGTTGTAGGGAGCGAGGGCAGCAAGGATGCTGTTAGGTCCTGTGGAATGAACAAGCGGGGAAAGCCTGAGGACATCACTCACAAGCTCCCCCTCCTTGGTCCCCTCGGGTGTTTGTGATCTCAGCAGCGGGATACTGATGCAGACGCGGGTGGTGCCGGGAAGAGGTGAGCGTGTGACGAGGGACTTTGGATATCGAACACAGGCTGTGTCACTTGGGTCGTTTCTTGTTTCACGGGTCATGTTGGTGCCAAGCTGGTCTTCACTGCCGCCATTGATCTGGACCTTGGGGTATCGGATGTTCATCTTTTGCGGGAGGTGGGGTTTCTGTGCTGTTATCTTTGAGCCACTTGTCTGGTCTGTGAGTAGTAGGATCTGGTGGCTGGGCCCGGCTCTGTCTCTTACCAGCTGTGTGCTGGTCACTCAACCTCTCTGAGCTTCCGTTTCCTCATCTGCCAAAGGGCGCTCAGGATACCGTCCTCAGAAGGTACCTGTGGGAGCATGAATAATATGTGGGCCTGGCCCAGCACCCGCTACGTCCCCACTCCCAGTAAATGGGCTCTCTTGCCAATATAATCCTTGCTTGAGCAAATCTCTTATCCAAACCAGTCTCAGCTCTGCCATCACTAAAAAGGGCTGCCTGGCTCTGCCCTGCGTTCCCCTCGACACTAAGCATCACGTGTATGGTAGCGTGATTTTTTTGTGCCCAAACTTGAGTGTCTGATATCCGTAATATCTTTCAGTACATGGAATTGTTTGTCTTCCATGTATTTGGGCATATCCAGCAAATAAAAGATTACAAATTGATGTGGACTTTAATTTCTTAACAAACCTATATTCGTTGATTTATTGGACAAACGTTTGCCAAGAGGTTGTGCCCTGGCAGGTCTTGGGGCTGCAGAGATGAACTGTGCACGGCCCTGCCCTCGGGTAGCCTGCCTCTGGCTGGATGCCTGAGCCCTGCTGCGTATCGGCATCCCCTGGGAGCTTTAGAAACGACTGATGCCCGGGCCCGCCCTCAGTGGAGGTGCTTCTTGCATGAATCAAGGTCGAGACCCTCGGCTGTAACCAGAGGCCAGAGGCAGGAAGGGGTCTGTGCCAGAAGGAGGAAGAGGTGAGGGCCCAAAAGACTGGTGAGGCTTGCACGTGAGTGACCTCCTGGTACCGCTACGGGCGCTGTGATGACCCCAGAATTGGGGCCAAACAGGGCAGGGAGGGTGCGGCCCCCATAACGGAAGGGGAGCCTGCTGGGTGGGGGGCATGATCCTGGCTAAAGGGCCCCGCCTGTAGCATCGGGATGGAAGGCTGGTTCTGACGCCCTGTGACTCTGGCCTCACGTGGACCTCGTTTTCCTCATTGGGCTGTTGAGAGGGTCACATGAGTTTGAAGGTGACGGTGCTTAGAACAGTGCCAGCACGGGGTGATTGCCCTGCCAGACTTAGCTATTTCGTATTATTATGGAAGTCATCTAGAATGTCCCACTTACGTCCGGGTCAAAGCAGCCAGCCTGACCTGTTTAATTTCTGATCCAGTCCCTGAGGTCGGGGACTGTTGATTCGTCTTTGTCCCCAGAGACAGCTCAGAGCTTGACATGGAAAGTGCACACTGAGTGTTTGAATATATGAATGCATGTGTGACTAAATGAGGAAGACTGAAGAGAAACTGTCCAGGACAAGGGGGTAGAGAGGGGACTGACATTTTTTTTAAGAGTCTGCCATTTGCCAAGGAGCATTTGGGACCATGTCTTATTTAGGGCTCCATGGAGGGTGGGGTGTCGACTTACCCAGGCAGAGCTGCAGCCCTGGCCGTTGGAAGCCCAGCCAGCGAGCCCAGGAAGGGCACCAGCAGCACCTGGTACAAGCTGTCACCTTTTTCCACTGTGATTGCCACAGGTGACCTTGCCCCCTGTCAGACCCAGATGGATCCACACCTTCTAGCTAGGAGTCCACACCTCTCTTTAGCACCCAAGAAAGCACATCAGCGTTCAAGCAAGTGTTCTCCTTTCAGAAGGATACCTAATTTATATACTTAAAGAGCGGTAAATCACTCACAGACATTTACTCATTCAACAAATACATGGAGAGCTCTCCGCTGAGGCCACAGACTGAGGAGGACACAGTGGGTAAGACAGGGCGGACCCAGGGAAGCTTCAGTGGGGGACGATCGGGGCTCTGTTTTTTCTCATGTGGAGTTTGGGATGCCTGTGGACAGCCAGGAAAGGCAGAACACACAGGAATTGTAGACTAAACGGAGCACCAAGTGTCCGCAGGCCATCGGTCCCCTGAGAGGAGAGGGTCTGTCCTAGAGTAGGTGTGCTGCAGGAGGCGCTGGCTGAGCTGAGGGGGGATGATTCTCCAGGTGAGGGCTGGGCGTGCTCACAGCAGAGACAACAGCAGGGGCAAAGGATGGGAAGCCACGGTGATGGGAGGCATGGTGAGAGAGGAGTGGAGGCGTGGCAAAGCTTGACAGTGTGCGGGAATCTCAGACTCACTCCCCAGGCGGTGCGAGCCCTAGAGGGTCCGACTGGGTCCGACTGGAGAGCTGCCACCTAAGCTGCCTTTACTCAGCCCTGGCTGGGGACAAAGTAGAAGGAGGCTGAAGGCAGAGGGCAGGGAGGAGATGGTGGCCTGGGCCAGGGAGCAGCTATGGGGGGGCACGAGAAATTTCAGGGCTCAGTGACCAGCCGCTGTCCAGGGTGAGGGCAAAGGAAAACTCTGTCTGATCAGATCCCCCTTGTGGACACAGGACACGAGGGAGAGGGATGGCCTCAGGAGTTCCAGGCTTTGTCACGTGGCATTGGAGGTGGCACAGGACAGCAGGGGAGATGGTTGGCTGGTGGGTCTGGAGTTGAGGACAGAGGCCTGAGCTGGCCCTAAGAATGGGGTGGGAGCACCAACGGCCTTGGGGCCAAAGCCACTGGAGATCAATCACCTGGGGAGAGCATGGGGAGGACAGAGCCTGGGGTTCGGGGGAAGAGGAGCCCGAGAAAGGGCAGCCAGAGGGGAAGGAGGAAAACCGGGAGAGGGGAGGGGGCGAGGAGTCGAGGGCTGGGAGGGCTCACGCGATTCGTAACCAGGCGCTGGTATCCACCCTCCTGCACCCATTTACCTTCTCCTCCAGAGTGGAGAAGAATGAAGGAGGAAGAAGCTTAAGAACTGAAACAAATGCGTGGCTCCCACTTAGGGACCATTGGAAGTCAGGTGGTGATAAAGTTAGTCTAATCCAGGGAGGCTTCAGGGAGGAGGCGAGCTCATTGTGCACACCTGGAAGGTGGGGAGAGGTACGATTGGCCTCAGGAAGATGAGCTGAGTGGGAAAGGGCATGAGCAAGGTAGGGGAGCTAGTGTGGACGTGGCTGGGAGCAACGAGGGGCCCCCAGTGGAAGATCTGGTCTGCGTTGTCACAGGTGGGTGTGCTGATCAGGGTTCAGAGGCAGAGTCCCCGGGACGCTGGGAGCTGAGGCTGGAGGAGGGGATGGCAAGACCGGGAGACCTATATTCATTCAAACATTTCTTGAGCATTTCTACATTCCAAGAGCTTGGGCTACACTGTGGAACAAAGTAAATGCAGACCTGATACTCTGGCAGGGGAGAGAGAGCAGAGAACAATAAACTTGATGAAACTTTAGGCTGTAGAGTGTGCTAGAAATGTAAGTGCTGTGGGAAGAAAGTGAGCTAGAGCAAGCTGGGCTTGGGCCACGTGGCAACCTGGACGGAAGATGGCGGTGGAGCGAAGACTTGGAGGTGAGGGAGCGAAGCTCACTGGTACGTGGGGAGACTGTCCCTGGTGGAGAGCACAGCCAGGCTGAGGCCTGGGGTGGTTGAGGAGCAGCCGGTGGGGGCGCAGCGTGGCTGGGGCAGAGTCAGGTGAGGAACATGGTCAGATTCCAGATGTGGGCCCTTCACACTTCTGAATAAGCTGGGTTCCAACAGGTGGTGTCCTGGGGGACCAGGGCAGGGAGCAGCGAGGGGTGGCCGGACACTGCAGTTGCTACAAGGTGAGCAGCTCCAGTGGGGTCTGCCCCAGAGATGCCGAGGCCAGGGCTGTCCTGGAACCAGGACAGACCCATCTGATTGCAGGTCCCAGCCAGCCCCTCAATGAGCGCTCTGATTCGAACAAGGCTCTGGTGGAGGGCTTTGTAAGTGGGCTGGTACTGGTGTAATTAAAAGAGGGAAATGATTTATGCGTCTGCCAGGTGGGGGATGAACGCCTACCACCTGGTGCTTCCGGGTGAGAAGCCTGAGTCCTTCATCACTTTCATGGTGCTGTGATCGGCTATGCAGCCCAGATCTGCCCCACCTGTATCTCCAGGGCCCTGGGACTGGCATTCCCAAAGCCACCTCTTGGGTCTCAATCCTAGCGCCCAGGGCCGGCCCAGAGCAGAGGCCTATTGTGGAGGAACCATCATGGAGGTCGTTTCTGTGGATACAGGAAGAGAGTTGAACTCTGTAAGAAACATGGTGATAGTTTCTCTGAAGTGAATCAATGCTGACAAATGAAAATAACACTAAAGAGTCTAAATATACTCAGACACAAGAAGCCAGTCTCTCTTTTTTTTTTTTTTTTTACTGAAGTCTAGTTGATGTACAATATTATATGTTACAGGTGTACAATATAGTGATTCACAATTTTTAAAGGTTATACTCCATTTGTAGTTATTATAAAATATTGGCTATATTCCCTGTGTTGCACAGTATATCTTTGTAGCTTTTTTTTTTTTTTTTTTTGATTTATGGCTGTGTTGGGTCTTTGTTGCTACACGTGGGCTTTCTCTAGTTGCAGCTAGCGGGGGCTACTCTTCCTTGCAGTGCGCAGGCTTCTCATTGCAGTGGTTTCTCTTGTTACAGAGCACAGGCTCTAGGTGCGTGGGCTTCAGTAGTGGTGGCTTGCGGGCTCTACAACGCAGGCTCAGTAGTTGTGGCTCACGGGCTTAGTTGCTCCGCGGCATGTGGGATCTTCCCGGACCAGGGCTCAATCCCGTGTCCCCTGCATTGACATGTGGATTCTTAACCACTGTGCCACCAGGGAAGTCCCTGTAGCTTATTTTATACATAATAGTTTGTCCTCTTAATCCCCTACTCCTATATTGCCCCTTCCCCCCACTGGTAACCACTAGTTTGTTCTCTCTATCTGTGAGTCTGCTTCTCTTTTGTTACATTCACTAGTTTGTTGTATTTTTTAGATTCCACATATAAGTGATATCATATAGTATTTGTCTTTCTCTATCTGACTTATTTCACTTAGCATAATGCCCTCCAAGTCCACCCATGTTGCTGCAAATGGCAAAATTTCATTCTTTGTTCTTCTTTCTCTAGTTGCTTTAGATGTAACATTAGGTTGTTTATTTGAGATTTTTCTTGTTCCCTGAGGTAAGCTTGTATTGCTATAAACTTCCCTCTTAGAACTGCTTTTGCTGCACCCCATAGGTTTTGGATCATCGTGTTTTTGTTTTCATTTGTCTCTGGGTTTTTTTGATTTCCTCTTTGATTTCTTCAGTGATCCACTGGTTGTTTAGTAGCATATTGTTTAACCTCCACGTGTTTGTGGTTTTTGCAGTTTTTTTCATGTAGTTAATTTCTAATCTTGTAGTGTTGTGGTCGGAAAAGATACTTGATATGATTTCAATTTTCTTAAATTTACTGAAGCTTGCTTTGTGGCCCAGCATGTGATCTATCCTGGAGAATGTTCCATGTGCACTTGAAAAGACCGTGTATTCTGCTGCTTTCGGATGGAATGCTTTATAAATATCAATTAAGTCCATCTGGCCTAAGTATCATTTAAGGCCTGTGTTTCCTTATTGATTTTCTGTCTGGATGATCTGTCCATTGATGTAAGTGGGGTGTTAAACTCCCCCACTATTATTGTGTTACTGTCAATTTCTCCTTTTATGTCTGTTAACACTTGCCTTACATACTGAGGTGCTCCTATGTTGGGTGCATATATATTTACAATTGATATATCTTCTTCTTAGATTGATCCCTTGATCATAAAATTTCATTTTTTTGTGTGTGGCTCAGTAGTATTCCATTGTGTATATATACCACATCTTCTTTATCCATTCATCTGTTGGTGGACACTTAGGTTGCTTCCATATCTTGGCAATTGTAAATAATTGGGGTACATGGGATGAACACTGGGGTTCATGTATCTTTTAGAATTAGTGTTTTTGTATTTTTCAGATATATACCCAGGAGTGGAATTGCTGGGTCATATGGTAGTTCTATTTTTAGTTTTTTGAGAAACCTCCATCAAGAAGCCACTCTTGGTTTCTGCTATAAAAAAGCTCACAACCCAAAACCCTTCTAACTTTTTGGTCAAGAACCAAATGAAACTAGAGTCTGGATGCCCAGTGGGAGATTGTTGCAGGTGTTCAAACATCTGCTGAACTCTTGCTCTGGGGTGGATGCTGTGGCAGGAGCTGGGGATGTGAGCATATAGTGGTGATTACAGGGCAGAAACGGAGGCTACAGAGAGGGCCCTACCTTGGACAGAGTGGCCAGGATAGGTCTCTCCGAGCTGTCTGATATTTGAAGGAGAAGGAACTAGCCTTGTGAAGACTGGGGAGAGCATTCCAGGCAGAGAGAATAGCATGTACAAAGGCCCTGTGGTGGGAACAGCTGTTGTGCTGGGCATGGAGATCAAGGGGGAAAGTGGTTTAAAACGATGTTAGAGAGGTTAGTACCAAATCACGCAGGGACTTGAAAACCATACTTTACATACTACAGAGCTGGATTTTTTCCAAAGTGCCATGGAAAACCACTAAAGAAGTTTGGACCAATACGGTGGCACTAACAGGTTTACTTTTGAAGACAATCATTGGCGGCCGAGTGGAGAATGGGCTGGGGGGGCAAGAGAGTTATAGGGAAGACCAGCCAGGAAGCTATCGCTGTTGTCCAGGTGATGGGAGATGGTGTCCTGGACTGGGGCAGTGGCCAAGGGGAAGGAGAGGTGGACAGGCAGCTCCCAGACACAGTTTGGAGAGAGAGCCAGCAGGATTGGGTGGAGAAGGATGAAGAGGAAAAGGAGAGAGTCTAAGGAGGAGATACAAGGACGAGAAGTTGATGCCAACCAGTGTCTGCCAGCAGTTTGGTGGCCCTGGTACCATCTGCTGAGCAAGGATGCTGATTCACTCAGCTCATTTGTACGGAACACCTCCTCTACGGAACACTTACTGGGTGCTAGGTTGAGCAACATAGAGATAAGTAAGAACTGTTCCCTGCCCTGGAGGAGCTCACCAGCCAGGGGAGGGGGGATAAAAAGCTATCATCCAGCGCAGAGTACAATGGATACGAAGTGCTGCTGAGCCCAGAAGCGGGAGCTCTGAGCGGTCAAGGATGACTGCTTGGAGGAGGTGGCATGGAATTGAGAGCAGTTAGGATTTTGAAGAGCAGACGTGGGGAGGGGTATGAGGGTTGATGGAAAAGGTGCTCCAGGTGAAAGAAACAGCATGAGTCAGGAGTCTCAAGGCCTTTTGGGAACCTGAGCGTGGTCCCACTTGTTGGGAGCGTGGGATACCGGGGCAGGGTGATGGGAGTGGGCACTGTCTCGGGATGGACCGGCTGAGGGGTCTGGATGTGATTCGAGAAGAGCTAAAGCTTTTGAGCAGCTGAGTTAAGCCGACCAGGTGGTGTTTGAAGACTATTAATCTCACAGAGACGGGAAGGAGGCCGAGTCCACTGCACATTTGTGTGTCTCTTTCTAAGATTGTGCCAAGATGTTGGCCTTGTTTTGTTCCCCTTTACAGCCCAGTTTATGGGGACTTGATTTATGCTGGCTCTCCATCCCATTCCTCTCTCTAAATATGGTTAGGTTGCAAATGCGGATGGTATCTGTTAGTCCTGCAGCGTGGGCCTTCCTTCAGTTCATCAAGATTGGACAGGACCTGGCAGTGGCACCCATGCTCCCCTTTGCCCTTTGGCCTCCGAAGAAAGAACCCAGTAAAGGTTCAAGGTGTATGGGACCAGCCTGGCTGGGAAGCTTCCAGACCATGATGCTCGCACTGGGGCCTCTGCCAACAACCAGAGCAGGTGGTGACGGCAAGTACTTCTTCTTGGTCACTCCTCTTCCAGGAAGGCCTCCCCTCCTCCAGGTCTGGAAGTTGGGATTACAAATGGGTTGCTCCAGCTGGCTTGTCGGGCTGCCTGGGGAAGAGCTGGTTTTTTTTCCTTTCTTACTCGGCCAGGAGAATTGCTGGGCTTAAGAGATTCTAAACTCTGATTGTGCTGGAAATGCAGTTACCTTGACTACTCAAGAGTATTTTGATTCTTTGAAACAGGCACTTTTTCTCCTTCCCCTCACCTCCCTCTCCAGCCCTTTCCCTCGTACTCCAAGTTCATACTTTTCCAAGTTCAGATGAATCTCCCCCACCCAACACACACACACACACACACACACACACACACACACACACACACACAGAGGCAGTGCCCTGCCCTCCGACACCCTCTTTCCCTCTCTCACCTTGAGCTGACTTTGATCCTACCTGTGGTTCTCAGTCAGGGGTAAATCAGCCCCTTAGAGTCCATTTAGAAAAGTGGGGGAATTCCTGTTTGGGGGTGGGTGGGTGAGTGCTGCTGGCATTTGATGGTCAGGGGCCAGGGATAATAAATGTCATGCAGGGGACAATTGACACGACAAAGTCCCTCCCCATAATACTAATAGGGATCCTGCTGAGAAACTGCTTAGCCACCAAGCCTTGTTTTGAAGCAGCCAGACTTCAAGTCCTAACCCGGTGTCCCCAGGAGAGTTCACTCTTTCCATTTTTGGAAAACTCAGTGACCCGCATCGCTACCCTGGAAGACAGTTACTGTCTCTTTCAATGATTCTGTTTCACTTTGCATAATGGCTTGAGGCTTGTCCACATTCATGTATCAACCATTTATGAAACACCTTGCGAACAACAGAGAGATGCAGAATAGGCGAGACCTGGCGCAGGTCCTTAGAGAGCTTGTGTTTACATTGCTGAGTGACTCTAGTGGTCTTTGATGACCCCACCAACTCACAGTCCCCTGGAAGGCAGAGGATGGGTCTACTTCATTCCCACGTCCACCCCACAGAGCTGCTTCACAGTGGCCTGCTCACAGACAGGATGCCATTCATGCCTGTTGGCATTCTGGTTGGCTGGAGGACAGGGCCCTTGGTTGTCCATCACCAGGACTTTTGTTCTCCCCTATGCTGTCAATGCTGATGTATGAAATTGAACTTTGACGCATGGTCTTATGTGGTCAGGTACTTGTATTAGGCTGTGTCTTTATAGGCGTTATGTTTTTCTTGACTTTCATTGGTCATCTTGTCTTATATCGGGTGCCCTAGGGGCAGAGCCTGAGCTGGGTTCAGGTGTGTTATCATTGAAGGAGCATTCTCAGGAGGGAAGTGAGGGAAACAGGACCCAAAACAGAAGGAGCCAATCAAGGGTATGGTTTCAGGGCAACCCACAGGGAACTCAGGATGTGAGCAGCTCCATCGAGGAAGCCGTGAGGCAAGGGGGCAGCCTTTTATGCTTCCAAATCACTGACTGCCCCCGTGGTCCATGGGGGACCCCAGCAGCTTCTCCTACATCACTTAGAAGCAAGGAGCATCTCCATCAAGTTAGGTACCACACAACATGCTCTCAATTTCTTGGCCCAAATCTGGCAGAACCCTTTGCTATAAAGACCTACCCAATTTTGTCCTCCTACCTTTGAGATTTTTAAATGTTTCCCTCAGTGTTTCTCCACTTTTGTTCCTTTCATTCCCTTTGTCCCCCATTTCAACTGGTCTCCTGTTCCCACCAAGACAGAGCCCGGTGCCCTGAAGTGCCCAGCTCACCTCAGAGACTTGGAGAGCTTGAGGGGTGCACACAGAGGGGGATCAGTCACCCCAGCCCTTAGCCACAGCTGATTTGCAGCGCAAAGCCCCCTCCCTCAGGCCCCACCCCCAGGCCAGAACCCTGCATTCCTTTACAGTGAGAAATACACAAAAGATTTTTGTCTCATCTCTGAGAACATTCTGGACCTTATAACCAGTAAAGCAGTTTATCTCCTTTCTCAGCCCTAAGATGCTTTCTGCGGGCCCCTTAAAGCCCTGTGGGATTACCGGCTCTGACATTTACTGCTCCTCGTTCCGGGAGAGACTATAGGAGTGTGAGCGTGGTGCTGGCTGATGTTTATTAAGTGCTGCTGTCTCCGAGGTGCAGCCATTAAGTAATACCGCTAATTCCTTTCTTGCTTTTTTTTTTTTTTTTTTTTCTTTTAAACGCACATCCCACAACTTATCCATCCTCCCCTTGGAAGTTATCCCACTCTGTGCTGGCTCTGGCAGTTCCGTCACTGCCCGGAAAGTTTCTAGATTCTTCCCTATAAGGGTTTGAACCTGCGTGGCCAAAACGGGGAGCAAAGTTAGGCATTTGATTTACAATTTACAAGGAAGATTCTGGCAGCTGTGTGGAGGATGGATGGGGGGAAGGGAGAGACCAGTTAAGAGGCTGCTGTCAAGAGGGCAGGTGAGGGCGGAAGGGACGGGAGGCCAGATTCGAAGGAAGAAATGACGAGACTTTTGTTGCATTGAATGGAGGGAACGGTGAGGGGAGGGGGGATGTCAGGAAAGACCCCCCAGTTTCTGAATTGAGCAGCTGGGTGAATGGATGATTGGAGAAGGAGGGGGTTGAGGGGTGAAAAGTGAAGAGTTGGGTTTGGGACACGGACAGTCCAAGTTGGCCTTTGGACCACCTAAGTGGAGATGCTGAGTCAGGAGCTCAGGGAAGATGCTGGGTCTAAAACCGTAAATATGGGAGTGGCTGGCACCTGGCTGGTGTCTGAAGCCCTGGGACTGGATACATCTTCTGGGGAGAGAGACAGGCATGGGAGAGGCCGCCTGCAGCCCTAGGACCTAAGAACGCTGCATTCACTTTCTCTCTGTTTTTCAAGAAGACAGCTTCCTTTCCTTCCTTTATTCCCAGAGGAATAAATCTTTAAAGCTGATCCGTTACTGAGGCCATCACCTGGGTCATTGCCCCCCAGAAGGATGAGAATGGCAGCAATATCAGATACCACACTGATGGGCTGTGGCCTCACGGGCCACACCCAGTGTTTAAAAAGAGAAAGAAACAATATGTAATCATCAAAGATAGTTCACGTTTTAAAAATCCTGATTTCTGTGTTCTCTTAAAAATCAGCACCTCGCAGTGCTGTGGAATGGAAGTGTGAGCTAAGGCTCAGAGTGGAGTCCTCGAGGTGACGAGGGCAGTTTGAGGCAGTGTGGGGTTGGGAGGGGAGAAAAGTAGAGAGAAGGAGGCTGGAAGGACTTGGGGGGGCGGGGGCAGGGGGGGCCTGGAGGGACTGGAGTGAGTCTTTGTTCTTTGCTAAGCTTGGTGATCCCTTCGTGCTTCTCTAGGGAATCTTCGGTAAATGCTCGTTCCTCATTACTGCCTGTGGGTTGGCCCCGGGGGCTGGGGGCAGGAGATGCTGAGTTGGCCTCAGGGTGAATTTGGGACAGGACGCAAGGCCCCAGGAGCCCATGGCATCTGGTTTACCGTCTCTGTCTAACAGAAGTACTGGAAAGGCTCCGTATCCCTTATCTGAAACTTGGGACTGGCTGTGTTTTGGAAATCAGAATGCTTCAGATTTTACAAAAGCAGTAGCATATATCAATATATATCATATATCAATGGATTAAGTAACACCTCCAGGCAGTCCAGCACCCAATAATATTCCTGCAGTGAAACATGTGGATAGTCACACTAAATGAGACAAATCACAACCATAAAGAAACCCACTTCCCCACAGCTCAAGTTTTGCTACCAAATTAATTTTGGCAGCAAATGACAAAGAGTTGAGGTCCTGCATTTGAAAAACATCCTCTTCTGAACTGGCTAGATAAATCGTAGCATATCCATACCTTGGCACTCCATTCAGCAATTTTTTTAAAAAGGCAGCTCTGTTCATACTGACGTGAAAGCATTGCCAAAATATTTTAAGTGAAATATATATTATATCTGATAGCATCCCTGGTGTACGTATAGGATGCTGTCTTAGTCTGTTCTGGCTACTATAATGGAATAGACTGGGTGGTTTATAAACAACAGAAATTTAATTCTCACAGTTCCAGAGGCTGGAAGTCCAAGATCAAGTTGCTGGTAGATTTGGTGTTTGGTGAGAGCCCCTTTCCTGGTTCATAGAAGGTGCCTTCTTGCTCTGCCTTCACATGGCAGAAGGGGTGACAGATCTTTCTACAGTTTCTTTTATAAGGGCACTAATCCCGTTCATGAGGGCTCCACCCTCATGACCTAATCACCTCTCAGAGGCCCCAACTTTTAACACTGTCACTTTGGGGGTTAGGATTCTAACACATGAGTTTGGGAGGCACACAAACATGCAGTCCATAAATGGTGTTCTCACTTGGAATATGTATAAATACAATAGGCCTGGTGTCTTCAAGGGACACATAAGAAATCGGTTCCAGTAGTCTCTGGGGAAGGAAACTGGGTACCTGAGCTAACCCTTAGGCCTCCATTTCCTTTCACTGACCAGCATCTGGATGTCTTGAGAACCTTCAGGGTTATTGATCATATTTTACACTTCAGATTCCGTAGAACTGAGGAAATCTCAGCATCAGAAGAGCTTTTGAGACTCCACCTCATTCTCAGGTGAGGGGGCTGAGGCAGAGCTGGCCTCTGCCCAGGGCCGTGGCTACCATGGCATTTGTTTGTGGTACCTTGGATTTTCTGAAGCAGGTGGACACAGCTGGTTCCTAAAGTGTCACCCTGTCTGTATGAGGCAGCCCTTGCTTCAAGGCCCCATTGATGTCCCTGTCAAAGGCAGATGATGGGACAGTTGATTATGGTGACCTGTGTGGCCAGCTGTCATGAAAAATAAAGAACAGGCGACAGTGTCTGGGTTCTTGAGGTGCTCAACAGCCATTGGATTTTGGAACAATGTGTCCAGGGAGCTTGTGACTATAAGGAATTAAAGAGGGGAGTATTTATCCTGAATGTCGTATAAAGAGTTTCTCCCAATCTCTCCCTTGCTGAGAATTTTATTTCCCTTTTCCATCACTCCTGGGGTCCAGGGTGGGCATGATTGTGTTCCCAGGTCTTGTGCACATCTCACGGATCTTCGGTTGAGTAAGTCCTGCCCTCCACCCTTAAGAGGAGTGAGTAAAGGGCTAGAGAAGGCTGGGAGTGTGGCCGGGAACACTCCCCATGGAAGCCATGGGTCTGAGGTCGAGGCATCCCCCGGCAATGTTCCAATCTGTTCTTCCAGCCGGGCCAAGGTGCCCTGCCGCCAAAATCCAGTAACAGTGGTCTTTGCCTGGTTGGCAATAGGATGTGGTAGAAAGAAGACGGACTTTGACATCCGATGGTCCTGGAATCCTGGCTTCTCCGGTGACCTCTCCTCACTGAGCATCTGTAACTGGGGACAGTGACACCCATGTCTCCTGATGGGTCAGGAGACCTCAATCAGATGATACACACGCACGCAACGTGGCTTAACAAGCACTTAGCAAAGCAGGGGCTGTTATTATCATTATAGTTGTATTAAGCTCCTTGACATATTTTTAAGACATAAAAGTAGTCCTCCATAAAATTTTCTGAAACCTTAGGCATTTGCTTGTCTGCCAATAGATGACAAACACAAAACACTAGTGAAGGCTCAGAAACAGTCTGGCAGGCCCAGTCTGGAGGTCTGACGTGTGTGAACGCAGGCGATAGTGGCCGTGACTTTGTGTAGATGGCGATCACAGCACCTTTGTACGATGGGCAAGTTGTTCCTAGTTCACCTTGCGGGATTTAATGCATCCTGGACTGGACCTCCTGCACCCGGACTTTGAGTTGCTCTGCCCGGAACGGGACAGAGACACCCTGCTCCACTGTGCCTTCCACTCTCGAGGGAGTCCTGTTTGAAAAGAGGGTGGTATCATCTCTCCAGTTAAGAAAAGGACGGTGTCCAGTGGCTTTTGAGAAGAACCACTATCGTTAAGTCTCCTCCCCAGGAAAAATGACAAAGTTCTGCCTGGAGGGTCAGGGAGGTACGTCCATTAGTTTCTGTCCCCTTCTTTCACCAGAGAAAAAACAAGACAATATGAGCAGTGCCTATTCCCAGCTCGGAAGTTTCTGTGTCACCCTCACCAGCAATCAGAGAAGGCCAAAGGCTACCGTTTCCTGGAAGAGATGTCGGCCTGCCCCCCGCCCCTCCCGAGAGTGAATGGGCTCCTTGTTCTCCGATTTAGAATGAACTGGACTGTGGGTGGCAAGGGCACATTGTCTCCTGCCTTGGCAGAGAGAATTATGGATGCTTTGGAAAATAATGCCTTCGCCTCTTCTTGGATGCTGTTACGGGCAGTTCCGCTGGGCAGCCTCTCAGTAGCTGGGGGTCGTCGTGGAGGCAGTTGGCTTGGAATCTCAGGTTCCAGCTGGGAGGCCATCAGGCCTAACTCCTTCCGTTGGCTGGGACTGGTGTGCTGGACTCTGGGAGGCGGGTCAGGGCTGCACTATTGGCCGTGCCCGCGTTGGAGGCATCTATCTCTGCACCACGTGGTGGAGCCAGGGAACAGCCCTGGAGACCTTCCAGTCCCCTGGTTTTCAACCGGGAGATTTTGTTCCCCAGGGAACATTTGGTCATCACAGTTGGGAGAGGGCTGCTCCTGGCATCCAGCGGGTAGAGGCCGGCAGCTAGCGTGTCCAGTGCACAGGACAGTCCTCACAGCAAAGGATGATGCAGCCCAAAATGTCAACAGTGTCGAGGCTGAGGAACCCAGCTCTAGGCCAAGCTCAGCACTCCCATCTGGCCTATGGGCATTTGAAGTCCAGACTGGTGAAGTGACTTTCAAAAGTTCCAGGGGTTTCTAAGCAATGCCACCAGGTTGTGTGGCCTTGATCTTGAGAATGAGCTGCTTGTCCAGAAAGAGAACAGAATTCCCAGGCAGGAGCCAGCTGCCAAGTTGAGACCTTCCGCCCAGGGTCAGCTTGCCCCATCCTTCAGACAGGCCAGCGTCACGGAAGTTGTCCACGGGGAGTGTGATGGTGGGGTTCTCGTGGGCCTGGCCCCATTTCCCTGCAGTGAAACCACTGCACAGCTGCTCATCACGGAGGGCAGAGCCACTGGGCAGCCTTCTGCTTCATTATCTCAAAGACAGAGTGACCACTCGGGGTCACGTGTTCCACTCACCAAGCCACATGGCTGTCGAGTGTGCCTGCCAAGCGTGGGTGTTAGGCTGCGCCCCAGCACACTTACCGCTCTTCAGAGACCTGACCTCTTGGGCCTCCCAGCTGCTCTCATTGTCCTGGAACCTCCCAGCAGTGGCAGCGGAGGCCTTACAGCTCAGAAGCTCTGACTCTGTGACTCTGCCAGTGGTTCTGTGGCTCTGCCTCTTTGGTCCTTAGGAACCCTCAGTTTCCTTACCTATAAAATGATGCTCATAGTTCCTGCCTTGGCCTATTTGTGGGGGGAGGAGAAACGAGAATGAAATAAAAGAATCTGAAGAAAAAAGGGCTTTGAAAAGAGCACAGTCGTCATATGTGTGGCTATCTTATTTTGCTTTCCATGAGGTACGAAAACTACTCTCAGCTGCCTTTTTGGAAAGCGAAACACAACATCTCACCTCTCGTCACCCTGGACACCTGGAAGTGCCATCCAGTAGACTTCCTGCAATGATGTAAATGATCTGTATCTGTGCCGTCCAGTATGGTAGCCATTAGCTACCTGTGGCTACTGAGCACTTAAAATATGGCTAGTACAAGTGAGAAACTGGATTTTTAACTTAATTTAATTAAATTTAGGTGGTTACATGAGGCTAGTGGCTACTGTGTCAGAGCACAGCCATGGACCATCCGTATAGGTTTCCTTTCTTCTCAATACTATGGTTTTGCCCCAAAGCTACAGACATTGCAGGTTTCTTCCTTTTTTAACAAAGACCAACTGAGCAGCAGTGATCTTTGTCAGCTGTGTCACTGTCCCTTTGTAGTCGCATCCAGGACAAAAATCATCCTTAGGTTAACCCAACAGGGGCCTTTTAAACAGGACTTAGGCTCAGTCCAGAGAACTAGCAAAGGGTGGTTCTGGGAAGGAATCTTCCAGAACATAGAAATCACACATGAATCTCGTTGGGATGTAATTTTATTTATTTGAGGCCTTAGAAGGCAGGCCACGATCTTTCAGTACCATGGTGACCTCGAGTCTAGGGCTCCTGACGTGGAACCTGTCCTCAGAGACAAGGATTCTTAAAGGAGGCGTTCCCAGGGGAGACTGGAAGGCACCAGAGGAGGGGGGACAGGGCGGGGAGGAAGCCAAGTGAGAGTCCAAGAGGCCTGAGCCTGACCCCACAGGGGGCTCTGGAGGCTTAGTGATGTCTCACCATTGTCCCCAGCCGGTGGCAAAGGCTGACTGTCCCACCTGGTACCTGTCACTGGTTGAGGACTCTCTGGGCTTTGGGGGAGTAAATTCCCAGGTTCTCCGCCTGTGCTCGGCCACTCCAGCAGCCCCAGGCAGTCTTCTAAAGAAAGTACAGGTGCCCAGGAAAGTCAAGGTAGCTGCATGCCCCCTGCACCTCAGTGCAGGTGGGAAGCAGCTCCCACCTTACCTCCCACACCTTCACAGCCAAGTCTGGGCAAGGCAGCTGCAGCAGCTGATGTCCAAATGCCCAACTAATAAAAAGACCGCGAGATGTACCCATGAGAGGGGCCAGTGGGAGGAAGGAGGGGCCAGAGGCTCTTCTGTGCGCTTAGAACTGTCAGAGGAGGAATGGAACAGAGCCGCCTGTGCCACTGCTAAGCTGAGGCTAACCTTTCATCAGAGCAGGAGCCAGAAACGTCTTGGAGCCTGACGCCAAAGTGGCGGGCTGTCCCAGCCTTAGGAATCAGCCTGCTCCATTGAAGGACAGTTAGTGTAGGCAGCTCCTGGGGATGTCAGTCCTAAATCTGCCCCAGCCCCATTGCCTCTACTCACGGGCCCTAGACCTGACTTGAAGAACCACCAAACATGTTATGGTGGTAACCCTGCCCTTTGTTGTTTGCCCCTGCAGCAGGGCCCCGGATGATACCTAGCATATTACCACAGTAGATGCTCCCCACCAACCTTCCAGGGAATGTTGTCCCCCCGGCAACTGACCACTTAGCAGGTGTGGTGTGGCCAAGTCAAGACTGTCACTGTTAAAACTCCCAGACAGAACAGAGCCCCGTGTCACATGTCTAGACAACTCCCCACCAGGGCATTGGTGTGACATTTGAAGTAAAGGGACTTTCTAAAATATAAAATGGAAGGAGTG
Source organism: Balaenoptera physalus (assembly GCF_965194825.1). Taxonomy (NCBI): domain Eukaryota; kingdom Metazoa; phylum Chordata; class Mammalia; order Artiodactyla; family Balaenopteridae; genus Balaenoptera; species Balaenoptera physalus. The sequence goes on from NC_138883.1 coordinate 11,067,285, forward strand.
GAACGTTTACTTGTAAAATGCAAATATGCGGTATAATTTCAGGGCTCTCTCAGATCAATTTTCTAAGCTTGTCTGAGAATCTCAGGTGAAGACCACCAGAAGTTAGGGGGGGGTGGACACACTCATTCTATAAAAGGCCAGAGAGTAAATAACTTAGGCTTTGCAGGCCATACAGTCTCTGCTGCAGCTACTCAACTCTGCCGATGCAGCAAGAAAGCAGCCATGACAATATGTAAACAAATGGGCGTGTGTCTGTGTTTCAATAAAACTTTATTTACAAAAGCAGGTGGTGGGCCAGATTTGGCCTGTGGGCCCGAGTTTGTTGACCCTTGGTCTGAGTTGATCCTGAACCCCTCTTCACAGTGATGACAGCTGTTTGGACCGAGCAAATTCTACCTGACTGGGCAGTCATGGGACCCCATCATCTAAGTGCCCTCTGGAAGGGGAGAAAGTTATCCAACATGTATTGAGTATCAACTAGGTGCTGGGGCTCTGCTGGGCATTTAACATAAACCATCGGGAGCATGTTCCTGTCCCAAGGTCATGAGCCTCTCACGAAGATGAGCCCATTGTGCTCCGTCAACCTATGTTGGGTCTTCGTGTTCGGGGAATTCTTACTTTTTGTTCTGTAGTTTCCTGCTGTTTGTACCTAAGGCACATGCCCAGTATCTCGGTGAGGCAGGAATCAAATGTGCATTTAGCTGGTGGTTAGTGAATTAGTGTCCATTCTTCAGCAGACTGAACCACAAGGGCAGTGTGCCTGTGTGTCTTTGCCAACCTTCCTCTCCCCAGCACCTAGCCCAGTGCATGGCATGTTGTAGGCTCTTAGCAGATAGGTGTTGAGTGAGTGAATGGATTTGTCCTCGAACGATGAGGAGTCAGGGCAATGAGGGTGGGCTCAAGTGGTCCCCCAGAGCTTTCCCCTGTGGCACCGTCTCCTCACTTCTGGACAGCGCTGCGCTGTTCTAAGCTGGCTGAACGTAGCCCTTCCAGGCAGCAGTGCATCTGCAGCCCTGGGCGGGCACCGAAGGCTCAGCAGATCTGGGGAGGGTCCCCAGGGCAGGGCACAGAGAAAGGGTGGGCTGCAGCCCCTGAAAGACAGCAGTGCTGCGGAGTACAAGTCCCGGCCTTGAGGAGCCTCACAAAGAGGGATGTTTGGGCGAAGAACAAGGGGAGACGTGTTCTGCAGTCTCCATCAGAGGCAAAATTAATTGCCCCAGGCAGCGGCCTGCTGTTCTCAGCTCCTGCCCAGCCTCCACCCAGGCCTCTCCCTGGCATCGGGAAACACCAAGGCTGACCCCACCATAGACACTTCAATCCAATTCATAATTTTCCTCTCCTAATTAGGCATGGGAACGATGGAGACAATTATTAATAATGTATTGGGTTTTTTCTTAATGCCCCCCCCCCACCAGGAGCCGATCCTGAGAACCGTGTCCTTTATGATAAGCAGCCACACTGCCACCACGCTGGGCTCCATGCCCGGGACGCCGGGCAGAAATAAATAAATCAGAGGAGTGAGCATCTCGTGGAGCTCAGGGAACCAGCTGGGACTCACAGATGGAAGGGCCCGGAGCCCCTCACCAGGGCTTTAGCAGAGTGGTCCCATCACCAGGGGGGAAGCAGAGGCTTGGGGCACCAGCTGCCCATTCCCCATTCTTTCCCTTGCAGCCTAGGCCAACCCAGACAGGACCTTTCCGTAGGGCTGTCCCCTCTCCCTAACCCTATAGGGCTCAACCAAAATGTCACTTCCTCAAAGAGGCTTCCCCAAAGCCCAAGGTGACACCGATCTTCCCTTTCCACACCCGGCATTGCTCCCTCTGGATTTGCTTGCTCGCTGGCTTTTGGTCTGTGTAGCAGTTACGGGTTGGCCCTGGAGCCAGATGTCTGGGTTCAAATCCCAGCTCCACCACCCACCCAAGTGGAGTTGGGCGTCTTCACGTGACCAGGTTGTGTGCCTCAGTTCCGCCTCTGGTCCAGCACTGTCTTCACTCCCCGGGTGCACCCACTTCATCATACACGCTGGGCAAACCCGGCTGCCCACCCGTGGCAGCTGAAGGCGGCTGGGCACAGTGGCCAACCTGGAACTGGACTCGCTTTCACATCACTGGCCCTTCAAGCTCCTCCCTTCCCCAGCCAGACCAGTCACTCACCTGCCCTCCCAGAAAACCAGCTCACCTTCTCTGCTCCCCTGGAACGCCCCCCCGCCCCATCCTGCTCTCAGCCTCGTGGCGTTTGTCCGTCAGCTGCAGTGGACACAGCGGACTGTCCCCTCCTCCTTGACGTCCTGCTCTGACTTGGCCACAGGACCCCACATCGCCTTGGCCCCTGTCCCTGCTGGCCTCTCCTCCCAGCCTCCTTTGCTGCCTCCTTCTCTGTTCCTTGGCCTCTTCCCTTGGAGCTCCCCAGGGCTCAGGCCTGGACCCTCCTCTCCACTCTGCCCACGCTCCCTCACGTGATGATCTCATCCCCTCTCGGGACTGGGTGCTGACAGCTCCCAAATGTATGCCTCCAGCAGAGCCCTTGCTGCTGAACTCAGAATCTAGATCCCGCTGCTGGGTTGCCATCTCCCTTGGGTGTGTGATGGGAATTTCAGGCTTTACTCCCGACCTCCACACCCAGCAAGCCTGTCCTGCCCCAGCTTTCCCCATCCCTTGATGGCAGCTCCATCCTTCTGCTTGCTCAGCCCCAAATCCTTCAAGTCACCCTTACCTCTTCTCTGTCTCTCACACCCACATCCAAGCTTTCATGAACCCTACCTTCCAAACATATTCAGAATCTACCTTTTCCCACCGCCTCCACTGCTGACCCCCATCTGAGCCACCGTCAGCTCTCTCCTGGGCTATCGGCAGTATCCTCCCAGCTTCCCACACTGGCACACACCCCCTGCCACACACACACACACACACGGTCTATAGTCTACTCTAAACACAGAGTGATTGAGCCAACGTGTAAGTCACACCTCACCACCCCTCTCTCCAGACCCCTCAATGGCACCGCATTTCTCAGTGTAAAAGCCCAAACCTCTCTCATGGCCTCCAGACCCTGAGCCATCTCATCTCCTCCTGTCCTCCCCTTGCCCACGTCATGCCAACATGCCAGGCCCGCAGTGACCTCAGGGCCTTTGCTTTGGCTCTTCCCTCAGGTACCTGCATGATGAACTCCCTTACCAAATCCCAGTCTTTGCTCAAAAGTCGCCCCTGGAGGCCACCCTACTTCGCATTGCAATCCACCCACCCTGCACCCCGGCACCCTCAGCGCCCCCAAAGCTGCTCTGTTTGGTGGTAAAGAAGGGCATGGTAGTGTCCACAGGGAAAGAGGCCTGCCTGTTTCCATGCCTCTAACAGCAAGGAGACAGTTCTGGAAGCGCCCAGCAGACTGTTCCCCTCGTGTCATTGGCCAGAACTGCATGACGTGCCCACCTCTGACCCAATTAGGGGCAGAGGGCTGGAACAGCCAGGTCTGGCTGAGACCACTGAAAACCCACCTCCTGGGCTGGTCCCGCCTCCCCAAAGCCTGGGCCCTGTAGAGGGGATCAGGGACACAGGAGGAGAACTGGGGCTCTGCGAGGGAGAGGGGGAAGGATGCGGGGGCAGCCGAGGGGTGTCTGCTGCGAGCTCTCTGATCTCATATCTCATTTAATCCTTGCACCAGCCCCGTGGAGGGGGTGCTGTTGTTTCCTCCCAGTTTACAGTGGAATTGAAATTGAGATTAAATCTAAAAGATTAAATGATTTTCCCAGAGTCGGAATCTGGAATTTAACCCCAGATCCTTCCAGGTCCGTTGAAGAGCCGCCGTGCTGAGCTGGGGGAGGTACCGCAGGGAGGAGGGGCCTGGTTACAGTGATAACCAGACAGGGCTCCCCAGGAGTCAGGGAGAGGCAGGTGGAGAGGAGGTCGGAGCTCTCAGCCACACTGGCCGCTGGTGGCCTAGCTGCAGAGCAGAGGGCGTGCTGACTCCCGGGCTGGGGCCTGAGCCTGGGAGGAGGGCAGGACAGGAAGGGGGCAGCTCACCGATGGATGCTTCCCGCACAGAAGGTGGGGATTTGAGAGATGCTGTACACACGTAGCAGTGGCGGAAAAGAAGCCGAGGCGGAGAGGATGTTCGGGGGGCCACTGGTAGCGCAGTGAGGGGAGGGCCAGGGGCCCTGGGCAGCCCTCCCTGTGAAGCCCAGTGAGATGTCCAGCCCGGCTGGCCCTTGTGGCTCCAGCCCCTCTGGAGTCCTGGTGGCCAACTGAGGTCTGTCTTCTGGCAGAGCCCCTCACCAGAGGCTGGCCAAGGCCTCCCACGCTTCCGTAGACCAACGAAGTCCACCTACAGCGGACGAAAGCCGGGGAATGCTCAGCTGCAACAGCCCCCAGAGCCCGGCTGGCAGGAACAGGAAGGGGGCTCCCGGGCTGGGTGTGGGAGGCAGTGGAGACCAGCGATAGGACTACGGGAGGGGTAGTGGGCAAGACAGATGGCCCTCCGCGCGGGCCCGGCACACCACTGCTTCCCCGGAACACTGCCCCTCCCTGGCCGCCCTGGGCTGGAGGCCAGGGACCCCCATTCAGGCTGCAGTGTCCAACCTGCAGGGTAGAGAGGGAGGGGCCCTGGCTTCTGGAAAAGGCAAACTGCTGCGGCCCCCCAGGAGCAGGGAATTCACACCTTCTGCCTGCTCTTACTAGGCAGCCTGGGGCTTCCTGCTGTGGGAACCTTGGGTCTGGGGGAGGAAAGGGGAAGACTTATGGAAAAGGGGGGTCTCTGTGCTGCACCCAAAGCCAGATTCCCAGTGGCCGAGATGGGGTGGAAGGAGCCCCCAAGCTGAGGTGCCGATGCTCACTGTTTTCATCGGGAGCAACTCAAAGGAGACTTTTCTCCTTTCTCTGCAGAAATAGGGGCAGATTGCAGGGCGTTGTGTAAAGCATCAAGGTCTGAGCTTGTATCTGCGGTTTAAAGTCCGGCCACACACGCTGGCAACGTGCCGGTAGGAAACGAGTGAGCGCCTCACCCCAAGCTGGCCCAGGCAGGAGGGTGGACGCCCCTGGCACAGACCTCGCAGTGGAGGCCTGTGCCCGTGAATGGAGAGCAGCGGCCTGAGTTGGACCCTTGTGTCCCGGAGACAATGGGCTCTGTGTGGGGCGTGAGAGGGAGGGGCCGTCGCCCTTGGATTTGGGGTCTGTGTCAAGCAGCCCAACAGAGGTGGGGCTGGGGACCCCGAGGCAGTGAAGGGAAAGGGCCGTCAGCCCGTGAAGGGACTTCTGAGAATCCAGGTCCTTCACGGTCCTTGGGGGCAGCACATAAAGCAGGGCTGGGGGACGGGAAGCCCAGGTCTGCCCCTCCCCTCCTCCAGGCCTCGTGTCCCCCTTTGTCTGAAGGGTCTGGGGGCCGGGTGTTGCCACCACACAAACGTACTAGCAAAGTTCCTGGACCCCTTGCTGTCCTCGTGAGCCACATAAAACCAACAGGGGTTTCAGGCGAGCAGGCAGAGGCAAGACGAGAGTAAACATCCTCTTAAAGGCTCTTCAAACACGCCATCAACTTGCAGTGTGTGCACGATTCCTAGACATGCTGGGCAGAGTCTTCAAGACCCTCTACGGGGGCGGCAGGGTGTGGAAGTGAAACGGAGCCCACCCACCCTGAGGGCCAACTGTGCCCCGAGACTGTCCCTGGGATCAGGGCTGTGGGGCCCCCTTCGCATCTGCTCCCAAAGCCCAGGGCAGCACCTGACACCCAAGGGTGACGAGTCCCTGGCCGTGTCGTGAGGCCCGGGCCAGCTTCAGACCTCAGTTTCCGCAGCAAAGGCTGAGCGTGTCCGCTGTGGTTTGGGAAGCATGTTTACAGACATCAGCCCCTCGAAAGAGACCGGTCTCTGCAGCTCAGGGGACCCTTGACACTGCAGCCCACGCTCAGTGGCTGTGATCTGCCCAGTGGGCTGGGAGCTGAGCTGCGAGGGGCAGGAAGCAGAGTGGCAGCTCTCTGTGCAGGTCACACCTCCTCACCTGGCCGTGACCAAGGCCAGCTCCTGGGCATCAGTCAGGAAGCCACTCGGGTAGCCTGGGCCTGAGTCACCAGACTGTGAAAGTTAGAGATGTCTAAGGATGCCCTAGAGGCTACTGCATGCCCGTGGTGTCACCAGCAGGGCCTGGCAATCAGGCTGCGCTCAAGAAACACTGAGCCACGTGAGCATGGGGCTGGCCTCCGCAGGTGGCCACACGCGGGTCCAGAGGCCGAGCCAGGGATAAATCACAGCCTCCATCTCACAATGGAAACGTCAGGTTAAAACAAAGAACGTGGCTCTCACTCCCTCCCAGCAATCCTTGAAAAATATCTTGCAAAACTAAGGTTGTTTCCACCCAACTCGCTGTTCCTTTGATTCATTCATGCCCCACTCAGTTCCGCTCCTGTCAATCAAACATCTCCAGTGCACAGCGGGCTCTGAAGAAGAGATGGAAATGGCAGGTCCCAGGTCGAAGGCAAATATGCGCTGAGTTGGCCATGAGTGTTGTCACAAGGCACACCTGGTTCCAATTCTGGCAGGCCCCTGCCTCTGTGTCCCCACTGCAGAAGGGGGACTAATAGCGGCCTCAGAGTTGGTGCTGCGCAAATGATGGTGCTACTCCTGGTACCCTCGAGAACGCTGTCCCTGTCGTCCCATTCGATAGACACAAATACCCCAGTGAGGAATACAGGAAAGGCGCTTGTCCCAGAGAGCAGCTGACCTCACGCAGTTCCTCTGTGACAGCGGACCTCAGGCAGGTCCATGCGCCCCAACAGGAATCTCCTTGGTCTGCTCAGCCCCCGTGATACCGTTCAGATGGGGACATCCAAAGCGACCCCTCTGCCCCCAGTTGCTTCTTTTCCAGACACTTGTGGGGGCATCTTGGCCTCTTCTCCATTTCCTTTCTAGCACTTGCCATAATCTGTAATTATTTATTTGTGGCTGGAATTAACTTGCGTGCTGTTGGCTCCCTCTGCTTTTCTGCAAGTTCCCTTGGGGAGAGGCCTCATCTGTCTTGCTTACTCTCAGCCCCATTTCCTTGATGCTCTGAGTGGGCCGGACCTGGGCGGCATCTCCCTTCCAGGACTGATACTTAGAAACCGTCTCCAGGCAGTAAGCTGGGGCAGCTGTACAGCTCACCTCCTTTGTTTTTGTTTTGTTTTGTTTTTTGACTGCGCCACCCAGCTTGTGGAATCTCAGTTCCCCGACCAGGGATTGAACCCAGGCCACAGCAATGAAAGCCCGGAATCCCAATCACTAGGCCTCCAGGGAACTCCCACCTCCTTTGTTTCTTGTCTCTCACTGCCTTTTGTTCCCTTGATGTCCATTGTTTTGAAACCATTGTTTTGTATATTTGGTACATCTTTTAGATGTTGGGAGGGGATGGGTAGTGGTGCCAACTCTGGGCCTTGTTACTCCGTCTTGGCCAGAAGCTGAAGTCCCAAATATAAGCTTTTAACGATGCATTTCTTGACTGAAAAGATAGCGGCTACTTTGAAAAAGCAAAACTGAGTCCGTGTTGTTCTAAATCGCTCTCTGGTTGTCAGTCCCATTATCTTTACAGGCATCAGGAGTGTTTAATGAATACAGCAGACAAAGCCTCATTGAGTCCCAGGAGAGAGGGTGTCGTGACCCCTGATATATCATGACAGCTCCTGCCTTTCTGTCGTGTTTGCTGAACTTGGCGGGGAGCGAGGGGGAGTGACAGAGGAGTCAGCGCTGCGGCAGCCTCGTGTCTGGGACTTCACACTCTGGTGGCCTCAGCCTCCTCCTCCGTCTGACCACCTGTCTCTCACAAGGCATCACCCTGCCCCTTGAACCTTGGCACCAAGTGGCTTCCTCTCCTCGGCCACAAATGACCTTCACCTTGCACATCAGCACCTCCTGTGTCTCCTCTCCTCTTGGAGCCTGCTGGGTCCTTGAGCAAGGTGATCAGGTCTTGGGCAGCTGGCATTAGACCCGGGAAGGGCACAGTTTACATCTAATTCATCTTTGAACTCCCAGCTCCTAGCACGGTGCCAGGCACAGAGGGTGATTAGGAAATATTTGGTGAATGAATGAATGAATGAGTGAGAACCTTCATGATTCTGTCTTCTCGAATATGAGCCATCAGTCTGCCCACAGGGTAAACGGTCTTATCACATCTGGAAAGTAGTACTGGCCACGCCCAGTGAGAAGGAAGTTCGGGCAGGGGCAGACCTGGCCTGCAGCCTACAGATCCTGGGGTCCTAATCCTGGCCCCTGGGAAAGCTGCTTGATCCTGAGCCTCAGTATTTATTCTCTTTTCTGAAATGACACCTCCTAGGCTTCCTCAGACTCCAACATCCCCTGATCTTTTCTAATGTAAAAATAATGAGTCAAGCAAGGATAAATAAGGATGCATTCTTTGAACACAATAGCTGTTTTCTTGGCAAAATCCAAGATTTATGCCTTGGACTGTTTCACAAAACACCTGCCTCTTTTCATATCTGGTAGTATTTTTGCTTGGGGTAGTTTCCTCACATGCAAGTGGTGAGCAGTACACTGCTGAATATTAGAGGGGGACCCTCTGCAGAAGGACCCTCTAGAACAAACCTCCCTGCTTTCATTATCAACTGTGTTTGACAAAAGTCAGCAAGAAGGAAATTCCCACCTCATTAACAGCGAATGTAAAGAAAAGAACATCAAGAGAGGCACTCTGAAATTTAGCATCTAATTCCAAATGAAGTTTAGAATCAACCCTTTCTTCTGTTTCAAGTTGATGGAATTTCTCAACAGGGGCCCTGGTGGCATTCTGGAGGGACAAGTCTACCTTGTGTGGGAATATCCGGGTCACCGTTGGTAACATCCATAGCTGCTAGGCGACCAAAGACAGCCCCCACCCCCGGATTTCCAAATGCCCCCAGGAGGGGTGCTGCCCCTGGCTGAGACCACACACTGGTAGATGACTGCCCTGGCCATGGGAGTGCTGCGTAAATTGTGGGCCACTGGTGTGAGGGTTCCCAGGGGCTGCGGGCTTGGCCCTGGACACTTGCCCAGAGGTGTCATAGCCTGGGTAGAATCGACAGAAAACAAAACTGCTTCCCTTGGCAGTGAAAATGCAAACCATTTGGGGCCGGGACCCCGTGTATCTGGTTGCTCTTCTGATTCTCCAGCAATGACCACTGCTGTGGGGAATATCTGTGCCCAGTGACCCCGGGGAGACTCCGCGAAGCCAGAGACACCCCAAGATGAACAATTAGGGGGAAGGATTTTGTGTTTGATATTTCACAGAAAAAGCACTGAAGAAGTTCATCATGGGGAAAAATGAGAATCCTTTTGGATTGCCTCTCCGTTATTCTAGAGTTTATTCCCCTTTTGAATTCTATATTCTCTATCTTTTCAGTGTTGGGGTTTCTAAAGGTCTGCTTTCACCGGGCTGAGAGCAGCCACGTGGCTCAGTGACATCCTTGTCCCAGTCATTTCTTAGGATGCATTTCTGAATCTGCTTGGTCTCTGTGAGGCTCTGAGCTCCACCTCTGGGGACCTTGCATCTGTTAATGGGGCTTTAGTACCTGTTCCCTGGGAAGCACATAAAGGCTTCCTGGATCTCCTAATCCAGATGCAACAATGCCACAATTTGGTAACAGTTTGGTAACCTGTAACCACTCCCTTCTCTCCATCTTTCCTTGTTCCCAACACGAGTATACAAGAGTACAAGCACTTGGGGAAAACAGCATGGCAGTTCCTTACAAAGTTAACTATACACAAACCATAGGATCCAGTGATCCCACTCCTAGCTGTTTATCCAAGAGAAATAGGAACACATGTCTATATCAAGAAAGTAGGCCTATACCATGTTCGCAAATGTTTACAGGAGCTTTGTTCACAAAAGTCAAAACCTGGAAACAGCCTAGGTGTCCATCAGCAGGTGAACAGGATAAACAAATGGCGGTATATACATATAATGGAATACATCTCAGCTATAAAAGGAAGCAATTACTGAAATATGCAACGATGTGGGTGAATCACAAAACCACTGCTATACAAAGGAAGCAAACAAAAATACACACTGCATGATTCCATTTATGTGAATTTCAAGAACAAGCAAATCTAATCTGTGACTTTAGAAAGCAAAACAGGGTTTTGCTGGTTGCCAACAGGGTAGGGATTGACTAGAAGGAGGCACAGGGAAGCTTTCTGGGGTGATGGAAATATTCTATGTCATGATAAGAGGTGTGGCTTACACTGGTGGACGCATTTGTCAAAGCTGATCAGATGGTGCACTTAAGATGGGTGCATTTCACTATATGTAAATTACACCTTGATGATGATAACAATAAAAACATCATCAATAATAGTAATTTAATAATGAAGCCACCCATGGTATCCTTTGGGAAATCTGTCACTATTCCCTGTCATTTTCCTTTCGGAAATCTGTCACTGTTGTACCCTTCGAGGTGCCTATTATTAAGTCTGGGGCATAGTTTTGATTCTTTTGCATATATTCACATCTTGAAGAACTGCCCCAAAGTAGTAATGTCTGTATGTCTGTCTGTCCATCTGTCCTCCCTTACCAGCCCCCTGTTTCTTTCCCTCCCTTCCCCTTTTCCTCTCTCTCTTTCCCTCACTTCCATTCCTTTTGCAATTCCAGGCAATTCTTTCCAGGTGGGTCTAGGTGTTCCAGAGCCTCTGGGATAAGGCTGTGTGATGTCTCTGCTTTTCTCAGAGCAGAGGAAACCGGCTCTGCTGCGAGCCTCATCTACACCCGTGTGTGGGTCCACCCACACAGCTCATGCCAAGGGGGAGGACAGGTTCACCCCCAGGACCCCACGGACTGAGTAACGACAAGGGGGCCCTGCAGCACCCATGTCATATGCTTTCCAAATTGTGGCCGCCCTGTGCAGGCTGAGACAGCTGCGGAAACCCACCACATGGACCAAACCCAAGAAGGGAGAAAATCTGCCTCTTGCAAAAAATCAGCTTACGAAACGGATGTTGACAGGCCTCCCTTTCTCTGCCCCGCCCAGTGTGCTCTGCGAGCCCTGCTCCTCACCCTCACCTTCAGAGGAAGCAGATTTAATGCCCCAACTGAGAGAATGAGATGTTCTGTTATTTTTCATGGGAAATTAAACCCGACCCTGCTGTCAGTTAGCTCATGCCAAGGGAGGATGGATGGCCCGGGGTGCGGTGCTTAACCCCAGCTCGGAGCACGTTGCCTGGCTGGAGGCCAACCATGATGTCACCTGCCGCTGGGCGGGGGTGGGGACAGCAGGACAGGTTGGAGAGCCTTCACCCGGGTGATGGATGGCGGTGGTGTCACCCACAACGGTCCACCTCTGATGCCGGCTGGGACCCACTCATCCAGGGGACACTCAGGCTGCTCCCGTCTCTTTCAGCTCCCAACGCTACCTCGTGTCCCATTGAGGAAAGCTGGTGGTCAGGGCTGGTGATCATCGTCGCGGTATGTTGTGCCTCCCTGGTGTTTCTCACTGTGCTTGTCATCATTTGCTACAAAGCCATAAAGAGGTGAGTGCTCACCCAGCTCTGAGCCCAGAGGGGACCCCAGCTGGGCTCAGGGGTCCTCTGCCCACCCCCATTCTGGTTTTGGTTTTTTTTTTTAATAATAAAAATTGTTAAGCATTTAAGAAGCAGAAAGAATGTACAATGAACGCCCATCTACCTTCACCCTGATTCAACAGTTACCAAGATTTGGCTAATATTTACTCTCTTTCCTTTTCTTTGTATCTTTTTCTTTGCTGAAGTATTTAAAGTTGATCTCAGATATTATGCCCCTGCCATTTTAGGGGGTTCAGCGAGCATTTGATGAGCGCCAATTATATGTCAGGCTCGATGCAGTATAAAGCTCCCCTATCCGTAAGTCGCAGGCCCTGCTGTTAAGAGCTCTCTCCAGGCCTGGGAGTATGGAAATAATCCTTGCAGGGTGGGTGATGGAGCGGCTGGAGGGGGTGCCATGCTGGTTTGGAGTGGGAACTGGGTTTCGGAGTCCGATCTAAATTCAGACTCCAGTTCAAGCTGTGTGACCAGGAGGAAATCAGCTCTCTGGCCCTCAGTTTCCCTATTGGTAAAATGGGGATAAGTAGTAACGGTCTCACCCTGGGGAATGGTGAGATGCCTTCTGTGAATGGCCTGCATAATATGTATACTCTGCAGTGCCTGGTGTACAGTACGTGCTCACCAACTACTGCACCAACTTTCACTGTTTCCATAGTCAAAGACAGAGGAAGAAGGCTGACAGAGGAGGGAGTGAGGTTCTCTTGGGAGGAGAGGTAGCGATGCCTCAGAGAAGGTTTTCCGTGAATGTGCCACCTCAGCTGGGTTTTGAAGGATGAATAGGAGTGTTCCAGCAGGATCATGAATGATCCAAACAGCAAATTATCTTTCAATAACACTCGCCGTCATTTCTGTTAACTACCATCTCACTTGAGTTTGGGTGTGCAGCTCAGTATGGTTATTGTTGGGGCCTGAGGAGGTTTGAGGTGTGTCCAGGGCCCTAAGTACGGCAGAGTAGGCCACGGTGTGATACCCCCTGCAGTTACAATACAGTAGCTCTGGCTATGTCCTTTGATTTCCAGTTCTTAGCCTCCTCCAAAAAAATGGCCTCCCTGGCCTTGGGGGATGTTAGGGGAAGATAAAATCAAAAGACAAACAATAATGCTGCAAAACGCCAGCGGGCCATAGGGATTGTTAATATGTTTTTAAGAAAGTTTTTAAAAAATTCCCTAAGGCCCAAAGTTAGAGGATCTATTCAGAGCAATCGTAAGACCAAAGTTATTTAACTTTACCCGTTTAGTCCGTTGTTCTGTGTGATTTCACTTTAATAATTCAAAAGCAGAAAGAGTAAAATATCAAGTCAAAAGTCTTAAAACATGCATATATGGTCAGGCACACAGGGTGAAGGGCTGCATCAGGCCAACAGCGTGGGAGTGTCCTGGTGACCAGGCAGGAAAGGCAGAAGTCATGTGAACTCTGATGGGGGTGAAACAGCATTTGAGCTGAGAGCCTGCTGCAGCCAGAGGAGGATTTTAAGAAGCAGAGCAGGGGAGGCATTCCAGGCAAAGGCAGCTGTGTGCCCAAAAGCACCAGACGCCAGGAAGCCCCCGTGACGGGGCAGATGAGGCTGGAGGGAGCCCTGCGCCCGACGGGGGAGGCGTCTGCCCCACCAGGCGGAGCGTTGGCCCGTGATTCAGTAGACACAGGGAGCTACTGAAGGTTCTGGAGGAACAGTGTGCAAGATCCACCCGGGGCACTGCCAGAGAACGGGGCACTAGTCCCCTCAAGGACCCTCCTTCCCCCAGAGTCAGGCTGCACCATCTTTTTAATAAGCTCAGGCTCTTCCAAAAGATACAGCGTCGCTTCCGCCTCTCTCTCTCTGCCCCAAACTCTCCTGAAGAAACGGGCTACCTGCTCCAAGGGCAGGAGGGCAGGGCGAACCTATCAGAAGAAGCTGACGTTCACAGCTCCGCACTGTGGCGTTTCGGCCAGCGGTGGCCTTGTTTCGGCGGAGCGGCGGCCCTCACAGAAGGTGTGTGGAGGCCCCGCCCTCACCGCCCTTGGAGGTACCGGAGGGGCCTCCCGTCTCGTTCCGCCGGCTCTGGGCTCTTGGTTCCCGGGTCTGTCAGCCGCCTGGAAAGACAGAGAACTCGCCCCAGATGGCTCAGTGGGTCCCTTCCATGGTGTGGCTGAGACTCCTTCCCGGAGGGTGGGCGGGGCTTCCTCCCAGGGGTGTGGGCGGGGCCTCCTCCTAGGGTGTGGGCGGGGCTTCCTCCCAGGGGTGTGGGCGGGGCCTCCTCCTAGGGTGTGGGCGGCGGGGCTTCCTCCAGGGGGTGTGGGCAGGTCCACCGAGCGGTGGAATTCGTGAAGCGTTTCAGGACTAAAAGCGGTGGGAGCTCTTAGCACCCCTAGGACAACGGAAGTAACACACAGGGAACCTAGAGAGCCCAGAGACTGGAAAGAAGGGCTAATCAGCAGGACCTGTGGTTGGAACTGCTGGAGATGCAGCCCCAAAACAGCAAGTCGGGGGAGAAAACTCCCCACCCTTTCTTTCTCCAGGCTCCCAGGTCTCCTGAAGGTGCCTCCCATTGGCCAAACCCAAGAAACAGAGGAGCCCAGGAGATACTGCATAGGTGTCAGCCTCCCGGGCCCACGTAGTAAACGGAGCACAGTCCCTTTTCTGCCCCAGCGCCAAGATCAGCAGCCTCCTCTGGGTGAAGACCCAGCCCTCTGCCGTCCAGACCCTCACAGACCAGAGAGGGCATCCCTGGCGCAGGAGGACGGATAATCGGTGACCGGAGGGGCTGCTGCTCACGGTCAGTGGGGGCAGAAATAGAGGCCAGTTCTCCCAGAACCCTCCTGGAAGGAAGCTTGACCTGGGGAAGGTGGATCAGCCTCTCGTGGGTTGGGGGAGAAGGAGCAAGCAGAAGTTACACCCGGTGCAGGAGAGCAAATGCCCCCTCCCGGCTCCCCCAGTTGACCTCTGTAAGAGATAGCCTGGCGCAAGCAGCTGTCTGTATGCATTTCTCTCCCGAGTAAAGCGAAGATTTCTTGCTCACAGTCAATTCTTTTTGGTTAATAATTCATCTGAAACATGCCTTTTCTCTCAGGAGACAAAAGCATTGCATGTCGCTATAAAACCATTAAAAGGAAAATTCAGTGATAGACCCTGCTTTCTTAAAAAAAAACACTCTCACAGCCTGGAGTCCTAGGGGAGGATTTCCAAGAGATCTTTGTGAACGGCCACAACACAGCCTTTTGGAGCTAGATTGCTGGGAGGATCGTTCTAGGATCAGCTGGGATGGGAAGGAGATGATTCTGGAGATGCCAGCTCGGCTTGGCATGTGGGGTGTGGCCGCAAGGATGAGAGGAGACGGGGGTGGGGCAGATGCAGAAGGAGCCACCCCGATGGTGCCCTCACTGGGCATTGACCTTGATGGGAGGTGGGGTCTACTTAGCACTTTCCACACACAGACTCAGTGACTCAAACTTCATCCTGTGACTCAACAAATGTTCCCAAGGTCCCAACTCTGTGCTGGGAGGTAAGGTGCTCACAGGGCATCCAGGTTGGGGGATCCCAGAGGAGGGTGTGCCTCACCTAGATCTGGGGTCTTGAGAAGTTTTTTGGAAGGAGATGAGTATCCCACGTGTTAGTCAGTGGGACTAACACGTGCAGTGGCCCCCAAGTCCCCTGTCAATAACCCACATTCTGGAGGGTTTCCAGCCATGGGGAGCCCCCGCGGTCTGCATTCCAGTGGCTCCTTGCTCTGAGCTTGCTGTGACCACAGGATGGTCAGGCCCCAGAGCCCTTGGGCGTTCTGGACCTCGTGCTCCATCCAGGCCTCTTCCCCACCCCAAGCCTGGCATGTACCTGTCATCAGACAACAGGACAGCCTGGAGCTGTTAAAAGAACCCAGAACTGGGAGTCAAGACCCCCGCGTTCTGTTCCCAGCCCCAGCCCAGCTCAGTGGGTATCACTGCCCTCATCTTCAAAGTGAGGGTCCCTCAAGTCTCTGTCCAGTTCCCTGAGCCTTTGTTTCTCTGTCCTGGGATGGCAGGCGGACCACTGCCAGTAGGTCCTTCCACTGCCCGGACGTGTAAATACTGGGCCAGGTGCCGGGGCTGTGCTTGGCCTGGGCGCTTTGGTGGTGGGTGCTTCAGGCACAGCCCCTGCCTTCACTGCACACATCCCTGGGGGGAGAAGTGGGTGTTAGTCAGATTGCCCCCTGAAGGACCAGGAATTACAATGGGAGAGGACTGCCTGGAGGGAAGACCAAGGCTCTGTGAACAGGGACGACAGAAGAACCTCTTGATCCAGGGCGGGACAAGGACCTCAGACAAACCGGAGTCAGTGAGAGGCGTGGAGATCAAGCTCCAAAGTGCGGGGTGCCCAGTGCCTGAGTAGGAGGGCCAGGTGGCACCCCACAGGCCTGTGGGCCCTCAAGAGTGAGGTCGTTCTCCTAGGTGGGTTTGCAGCTTCTCTGCCGGCCACGCCCTTCATGCAGAGACCTGTGCTGCAGAGACGGCCTCACCCCTCCCAGCCCCCTCCCTTGAGCTACCCCCCCCACTCCCAAGGCACAAGAAGAACACCCTGCTTCCTTTGGTGGTGCATGGCACGGGTCCTTCACCCTCTGCCATCGATTTGCCATTAGCCACTTGACAGCCACTTCCTTCTAATTTACAGGGTATTGGCTGAAAGACCAATAAAAGGCTGCAGAACAGTTTGGCCCATCCTGCAGGCTGCTAATTGCAGCCAATAAGCAAGCATGCTGTTCCCTGGGAGTGCGCTGTGGTGTGCACACCTGAGAGTGCCTGGGCACCCACATCGTTGCTGGGCTCCCGTGCGCATCAGCTTTTCGTGGTTGAGTTGCTTCCAGGAGAACAGGCACTTCTGAACACCCAAGTCTCCTTGATGGGCCTTAGAACCCACTGACTGGCATAAGCTGCTCAGTGAGCCAGTGCTGGTCCACACATATTTATCGAGCACCTACTGTGTGCTGGGGCCTAGACTAGATGTCAGGGATGTAGCGATAAACAGGACTGGGTCCCTGCCCACCCCCTCCTTCTGGGGGAAGCAGATCAAACACACACACTGGCAAATTAATAAATGAAGTGCTTTAAAAGACTGAGTGCTATGAAGAGGAAAAAAGAGAACCTCGGGGTAATGAGGGAGAGGAAGAGAAGGGGGTGGGAGAGGTGCTTCCCCTACCCCAGTGTCAGGAGTGCCGTGCGTGCCTCTTGAGGCGGCTTTATGGTTAGAAAGTATGGTTAGGGCTTTGAACGTTCATTATCACTTTTTAATTTAATTTTTATTTTTATTAAAGCAACACATGCACATAGTTAAAAATGTCAAATGAGTCACAGCCTATTAAGAAAACCAGCAGCCCCCTGAGTGTCCCTCTTTCTCCCCAAATCTCATTCATAAGAGGCAACCACTTTTGAGTGTTAATTGTTCCTTCTGGTATTTCCCTCCATGTTCTAAGTGATGTGGATACTCTATTTACATTTTCTTTCAATTTGAAACATTATCAATTGACTTTTAACTATAGCAGATACAGGGTTCAGGACCCTAACACTACCCACAGACGTACAAAGCACTTCCCATCCACTTCCTATAGGTGTCTCCAGTGAGAGGTTCAGTGACTAGCCAGTGTCTCCCTTAGTAAGTGATAATGTAAATATTGATCACAGCTGAGTGTCCTATGATTTGTTTCCTTCCCTGGAGTTAGCGATGCCTCTTCCCAATATGGTCAAATACATCAGGTGATCAATCTGTCAGTTCCATGCTTGTCTTGGAGAATCCGTCCTCCTCTCCAGGTGGTTGGTAGCTCTCTGGACTTGATGCAGAGCCGTTGCGTTCTCCAACAGCCTTTCAAGCTCCCCTCTGGGAACTTGCTGCACTCAGCTCTCTCCCTCTCCTTCTTCCACTCCAGTTCTTTATTTCTTTAGCTTGACTCCATCGTGGAATTTGTCCAAGATCTTTCCTGAATCATAGACTTGATAGCAAGTCAGTTTAGTGAAGTTAGTTTTCTTTTTAGAATTGACTTTCTTTTTGGAGCTTTGGGATGGCCCAGAAGAGGGTTAGCTCTTACTGAGTGTATGGCAAGTCAAGAAGACCTGGTTCCCGGGCAGCTGGAATGCCATGGAGGAGGGCAAATGAGATTCCTGTGATGTCTGAGCCAGAATAAACCTCCATGGTCGTAGGAGGAAGCTGAGACCTGGATGGGGACGAGACGTGGCTCAGGTCACAGAGGTTTCCAGCTCTCCTCTCACATCCTTTGAGGACGCAGGGAGCTGCCCTCCTGGCTTCCAGCTGAGTCCTTACTGCTCACTCAAGACCCAGCTCAAACACACCTCCTCAGACATGGTGCCCTGGGCTGGGTTAGATCTTTCTTCCCCACCAAGTGCTAGAGTTGTAGCTCTCCCTGGATTTACATTTCCGCTTTCTGCTCTAGGTCGGTTAATGTCGGTGTTTGCATGTGCATGTGCTCGTGCACGAGTGCGTGAGTGACTGTGCACACGCACGCACACACAGGCACATTAGACGGGGGAGTGGTCGTCCTGTCTCACTCATCTCCTCTCTCTCCTCCACAGAGCCTGGCACACGCCTGGCACGTGGTAACTCTTCCATGACTTCCTGTGGTGCGAATGGAGGCTTGTTTGTACAGACTTGCCAGAGTCTGCCTTTAAAAATGACAAACTCTATGTAGAATTTCAGTAAACTTAGTCGTTTTGTTCCTCTCCCTCTGGGTGAGTGAAGTAGAATCTGCTATTAGAGTGAATAACGTGTGCACGGTTTTAATGCCTGGCCTCACCCCTTCATCAGTTTCCTGACCGTCTGCCATCTCCGCCCCCTCCCGCCAAGCCCCTGCCCAGTACCCAAGCTCCAGTGCACGCACACTGACTCAGCAGCCCGCTCTCCATGCCCGGAGAGGCCTGGCCACCCTTCCACCCGTACATGACACACTCTCGGCTGAGACTGCCTCAGAGGAGGCAGGCCCTGCCATCTGCTGCCTCCCCTGCCACCCCAGAGGACACACCTAGCAGCCCAGCCCTCTCTTCCCCGGCCTCTGCTGAACTGCCTAGTCGGGGTCAGAGCAGGGGCCAGAGGAAGACAGGGTGGGCTGGGTCCGGGATTCGGAACAGGAGTGGGACCTCTTCATCCAGCCTCAACTTGCCATGAACTTCCAGGAGCAAGAAATTCACCTCGAATGCATCTTGCATCCCTGGGGTCTTGAGACTGGGGTTATCTTTTGCACCAACACCTCTTGGGACAGGTGGGGGCCTAATGCAGTGATTGGGTGCTTGAGACCCAGCCTTTCCCATCTGCCACGTCTATAGCAATGCCACTCCCCACAGGCCCCCAAATCCAACCTCTCTGGCTGGAATTTGAGACTATCATGTCTGACTGTACCGTGAGTTAAGTTAGAAGTAGCATGCTCCGAGGAGGGACCCTTTTGGCATCGGTGCTGAGCACAGATGCGTGGCCTCGGCTGCTCAGAAACCATCTTACTTCCTTTGGGACCTGGGCTGGATTCGGAGAGCTGGTTCCAGTGCTTTGCTGCAGGACCAAGACTCAACCTTCTAACTCCTGGGCCAGCACTCCTTCCCCTGAGCCACGCTGCCATCCTCTCGGCTGTCCCAGCGGTGGGATCAACACACAGATTTCTTTTGAGTCCCAGATGCCACAGTATCTCTCATTGTTTTTACCATCACCACACTGCTCCCTCCAAGAAGAGATTGGGCCCAGAAGGGGCTGGGGCGCAGGGTGTCCTGACCTGCCTTGGGCTCAGATACTTACTTGGGCTTATTTGTGCTTCTCCCCCGCCCCAAGGGGTCCACATGCTGTGGTGGGTGATGAAATCCCATCCTGGTGGTAGGAGGCGGGCTGTAGGGACCAGCTGCTCTGTCTGCCCGGGATGCTTGGTTCAGGAGCCTTGCGGGGTGCACCAGCGGAAGGGAGACTCAGACGGGTCCCTGCTTCTTAGGCCTTCTTCTTTTGTCACCAAGAAGCTCCATCCTCCCTGAACTCGTCTCTCCAGACATGCCGGGTCAAGGTTATGGGCAGGGTGAGGGGATAGACAGGAATCCCCGACGCAAGGAGTCCTCTGATGGCTCCCACTGCACTCACAATAAGATCCAGATGCCTTGTCCTGCCAGCCGGGTCCCGAGGCGGACATGAGCCCCACAGCCTCCCCGGTGCCATCCTTCGACTTGCTCAGCAGATGTGGCCGAACAAGGACGCCCTGGTGGTTGGTGGGGGGACGGTGAGCACAGGGGACGCGACTGGAGTGTGAAGTTGTTCATCAGCCACGTGTCTGGCTCGCCTTCCCCTGGTGATGGCAGAGGATGTGGGGTGGGAAATGGGGCTGCTGCTTCTCAGTCAGGGACACCCTCTGTGGCCCAGAAAGGCTTGTCTTTGGCTTCTTGACGAGGTTTGGAGAAATCTGCAGTCTACAGAGGCGTCTCATGGTGGAACCCTGTGTGTGTGTGTATGTGTGTGTGTGTGTGAGAGAGCATGTATGTATGTGTGATATACATGTGCATGTATGTGTATGTGTGTGTAGTATGTGTATGTATGGGTGTGGGGAGAGCATGTATGAGTGTATATGTGTGCACGTATGTGTGGGTTTGTGTATTGTGTGTGTATATGGGTGTGTGTGTGTGATGTATGTACAGTGTGGTGTGTGTGTGTATGAGCGTGTGTGTGTGTGTGTGTGTGATATACGAGTGCATGTATGTGTATGTGTGTGTGTAGTGTGTATGTATGGGGGTGTGTGGGGGCATGTATGAGTGTATGTGTGTGCATGTATGTGTGGGTTTGTGTATTGTGTGTATATGGGTGTGTGTGTGATATACGTGTGCATGTATGTGTATATGTGTGTGTAGTGTGTGTATGTATGGGTGTGTGTGGGGGCATGTATGAGTGTATATGTGTGCATGTATGTGTATATGTGTGTGTGTAGTATGTGTATGTATGGGTGTGTGTGTGGGCATGTATGAGTGTATATGTATATGTGTGCATGTATGTGTGGGTTTGTGTATTGTGTGTGTATATGGGGGTGTGTGTGTGACGTACGTGTAGTGTGGTATGTGTGTGTGCGTCTGTGCGTAGGTGTGTGTGTGTGTGTCGGGAGTGGGCTGTGGGGAGGGTGAATGCCTTTGGAAGAGGGAGTCTGAGACTTTTAACCTCACTTTGCTGAGAATGACCCTCCGTGGGGTGCGCGAGACAAGAAAGCAGCCGGCAGCCCCCCCTCAAGCCCTCACAGCTGTTCTTCGCTTCCAGTTACCCCACAGAGCAGGGGCTGCGGGTGGGGCCTGTGGCAGCCTTGCCAGCGTTGACCGAGAGGGCTCCGCCCTGCCCAGGCTGGACCAGCCGGTGTTCTGCAGGCAGTGAGCCATCGGCGCCGCCCTCCAAGCAGAGAACGGGGGGCCCCCTGTGCGCCAGGCCGGGGTGGGGTGGGCGTGGGGTCTCAAGGTGGGAGACCTCACCCTCCGACAGCTGGGAGTCGGGCACAGGGCCAAGGAAGAGCTCACTTCCCTTTCTCTTGGTTTTAGGAACCAGGCCATGTAGGCAGCCATTTGCGCCCATCTCTTCCCACACGAACCGGGTGGAAAGGCCTCTCTTTGGTTTAGCGGGACCTCCCCGGCTGGCTCACGGAGGGGCCCGGCTGGGTCCGCACAAGCCTCCCTAGCACTTCAGGAGCCCTGCAGGGTGCACACTAGGTGGGAAGTCTGTACGGACTGGAGACCACTGGCTGCTCCCCGCTGACCCCTTTCCAACCGCAGTACTGAGAGCTAACACACACTTATGGAGCACTTACTGTACGCCAGATGCTTATCTAGGGGCTTGACACGCATTAACGTATTTAATCCTCCCAACGGGCCTATGAAATGGACACCGTTATTGTGCCCATTTTATAGACCAGGAAACTGAGGCCTAGAGAGGTTAAGTGGCTTGCCCAAAGTCACATGGCTAGAAAGTGGTGGAGCTGTGTTTACTGAGCCTGATTCTTCCTCCCAGCACTTCTGCAGCGTCACACTGAAGAGCCGTGCCTAGAGAGAGGATGGAGACAGGGTTCAAGGTAGAGCCTTGTCCTGCCGTTGGTAAAGCTCCAGCTTCCACCGGGCTCCAGTGAACCCCGGAAGGGCTTCAGGACTGGGCTGGGGCAGCAGCCCAGGGAGCAGAGTGGATGGGGGCTCAGCTCCAGTGGGGGAGGGGAGCAGGCCAAGTTCACATCTCAGAAAAGCCCTTGGGACAGCCACTTCTCCCCTCAGCGCACCCAGGCTCTTGGACTGCTCCTGAGGCAGTGCTGCGCCCGCCAAATGTTGCCTTCTTTGCTGGGTGGAGCCCCTGCCGAGACCCCCTTTCCTGTCTGGGAAGCTGGCTGAGTCACTGAGAAGGCCCTGGAGCTCTCTCCTGGCCCTGTCCCCAGTGTCCTCCCAGCCACGCCCTCTGAGCCACCGTTCCCCCCAAGGCCCCGGGAATGCAGAGGGGTCTCCCAGCCAGCAACCTGTGTTAGAAATCTCTCCTCTCCTCCTGGCAGAAGGAATCCTGCTCATTTCCTACCTACTCCCTAAAAAGCACAGGAACTCTGTGCCCCCCAGGCTTTGTCCATTTCCCTGTGAGTTCCAGACCCCCTTCATCTCTTCATTATCCACCCCTTGTTTTTTTTCTTTTTTTCTTTTTTTGGCTGTGCCACGAAGCATATGGGATCTTAGTTCCCTGTCCAGGGATCAAACCCGTGTCCCCTGCAGTGGAAGCGCAGTCTTAACCACTGGACCACCAGGGAAGTCCCTCATTATCCACCCTTGAAGGCCCTTAAGCCTCATCTCCCCTGCCCTGGACCCATTGCAGCTGACTTTTCAGACCTAGCCCAAGATTGAATATTTATTAGGGAGAAAAGCAGAAAAATCTTTGGGCCCAGAGATTTTTGCCTCTACTTTCTGGAACCCTGATTCTGATGAAATCCCTCTATATTAATGATGAATTTAGGAATCTCACTTAAGTCCATCGGTGGCCTCATGTTGGCAGCAACAAAGGATCTCACTGTAAGAATATGCATCCCCACACCCCATTTTCCAGGCCAGGTAAAACTCCCTGAGTCAGAAATCAAGCCCACCCAGCAAGGTCAGAGCTGCTTGAGGCCCCTGGAAAGGGGTGGGTGGGACAGGAGGAAAGGTAAAGGAGACAGAGGGAGAAAGGCCCAGGGGGAGAGGTCAACTCAGAGTCTGTCATTTCCAGGAGCCCATCACAAACACGGCAGCTTGTCTGAGCCCTTTCTGAATTCCAGAAAGTGTCTGTGAGCATCTACATAAATGGGGTTTTCAGACCCTAGAACATAGCATGTGCTGGGTTAAAGCAAAATGAGACAGGCTTCTGGGAGGACTCTTGAGAACTTTGGGGAATCTCCAAGAGGAGGATGGAGGAGGGCCTTCCTAAGGTGATTGGACCACAGAGCCCATTTGGGGGGGAATGCCTGCTTTATCATCAGTAGCAGCAGGATGCTGATTTAGCAGAAAGATGTCTGGACCAGGACATGGTAGTAGTGGGTGGTGCTTCAGGTCCCGCCACAAACTAGCTGGGAGGTCCTTGGGCAAGTCACAGCTCTCCCTAAGCCTCAGCTTCCCCATGAAATGAATCTCATAACTTCAGGCCTAGCTTCTTCAGGGGACTGTTGTGAGAGGGGACGAGAAAGTGTGTGGCTGATAGCCATGTTGCCTCTGAACAGGCCTGGTAGTCCCACCCCATGAAACTCCTGATAACCCGCTCACAGACCCTCCCTCCCCTAAACTAATCACCAAGGGCCTTATCCCATAGGTATCAAACTGTCACCACCTACCAGGCCTTCTCCTGATGGGTTTGGGGAGGCTCTGAGGACATTTGAGAAGGCAGATGCAATCAATCCCTAGGCTTTCAACCATGACCGCAAGCATTCAACTTAGACAACACACAATGAAAGCCAGTTCAGGTGCAGCCCCAGCGTTACTGGGGATACAGGAGGTGTCTGAGCTGCTGCCTCATGGGCCTCAGATCCACCCAAGAGACAGCAGGATTGTGGCATGGGGTCGGGCTACACAGCATGTATGGCATGGACCTGTTGGGAGGCTGTGGCCACTCAGGCCTGGGGCTGGGGGCCGAAGCCTTCCTGAACCATGCAGGAGAGGAGGTGGGATTTGAGCCAGGCCAGAAAGCAGTGCTGTGAATTCAGAGTCTCAGCGAGTGGGCACGAGCCTTCTCAGAGCCTCCCTCCCAGCCTTCCCGATGCCCTGCGTTTGTAAGAGGAATGGCTCCTGGGGTTAAAGGGCCTCTGGAGTGAGTTTCAAATGGCTCGATGTGAAGTGTTTGAGAACCACTGGGGTGCACTAGTTTAGTGCGGACATTCACCGTCACCACCACCACCACCGTTACCATCTCTACCATCATCATCATTACCACTACCATCAACTGCACCCCCATTACTATTACCACTGTCATGGTCATCATCACCGCCACCATGACCATCACTATCTTCACCACCATCAACTCCACCAGGACCTCCACCCCCATTACTATTACCACCGCTTCCACCCACCATCACTACCACCTTTACCATCACGGCCACCACCCCTGTCATCACCATCACCGCCTCCACCACCATTACCACCAGCACCACCATTACCACCAGCACCACCATTACCACCAGCACCACCATCCACTTCATCACATTTTCCACCTGCCTTTGATCACACAGAGATAAGATTATAAAGTCCAACCACTAGCACCTCTCCTCTTTTAACCGTCTGCACCCCAGATATTCATCGTCACGTCTGTTGGCTCATAATCAGAGAGACCAACCAAAGCCTGACCAGATATCCTACTAGGCTGAGCGTACATTCTGGTTTGTCCAGAACAGTCCAAATCATGCCTGTTGTCCCTGCTCCATTATTCCCGGCTCCCCTCTTTCACTGTCAGCTACGTGTGCATGACATTATATTGTCACCCTAGTTTAAGACCACATCCCGCTTCTGATTGAGTCCCACGAAGACTAGCACCCCAAGGGTGCTGACCTCGAACAGAGCCTGGCGGGAAAACTAGGAGGGTGAGACACCCCCCGCCAGGCATCGATAACTAATGGATGCCCCTGCCTCCCCCTCCCTTGCCTTCCCGCTGCTGCACCGGCCCCCAGGAAACCCCTGAGGAAAGAGGAAAACGGCACCGGTGTGGCTGAGTATCCCATGACCTCCTCGCACAGCAACAAAGGGGTGGACGTGAACAGCGCCGTGCTGTGAGTCTGCAGGCCCTGGGCCGCTGGCCAGAGGGGCACCTCGGCGGCACTAGTGGACACAGGAAAGCAGGTGGACACGAGCTGACACTGGGCCTGTCGGGACTTCATTGCCTTGCAGGCCTCGAGCCTCCCGAAGGAGAAACCATACTCTGCCCAGCCTCGCCCCTGGTCAGCCCATGGGCAGGGGCAGCGGACACCATGCTGAGCCGGGCTCACCTGCGTGCAGCACCCGGGGCGGCGCTGCCACCCGCGGCCCCGTCTCTTCCTTGTCTTGCGTTTGATCCGTTGACTGTCTCCGGGCTGCTGTCTAAAGCACACGCTCTGAGAAGGCAGGGAGTCTGTCTGCCGGGGCGGGGAGGCATCCCGCTTTAGCCAAAAGGAAACCTCTCCTCCTCCCCAGGAAGCCCGCCTGCTTCTTCCTTGACCAAGCTGTTCCCAACAGAAGCCATGGGCGCATCCGTGAGACGTCCCCGTTCAAAGGTGCTTCCCACACATCTGTCCGCCGCCCCATCTGCAGCTGTCTCAGTCTTCAGGGCCTGCCTTCTCCCCACCCCCGTCCCCACCGACGCCTGGGGCCCCTGACTGCTGACCCCCTGCCACGGAGGGCCGTGAGCCCAGCCTGCAGAGTCCTCTCCGGACCCAGCAGAGGGGCCCACTCACACCCCGGGGTGGAGTCTGGCCGTCCAGGGAAGAACGACTCACTGAACCTCAGGCCCGGGGCCCGGGAAGGACAGGGGCCACTACGCCGGTCCTCAGATTCATTCCCCCACCTGACCCTCGAGGAACCAACGCTTCCACGTGAGCCAGGCCCTGCCTTTGCCCCGGCAGAGGCCACCACTTGTGCCAAACCCACCGCCGGCCTCTGGGCTGGGCCCACCCTGCCTGGCGCCGGGGCCCCTGATGCTCCCCTGAGGCCTGGTACCCAGACCCTTCCCTGAGAGTCCCCAGGCCTCCCGTCACCCAGAAGGAGGCAGTGTTCTTCCTGTGGTTTGCTTTGAATGTCTTTTATGTTCTAAAAGCGCTGAGCCCTCCGGAGTGGTTGGTAGATGAAGGGAAGAAAAGGAGATGTGAGGAGAGGGACCCTCCAGGCCTGGGGACCCCCCTCTACTGGCCCAGTGACCCCCATCTGCCAGCCTCTTTGGCAGGTGGCCACCTGCCCCGTGGGCGCATTGCTAGGCCCTTGGAGACAGCAGCCTGTGGTTCTGCACAGCCCACGCGCTGGGAGAACACGCCCCGCGGTTCCCTCACTGCCACACACCTGCTGAGAAGGGACCCGACCCAGCCAGCGGCTCCACTGGCTGGCTATGTAGGGACTTAGCCTGGGGACCCTGACCGCCTCCTAAGCCATCAGTGTCGTTCTCTGGGGGGTGTTTGGGCCACAGGTGAGACTTTCCCATCCAGGGGAGACTGATAGACTGAAAACCAGTCCCCATTTGGGCTGAACCTTGAAACATCCATTGTCCAGGAGCCCTGGTGCCCACGGAATTGACTGTGGGCCGAGCGCAGGGGAAAAGGTGAGTGTGCTGTGACCCTGACCCAGGTCCTGCTCCCAGGTCAGCGGGTACAGGCTGAGGGCAGGTCCAGGGCAGACTCTCCCAGAAAGGATTTTTCCTGCTTTTCCATTTTCCCCGCGCGTGAGGCCTGGGTGTGGTGTGGATTGGGTTTTGCTCTCCCCGTGCACCTTAGCACAGGGCCACCTGTGGCCTTCGTCCCTGGAGAGCACTTGACAGTACCCATGGTTCATGCCCTCCAGTTCCCAAGGATGCAGATCTGGGTGACAAGCAGGCCAGAGGCTGTGGGTCCTCAGCGGGGCACACCCCACCCCAGCGCACTTCCCCCCACTGCCTGCAGCCTCCTGCTGAGTCTCCCCTGATCCCTGAACAGAGACCCAGGCAGGACCCCAGCCCTAAGCACAGGCCATCCTGGGTTCGGAAGTGATAGGAGAGCACCTTCAGCCAGAGGGAAGGATCCGGGCTGAGGGATCGTGGAGTGCCGGACAGCCAGTCTCGGGGGGGACCCCGAGGGGGGCAGGTCGCAGCCCGGCTTTTGCACAGACCTGCTGGTCCACCTTCCCCAACCTGAGCTTCAACTTAGGAGGCCCGGATTTTGCAATTAGCCTAATCCTCCAGCCCCGACGAAGCTCCCCACGAGGAACCCCGGTGAACCATCCATCCATCACCCTGGGGCCAGTACCCCCTTCCCTGGAGACACACAGCCAGGGCTCCATGAAAAGCTAACGTTTGTGCATAAATTCCCCCAAATTGGGTTTGTCAGATCTCCTCTCACCAGTTAGTGAAAACTGAGAGAAGGGCCCAGTTTTTAAAAGAGAATTCACTTGAGAACAAACCCAGAACCAGCCATTTGGAAGACAGCTCTCACGGGTGCAGGGGGAGAGCCCCACTGGATTTTCAGCTGAAGCAACAGAAGCAACCAAAACCGCCCCAGCCTGGTGTTTGAGCTTAGAACTTTAACTTAAGGAATGTATCTGCAGCCCCTAAACACGGACCAATCCTCAGACTAGTCTGAACTTTCGAGAAC
The DNA here is from genome assembly GCF_965194825.1 of Balaenoptera physalus. NCBI lineage: Eukaryota > Metazoa > Chordata > Mammalia > Artiodactyla > Balaenopteridae > Balaenoptera > Balaenoptera physalus. The sequence goes on from NC_138883.1 coordinate 11,094,543, forward strand.
GAAATGCACATTCCTTCTCTGCATTTTCTCAAATAGATATTTTTCAACCGTCTCCTAGTTGAGCCCAACTTTAGAGTGGCCTATAGATCTCCCAGAGTTTTCAGGTGTTCCTTAGAAGCTTCTAAAGCAAGTTTTGGAAGAAAGACTAATAGCTGTAAAAATATAGACATATATATTATATATAGTTATATATATATTTAAAGAGATATCTATATCTATATATATATATAATTACTGTACTCTCTGAATCTGTACAAAGTATGATTTAAACAGCCCAGGTAGTGTGAGATATCTAATGCATGAATGTAAATACCCTGAGACCTGCCTTCCTAACCGTGTGCCGAGAGTGCCTGGGAAGATGGCCCTTATTCCCAGGAGTTCTGTCTCAATGGACAAATATACACATCGGTGCCGTCCTGCCCACCAACAAGCCACTGATGTCGACTCTGTGCTGAGATGTTGCACAGGAAGCAGCACCGGCAGCGCTGGGGGGGGCTCCATGATACTTATGAGGAAGAAAGCACCATGCCTTTTTATTTTCAATAAAAATATACTTATAAAGATGGCTGTCAGTTGTCATTTGTAGCAGAGTGGGGAAGGAGAGAGCGGACTGAGTGTGGCGGTGTGGTCCTTCCTTGAGGCCCTGCTAATAGACCCGGGTACCTTGGGTACCTGGTTGGCCGTGGTACTTTGCTTGCCTGGTTTCTATATGGTTTTATCGTAATGCCCCGAGGCTGGCATTTATGGGGATTCCAAGGTATCAAGCTCTTCCCTCGTCCCCAACCCGGCCATCTTGATCCTTGACTCAGTTGAGAGGAGGTTGGCCAACCATCCTAGTTCGCCTGGGACTGGGGGGTTTTCCTAAAATATGGAACGTTCAGAGCTGAAGCCGGAAAAGTGCCTGGCGGACTGGATGGTGTCTTCAGCATGCAGCCACTGGACACGACCGAGGGGGACCCCAACCCAGACTGTCTCCCCACAGTTGGGGTGCTGCTGGACCCCATCACCTCTGCCTGGGTTCCCCACGGCTTCAGAGTCAGCTCCGTGGAGGCAATTGGGAGGGCCCTGTGTGCCCGGAGTTGGGGGCCTGGAATTTCTCCAAGCTGACAGCCCAGGGGGATGTCGGCTCAGTGCAGCGGCTCTGGAGGAAAGGGCCTGTGTCTCAGGCATCTGGGGTCAAGGCAGCGGAGGGGAGCCGTGGAAGTCCCCGCTGAGAGTCAGGAGGCTGTCCTCTCAGTGGCACACAACCCCCCGACCTCCACCTGGGATTCCACAAGCTGTCTTTAGCCGAAACTTGACACGTGTCCTCGCAGACAGGAGGCGCACAGTGGGTGGTGGCCGTCATTGCTGTCACTGTCACTGCTGTCCTTAATAAAAGGCCGCCACGCAGGCCACAGGGAGAGCTCCTCCGCCCACTGGCCACCTACCCGGGTCCCCTCTTGGGGGCTGGTGAAGATTCGGTGGGACACCTCCGGCCTCGTACTCGCTCCCAAGCACCCCAGCCTGGCCAGACTCACAGCAGCAAACCCCGAGGCCAGCAGGGCATGAGGCAGGGAGCACCAGGCCTGGCTGTGAGGCTCTGCTGACCCCTGCAGGTGCCCGGCGGGCAGGAAGCGCACCAGCCTAGGAGAGGACAGGTGCTGGGGAGCCGTCAGCCTAGAGCGGCAGAGTCCCCCTGCCACTTCCCACCTCCACCCCGCCTTTCTGGGGCTTTTGGCCACGGTTCCAGCTCCGGATGGAGACCAACATGGCAAACAACAGCGAGTGCCCCGGCCGCCTGCCAGCCCCGTGCCCACCCGTGAGCCTCCCGCCTCCTGCTCGGGGTCCTGCTGCCGCCACCCAGGTGTGGGACACGGTGGGATCCACAGGTGACCGGGGTGGCCGCACGGACGTGTGCTGGAATGACTGCCCCTGGCCAGTGGGGGACAGCTCTTCCTCCTTCCTTCCCTCAGACGCCGCCCTGAGACTCACCGTGTGTGACCTCACGAAGACGGTCCTGTGAGGTGGAGGGAGCGGCGGCACTCTGTTCCAGGTGGTGGCCTCGCTAGGCCTCATCTTTGGGCTTGCCCACCCACCCCACCTGCCGAGTGACCGGCCCCACTGGACGTCCATTTCCGTCCTCCACCCTCCCCTGCCACCCCCCCCCCACCCCCGCCCAGGAGGGAGCCATTAAGCTCCCTCCTCCCGCTTCCCAAAGTAGCTGTCAGGAAAGCACCTGAACAATTCCTTGACATAGTAGTTTTGATGCCCTGTCTCCTGTTTCCATCCCTGGCACAAACAGTGCCACCAGCCCAGACTCCGGGTGCCATTGTGACTGCCCTTATCCAGCACATCCGACCCCTCGGGTCACCTCTCCTCCCCAACCTCTGCTGGGGAGCGGCTCTCCTGAATGTACAGCCTCAGGCTCCTGACTTCAGCTGTCAATCTTTTGCTCATTCATTCAGTCATTCCCCAAATACTAACAGAACATCTGATACATGGCAGGCAGCACACTGAACACTGGGGTTCAGCTTCCCCGATGCTTGAGGTCCCAGCTGGAAACCTCAGAGGTCCCAGTCCTCCCCGCCCTCAAATCCGGTGGGTCCTGCCCTGGCCCTCCAATCTGCTCTCCAGTCCCACCTCCGCTGTCCCAACCCCCAGCGCTGGTCCCACTCCCCACTCTCCCCAAACTCTGCCTCATTCCATCCAGCCTCTGTCTGCCCACAGGAACTTCCTCAAACCTACCCCACTGACGGCTAGGGACCGCTCCCTGGCCTGGCTGCCCTTCCCCGAGCCATCCCACACCTCTCCCCGCAGCGCCACTCCACGTGCACACCTCCCCGTCTGCAGGTTTCAGGCTCCCCTCCCCCACCCCTTGGCTTGGCTGCATGGCCACATCTGATGTGCTGTGCAGATCCTCTCAGAAGCTGCCTCTTCCCTGACCGCATGGACCAAAAGCCCACAGGTGCACGGAGCCCAGTGACTTCTGCCTCCTCTGGACGGCACAGACAGCCCTGCGTGCACAGCTCTCATGTCTGCCCTCTCCCGTGGACACTTCCAGAAGCTTTCTCCTCTCTTGTATGAACCTGTCAACCCCTGGAGAGCCTGCGTCCACGCCTACCCTAGGTGCTGACCATGCTGTGTCCTGGGGATTCAGAGAAACAGGGTAGGGCCCCGCCCCCAGGAGCAGTTTGGTGGTGGTGATGCAAACAGACAGTGACACCAGTGTGGAGATGGAGGGACACCCAGGGTCGACTTGCCAGCACTTCACATACATCATCTCTTTTAAGGCTTCCTGCAAGCCTAGGAGGATGTAGATCATCCCTGTTTCACGGAAGAGTAAACTGCGGTTCAGAGGGGTTCAGTGGCTCACCAAAGGTCAAAGAAGCAGTAAGTGGCAGAGGTGACATTCAGACCGAGTTCTGTGTGGCTATAAGTTCTAGGCCCTTCCAACCCAGACAGGCCCTCAGATTTCAAATGGTCCATCCCAGCTAGATTTACATCCAGTTATCTTCCCAGCCCATGAAAAGCAAACAGGACACTCAGCGTCCCCAGCCCCTGGAAGCTGGAGTCAGGGATTCATGGATCTAACATGGATCAATTTTTGTGATTTCTTTTTTTTTTTTTAATCGAAGTATAGTTGGTTTACAACGTTGTGTTAATTTCTGCTGTACAGCAAAGTGATTCAGTTCTACATATATATACATCCTTTTTTAAAAATATTCTTTTCCGTTATGGTTTATCATAGGATATTGATCATAGTTCTCTGTGCTACACAGTAGATTTTATTTTTTTATTTTTTTTAAATTTATTTATTTATTTATGGCTGTGCTATACAGTAGGACCTTGTTGTTTATCCATTATGTATATAACAGCTTCCATCCGCTGACCCCAACCTCCCACTCAATCCCTCCCCCAACCCCCTCCCCCTTGGCAACCACGAGTCTGTTCTCTATGTCCGTGATTCTGTTTCTGTTTCACAGACAGGTTCATTCGTGGCATGTTTTAGATTCCACATATAAGTGATATCATATGGTATTTGTCTTTCTCTTTCTGACTTACTTCATTTAGTACTAACATGAATCAATTAATATGTGATTCTGGCAAGTCCTCTCCCCTCTCAGAGCCTCAGTTTTCTCACCTGTAAAATAAGAGTAATAATCCCTGGCCAGCTACTTCTCCAGGATGTGCACATGGAAGGGACTGGAAGGGTCCCAGCATCACCAGATTGAGGTCACAGCAGTTGGGTCCTCATTCCAAGCCTGCAGGAGCCTGACGCTCTCCTGTCCTCTCTACCCATCCCTTGGGGACTTACATCTGGCTCCAGACTTCAGACCCTTCAGGGTTGCCCCTGGTCCCCAACAAGCCGGCCATCACGTGACACCCAGTCCCTGCTTCCTGGGTCTCCACAGAAGATTCTCCAAGTCCTGTGAGACATTCATGTACGGGACGACTTTAGGGGAGCTCTGTGTATGTGGGTGAGGGGAAAATCGCCCTCTCAATCAGTACTGGCACCTGGGCCCTGAGATGCCCCCCGCCCCAGGGAAGGAATCAGAGATGGGCCTGAGACCCAGGCAGCCCCTCCTTTCTCAGTCTTCAAGAAGGCCTCGTCACAGACTCGGGGAGCCCCTCCACCAAAGGTGGGGAGCCCACGCCAGGCCCCCCAGGGGTAGTAGGGACTCCCTGAAACCAGAGGGGCCTGCAGGGCTGTCCAGAACAATACGCATGGCAGCCCTGGACCTCCTGACTCCCCTTGGCTGATGCAAACAGCCTGCTTCCCGCCAGGCCCAGCTCAGTGCTCGCCGTTGGGCGTGGGGACCTGAGGCACCCTTGGCCTCGCATTTGATGGCTCCCTATCGGTGGCCGTGTGGCCTCAAGAGGGTCTTCCTGGGATGGCTCCTCAGGAACAGGAAGCAGAATCCTGCCCCCACAAGGTTGCACGGGGCTCTCATCCTCCCTGGCCCCTGGTGGGCATTGTCACCACTGCCTTGGCTGCAAGGTCGGTCATTCAGAGTCATTCCCTCAACAGAAGCCCTTGACCTTTGACCTCAGCCCCGTGCTCCTGCCCTCATGCCACATCCCTATTTCTTCTACTAAGTTTCCTCAGGGGGATGGGGGTCCGCTCCTGTCAGCTAACCACAGTCAGAGCCACCTGGAGCCAATAGAGAAGCTCTTCTAACAGTGAACCCCAGAAGGGATAGGGTTCAGGCTTAATTCTCTTCTCCCAGGAGCTTCCTGTGGGAAAGCATCCTCCTTGTTTTTTTTTTTACGAAGACAAACACAAGCCACCCTTTCCCATAGGAAATGAGCATCTACTGACTCCCAGCTAAGAGGGGCCCTCAGGAATTCCTCCCAGAGCAAAGAGGTAACTTGCTGTCTCCACCGTTAGAACTAGAAGAAATCAGGAGCTTTTGTTTGTTGCTCCTCAGGTCCCCGCCCTACACCCCTTAATTTAAAAAGAAATGTCCTCCTTTCCAGACTCGCTGATACATGGGGATAATGCAGTTATGAAAAGGGAGTCAGGCAAGGCCCCCCCCCCAAAGAAAGAGGCGCTCTGATGGTGGGCGTGCAGGTTGGGGGATGTCTGAGTAGGAGGCACTGCACCCCTGACGTGAGCGCAGCCCACGGAAGTCCAATCCCTGCCCAGGAAGACAGAGGGGTCCAGAGGATCGTGACGACACAGCTAAGCACACAGACGATGGCCAGTGAGGCCGCTCTGAACCTGTCCTCAAAGAGCAGCGCTGAGGAGGGTCTGGTGGAAGGAGCCCTTGTTCTGTGGAATTCCAGGGGGCTGGCTTCATGCCACTGACTTTTGCCTGGAGGTTTGCCCTCAACCTTTCAAATGGGACGTATTCTCAGCGGTAAGTATGTTCTCTGTGAGAACTTGATTTTTGATTTCATTTTTAGTCAAACCTAAAAAAAAAAGAGTATAATAAACATGTCTGGATCATAGAAATACATACTGAGATTTCAGGCCCACATGTGTGTTCACTGCCCGGTGACGACAAACAGCACCATTTTAGTCGTCGTGGGTGATGAGAAAAGAAGCCGGCTGGGCGCCGCGGCTGGCTGGCCTCCCCGCTGCCTGGCCTCTCCGTGCAATCCCCCTCCTCTGTCTGCCACACCCTCCCAGAGAGCTCATCCAGTCCTGGGCTTCACACCCCATCAAACGTGCATGACTCCCACGTTCGTACCTCCGGTCCCCACTTCCCAATCATCCCCAGACCTGAGTGCGTCCAACTGCACGCTTGCTGTACACGGGCATCTCGTCAGAGCCCGGAAGGACTCCTGGCTCTCTCCTTACGACCTCTCGTCACCCCATCGTCCTCACCTCCACACCTGGCCTCTTCACCACCACTGTTTCTCAGCCCAAACCCTGACAGTCAGCCTTTATTCCTCTTTGCCTCTCAAAAGGGACATGTTCTCAGGGGTGATCACTTGTCAGTGGCCAATAAACCGGCAAGGCCTATCAACTCAGTCTCCAAAACACTTAAATCCATCTGCTTAACTCGGCCCCCACCACCCCCATCCAAGCCACCATCACTTCCTGCCTGGACTACAGTGACAGCCCCTGCTTGGGCGCTCTGCTTCCACCCCTGCCGCCCCCAGGATCGTTCCCACGAAAGCCAGAGGGATCCTTACAAAACGTAAGTCAGACCATACGTGAGTTAAAAACCTGCCCATGACTTTTTTCATACTGAAAAGCCACACTCCGTACACTGGCTCACAAAGCCCTTCCTGACCTGGCCCCTGCTTCTCCTGTACCCACGCCCCCGTCACCTCTTCCCTTCTGTCACCCTCGCCTTCCTGAGCTCCTCACATGTGCCAGCGCCTTCTCATTTTAGGTCTTTTCAGCCACTCTTTCCCTGGTTATCACCTGCGGCTTTCTTCAACCAGCCCTAGTCCTTCTCTAATCTATCGCCTTAGTCTATTTTCAATACAGCACTTGTCGCCAGCTAAGGACACTTGTTGAGAAGTGTATGCACTTCCTGTCTTTCTCTTCTCACATGAATATAAGATGCGTGAGGACAGGGGCCTACTCTGCTTTTGGGTCTTAGTCATTGCCAGGTCTCTAGACCCCCAGTGTGACTGACACCAGAAACGTTTGTAGGATTAATTGATTAATTGTGGGTTACAAATTTAACACCGTACACGCAGTGTCAAGAAAAGAAACAGCATTTTATTTCCCAAAACTGTTCAGAGCCCCACCTCACTGGGTGTAGGGGGGCTGAGGCGGTAGAAAAACCTGAATTTGCAAATTGATGGTGCTTGGGCCTCTTCTGGTTTCACTAGTTCCTTTTGGATGACTCTGTGTCTTTGGGACAGATACTCAAACTGTGAGCCGCCTCCTCAGCCCGGCTCCCCTCCAGGAGGCTCCCAGGCGTGCCCCTGAGGGGGTAGCCGTGGTCTCGGGCACAGGCAGAGAGGCAGGTTCAGACCACGTGGTACCTTCGGGGTCCTGGCAGGTCTCGTGGCCGGCCTGGGCTGCTTCCGGGACGGGTGACTGCAGAACTGTGCCTGGGCCCTTCCGGTCTCCGAGGGTGACAGCGCCTCCAGCTGCAAATGTCCACACTGTGGCAGGCTCTTTCTCCTGACCACAGGCCCTGCCCATCTTCCTGCTCTCTCAGCTCCAGCCACGGGGACTCTGGGACCTGCACGCTCCCGCAAGCCGGGAGAGAGCTGCCGGAGCTGGGGTGCGGGGCTCTATTTGCAGCCCCGAGGCTGCCCAGGGCTGCCGGCTCTTCTCCTGGAGGCTTGTGCACCACCATGCGGTGGGGATCCCTGGGACATTCCCATCAGGGCATTTCTACAACGTTCTCACCCCCAGCAGGGAAGCTGCCGACATGCCCACCTGGCCTCTCTGCCCTGCCCTACATTTGTCTCCCTTTTTCTTTGGCCAACAGTCCACTAGGGTCCAGAAGAGGTGGGCTCTCCATTCCCTCATCCTGTCTGACCAGAACTTTCCCTGCATCTGAACCTCCTGCCACCCACGCCATCCATGGAGCTAGGCTGGGGAAGGCGATTTCCTGGAGAAGAACAAAAGACATATCCATTTATTATTTTCAAAATATTATCCCCATTACAAACACAAGGATGTGTTCACACCATGTGAAGTCCCAATGATGAGAGAACACACCATATGGAGGAGGATTTCCCAGTTGCTCATTCAAGCAGAGAAACGCGGGGGAGCCTTGAGTCACCACATGCAGCCCAGCAGCGTAGGAATGCCGCATTCCACAGGATGGGAGCCAAGGTCCCATTGCAAGCTGTGATTTCATCTCAGCAAAACACCAGCTGTCACATGGCATTACAGTTGGAAGAAGAAATGGCTGCGTGAATGTCGGCTGCTTAGCCCAGAGCCTGGCATTCCTAGGAGTAGCGAGGTTTCCTTAAAGTTTCACTCTTATTCCTGTTTATGACTCCCTCTCTGTGCTAAGTACCTGACAGACATCATTTTGTTTACTCTTCACAAAAACGTCAGCAGAGAGGAATTAGCATCTCCATTTTGCAGCTGATGAAACTGAGTCTTAGCGAGATGAAGTACTTGCTGGTGGTCATAGAGCGGGTCGGCGGGAACGTCCCCAACTGACCTGGCTGCAGAGCCTGTGTCTGTGTTCCCCTCCAGCTGCCCCCCAGCCCTGAGCCTAGCATTGGGCTCTCTAGATGAAGGCTCTGGGCACACCGTGCTGTCTGAAACTGGCCGATCCCCTCTTCGGAGCCTTCCCACCACCATCCCCCAGCACCCCACCTGGGCAGCGTGATTGTCCTCACCTGGAGTGTTTCTGTCCTTCATGCCTGATTACTTGCTTGTTCCTTTCTTTTCCAAGTGGCCACTTGAAGGAGCGGAAATCAGGGCATCTGCCAGGCAGCCCCAGGAGGCTCCCCTCTCCACCGGCCTGCGGGCGGGGGCCTGTCTGGACTGCGTGATTAAAAAGCCAGTTCTTTGTTCGACCAGATCCGTGCCTTCCGCCAATGTCCCGCGCACCCTGCAGGGAAGAGCTGCCGCCAGGGCTCACCTTGGAGGGACCAGCCCTGACTAGAAATGAGGTCGAACTGATGGGTCGGGGTGTGGAGGGGGCCCATGGCCATGCAGATGGGGTGTGAGTGATGCCAGGGAGAGGTGGGCCACTGTGGCTGAGAGCACGGCCCCAAGTCCTGCTTGGCCACTGGCTCGCTGAGTGACACTGGGTCAATCCCACCCCCTCTTAGGCCTGTAAAATGAGACGGTCGGTCTAAACTGGGCGGCAAACTCACAAGCCTGCAGGGTGGAGCAGGTGAATGAGTGAAGCACCAACTCAAAGGCAACAGGATTTCTGCCGAGAGGCAGTGGGGTCTTCCTGCTTGGGAGGCAGAGATCAGTAGTTAGTGGGAAACGGTACAAAACTGGAGACTGCATGCTCTAGCGGAAGTATTCAAACTGAAAGGGGAAATGGAAAGTTCAAGCTCATCAAACAAAATATGCTGTGGGCCAAGTTTCACCAGCAGGCTGCCGGCTACTGACTTCTGGTCTATGTGATTCTAGGTTACCTTGTGGTCAGGTGAGTAGCAAAGGACTCTACCTATCATTGACCTGCCAGAATTATGTAGTAGAAAGGGCCAAGGCTTTGGAGGCAGACATATCTGGATTCAAAGTTTGCTCTGCCTCTTACTGACTCCTGCAGATATTGTCTCTCCATGCCTCAGTTTCCTCATCTGTAATATGGGGTTAATAACAGAAGTACCTGCCTCACATCACTGTTGAGAAGACTAAATGAGATTACTGTATCTAAAGTGCCTGACATGCAGTAAGCCCACACAGAGGGTAGCTATGATTATTTGAATTAGGGACAAGTCTCAACAGGGCTGAGTGAACTCAGACCCCTAATCTAATAGAGTTCATCATCTCAATCTGATGAATTCAGAAAATTTTATTCTTTGCCATAAAACTATTAGATTAAGTGGGAAACTAAATGTGATTTAATTTGTGAGCTATAATTTTTTGGCAAGTAAATGAATTCCCAAAGTAAAGGAGAAAATGCCTTTGTCAGATGAAGTGACAGTGGCTCGATGGAAATTTATTATAGATGATTAATAAACAGAGAAACCAACAAGACTGAGCTTCCTCCAAAAGAGCCCTCAGATTGCTTTATCCCATGCTCTTGGCACATTTTAGCCAAAAGAGGCCAGAACCAAAAAAAGGGAGAGAGAAATTAACATTTACTGAGTGAAGCTCTGATGAAGTCAGATGGCCTTCTGGTCCTAATGCTACTACTACCAGCTTGACCTTGGATGAGTCATTTAACTTCTGGGCCTCAGTTGCCTCACCTGCAAAGTGGGAATATTAACGGGGAAGAGAGGGCTAAGAGGAGTAAAGATAATGTTTGTGAAGTGCTTAACACCTAGTAGATACTCAGTAAACGGTGGCTCTTGTGGTTTCTCTTGAACCCCCTTCAAAAGAGGCTCACTGCTGTCAGTGGAAGGAACTGGCCAGCCTCTTACTGATAACACTTCCCCTCCCAGAGGGTTTGACTCTCATAAAAACATAGTTTGGTTCTATTCCGTTGAGTTCCAACCACTCCCTTCATTCTTCTTAAGACCATTACTGTTAAAACACCCAATTTGCCCAAAATACATAGTTGCAAATTAATTCTATTAAAGAGGTATATTAAATGATCTGCATTGTCCGATTAATGCCAGAAGCCCTTGAGTCCCAGCTCACGAAAGAGTCTTGGTGGAAAACCCGTCTTCTCTGATCCAATCCAACCTTATTTGTCCTGTTGTAGCTTGGAAATGGAGACGAAGTTGCTGCGGTCACTTGGCCTCAGATGAGACTCTTAGGGAAGAGAGTTGCTGAAAATATCCCATTGTCAGGCAGAATGGCACGCTTGTAAAGACTGGCATACAACGAAGACTGGACACCCTTGGTTAATGAGCGTGTTTCAGCTCCCATGAGTCCTGTAGGTCTTGCTTCTGAGGGACTGGCTGAAGGAAAAACCAGATGAGCTGCAGCTGTGACCTGTCCCCTCGTTTGGTCTTCATAAGGTGGCACAGGTTTCCTTGGAGGTCCATAGAGTCTGGTACGGTCTCCCAAGCACCACCTCAGTCCTCCACTCATTTGCGCGTTCCATCCCCCCAGGGAGATGGGTAGACAGCTCCATTTTACAGATAAGGCAAAACAGAGGTCCAGAGAGGTTTAATAACGTGTCCAAGGTCACCCAACTAGTAAGAGGCATGCTCACTGCAAACAATCATGGAATCTATGCATTTGCAGATTTTGGCCCATTCCACCCTTGGGAATCTCAGAATGTTCTGTTCACATCCTGGAACCAGTAGGATTCCGTGAGGGAAGGAAAACTGAATTTATTCCTGGCTCTTCTCCAAGCCAATAATCAGAACTGGCCAAATCTGGATTGGAGTCTCTCTGCCCTCTCTGCTGCTGTCAGAGCTGTCACCCGGGGCTGGAGTGTGGGGTAGCAGGAGTCTATATGGACCGTGGTTGAGGGCACAGTCCCTGGGGTCAGACAACCTGGGGTCATGTTCCGGCTCTGCCTCTTACTAGCCGTAGACCTTGGGCAAGGAGCTTTACTTCTCTAGGCTTTAACATGAGAATAAAAACAGTAACCGATAACTTTTATTGAGTGCTTACCATGTGCCCGGCATTGCTTTAAGCTCTCTCCTTGCATTCTTTATTTCGTCATCTCAACAACCCTGTGAGGTAGAATGTGCCACTGTCCACATTTTACAGACGAGGAAACACTAGTAATGCAACTTCAAAAACCCTGAGGCTTTGGGGAAAATATACCCATGCAAGGGTTCAGCTCAGTGCTCCTCAGTGGCCTTCACCTAGGCCAGGGGTCAGGAGACTTTTTCTGTAAAGGGCCAGATGGTAAATGTTTTAGGCTTTCAGGACTATTCAGTCTCTTTCATGACCCTTCAACTCTGCCGTTGTAGCACAAACACAGCCAGAGACAATGTGTAAATGGCTGGTGTGGTTGTGTTCTAGTAGATTTTTTACAAAAACAGGCAGTGGGCTGCAGTTGTCTGACTCCTGACCTAGGCGAATGGCTTCTCCTCCTCCTTGTAAGGGCCAGTCCTGCTAAACTTCCATCTGTCCCTTCTTTTCCTGGCTTTTTTCTTCTAAGTGCCTGAGCCCCACTTGCTGGAGAGGCTACCACAATGACATAACAAAAGAAGATGAGGATACTGGGTAATGAAGTGGGCAGGGGGGAGTGAGTGTAAGCCAGAGAAGCTTGCTGGTCTCTATCAACCAGTGAAGTGGCAGGGTCCCAGCAGGGGCAGTATTTTGGTCAAGCTGGTAGGAAAACTGGTCCCACAGTTCTGAGGGGCAAGGAGGGAGACCTGCCTGGATGGGACCAAGGACCCAGCTTGTGACTGGGGAAAAGGAAACAGATCCAGATAGCAGGAAGCATTAGAGGCGACCCAGTCAGGAGGGCTGAGCTAAAGGGTCATCTCCAGCCCTTGGGGGGATGCAAATACAAAGGGAAATTGAGGCAGAAGTTCATTCAAGGAACTGGGCAAAGAAGATGGAGAAGAAGCTGTGGATGACTCTGGACCTTGTCTACTGGTAGAATAGGGCCACCAAGATCCTGGCCACCTGTGGCAGGGTGGGCTCAGGACCACTAAAGAGCTGGGCCTACAGCTGAGCCCAGATGGGGAAGTCAGTTAAACCTCCAGGGAGAGCAGCCAGGGCCGCCTGCTCCAGCCGGTTTCTGTAACCCCCTCTAGGAATCCCTGCATAAAAAAGAGAAAGTCACAATTTAGCCCTTGCTGAGCCCACTGGGTAGCTCAAGAAAGACCTGCTGCTTAATCAAATCCGTTCAATTCAATAGACACTAATTAAACATGTACTATGAGCCAAACCCTGGGGATACAGAGACAGGACATATCCTCAAAGCTGTCACAGTTTACAAGCGAGATAAGTACATGCGCAACTTTTTATAATACAAGACAAAATGTGCACAGAAGCATAACCAAGCACGACTGGGACAGAGGATAATTCTGAATAGGGGAAGGCCTTTCCAAAGAGTTCGTTAGCAAAATATGAAGAATAATCATTTCTATACTCTTACTATAAGGACCTATTGGTTCCCCACAAGTTTTCATAAGAATGGAGATCTGCCACCCTGTCTTTCTAGAACTCATGTGAAATACTTAACATTTGAGGACTTGTTTTCCCCTGAGAAGCATTAAGATATCAGACTTCCCAGAAGAAGAGAGAAGCTTCTTAAAAACCAACATAAAAAAAAAAAAAAAAAAGTCTCATGCCCTCAAAGTCCCTCCTAGAGAATGGACTTCAAATAAATTGTGTATTTCTCTCACCAAATGATCTTAAAGAAAGCCTTTTCCTCTTAAAATTGTACTTAGTCTTAATGGAAGTTAGAAGTTTTAAAAGTTTAGAAGAAATGGTTGTCAGGAACCAAACTCTAGCTCTATAAACTGATTTTAAAAAACCCCAGGCTCACAAAGATAATAAAAAATGCATTTAATAGCATGTCAATATACAGCTTAAATGTATATTAAGTCTTCTTTTAGTCAGTGCATTACAGGGATAGAGAAGAGAAATATCATTTGTGAATGCACAGTCAAATGCTAAATAGAAGTGCTGATAAATCTTGGTGCTCTTAACACTATTAAAATTCCGTTTTATGAAACATAGCTCCAGGTGCAGTGTTCTGTGCCAGCGTGGGGAATCGTCTGGTCCAGTATGCAATCTACAGTTTTAAATTGAATTGTATACAAGTATTAACAAAAGAATAAAATTTATTATTCACAAAACTAAAGTGGTTGTCATAAAGCTTACAAGAAAGTACAGCCTAGGACTAATGAGTTGAAAAACTAGTTTTAAAAATAATAAAACTTACTGGACAGTCCTGGAAAATGATATTATAAAACAAAGAAAACAGTTGGCACAGTTTAACCACCTAATTTCTAAGTGCACTTTGTAATGGTCCTTGCAAGCTGCCACTTTTCCCAGGATAATGACAAAAAGCTTCAGTCAAGTGTCACTGGCTTATGGTGACGGGGTTTTTTATTGCATTGCCAAGAGTGGATTTTAAGAAAAAACACTACAAAGGTTTCAAAAACCCTATTTATTCTCTATCATCAAAAATAGCAACAGGGGGACTTATACAACTTTTCTGTGAGTACCCACCAGTCTATTTTTTTTTTCTTAAAAAAAATAGAAGTTAGTTAAAGAAAAATGATTTGGTTTTTAAAAAATAATGTAAGGAAACACTTAATCAGATAGCCCAAGGAGTCATCAGAAATGTGTAGCAAGAAAGCTTCATTTTGGCCCTCTCCGGCCTTTGCACGTCTTTTACTAAACTAGAAAGAGAATGTACAGTACCAATATGTTCCCCAACCTGCCTGGATCGAATTGTTTTGTTTTGAAACCCATTATTGCTAAACCAGAGTGTTGACACTGAGAGCCGAGGAGTCCGCTCATAGAGGATAAAATTGAGAGGCTGCTTCTGAGGACTGGATCTCCACCTGGGCCATTTTGAACTGGGTGCACTGCAGCCACTTGCGCAGGGCCGCCAGGCTGGCACTGCTCTGGGTGGAGCCCGGCAGCGTCCTGAGGCTGTGGTGGTCCACGTTGTTCTGAATGGCCTGGAGGCGAAGCTGGAGTCCCGCAGATAAGTGCTGTAAGAAAGGGCAAGACGGTAGTTTAGTTTCTTTCCTGCTCGGGTTCCCGGTCAACCCAGGGAGTGCCGGCCTGGACTTCTTCTGCAGGCGGAACTTACACGTGGCACGGGGGCTGTCTGGCCTGAAAAAGGCCAACTCTCAAATTTTGGGAGGGCTCAGGACAGAGGGCGTGGGCCGGTGCCATGTCCTTAGAGCCCACCTGGCCCAAATCCATCCAAATAATGCCCCTCCCATCTCGACTCATTCATTGCAACACCAGTGCAGGGGCTGACACTTAGACTTGTCCCCCAAGAGCTGTTTGCTATGTGGGCCTGGTGTCGCGGGCTCTGCTGCCGGGCTCCCTGGGTTCAGATCCTCGGTCCCCCGTAAACAACTTGGGGAACAAGGTTTTTCGGTCTGTGTTTGGATTGCCTCATGGGCAAAGTGGGGATAGTAACACTCACCTGACGGGGTTATTGTAAGGATAAGTGAGTTAACAGAGGGGTCAGAACAGAAGCCGGCACATAGGAAGTGCTCAGGACATTTTCATCATGATTATAGTCTCTCTGTTCTCACGTTCATGCACACGAAGGAGCTAGGTTGTAAGCTTTTCTTATTCTTCTTAGCTTTTCATGAAGTTCTGTTGGCCTCCACTTAGCACTCTGGGCAATGTCAAATTGCCACAGATGACCGCCAAGCAGGGGGAGGGCAGTTTGGAATGCCTCGGGGTGAAAGTCCAAGCAGTTTTCACCATAGAGGCTAGTGGTGCAATGAGGTTTCCAGCAGAGCCATTGGCCCTACCGGTGGCCACAAACAGCAGTTAGGCCATGAACCAGTAGTCAAAGCCTGGGGGCACTGCTGACAGCTGTATATCTCTCTTGGTATCCCTTGAAGTCACCTCCCTTCCTTCCACAAGCATCCCTCCCCAACTCTGGGAGGAAATCCAGCAACAAGGCTTCCATCTTCTCCCCCTCCTCCCTGATACTCCCAGTGCCTTAGACGGGACCCAGTTTGGGATGGAGTGGGTGGTGAGCTTTGCCATCTTAATGTTAAGCCCCAGTAACTAGATTTATAGCCATGGAGTATGTCTGGCCCTGCAGTGACAATGAGTCACTCAAGGCGGGGCCTGGCAGTGAGAAATACATTCTGTCTTCCCCTCCCTGGCTGTGGGACCCTGTCCAAGTTACTCTTCCTTCTGAGCCTATGTTTCCTCTTATATAGAATGAGGGGGGGGAGTGGGCAGGTCCCTTCTAGTTCAATTCTGTCATTCACTGAATGTTATCCTCTCTTAATAGAATTCTTCCCATCACAAAAATTCAGTCCTAGTGGCCAGGAAATAGCACTGGACATGTCTGGGACCGGATCCCATGGGTGTCCTCTGAAGGTAGAGTAGCTTTTCAGCCTGTATTCTAGTCAGTAGCGGAGCCTCGCCCAGACTCTGGGATCCTCCCCCTTCAATCAACGATGAGTAGTAGGACAGCGGCTCCTGCTGTCACCTCGGCCCACAGGCCCCCTACCTGTCCCGCAGGGTCTCCTGCGTTATCAGCCCCCAGAGACCAGGAGGAGGTAACGAGCGGAGCATTGTGGAGCCCTGTGAATGTTACGAGCTTCTCTGGAGGGAACTGAGCTTCCAGTACACCCGGGGGTGGCTTACCTTGATATTTGACTGAATCATTGGCAACCACATAGGTATCAGCTGTATGGAGAAACACAGAAGGCCCATTACTACTGTTCCCCATTCTCCCACATAAGCTCCGCTTACTGCCTGGCAAAGCAAGGCACACGGAATCCCTTTAACATCACAAAAGGATGTGGGCCTCCACTGCAGAGTTCCCCGCTATCAGACAAACGTCTCTCTGAGGCCAAACCCTGCTGAGCTGGTGGCATTTGGAGGTTAATAAGCGCCCC
This sequence comes from Balaenoptera physalus, assembly GCF_965194825.1. Lineage (NCBI taxonomy): Eukaryota > Metazoa > Chordata > Mammalia > Artiodactyla > Balaenopteridae > Balaenoptera > Balaenoptera physalus. Next base: position 11,111,055 of record NC_138883.1, read on the forward strand.
ATGAGTGCCTGAAACACACACTGTAAATGACTGATTGTCTCTTGAAAGCTACCAAGCATGGGAAATTAAATGTGTATTTATTTAATTAAATCCTCCCTTTCTAGAAATAGAATTTCCTCCACGGGATCTTTAGAACTGAGTCTCCAAGTAGCATGGCGAAGCTATCTGCCTGTGGTCGTTAAGAAAAGATCACTGGGAAGCGGTTAAAATGCTTAAGTGATGGACAAAGACAAGCCCTGAAGTTGCCTGGCTGTGATTTGGAAGACGGGACACAGCAGGAGTGAGTGCAGGCCGGGGTTTCAGCAGTGTGGGTGCACGGGCAGGCGAGCAGCGGGTCCCTGCTCCAGCCGGGAGCAAGGCTCTCAAATCCTGGGCATCTGGGGAGCCCTGCCCCTCCGCTGCCTCTGATTTGCCCTGAGACCCTTCCTAGGAGGTCACAGGTGCCCCGCCCGAGCTCCCCCAGCAGCGGCTCTCCTCTGTCCACTTTGGTCTCTCGCCACACTTCAGCCCTTCCTAACGCAAGTGTTGACTTGCGTTCGTGGCCTCATAAATCCGCAAGTCAGGGACAGAATACATTTCCCAAAGTGTATTCCACACAACTCTAGTTGGGTGGGATTTAAATGGGGAAGGAGGGCTATGATCTAATAACTCTGGAAATGTTAGTTTCTTTCAGGACTGCTCAGATCTTTAATATGCTCAAATGCATCATATCATTTCACTCCATGCTCTTTCTGACCCGACTCCAATAGAGTAGAGTTGATATGGATTGCATTGTGTCCTCTCATATAGCCGTTGTAGTCCTTGCCCACACAGCCTCAGATGTGACCTTATTTGGAAATGGGGTCATTGAAGATGTAGCGAGTTAAGATGAGGCCACTCTGGAGTAGGGGGGACCCCTAATCCAATATGACTGGTGTTCTTATAGAAAGGGGGAAATTTGGACACAGATAGATACACAGGGAGAGTGGCACATGAAGGTGAAGCAGAGATCTACAAGCCAAGGAACGCCAAAGATGGCCAGCAAACCCCCAGGAGCCAGGGGAGAGGCTGGGACAGATGCTCCCTCACAGCCTCAGAAGGAATCAATTCTGCCATCACCTTGGTCTCATAACTTCTTGCCTCCAGAACCATGAGACAATACATTTCTGTTGCTTCAGTCACCCAATTTGCAGTGCTCAGCAGCCTAGCAAACTAACACAAGGGCACTCAAGGAAGCAAAGCCCAGAGGTGGGAGCGTGCAGAGAGGTGAGGAAGCAGTGGAGGTTCACGTGATGCTGAAGGGTGAGGTTCTTAGCATAGGGTCATGAAAAACAAGTTTAGAAAAGCAGAGCAAGGCCTCTCCCCATCTACCCACAGATGATCTAGGATGCCACATAAGGAGATATGGGTTTTATTCCAAATTCAGTGTGCTTTCTGATGAGGGAAGCCCCATTCACCGTGAGGAGAACGGTGCTCCAGCAAGGTCACTGTGGCAGCAGTCTGGACACTAGGATGTGGAAGGACATGGAGAACGGAGGCAGGGTCCCAGTGTGGAGGCTGCCTTCATGGTCCAGATAAGACCAGGGACGGCTTCCGGGATGGAGAAGGTTGCTGCCTGCAGTGCCAACCTGTGAGGGTCTGAGGACTAGTTTGCTCTTTGGATAGGGGAAAAGGTTAAAAGTGAGCCTGGGATTTGTTCACAGCAATGCAATGACCAAAGCGAGAGGATCAGGAGGAGAGCCTGCTGGGACGGGGGATAGCATATAAATAAACTCTCTGTTCACTAGTCACGGCCATAGCTGCTAGTCTCATTTAATTCATCAAATCATTAAAAAAACAACTTGGTGAGGTGATGATAAATTATATTTCCTCTCTATTCTTTTTTTCCCAAGGCTAAATCTGGCGGCTGTTCTGCTTTCAACGTTCTATAGATACAAACAATTTGCTAATTTGACTTCCATTGATGTTTATTCCTAAACACAGTGTTTCTATCACAGCCATTTAATACTCTGTCGCTAACATGACTATTGTGTTTGGAAATGGAGGATGGTGTGTCCCAGAAGATGTGATGGGACTGAAACTCAATCAGAAAATGACACCCTTTCATGCCTCCCCTGCCACCCACCTTCATAATAAAACTGTGGGATTACGAAGGTTGGTGGCAGATAAGGGTGTACTCTCTGGCGTTTAAGAGGACCGGCTCATCTGGATATTCTGAATGGAAAAAATAAGTTAGTCTAACCGCCTTCTCCCTACTGTCTGCAGGGCAAAAACAAGCCCTGAGGGGTCCTAACGCCTACAGACTTTTGTTGTCCTTTGACCCATTTAATATGGAAGCAGGCCCCTATGCCTCTTGATGTTTGGGAAATACCTGAACTAACCTCTTGTTAAGAATCCTGAGGGACGGAGGAGGGTTGAGACCAGGGAACACTGAGTACTCTGCCCCTGGGTGGACACCTTTCCCAGGGTTGCCCCAGGGGCTAAGGGCCTTTATGAGGCAATCAAGGGGAACACTGAGGCTGATTTTAGAAGTGCTTTTGTTATTTCCCTATTGATGTAACACAAGACCATAAGATTCTAAATATACCTGCAAGGGGCCTTCAGGTTTGTGATTTACAAACCTGACTGAAGGCATCAGGTTAAAGTTCATTGCGAAGGACAGCACTATACAATCCAGCAGTCATCCTATTTCCGGAATGCTAATTTGACTTTTTTGAATAATGTTCATTTCAGTACCCTTTTGCTAGTGGCTCCTACAAAGCTGTCAGTAAGAATTAGATGTAATTTATTCTGGGCACTGTAATGTTATAATAAAATTGGTTGGTTTTTTTCTTCTCCAAAAACAATATCCAGAAAACTAAAGGACATTTAAAAAAATATGTTGTTTTTCATCAAAATCAAAGGGATACTTTTCCTCTTATCTCGGTTTATGTTATGGGATAAATTGAAGACTTCCTGCTCAGTTGGACTATATTCATTTCACTCCATGTTTTTTCCAGCCCTCAAAATAAAATTAGTCATGAAACTTTCTCTTTCACCCAAGATGGAGTAACAAAGACCAGATTTACAATCCTGCCTAAAACAAAACTAAAATTCCAGATGAAGGGTAATGAAACAATGATTTTCAGACATTAAGCATCAGCAATGCAGGACAGTGATCGCTGAGGGAGAGGAAACAGACAAGGTGACCCCTACAGTTATCCTAGCTCACTGCCTAGAAAGTGTTTTCAGGCAGTAGCACAGGGAGAAGGAACCCAGGTACAGTCTGGTGGTCTTCCTGAGGTAAGGAGATGGAGCTGGGAGTCCAGGGAGGCCAAGGGAGCTAGAGTTTGTAAGGCAGAGTAGTGGAAAGGAGAGAGCTATGTATAGAGAGAGAGAGCGCTAACTCTCTGAAGATCTGTAAAGGGTTCCCCTTGAGTCTTCAGCTCAATACTGACCAGTATACACATGTGAGAAAATTATCCAAGGCTGAAGAAAAAATAACCTAAAAAGATTAGAGGGAAAAATCCCTGGTAATCACATAACAATAGTTTGTGTTTCCACTAGTTACAGTAGAAAAATCTTGCAAATCATAGAACACCAAGTAGAGTACTCAGAAGGCTATTACCTTACCAGTGAAGAAATAGTAGCCCTAGACAAACTGCTGCTCCGATCCTACCTAACAAAGCTTAACACCAAGTTTCAAAGGCATAAAACTGTTTCTAAGTAATTTAACTATGTCATAGAATACAGCTCAAGAATGCTTGTAGGAATAAAAAATATCTAGCACCCAAAAAAGTCAAATTCAAACTGTCAAGAATCCAATAAAAAATTACCAGGCATGCTAAGAAGCAGGAAAATGTGATCCATAACAAGAAGAAAAATCAAGTAACTAGAAAAGACCCCCAAATGATACAGAGAACAGAACTGGTAAACAAGGACATTAAAACAGTTATTATAACTATATTCAATATGGTCAAGAAGGTAGAGGAAATACTGAGTATGTTAAATAGAGGTATGCAAGAAAATTTTAAAGAAACAATAGCTGATACTTTTCCAGATATAATGAAAACTATAAATTCACAGATCCAAGAAAGCCAACAAACTCAAGCACAAGAAACATGACGAAAACTACACCAAGGCATATCATCATCAAATTGCTTAGCAACAATGGTAAAGAAAAAAATCTTCAAAGCAGTCTGAGAAAAAAGACGTATCATATACAGAAGAAAAGAAATAAGAATGACAAAGATTTCTTCTCAGAAATAATGGAAGCAAAAAGACAGTGGATGAATAGCATCTTTAAAATACTAGGGGGAAAAAAATTTTTGAACCTAGAATTCAATAACCACTGAAAATAGCTTTCAAATATGAAGGCAAAGTAAAGACTTTCTCAGACATACAAAAGCTGAAGGAATTAAGCTTCAGCAGACCAACACAAGAAGCAGTAAAGAAAGTCCTTTGGGCAGAAGGAAGATGGAAGTTTAATTCTATAGAAAGGAATGAAGAAAACTGAAAAATGTAAATATGGCAATAATAGCAAATATAAATAAATATAAAACAAAATTTAAATTGCTTTGAGAGATAATTGTTTAAAGCAAAAAAATATTATGGTTTGGTTTATAACATATGTAGGAGTAAAATGGATGACAATCATAGCACAAAGTCTGGAAATGGAAGTATACTGTTGTACATTCTCATACTATACATGAAGTGGTATATTATTACTTGAAGGCAGATTGTGTTAAGTTAAAAATGTAAACTATAAACTCTTAAGTCAACCACTAAAACAACAACAGCTAAGACATATAGCTAATAAGATAACTGAAAAACACATTTAAATAACCCATGGGTCAAAGAAGAAGTCAAAAGGGAAATTAGAAAGTATTTTGAACTGAATGGAAATGAGAATATATCAAAATTCAGAGGAATACAGCCAAAGCAGTACTTAGGAGGAAATTCAGAAAACCAAACACTGACAGCTGAATAGAAAAAGGTTCTCAAATTAATGACCTCAGCTTCCACCTTAAGAATCTAGACCAAAAAGTGGAAATTGTATCCAAAATTTAATCACTAAAAACTCAATTAGTCAAAAAGAAGGTAGAAAAAGAGGGAATAAAGGACAAAGAATGGATGGGAAATAAAGAAAACAAACAGCAAGATATTTTAAGCCAAATAGTATCACAAAACACATTAAATGAAAATGGTTTAAAAATCCCAATTAAAAGGGATTGTCAGATTGGATTTTTAAAAAAGCCCAATACCCAACTACATTCTGCCTATAAGAAATATACTTTAAATATAAAGACACAAATAGGTTAAAAGGCTAGAAAAAGATATACCATACTAACACTAGTCAAAAGAAAGCTGGACTGCCTTTATTATTACCAAAGAATATTATCGAGGATAAAGAGAACCATTTCATAATTTCAATTCATTAAGAAGATATAACAATCCTAAACTTTTATGCACCTAATAAGAGTTTCATAATATGTGAAACAAAAACTGGTAGACCTGAAAAGATAAATTAGGGAGATATTTCAATACCCTTTTCAATAACTGACAGACTAAGTGGATAGAAAAAGAAGGAAGGACATGAAAAAATTGAACAATACTATCAACAAGCTTGAATCAACTGACATAGGAAACTATATTCAACAACAGCAGAAGACATATTCTTTTCTAGTACACACAGCATTTACCAAGATAGACAATATCCTAAACAAGACTCAATAAATTTAAAATGAGTCAAATTATACAAAGTATTGATATTTTCTCTGACCATAATGGGATTGGATTAAAAATCCATAACAGAAAATCTCTAGAAAAGCCTCAAATATTTGGAAACTAAATTATTGCCTCTAAATAAGGAATGGGTCAAAAAGGAAAGCAAAAGGGAAGATAGAAAGTATTCTGAACTGAACGAAAATGAGAACACAACTACCAAATTGTAGGAGGCTGCTAAACCAGTGCTTAGATGGAAATCTATAGCACTAATCACTTATGTTATAAAAGAAAAAAATCTCAAATCAGTGAATTCCACTTCCACCTTAAGAAACAAGAAAAAGAAGAGCAAATTAAATTGAAAGTCAACAGAAGAAAGAAAATAATAAAGAACAGAAATCAGTGAAACAAAAACTGCAGAAAAAATCTATGAAAACCAACCAAAAGCTGGTTATTGTTGTCATTGTTTTAAATCAAAAGCTCACTAAAATTGATAAACCTTTAACCAGATTGATCAGAAAAATAAAAGTGAGATCACAAATCACCATTATCAGGAATGAAAGAGGTGGCATAACTACTGATCCTACAAATATTAAAAGTATAATAAGGGAATATTATGAGTAACTTCATGCTAATAACATCAACTATTCTGATGAAATGGACAAATTCTTTGAAAGACACACTGTCAAAGATCACTCAAGAATAAGCAGATAACTTAAATAACCCTATATCTATTAAAGAAACTGAATCTGTAGTTTAACACCTTCCTGCAAAGAAAATTCCAAGCCCAAGCAGTTCCACTGGTGAATTTGACCAAATATTTAAGGAGAAAAAAAAATACCAAACATATACAAACTTTTCCAGAAATGGAAAAGAAAGGAATACTTCCTGACTTACTCTATAAGGCCACCATTACCCTGATACCAAAACCAAATATGGTTATTACAAGAAAAGAAAATTACAGTCCAATATCCCTCATAAACACTGATGCAAAAAAATTATTTTAAAGTGTTAGCAAATAGAATTCAGCAATACAGAAAAGAATAATACTTCAAGACCAAGTGGTTTGTCCCAGGAATATAAGGTTGGTTTAACATTCAAAAATCAATCCATGAAACTCACTGTTAATAGTCAAAAAAGAAAAATCAAATGACCATCTCAATAAATGTAGAAAAAGCATTTGACAAATCCTACATCTATTCCTGACAAAAATTCTTAGCAGACTAGGAATAGAAGAGACCCTTACTCAATCTGACAAAGGGTATCTATGAAAAACTAACAGCTAACATTTGTATTTAATGAATGCTTTCTTCCTAAGATCAGGAACAAGACAAGGTTTCCAACTCTCATGACTTCTATTCAACTTGTATTAGAGAATCTAGCCAGAGCAATGAGACAAGAAAAAGAAATTAAAAGTATAAAAATTCAAAAGAAAGAAAGAAAACTGCTTCTACTTGCACATGACATTATTGTCTACAGAGAAAATCTGATGAAAGCTACGAGAAAGCTACTAGAACTAATAAATGAGTTTAACAGATTGCAGGGTATAAAGGCATAAGTCAGTTATATTTCTAAATACTAACAATAAAATACCAAAAATTTAAATGTAAAAAACCATGTTATTTATAATACTATAAAATTACTATATACTTAGGGATAAATTTGACAAAATATTCTAGTCCTGTATATGGAAAACTATAAATATTGCTGAGAAAAATTAATGAAGACATAAATAAATAGAGTGATATACTCTGTTCATAGATTGGAAGACTCGATATTGTTAATATCTCAATTCTCCTTAAAGTGATGTATACATCAGTGCAACCCACATTCCCAGCAGGCTTTTCGTAGTAATTGACAAGTTGATTTTAAAACGTATCTAGAATGCAACGGACCTAAAATAGCCAAAACAACTTTGAAATAGGTGTAGAAATTTAGACGAGTAACACTACATGATTTCAAGGCATATTAGAAAGCTATAGTAACCTAGACAGCGTGGTACAAAGGTAGACAAACAGATCAATAGAAATGAATTGAGTATCCATTAATAGAACCATACATGAATGGTCAATTGATTTTTGACAAAAGTGCAAAAGCAATTCAATGGATAGAATTTTTAACAAATAATCCTAGAATAATTGGATAGCCACACACATAAAAAGTACCTCAATCCATACCACACACATCCACAAAAGTTAACTCAAAATGGATCATAGATATCAACTAACACCTAGAAGAAAACATATATAATACCTAGAAGAAAACACAAAGAAAACTCTTTGTGATCTTGGATTAGGCAAAGATTTTCTTAAATACAACATCAAAAGCATGATTCATAAAAGAAAAATTTGATAAATGGTATTTCATCAAAATTAAGACTTTCTGCTCTTCACAAGTCACTGTGAAAACAATGAGAAGACAAACACAGAAAAAAAATCTTTGCAAATGACATATCTGATAAAGGACTTGTATCTGAAAATTCAATAATAAGAAAAAAACCAACTTGAGTTTTTAAATGGGCAAATAATTTTAATAGACATTTTACCATGCAGATATATGGATAGCAAATAAGCACATGAAAAGATGTGTATCATTTGTCAACAAGAAAATGCAATTTTGCAGTACACAGTTCTTAGAACGACTAAAACTAAAGATTAACTACATTAAGTACTGACGAAGATGTGTAGGCACTGGAATGCGTACTGCTGGTGTGAATGTAACAGGGTACAATCACTTTGGAAAACAGTTTGCCAATTTCTTTAAAAGTTATACACATATCACACAGCCTAGCAATTCCACTCCTTGGTATTTATCCAACTCACATGAAAGCCTATAGCTACACAAAGATTTGTGTATGCATATTCATAACAGCTTTATTTGTAATAGCCTCAAACTTTTGGAAACAGCTCAGATGTCCATTAATTGATGAATGGATAAACGAAATGTGTTATATCCATATAATAGATACTACTCAGAAATAAAATAATCTACTGATACATGTAACATGGATTAATGGTAATATAATTATTCTGAGTGAAGGAAGGCAGAAAAAAAGCATAACTACTGTATGAATCTATTTATATGAAATTCTAGAAAATGCAAACTAAGCTATTATGACAGAAAGCAGATCAGTAGGTGCCTGGGGATGAGGAAGTGGGGTACAGGAAGCGGTGGAATAGAGACTAACAAGTGTGTATGAGAAAACTTTAGCTGGGGAGGACATTCATTATCTTGACTGTGGGGATGGATGGTTTCATGGGTATAATATGTGTGATGTGAAGATATCAAATTGTACATTTTACATATGTAAAGTTTACTGTGTATAAATTATACTTCAATAAAGCTGTAAAAAACAAAATCAGGTATGATCACCCAAGTGTCAGTCATGTAGTTTCTCTCATAGTGTTGACATTTGCTATTGACTGTCAAGCTAGATAAGCTATATCTATCCCATTTGAACCAACTACCTTGCAGTTTTCTGGTAACAGTCAAGTTTTCCCTAAAAATGTACTGCTTTTCTTCAGCACTGTGTGAGTTAACTTTACAAATGTCCTTTATTGAAGAGAGTCAAACCAAGGAGTGAAATAGGAAGTTATAAGGTTCTAAACTGATGCACTCTGTGGGGGGGGAGGGGGGAGGGGGGTGGTGATGGTGGCTGGGATAATGGAATATAGACTTGGAAGGCAAAGAAGGAAGTGGTACAAGAAGAGGAAGGACAAAGAATCAGTGAAACAGAGAGGTGGAATGATAGGAAGGAAAGGAAAAAGAATGGAAATAAAAAGAGAAAGTGAGTGAGCAACCACCTTTTCCTTTGTTCTTTTATCTTTTTATCACACTAGGATGTTTCTGATGTCCCTCGATAGATAACAAATACATGAATTACTTTCACACACTGTACAGTGATTTAGAATAGTAATATTAGAAACTAAATTAATTGATCTTAGAGAAAAGTATCAGCTACCAAGTCAAACAATGACAGAGTATTTTCCTTGGTTTTCTGGATATCTTGCAAGGTGAGGCTCCACCAAACAATTTCTATGACTCTAGGGTCATTTCCAGATCAACGTTTCTGGTAATATTTTAATTACTTATGTTGCATGCCATCATGGTGCGACATATTGAACCCAGCTAGAGTTGGTCACAGTGGTGGAGCAAGAGCAAAAATTATACTATAACTATTTGGTGAAGGCTTGTTATGTGAGCCCGATTCCTCCAGCCCCATCTTTGAATGTGAAAATTAAATCAGTTTTATTTTCCTCTTCAGAAGGTACATTCAAAATAAATCCACATTTGTTTTTAGAAGCAAGATACGGTCTATAGAAATCATAAGATTTTCCTACCTTGACAAAAATTGTTGAATTGCATTCTTGCAATGCCTCCATTAAACTAATCACATGGAGACACACCATTTCTACCATCTGAAACAACAAACAGGAAAATCAATTCCACTCAAGGTGATACGGAAACAGTCTGCAGCCACATGCCCTGTGCCCACGAGGACATTCTGCACAACAGCCAGGGGGGACCAGAGGTATTTATTCCTCTCTAAAACTTCAACCAGAAACTGAATTTTATAAGCTGCAGAGGTTTCGCAGTTGCCATGCCTTCCTCATCTAACTTGGGGCTGCCAATGAATTCAGGTATCAATCTCACTAATCTGCACCACACTGCGATTCACACCAGAGGATAAACAGTTTCTGCTTCCTTCATTTCCAACTGCAGAGCTCTTGGGTTTGGGTCTTTTCTCCATCTTGATCGATCCTTTCTCCAGTTTCTTCACTTGGAGCGGCTGTTTCATTTACTGCACCATCTGTGTTTGAGGCTTTATTCTCCGTGGAACAAGGCAGTCATATTTACGACAGTTCGAAAATACCATAGAAATGATATCCCTCATCAGAAATCCCTATGGCTAGGTTTTAAACACTCCAGGGGGGATTTTACCAGACTGGCTTATGTGACTTAACAAAATTTTCAGAATTTAAAATTAATTCAAATTCATTTGTAACACCATTTGTACAAGATTCACCAGTAATAAATTCATTTCCAACATTTGAATATTAAGAGAGGTTTGGAGGAGAGGTATTAATGGTATCAAAAAACTAGCGACAATAGAAGGAAACTCTGAATCTCTAGTTTAAATTTAAGGTCCCAGTTTCATCGTCCGTAAAAGAGCAGAATAGAATATTTGACCTCCAAGTGCTTCTTCAGTCCCAGACTCTATGATCTAATAAATGTAATTATCTATGCGCTGGTCAGAACTGTTGGTGCACCCTAAAGTTTTCACATAAATTTCCTTTAAGTTGAATTAAAACACCTCTTTCCATACAGAACTGCCTTATAATATCTGCTTCTCTAAAGAAAAGAAAGTGCTTCCCTAAAGGAAAAATATAATCCCCTTTCCAATTACAACAAAAAGAAAATGTTTCTTAGACTAATATTCAATCAGTCAAAACCATTCCAGAATGCATTTGTGAACAGTGCATTGTTGGGTTTCTGGGCACATTGGAATCATCATTATGGCATTCTTTCAGGCCCCTTGCCCTTCACAGATAAGAATTCTACTGATGAAGCCCCCATAACCAAGACACTGGATGCTGCTTTCCCAGCTGAGAATCTTCCACCAAAGTAGCAAACTAAACCAAAGGACTCCCTTGTAAATTCCTTCCATACACCCTCCAATCTTGACTCCACAGGACTAAGCTAAGCTTGTTCAATGAAGTGGGCTCATGCTATCCATACCTCAGATATTTTCCAACAAGGTGAGCCATCCACATTAAAATGGAACTGGATTTGAAGATTGAGGAGCCTAGGTCCTCAGAAGGCAACTCAAAATGGTGAGACTCTTTTCAGGTTTGGGCCCTAACTAGAATTAACACGTATAGTCAATCTGCTCTTAAACACCACAAAGAGATGACTTAACTGGCTATGGTTTTTCCAAATTGCCTTAGAATCCAAAAATAATATAAATCTCCCTCCTCACTCTCTGACTTTATAGCACAAGACAACTCTTAAAGGTAGAAGTTTCACATAAATTTCCTTTGGCACTAGGCAGAGAAAACAAAAACGGTTTTTACTGAATTTATTTGTCTGCATTGTTTTTCATCAAAATTATTATGCAGGTAGAACATCCAGGTTATAACGTAAAAATTCACCAATCCATTTATGTACTGTTACAACTGAGGTCTCTAAAGAAACATGTGATGTGAGGGCTGAGAGTGGTTTTTGAGATTCTGTCCAAGAGGGGAAACTCATTTGTGAACTCACCACTTTGTTATGGGCCATCAGCTGAAGGATGCTGGGTGTCACCCTACTCCAAAATTCTAGTGCTGTCAGTATCGCCGTGAAGCTGAATTCATTCTGACTTTGAACATTTGTAGCTACAGCACTTTGTTCACAATATACGGTCCAGAGCTGAGCAAAGATAAATGCGTGGAAAAGAGAACACATGTGCAACACGGAGGTCTGAAAAGGAAGAAAACAGGGAACCGTTACATTCTAGTGGGCTGTGGTGCTCCAAGGAGCCCTCCCCGCACGGCTTCGGCTTTCCAAGGAGCACAGCCAAAGTACATGTAATTCAAGTGATCCGAGGCTGGAGGAGTTGTTTCCAAGTTACAAACTCATGATTCATCACCTCCAAACAATCTGCTCTTCACTCAGTCAGTGGGAGTGCGCTTAGAGACCAAGCATCTTTTCAGAGAGAAGGCACCATAGTTTGCAGAATAAATCTACCCACCCCTTTGCCCTTTAATGAAACTGATGTTCCTATCCCTACACTAGATTACGAAGAACAATCATTCTACCATTTTAGGGTGTTTGCTCATCTGTAACATGGAGATAACAGTCCCCTCCTCAAAGAGTTGTAGTTAGGAGTAAATGAGGTGATATACATGAACGCACTGCCCAGCACTTAATAACTATACTACTACTAGTAGTGACAGCAGTAGCAGCAGCAGCAAAGATAGTATTCCTAACTAGCAGTACTGATAGTATTCCTAACTAGTAGTGAGTACTGATAGTATTCCTGACTAGTATAAGTGCTGATAGTATTCCTAACTTGTATAAGTGCTGATAGTATTCCTAACTAGTAGTAAGTACTGAGAGTATTCCTAACTAGTAATGAGTACTGCTTGAGTAAGCACCTATAATGTCCCAGACACTGTGGTAAAGACTTTTTATAGATCACCTCCATAATTCTCAAACCATTTCATCTATTTTACAGATGAAAACCTGGAGCTCAGAGAGGTTAAGTGACTTTTTCAATGTCACAGAATTATGAAGTGCCATCATTCGGAATCAAACACACATTGGGTTGAAATATTAGGAACTGACCGCCTAATTCCTTTTGCAAACATCGTTCAGGTCATTTGGATGGGTGTTCTATTTGATTTCAGGATAAATTTATTGCAGGTCAGCTTGCGCTGGCCTAAATCCCAGCTGTTCCCAAACCCACCGTGACCTCCTAGAGTCTGCCTAAGCTCTGTGAAGGGACCTTGGCTCCTCATAACTGATTAGTACCAGTGTGTCTAGTTTGCTTGTATAGGCTCATGATTGATGCTTGCCTTGGCTTGACTTTATTCTCTTAAGCACCTCATCTGTCTCTACAATTTATAAGTTCCTCTGTGTAAGTGATTCCAACATATACTTTAGTGAGCTCCCAACTGGCCTTATTTTCATTTTGTATCTTCATCTATCTCTAGAGATTTAAGTTGAAAGGCAGTGCATAAAAAATTAGAGTGTAAATTTTCCTCCTCTTCATATTTGGTTCTAAAAACCGATCACAGAATTTTTATTATATTTCTATCCTTGCACTGCTCTTCATTATTTTGAGACAGAAATGCCTAGGAAGCTAACTCTTGCTTGCCTCCATAATTTATCTTCATAAAAGTAAACCGAAAAACAATTTAAGGGGAAGAAAAGATAGGCTGGGAATTTGAACAACTTTAAATAAGGCATTAGCACAAAGTTGCTTTCCTAGCATCCACAGGAGGGCAAGTGATAAGATGCATTTTCTTCTCAGAAGAAACATAATTGGCTGATAAGGGTTTCCATTAGCAATTTTGATGCATATGGTTTTAATCTTGCAGAAATCACTTACCTTTGATTGCTCTGGAAATCCAATCAGGATAACAATAAGATGGTCTGCAATATGGGAACCTGCATCCAGAGGTATTGGCAGGCAGGGAAAGGAGGCATTTGGACACACTGCATTATGAGTGAGGGAACCCAGAAGCAGCCAGGACAGCAGCCGGATGTGAGAGACACACTCAATGAATTCTTTTGGTCTATTAGGGAGGAAGGAAGTGTTAGAGATGTTTTCGTGTTTTCGGTTTCGCTGGGAGCTTAACAAACGCTTACTGATGGAGGGGTTTAAAAGTGTGGTCTTGTAGGCAGTTACATGAAGTAAAACACCAAAGCAACAAAGTGAGAACAAAATGATAAATCTGTTTTTCTTGTTTTGCACTCTAATCCTGGATCTTAGCTTCTTGAGCAAAGAGCAGCCTTTGGCGACACAGGATTAAACATCATTCTTCCACAAACCTGGCTGCCATTCTGACTAGCTTCTCTTTCTAAACTCTTTCCTTTCTTCTCATTAGAAAGTTCTCGGATATCCCCACCAGAAGGGAAGGAATAGAAGAGGAGATAAAATACACAGCCACCCACATTCCTGTTCTCCAGTAATTTTCTCCCCCTGCCCCCCTTACACCCGACTCCAAACCTTTCCTCTAGCCGGGAAGCTGCCCATGCAAGATGGCAGGTCAAGCCTGCTCCAAGGTCCCAAGTAAACTAGCCCACGGGCACCTCTCTCTTCTCAGCCTCCCTTACGGGCAGGGTCAGGGGCTCACACCTCCTTGAACTCTATTTCATCTCTGATGTAGATTCTGTTCAAGCTATAATCTAAGCTCCCTGAAGGCAGAAGCTATGTTAAGTGCACAAATAAATACCTATCAATTTACTTAACTAGTGGATATTAAGAGTTAAAGTGATAGTTCTAAGCTCCAAGTTTTCATCATCCATCAGGATGACGGAGGTCTTTGTAGGAAGGCAACTTTTGTCAGCATGTCATGAAGTACTCGTGTTCAAAAAGGCTGCCGGGTCAGCAAATAAGTATGGAAATTGGTCTCAATTCCCATCTCCCTAACCAATCATATTCTATTCTCATAGATCTTCAATGCATTCAGTAGCTCTTACTGAGCCCCAGGACGCTCAGGGGCGTTTCCTGCCTCATGGCCCGAATAATAAGGGTCTTACCCTTGTTGCATTGCAGAAGGGGGATGATAGAGCCAAGGCAGATAGCGAATCACAGCTTTGTTATCTCTGTGGTTGCCCCGTGAGATTTCCATGGCTGCAATCTGAGCCAGCCCAACTTTGAGATGGCCACCAAAAGTATCTTCATGCAGAGGCTGGGAACATGTCTTCATGTGGCTCTACAAAACCAAGTGGTATTTTGTGACTTTGGCAGAGTGACTGGGGATGTTCCAGGGCACTCTTTAAGAAGATCAGGTTGTCATTTCCACACCTTCTATCACCACTCCCAAGCATACAACCCATTTAAACTTCTTCAGGGGCTTCCCATTGTTCTTAGGATAAAGGGGAAAAAAATTCCTTAGCATGGCCTAAACAACCTGGAATGATCTAGATACTGCAGATTTCTGCATCTTACCCCTTCATCCTTGTGGTCCAGCTACATTGGCTCTCCATGTTCCCTTCCATCACTGGCCTTTGCTTATGTTGTTCTCTCTGCCTGAAATACTGTTTCTGCCTCTCTTCGCCTAATTAACCCTATTCATTGTTCAGATTTTAGCTCAACTGTCACCCCCTCCAGGAAGCCTTCCCTGACCTACTCTAGGAGCCTTCCTAACCTCCCTGGTAGGTCATATCACCCTATTAGAAGCTCTCATGCTGCTGTCTACCTCTTCTTCATAGCAATTGTGAAAGTCACAATTTCACTTTAGTTTGTATGAAATTTTCATTTAAATTGGCCATCGCTGCCAGACTATAAATGAGGGCAGCCACTGTGTCTGTTTTTGCTGATCATCACATCCTTAAATGCCTAGAACAGTGTCAGGCATGTTATTGGTGCTCAATACATACTAGTTGAATTAATTCAGAAAAATTTCGTTGCTCAGTGTGGCTTAGTGGAAAGAGCACTGAACTGGGAGTTGAGACCTAGGTTCTAGACCCAGTTCTGTCCTAACAGTCACACGGCCTTAGCTAAGCCACTTGCCACTTGACCTTTCTGATCTGTTTCCTAATATGTAAAATCAGAGGGTTGGATTATGTCTACAGTCCCTAACCTTTTGGTCATCATGGATCCTTCTTATTATTTTTCTCTGTATTTTGGAAGTGGCTATAAAATTATTTAGGTAATATTGTTTCCTCTTCAGACATCAAAGTGGTTTCAGCGTGAGCAACCAGATTCAGCAATCAGTAACACGTGCGTGAGCAAACACTAGGGGAGCTTACTCAGAAATGACTGGATTTGGATATTGTGAGAAATCATCAATTTAAATTTTGATTCTACTCTCCACAGAGTATTTGCAAGTCTATCCCTATCCCAAGAAACACTTGGATCATCTGAGCAGAGTCTGGAAACTGAGTTGGGTGCTGAAGGGACCGTAGCTTTAGCTGATGAACTTCTGGGACGCCTAGATCCTATTTATCAAAAAGCCGCATTTAGTGCTGGGCTGCAATCTGGCTGCTCATCGGGCCATGTCTGGCTCCTCTTCCGCTCTTTGTCCGGGGCCTTCCTCAAATCTCTCGGACTATCAATCTTTTAGCTCCCTAGTCTTCTCGCGGCAGGGAAGTTGACTTGCATCAGCAATTCATTCCACCCTGCAAAGCAATCAACATCCTCAACAACCTCACTGGGATTTTATCCATATGCAAATTAAATGTTGTTCTGTCTTTAATTATCTTCTGGAAGGAGATAGCTTTAATGCAGATAAAAACCATGAACAACTTATGTTTGCATAATGTATACACATTTCATACAAACTAAAGTTTACAAAAGTGTCTTCACATGCATTGTTTCACACCAAATCTTGGAAGGGGCAGCAAAGGTAGTAGGTTGATTTAGGTGGGTTTATTAGACTTCCTTTGCTAATGAGGAAACTGAGGCTCAGGGTAGTTAAATGGGTGGCACAGTGAAAAGAGAATGGATTGGGGGTCACTACAGTCTTAGGTCACCCCTGTCTCCACCACTTAGCAGTAGCGTGATCTTGAGCAAATGACTGCACCACCTTAGGCCTCAGTGTCTACATTGGTAAAATGGGAATATTTTACAATAGGGGTGTTGCGAGAATTGAATAAATGGCAAAAGTAAAGGTATGCACAGAACTGGAGCCGCCATGGAAATATCCTTTCCTTTCTTCACTCCCTCTTCACAGAGGCGGAACTCGGTTCTTCAGAATCCCAGGACATGGGCTCATTCAACAGTGCCACCACGGCCTCTCCAGGTAATGATACATTTCCATCCAGTCTGCTTAATTCCCTAAAAATGCCTCTCCGCCTCGCTGACCTGAGGGATGAGGGGACGCAGGCCCTCTTACCTTCAGTTTGGTCAGCATGTGCATGTCTGCCATGAAGTCCAGCACGTCGCTGATGTACTGTCGCATGCACTCCATCGCCGCCGTCCCGCACTGAAACGCACAGAAGGACACGGAGGGGCACGCGCTCTGAGTCACGGCCTGCGCTTTTGCCCTGACTGCAGTGATTGTCTTGCTCTGGTTTCACGCTGTTTACTAATGAGTTGTTTCATTTTCTGGATTTCTGACTCACTTCGTTACTCTCAGCCATAACCTGTGATTGTCAGCCCCAACTTTGGACAAAAATTAATAAAAAGGTTTGTGGTGGAGAGCAAAGAAATGGGATGGCCTAGGGAAGACAGGGTTTACAGGCTTTTTTCCACTGGGTCATTGAACTGATTTTGTTTGCTTGTTTTTAAACTGGTTGGTATATAAAGATTTAGCCTATGTAAAAGTCATTAGTATCGGTCTTCATGACATGAATCACCCCAAAACAACAGTAACACTTTATCCCTCCAGGGAGTCTTAGACACACAAAAATATGTACCACCAAATTCTACCACCATAATCTTAGATGTCTTTATCTATCAAAAAAAAAAAAGGACATAAACAAATATCATGTTTGTTGAAAGAGTCAAAAATTCTTATAGTCAAGCACTTACAACTTCTTAGACATAGTAGGTACACTATTAAATAGAAAAATTTATCATTGTTGAATTCTTGCTAGGGATAATTAAAGAAACAAAATGGTCATCTTCCCCCCATACTAGCAGTGTGTTTGAGAAGTTTTAAAGGAAAAAAAAGCATACTTGTGTTTCAGGTTATTAAATGGAATAAACCTGCTCTCTCAGGGCAATGCAGTGAATTTAGGATTATAAACAAAGAAAAGGAAAATGGACAGACAGGCTGCTACATCAAAGCTGTATGAGAGAATCCATACATAAGACTGGATATAATGTGGATCAAAAGCAGGCCCTCTTTGAAGCCATCTGAATACTATGCTAAGGCCTTTCTTAGCTTTCTTTAGGAAAATCTGGAACATTATATACTTAACTAGCTCACCCAGTGGCTCTCATTTTCCCATATTCATGTAAATCTGCACAGCACTGAACTATATCACCTTCTATCTCTTCTAGAATGTTACGCCTGTCAGTTCCTCTGACAGGATAACAAACAGTAAAATAAGGTCATTGGCAGTTCTGTCAAGAGTGTTTTCCAAGCATTTCATATGTTTTAAGGTTTTCTTCTTTTAATTTAAATCAAGTGAAGGAATTATAAAAGGTTATTGAGCTCCTGCTTTGGGAATATTAGTCCCTTAGTGCAAGAAAGGATTTCCCCCCCAGTTTATTCCATTTTCTCTGACCTTTCACATGTCATGCAAATAAGAGCATATACTCTGCTCCTGAATTTCTTGAAAGGGATTTGTTTCTTTCATAGGCAATACTTTATACCATTTCAACTAGGCAAATGTCACAGAAAATAATTACTTGGAGCATTATTCAATATTTGTCTTTTACCTTTGAATTTCAAAAAATGAGAGGAAAGAATTTACTATTACCAGTTACTTTTGCTCTAGAGACAGTAATTACATCTAATAAAAGCCTTAAAATACACTTTCTAGTCAGGATAACTTCAGTGAGCCATCTACACTTATAAAACAAAGCATATAATTTCCAATCGCCCCCCTTTTTTCTTTTACTTTGCAAAACATAAGTATAACCTTAGTGTGTTATTTTAAAAAACCAAAAAACATAAAGAGTCTAGCTCAACTTGTTTCAAAAGACTTATGTTTATTTCAGTGGGAAAAACTGATGATAAAGGAGTTGAAAACATACTCTAATCTAAAAAACATGAATTGAAGTGAGCCATATCCAATTCTTTCTCAAAACTTGTATCTGATTTTAAAGTTACATTTCTTACATTATAAAGATAACACGTGTTCGATGTAGAAACCTTGAAAAATATAAATTAATAAAAAGAAAAATCACCATAATCCTAATTCCTGCTCTCCAACTCTGAGACAGCCACTGTTAATATTTCCAAATATTTTTAATGCATATAATACACACACATATATAATTTTTTATAAGATTGAGATAATTTTTTTCCAACCTGCTTTTTAATTAAATTCATCATAAGCATTTTCCAATTAATTAAATATTCTTTGAAAATTTGATTTGGTCCACATAATAGTCTATCTTATAGATGTACTTTATTTTATTTAAATAATACCCTACTGTTGCACATTAATTTTGTTTCCATATTTTTGCTATTTTAAATGCTACTTTAATAAATATACTTGTAGATAATTCTTTATGTGCTTGTAGATAATTCTATATTTAATTACTTTCTCAAACATATTCCTAGAAGTAGATTGTCAACTCTTTTTCAGCAAAACTGACTATCACCAGTAGCTTATAAGAATGCTTGTTTCACTTCATCATCAGTAAGTTTCTTTGTTAAGAAAAGCCTGCTGATTTGCTAGCTGATTTTAATTTTTATATTTTTAAATTTTTATATTTTATATTAATTTACAGCTCACTGATTGCTAGTGAGGGTAAAAGGCTTATTTTGAATGGCTTATTGGTCATTGGAAAGGGTTCTATATGTAGAGCTATAACTGTTGCTATTTTGTTGTTTTGGAATATTTGTCTTTTGCTGATTTCAATAAACCTTTATGTACTAGGGATATTATCTTTTAGCTATCGCATAAGTAGCATATATTGAGTTTTAGAGAATTAAATAAGGAAACCAGTGAGTGCTGGGCAGAGACTGGCTAGCTACTCACAGAACCATTTTTCTTCTTCCCTAGGATGCACTAGACCACATTTCCCATCCTCCTTTGCAGTCGGGTGTGGCGGAGTGACTGAGTTCTAGCCAATGGAACGTGAGTAGGAGAAATGTGCACCACCTTTAGACCTGGCCCATGAAAACCTTCCATGTACCATATTCCCTTCTCTTTCCCCAACCACCAGCTGATTGCAGAGGACTGCACATGACAGAAGAAACCTGATCCGCAAGTGCTCATGTGGAAGTCCTCCTCCCTTTGTTAATCAGGACACCCGTTTAAACTTCACTTGAGCAAACAATAAACTTTTTTGGAGCTAAGTTGCTAAGAACTGGTATTTTATCTCATAGCATCTTGCATTACCCCAACTATTGTCAAGAACCTTTAAAAAAACCCAGAATCTATTAATCTACTCCTAGAAACCTATTATAAAGAAATAGTCTAAAATATGAACAAAGATTTAAGCACAAAGATGTTTATCACACATTAGTTACAATTGCAGAATATTGAAAATAATGAAACTATCCAACAATAAGTAGTGTTTGTAATAGTATTTTTTTTACTTTTAGTTGTATTTTATTTTTTTATTGACATATGTTTGACATATAATGATGTAACTTTAAGGTGTATAACATGTTAATTTGATGCATTTATATATTGTAATATGACTGCCATCGTAACGCTGATTAGTACCTATATCACATTATGTAATTATCCTTTCTTTTTGGTAGGAATAATTAAGTTTTAGTCTCTTAGCAAGTTTGATTATTATAATACAATATTGTTGTCTATATTCACTGACCTGTGCATTACATCTCTAGGACTTTTTTACTGCTCATTGTAAGTCTGTACCCTTAAACATCACCTGTCCTGTCCCCCTACCTCCATTAATATTATTTTTAATAGTTAATGTTTACTCAGCACTTACTATATATTTAGCACCATGCTAATGTGCTTTACATGCATTATCTCATTCAATCCTCAACCTAGACCATAGGCCCTATTATATCCCAGTCTACAGATAATACAAATCAAAGCATCATGGGTTAAATAACCTTCCCGATCACACAGCTAGTAAATGTCAGGCTTCAAACTCAGGTGTGAATCAAAACCCATATTGTTAACCACTATTATATGGTGCAGTCACATGAGGTAATGTCACTTTGGGGAAAATGCTTATGACATATGAAGCCAAAGCTGCATCTATATTACAGTTCGATTATGTTTAAAAATATACATAGAAAAAGAAGAAAGAAAATACATTAACATGTTAGCAGTAAAATTATCTCTGGGTTGAATGACTGTTATTCTTCCTCTCTCATAATATTTCTCCACATCAAAAAAAAAAAAATGAAGTAATGTTTAGTGTGCTGTGGATAAAACTGGTATACTTATAAATGTAAATGAATAAAACCTTCTTGGAAAGCAACATGGGAATATGTATTGTGAAGATGTTCCTGCCCACTGACTAAGGAATTTATCCCAAGGATATCATTCAAAATAAACATGAAGAGGATCTTTGTGTATATGCTATATACTATGTTATGCTATACAAGCAAAGAAACTAGAAAGCATATAGATTTCCAACAATATGGGAATAAGCAAATTAGGATACTGAATAGATCAAAACATGTAAAAATTTTCTAGAACAATAGGGTTCTTATTTTAGGGCGGAAGGATTATAAGTCATCTTTTTTCCTTATTAAAATTTTTCTCAGACTTCCCTGGTGGTGCAGTGGTTAAGAATCCTCCTGCCAATGCAGGGGACACGGGTTCGAGCCCTGATCCGGGAGGATCCAACATGCCGCGGAGCAACTAAGCCCGCGAGCCACAACTACTGAGCCCACGTGCCACAACTACTGAAGCCCGCGCGCCTAGGGCCCGTTCTCCGCAACAAGAGAAGCCACCACAATGAGAAGCCCGTGAGCCACAACAAACAGTAGCCCCCGCTCGCCGCAACTAGAGGAAGCCCACGCGCAGCAACGAAGACCCAACGCAGCCAAAAATAAATACATAAATACGTAAACAAATAAACTAAAAAAAATTTTTTTCTCTACTGAAAATTTAAATAAATTTTTTCCATTAATAATTTATATCTCTAAGGTTTCTCAGTTTGTTGCAATAAGTTATTGTGGTTTCTCATATTCAATCCTATCTATAAGAATCTTAACATATTTCACCAAATAGTTCACTAGTTGATGATAATAAAAGTTTTTTCAATTTTCAGAGGAAATATTACGAAGGAAAACAAGGTATTAAATGCTTATTTCTTTCTGGCAGTAGTTAAATCAAATTGGTTAACAGAAGCCAGTGTAAGAAAATTGATTCTGGAAAAATTGAACTTTAATCAAATCTATTCTGTATGCCTGGTAATTTCTTCCCTCTCCTTAACTGGCTGCTTCAATTTTATTCATGTTTCCTGGAATTAAAAGTTTCCAGGGGCAGAGATTAATTTAAATTTTCACCAGTGCTCTTTCAAACAAGATACTAATGATTTCAATTTTACAGTGTTTGTTCTATCAAAAGTGAACCAGGACACAGGCCCAAAATACCTCTTGGCTAAATGAGGAAATGAGGAGTAACAGAAAATGTGGATAATTAATTCGGTCAGGACTTACTCCAGGTAGAGAGGCGATCATCTGCTTGCTCAGGATTGTTGACTCAGCTAGTTTGGTTCCAGCATCTGCACAAATAAACTAATAAGAAATTGAAAGGATAATTATTTTTAAGAGCATTTGGACAGTAATAAGTAATTTGTAATTTTATTAACTTGGCTTAAATTCATTAGCGTTTACTTTGGTGACAATCTGCCCTAGATATATGGGACTTGCTAGTCATGAAAGTTCATTCCTACCAGAAATTCAGAATCATAGTACTGGGACTAACACACAGATTCTCACTTTAACCAGACAGTAGTTCAGTGGCACTGAAATGCCACATTCAATCAAGGACGAAAGGAAAGATTTCAGCATTGTCAGATTTATTCTGAAGTCATGCTATTTATTCTTCAGCACTTTTTGACAGTTCCTGAATTTTCATAGATTTTCCGGACTTCTATCATTATACCATACATTTAGAATGAAAACAGAAAAACAGTCAACTTCAGAGTGAGGACTGTACCTGTTTCTTCCCCTCCGAGGCCCCTCAGTATCTGGTCTTTCTCTTCCCACTTCATTCACGCCTATCCTCTGTGCTGATAATGACCCCCGCTCCCGCTCTGTGTCCCCACAGGACTTTCCACACATTTCCATTGGAACAGTCATCACATCAGGTTGCAATGATCTACAAGTCTATTTCTCAACCGGCTACAAGCTCTTCGAGACCACAGATTTGATGCAGCTCGCTCCCGGCGCTAGCTTCATGCCTGACATCTCGGAGGGGCTCAGCAAGAGTTTGTGAAATGAGATGATTAATCAGGTATGACTCGAGATCATGGTGAGGATGGATTTGTCAGCTTACAACTTAATTTGCTTCATTACAGATTTTTACAGGTGTTTCCCACTTAATGCAATGCCCAACTATTTATTAATGGTTTTAGGGGAAAAGTTAAACATGAAGTCTGTAGAGTTTGCTATGAGCAGCTAGTTGCTGGTTAGTTTCTCTTTCCTGGCCTCTGGCCCCAGTGACTTGAGGATCCAAAGCTGCTGCTCTCCAGAGCTCAGAGGTTCTGAAAGAAGCTTTGACCCTGACAGCTCTTCCTTCTAATTCATTTCACTCTCATCCTGGAAGAGCATGGTAAATTTAGGTAGGTCAGCCAGGCAGGCATGGTCCCCGTCAAACTGAGGAGAAGCAGTACGGATCGGGGTAGTAGAAAAAGTCTCAAGGAGGACGAGGAACAAAACCCAGCATGTTGTCAGGTTAGCCAGAGATCGGAATCTAAGCGTTATTAACAGGCAGCAGATTTTGGCCAATAAGGTGAAGCTCTAACCTCAGAAGACTTTCTGAGGGTCAGGGGCCTGTAGACTTCTCATCTGGGGCCATGAGCTGGTTTTCAATTGTGGGAGAGGTGGTCCTCCCTGAAAGGTATTTCGGGACAGGTAACCGAGCTGGAGCTGAGACGACAGCAAGCAGAGCCGTCCCTGAAAGCCGCATGGCAGGAGGGGACACAAATCTCCAGGCTCACATTCTATCCTCTCCATTTGCCTCACAGACAGTTAGAGAAAGCTGAAGAATCTATTTGGCTATTAACTCTGAAGACCAGCTAGTAACATCTAGGGAACACCTAAAATTTTCTATTATTTTATTCCAGAATGCTTATGTCTGCTCTCCTAACTTGGACTTATTTCTAATAAGAAAAAGTAAATAAATGAGGATAAATAATAATAATGGAGCCTATAACCTTGGCAAACCTCTAAGTAAAAAAGGAAAATATTTGAGGGACTTCTCTGGTGGGCCAGTGGTTACGACTCCACACTTCCACTGATGGGGGCACGGGTTTGATCCTTGGTGGGGCAACTAGGCTCCCGCAAGCCACGCAGTGCGGCCAAAAAATTTAAAAAAAAAAAAAAAAGTAAAATATTTGATAGAGGTACATAGTGAAAAGAAGGAACACTCCCAACCTCCTGGCAGATACTGCATGTTCTCCCATAAAACGTATTTTCAAAAGCTATCAGAGTCTGCCATCTAAGACAAACGACTTATAAATAAGTTCCAAAACGTCCGTCAGGACTCCAACATTTTAATTAATTTCTTTACAGCAGAACCAAGAGACTGCACAGCTAAGAGAGGCCAAAAGAAGAGAGAGATGCATCTAAGCGTGAGAGAAGCGGGTAGGAGTCCTCTGCAGGGTCCTATGTAAGGATGGTGCAGACCCTGACCCCTAAAGTATGCTTGCAAGCCTGGCTGTACCCCTAAGGGCAAGAGAAAATTTGTGAAGAAGCAAAACTTCAAGTGTCTGTATCTCCCTCAGCAGAAGCCTTTCTCGCTCACCAAACTCAGCAAAGTGAAATGAGTAGCAAAACGTAAGCAGGTTGTCAGCCATGTGGTGTTAAGATTTGAGGCCAAATTCAAACGTCCGATCTGCGAGAGCTAATAGATAATTTCAGAAGTCAGAATTAATTTTTTTAAAAATCACTCTAAAAGTTATGGAGGTGTCTCAGAGAGTCTGGTGTACTAAAAGGCATAAAAGTACATAAACCTCTAAAATCATCTACTATTTTTTATCAATGTCTTTTCCTCCAGTGTAATTTTACATAATATGTATGACTAAAACCTTAATAAACCTTTCTGTCTTCATTTTATATAGCTGCCAACTGAAAAACTCCATTATTATTTTATAGAGTTGCTCCAGATATAAAGATATAACAAAATCAGAGGGAAAAAGAATGATGGCTATAGAAGGAAGAATTCTGTACTTTTAGATAGAAATAAATATGCCACTGAAATAGGTACTCCCGCATGAATACAAAAGAAACGCAATACCCATTATGTGTCATTACTAAAATCATTATCAAAATGACACTCAAAATAGGATCGCCACCTCTCATCCCAGAGAGTGATCAGATTATTACTAACGGAACAAATATTAATTACCCCACATCAGTAGTATTTGGGAATTAAAAACAACAGCCGTAACTCTGCCGTTTCTTTGTCCTCCAGCCCACAACTAAACTATCTTTAAAAGAAAACCTATCACCCACATGATTTCTCACAGCTTGAATATGCAGGTATATCCCACACAGTGGGAGTGCTACATGCAAATCAGCAGAATGTCTACTCTTGACACATAATAGGAGCTGAGGAAATTCTTTTGGATTTGAGCCTATATAGATTTTATGGTAGCTTTCAATGAGTTATCACTCTATTATGAAAACTCTAATCCATCTTGAGAACAATAATAATAGCTTATTACACATAAAATATCTACAGCATGCCAGCAGAAGAGAAAATGTTATAAGTGAAAGCAAAAATGTCAACAGATCTGAATTAAAACAAGATAGGGCATCTGTCCAAAGTATAAAAGGAGAACTACACCCTGATGGTCAACAATAGTAGATTCTGAAGAATACATATATTTTTTCTATTTGGAAAATTCTTTCCTGTCTCCATGCCTCTTTTTCCTTTTTTAAAAAATCCACTTGAGGGCTTCCTTGGTGGCGCAGTGGTTGAGAATCTGCCTGCCAATGCAGGGGACGCGGGTTCGAGCCCTGGTCTGGGAAGATCCCACATGCCGCGGAGCAACTAGGCCCGTGAGCCACAGTTACTGAGCCTGTGCGTCTGGAGCCTGTGCTACTCAACAAGAGAGGCCGCGATAATGAGAGGCCCGTGCACGGTGATGAAGAGTGGCCCCCACTTGCCACAACTAGAGAGAGCCCTGGCAAAGAAACGAAGACCCAACACAGCCATAAATAAATAAATAAATAAATAAAATTAAACTTAAAAAAAAAAAAATCATTCTCAAAAAAAGAAATAAAAAAAAATCCACTTGAACATTTAAGGCCACTTGATTGTATATGTAAGTTAAAACAAATAACAGGAGTGATCGCTGAACAACCATAATATAGCAGACTGGGAGACACCCCACAGTGCCAGGCCTCCAGGAAGAAGTTCTAGAAATTGAAAACCAGATTGGTACCTGTCACTGCCTTGAAATGTTTAGAACTTGAATGACCCTGCATCCCTTGGGCAAGTGTTCCATTGTCCTTTAAAGGAACACTCTTACTGCCAGAATATTTGGTAAACAACAAAAGTATGGTTTACCCATGAAAAGAATTCTAAACAGCATCTCATATCTGTGAACTCATCTATCTACTAAGTTATTAATTAGAGAAGTACAGTAGTAGAGGGAATATCCTAGTGGTTCCCTGTGGGGTGAAAGAACGAATGGTAAATCCAAGGTCTGAGCAACTGACTCTCTTCTCGCTAATGGGGCTAGTGTCACTCAGGACGGATCACCAGGGGACTTTTTTTTTGTTTTTTACTTCTAAACTTTAAGAAATTTATCTTTTTTAAAATTTTATACTGGAGTGTAGTTGATTAACAATGTTGTGTTAGTTTCAGGTGTACAGCAAAGTGATTCAGTTATACATATACATGTAGCTATTCTTTTTCAAATGCTTTTCCCATTTAGGTTGTTACATAATATTGAGTAGAGTTCCCTGTGCTAGACAGTAGGTCCTTGTTTTGGTTATCCATTTTAAATATAGCAGTGTGTACCTGTCAGTCCCAAACTCCCAATCTATCCCTCCCTCTCACCCTTCCCACCAGGGGACTTTTTCCTTCCAGTTGTTACTTTCTTTTCTTTTTCCAAGTTGCATTTTCAGTTAAACAGAGCTGCCTCCAGTGTCCTGAGATGACGGTCATGATATCCAAGAAGGAAGTCGCTGTCTGCCTCAGACACATTGTCTGTTCATATTGTGAATCTGGTCTTCCAGCTACCAGGAACTGACACTGCCCACCAGTAAAGGGGAAAACTTCTCTCTGACTCCATGCTAGATTCTCTGGTTTAAGAGAAACTACCAGAGAACAGGCTACCACTTCTGCTACCCGCTTGAACATTTGTCAAGGGCAAGAGAAAAAGGAACGGGGATACCCTGCAGAAAGATGCACCGCTTTCTGTAGAGAGACAAAAGATGCTTCTCCCTCATCCCATGAGTGGCCCCGTGGCAGACTTTTCTCCACGACTTAGCCAGGAAGCACAGCGGGGAAAAGGGAACTACTTTTGTTTTTTTTAAGGTATGCCTCACTTTTATTTCTCTCAGTAAGTTTTTCATTACTGGTTTATTCTGAGTTTATGGAACAAGGATATGTTACTTCAAAATGGCATGGTGTTTAATAGTTTTTGTTGGAGAAGGTCGAAATATTACTCACTAGGTTGTTCCTCATGGGCATGATCTCAAAATGTCCCCCCGGATATCTCTTTGATCTAAATAATTTTACAATTTGATTTTTAAATTTAACTTAATGACTCAATGACAAATACATATTTGTTTTTAAAGATGAAAATGTTATACATTTGAAATGGCATGAGAGAATCCAAAATACACAGAAGAATTTACTTTTTTGTCTTCTTTCTTCCTAAAGCTAATTTGTGTTTGTTATTTATTCACCTAGCTGTGATGCAATAATCACTGTTTTCATGGTCTCCTTAAGCACTGAGCAATTTAAACTGTCAGTGTTCTTTCACTGTCTTGTGACAAGTGCTTATTACAGCCAGCTAATGTACTTCAGAGAAAAACCCGCCCCCAGATGCAGTCACAAAGTGGGGTGCTAGAACCCAAGAAGATCAACCACACAGATCTGCTCTGCTCAAGACTGAGGGCAATCAAGGGATCAGCCTCCGATGCCTGTAGGAAAGTACCTTCAGGGCCTGGAAACTGAGGTTGTTTTGAGGTGGCATGTCCCCAATCTAAACGCTATCAGAAGCAAGTGACTTCCAGACACTGTCAACCTGCTGGCCTTAACTCTCTGGTGGGCTACTTCACCAAGCCTAGTTCACCTGCCCTCTCCTCCAAACCAGTGTTGATCTTATTAACCTTTATGGTCAGTTGCATCAAAGTTACTTGTACTCAAAAGTGATGTTGCTGCTGATGTGTGAAGAGGTAGGACTGGCCAATGGCAATCCACTGGAAGAGATTCAATCTGTCTCTTCTTAGGAACACAGATATTTCCTGGCTATGCTTTGCTTCTGTCTCCCTCTTGGGCTGTTCAGCATCTTGGTACAATGGGAGCCATTTCACTCTGACTATATCATGCCCAACATCCACTGCCATCATTTTCCAGCAGTCACTCCTCTCAGAAAGCATCATTGTGCCTGGGGAAAGTATACCAACTTTTTATTAAATCTCAAGCCTTTGAGAAAAACTCCGTTCTGTTCCCAAGGATTACTAGTATAAGGTGGGGGAAGATGGGGACCAGTTAGTGGATATTAAATGGTTAATGACAAGGGTGTTCCTCCTCTTCTCCCAGGTAAACCCCCAAACTTCTGCACGCCCTTCAAAAACATACAATCCCTTTTCTACACCACTCCCCTACTCAGTACACACCTCTGCTACCGTACCCATTACACTGCGCTGGGAATTTTTGTTTCGATGTCAGCTACTCCTATCAGACAGGAAACTCCTGGGAGGAAGGGGCCATGACTTATTCATCTCTGTTTCCCCAGCACCTGGGCCAGGTCAGGGCTCATAACGGTTAATGAGCTTTCCTCCATTTCCCAGGCTGAGCTGGCCACTCCCTCCTCTACAGTAGTTTATATACTGTACAGACTTTCAGTATACTGGTTAGCACGTTATAAGGGTAGGGCCTGTGCCTTTATATATCTATACCCCCAGAACCTAGCCGAAGATAGGTGGTCAGTAAATATCTGTAGTGGGAAATAATGCCGAATAGTCAAACATGGCCAGATGATGGAAGACCTTGACAATTCGGGTACCACAAGGTCACTGGAGGTTTTTGATGCACAGAGTGATATGATAAAAAGCAGAGCTTTAGCAAAATTCCTCTAGGCAGCCATAGGCTATAAGACTGGATTGACGTGGAGAGAAATGAACGGTGCAAAAAGCTAAGAGCTATTATGGTAATCCGGGCAAGTGATGTGCGGGGCCTGACTAGGCTGTGCTCTATACTGATTAGACCCTGTGGTCAGGTGCTTACGCTACTTATGCCAGCTGTGTGATCTTGGGCAAGTCACTGAACCCCCCTGAGCTGCAGTCTCCTCATCTGCGATACAGGACCAATTCCTCTCATGGTTGTAAGGAGTTAGCGAGGGGGATATATAAAGCCCAAGCATGTTGCCTGGCACTTAATAGATGCTCCATTAATTTCCCCTTCTCCCTCATCTCTCCAAATGGCACCCAAGGTACCTAAGATTCAGGGAAACCTGTCTAGTTCCTTGATATCAAGCTCCCATTTTCCTTCAGTCATTTAAGCTCAACCTTGTAGGCCCAGACTCTGGGACATAACACTCAGCAGGGAGAACTGAAACAGCTGTGACACACTTCCTGGGTACTTTGCACAAAGGCAGTCGGAATGATACCCTGATCCCAGCTGCAGCTCACGACCAAGTCTTTAAAACCAGGCTCAACCTTTGGGGTACGAGGCAGGATCCCAGTTTACCTGATCCCTTGCTGACACCCCTGGCATGGCCAGCCTTTTCCTAAACCCCATCCTCATGTCGTTATTCCTAAATTTATTCCACCTTTCTGCTGAAGCCTCCCTTTATTGCTTGAAGACGGTCAGCCTCTGAAGCTGAACTCCAACCCCAGGCAGAGTTTGGCCTGCACCCACCAGTCCTTTGCGACCCAGTTCAAACGCCACTTCCTTCATGAAGTCTTCCCTGATTTCACACCATATGAGGTAAGATGCCTCCTGCTCTTAACTCCCCCCTAGGACTTTATCTACGTCTCTTTCTCACTCATGGCACTCATTGCAGCCTGTCTTGTGTGATCAAAACCTGCACACTTGCCTAAGATGCTGAGCTAAGGATGCCAGGGATGGAGAGCTAGAGCCTCTCGTAAGCAGCCCTACAACCAAAAGCATTAATCTTTGCAAGTTCTCTAGAGCCTGTCTGGTATGTGTTCAAGCCCCGCCCCCTGCCTTAGGGCTCCTGTGGTGCTGGTTCTTTCACACCCACCTCCCACCCTGGTTGGACTCGGCTGGTCCTGCCTTTTGACCATATCTGGCTGGGCCCACCCTCACTTTCACTTCTGCTTCACAGAGATTTGGCGACCCATCCATACTCATGTGACTCCGCGATCTGACCTCAGCCTCCGGGTCACTCATTTTTGGCTCCCTTAGTCCTGCCTCAGCTCTGGTAGCCATTAATGAGCTGCCCCTCCAACCTACTGGACCATAAACTTCTCACGGACACATTGTCATTTCATTCTTCTTTTTTGTCTTTCACAGAACTAGTTCCACAGTAGGAACAAAATAAATACTCCTTTTCTGGTCTTTCTTAGCCAGTGGAAGTGCCAAGTGCATAGTGACAGACAGATCATGGCTTACGTAAGATATATTATTTCTTACCTCTGGACAGACATTTAATTTATGCGTATGTCCCACACCTTCCTTAAATTTTCCAAACGTAAGTGAATTTCATGAAAAGTGAAATGAGGCATAAGCCTACCTGCACAAGCAGAAGAAGGTTTGTATCCGGTAAAGGAGATTTAAGCTTCAGGGCCTGCAGGAGTTCTAGAACAACACTACGAGACAAATAGAATTTATCCCTCTCCTAAACAAAACAAGAGAGAAGAAGGTAAGCGATTTCTAAAAATTCAATTAGAATAGACCTATGTCAAAAGAGCTTCCAAAAGATTCACAGATCAGAAATAAGAAACAGTATTTTAAAATGCATAGTGAACTGTCCTTAAGAAATAAACCCAAGAAAAAAGAAAAAGGGCATTTTTGTGTTTGTAATGAGTTTAGTGAAGCACTGAGAACACATAATTTAATGGATAAGAAAAAGATAGGCTATCTCTTAAAGACTGAAACCACGAGATTTGGTTCTTATTCACAGGGGAGAGGTTCCAAAAACTGCAGAAACTAAACAAATCTAAAAGGATTTTTTTCAATAGAAAATGATTTAGAGAAAAACATGTAACACTGTTGAAAGGGTCTCATATCCTCTCAAAAGGAACTTACTTTTTAAGTGGACTATTTCAAGCATACAGAAAAATAGAGAGATGGAATATATCATATACCTATTACCCATCTTTGTTAAATCATAGCATTTTGCTTTATTTGATTTAATACTTTTTATCAAGAATCAAACATCACAGACATAGTTGAAGCTACCTATACAGTGCTCTCTTTTCTTTCTCCTTTCCTTGAAATAGCCACTATTTTGAATCTGGTGCTTATTATTTCATGTACTACACTTTTACTACATATGTATACCTCCATTATAAGGCTCACTATTATTTTTGCTTGTTTTTAACTTTCTATAATGGTATCATACAATGCATATCTTTCTGCAACTTATAATTTTTTACTCCATTATATTTTTGAAGTGAGTCCCTGTTGATACATATAGTTCTCATTCTTTCAACTAAACAGCTTAATGATGTTTTATTGTATGAACATACTGAAATTCATTGATCTGTCCTTGTTAATGCAATGCTAGAATATTTTCAATTTTGGAAGCTTTTTTTATTGTCAAATATAGCACACATGCAGCAAAGTACGTAAAATATAAGTGAACAGATAAACAGAGTAGCATAGATTGAACACTCATGAAATCAGCAGCCAAGTTGGGTACACATCACAAGCACCTTCAAAGTCCCCTACGTGTCCTTTCTTGATCACAACCAACTTATTGGAGACCCTGTAGGTCTGTATCCACTGTCTTTTCTTTCTACTCATTCTCACTTGTGGTGTCTTGCCTCCTCATATGTCCGGTTATCTTTGCATGGTGCATCCTTTATTTTTAAAATATTTTTAGAAATAATTTGAGGCCCGAAATGTTATCTTCCTCCAGAGAGCTTTCTGTTCATGTTTTACCAGGTACTGGAGGCACGAGTGATCCAGGGTTACCTTAATACACGTACAAACCTTGTACTATCTTATCCTGGGCCACCAAAGGTCTTGACAGGGATCTGTGTCCATGTGAGGACCACTTTACTTCTGGGTTACCTTTACTTAGTTGTCCCAGCCAAAAGGTGCGGGAGGTGCAGGATCAGAGAGTCTCCACTCTTGGAAGGTCCTGGATTCTGACTTTTTCCCCCTAGCCTCCTGGATCTTCCAGAATTGTCACATCTTTCAGATAGGCAAACACACCCCCAGGGCAAAAAAAGGTCTTCAGTGCTAGGCTCACATCTTTGCATTTCTGTGTTCTCTCAGATCTTAGCCTGGTAATTCTATATCTGGTTAGCATGTTGTTGATTTTTTAAAGTTTTCAGAAAATAGTTTGTTCACTTTTTTAAGAAACTTTTCAAATCCAGTGGGAGGATACGTTCAAATTATCTAGTCCATCAGTATCAGGAGAGAAAGTCTAGGATATTTATTGGAATTATACTAAATTTATAGGTTGTTTTGTGAGAATTAGCTATCTTTATTATGCTGGGTCCTCACTCATGAACATGAGATCTGTCTCCATTTATTTAACGTTGTTTAATAAAATTTTCTGGTTATCTCCATAAAATTCTTGCATATTTTTGTTAGATTCATTTTTTGTTGCCACAATAAATGCTATTTTTAAAGTATATTTTATAATCATTTGTAGCTGAATAATTAAAGGTAGATGATTTCTGTATGTTCATTTGTATCAGCATCCTTGCTGAATTCTCATAAAAGTTATAAAGAGGTGTCTATAGATAGATTCTCTTCAGTTCATTTGTAATCACATCATCTATGAAAAGGGAGAGTTTTTTTCCTTTCTAATCCTTATACTTTGATTTATTCTTCCTGTCTTACTCAACTGAGCAGGACTTCCAGAACCATAGCAAATAGAAGCAGTGATAACGGCCATTCTTGTCTTAACTTATGATTTTAAAGGGACTACTGTTGGCATTTCACCATAAGTATAATGTTTCCTAGAGATTTCTGGTAGACACCCTTTATCAAGTTATCCCTTTTACTCCTAGTTTGACAAGATTTACCATAAATGGATGTTGAATTATATAGAATGCTTCTTTTGTATCTCTTGAGATAATGATAAAAGCTTTTCCTCCTTTAATCTGGCAACATGGTAACATAAATAGATATTCTAATATTTAAACCAATTTTATATTATAAGAAAATCCTCACTAGGTCATGAGGCTTTAGTTTTTTTAAATTTTTTAAATTGAAGTATAGTTGGCGTACAATATTATATAAGTTCCAGGGGAACAATATATTTAGTCACAATTTTTAAAGGTTACACTCCATTTATAGTTATTATAAAATATTTCCTATATTCCCCATGTTGTACAATATATCCTTATATTTTATACATAATAGTTTGTACCTCTTAATCCCCTACCCCTATATTGCCCCTCCCCACTTCCCTCTCCCCACTGGTAACCACTAGTTTGTTCTCTGTATCTGTGAGTCTGCTTCTTTTTTGTTATATTCACTAGTTTGTCGTATTTTTAGATTCTACATATAAGTGATATCATACAGTATTTGTCTTTGTCTGATTTACTTCACTTAGCATAATGCCCTCCAAGTCCATCCATGTTGCTTCCAATGGCAGAATTTCATTCTTTTTTATGGCTGAGCGTGAGGCTTTATTTTTAATGCATTAACTTGGGATTATTCATTCAGAATTTTTGCATCTTTGAAGTATAACTGGCCTATAATTTTCCTTTCCCCTATTGCCCTTGTCTGGTTGGTATCAAAATTCTATTGGCCTCATAAAATATGTTGCAAATTGTTCCCTTTTTTTCTATTCTCTGTTTTAGTTTGCATAAAGTAGAGATCAATCTGTTCCTTAAATGTTTAATGAAAGTTGTCTTTAAAATTGGAATGGTTTTTAAACGTAAAATAGATAGCTAGTGGGAAGCAGCCGCATAGCACAGGGAGATCAGCTCGGTGCTTTGTGACCACCTAGGGGGGTGGGATAGGGAGGGTGGGAGGGTGGGAGGGAGGGAGATGCAAGAGGGAAGAGATATGGGAACATATGTATATGTATAACTGATTCACTTTGTTATAAAGCAGAAACTAACACACCATTGTAAAGCAATTATACTCCAATAAAGATGTTTAAAAAAAAATTGGAATGGTTTTTAACTACTGATTCCATTTTTTCATCATTTAAGTCTAGCCATCTTTTTTCTGATTGTTACATATTACATTTTTTCTAGAAAATTGTCCCTGTTTCCCAAGATTTCAAATTTACTGGCTAAATCTTCTCTTTATATTCTTCATCTCTTTATTTCCCTTTGCTGCATGCTGTATAATTTCTTCAGATCTATTTTCATTTCACTAAATCCCTCTTTGGCTATGTCTAATTTGCTCTCTAACCTGTCCACTGAGTTTTTTTTATGTCAATGATTATTTCATTTCTAGAATTTCTACTTTGTTCAAATCTATCTGGTTTTTTTTTTTTAAGTGACTACATCTTTTCTCATGTTTTTAATTCACCTTTTAATGCTTATCATTCAGAGTATGTCTTTATAGTCTCTATCACATTGTTCTAATATTGGAAGTTCTTAGGGGGAATAATCTTGATTTTTGTTGACTATGCTAAAGTAGCTCATGGTGGATTATTTCTTCACGTTTTGTAATTTTAGATCATGATCTCATGTTCATCCAGATTTTAATTATGGGAATCCTGTTGGGCCTAGGTTGAAGGCATATCCCTCCAGAGAGGTTTGAGGATTGATTTTGAGCTTGTTTCTGCCAGACACTCCAATGCAATTACTTGCCCAGCACCAATTTATTTGACTTTTGGGGGTTCACAGAGCATGCAGGTATTACAAATTCAAATTCTAAACATGTTCAAAGATAGGCTCATGTTTACTAATTCTCAAGGGAAACTACAAATCTTTCAGTTCCCAGGCTCAGACAGAGCCCATTCTTTGTCACCTCCATATAAGAATATATCCTTTCCAAATCAAACTTTTCTCAAACATATAGCCTTTCAAGGGTTCTGGCTTTCTCCTGGGGACAACTCAGCTCCAACTCTCAGCCTGAAATAGTCCCAAGACTTCATTTCCTTTCTCTGTATGGGCTTTAAAACTCAAGTCACTAAGGAATATAACAAAAAAGAAACAGACTCACAGACATAGAGAACCAACTAGTGGTTACCAGTGGAGAAAGGGAAAGGGGTAGGGGACTAAGAGGTACAAACTATTGGGTATAAAATAAGCTACAAGGATATATTGTACAACACAGGGAATATAGCCAATTTTTATAATAACTATAAATGGAGTATAACCTTTAAAAATTGTGAATCACTATATTGTACACCTGGAACTTATATAATATTGTATATCAACCATACTTCAATTAAAAACAAAAAACTCAAGCTACTAAATTACCAAAACAATCAACTTCTCTACCCCAAGACTGCTACAATATCAGCTTATATGCTTACCACTCTGGTTCTCAATTCCCTTTTCATTTTTGCAACTTTCATTCTTATAAAATTTGCTATATATTTAAAATCATGTTTATTACATTTCATCCATCACTTCTAGCATTTTAAGTGGGAGAGTTTTCAAGTTATTGGGACTGCCCGATTGCCAAATAGTCTCCAAAGTTATTACCTTTCCATGTCTTTTCTTGGGCACATGAAAAGATGCTCAACATCACTAATTATTAGAGAAATGTAAATCAAAACTACAATGAGGTATCACCTCACACCGGTCAGAATGGCCATTATCAAAAAAATCTAGAAACAATAAATGCTGGAAAGGGTGTGGTGAAAAGGGAACCCTCTTGCACTGTTGGTGGGAATGTAAATTGATACAACCACTATGGAAAACAGTATGGAGGTTCCTTAAAAAACTAAAAATAGAACTACCCTATGACCCAGCAATCCCACTACTGGGCATATACCCTGAGAAAACCATAATTCAAAAAGAGACATGTACCACAATGTTCGCTGCAGCACTATTTACAATAGCCAGGACATGGAACCAACCTAAATGTCCATCGACAGATGAATGGATAAAGAAGATATGGCACATATATATAATGGAATATTACCCAGCCATAAAAAGAAATGAAATTGAGTTATTTGTAGTGAGGTGGATGGACCTAGAGTCTGTCATACAGAGTGAAGTAAGTCAGAAAGAGAAAAACAAATACTGTATGCTAATGCATATATATGGAATCTTAAAAAAAAAAATGGTACTGATGAACCTAGTTGCAGGGCAGGAATAAAGAGGTAGACATAGAAAATGGACTTGAGGACATGAGGTGGGAGGGCGAAGCTGGGGCGAAGTGAGAGTAGCACTGACGTATATATACTACGGAATATAAAATAGTTGGCTGGTGGGAAGCAGCAGCATAGCACAGGGAAATCGGCTCAGTGCTTTGCGATGACCTAGAGGGGTGGGATAGGGAGGGTGGGAGGGAGGCTCAAGAGGGAGGGGATATGGGGATATATGTGTGCATGTGGCTGATTCACTTTGTTGTACAGCAGAAACTAACACAGTATTGTGAAGCAGTTGAGGAGAAGCCTCAATTAGATACTGCTATTTCTTTAGCTATTTCTTCTAGTTTCTCATTATCTGTGAAAAAGGCGGGAATGCCCTAGATCAAAGCTTTCTACAACTAATAGTCATTTTGAGTCGCAGAATGAAGAAGGGTCGATGACAACCGGAAGAGAGAGGGCACTAAAGTTATGATAGATTATGAGGGGATATAATGCATAATGAATATTTAAAACCAAAAATATCTTGAATTCAAAATAGTGGAAGGTCCTCTGTAATCAATACTTATAGTACACAGCATAGAAAGTACAAACTCATTATGATTCCTCCTCTATAAAATATATAATCTAAACAAATCAAACATAAAGAAAATTAAGAAATAAAGTGACTTCTAAAAATAGAATATCTTTTCATTGTATTTGCTGCTGTGTCTTACAGATCTATTTTTTTAAGTGAAAAAAAGACAAAGAAGTTATTTTTCAGGAAGGATTTGAAAGAAGAAAAAAATACTGATTATTTTGGTAGTTAGAAAACATATTGTTCCAGGCAGAGTAATAAACAGTTTATAATCAGAAAGATTAAAGAGAAGGTTATCATGAAACACTTAACATGGTGGAATGGACACAAGACGGTAAGAAAGGAGACAAGGGTGTTTTAAATAGAATGAAACCTTGATAAAAATTAGATTTTTAGGAGAAATTAAAGGGCTTGTAGAAGTGGACAACGTGAATAAAGGAGTATTCTGAATGTTTAAGAGGGAACAACAGAAACAGAAACCCCACTGAAAATAAACTTGGAAAATTTGGAAATTGGAAAAGTAACATTTGCACATTGTTCTTAAGGACAGAAATGCTCTCAATTTGTCCCGCCTTCTGCTTTTCCATTAGGATAGTGTCTATCAGCACCAACAAGGCTGCTATATGCGCTGGGCAAGCAGTACTTTTCCACTTCCTCAGTAGTGGGGCAAGGGAAACTAAAGATAATGCAATAGAGAAACCATTATCAAAGCAAGATGACAAAAGATGAGATTACAGTCTCAGAGGCCAAGAACCCAGAACTGGGGAGACAGACAAATGATGAGAATTAAGGAGCTCTCCACAGGCTTTTACAAATGACAAGCTGATATTTTTCTACTTTGGGTATAAAATTGATAGGTACTGATGGCTTGCCCACTAATCATAGGATGGTGAACTTGAAAAGGACATTAGAGGTCATTTAGACCATTATCTCATTTCATTCAAAATACCTCTTCTCCTCTAAACCATATGACCCTCAGTTCTCCAAATTTGCATATTTAACGTATAGTTTATATATTTGTGTGTGCAAAGTGTTTCCTTCTAATGATTTTTATTAGACCTCAGTAGAATTACTCACTTTTAACTATACTGAGGCAAATTAACCTAAGAGGGATTTGATACTGATTAGAAAGAATATGATTCTGCCAGTTTTTTGTTTCCCAGGGACACATAAACACACATGCAACCTTACCTTAGTGAAAGCTCGGTAACATAAGCCACACACCTCCACGAGGTAGGCCAAAGTGAAGATGGCATTCTGAATTACAAAGCTGAGCAGTTTTGAAAATGGTTCCAACAAACTCTGCAATGAGATTGGGGCCAAAATAAAACCAAAATCAATTGCTGATTCTTTCATTAAAAAAAAGTACTAAAGTCTAATGATACCTTAACTAATGGGATCACTCTTTCTTAATTTCAAATCTGTTGCCGGGTGGCTACTGTAGCAACCCTGTTTGTCTAACAAGAACAGAACTGAATCTTCAATCAATGGCTCAAAGAGCATGACGTAATCATTTTATTGCTAAAAAATAATCCACTTTTTCCATGTGGCATCATTTATAAACCTACCTAACTCCAATCTTATCCTCATACGCACCCCCAGCAATCAAGACTCTGTGAGGTTTGCTTTAGGATCTCCCACTCTATTTCTCTGAGTCTTTAGGCATGTGTGAGTTCATCAGACACAGCTCCTCTAGAAGCCTGTCATCTCAGTTAAGTAGCACAAACCACCCTTGCACGTAAGTACCAAAGCACTATTAGCTTAGATAAGACACATCAGGACCCAGCTTCCTGCCAGTGTTTACCAGGAAGGCTGTCAGTTTTGGTTTCCCCATCTGAATCCCACCCATAAAAGGTCAGTTTTAGATCCTTATGCTTTCTTAAGTCATTTAGAGACATTTATTGAGCACCTACTAAGTATCAGGCAGAGTTACACGCTTTTGTATCATTTATCTCATTTAAATTTCTTATAACAATCCTGGGGAGACAGTATATTATAATAATTAATGACACAAGCTCTAGAATTTCACACCAGTGTTTGCAAACTTGAGCTCTCTGTGACCTTGAATAAGTGATTTAACCTCTCTGGACTTAATTCTCTTCCCTGTAAAATGAGGATAATAATGACCTCCATCTCAATAGTGTTGTGAGAATTAAAGAAGATAATGTATGTAAAGCACTTGGCAATAGTAAGCCTTCCATCACTGTTAGTTATGAACTGCACCATAACTCTGAAGCTTTAATATCCCCATTCTTCAGCTGAGGCAGCTAAGTAGGCAAGTAACTTGCCTAAGGCCATACAGCCATTGAATGGAATTCAAACTCAAATTCCAGGGCAATTTTCCAGAGGGAGAATTGCTCTGTAGGGAAGACAGGATTTTAATTGGGCTCCAAAAGACTTCGATGCTGTGATTTCCACTACTTCTCAACCTCTATGGTCCTAACTATCTGGATTATGAAAGTAACACATGCTCAGTGTGCAAACGCAGGATCTGTAGCAAAGTACAGATAAGGAAATAAAAGTCATCCACATTCCCATCACCCAGTGATAACATTTTGATATATTTCTCTTCTTCATCACACACCAGTTTACTCAGTTGAAATCTTACACGTATATATAACACTACATTTTGTTAAGATAATAACGTACGAAATTTCCAATGCTATTTAATTCTTCATAAAGATCCATTTTAATGGCCACAAGAGTCAGATTTTATTATATAGAACATCTCAATAAATATGTTTTTGCATGAAATTTGCATTTTCTTCCTTAGAATAGATTCCCAGAAAAACAATGACTAAATCAAAGAATATGTGCATTTTTGAGGTCCTTTTTCCTTACGGATACAAAAATGAATTCATTACGTGTTAGCTGCCTCTGAGGATAGGAATTATGTTTGTTATTTGTATTACCCGCGAAACCATGTAGTGCTTTCCATACAGAAAATCTTAGAGACACTCTTTGAAACAGTACTATTGATTCAGTATTGTTTGCTTTGTATAAATGTTGTTGCCTTAAAACACTAATAATGAATGAACAGGGATAGGGATAGGAATATGTCTCTGGTTGATATACAACCTTATTGGTCAAAAAAAGAAACCTGAATTCAGACCTATATAGAAACTTGCTCTTTTATCTAGCAAAGCAGCGTGGTGATGGGGCAATACGGTACAACAGACAAATAAAAAAGCTTGAAATCAAAGGACCTAGATTCAAGTCTCAGATCTTCTAGTAACCAGCTACGTGACCTTGGCCAGGACACTTCATCTCTCTGAGCCTGTTTCCTTATCTGTAAATGAGCAGACTAAACCAAATGATCTCTATGCAATTTTCCAGCATAAACCATAAGCCTATGCAAGCACAGTCAAGGTAAAAAGTTACAGGGGATGTGCCTTCTTGGTATATTAACTAGTAGCTACAAGCCATTGCAATACAAACTATTGCACTATTGCATATAATGCAGCCTGGGAATGTAGCCAGGAATACAAAAGTAAATGAGACACAGTGCTGGACTTCATAAAGCTCACAGGCTCACTGGGGAGACTTCAGTATAATATAACTGCTCATATAGAGAGCTCTGTCAGGTATTGTGGGATCTGATATAGGAGGAAGTTGCTACAGAAAATGTGAGCTTTTTTAAAATTGGATTGGAATTCAGATTCTCATCTTGAAGAATGAGAAGGAGTTCACTCAGCAGCAAGGGTATAAAGCATTTCAGGCAAAGGAAATGGTCTAAGCAAAGGCAAGGAAGTATGAAATTAAATAAGATTATAAATGTACAGCAATTAGCACAATGTCTGCCATATGGTAAGTGCTCAACAAACAGTGGTTATTGTTTCGATGATGATAATGATGATGATTCTGAAAGTACGCAGGAAGCACAGGGATGGGACAAGTAGCCAGAGACTAACTAGGAAAGGTAGGCTTGCAAGTTAATGAAGTACCTTCTTGTATGCTCCATTAAGGGATTTGGACATTATCTTAAAAGAAGTGAGAAGTTATCAAAGATTTTAAACAAGGAAGCAGTGCGATGAGATCTGTGTTTGGAAGGATCATCTAGCTCATAGTACTGAGGATGAACTGGTGGACATGGCCCAGGACTAAGAGTTCATAGTACTGAGGATAAACTGGTGGACATGGCCCAGGACTAAGAGTTCATAGTACTGAGGATGAACTGGTGGACATGGCCCAGGACTAAAAGGACCAACGATACTGTAATCTATTAGAGTTCTTCATACTAGGCACTTTCAAAAGGTTGAAAGTGGCAACTAGAGATTATCATACCAAGTGAAATAAGTCAGAAAGAGAAAGACAAATACCATATGATATCACTTATATGTGGAATCTAAAATATGACAGTGAATCTATCTATGAAACAGAAACAGAACCAGGGACATAGAGAATAGACTGTTGGTTGCCAAGGGGTGGGTGGTGGGAGAGAGATGGATTGGGAGTTTGGGATTGGCAGATGATAACTGGTATATCTAGAATGGATAAACAACAAGGTCCTACTGTATAGCCCAGAGAACTATATTCAATAGGCTGTGATAAACCAAAATGGAAAATAATATGAAAAAGAATGTATATATATGTATAACTGAGTCACTTTGCTGTACAGCAATAATTAACACAACATTGTAATTCAACTATACTTCACTAAAAAATAAATTTAAAAAAAAAGGTTGAAAGTGAAGCATTCAGTATGTGATAACTATTTCTTCACTATTGCTTGCTATATGCCTGTCTTTTTAGGTTAAAAAAATAACCAAATAACCAATTGGTTATGTTTTTCTAAAACATACATACCCTTGTGGCATTGGTAGAGGGTATCTTCAAGAGGCAGATCATAATTCTCAAACTGGAATCTAAAGAACACTATGAACAAATACAAAAAAAGTAAAAGTCAGTACTCTTCTTAACATATCTTTTGCTTCAAATATTTCCTCTAAGCATTTATTTTAGGAAAAAAAAATCTGAAATATAGCTGCCTCCTTACAGTTTCCCATGCCATATATTCATGTTGAAAAAATAATAATTCTTAGCTTTAAAATTTTAATTAAACCATTAATTAAACAGTGTTAAACAGTTAAATAATATTAATTGATATTAAATGTGCCCAATCCTAAAGAGGTCTATTAATTTGTGAAAGGCCATGTTGAAAAAAAAAAACCTACTTAGATCAATTTAAAACCATTAGGCTTATTAGTCCAAATAAAGAACGTTTCATCTGTCATTTCTCTGCTACAAAAAGATATAACAATAACCTAAGAAAAAGCAGTAAAATTCCTACAAGAGAAAATCATGCCTCACAAATCAAGTAGCATATTTTGGCACAATTCCACATCAAAATGTACTTTTTAAATAATGTGTACTGGGTTCGGGGGAAAATGTTATAGCAAGAATAAGCAATGATATTATTTAACATTGTTAAATATATGAAAATAGCAGGTTACAGTGAAATCTCTGCAGCTGTGTACAATATGAACCTCTTTAAGAGAGTACAAACGAAGCCAGTGTTTCTCCAAGTATGACCCCTGGACCAGCAGCACCTCTATTACCTGGAAACTAGTTGGAATGCAAATCCTCAGGTCGCACCCCTACTGAACCAGAAGTTCTCAGAGTAAGGCCCAGGAGTCAGATTTTTAGCAAGTCCTTCAGGGACACTGACACACACTGATGTTTGAAATCCACTTCTCTACATTGATGAGAACAAACTACAGAAGGTCTTTCAATGGCTTAATATTTTCCCCAGAGATTAAATACACAGCATAGGATGATCAGAGGCAGTGCCCAGACAAAATCCAGCAGGGCAAGTTTTCAGGTAAATTCTGAAAGCATTTCACAAGTATCAATACCTTCTAAGGGAACCATTGGTCTATTTAATCTGCTCAATACCCATAGGAGTTGATGTGACATTTACATTACTTTAAACCAGGGGCTGAAAACCGGCTGCTCATCAGGTCCCCACAGTGACCTATGAAGGAAGTCAGGAAATATCTTAGAAAACATGGGGAGATGAGGACTGCATTCTCAAATAACAATTGGCTGGAGTGGAGGAGCAGCTGACCCCATTAGAAAGGACTGGTGCTTTCCAGTTCTCAAGGGTCTCCATTCTCCTTCTTATCTCACTCCGGTCCACTCATTAACCTTGCAGTCAGGGTCCCTTTGGACAGGACTGATTGTTACAAATCAGGTTTACTAATTGTTTCCAGCTGGCAATGCTTCCAACTAGTCCATGTTCAAGTTAAATATTTTCATTATAGCACCGCCCTACAGGCATTTGAATTTGCCATGCCTGCCCCACCCCTTCTCTAAAAGTGTGTAGCTCCTAAGCAATGAATGGCCCTGAATGGCTCTCTGCTCCTAGGGAGGGTCCATGTGGTCGTGTTAAAATGCATGCACTTCAATATTTTGGTACATGACTCTTTTTGAATTATGGTTTTCTCAGGGTATATGCCCAGTAGTGGAATTGCTGGGTCGTATGGTAGTTCTATTTTTATTTTTTTAAGGAACGTCCATACTGTTCTCCATAGTGGCTGTATCAATTTACATTCCCACCAACAGTGCAAGAGGGTTCCCTTTTCTCCACACCCTCTCCAGCATTTACTGTTTGTAGATTTTTTGAGGATGGCCATTCTGACCGGTGTGAGATGATATCTCATTGTAGTTTTGATATGCATTTCTCTAATGATTAATGATGTTGAGCATTCTTTCATGTGTCTGTTGGCAATCTGTATGTCTTCTTTGGAGAAATGTCTATTTAGGTCTTCTGCCCATTTTTTGGATTGGGTTGTTTGTTTTTTTAATGTTGAGCTGCATAAGCTGCTTGTAAATTTTGGAGATTAATCCTTTGTCAGTTGCTTCATGG
Source organism: Balaenoptera physalus (assembly GCF_965194825.1). Lineage (NCBI taxonomy): Eukaryota > Metazoa > Chordata > Mammalia > Artiodactyla > Balaenopteridae > Balaenoptera > Balaenoptera physalus. The sequence goes on from NC_138883.1 coordinate 11,155,233, forward strand.
ACTTGAGGATACGGGGAAGGGGAAGGGTAAGCTGGGACAAAGTGAGAGAGTGGCATGGACATATATACACTACCAAACGTAAAATAGATAGCTAGTGGGAAGCAGCCACATAGCACAGGGAGATCAGCTTGGAGCTTTGTGACCACCTAGAGGGGTGGGATAGGGAGAGTGGGAGGGAGGGAGATGCAAGAGGGAAGAGATATGGGGACATATGTATATGTATAACTGATTCACTTTGTTATAAAGCAGAAACTAACACACAATTGTAAAGCAATTATACTCCAATAAAGATGTTTTTTAAAAAATGCAGGCACTTGATTTCCTAAGTGTATATGTACAATAGCTATGTACATGTATAGTTTCAAAGTACCAATTCTCTTTGCTTGGATTTATTCAACTACTCTAGATTTCTGGATAGACAAGAATCACAGGATGTGAGAGATGGCAAAGATCTCAGTATTCCTGCTTCTTACAGTAATTTCAAACTCAAAGAAACCAGCATACACCAAGGTAAGGGTCCCTGAATTATCATCCTTACAGACCTTATTTGGGGGTCGCATTTTCCAAATTTGCCAATTTGGGAAAAGGTATTATCAGAGGTGGTTGGTCTTTTTAAAACATTTTACATATATGTAATATTCATTTCAGAAGTAGTGCTGCCAACGTGTAACTTCACTTGTCAGATCCAGTTTTGCTGCAAGTTGAATATTTTTATCTGTGACCTGGATAAAGCACAAAAAGCTTGTGGAACCAATGAGGTTCAAAGACACAGCAATGGCCACTACCAGCTACCTCCTTTCTCCCTGCTATAGAGACCTGAATGCCTCTAATTCACCTTTGTTCTAGAAGGACTCTAGGAGTCTGCTAGTAAAAGGACACTGGATTGGGAGTCAAAAGACTTGAGTTCTAAACTTTACACTGCCACTATCTCTCTGAATTTGCAGTTCTCCATCTGGAAAATGGGAGCATTGGAAAGGATGGTTTTTATAGGTCTCTTCCAGTTTTGACAGTATAGGATTCTGTTTTTGCATTTAATGGGCTCATATTGAAAATGTTCCTTAGGCTACCAGATTTCTAGCTAGGTAATTTTGTGTGTATTCTTGGAGGGTGGTATGGCATTGGGCAGGGGGTGAGGGAGTAGGGGGAGGAGGGGTAAAGCTGTCAAATAGAAATATCATCTTGGTCTTTCAAGTACTTTATTCACACACACAAAAGCAATCACTTCCCTTAAGATAATGCTCTAAAATTGAAGCCTTACATTATATGTCTGGTCTCCTTTTAGATGAAACTATTAAGTTTTTATTTAATATCCTTTTGAGAACAATTTCTAGATAAACACAATCTACTAACCTCTTCCTGAACTTTTTTATTTTTTACTCAACTGGAAACATGAAATCACTAAGTCAAAATGTCCACTGCATATTACTGTCATTCTGTAACATTTGAAGAGAAAACCTAAATAACAATCTCTACTCTGTGGCTAACAGAGACTCCTTATAGCCCTTTATGAAACATTAAATCACCCAAGACCCAGATGATCTGCAAACAGTAAGGAAGTAATTTAAAATGAAATCCTGGGTTCAGCTTACCTTCAGAGGCAAAACACAAGGCAGCTTGGCAAAAAAAGTCTGAAACTGGTTGCTGATGATTGTCCAGAGGCTACTAGGAGAATCCATGGGCAAAGCTTCCATGAAGGTAGCAATGTTTTCCAAACAGCGTATCATAGCACCCCCTGCTGGTAAATTCTTTTTGTTATTTAGACCCTAAAAACACAAAGCATAGGCAATCAACTGCTGAAACAGTGTGGGAATTCATACAGCTATTTGGTGAAGATCAGTTTTTAAAAATCATATATTCACACTATAAACATGTGTCGTGTGCCTGCTATAAAGGCTAATCATTGTAACCAGCAGGAGTACAGGGAAAAATTGACGAATCCACACCAAGTTAGGGGGGAAAATTGTGATCTCTGACTCAGTGAGAAAGGGTGAAATGTGAGCAGGAAATTAGAAACACCTTTTAAGGATCTACAATTGGTGTGGTTAGGTGTTAAGAAACGCAGTGAATGATGCTTGTTGGAAACTCCACCGGCCAAAGACTGAGGATGACTACTATAGCAACAGCAAAGTCCCCACGGCAATCTGTCGACCCTCCAAGCTAACTGAAAAAAGCTAATAAGCAGAGGACAGGAGACAGACTCCAAGTAAAGCGATACAGCGAATAAGCCGTGGAGGTGAGAAGTGGCTTCAAGTCTCATGATACAGAAAATAAGCAGACCTCGAACCCAGATCTCGTGATACAACAAACAAACGGTGAAGCTGAAATCTGAATCCAAGTCTCGGGATACAATGCACATGGATCTACGCACCACCCATTTTGAAAGCTGGAGAGTTTTGTGGAGGTGAGTGCACCACGCCTGGCATTCGCCTCTTAGTGAAGGGGTCCAGAAGCTTCAAGTAAATTGTAAGTCCACACTAAACAGCAGTGTCCAACTGACACTATTCTACGTGTTGGCAATTTTCATTTTTTTAATGTTTTAATTTTAAATTACTTAAAATTTAATTTGACATTTAAAATTTAATACTTAAATTAAATGACTTTGAATTTCTCCCTCAGCAGTGATTTCGGCAGGGGCTCAGAGTGCCGAGAAAGCAAACCTACCTCCAAGAGCTGACTGAGGACGGCAACAGAGCTCAGCTCATTGAAGTCCATCAGAGACGTGGCCAAGGTCCGTAAAAAAGTCCCATCTGGAAAGACAACAATCAGATTTAGTAGCGTTTGGGTTTCAGCGACTAGCCACGTCTGTGGTGTCTGGATTCCCCACGGATGAATTACCTTTGATAGTGCTCTGGAACAGCTGCGGGAAGATGCCATTGGGAGCCAGCTGATGGAAGATACAGCGCAGGAACTGCTTGGCCACCCCCGCTGCATTGCCGGGGACCATCATGCTGGCGTTGACCAGGGAGAGAAAACACAAGGAATCTTGGAGCAACCAGCATGAGTTCAGGTATTTATTTACTTACTTATTCACATACACATCAGTCCTCTTACGGAATATCCCACTGTCATTTTCATTAGTAAGATGAAATATTCTAGTCACATGGAATCCCTGTTAACGATACATTTTTAGAAAGAGGGAACCAGGTAATGCCAGAGTTGGTCTCAGACTAATTCCAGCCACCCCACTGTACAGATGAGGGTTCCCAGGCCAGAGAGAAAAGGTGACCTACAGAGGCTACAAGTCCAGAGAATGGCAGAGTCAGGACTAGAATCCAGGATGGGGATTATCAGCAAGATCCTCTCAGAAAGTGTCCTTGGCTGAGAGAGAGAGGCAGCCCCTCTGAGGGAAAATGCAGGGAGGGAGATGTTCATTCCTCCTGGAAGATCTGGGACGTTTTCTTGGGGCATCTGAGCTGGTACTTGTAAAAAGGTTAGGACTTTGATATGTGCAGTTTTCCCCTTTACCGTCTGCACTACCACTGCATGTCAAAACAGGGAGCCAAGAGATGATTATTTGGCCTTTCCCCTTAGACCAAAGTATCAGAAAGGATGTTCCCAGAGGTGATTGTAGCTGAGTTGCTGAAAAGAAGAAGGAGGAAATCAAAGAGCCCAACTGGAAAACTAGTAAAAAATCCATCTTACCTAATTGTTTCTTTCTGCCTTGTCTACCCTGATATGCTGGCTCAAACTTATAGGTCAAAAATGTTCTTCAGGAAGAAATGACACCAAACCCTCACAAACTCTTTCGAAAATTAGAAAAGGAGGGAACCCTTCCCGGTTTATTTTATGAGGCCCTAAAACTAAAATCAGATAAAGCATTACAAATAAAACAAAACAAAAACCAAGAAGGAACAAAATGAAAAGAAAAAGGACAGACCAATAGTCCTCATGGACATTGACTCCAACTGTAGATAAAAAGGATGATTGACGATGACCAAGTAGAGTTTATCCCAGGAATGTAAGAATGACTTAATATTCAAAACCCAATCAATGCAATTCAATATCTTAAAGAATAAAGGGCAAAAACCATAGTTATTTCAATAGATAACAGAAAGTGCATTTGATAAAATTCAACATGCATTCATGACAAAAAACTCTCAGCGAACTAGAAATAGAAGGAACTATCCTCAGTCTGGTAAAGGGCACCTATGAAAACCTATAGCGAACATACTTAATGGTGAGATATTAAATGATTTTCTTGTAAGAGCAAGAACAAGGCAAGGGTGCTCATTCACATCTTTAGTATTATACTGGAGGTCCTAGCCAATGCAATAGGGTAACAAAAAAGTAAAAGGCATAAAACTCAGAAAGAGGTAAAACTGTCACTATTCACAGATGATATGACTTTTTACATACAATTGCCTTTACATTCTAAGGAATCTAAAAAACAGCTACTACAACTAATAAGTTAATTTAGTTTATTACATTACAGTATTAATACAAAAAATGGTATATTTGTATATCAGCAGCAAAAAGTTAGAAAACAAAAATTTTTTTAATTTCATTTACATTGGCATTAAAAAACCAAAATTCCTGGGAATAAATTTAACAAAAGCTATGCAAGATCCCTACAATGAAAACCATAAAACATTGCTGAGAGAAACAAAGACCAAATGAAATGACAATAGACACCATGTTTATTAACTGAAAGACTCAATATTTTTATGATATCATTTATCCCCAACCTGACTTAGAGTCTGAATACAATCCTAGGAGGCTTCCCCCCCAGATTGAGAAGCTTATTCTAAAATTTATGTGGAAATGTAAAGAATCTAGAATTTCCAAATCAACCTTCTTTGAAAGGATGACCAAAGTTGGAGAATTCACAATGACTTCAAGACTTACTATACGGCTACAGCAATCAAGACAGTGTGGTGCCAGCACAAGGATCAACATACAGATCAGTGAAACAGGATAGAGAGCCTAGAAATAGACTGAACCTAATACGGTTATTTGATTTTAACAGACACCAAAGTGATCCAATGGGGAAAGGGAAAGTCTTTTTTTTTTTTTTAATGGTGCTGAAATAACTAAGGTATTCACATGGATAAAATGGAACTTCAACCCCTACCTCACACCATACATAAAAATTAATTTGAGATGGACCATGTAAATGTTAAATATAAATGCTAAAACCATAAAACTTCTATTGGGAGACATTGGAAAATATATTCTTGACTTAAGGATAGGCAAAGGTTCCTTAGACAAACAATAAGAAGGAATAATCGTAAGTTGTTTTAATATTTTAAAACATTAGACTTCATCTAAATTAAAAACTTCTCATCAGAGCTTCCCTGGTGGCCCAGTGGTTAAGAATCCGCCTGCCAATGCAGGGGACATGGGTTCGAGCCCTGGTCCGGGACCACATGCCACGGAGCAACTAAGCCCGTGGGCTGCAACTACTGAGTGTGCGCTCTAGAGCCCGTAAGCCACAACTACTGAGCCCGCGTGCCACAACTACTGAAGCCTGTGCGCCTAGAGCCCATGCTCCGCAACAAGAGAAGCCACCACAATAAGAAGCCCACGCACCGCAACGAAGAGTAGCCCCCGCTCACTGCAACTAGAGAAAACCCGAGCGCAGCAACGAAGACCCAACACAGCCAAATAAATAAATAAATTTATTAAAAAAAAAAAAAAGTATTTGTTGACTGAAATGAGTGAATGCAGGATTGAATAAATGAAGGTGTGAACAGAAAATGAACGAGTGCCCTCTGGAGCTGCAACTGAACCTAACCATATTCCTCCTGTGGTAAACGCTCTGGTGTTTTAGAAATGGATGAACATGCTCAGGGGACAAAAAGAAAGTGAGATTGAGCTCATTTTAGGACCTTACCTTTCTGCCTGATTAGAAAAAGTTGTGCTGGATGCCAATCTAGGAAATAAAGTAAACAGAGTCACATGAGTATCTTAGGTTTTCATGATGAAATGCATGAGTACTGTATGCCGCATTGCAGCTCCCATTTAGATGGGGGACATGTAAAACCATTGACAATTCCCTTGACCAGGGACAGAGGATCCACTCAGGGGTCAATCTCCAGGGTTCAATTTAATCTAGTTTCTGAAATCTGCTTTCTGCATCAAATCAGATATTTCCATGGAGATGCATACAGTTGAGTTGGTTGAATAGCACCCAGTCAATCTACAAACATGTCCTTTGCAGCCAGGTTAGACAGATAACAGAACAGTATTTGACCCAGTCCATCCCCATATTAACTCAACTCAAAATTTATTTCTTTGTATACAACCTCTGAAACCTCACTGCAGACAAACCACAAACTGGAAAAGCCTCTGTAAGATAGCAAAATAGGTAATGGATATTTGTCAGCTAATTGTTGGGATGAAATGACATACTGAAAAGAGAAATGTATTAGGTTAAGTAATCAATATATAACACGTAATTTTTGAAAAATATAATTATATGGTTCTATATGCATGGACATATTCTAGATGTATAGAAAGAAAAAGAATGTAATAAATTCGTGGGTTTAGAAAAACATGTCTTGATCAGTGAGATATTGAAGAAACAAACAAGGAGAATGCTAAAAATTTATTTACTTAAGACCACAACAGTGAATCGAGTCAAGAATGCATTTGGACAGGAATAGAGGGTCCAGCACCAGTAACACCAGACATCATTCCCAGTTGCTTTGGTTATGGTCTCTCTCATACTAATGACACTACAATGAATAGATAAGCATTGGCAAATGAAATAAACAGTAATTAAGGGTGCAGCCAATGTGATCTTGAAGGCCGCATCTAGAAAAATGGGTGGGTAAATTTTAAGAGACATCTAAGTAGAGAGCAAAATATGAAATCATATGAAAAGGCTTGGGTGATAAATGAAAGGGATGTGCTGAACTTACTCTTAGAACACGCTGGGAATAGTTCCTGTGGGACTAGATAAACTTAAGTGCTCATAAATCCACATTGCCTCACCTGGAATTGAGGTATGCAAGGAAACCCTGAATCAGGTGACTACTGAATCTGCTTTCTTGGTAGGTTTGGTTGCTAAGAATTGGGCAGCTTGCTTTAATGCTCTCCCTGTCTCTTGCTAGTCTGCCCAAAGGAGGTACAGATTTAACGATTTTTATATGTAAGTATGTAAAAATGTATCTCTATTGTTTTTCCTTTGCTTTTCTTCAAAGCTTGTTTGTTTCCATCCTAAGAATTGGCAATGCTTGAACATGATTTATTCTCCCTTATGTTAAAACAAAAACAAAATAAAAACCCCTCTATGTATCTATTACAACTTAGACCAGCTATTTTAAGGAGATGGTAACAGACCAGAACAATAATTCTGTCTGTTCTAAAACTGAAAAGTATTGATAGTAGGAATCGAGACCTTGCATTAATAAAAAACTTTCAATTTCACAAGTATTGCTGATAGCTGGTATAACATTTATTCCACGTTTATTATGATTAGGTTAAAATCAAGGGCTTAACTCATCTTTTCTTATCTCTCTATCTCCCTGTGTTCATCACTTACTTTACACATTGGCTATTTCTAAGTATTAGAGATGAAATAGTTATACCAAGTCTGACTGCATACTCCTAAGGATACACACACCTAAGGATACTACAGAAAAATCTGGGGAAGGGTGATAAGGGAGTCACATACTTCTGGGGTTGAGGGGTTTTTAACGCTTCCCTGTTTGTCTTTAACTTGAAATCATCATTTTTTTCATTGAAAAGATTAAATTTTAGCTCCATGAAGATTCATTCTCTTTCTTCCATCAAATACCAGGAATTTGCAGAATCCAGTTTTTTTCTCCAACCTCCTCCATAGAGACCTTCCCTAAGAAATCATTTCCATCCTGACCTCCCATAGCACTCACCGCACATATCACTCATGAATACAGCTCTTAATCATGTCCCATCTTTTATGGCTACTCAGTTATTCCACACATCACTGTCCTCTTCAACAACTAAGCCATAAAGCATTTGAGGGCAAGAGCTAGGTGTAATGCCTGCAACCTAAAGCACCTAGCTCTGTGCTAGCACAGACTGGAAACTTAATACATTCACGGGGAATTAACTCAGTCCTCTCCTATACGCTGTGTATGCTAGGACTACAATTTGTTACTGAATTTGAACTTTACTTATATCCATGAGGTACATCACTTTTCTTCTAATGTCCTATCCACTAAAGGGAATTTTCTTAACATGAAAATTCTCAAAGCAGCTAAGTTTTAATCAGTCGGGCTGAAGGCTCTGTTCCCAAAATGTGTGCATCTTTCCTTTTTCTGAGTCAGAAGTATAAAACTACTATACTTCCATTTATCCCTTCACATGACAATGCCGCAAGTTGCATAATTAAGTGAGCCACCCTAAGATTACAAAGTGCCTAGAGAACCCATCTTAAAACAGGTAAAGAGAGGGACTTCCCTGGTGGCGCAGTGGTTAGGGCTCCACGCTCCCAATGCAGGGAGCCTGGGTTCGAGCCCTGGTCGGGGAACTAGATCTCACGTGTGTGCCGCAACTAAGAGTTTGCATGCCACAACTAAGGAGGCTGCCTGCAGCAACAAAGACCCGATGCAACCAAATAGATAAATAAATATTTTTTTTAAAAAACAGGTAAAGAGAGATAATAATAATAATATCTAAAAGTTACAAAGTGTTTAGTGTGAATTAGGCACAGTTCTGAGCACTGTAACATACATTGGCTCACATAGTATTTAATAGAGTACAACAAACAGTAGGGTTTTCTCAGTGCAGTTTCCTCTAGCTCCACTCTGACATTGTGACTCATGACCCTACACGGCTGTAGAATTCAACCAAAAGTTTGGTACATTCAGTTTGTGAAATTAGTCTGAGTTGATCCCACAAATATCACACATCTGTAAGGTTACAAAATGTTTCACTTTTGAACTGGTAGTTTTTATTTAAGGATACAGATTGAGTAAGGCTCCTTCCTACCAAACAAAACAGAAGCTGACATTCACCTTCCCACAGACTGCATGATATCCAGCAACAACGGGGCTGCCAAGTCTGGGCTTAAGTGAATGAAGGTGGAGAGGACCACAATGGCCAGCCCAAGGGTTTCCTCATCATACTCTTCAAGAATGGCCCCACAGTCATGGCATCTGCAAAGAAAACAGAGGAATGCTTTCCATGAAAGCCGACAATGGTTTCAAGGTGTAAGCACATGCAGCCATTTTTGGTGAGTCTTGGAAAAGTCCCCAAAAGGAGGTCAGCGGTCCCACTCTAACAATAAATAGAAAACTCCAGCACCACCGTCACCTTAGACACAGAAATAGCACACACACCAGAGATCAGAAAGGTTCCGCTGATCACTGAAAATGGTCTTTCAATTCATTACTATCTGGCCTCTACACGAATTAGTGCTCCCTTTTACAGTGAGCGCCAATTGGACTAATAGTTTGAAGTTCTGGTTGAAGGATTTTCTGCATGTGAAATTATTGCTGGGGATAGTCACTAACTAGATATTTTTTTCATTTGTTGAAATTAAAAGTGAAAAATGTCTAGACACAAATGGAAGCCTTCCCAATCTTTCAGATTTAAAAACATCCTATTAATAAAGACATAGACATAGAGAATGTACTTGAGGACACGGGGGCAGGGAGGGGGAAGCTGGGGAGAAGTGACAGTAGCATCGACATATATACACTACCGAATGTAAAATAGATAGCTAGTGGGAAGTAGCAGCATAGCACAGGGAGATCAGCTCGGTGCTTTGCGATGACCTAGAGCGGTGGGTTAGGGAGGGTAGGAGGGAGGCTCAAGAGGGAAGGGATATCGGGATATATGTGTGCATGTGGCTGATTCACTTTGGTGTACAACAGAAACTAACACAGCATTATGAAGCAATTATACTCCATAAAGATCTATTGAAAAAATAAATAAAACAAAAATAAATAAAAATTTAAAAATCCTATTTGTGGGTGAGAGACAGAATAGTCCAGTCAATAGAACCCTGTAGAAAGCCTAGGGAGTCTGGATCAAGTCTCTTCTGTACCAGTCACTCCGATCAGTTTATGAACTCACCACGCCTACTGAGAGTGCAGTCTGTAAAAACACAATGGTCCCTGCTCTTAAGGAACTTCCAGCTTATTGCTCTTTGTAGTATCTAATGTGGGTTCAACTGACGTCATCTCAACCAAAGCGGAGCTCTTTTTCTCAGTGGCCGCTGAACAGCTTTATACAGTGAAGGGAAAAGCAAGGGAGGCAGAGCAAAAATGGCTACTGTGACCTTTCCATCCGAAAACTTCCTGATATACATATATATCCCTCCTTACAAACTTCCCAATATACATGTATATCACTCCTTACAAACTTCCTGATATACATAAATATCATTCCTTACAAACTGACTTTTTAAAAAAATATAGGATTCACACTTGTAACTACAAACGAAGATAAATGGAGTACACACAAAGGCAACCGGGAAGACAACTAGGAAATACTGAGACTTGGAGGAGGACACAAAACGAGAAAATTATACCAAAGAAAGAGCTAAGAAGAGCCCTCCACAAGCAACTAGGTGCCCCCCACGTGGACATGGTAAGGAGCTGTTCAAGACGGGCCTTTCACTTCTTCACAAATGGTGGTCAGCTGCATGGATCCTCAGACCAGCCCCTTCCACCTCACCTCCCTCTCCTTTTATCACAAGCCTACTCAATTTCTCACATGGGTCACCTTTACCAGGAAGCCTCCCCGGCCCAAGGGATCCCTCCAAACTTGAAATCGTACAAGTCTAACTCTTTGTCATGTTCACTGAACAGCATTTATGTGCCAGGCAATGTATAGTGAGCTCAGAGTATAAAGTACAGAAGAAAGGGTACTAGTCCCTAAGGAACTCACAATCTATTACAGAACATGTGTGTATAAACACCTAACGATTAAAATACAGCGTGGTAAGTGGTAGAATAGAGAGATGTATCAAATACTGTGGAAACTTGGAGAAGGGCATGATGCATTCTGCCTTGTGAAATCAGGGAAACTTGGCCTCAAGCTGGGTCTTGATGCATGAATAGGAGTTCACCAGGCAGAGAAAGTACAGAGTGAAGGGCACCTATGAGATAACAGAGGAGAGAACACATCAGGCATGCTCTGGAGAAGGTGAGGGGTCTAAGGAAGGAGTTCCTGGTGAGGAGTGGTTAAGACCATACCTTCACAACCTAAAGGGCCTTTTACAATAAGCTAAAGCATTTGGACTTTATCCCATAAGAAATCTGGGGGTATTGAAGGCTGACAGACAGAGAGGCAACGTAACCAATCTGAGATTCAGAGAATGAATTCTACCAGCTGGATCATGTCTCAAACTTAGTCCCACTCTTAACAATTTGAAGCTTCTGGATGAGAGATTTTAGTTGTGTGAAATTATTGCTAGGAATAATCAGTAAGTGGACATTATTTGCATTCATACAAATTAAAAAAGAAAAATGCCTTGGCATAGATGAAAGCTGCCCATACAATACTGCATTTCTAAGGTAACAAATGCTTACCAACACTTATGGCTACAGCCATTTGAAGAACAAATTATGACTTAAAAGCATAGCATGCCTCCTCTGATATTTTCTCACAACCATGGTGAGCAACTTCTCAAATTCTGTAAACAGTGAAGAAAATAACTGTGAGCTTACTTGTCTGTCATCACCGTCGGCTGCTCATCTGTGAATTCTTCGGGTGCTGGTACAAACATACTCACAATGCTGGGTGCTGACAGCAGGCTGGATTTCGTGGCACCTGGGTAAGCAGCAAAGAAACAACTGGTGAATAAATATGTGTGTCTAGGGGCCAGGAAAAGCCCTATTCTCCTCTTATAAATCCTCCAAAGATCACATTCACAGGGACAGCCCAATTCCATTGTGAAAAACCGTCAGGAGTGAAATGAATTCAAGAAAGACTGATTTGTTTTGGCTTATAACATTTTAAGAGCTAGACTCCTATGGCTCATTTTGCTTCTTGACTCTGAAAAAAAATCAGAAAGAGTTCAGGTGTGCCAACAGGGTACTAAAACAGAGAGGAAAAAAAGTGTGTGCGTGGGATCTATTCAAGGGTACCCTTAAATGAGTTACAACCCTTAATTGCTAGGCATAAATGGAAGCCGCTCATACAATACTACATTTCTAAAATCACAAATCCATGCCAACACTAAAATGTTGCTAATTTGGAAAGGGAATCAGATCCTAGATCTCTACACACCTAAGCAAGGGGAGAAGTTTGAGCTAAGAAATATCTGGACAGTTTTCTACTTTGTAAATTAATATAAGCCCCAAAGCAAAAGACTTCATTTTTCAAACTGAAATCTTTATGAATGAAATATGAAGTTTTTTTGAATGAACCATCTGGCGACTTCAGCCAATCGATATCACAGAGTTTAATACTTTGGGTTTTGATGCCTTCAGAGAAATCTGAGGCAGGAATCTAGTGCTCTAGTGGTGAGTAAATCTGGAGATCCAGGAGACTGTTCTCCATTAAGAAAACCACCAGTGCTGGACAGATTCTCCAGGAACTGTGGAAATAAGGCACTTCAAGAAGAATCCCAGAGTGACAACTCAGAATAATACCATGTTCTACAAAGTAATAACTGAGACTCTGAGTTCTTCAAACAGGAAAGAAGGCAGAAAAACCCAATGGTCATTAAAGAATCTGTTTTTCATTAAGGAACTGCTAACTTTGTGCTGAAAAACAAAACAAAACTGTCTGGTCTTTCCTTAAATAGGAGAAAGATAATGATTCAGAGAATTGGTTTCTAAAGGAATCAACATAAAAAATTTTAGAAACCTCACCAAGTGGGCAAAGTATTTCAATCTGAGAGAGAAAAAAATGGTATCAAAGCCTTTGATGCTTCCATACTATACAGACTCCCTTGTCTGATCAAAGGCTACAAAATCTGTTTATAAGGAGACCTTCAGACCCAAACGGCAAAGGAAATTATCTGAAAATATCTTGCTGTCACTTCTGAAGATCCCAAATGGGAATCTAAACTTTGCTACTATATTTATCAGCTATCTCTGAGATAACACTCTTTCCAATTGTATCATTAACAAAGATCTCCAGCTGTTTCATAAAGATGATGCTTTGAAAGGAAGCAACATATTTATTATAAGCAAAATTACAAATCGATTAATAATAGAAAAGGCAAGAACTGGGCGAAGATAAAAGAAGACATGATTGATTATTAAAACAGTAAGGTAAACTGCATGAAGTTGCTTCAAGAAACCAAAACACAGAAAGTTCAACTCCAGTACTCCACATTTCTTGAACATTGACACACCACACCTGCCAGATGCCAAAATGCCTGTGCTAAAAGTGGAAACTCAGCCCACAAGATACATGGTGATATATATATATAGTCTTACTAGAAACATAAGCAACTGATTTTTTAAAAAACCAACAACTCTGAGTCAAGGCTTTCAGAAGATGCTTGCCAATTACTGTTGCATACATAGAAATCACAATTCAAGTCAAGAAAAGAGTGGGAGTCCAAGTCATTTGGGTGGTTTCAAGCCAATCCTTACCTAATACAAATGCCAAGGAACAGATATTTTTGACAATAGCATCATGAATTTGTTTTTCCACACGACAACACAGAATGTACAAGGCAATATTTATGACAGTCATTTATAAAAGCAGATAGGTTAAGTTATGAGACACTGGCCACCTTATGGCAACATTAGCTGTATCAATGGATTTCTAAATACTGCTTATGATAAGGGGGCAAAGAGTAAGATACAAGGAGAAGGTGGGCAATGCAAAAAGGAAGCCATTGGCCTCAGCCACCTTGTGCTATAGCTGAGTCAAAACTAAGTCTGCAGTATTAAGGGCAGTCCCATTATCTCCCATTATCTAGGGCAACACTTCTGGTGCCACCCCTACTGGTTCCCCTACTGAATACCCAAAGTGCACTGTATATGGAATTAGGAACAGACACAGAACATTCTTAGAAACTTGAATAAAGAGGGCACCTCCTCCAAAGCCCAACTTCATAGCTGGAGATTTTGGCAAAAGCTTCTTCGGGAGTCTTGGAGAAAGTATACGGGTGCTGGTTTGTCTCAAAGCGTAAATGCACACATCAGTCCCCTAGCTATATCAATGGACTCTTCAGTTTACCATGAAAGAGACTTTCTTTGTTCCCATTACCTCATTCCACTTTTGCTTCTATTGACTGAGTCACTAGATCATGGACAAGCACCAGAGTTTGTTCAACCACCCTGACTTCTGCTCATAAAACCTTTTCCTAAGCCCATAAATGAGAAGAGTCTCATCTCATTGGATAGGGGATAAAACTGCTACTCAATGCCAAATAAATGTTAGCCAAAGCTGGAGATAACTGTCTCCTCATTCCTAAGGAAAATTAGAAGTGATATGGTCCAGGATAATAAGTTTGCTTGATTTATGGGACTAGCTAAGAGATGTGGTCATAATTCATTTTTGCTTTTTGGTTGTCACAAATAATAGGTTAACCTGCCTTCTAAATTAAAAACAAAAAACAAAAAAAAAGAACAAAAGTAATGATTAACCAGACATAAGATGAATTTTAAAAATACATATTCTGATTATCTTAGCATAGATTTATTCTCAGCTTGCTCCTATGATCATCATAAAGTCAAGTGTATATTTTGTTCAGTTTCGGATAGCTGAAAAGAAGTTATTCATCTATGATCTCAATAATCTAGAAGGAACATAGATAAGCTGGGCCATGTTCAGAGAAGTAGATACAGGATGATATGGAAAACTGATACATATTAGTAGGAATATTAAATGACCCAGGGATGTGTGGTCTAGAAAAGCCTGAGGAAATAAGCAACTGGTGGCTTTCTTCAAATATCTAAAAATTACATGAGAGAGTCCAGATTTGCTTTGTGTGGCCCCAAAGGTTAAAAATTCACTATAAGGAAGAAATTTTTGTCAGTCATGTTCAAAGATGAGATGGCATACATTCCCAGGTCCTGCAAGCGTTTGAGCAAAGGTTGGATCCACTTCATGGAGCTGCTGAAGAAGAGATTTCAGCACCTGCTGGGTGACTAGATGATTGACATATACGGTTTCTTTCACCCTTTCAGTCTGAGATTCTGCGACTCAGCTCACCTCTCGTTCTCAGCGGCTGTCCCTCCAGGTCAGGGTTTAGGCACGTTGGCACATTACACTGGCGTTTCCCAGGCTGTATCTGTTCTGTGGATAAATAGAACATTTCAGTCTTCATTGCGATCAATTGCGCACAATTCACAATACAAAGAATTTAACCAATAATCTCTTGGGGCCATTTTTTGGCGATTGTTACTGTTGATTATTAACATTTACAGGAAACATCCTAGATTTTAGGGTAGGGTTGCTTGGGGTTTCACTACAAACCTGCCATTCAGGTGTATGAGATGTAGCTGAAAGCAGGAGAGTATCTAAAACCATCCCCAAAAGTCCAGATTCTCTAATCCCTCCCCCACAAAAGCTCAAATCCCAAATCTCTTGATATGAAATGAAAAAAATGAAAGGTTAATGTCACAGCCATGAAAGACATGTTTTATGCAAATCAATAAATACATAAGTGATCATTTGTGGCAATGACCAGATAGATCGTACAGAAAACATGTGGAACTGGTAGCAAGGAAATGACAGGCATTTGACTGAGGGCTGCAGAACAGGAATAAGGGGACAGGGGCAAATGGAGGAGTAGTGCTTCAGGAACATTTTTTTCATGTGAAAGATGAGGCAAAGAAGCAAGCCATCAGATACGCATGGGTGGAGAAGAGGCAGGTATTCTCTGAGCGAGCAGGTGCATGCTGAGGCGAGTTGATCGTGACCCATGCTTTAGGCTGCCTTTCTCTGTGTGTCTGCATGACCAGATTTGTTCTTTTGGAGACTAGCAAGTCACTGAATCAACGTATGTGGTATAAAGTGACATGCCACCTAATAAAAAACTCCACACTCATCGATTCTCTCTGGTCTTGGATTTGGGGAGAATTTTTATGACACTAATAAAAAAAAGAATATTGAGATGAAGCTCTAGTAGGACTTGGTGACTAGCGAACCAACTTGGAGGATGGAAAACAAGCCTAGGAAAACACAGATGAAAGAAATTCAGACAGCATGTAAATGGTAAGTATGAGATGATAAACCAGAGTGACATGAACAAGGCTGAGGTTTGGTTGAAAAGTGAAAAATTCAGTTAAATGGGTTATTTGGCATCATGTAGATTTTTTTTTAGATTAAAATTTGGATTAGAAATTGAGATCTATTTGCTTTTTTATAACTCTACAGAGTCAATCAAACTAAGTTGTAATTGTAGTCAGAATCTAAAATGGATAGCTTAGGCTGAGCTTGCTATAGAGAACAGCAGCATGGTAAAATAATCTTCAGGTCAACCTAACGAAAGATGGGCATTTAATTCTCAGAGAATGAACCTAACAAAAGCTTCCATTCTCAGTTTTACATAGCATGAGCTCAGTAAAGAGAGGAACAAAGTCCTCTTTGGTGTGAACAAAAAAGCTTCACCCAAACCCAGTAAACTCTCAAGGCTGGTTATTCAATGCCTTTCTCCTTGTCTCCCTTGCCCCTTGGCTTTTGGCCATTTCATTATTCATTACCACTTATCACTAAAAAGAAGACAAAACACTAAACCTTTAAAACGTTAAGAACCTTAATAAAGGCCAGGAGAGTTGAAATTATCTGTTAAATATAGGATTGGGTATGGTGTGTAGGATTTAGTTATCTAGACTAGCTCTCTTTTTTTTTTTTGAAGAACAGTGGGGAAAATAAGATGAAATATATGTAAATATTATGGTTATGAAAAATTAACAGTATCTCAATATTTTGGTTTTGTGGACATTGTAATTCCTGGTCATAAAGAAGGCTATTAAAATAATTTCATATAACTGTAGCCAGAAAGTATACTAACCAAGATACAAAGATAGTCCTATCCAAGTGCTGGCCCCCAGAGCATGTCACAGTAGTAAACCCTGACATTTTCACAGTGCATGCATCTTGCAAAAAGCTTTCACATATATAATCTTGTAATCAAATGACCCATTTAATTAAAAAAGAAAAAAAGAAAAGGCAGGCACTCAAAAGAGCAGAATTGCGGCAGTACTACTGGCTTGAGAAAGTAGTACGTGTGCAGAACGTGGTAACAAAGTTTAGAAAATGCAGAGTGATCATGTTTAAAATAGACATGTCATGGCAGTCAATTCTTACTTTAAAATTGAGGTTAGAGGCAGTTCCATCGTATGAGCATGAGGGTGTGCGGCTGCAACCTGGTGACCCTGCTGACTAAAACACAGAGCTCATATTCCCAAACCTACCGGCAGATCATGACGTCACTAAGCTGACATTTGTTACTACTGTTATTATTACTATCAATAGTCCCTTATTTTTGATAATTCAGAGTTTATAAAACAGAGAATATTGATAATCTGGTGTTTTGTTTTGTTTTCTAATTTGCATCATGAAATCATAGTTCCATTCCCTCCTTTATGCATTTATATCATTTAACCCCCAAAGAGATAGCCTAACATCTGGAATCTGGGTCTTAGAGGAAAACAAACAAACAAACAAACAAAAAAAGAGTTGGACCAGCTGAGATGGAAGAACCGGTGGCTCTAGAACACTTGGAAAGTTTAAATAGGCTTATTAATTACCTTAGGTTAAAATAATTGTTTGAACCACAGAATATGAGAAAAAATCTATTCCTTCACAAGGAAGCAGAGGGGACACAGAGAAAGTGGCATTCGCTAATCTGAGAGGTAAAACAAGAAGAAAAAGCTTGACCCACCAGTGTCCCAGTTGCTGATGTTATGGGGGGCGCTAGACTGATGTTCCAGCTGTCGCTTCATTAACTGGCTCATTGTCAGAGCTCCCAGGGATCCCCTTTTCATCTGCCTATACTGAGCTATATGGAGGAAATTAGGAGATAATTACTAGGGGGAATAAATTTGCACAGCACACAAAGGCTCTACACATCCATACAGAATCTTAATTGAACCTTCATTGGCTATTCGTCATTGTTTAGTAAGTTGTATGCTCCTGTCCAGGTGAAAAACTAAGGCACTATGCTACTTCTGGTGCCTGTCTTCACTCGATAAAGAAAGAAACGGTGCCTATGAGCACTTATCTGTAGCCTGTAAATATTTACCCCAGTTACAACAATATGATATTTTCATTTACTTTTGAATGTATATACTCTGCCTTGTTCCCAAAAGGATTCAAGACAGATACTACTACTTTGAATTTATAGCTTAACTTTCTTTAATGGAGCAGTGCATACATACATAGTTTCAGTCTCCATTATATCCCTCTGAGGCCCCCGTGCATGTGTGTGTGTTTGTGTATGTACATGCATATTTTGGAGTAGGATGACACATATCAACCCCAATTTTTAGAGAGAAATTGAAGCAAATGAAATTATGTTACTTGGAACCAACCAGCAAATGAGGTGGTCGTAAAACCAAAACATGTTGACTCCAAAGTCAATGCTGTTTTCAATCTCTGTATGAGCCTCTGCCTACTGTTGGAAAAATGTGAATTGAATAACATTCCACAAGTATATTCTAGTACACATCTTTGTTTTAAAAAAAAATAGTGGTAACATTTTTATCTTGCAATTAGGCATTGACAAATATCTCATGATTGATAAGTCACATACATAAGCATCTCCAAACCGGAAAAACAGTGAAAAGCACTTCTGCCAATAGACTGCTGAGTGAGAAAGCAACCTGCCTCCTACCCTCCTATTCCTCTTCAAGTGGTCCCACCAATCCCTGCCACCAGCCCAGTGAGAAAGGAAGAGCATCACTAACAGGCCTTTTATACATGATCCCAAACGACTGGATATTTGAGAACTTGTGGTTATTCACTCTCTTATAAGGACAATTTCAGAAACTGAAGCTCTGAAATACATTGTCTAGAAGGGGATGGTAGAAACCGAGATGTCTTTATGGCCCTAGAAAGCCTTGCATGTTATGCACAGGTTTCACAATCATGGTACCAGGGCAGCAACTTGGTGTGATGCAAAATCAATTATGACATTATTTTTAATGTAATTAGCATGCTGTTTGATTCATGGTGGTCATGGCATGTTTAGCTACAAAATAATCAGCTGATAAACTGAGCAAAAAAGAGGGGTGTGATGAGAATTCTTGTGTCTTGGAGTCCATGTTAACTGAATTCATGGAAATGACTATGCAAACTAATGAAAAACCTGATTCTTGTGGTTGATTGGTAAATTTTGCAATTTCATGGTTCACTTGAAAGTGCAGCTCCAGGTAAAATTCAAAGGCAGAAATCTTTTAGAAAATTTAACAAATTTCAAGTAAAATTCAAAAGCAGAAATCTTTTAGAAGATCCGACAAATTTAAAAATTAGCAGCATCTATCAGACAAAATCAAAGAAGGTGATTGGTTAATTTCTCCAGTCCGCAGTATTTTTTTAAAGACAGAAGAATTCCCTGAGAGTAAAGTCCCTTAATGTTTAGCTCAGTGTGTAAAGCACCTGGCATTATGTCTCTAAGAACACACCACCAAGAGCTATCCCATACATGCTTTAAATGGAGAGAAGGAGGAAGGTGGAAATTTAATGATGCACTGTGCTGAGTCCAAAAGGGCTAGATTCAATCATGACTTCACGATCATGATTCATTGATACATTTATTTTATGATACATGTAACTAGCACTGAAGTCAAACTGACTTGAGTCATCCTATCTCAAATTATATCCAACTTGGAATTCTAACTATAATTCACTTTTTTTCAGATGACTCATGCAAATTAGGAGAAGATACACTTTCATGATTTTAGTATGTGGACTTAAAAATGGGCATTTTTCATGTTATAAAACAGATTCTTTGTGATAAACGAAGAACAATTAGATTCAGAACGAGGCGTTTTTGTTTGCTGCCAAAAGGGCAAATAACTGTTACTTGAAAATGCTTTCTTAGAATTTCTGTAATCTCTATTATAACTGAATTTGAGTTAGTCTAAGGCAGTGTGGTATACTAAAAAACACCATGGGCTTGAAAAATCAAACAGACCTAGCGTCAATTCCTGTCTCTATCACTTAATAGCCGTATGACTTTAGGCAAGTCACTTAGCCTCTCTGAACCTCTGTTTCTTTAAAACTGGGTCAATAATACCTGCCATGCAGTGCTGACGCAAGGATTTAATAAAATAGCAAAGTGTGTAAACCACTTAGCACGGTGCCTGGAACATGGTGTCAAATAATTGGTAGCAATTATTACTATTATTTCTGTAAATGCCTGGAGAACAAGGGGTGTCTTATTTATTCACCTTTGATCACCAGTACCAAGCACAGTGCCTGGCACTCAGCAGACACTTAATAAATAGTTGCTGAATGAATGAAAGCATGAATAAATGAATGATGAAGATGATGATGTCGTTCCATACTACCAGTCCAGCATTTAAGTTAAGATCTTTATCTGGTTTTCAGGATCATCTTTATTTCAAAAGACTGTCAAAGGAAAATTCACTAGCCCTTGAGGCAGTGGCCACATGGAACACAAAATATACCAGCACAGATGACAAGGGTCTGCAGAAGTTGCACCACTGTTTGTATCTCTGATTCCTACTGAGAATTTCCCATGCTAAAGTCTTTTAATTGACTCCACTGAGCCAAGTGGACACCCTTATTTTCACCTCAATGGAACTCAAGCTCCTCATGGGCAAAATATAGGACCCAACAAACAAGGCAGTTTCAAAATACTGAATAGTTGCCTCCAGTAGGTCCAGTAATATTTCATGCCATTTTAATTTTCCAATCCAAACGCGCTACATTCAATAATAACTTTGGGATCATGATATATCTGATACATTTATTTGATGATAACTTAGATAAAAATTTTGTCAATGATGGAGGTGATTCAAATTAAACAAAGGTGTTTCATGTAAAATTCTGTCACAGACAATGTTTCTCACTTGTCCCAAAACCAGTTCCATGTTTTATGTTTAGGCTAGTCAAACATAATACTTATTTTATTGAATTATCCAGTGATTATACCTTAACAAATTAGGATTCTTGGCCTATCAGTAACTGTACTGATTTATCAAACACTTGAGATGCTGACAAAAGTGGGCCTATGTCTCAGGGTCTCTGAGAACATACAACATAGTGTTACCTAGGAAGCTAACACAACGTTAAAAAAAAAAGAAAACAACAATATCAAGAGTGTGAAAACTGAAAACAATGCAGCAGATAATGTTCCAAATCAATGTACAGGTGAAATGATCACCAAAGGAAGTCTTACTTGATATTGAAGAATGGCTACTTGTTTCTGGCACACCTGCTTCTAATGTAGGGGCAGATGAGGATTCTCGTGGCATTTCCAAAGTTGAAAGTCCTTTAGTAGCGGGATCTA
Source organism: Balaenoptera physalus (assembly GCF_965194825.1). Classification (NCBI taxonomy): domain Eukaryota; kingdom Metazoa; phylum Chordata; class Mammalia; order Artiodactyla; family Balaenopteridae; genus Balaenoptera; species Balaenoptera physalus. The sequence continues at coordinate 11,176,558 of NC_138883.1, forward strand.
CAAACAGAAATATTATTTAAAACTCAGGACATTGATTAAAAGCAAGTTCAAGAAGCTTTTTCATATATTTTCCCCTCTTGCCCAATTCTCCCATTCAAATCATTATATACTTTCTGGCCCTACTAACTACTTTAATGGAATCACATACACACTGGTTTCAAAGTTCCATGGGAGTTGCTTCCACATTACACTCTGCATGTGTTGCTATGCCTCTCAGAGATTAACGACAGCACAATTACCAAGCTAGAGCTCGGCACGCTCATATCACGTATCCTTGGACCTTTCCAGAACTGAATTTCTTTTCATACAAAACCCAAAGACACCTACAGTTGATCCACCTATATCATTCCACCACTCCGCCTTTGGCTGGCAATTTCCTACTCATCACTTACATCTCAATTTATATAGACACTTCCTCCTCCAGAAAGGCATCCAGGACCCCCACCCCCAGATTCAAACAAAAAACGGAATCATGTGACCCTCTTATGCAACCCCAGAGCACCCTGTCCCAACCTGTACCAAAATGAACACGCCACAGTGTAATTGTCTGTTTACCTGTCTACAACCTTTGCTAAATCATAAGTAATTTCAGAGCAGGGACTGTATCTAACTTGGAATAATTACTTACCAATAACTCAGATTTTCGATTTTATTAGTTGAGCAAGAAAGACTTGTATCATTTGCTTCTGCTGTTGACAAATGCATCTAAGGTAAAATATTTTCTGCATATAATATTGTCTTTTTAATCTATGAATAAGGGGAAACAAGCTGTCCCACATTATTCTAGGTAAAGATTATCCTTTAAAGCTTTTTGAAAAGTTTAATGGTTTATCATGGCAAACCCCTAAAACTTTTTATAAACTTCCTTGACATCTTAAGCAACACTCACTGTATATTGAACTCAATGAGCAGCCTGGAATTACCACTATGGGCTTCTATGATTATAACACATCCACCCTAAATGGCTTCAAGTTCTTAAGCTTCATTATATCTGTCTCCTTCTTTTCATGTTATCAATTGTTTTTCTTGCCACAGAACAAGTCACCATACATTCACACATACATACAATATAAGTATGCAGATGCTATTCTACTATTGGGTGATCATTAAACTTATTAAACTGTCAGAAATCAAAGTAAAATAGATCCTAGGTGAGGGCTGAGGAGAAAAGCTTTTAAGCACTGATTTTGGAACATCTATTTTTGGTTCTCAGAGGTCTTTCTGAATAGATACATTTGCCAGATGAATACTTTCTTGGTAACAAAAAAAGTATAACTGTTACATGTTTCCCAAACTCTCCAAATAAAGCATAAAAATAACTACCCATTTAAAATTCCTTAGTCATTAAGATATTAAAGATTAAGCTATTGCTTTTCTCTTAGGTATTCTCCACAAACCACAAGTTTAAAACATGCATAATTACCTGCCTTTCCCTTATCTGCTTCTGTTTTACATTTGCTGCTACTATGGCATAATAATCCCACCGATAATGTAGAACAAGAAAGCTTAAAGACAAGAATTCTTTAACAGATTATTGAGACTTTTAGAGTCTCGATACGCTTATTAAAATCCTTGGTATCTTTAATTTTAAAGAAACGTCATAACTGTAAGATAGTTATTAATAATCATTAGTGTACCAAGATTCTTTAAGCCAGGCAATTTTTGCTCAGTCCTAAATCATTTTATGACGCCTTCCATTTGTATATAGTTTAAGACAACAAATATTTGAATAGAGCTATATACTTAGCTTAAAATTTTTCTATTCAATTTTTTATACTGATGTGAAGAAAATGTCATGTTATTGATTCATTCATTCATCAAATATTTGCCACCACTCTACTAGGTACTTGGGATACAATCAAAGAACAAACCAGAGAAAATTTCTTGCCTTTGAGAGAACAGTGGGGACAGACAGACAATAATTAACATACATAAAAGTAAATAAATTATTATATATTAGAAGAATAATTCTTTATAGAAGAGAAACAGAGCAGAGAAAGTGATTCTAAGATGCCAAGTAGGGGTGGAAAGGTGGGGTGTGGTCCAGGCCTCATGGGGAACCTGATGTTTGAACAGAGAATTAAAAGAAATGAGAGAGGGAGCCAGGCAGGTATCTGGAGAAGACAGTTTCAGGCTGAGGGACCAGCCGGTGCAAAGGCCCCAAGGTAAGAAAATGTAAGGAGTGTTCAAAAAATGGCAGGAGGCCACTGTGGCTGAATAGAAGAAATGTGGAGAGAACCATGCAAAATGAAGTCAGAGAACTAATGAGAATCAGGACCACGTAAAGCATCTTAGGAATTTAAAGGACTTGACTTTTTACTATGAAAGAAATGGGAGCCAATGGAGGGTTTTAAGCGGAGTAACGGTCTAATCTCATGTTTTAAAGGATCACGGTGGCTGCTGCGTTGGGAAGATACGAAGGCAATATGGGTAAAAGGCAGGAGCCCAGTTAGGAGGCTATCACAGTTGATCCACGTGAGAGACATTAATGGCTCAGACCAGGGTGGAAGCAGGGGAGATGGTGAGAAGGGGTAGATTTTGAAGGTAGATTAAGGTGGCCAGATAAAAGAGGACACCCAGTTAAAATTTAATTTGGGATAAACAACAGAAAATTTTTTAGTATGAGTATGTCCCATGCAATTTTTGGCAGATGAGGCCCCAATTCTTCACTCCTCTCTGAATCAATGACCGTTGCCATGTAACTTAAAATTTCCTCCCACTAAAGAGGCAGAGTGTATTTCCCCTCTTGACTTTGGCTCCAGCCAGGTGATTTGCTTTGGCTCATGGAATGTTTGCAGGCATAACATGACCAAAGGCTTGCAAAGCTCCTGTGCAGCGGGGCTTGCTCTCTTGTGCCTCTTCCATCACCCTAAGAAAAATATTTCCAGGCTTCATGGGTCCCAGGAGGAGGCTGGCCACACAGTCCAGCCTAGATTAGCTCATCTGCAGATAGCCAATAGCCCTTGAATTGAATAAATGCTTATTGTTATATGTTGCTGATATTTGTATGTTTATTTGTTACACAGCATTATTCCAGCAGTAGGTACCTAATAGAGTTGTCTCAGTATACAGACAGTATGTAAAACTACAAGAGTAGATGAGATCACCGACACACTGAGTGTAGACAGAACTGAGAAAAGGACCAAGGACAAAGACCCTGGGGCACTCCCTCATTAGGGAGTTAAGGAGGAACCGAAAAAAGAGATTGAGAAGGAGTGACCACTGAATATGCAGAAAACCAAGAGAATGTGTATCCCAGAAGCCAAGTGACGTGGGGGTGATCAACTCTGTTAACTATTGAGTCAGAAGATAATATCTAAGAGCTGACCATTGGATTTAGCAGTGGAGGCCACTGGTGACCTTGACAGGTGAGGTTTGGGTGAACTCTGGAAGCCTCATAGGAATGATGAGTACTTTTTAGAAAGAATAGTATGGGAGAAAATTGGGAATAGTGATAGTACAGATAACTCCTTAAAAAGTTTTGCTAAAACCTAGAGGGTATTATGCTAAGTAAAGTAAGCCAGACAGAGAAAAACAAATACTCTATGATTTCCCCTATATGTGGATTCTTAAAAACAAAACAAGTGAACAAGCAAAACAGAAACAGATTCATAGATACAGAGAACAAACTGGTGGTTGCCAGAGAGGAGGGGGATGGAGGGATGGACAAAATAGGTGAAGAGGATTAAGAGGCACAAACTTTCAGTTATATAAAATGAGTCATGGGGATGTAACACACAGAATAGGGAATATAGTCAACAATACTGTAGTAGCTTTAAATGGTGATAGATGGTAACTAGACTTATCATGGTGATTATTTTGTAATGCATATAAACATTGAATTGCTATGTTCTACACCTAAATTTAATATAATATTGTATGCCAATTATACTTCAATAAAAAGGGGGGAACTTTTTGCTAAAAGGGAAGAAGCAAATGGGATAATAATGGGGAGAATTAGGATCAAGAGCTTTTTTTAAAAGAGAGAAATAAGATGATGTTTGTATATTCAAGTCAAAGATACCTTAGAAAAAACTAAGGGAGGAGCAAGAGGGGAGATTTCTGGGCGTACATCCTTGAGTAAGTAAGAGAGATGGAATCATGTCCACATGTGGAAAGGCTGACTTCAGACCAAAACACAGTTCACTTGCAGCCCCAGCTAGGAAGGGCAGGTGTATGGGTGCAGATGATGGAAGGGAGGCAGAGGAAGGGGTAGGAGGATGTGGAAATCTCTTCAGATTATATCAAATAGGAACAGATACTGAAAGTTTGGAAAGAAAAGTAGCTATGAAATAATCAGGAGAATGGAAACGTGAATGGACCAGGGAAATATGGTGTGATGCCAGGTAGCTTTAAGGACCCAGTTGAGGTTCATGGTCATGAATTTAAAATAAGACCAGTCAATATTGTTATGCGTTTTTTTCTCCAGTCACACTCATCTGATAGGTACAGGTGTTGGTAGATGGAAAGGCAGATTTGACGAGGGTTGTGTTTAGCCAAGCAAGTCTGAAAAAGCAGAGGTCAGGAATGATGTAGGCAAGGGACTGTAATGATTGACTTGAGAAGGGAAGACATGAAGAAGGGGAGGAACAGTGAGAGGCAATAGGATCAATACAGTGCTGTCCAGAGAGAGAGGAAATGATAATCAGAGAATGGGAGACATTGGACTGACACCATGGACAGGCTGCAGTTATTGATAATAACAAGTTCTGTGACATGACCATAGGAATAAGTAACTGAGTGAGGGTGGAAGATGAAAAAAAAAAGTCTCTGGGGAAGACAAAGTCGAGGAACTGAGAAGCCAGAGTGTCAGAAAACACTGTACTAAGACACTTTACTATGTGTATTAATACTGAAATCAACAAGAATTAAGACAGGAATAGTTTAGGAAAGAGTAAAAAGAGCCAGGAATTAAAATTGTCAATAAATGAGAAAGTCAGGGTAAGTAATGTGAGATTCAGAGCTGGGTGTTTTTAAAGACAAGGTGGGAATGGTCTGAAGGGGGAAATGATGAGCAAGGAAGATGCCTACACCCTGGCCCTAGTCCAAGGACACTCTTCTTCAGGGAAGAGCTGGGTTTCCATTAGACTAAGAAGGGAAAGGAAACAGAGCACATGAAGGACCATGAATTTCTGATGGAGGAAAAGTTTCAGGAATTGCGATAAGGTGGGAGAAAGGATCTGGACAGGAGATGTGCAAGGCCTTATGGAAATTAGAGTGAGAGAGATGAAGGGTGATCTGGGGCTTCTTGCAGGGACTGACATGAACAAAAGGAAAGTACACAATGCCATTAGACTTGGTAGACTCAAGGCAATTAGCAATGGCAAGGCTGTGAGTCTGGGCCTCCCTTGACTACCACTGATAGAGGCAAGAAGGTCTGGGGAAGCCTGAGTCTTACTCTGAGCACATGGCCCTCCTTCTAACACTCAGCAAGGAAGGGTAGCTCTGCATGTCTGTGGCAGGTGGGACACTATGCAGATATAAAATGATTATGACAGTATAACCTATATTATAAAAATTTTAAATACATATCATCTTAATTGTCAGATGCTTTCCTTCTTGCTCTGGTAACAAATATATTAATATAATACCATTCTCCTCCCTGGTAGCCTGGGGAACAACCTGACATGAGGATGAATAAAGAAGGCAACACACACACACAAACATACATACCACAACCTATATACAACCTATATATCATATATACCCACCCTATTGACCTCATATAGTTTCTTATATACCCACCCTACAGACCTTATATGGTTTCTTATATACCCACCTGTAGACCTCTGTAGTTTCTAGGTCAGTGCTTCGCTCCATCTATATGCAACAATTTTCTTGGCTCCAAATAATAAAAAGGTGTCCCAGTTTCCCTAGATACCTTCTTACACTTTCTTGTTATTATGAGGATCTTTTTCTTCCCCCTGCCTGGCTGGAGCATTACCTCTTCCCAATACATTAATGTTCATTTGACAAGTTTTTACAGAGCCCCTCCGAGGTACACAGCTCTGTTCTATGAGGCAGAGAATGACTGGAAAGCTCAGGAAATGCCCGAGGCAAATAAAAGGGCTGAGCCCTTCTCTCAGGAGTTGCTTTTGTTATGCAGTAGGGGGAGAAGTGCTGTGTGACCTGGGGCGGGGCACATCACCTCCCCAGAGTGTCAGCGTCCTCTTATAGGAAATGAGGGATTATACTAGAGGTCCCCAAGATTTTTGCCAGTGCTCAATGTTCTGTAGTCTATGAATCTACTAAAATAATCATCCCTGGCCAATCCCATTTTTTCTAGAGATTCACATACTTTGTTTTTTTTTTAAAATATGGGCTGAGAAATGAAGAAACATTCTGATCAGTATTAATGATAACAGAGCAGAGAACTGTGTTTTAGGATGAGGTGGGCTATCAGCTTGTCACTTTTTCAAGTTAATCTTTCTTGGAAACAGTGCCTCCAAGGAAACACAAGAAACGGCATTTGAGGCAGGAAGTGCTCGTACTATAACAACTTCACCATCAACTGGTGACCATGGATTAGAGTCTAGGTTGTAACTGGGCTGTTTTTGGTTCCTGAGGGCACACAATGTCTGCCAGACTGCTGATATTTGCTTAGAATATGTAATCAGTATAGACCCTAAATGATTATACAGTCAATTCTTAATCATTCCAAGCACTCTTTGCTTTATTTTAGCCCTTCATGATATTTTAGCTGTATCATAATTCACTAAAGTATAGCAGGAAAAAACAGAAAGCAATAAGAGTTCAATGAATGACTTTTGCTGTTTGAGGAAAACAAAAATGATACTTGGGATGTCTTGATATGAATTAATCATTGCCTCTTGTTGTCAAGGATGATCAAGAATTGAGTGCAGAGTTTAGAAACAACCAATACAGAAACATTTATGGAGCCAACAGAACCACATCTGAATCCAACACACTCCAGTAAGCAGGAAGGGTTCAGAGTGATAATGAAGCAATTATAATGTCATTCCTTGACATTATAAAATTGAGAGTTTGATGCATATCCGTGCCAAGACCCTAACAAGTAAAATGCAGAAACTTGAACGTTAAGGCTGGGAGAAAGAAGAGAGACGCGCTCACCTGGATCTTTCTGATCTCCCAATTTGTCTAGAATGTTGAAGGAAATGTCAAGGTACTCTCTCTGGATGGCACTGACCGCAATCTTCCTCTGTTTCCTCTGCCTGGGGACAATCTGAATCTTAAATTCAGATTCCTCAGCTCCCTCCTCTTCTGCCTTCCTTTCAGGGTTCTGTTCTGCGTCTGATTCAGCACTGGCGTCCGGCTTCTCACTTTCCATCAGATTCTCCGAATCCTCAGGGACTTTGAGGAGGACAGTTTTTGCCCCTGAACTTGGCATCAGCTCACCGGGCTTCCCTTCCTCGGTGCTGGGCTCAGGGTTATCGTCCAGTGACATCTCAGGGAGAGCAAGCATCTTCTGAAGGAGGTCTCGTTTTTGCTTAAGCGTAAGCGGGCTGCCACAGGAAAACTCTTGCAGCTCCTCAGGCTTTGATAATTCTTCGGAGTCTCTGGGGTCTTCCAGAGCTATGAGAGGGGAGTCCCTGTCACCCACTGACTGGTTATTTCCTGAGTCCTTAGAAGAAAAGTCTTTGGAACAGTCTTCCACACTTACTTGCACGAGGGGCGTCGTACTGAGGCTGAGGACAGAGGGGTGGTTGCGGATGGAGGGAGAGGAAGCAGCATCCTTACCAGAGGTACCGTCGTCCCCTTGGTCCATGGTCTCCTCTTCATCACTCTCTACTATTCGGAGAGGGGGAAGAGGTTCAAACACAAGGGAGTCGCTGTCCGATGTTGAGAGCGTAGAGCGCTTTTCAGGCCCAGATGTTGAATCTGAGGACAAATCTATCAGATCTAAATCCTCTTTGGGAGCAGTCTTTATTGGGGAGTCCACTTTCACCTCAAATGTCTCCATGCAGTTTAACCTAACTTCTGGTATTACAGGCCTCCGAGCTTCTTGAAAACCTTCCATAGCCGGGTTCTCGGGGATTTCGGCATTGTCAGGCCTCGTAGCAGAATTCTGTCTAGACCGTCCATGGTCATGCTGTCTTTGCATGAAATAAGCAGCTTGGGCTGGAGGCTTGTCTATGTCACACCGGTCTATGCAGGACTTCCTACGGTGCTCATCTAGTGTAAACAAGAGGGAGTCTGCATTCCCTATATCAAGAGATTTTTGTTTTAAAGAGCGCAGCTTTTTTTTCTGAATGCTTTCTTCTCTCACACAGTGTAGAATGTTGTCTTGTAATGCACCCGTCTCTCTATATTCAGCCAGTTCTATTTCACCTGATTAAAACAGAAAAAGCTAGTACTATTTTACTTGGAGATTTCACCTTTCTATTCCCCTCAAACTTGGGCATACAATTGGCATCAACCATAATCATAATCCCAGCTCTACCAGAAGGTAAAACTGAGTTCCTGGCCAAATTTTCATAAGGTTCATTCTAATTGCAAAAACCAGAAAACTTTGGAATGAGAGAACCCCAAAAGGCAGTTTAAGATCTTATTTCTGAAATCAGGCTTCGGGATATTTCCTCAGCTCTGTTCGTTTGTGCACAGGAGAGGGGATCGCTTTTGGCTGAGGCGGATCTAGGAAACTTTATTCAAATTGTGTGGAAGAGAAGCAAACATTTTGCAACAAATCAAATCAAGCAATGGCCCTCTAAGACGATCATGACGTTAATGATGTACCTGTCAATTCACGTATATATATAAGAGCATATATATATATACTGGTTGTGCATACATATATATCAAATCAACGGTATTAAAAATGTGTAGTAACATAATAAAATTAAGATTTCACCCCCAAAAAACGGTAGAGTACAACATTTCTGCATAAAATTACTAAGAGGAAAAAATTCATACTTCTCTGAATATTCATCTCAACCGGCTGATATTTCACCATTTTGCTGCCGCCTATCCTTTTCAATCTTGCAAAAAAAGTTTGAGACTCTTTATTGCAGGGTCCAGTAGGTGTATCATGAATATCAGATTCATCAAAAACACTATCTTCTTCTAATTGGGGAGAGAAAGTCAAAATTACACTTAAGAGGTTATTCTCTCTTAGGCTGTATCTACACAAGCATTTCATTGAAAGCATTATGGAACACAGTCTGGGGTGGTTCTAAACCAGCCCAAGTCTAGCCTGGCTTGGCGTTTCATTCAGGTGTCAAATTATTCATACGTTGAACACAGCAACTGCTACAAGTCTGCCCCTCATACTCCATGTCACAGTGGGCAGCATTTTCAAGAGAGGCATCTCGATATTCCAATAGGACCTTCATGGGAAAACTTTTCCAATGTACTTAAAACCAGATAACCAATACATGTCAGGAATCTGGGACACTCCTTAAATGTGCCTGCTTTTGGTGAATTTTCAGGCTAATTTGGCAAAAGAAAATTAAACAAAATGAGTGGCTGTTGCCCCTTCCAAAAATATATGCCTTCCTGGGATTTGAGAACTGGCATAGACACAGCCTAACAGTACATGCACCTTAAACTTTGTCAATGCAAAATACTGTACTCTACATTTGGCAATGAAACACACAACGCACAGAAAAAGCTTAGAAAAGCCACTGGTCATCTCAAAAGCTCCACAAATGATTATGGACTGAGAGAGTAAACAAAGGAAAAAGAAAACAGAAAATAACATTTCCCCATATTAAAGTAAGAGTTTGCCACAGGTAGCTATTATGAATCCCAGAAAGAATCTTTGACTCTTATGGTCATGAGGCTCCATAAACAAACTGGTCACTTAGAGTCCTACCAAGCTTGTTTCTATGTTCTCTTCTATCCACATTTGGCTACTTTTAAATCAAAGAGAAACCCAAAAACACAGTAATGAGGAAAAGGTTGCTATTTTGCAACCCATGAAGTCCACTTAATAAATTTTCTTCTTGCATCCTTTAGAAAAGCCAAAGCCATGTACAAAGCAGCAAGAGAAAAGGCTACAAAAATGCATTTAATACCACAGTAAATGGAATCAACCTACTCTTCAAGTTGAACATCATTGAAATCATAGTATTTGGCCTATATTTATATCTACCTATCTGACAAAATGAGCCTCAGGTGTGATTATGATTAAGATTTCTTGAGTATAAGGGGAGTACAAGCATAGGGTTAAGTTTTAAGGACCGATCCTGTCTTAAAACACAAGATTCTATAAGTTAATGAAATTTGAAGCAGTAGATGTTAGACAAAGTAATCATAATAATCTTTTTGGTCAAATAAAAAAATAAGCGTTAATGATCAAAATGGATACAAAACTCCCAGTGAACTTCTGTGATGATGAGGAAGCCTATCAACACAATGATCTGTTTTATTTATTTCCTTTTTAAAAATACTCTCCTTTGAAAAATACAGTTTTTCGAAGAAATCATTGTGTAACTTCCCTTACATAACTTTGAAATAATTCTCAAAATGTACTGAATGAGAGAGATGGAAAGACTTCAAGATGGCTCCTCCCATCCAGAAACGTTCATCTGGGATTGGCCCAAATACTGAGCCCACATTGACGACATTCAGTTCAACTGAATCTGTCTAATTTCCCAGAAACTAGGACCTAAGATATTCTTCAGGAAGGATCTGAATGGTACCAGAACTTAATGAACTTAGTTCTGACAGCTCTATCTCTGGCCAACCTAGGCTCTTGGACCTTTTGGCAATAAATGAACAGTGGAACACTGGGTCCAATCCCTCCTATCCAGACATTTCCAGAGCAGTCCCACCAAAAAGGAATCTATTAACACCACAAAGGGCCATGGGGCACTTGGCTTTCTCCCAGGACTGGATTGATGTTGTCACCTTTTACGAGTCTAGTCACCCTGTGACATGCACTAAAGACACACACCTTGGCTCTTCAGCTCTCACCTGAAAACATCCAGGCTGGAAGTTTATCTAAAGTTTCATTCTACTGCCTCCTTTGCAGAAAAGCTATCAATATAAAGAGTGTTGATACTGGAAATAATTTAAACCTATGCAGCAAAAATGTTTCATTTCAGTTGCTTGAAATTAATTCTTATTGAATAAGGAGGCTAGGAAAAAGCACTTCAGCAAATTTAGACTCCATTCAAATCTATGAGCACAAGGTCAGGAGCAAACTAGAGATGGACAAGATTATGGCTCCACTGAGTGCCGACCAAGATTTACTTCACAGTCCAAAGCAAGATGTTTCCAACATGTAGGAAAAGGTTTACAAAGCCTCCTTAACTAAACAGCAGACAATTTTTTTTACAAAACACGATTTCTTATGAAGGGGGCTTTAGAAGCATATCAATTATTTCTCTTGAGTGTTCATTTTAAATAATGAAAGCAGCAACATTCATGGGAAAGTTGGAAAATTAATGAAGCAGTAGGTCATTTTTTGACTCCAGAATGATATCTGGGGGGGCTCCTCTATCATCTAAGAAAAACATTGTCCAGAAATGTATTACGTATGCAAGCTAAGTTTGAGATAGAATTGAGATATGTAAAGTACCTTTTTCTTTTTCGCTGTATCTGCTTATGTTACTGTTGTCACTGTACAAAGGTCCTGCCGTGGCATGGGGCTTGCAGCTATGATACTGTGCATTGAGTGTATTGACTGTTATGTGAATCAGATGCAGCAGAACCTTGCTGATATCACAGTCTCGGTATGGATACTGCTCAATGAAATGGAGGGAGAAAAATATAAATGGTTATTTTGAAGGGTAAGTTTTTCCACTTGATCTTGCTAGATATTTTTCTCAGTCTCTTCTGGGTATAATAAAAAGAAAAATATAGAAAGGCAAAAACATAAATTCTTATCATGGCCTTATTTTGACAAGGGACTGTATTCCCTTCCTCTTGTACCAAATCATGGATGGCAACGCATGCCATTTTGTAGTTATAATTCCTTTCAAGAAAATTACCTGGCATAAACATTTGGTGTATGAATACAATTTTAAATAGTTCTCTTGTTTTCTGACATAATAATTAATACATAGATAAAATATGAGGTTCTGAGCATTAAGGAGAGATTATTGATCAATATTCATCAGATTTTGCTTTAAGCATTTTGGAGTATACACTGGCATGGTCTACATTTCTATTTTCATTCCAATGGCTCTTTACTTCTCGACACTAATTGTGTATCATGCATCTTCCTCTGAAGGTCAAATTGCTATCCTACAAAGATCTCTTAAATGTTCTCTCTAAGAGAATCATTCCACCCAAAAAATGAGTGACTACAGCAACTCACCTTGTAAAGGATGACAAGCAAGGCCTTCAACCACATCTGCCGGATGTGAGGTTTTAGGGACCAGAGAGAACAACGAGGCGGCTGTTGGAAATAATGCCGCAGTTGAGGACAAGAGCAGTATTTGAGCACCTGAACCACCAAGGGGAGAAGGTGTTTTCCCAAATTAATGTTATAGTCCATAACCTGAAATAGGAAAAAAACGTAATAACTGAAGGAAAACTATAAAGAACATTTATAAGCCAAAAGGAAAACTTTGAACCATCAAAACACGGGCGAAATATTTTACAGGTATCTCACAAAATAGTAATAGTAATGGCCAGTACACATAGAGGGGGAAAAGTCCAACCTCACAAGAAATTTAAAAACTTGTAACTTAAATAGTTTTAATCTACTTACCTATTTAATTTATCTACTTAATTATCTGTTGAAAATAAATTTTATCTTTTAAAATGTCCTATTAAACTATTAACTAGAATTAAACTAGAATCAATGAAAACACATAGTATTGGTAATTATGTAGGGAAATGGGCATTCTCAGACACCACTGGCAAGAGTATTTCTCAATACGTTTCAGGAGAGCAATTTAGAAACATGTATTCAGAAGTAGGAAAAAGCACATAGCCTCTAATACAGCAATTAAATATATCCTAAGGAAATAATCTGACAGGCATTCCCAGATGTATGCATAAAGATATCCAGCATTATAGCCACCGCAAATTGAAAACAACCTCCATATTCAACAATATGGAATTAAATAAAAGATTGTTTATATGACAACAGAATACTGTGTAGCCATTAAATGGAACATGGTACAAATTTATTTACGTGATATGAACTTCATAATAAGTTTTAGGTTTAAAAGATACATATATGTATATATATACATATTCATACACACATCAGTCACATATATATATATATCAGTATGCATAAATGATCCCATTATTATAAAAAATATGTGCACATATACACACATATGTATGTATGCATGTATATATGAATGTATGTAAATCTGGAGCCAGCGACATACACCAAAATGTTAGTAAGTTGTATTTGTCATGGGTTTCCTGGAGATTTGCATTTTAATTTTTTTCTTATATATCTAAAATAAATATGCATAACGTGAATACGGAAAGAGAGAAGCGAGGGAGGAAGGGAGGTGAAGTTTGGTATCTGAAGTGCTGTACTCTCTCTCCGTCATAGACAGCTGAGGATTAGGGATGATCCATCTAGTTATCAACACCAGCAAGAGACGCACGTATTGCTCCCCCTTTGCTTCTCTGTGTTCATTGTATTAATGACCTATTTGAGCTAAATAATAACAGCTACCATCACTGAGTTCCTACCATGAGATAGGCACTGATTAAGGCGTTTGCAATATGTTGTCTCTAATCTTTCCCCCCAAAATCTATTACCAGTGAGCAAAGAAGCAAGGATGCTTAACAGTTAATAACAGTGGCAGAGCTGAAATTCATATCCATTTCTCTCTAGCCCCAAGTTCTACACCCTTTGCAGATTGGGACAGCCATTTCGGACAGTGAGATTTGTAGCACTGGTCAAATTAGGCATAGATATACCCAATGATCTGTTATGTCTGCTCCTGGACCCATATCCCACAGGAATTCTCACGCTGGTGAATAAGGTGCACGTACAGAATGTTCATTGCTGATCTGTATGGAGTGGTGAGGAGTTGGAAGCAATATAAGTGTCCATCACTGGGGGAATGGATAGTTAAATCATGGAAAATGTATACCATGATGTATAATACAGCAGTTAGAAGTAGCAGAGAAACATGAAAAAAACCAATGATGATAAGGTGACATGAAGTAAGTTGGATGATTAACTCAACTCTCCACTTGAAGCCAAAATAGGAAAACGATTTAAAAAAAAACACAACCTACAAACAAAAATTCCACACTCCTTTATTGTTTAATGGGTAGAGTTTCAGTTTAGGATGATGAAAAAGTTCTAGAGATGGACAGTGGTGATGGTTACCTAACAATGCGAATATACTTACTGCCGCTGAACTGTACTCTTAAAAATGATTAAAATGACAATGGAATATTACTCAGCCATAAAAAGAAACGAAATTGAGTTATTTGTAGTGAGGTGGATGGACCTAGAGTCTGTCTGAGTGAAGTAAGTCAGAAAGAGAAAAACAAATACCATATGCTAACACATATATATGGAATCTAAAAAAAAAAGGTTATGAAGAACCTAGGGGCAGGACGGGAATAAAGACGCAGACCTACTAGAGAATGGACTTGACACGGGAAGGGGGAAGGGTAAGCTGGGACAAAGTGAGAGAGTGGCATGGACTTATATATACTACCAAATGTAAAATAGATAGCTAGTGGGAAGCAGCCGCATAGCACAGGGAGAGAAGCTCGGTGCTTTGTGACCACCTAGAGGGGTGGGAGATAGGGAGGGTGGGAGGGAGGGAGATGCAAGAGGGAAGAGATATGGGGATATATTTATATGTATAGCTGATTCACTTTGTTATAAAGTAGAAACTAACACACCATTGTAAAGCAATTATACTCCAATAAAGATGTTAAAAAAAAAAAGATTAAAATGCTAAGTTTTCTGTATATTTTACCCCCCCAAAATCCCCAAATCCCTTTATGATGTCAGGCTGTTGATGTCCTCCACGTACCCCTGCCTAATAAAGTAACTTGTGCAAAACTTTACACTCAACCAATGTCAGCTAAATGGAATTTAATGACTTGTTTGTACTAAAAGCCTAACGGCATGACTCCTGAAAGCTTACACTTACTTGGGCAATTCCTGCAATAAACGCATTAAAACAAGTTGACAGGCGCATTTTTTGAGGTGCAATCATGAAGCAACCTTCCTGCTGGTCGTAGCCAAGTAAGACATACAGGTGCCGCTTGACCGTGTTGAAGGCCTTGGCGCTGCTGATGTCTGACTCGGCGCTGCTCTCATCCTTGGCCATGAACTTCATGAGCACTGTAATCAGCTGGTGCACTGTCTGGTGGTCGATCCCAGCGTCTTCGGGGAGCAGGTCCTTGATGGTGTTGTCATTCTCAGGGGATTGTTGGCCTGTCAGTACAAGAAAGGCCATCGGTGGGTGGTTCCCCCACAGGTAAGTTTACACTAAAATCTCACTGATCAGTGAAGCACCATAGCACCCTATTTCATTCTTTATATCGATAAAGCCTCTAAATATTTAAAGGTCTGTTCTAGACAAACTTAAAGGCACAATATGGCCTACTGAGCAAAGCACTGGTCCCAGGGTGGAAATTACAACGACCAAGTAATTTGGGAAGAATAAGAATAAGAATTACTTGGGAATTACTTCCCAAGTCATTTGGGAAGAATAAGGGAATGCAAAAAAAAAAGGGGACACTATAAAGCAAAGTTATCTTCAAACAGCAAGACAAATACCTACACAAACTTTGCACTTAGCAAATTTTTGAATATCTTGGCAAAGGTTTATCCTCACTAATAAAGAGAAGTTTCCCTTCCAGCTTTGTAAAATAAGCGTGTAAGAATAACCACAAAAATCATTTTCCTAAAATCTACTGAGCAACTAAAACATCCATTGAGTTATTTTGTTTAAATTATAATCTCAATTCAGTTATGTTCAAATATCAGCTGATGCAAAAAGAAAAGTTCTCTTCTCCAAATCCTAAGATATTAGCAATGTGTACTCTGAATGATATAGTCAAAATTAGAAATAGCAAATTATAAGCCCTGCTGTATGTAATGAGAAACATATAAGGGGTGGGAGGGCACAGACAGAAAGAAAGAAGCATGAACTTTTAAAAACAGAGAAAAACACCACATGAAGGTGAGCTGAAAGTTCACATGGAAAGAAAAAATATCTTAGCCCTTGACTTACTCTTAACCTAACAAATAATTATATCTGAGTAGGTCCCTGACATTGACTTTCTCTGTTATTTCTCAAGGTCAGAAATTATACCCTGTCTCCCCTTGTTTTCTGCCTTTTCTGATCTGGTTTAGTTTAGGACTTTGAGGGAAGGAAGAGTGAGATTTGCTCTTCCATATTTATGTTTATGTTTTGGGCCTTATTCAAAATACCCTATATGCATTCTTGTCCTTCCTTTGACAAGCAACATGAGAATTTCTAAATTGGAAACAAAGTTTTTGCCTGGTGGGTTAGATCCACACACCAGCATTCTCATCTCTCATCCTGAGAGGAAACGTTCTAAATGATGACAAGCTTTGGTTACAAATCATTACAAACCAAACTTTGATTCTATCCATTTTAATTATGGCATGCAGGATACAACCAAGAGCTAGGTAGTAATTTATATCCTTTAACGCCTCAACTAATTTGGCAAAAATCTCAATCTTCTAGGACTAGCCAAGAGAAGCAAGATAGAAGAAATGTTTCCTGGGGACCACAGATACTAGCTGTCTCAAGCCTAAACACTTTCTCTGAAGCAGTGGCATGAAGGTAATGTCAAATTCCGAATTTACTAGTTTAGAACTGCACATAAGGTTACATGCTTGGTTGTCTAGCTTTCCCCAGATGATCAGAAGAATGTTGATCTGTTCAAAAGTGATACACTGAGATGGGATAGTTGACAATGAGTGAAGAGGCAGCAGAATCAACTAAGTCTAAGAACCTCTAGTATAGGGGAAACCATCTAACAAACTTCAATATGACCCTCGGACATTAACAACATTTTTCGGTCTCATAGAGTCTGTTCATGAAGGAATAAATGTATGCAATGTACTTTAGAGAAGTTTTAACCAAAAATTATTCAAATAAAACCTAAGGATTTGTTTATTACACTGTTTCATATGCAGAAAGTGGTCAATAAATTGTTACTATTGTCATTATTTACTTGGCATGCATGACCCGTCAGGAAAAAAATCAATTCACGTGGAACAGCCTATTTCACGAAAGGTCATAAATGTAAAGCATTACTGTATATTATAATTAAATTAAATGTCTGAAATAGAAGATCAGACCAAATCCTTATTTTAAAAGTTTAAAGAACTATCTTTTCAGCATTGAAAAATATTTAGTCTTGATTTTTTTTTTTTTTCCCATCGGAATATTACTTTACAGCTAGCAGGAGGGTATTGCTCTGGGCAAGCTTGGGCCAAGAATGTGACAAGTGTGAGAATCTAGGTTACCTGCAGGGTTCAGTGTTATTGTAGCAGCAAGCAATGGCTGTTACGATGATATAGCTTCATTCCTCAATTTGTTTTAGCTCTGGGGGGCAAGGTTTAGGAGAGCGTGTATCACTCAGCCCTGCTCAGCCACCTCAAAGTCTAGACTGGCTTGACTCCAAAGTTAAAAACGGAACTGAGGAGCATTTGAGAAGGAGATGCACCTTTGTTTTATAGCCCTGAGAGTCTAGGGAACTCAAACAGAAGAAAGGGAGATCCAGACAAGGCCCAGCTAGGACACCGGCTCCCTATTTCCTCCTATCTAGTTCAAGTCTAGAAAATGAACAATCAGGCTTCAGCTTTAAATATTTCAAATCTCTTTGCCCCATTGCAAGTAGACATTCATTTTAAAAGTGTGTAACCTTAGTTTTTCCCATCAAATCATATTTTCCTAATGACTAAGTATCATTTCACAAAGGCCGCATCCTCATTTTGGATTCATCTTCATTGATCTGCAGTGCTTAGCTTTAAGTTTGCTGCTTTTTGCTTTCCCTGAACAGCCAGTAATGAGTGATTTTTCACAAACCATTAAATGTATTGAAAAAAGAACTAGTTAATGGAACTTTTTGCATAAAGTGAAAAAAATCTCTTTTCATTGCAATAATTTACCCCTCCAAGTGTGGGCTTTGCAAGTCTGTGCTTTGTATATTGTCTTTCTTTAAAAATAGTGTAAGCATGTGACTGACACCACTCTTCATCAAGAAAAGTTACCTTAATCAAATCCCTAAGAAAAATGAGCTTAGGAAAGCTGAAATTTTCTTTATGGATAAAGACAATATTACTATTTTAGTTATCTATAAAATATATAAAATTTCCATTTTAAAACTAAATGCCTATAATATTTTCTCTAAATGTGACACTTAAAACACTTACTTTTGAATTCTAGTCTGTGAAATTCCTATATCTGTTTTAACTATAGAGATTTAACAGGCTAAGGGATTTGATTTTATCATTTTTGTAAAGAAAAATGTAAAAATCTTTATTATTATGGGGGCAGAACTACCCTCACTTTAACATGGACGGGGTCCATCATGATCTGTCCACAGAGTGGCACAACTGATTGAAACGCCACAGTATAATACAATTTTATTTATTCAGAAGATTTGAAACCAGGCAGGATCAGGATCTGCTTTTCCAGACTTATCTGCTCTTGCTCCACCCTAAATGCTCCACATCCTCACACACTGGGCTACTCCTGGATCTCAGAACGGAGCCAGCCTTTCTCCACCTTGGTGTCTTGGCTCATGGTGCTCTCTTCATCTTGCAAGGTGGTCCTCCACCCACACCCCCAACTTTATCCCATGAATCTGGTCCCCAGAAGACATTCTTATTAATATGCCCACCCTCCTCTCAGCAACTGGGGTCCCTAAATTCTATACATCTCCAAAAACAAGAAAGGAGGGAAGATGGGTGGGAAAGAGGGACGAGTGCAGGAAAATTTCCTTTAGCATTTCCCAACTCTCATGTGGCAAATAACTATTATGCGAGGCAGAACTTTTTATTTATCCATTTGCTGTATTTCCCCTGTAAGAACAAAGACTCCTTGAAGGCAAGTGCTATGTCTTATCCAATTTTACATCCCTCACAGAATACGGGGCAGTGTTTGATATATAGTAGATGCTCATTATTCGTACATGTTTAAAGTGCATTGAATTCAAATAAATATTTCAGATCTTTTCTACATGGGCGAAAACCTGATGAAGTCCCCAAACAGCAAGGGAGTGGGTAGGGAAATAGGGAACATTCCTCTGTGTAAGTTGACTCACTGACCCCTCTGTCAAGCTGACAAGTGACAATTAGGTAGTGGAAGGAAGTTTCTATGAGTTTACTCTACATTTGGTCCAGAGAAACCAATGATCAAGCACTATAAATGAGTCTGCATTATGTTGGTAGTTCTAACTACACTGCCTCACCGGTCTCCGTGGCTATCCACCTGTCTAGGCCTGGCTGAGTCACCTGTCCACAAAACCTTCCTTGTTCCCTCCAACTCTCCTCCCATTGCATTTGACATGAACGATCCTATAGTACTATCACTTTCACACGAGATGAGAGTTCACCTATGTTCATACTTTATCTCCCTTACTTGACTATAAGCAAGTTGAGAGTACAAGAATTTCTGATGTATCTTTACATTCTTCATATTTTCTAGTACAGCAGGTGCCCAATAAGTGTTTGTTCAATAGAAACTGTCATTTTCCGAAACTATCATTTCAGTCAAGGGCATTCCTATAAAAACAATTGAATTCTTTGATTTATTGGCTCTTAATGATCAATAGGCATTTTGCAAGTTAGTGAAGACATGAAATGTAAACCACCTCTAGAAAGAAAGAGCCCAAAGAGAAGTAATTTGGAATTCTAGGCTGGACATTGAGGGAGGTGGGAAATACAAGAGAGTTTTACCAGTGCTACCCAGTACTGGGTACCTTCTCATGTTGACACAAATTCAGACCAAGAGATCTCAAGATTTCTCTGCAGGCTGGAGTAGAATTGAAAGTATATATGTCCCTTTAGGGATTAGGATAGCTCTAGACCAATCTATAAGTCCTAATTGGTCTGGACACTCATGGGCTTAAGTCACACTGTAGCAGGCCTGAATGCCCAAGTCAGCTCCCTAATAAGACTGGCATCCTCATGTACCCCAGGGCAGGAACACCCTAAGCCCAATTTATTGAGAGGTAGCTGTAGTGGAAAGAAAGCAAATAAAGTCTCCTGGACTCAAGTATCAGTCTCTATCTAACTAACTAGTTATATGTGATCATGAGCAAATTATATAAGCAGAGTTACTTAGTCCCTCAGGACCTCAGTCTTCCTGTCTGTACGTAAAGTGAAAAAAAAAAAAATACTTTATATATATGCAGAGTTGTTGTGAAATCGAAATTAGATGATTTGCATTAAAAACACTCTTTATAAAGAGGTACTATACATATATAAAGTGCTATTGCCGTTGTTATTAACATTATATACCTATTGTTTAATTATTCATCCCAGGGGATGAGGAATAAGATATAACTAAGTTTCCCGTGATCACATGGGGTTGATACCAATTTTCCAGTACGGTCCAATTGTAACCTACCATAACTGCTGCATTATATTCAATTAATATTCAACAGGTGTTCTGAATCACCAAAAACAAAGAATTCCTGGTTCTCACAGCATCAGTGAAAAAACAGCTAATATCTAATTATAATTATACCAAATTCAGACTAGCAGGTAAAATTGTATATTTCATCAATTGGGATTAAATGAAGGTGCTGAGCTCCTGCTAGCATTACCACACATGCCTTGCAAGAGAGATCAAGACATCTGGGCTTCAGACCCAGATCTGTCACCGACAAGCTTGTGAAACTTGTTCCTTTCTGGGAACCTCAGTTTCCTCTTCTGTAAAATGAGAATGTTAACATATCTCTAATGTTTCAGCTATGATAGTCTATGAATTTTACTTATATGCACAAAGGCCTTTGATTTGACTCATAAAAGTCACAGAGGAATGCAACTCTTCAGTAGCCTTGCAGAGTTTACCCTCTATACAAGTGCATTTCTGCTGCAAAATTTGCTGTGGGCAATATGTAAATGCTAAGATCAGAGAGCCATAAACTGTAAATCCAGTGTCCAAAAGTTCAGCCTAAACAGCAACTAAAATTAAGTCTTGCTGCATGATTAAAGGACATCTGCTTTATTTCAGGCCTGATCAATAAGAGGTGTTGCACAGAGGAGCTCATTACTTGTACCAAACAAAAGCTATTTCGTTAAATAGCAAGGTCTCCGGTTTCCATTTAATTACTATCTTAAACCACTCTGTACAATCTTGTGATTATCCTGGCGTATCTTTGCTTCCAAAGTTAAAACACTCAGTGTTCAGTAAATAATAATGCAAAAATGAAAAACTAGTTTGAAATTGCCTTATAAGCTGAGCCACATGTTTCCAAATCTAAGCAAGTTTTGTTTATGGTGGCGTCATGTAATTATCTTTCCAGA
The DNA here is from genome assembly GCF_965194825.1 of Balaenoptera physalus. Lineage (NCBI taxonomy): Eukaryota > Metazoa > Chordata > Mammalia > Artiodactyla > Balaenopteridae > Balaenoptera > Balaenoptera physalus. The sequence goes on from NC_138883.1 coordinate 11,197,946, forward strand.
AGCTTTAGCTTTATATTTAATTTAGACAATACTGTTATCTGCCCCTTTTACATCTGATCACTTTTGATGGGACAATTAGACGCCTAAAGGCTTTTCTTCAAGAAACATATGTACATGTTTTTCCAAAGAGATGTGAGAGGACTCCTACGGTTGGATTGTTAAAATGGATAATAATAATTAAAGACTAGCTTTTCAACTAAGCCTTAAGACAAAAAGAAAAGACAGGGTAAAATAAAGGTAACTTACGAAATTGCATAAGACCAATCTCAAAAAGACCTAACTGAAGGGAAAATGGATATTTTCACATTTTAAATGAAGCTCAGGATCAGAAATTCTTATTTTTATTCTTTTTTTTTTTTAATCCCAGCACAATTGAGGCCCAAGTGATGCTCAAAACAAGGTAGAGGGACTCTGCCAAGTGTGTGCTCCCCTTTTCTCATCAATTTTAGAAATGAAAATGCACTTAGGCCAACATCTGCCATCTGCATTCATAGTATTTAGGGCTCTCCCTCTTCTCCTCGTCTCCCACGCCTAACTGCTTCTCTTTCTAGCATCGTTTTTATAACACGTTCTTGAAAGTCTCCTTACTTGAAATTGTCCTTCTGAGAGTATCGGTACCATTCTGAAAAGTTTATTTTAAAACTATTCTTAGATGAAAAGCCAAACGTTGTATAGCATGATACATAGGTGGTAGTTACCAGGTTTGTTTTGGACAAATAAGCAGGTATTCAGAACCTCCACAATTTTCCCAGCAAGTATGGCATCATGTGTATAGATAACATTCAGTCTGTAACAGGCTCGCAGCGTCCCTTCAACCCTTAAGAGACTTCATGATAAGTTAATCTATCAAGAACGTCAAAGGACAGTTACACTCTACCAAGCAGAATATGATCCCATGGTCCTCTAAACAATGGAAATCCTCCTTTCTCGAGAGACAGAAATGCATGTAAGAGTTGCAAAGAATCGGAAATGGCTAAGGGGATGAGTGAATGATGGTGGTTCAAATGTATAACCTTTTCAAATGTAAATGAAATGCTTTTCCTAGAGCAGATATATATGAACATAATATTTCTATGTGTAAAAACACATACAAATATAAGTACTAGGTATAGTTCTAGTCATACTGGCTCTCGGGGGAAAAGTGCATACTCAGGTAACATGATGCTTCTTACTGGACCATAAGTTAACAGGATCAAAAGTCATCTGCCAGTTTTAAGATGGAAAGAATTGCCATGTCAGGGGCTCAAACACTTGAGCATCTGGGGTAAAACCCTTCGAGCTTTCAAATCCTAAATACATCACTCTGGTCCAGTTAGAGACACCGCATTCTTTACCTTGTCCACCTGTGATAGACACTTGCACACGGCCCTTCAACGTCAGAAGTACCCACCTGGCATCTGTTCAGGTGTCCCACCGAGAGCTGGAGCAGACTGCTCATGCCTGGTCAACCTCACAGCTTAAAAATCAACAACAACTCTATTTAAATAAGCATTAAAAACAACTTGAGCCTAGAAAACATACTCAGTGCTAACTGGATAGCAGGAGCAAGTTTAGTTTTCGTATTTGTAATTAACATCACATACAAGATGTTTACGTCACAGAAGTTCTGTGGCTTTCTTTGAATCTAAAGAACATCCTTCAATGTCACTTCAATTCTTATTCTTCAAAATTGTCATGTGAATCAATTAACAAGAAATAACAATAAATAAACTTTATATCCCAAACTGATTAGTTAGGTTATAAAAGAGCTGGGAAATTCATATAGAAATTGTAACTTATTGAATCTAGGTACTGGTTTCTAGAATCTGATGCAGTTTCACTGGGCCTAGCAATGCTAAAGGTTATTCTTAAATGGCCATCTGTTATTATCTTTGCTCCCTGAAAAGCTGGGTCATTGATTGCTTAAAGGGCTTTCATTGACTCTTCCAAAGTTCAAAATACCACATTTCCGTAGCTTGTCATAAAATAGAGAGAAATGCAATAAACAAAATAAAATCATATTTATGATTAAAAATGGTTATGTTACATAAAGCTGTCTTCTAAGAAATGTCAATGAAAAAGCAAACATTTCAGCTTCTGACAGGATAAAAAAATATGTTCTATGGTGGTATTTTATTAACTTCATGACATTATTTAAAAATTAAATCATTTAATAAATGTTACAAGTTAGTATTATATTTAATGTACTCATTTGCTAATATGATTTAGTTATGAATTTTTAATTATTTGTCATTCATGAGCCATTGCTAATCATTACAGTTCATCTAGTCATTTGGTAATTTTTTGTTTTCTTTAAAAGTGCAATATAAAAAAAAGACATTTAGATAACAAGTATATATGGTCTTTTTTTAGCTGGCAATGATGTTTGTTTTTATTTATAAATTATCTGGTGAAGTTGGGCAGAAATTCAACTTCTTATTAGCCTGATTTTTCTTTTTTGAAAACACCATTATTATTGGTTTTCTAGGAGCTTGTTGGCTGCCTTTGTCATGCATGAAAAGAAAATGCATTCCAAATTTCTACTCTACCCTCTTAGTTGCCATGGGTCTTGACAAAGTCTCATCCAGGAAGCTCTTAGGTTATAATGGTGGTGGTGGAAACCTTCATATTCTAGGACTTAGGAGCAAACGCTTCTCCTGTGTCTCATGTCATGCATCAGTGGATTTACTGCCTTCTACATTTCAAAACAATCTACTGCTGGATCAGGGATTTGTTGTACCAGCAACTGGGAAAAGCCACCCAGGGCATTGACACACCTGGGGGGACCCTCTAGGGAATGTGAAGGCCAATGCAGCTGAAGGAGCTCAGTTTGCTAAATACACTACTCTCTGTGAACATTCAACAAGACATGTCAGCCTCAGAAAGACATCAAACAGACTTAAGGGAAGGATGGAAGAAGATACTCAACGGATTTTGGAGGTTAGGGTCTCAGGGAGGGAGAGCGCCCTCTTGGATTCCGCGGGCCCTTTCACGCTGTCTCTGAGGGAACGCACACTCTTCTGGCGGTTCCTTGCAAAACGAGCCCTCTTGATCTTCCACAATGCTGCATCACTGAGATTAGCGACATTGGTCCTCACAGCAGTGATAGCTTTGCAAAAGGAATTAAAGGTGATCATTTTCCTTAACTCGCTATGTTATACAAGTAGTTTGAAACAATCCATCTGCGTATATTTTCAATATTAAAAGTCATCTTCCATGGATACATTTCTCATTCATCTATCTCCCTCTATGATAATCCTTATATTAAAAAATCATGGCTATTACCTATTTTGACTATCGTTTATCATTTTTCTGTTTAGATCATAAGATTAAAGTATCTAATTTTGTTATCACTGGATAAATAGTTGAGTGACCAAAGTCTTTCCTCCATCTATTTAGAGCTCCAGGTAACTGATTACTAAGCATGGAAGAGTAAATTTACAAAGTGCAAATATATCTCACAAAATTGCTCACGGACATTACAAACATGATGGTTGAATAATATTTAAGGAACACAGAGTCACAAATGGTTCTCAACGGTCCTCGAATAAATGAGATTTTTTTTTTCTTTTTTTTTTTGGCCACGTGACATGGCATGTGGGATCTTAGTTCCCCGACCGGGGATTGAACCCATGCCCCCTGCATTGGGAGCGTGGAGTCTTAACCACTGGACCGTCAGGGAAGTCCCTAAATGAGAAAAATTTTGATGTTGGAATGCCAGAAAATAGTTAACCTGCAGATTACCACAGTAGATATTCAATAAACATTTGATGAACTGAGTACATGAAGTCAAGGTATCCTCCATAATGGGAAATTAAACTACATGCGGAGTATCTTCTGTTTATCCAGCAAGCACCAGAATAGGAACTGTGACTGTTTAAAGCAAGTTCTTTGTTTTGCTTACTTGTAGGAAAAGGAAATTCTTTGTTACAATCCAAATGTAGCTGAGCTTCCAAAGAAAGCGTTTCAAATCTGTTGACAAAGAACTCCCAACTCAAAGCAGGAATATCTTGCTTAAGAAAATGCAAGAGTAAAAGCTTGCTCAATATTGTGGGTCGATCTTTAACCACAGTATCAAACTGGAAGTCAAGACAAAGACACAGACCCTGGGAAAAGGTAAAAAAACAAAAACAAAAATGGAAAGTCAGATGTAAATACACCAAGCAAAGTCAGTGAAACAAGGCAGCCTCCTCAATCCATGCTTACAATGAAGAATGATTCAACTGAAATCTTCGATTGCATTTTTGGTAGGGGAAAAAAAAAACGCAGAAGAGGAGCTTCTCCTAATTGTTGAATATCTCTTGAATTTTGACTCAGAAATCTGAGCTAAATGTATATTATTGATTTTTCTGATGCATCGAATAATAACCACTTAATTCAAATACCCTCAGACCAGTGTTTCTTTCTTTAATGTCTGTAGTTTCTATTAAGAGAAGCGTACTTCCAAAACTACATTTTAGAATACACAAGAATATGGTCTTTAAATTCCCTTTCAATGCTAAATTCCATGAGTCTAAAAGAAAGGAAAGTCATCTTGTCTTCTTGGAATGTGAGTGGAACATAGAATCTTAAGAAATCAAAGTTGGAATGGACTAAGCACCTATTTCTCCAGTATGTGAGTCTACCATTTCCCTTTTTTTAACTGAATGAAATTTTAAAACTAATTCATCCAATTATGCTATTAATTCATTCAACTCTCATCTAATGAGTGCCTCCTATGTTCCAAGCCCTGAGGAGGGGTTAGACATACAACTACCTTGTCTTATTAAGACCAACAGAGAAGGACTATCCAGAAGACAACTGGGAATTTTTACATGGGGAGGTATGGGTCCACAAGCAGCATAGCTCTATAATTTTTCAGATTCTGCATAGTTTGATCTTTCTTCTTAGTCTTTTTTACAAGAGAAGCTCTTACACTGGTTTGGGAGACCTTGTGTACACACATGCACACACACACACACACACAATTAAGAACATGGACATTATTATGTCAGACCTAAGTTTGTGCTGCCACTTACTAGCCATGTGACTCTGAAAAAGTTACTTAACCTTTCTAACCCTCAACTTCTCTATCTGTAAAATGGGAACACACAAAATGTTATTGTAAGGATTAAATGAAGTAATGCATGATGGGACACTTCTAATACACTGCCCCGGAAACACAATACCTGTTTGACAAATGTTAGTTCTTGCCATTATTATTACTTTTAATAATAACAATATAATAATAAGTCAGGTGCCAATGTGGAAAAACAGTAGATCAGGACTTTAGAGGTTTTGTCTTTGTTCTCCCATGAATTCACTCTGTGTTCTTTAAAAAGTCCCATTATCTCTCTGAGACTTGGTTTCTTCAAGTATAAAATAAAGGTGCCAAATAAGATAAATAAACAACTCTCTCCAGGTCTCATATTTCATGTCTCTTTGATTTTACTTTGTGGTATTTCATTTCATTAGTATATTTACCATCTCTTGTTTTGCTTTGGTTTATATTATAATTCATCTGATTTCTCTTTGCATCTAGACTCAGTGACAAGGGCTTTTGGCCCAGGAGCCAGCTGAATGGTATAAAATAACCAACCTAGTTTAAAAATCTGCCACACACACAAAATTATACAATAATTACATCTGTCAGAAGCGATGGCAGCATAGGGACAAAGACTGGAAAGAAAGAATCAACAAATAAAAACAAGAGATCTGTTAATACAGTGCGGTTCTGGGATGCTTTTCTCAGAAATGGTAACAGTGGAAATTAAAAAATTTTTTAAAAAATTTAAAAATTTCCACTGTTACCATCATCATCAGTATTATGTGTGTTTATGTGACAAATAACTCAATGAATTAGTAGAGTAGAGCAGAGCACCATCCGCAGAGCAGATAATGCACATCTGAGGGACGTCACCTGCAAGGCTGGCCTCTTTATGGTGTCAAGCAGGAGACCAGCCCTCGTAGCCACCGCTGGGTTGACGTCCTCCACAGCCGTCAGAAAGCAGCAGAAGGCGTGTGCCAGGGAGTACTTCAGCAGGTGGTTTTTGGTCACTGAATGAATATCCAGAAATCTGCAAATTACAGCCACTTTTTCCACTGCAATGTCAAAGGCAGAGAACAAAAAAATTGACATTTATTTAGACGGTCTGAGAAATGAGCCCACAGAGAAAAAGCTAGCTCTGGGCCCCCCTACACTGACGTTAAATACCAAAAGGAAATTCTAATGCCACCTTCTTGAGTGTTCCATTTTATCCGTGCAGCAGAGACCATTTCTACGCAGTGTAGTATTTTTCTGCCAGGCAGCCTTGATTTAGTTCTGGGTTTTCTTTTCTTTTCTTTTTAATGGTCTTTACCTTTGTTTAACTTTCAGCCACATTTCAAACTTTTCAAAATGCCTCCATGCTCATTTCTTTGTCCATTCTATAGAGGCTCTGCAGACCACACAGGGATGTGGGATGTGCCCACCAGGGCTGGCTCTAAGTCCTTAATATGTCATGAAGTGATATGACAACCAGTCTTCCTGGGGCTATAGAAGCCACATATTTCTTCCATGAACCACATGCACCATTATTCTGCACATCTGTATTAAATTATTCCAGCCACTCTTTAAACATAGCTTTATAAAAAGTTATAATAACTAGTGAAGCAATATAGTTCCATGCAAAGACATTTCAGGACTTTACTTAAGCTGTTCCAGCAGCCTAGATAGAATATTCTTTCTATTCTTTTCTGCTTATTGACACTCTACCATCCTTAAAGAGTCTGCTGCTGAAATTCTACTATTCTGTAAAGTCACTCTGACTTCCTAGAGTGGCCTTTCCATCCCACGAACTCCTGCAAAAATACTATTCATTTACCTATGGCATTTGTGTGTTCATATATAGCTATATGACATATCTTCTGTTGTCTGAATTATATTTATACCATTATCTTCTGTTGTCTTGAATTATATTTATACTGTTATAGTTTCTTAACCTCTTACATGTTTATATTTGATCTCATCAATTAAATTAGGAGCTTCTTGAGGCAAGAATCTGCTCTTATACTCTTTTTATTGCTCCCATGATAACTAGTACATACAGTATTCAATAAATTCACTGATTCACTTACTTTTAAAATACAATTTAAGCACATTATATATACATAAGAGATCATTCTAGGTACTTGGGGAAGGTGGGAGTAAATGCAAAAATGAATTGTTATGGACTGAACGTTTGTGTCCCCTCTCCAAATTGATATGTTGGAGCCTTAATTCCCAATGTGATGGCATTCGGAGGTGGGACCTTGGGAGGTAATTAGGTTTAGACGAGGTCATGAGGGTAGGCTCCCATTATGGGATTCATGTCCTTATAATAAGAGGAAGGGAGACAAGAGTTCTCTCTCTCTCTCTACCATGTAAGGATACAGAGAGAAGAGAAGCCAGGAAGAGAGCCCTCACCGAGGAACCAAATAGGCTGGAGCCTTGATCTTGGACTTCCCAGCCCTTAAAACTGTGAGAAATAAATTTCTGTTGTTTAAGCTATCCAGTCTATGTTATTCTGTTATGGCAGCCCAAGCAGACTAATATGTGAATCATTCACAGGTCTTGACTTCAAAGTCAAGTCAACTAAAAGAGATAACACAGGTACAACTGTAACGGAAATGTAATACAACAGGCTGTAACTGCCACTAATGAGGTAGAAATAAAATGCTACGAGAGATCAAAGGATAAAGAAATGACTTTCCACCAATGGAACCGAGAAAGTGGAACTCAATAGGGGCATTTGAAGGTTCATGAAATGGAGGTGGCATTTATTTTATTATTTTTTTAAACATCTTTATTGGAGTATAATTGCTTTACAATGTTGTGTTAGTTTCTGCTCTATAACAAAGTGAATCAGCTATACATATACATATATCCCAATACCTTCTCCCTCTTGCGTCTCCCTCCCACCCTCCCTATCCCACCCCTCTACATGGTCCCAAAGCACCGAGCTGATCTCCCTGTGCTATGCGGCTGCTTCCCAATAGCTATCTACTTGACATTTGGTAGTGTATATATGTCCATGCCACTCTCTCACTTTGTCCCAGCTTACCCTTCCCCCTCCCCGTGTCCTCAAGTCGATTCTCTACGTCTGTGCCTTTATTCTCGTCCTGTCCCTGGGTTCTTCAGAACCATTTTTTTTTTTTTTTTAGATTCCATATATATGTGTTAGCATACGGTATTTGTTTCTCTCTTTCTGACTTACTTCACTCTGTATGACAGACTCTAGGTCCATCCACCTCACTACAAATAACTCAGTTTCATTTCTTTATATGGCTGAGTAATATTCCATTGTATATATGTGCCACATCTTCTTTATCCATTCATCTGTCGATGGACACTTAGGTTGCTTCCATGTCCTGGCTATTGTAAATAGAGCTGCAATGAACATTGTGGTACATGACTCTTTTTGAATTATGGTTTTCTCAGGGTATATGCCCAGTAGTGGGATTGCTGGGTCATATGGTAGTTCTATTTTTAGTTTCTTAAGGAACGTCCATACTGTTCTCCATAGTGGCTGTATCAATTTACATTCCCACCAGTAGTGCAAGAGGGTTCCCTTTGCTCCACACCCTCTCCAGCATTTATCGTTTGTAGATTTTTTGATGATGGCCATTCTGACGGGTGTGAGGTGATACCTCATTGTAGTTTTGACTTGCATTTCTCTAATGATTAGTGATGTTGAGCATTCTTTCATGTGTTTGTTGGTAATCCGTATATCTTCTTTGGAGAAATGTCTGTTTAAGTCTTCTGCTCATTTTTGGTTGGGGTTGTTTTTTTTTTGACATTGAGCTGCATGAGCTGCTTGTAAATTCTGGAGATTAATCCTCTGTCAGTTGCTTCATTTGCAAATATTTTCTCCCATTCTGAGGGTTGTCTTTTTGTCTTGTTTATGGTTTCCTTTGCTGTGCAAAAGCTTTTAAGTTTCATTAGGTTCCATTTGTTTATTTTTGGTTTTTTTTGTTTTTTTTAAATTAATTAATTTATTTTATTTTATATTTGGCTGTGTTGGGTCTTCGTTTCTGTGCAAGGGCTTTCTCTAGTTGCGGCAAGCGGGGGCCACTCTTCATTGCGGTGCGCGGGCCTCTCACTATTGTGGCCTCTCTTGTTGCGGAGCACAGGCTCCAGACGCGCAGGCTCAGTAGTTGTGGCTCATGGGCCTAGCCGCTCCGCGGCATGTGGAATCTTCCCAGACCAGGGCTCGAACCCGTGTCCCCTGCACTGGCAGGCAGATTCTCAACCACTGTGCCACCAGGGAAGCCCTATTTTTGTTTTTATTTCCATTTCTCTAGGAGTTGGGTCAAAAAAGATCTTGCTGTGATTTATGTCATAGAGTGTTCTACCCTTGTTTTCCTCTAAGAGTTGTATAGTGTCTGGCCTTACATTTAGGTCTTTAATCCATTTTGAGTTTATTTTTGTGTATGGTGTTAGGGAGTGTTCTAATTTCATCCTTTTACATGTAGCTGTCCAGTTTTCCCAGCACCACTTATTGAAGAGGCTGTCTTTTCTCCATTGTATATTCTTGCCTCCTTTATCAAAAATCAGGTGACCATATGTGCGTGGGTTTATCTCTGGGCTTTCTATCCTGTTCCATTGATCTATATTTCTGTTTTTGTGCCAGTACCATACTGTATTGATTATTGAAGCTTTGTAGTATAGTCTGAAGTCTGGGAATCTGATTCCTCCAGCTCCGTTTTTCTTTCTCAGGATTGCTTTGGCTATTTGGGGTCTTCTGTGTTTCCATACAAATTGTGAAATTTTTTGTTCTAGTTCTGTGAAAAAAGCCATTGGTAGTTTGATAGGGATTGCATTGAATCTATAGATTGCTTTGGGTAGTATAGTCATTTTCACAATGTTGATTCTTCCAATCCAAGACATGGTATATCTCTCCATCTGTTTGTAACATCTTTAATTTCTTTCATCTTTCTTATAGTTTTCTGCATACAGGTCTTTTGTCTCCCTAGGTAGGTTTATTCCTGGGTATTTTATTCTTTTTGTTGCAGTGGTAAATGGGAGTGTTTCCCTAATTTGTCTTTCAGATTTTTCATCATTAGTGTATAGGAATGCAAGAGATTTCTGTGCATTAATTTTGTATCCTGCTACTTTACCAAATTCATTGATTAGCTCTAGTAGTTTTCTGGTAGCATCTTTAGGATTCTCTATGTATAGTATCATGTCATCTGCAAACAGTGACAGCTTTACTTCTTCTTTTCTGATTTGGATTCCTTCTATTTCTTTTTCTTCTCTGATTGCTGTGGCTAAAACTTCCAAAACTATGTTGAATAATAGTGGTGAGAGTGGGCAACCTTGTCTTGTTCCTGATCTTAGTGGAAATGGTTTCAGTTTTTCACCACTGAGGACGATGTTGGCTGTGGTTTTGTCATATATGGCCTTTATTATGTTGAGGAAAGTTCCCTCTATGCCTACTTTCTGGAGGGTTTTTATCATAAATGAGTGTTGAATTTTGTCAAAAGCTTTTTCTGCATCTGTTAAGATGATCATATGGTTTTTCTCCTTCAGTTTGTTAATGTGGTGTATCACATTGATTGATTTGCATATATTGAAGAATCCTTGCACTCCTGGGATAAACCCCACTTGATTATGGTGTATGATCCTTTTAATGTGCTGTTGGATTCTGTTTGCTAGTGTTTTGTTGAGGATTTTTGCACCTATGTTCATCAGGGATATTGGCCTGTAGTTTTCTTTCTTTGTGACATCTTTGTCTGGTTTTGGCATCAGGGTGATGGTGACCTCGTGGAATGAGTTTGGGAGGGTTCCTCCCTCTGCTATATTTTGGAAGAGTTTGAGAAGGATAGGTGTTAGCTCTTCTCTAAATGTTTGATAGAATTCACCTGTGAAGCCATCTGGTCCTGGGCTTTTGTTTGTTGGAAGATTTTAAATCACAGTCTCAATTTCAGTGCTTGTCATTGGTCTGTTTATATTTTCCATTTCTTTCTGGTTCAGTCTCGGAAGGTTGTGCATTTCTAAGAATTTGTCCATTTCTTCCAGGTTGTCCATCTTATTGGCATATAGTTGCTTGTAGTAATCTCTCATGATCCTTTGTATTTCTGCAGTGTCGGTTGTTACTTCTCCTTTTTCATTTCTAATTCTATTGATCTGAGTCGTCTCTCTTTTTTTCTTGATGAGTCTGGCTAATGGTTTATCACTCTTGTTTATCTTCTCAAAGAGCCAGCTTTTACTTTTATTGATCTTTGCTATCGTTTCCATCATTTCATTTTCATTTATTTCTGATCTGATTTTTATGATTTCTTTCCTTCTGCTAACTTTGGGGTGTTTTTGTTCTTCTTTCTCTAATTGCTTTAGGTGTAAGGTTAGGTTGTTTATTTGAGATGTTTCTTGTTTCTTGAGGTAGGATTATATTGTTATAAACTTCCCTCTTAGAACTGCTTTTGCTGCAACCCATAGATTTTGGGTTGTCATGTTTTCATTGTCATTTGTTTCTAGGTATTTTTTGATTTCCCCTTTGATTTCTTCAGTGATCTCTTGGTTATTAAGTAGTGTATTGTTTAGCCTCCATGTGTTTGTATTTTTTACAGATTTTTTTCCTGTAATTGATATCTAGTCTCATAGCATTGTGGTCAGAAAAGATACTTGATACAATTTCAATTTTCTTAAATTTACCAAGGCTTGATTTGTGACCCAAGATATGATCTATCCTGGAGAATGTTCCATGAGTACTTGAGAAGAAAGTGTATTCTGTTGTTTTTGGATGGAACTTCCTATAAATATCAATTAAGTCCATCTTGTTTAATGTATCATTTAAAGCTTGTGTTTCCTTATTTATTTTCATTTTGGATGATCTGTCCATTGGTGAAAATGGGGTGTTAAAGTCCTCTACTATGATTGTGTTACTGTCGATTTCCCCTTTTATGGCTGTTAGCATTTGCCTTATGTATTGAGGTGCTCCTATGTTGGGTGCATAAATATTTACAATTGTTATATCTTCTTCTTGGATGGATCCCTTGATCATTATGTAGTGTCCTTCTTTGTCTCTTGTAATAGTCTTTATTTTAAAGTCTATTTTGTCTGATATGAGAATTGCTACTCCAGCTTTCTTTTGATTTCCATTTGCATGGAATATCTTTTTCCATCCCCTCACTTTCAGTCTGTATGTGTCCCTAGGTCTGAAGTGGGTCTCTTGTAGACGGCATATATATGGATCTTGTTTTTGTATCCATTGAGCCAGTCTATGTCTTTTGGTTGGAGCATTTAATCCATTTACATTTAAGGTAATTATCAATATGTATGTTCCTATTACCATTTTCTTCATTGTTTTGGGTTTGTTATCGTAGGTCTTTTCCTTCTCTTGTGTTTCCTGCCTAGAGAAGTTCCTTTAGCATTTGTTGTAAAGCTAGTTTGGTGGTGCTGAATTCTCTTAGCTTTTGCTTGTCTGTAAAGCTTTTAATTTCTCCATCGAATATGAATGAGATCCTTGCTGGGTAGAGTAATCTTGGTTGTAGGTTTTTCCCTTTCATCACTTTAAATATGTCCTGCCACTCCCTTCTGGCTTGCAGAGTTTCTGCTGAAAGATCAGCTGTTAACCTAATGGGGATTCCCTTATATGTTATTTGTTGCTTTTCTCTTGCTGCTTTTAATATTTTTTCTTTGTATTTAATTTTTGATAGTTTGATTAATATGTGTCTTGGCGTGTTTCTCCTTGTATTTATCCTGTATGGGACTCTCTGCGCTTCCTGGACTTGATTAACTATTCCTTTCCCATATTAGGGAAGTTTTCAACTACAGTCTCCTCAAATATTTTCTCAGTCCCTTTCTTTTTCTCTTCTTCTTCTGGGACCCCTATAATTTGAATGTTGGTGCGTTTAATGCTGTCCCAGAGGTCTCTAAGACTGTCCTCAATTCTTTTCATTCTTTTGTCTTTATTCTGCTCTGCGGTAGTTATTTTCACTATTTTATCTTCCAGGTCACTTATCCGTTCTTCTGCCTCAGTTATTCTGCAATTGATTCCTTCTAGAGAGTTTTTAATTTCATTTATTGTGCTGTTCATCATTGTTTGGGAAGTGGCATTTAAATGGAACCTTGAATAGAAGAGGATTTCAGATGGAGAGCACAGAATGGCCAACACATGGATGAAGGGAAACAGGAAGCAATGGAGAAATAGCAATGGTATATGTAGAAAGAAGAGTGGGAAATGAGGCTGCAAACACTTGCAGTTAGACCATGGAAAACTCTGAATGCCAGTTTAAGGAGTCTGAACTTTATTCTCTCGGCACTGAAAACCCATTAAAATTTTTTGAGTAGAAAAGCAACATAATCGGAGCTGTGATTCAGAAGATTAATTTGGCAATAATCTAATCCTTAAATTGTAATGAAAGAGTATAGTTAAATATTTACCTGCTTTATTTGTATTCAAATGCCTATAAAATGTGGCCAATACCATGTAGACTTTTGCTAGAAAGTTTTACTCTAATTTCGTACAACATCATGTGCTATCACATAAATAAACCAGCCCCTGGGATTCATGAGGCATTAAAAGCAAGAACTCTTTGAGGTGGTCAGATATTAGGGAACTGAACTCAAAGTACAGTAGTTAACTCACCTGATGGAACTTCCATTTCTCTGCAAAATTTTTGAGACACTAAAATATACGGAACCATTCTGATAAGGTACAGGTTGGTATGCCAACCCTGCTTGCTGCCCCCTGAGAATGGGAGTACCAGCAGATTAGGGTGACAGTGAGACCAGCAGATGTAAGACTAAGAGAACACATCCGATTCCTTCCTTACCATGTTCCTCAGGGAACTTGCCATTCTAAGCACTAGGAATTATACCCATCACTGCACCAGATTTGGTCACTGATGCTCCAATGACAAGAGTACAACAGCAGAGCTTCTCAAACTTCACTGAATTACCTGGAGAACTTGTTAGAAAATATAGATCTCTGGCCTCACCTCCTGAGATTCTGATTCAGTAGGTCTAGGATGAGGCCCAAAAATCTGCATTTTTAACAAACTTTCCCAGGTACTCAAATGCAAGTAACCTATTAGGTGACTACATAATTTATTATTCAAGCCAGGACCCATTTGAGAGTAAACAAGGGTGCAATTAATAAATACACCTGCACAACAGGCATAAACTAGGACTATCCCAGACAAACCTAGACATGGTCAACCTACCTAAGGACCACTCTGAAAAATTCTATTATCAAGGGAGCTCAACTAAGTAGAGCCACCAAAGAACACTAGCAAGCAGGACAATGCCTTCTAAAAAGAAGGGAGGGAAAGGGAGGGCCAAAAAGAGATGTCATGACTGGACATCTGGTTTACCTTGTGACCCAGAAAGAATTTTTAAGCTAATACAGAGGTACCTGCTTCAAACCTCATCTTCCAGTCTTTGCTGTTGAAATTGCCATTTATGATTGTCCAAAAGATGTCAGCACCATGAGGAAGTGACAAAGCGTGAAGAAGGAGAGGAACTGCCAATGAAGATAGCTGGGAGAATTCAGATTTGACGACTCTCCACAGGCTGGGGAATCAAGAAGAAGCAAAGTGGTTACAGTTATGATAATCTTTCTAGGAAAAAAATCTTATTATCTTAGTTTGTGGGAAGTATAGTTAACAGAGGGCTGGTAGGGATGCTTTTGGTGAAATTCCATTCATTCACAAGAGTATAATCCTTGGATAAACTGTTCCTGTGCTCTTTTCCTATGTTAATTTTTTTAAAGAAATTACTTTTATGTAATAACATAGGAAAACACTACCAGTTAACAGTGCATTTTTAACATAAAAAGTAAAAATTGTATATTATAAATGCAGGTACATAAATGAACAATGACTGTTAAATAATAACTGATATTAGTTACGTTAAGATGATGGGGTGATAAGTGATTTTTTAAATTTTTCTTATAGTGAACATCTGGAGAATTGTGTTGGTTTTGTCTGCCCAGCAGCCTTTTCCTCTTATTCTATCAAAGAACAACTCTTTTTCTATTAAGAACAGCCTCTCCACCAACTGGCAGGGCTGTCAATCAAGTTCCCCCACCTTCTCTATCCTAATAATGAACACAAAACCCAGGGTGTTCAAAATACTTCAATGTCATGAAGAGTGATTAGTCCAGGGGTGGGTAGGCCTGTGACCCAAGCATGAGAGTGCTAGCATCTTTTTTCCAGGTTTTGATATGTACTCTGAAATCTCAAAAATGAAGTGTAATGTCGATCTAGGGCTGCTAGCAACCCTCTCTCTTTCCCACCTCACAGGAACAGCCTGAGGAGAAGAAGCCAACACAGAGAGAACTAGGGAGGTGATGGGGAGGGAGAAAGGGGCGGGGAAAGAGAGAGAGAAAAAAACAGAGAGAGAGAGGTATCCCTGGTAACATCTTATGAGTACTTGCCATTCTTAAAACCAGACCACTACTGGTCAAAAACATACCTTAGCAAGTTTAAGCTAAGTCCCTATCATTGTATGCCAGAATAATGCTGAATATATATTTCTAGTAATAATGTTTTCAAACATTTTATTCAATTATTTAAAGTATGCCTTTTGTTTCTTTTTGTTTTGTTTTATTTTGTTTTGTTTTCTATTTGGCTCCAGAGTTAATATCAGAATCAAAACTATGTTCGACTTTAAAAACTTATAATGCAGCACTAAGAGAAAGGAGAAGTGACACATTATCTCCGTTTTACAGAGAACATATTGAGGTACATGTCACTAGAGAGCCTTGTTTTTGAGAAGACGTACTAAAGCTACGGAATGAAAAGGAGTAACTTTCAAACACTGTGTGCTTCATCTTAATAGTAGAAATCAGACAAATATAGATCTAATCCCAACCCTGCCATTAATTAGCTGTGTAACCAAGTGTAAATTTCTTAACTTCTCTGAACTTTTGTTTCCTCCCAATGCTGGTTGTATTAAATGAAATGATACATAGTACTTAACACATAGTAGGTACTCAAAAAGCTTGAGCTACTGTTATCATTGTGTGATGAAGGATGATGATGCTTCCAGAGCACAACAGTAGGTCTTATATAAGAAGAATGTCCAAAAAATTGCCCTCATGGAGCTTGCAATTTAGTTGAAGGAGGCAAAGCATATATATATATATATATATATATATACAGCAGTAGTAGAAAACCATCTCAGTGACAAAAAATTCTGGATTTGGCCAGTAACATATAGCTCTCCCAGTTCTCTAAGGCAGTCTTGTTTGAAAAATGGAAGAGTGTCCCTTCCCCAAATCCCTACATTGTCCACCATGGCTTTTGTGTCAGGGTGGTACTTTGGGGGAAAAACCTGGGCTACAAAGCCCAAAGGCTGAGGCAGAGATCCCACGGCATCAGCAATCCAAATGGCCTGGGTACATATTTGGTAGAGATCCCTTTAACAACAAAAGTCAGCCCACCTAGAGTACTCAGTATTCTTAAGCCATCTAACAACTGAAAGGCATAAAATAATCCTTATTTTCCTTTTCTACTTCTAAAGTACCTAGCAAAGACAATTACTATTCTTCATATCGACATACTCAAAAATTAGACTACATAAAAGCAATAAAAGTAGTTCCCATAGGTAATTAGCCTGTGCTGGCTAAGAGAAATAACCCAATGAGTTGGTAAGTCTTATTCTAAAATTGATTTTCACAGATAAAAGCCTAAAATATGAACAAACAAAAAACTACCAGAAAGACATACCTTGCAATCAACATGTGATCCTGAATGTAGGCTAAAAATTGAGGATGATCTTTTCTAGCACTGTATAAACACTCTCCATGTAGACAGAGGATCTTCAGGCAATTGAGCATATTAAAAAGAATGTCTGGCTCTTCAAACTTGGCCATTTCCTATGCAAAGAACCACAGGTTTACTGAGTTATCTAAAATGGCAATGCTACTAAATATAATATACAAATATTTCAAAAAATATACCTGGAAAATGGTGTATATTAGTCTCAGCGTTACTGGAAGCTGTTGGTAGCAAAACTTTCTTTCAGTATCATTCTTTATTGCTGGGAAGAAATAATTACACAAAAGTTAGCATAACTCCTTCCCTCCACCGTTCGTGAATTGATCAAGACCATAAAACAAAGAGGAGTAAAAACAGAAATGGAATATATTAAAAAGTGTTCATGGAATGTGTTTCTTTGTTCTCCAAGGTAGCATACATCCTTTCCATGATGCAAGTGCAGGAAACCTTCTAGATTTAGGATCCTCAGCTTCCACCTTCCACTGTGTATTCAGATGTCTTTGATTCCCTGAAGCAACCCCAGCCCAGCCCTATGCTCCCGTGGGCGGCTATTTCTGCTGATACCTGGAGGGGTCTTAGGGCCTGCCGAGGTTTGCCTTCCTAATTGAAAGGAAGATAAGCAGGTATTAAAGAGAGATATGCAACTTATACTAGCACCTAAGGAGGGATTTACCCCAGGACTCAAGTGTACAATATTCACACATGCACAGGACTCCCATGTGCAAAAAGGGAGCCTTTTAAAGCAGTTGAGCATATTCAAATCAGAACTACTCATGGTTTTATCTTCTTGTGAGAAGCTCTAAAAAGACCTTTGGGGACTTCCCTGGTGACGCAGTGGTTAAGAATCCGCCTGCCGATGCAGGGGACACGGGTTTGATCCCTGGACCGGGAAGATCTCACATGCCGCGGAGCAACTGAGCCCGTGAGCCACCACTACTGAGCCCACGTGCCACAACTACTGAGGCCGCGTGCTGCAACTACTGAAGCCCGAGCACCTAGAGCCCGTGCTCCACAACAAGAGAAGCCACCGCAATGAGAAGCCCGTGCACCGCAACGAAGAGTAGCCCCCGCTCACCGCAACTAGAAAAAGCCCGCTCGCCATAACTAGAAAAAGCCCGCGCACAGCACGAAGACCCAACGCAGCCAAAAATAAATAAATAAATTTATTAAAAATAAGTAAATAAATAAATAAAAAGACCTTTGCCTCTGTAGTGGGTAGTGGTGGTATATTTTACATGAGGCATGCTAGAGAAAAGAATTTACAAGTTAACCAGATATAGAAACTAATGTAAAATGTTTTCAAATCACCATTGTAAGTTTTGGCAATTCCTAGGATCACAGACAGTGAGAGTCAAACCCTCTTGGTATATATACTTGTTTATTGGGGATCTTCCACTCCGATGTATTTTATTTTATTTTATTTTATTTTATTATTATTATTTTTTATGTTGAAATGGACCTCAGGTTATTTCTCTTTTTATTTATTTATTTATTTATTTTTGGCTGTGTTGGGTCTTCGTTTCTGTGCGAGGGCTTTCTCTACTTGCGGCAAGCGGGGGCCACTCTTCATCGCGGTGTGCGGGCCTCTCACTATCATGGCCTCTCTTGTCGCGGAGCACAGGCTCCAGATGCGCAGGCTCAGCAGTTGTGGCTCACGGGCCTAGTTGCTCCGCGGCATGTGGGATCCTCCCAGACCAGGGCTCAAACCCGTGTCCCCTGCATTAGCAGGCAGACTCTCAACCACTGTGCCACCAGGGAAGCCCCCGATGTATTTTAAATACTTGTTATCGGCACTAAACTCTATTTTGTCTAGCATGAAAAAATTTTTTTAACATTTTTAGTGGAGGACATCTCTGACTGCTATAAGGAACAGGCACCAGGCCACAAAATGCAGAAACAGGAAATACTCTAGAATAAGAGAGGGAACCGCTGGACATGTGTCAGTACAGCACCCATCTGGTCTCTGACAGAGGAGCTCAAGACCGACACCTGAAGGCCCACAGAGCAGAAGCAGGGTCAGCGTACTTAGCAGCCAGGAAGGCCGGTCCTGGAAGAAAATTCCTCTTCCCTGAGGAGACAAGCGATAACTGTGTCCTGTAAGACAGCGGAAGGTAAAAGAAGGAAAACAGACCAGAAGCTGTGACCAGAGCCTGAAGTAGTGTTTGGGGGAGATGAATAGACCAAATGTTTAAATAAGTGGAGTTTACAACAATGAAGCAAAGGAAAGAGTAATTTATAAAAACAAATTGCTTAATTTTCACCATTGTTCAGATAAAATGTTACATATAAATAAAAATGGTAGTTAATTGATTTGTGTGCTATGTCAGGCTTAAAAATATATATTTAGGGGCTTCCCTGGTGGCCCAGTGGTTGAGAATCTGCCTGCCAATGCAGGGGACACGGGTTCGAGCCCTGGTCTGGGAAGATCCCACATGCCGCGGAGCAACTAAGCCCGTGAGCCATAACTACTGAGCCTGCACGTCTGGAGCCTGTGCTCCGCAACGAGAGGCCGCGATAGTGAGAGGCCCACGCACCGCGATGAAGAGTGGCCCCCACTTACCGCAACTAGAGAAAGCCCTCGCACAGAAACAAAGACCCAACACAGCCAAAAATAAATAAATAAATAAATAAATAAAATTTAAAAACCAAACCCATAAGACCAGAAAAAAAACTTACAAAAAAAAATATATATATATTTACATCTAAAGAGTACAGGTTATTGGATCGTAAGTGAAATCGTTGCTTCCCTTAGGCATCAATGCCTGATAGAAACATGGCCCTGGGATCTAGTCTCAACCCTGCCACTAACTAGTTGTACAATATTTGGGTTTCCAATTCCCAGTCCCCCACCCCCAAATATGCCCAGAATCAGGGATGAGCAGGTGGAGGTCATTTCATTCTGTGTTGCAACTCCTCAGATGATCCTGATGCTCTATTACAGTTTTGAAATCATGTTAAGCATAAAGCATAAACCAGGAATGAATAACTTGTGCTATACGACCATGGGCAAGTTGCTTAACCCACCTTGGATGTACTTTCCTCATCTGCAAAGTGAGAAGGCTGACCTAGATCAGCAGGTTTCAAATTCTTTGCTATGAAATCCTTTGTTGAAAGAGAATCTTACTTAGAACTCCAACATAGGAAATAGCGCAAGTCAGAACACTCTAGTTGAAGCAGGGAGGGGAGCCTGGGTCTTTATCATTTGCCCACATGTTCTCACCAATTGCCACCCCAATTAAGGAAAGTCAAAAGGAAACAACACAGAGATTTACAACTCCAAGTACACACTGAATACCAATGAAGTAGGTTATCTCAGGCGTTCCCTCATCTAAGTTTCAATGGTTCTAAATAGTGTGAGGCAACCTATACATCCTCAACTATTTACACAATCACGCTGAAGCAGTTAGTTTCAACCAAGCATTTTGTACTAATGATGTAGTTACCTTGGTCTGATAAGACACCCCATGACTTGCAACGAGCCCCACAAAACAGTCACTTAATAATGTTTGCTGTTCACTGAAGAAATGAGGGAAAGCTTCTCAAACTTTGGTTCTGGGGAGTAGGCTTCCCAGGGACCAGGTATTCTAACAATTCACGATAGTGGAAGCAAGAAGATACAAATTCCGAGAGTGTCACAGTGCAGATCCAGAAACCAGGCTTTCTCAGAGGCACGTGGATTCCCATCCTAAATTCCTGAAACTCCTTCAGAGCTTGAGGAGCTGGAGATGATTCCAGGCCCGCCTGCCATTTGCTGGTCCCAATACGCCTACATAGAGCCTCTAAGCAAAGTAGAAAGAGGTCATCTCTCTTCCCAGCTCTCAGCAGAGCCAACTAGCCTTAGAGTACGACTTGTACAGCTATTCACGGTGAGCCCATCCAGGGTCACAGCCATGCCCCTGGGGCTCAGAAGCTGCACGAGCTCAACTTTGGTCACCTCTATCCAAAAACACTGTGCTTTGGCCAAATGCCCTGAGTGGCTATCAAGAGTGTTGGCACCCTCCACTTGGGCCCTTCAGCCTTGGTTCACAGCTACTTCTCCACAGAGAACGTGATTCACTATATGTAGCGGTGATGCTTTCACGGACAGGGTAGGTTTTTATCGATAGCATGCTCCTGCTGCCAGAAATATGCTCAGTGACCTCTCTTCTATGACAAGCACATCCTGGACCTGTTCACTTCATAATCTTGAGAGAAATGGTTCATGTGCACAAGTCTGTACTGAGGCACCCGAGTCTGAGCTTGCCCAAGCCGATGGTGATCTAAGACATCCGGGTTCTGAGTGTTAGGCCTGTGCAAACTGGGATGTGCACACCTCTCTCCGCATCAGCCAGAGTTCACCTACCAGCATGTTCCATGGGCTCGGTGCGATTGCCTGGGTTCTCCTCATGCTTAGTTGCTGGATTCTCCTCCTCCTCACCTTCCGGGCCTATAATAAACTCTGGTCTGGAAGAAAGGAGGCTATCCTCAAGGCTGTCTGTGGGCTCCTGAAACAAATATGACAAGCAGCCAGGTGAGCAGCCCTTTGGGGATGTAAAGAACGGTTCCACTTAGTTCAACAAAGATGGGTGAGCGCCTGCTGTGGCCCAGGCCCTGTGCTGAGCCCCAGAGGGCAAACGCATGTGCCTCCATAGAGACTTGAGTTTATTGCCATAATGGTTAAAGGAAATTTGGATCAGCTGTTTTCTGAAATATTTTCATTCCCTTAAAATAAATATGGAAAAAATCTCAAAAACATCGTTAAATCTTCCTAGGCCTGCTTTCTCATCTCTGCTGTAATTCCTGTGAGCATGTCCCACTTGCCAGGTGATTCCAATCCATGCTCATTTTGTTTAATCACAGCACTTAATTAGCAGAGAATAATAAGGGGTTCACACCAATATATTCAGATACAAATACTGGTTGCTGGGGGAAGTCAGATTTTTAGGAGCAAGAAATGTCTATAATATGTGAGTTAAAGAGAGCAAGGTATGGCAACCCAGGTGTCCATCAACAGATGAACAGATAGACAAAATGCATACAACGGCATATTATTCACCCTTGAAAAGGAAGGAAATTCTGACACATGCTGCACATGAATGGACTTTGAGGACATTATGCTAAGTGAAATAAGCCAGTCAAAAAAGGACAAATTTTCTTTTTTAACATCTTTATTGGAGTATAACTGCTTTACAGTGTTGTGTTAGTTTCTGCTGTATAACAAAGTGAATCGGCTATATGCATATGTATATCCCCATATCCCCTCCCTCTTGCATCTCTCTCCCACCCTCTCTATCCCACCCCTCTAGGTGGACACACAGCACCGAGCTGATCTCCCTGTGCTATGTGGCTGCTTCCCACTAGCTATGATTTTACATTTGGTAGTGTATATATGTCCATGCCACTCTCTCACTTTGTCCCAGCTTTCCCTTCCCCCTCCCCACGTCCTCAAGTCCATTCTCTACGTCTGCATTTTTATTCCTGACCTGCCGTTAGGTTCTTCAGAACCATTTTTTTCTTTTTTTTTTTAGATTCCATATATATGTGTTAGCATACGGTATTTGTTTTTCTCTTCCTGTCTTACTTCACTCTGTATGACAGTCTCTAGGTCCATCCACCTCACTACAAATAACTCAATTTCATTTCTTTTTATGGCTGAGTAATATTCCATTGTATACATGTGCCACATCTTCTTTATCCATTCATCTGTCGATGGACACTTAGGTTGCTTTCATGTCCTGGCTATTGTAAATAGAGCTGCAATGAACATTGTGGTACGTGACTCTTTTTGAATTATGGTTTTCTCAGGGTATATGCCCAGTAGTAGGATTGCTAGGTCGTATGGTAATTCTATTTTTAGTTAAAAAAGGACAAATATTGGTTTATTGCACTTATGTGAGGTATCTACAGGAGTCAAACTCATAGAAACAGAAAGTAAAATGGTGGTCTCCAGGCGTTAAGGGGAGGGAGAAATGGGCATTATTGTTTGATGGGTATAGAGTTTCCATTTTGCAAGACAAAAAGATTGGTTGCACAACAATGTGAATATACTTAACACTATATCTGTATGTCTATATATAGATATATAACAAGCTGGAAAATGGGTGAAAAAGAAGATTTAAAGAGAGAGAGAGAATGTACTAGGAATAGCTACCGTTTAAAATATCCATCTCTAGTTATCCTCCTATTCCAGTTTTATTCTCTCTTTCAACTCCCACCTTCAAATGTCCTCTTTTAAAATCATCCTCTTTTAGGGGAAAGGTTGGGGGAGGGATAAATTAGGAGTTTGGAATTAACATATACACAGTACTATATATAAAATAGATAATCAACAAGGACCTACTGTATAGCACAGGGAACTGTACTCAATGATCTGTAATAACCTATATGGGACAAAAATCTGAAAAAGAATGGATATATGTATATGTATAACTGAATCACTTTGCTGTACACCTGAAACTAACACAGCATTGTAAATCAACTATACTCCAATATAAAATAAAAATTAAATTAAAAAAATTTTTAAATAAATAAAATTTTAAAATATCCTCTTTAGCTAACACTTTAACCAGTAATAACTTTAACCAGTAATTTGAAGAATTACTTGATAGCCAGCTGAAAGCAAGAAGGAGGTAAAGATTGTTGGGATACATGAAGGACACCAAGAAGAAAGAAACCAGTGCTAAAACGGTGTCTGGGAGGGTTCTGAAGAGTATCTTTGCCAACTTCGCAGTTTTGCTGAGGCTGGCCTTGTTCCTTGGTCACCCATGAACAAGACACTAAATCAAATTATAAACTGAGTTTCATAAAATTCGATATGGCAAAAAGTTTCCTGCTGCCTACACCCAGTTTTCTTCAGCGTGCACCCAGTAACTCACGTGTAATTTTCTGTAAATGGCAACATCATCAGCTCCCAAGCCAGAAAACATGGATTTGTCCTCAACTTTTCCATCGCTAAACGCTAACTAAACACCAAGTGCTGTTGATTCTCTTTCCTAAAAATCCATCAGGTCCACACCTTCTCTTCATCACCACCATCACTGCTTTAGTTCAGGCTCCCCTGTTTCTCCCCTGAGTGACAGTATTACCTTCTGACTAGATGCCTGTCCCTGGCCTCCAAATCCTCTAATCTCTCTCCTCCACTGGCAGAATTTCTCAAATTCATCAAATTATATCACCACCCTGATTAAAATTCTTCAGGATTCCCCCATTGTCGCCAAGACAAAATCCTTACCTCTTAGCTTGGCAGACAGAGCCCTTAATAAATGTGACTATAAAACTGATGATTTTATAGCATCAGGTCTACCTTTTACTCCTTTGCCATCCTCCTCACTGCTCTAGCAACGATGAACTACTTGTAGTTTCCTGAGTGTATCATCACCCCCTTTCCTCTGTATCATTTAAACAGAGTTTTCTGGGTCTCAACAGTCCTTCTCTCCTATCACCTTCATTTCATTAACCCCACTCCTCGTTCAAATATGCGCTCAGCAGACATCTCCTCCAGGAAGACCTTGCCGATCCCCATCACCTCTAACCTAGATTCATTCTCTCTCTGTCCTCCCATAGCTATCTTGTTCATCTCTTCCTCACTATGCTCATCATGAGCATCTTAGGTTTTTCATTTACGTAAACATCTTCCTGATTAGGCTCTAAGCTAGACGATGTTTTCGAACCATCTATTACTGTGACTGTTTTAGAACCATCTATTACTGTGACTGCTTTAGACTATATACCCAATGACGGTGTTAAAAGACCGTACTACAGGAACATTATGTTGTGGCAGGTAGGACTAATGAGTTACGTGGGCTGAAAGGTATTTAAAAACTGAAGAAACACTTTACTGCATATATACTATACATCCCCCAAAAAATTTTTTAAAGAGTCGCTTTCTACCTAGACAAACACTAGGGGAAGAAAAAGAGAAGATGGCGAACACTGGCTCAAATGATTCAGGTTCATCTACCTATGATGCTATGTGGGTATTTTGGTGATGTGTGTATCTTAGACGGAAAATAGGCTAAACAGGGAATAACTAATATATGGAGTAGATAATTCATGGCATATATTAGCTGTTCCCTATTTAAACAATTTTCTTAAAAAGCAGAAAATGAAATGAAAGCTTTATTGGTTGTTGATCAAGTCAATGGGTTTTACACACTGAGGTGACCAAGGAATTTTCAGTGTCCATATCCAATCTACTTACTCAATATTTGATGTCTATATTTTGCAGTATTCATTGTTATCTAAACTTTGTAACATAACTTTGTGATAAAAGTTATTTCAAGAATACCAGTAATGCCTTGTATTTATGAAAATTGTATGAGCGGATATACTACAACCCTAACTCATGACTCAAGAATTCTAACTCAAGAATTCTGTGTAATGTAGCTCCATCTCGTGTCTCTTTCCAGGAGCCTGAGTTAGCGGAAGGAACAGGGAAACTTTCCTTTAACGCAATCTCACATATAACCCAGCATGGAGCATAAGATAATACTGGAGGAAGACCGCATTACACCATCTACTGCAGTCTTTATTACCATTAGACATGCATCGTCTCATGTCTTCAACTGCTTACCACCAGCCGGCTTTCTTCTTTGGGAGCCAGTCTCTCCAGGAGCTCACAAGCAAGTTGATAGCAGAGAATACTAGACTGACATAAGTTACACTCAATTGCTTTTTCTTCCTTCTGGCAGGTGTGGGAGCCCCCCCAGGGGGCTTGGAAGACATTGTTTATAATGGAAATAATGTCCTTTGATAAGCTGTGCTCTAAGCCCATCGTGATCCCATCGTCTTGTAACTCCATCTGAAAGATACCCAAAAAAGGCCAAAAAAAAAAAAAAAGAAGAAGAAGAAGAAGGAGTTTGGTCTGTTTGTCCAATATTCCACTGGCACACTAACTGGAGACAATTTTCACTAACTGATGACAATATAAATTATTTAAAGATGATAAGGCTTACAGACCATGAGCATACATTACTTTCCATGGACTCTTCTAAAAAGAATATAAACACAATACAAAGTAATAGGAATTATTTTTTAAGTCATGTAGGACATTTAAAAGAGAGTTCTTTTTTAAAGCCATCAATTTGTGAGATTTTACACATTTAAAAAATGCTGTTCCTCACCTAGTGTCCAGATCTTGGTTTCTAAATACCATTATCCACTAAAGGAACCAGGACTCCTTGGAGAAATGGCTGATTCCAGGGTTGGGGCTAGGAAAATATAAAATGAGCCTGGAACATTCTGTCATGTGAGACATTAAGGAAGTGTTCGAAGAATGATGGGAATATTTCAAAAGAACACAGAAGCCAGCTTGAAGGGACTCTCATTAGCCAAATGTGGGATGAAATGAGCCTCAAAATAAATAATCATAGTAACAGATTTTAGCCCACTGAACAAAAGAATCCATGACTACATTCGGGTATAAGTAGATTAAACAAATAAATATATAAATGGGAGAGGCAGGGAACCTGTTCCTTCAGTAGAATGCCAGCTAATAAATTAAAAGAAATGATGGAATTAGAAAATTATCATTTGGTAACCAATAGAGTAAAAATTGATTCAGGCATGAATCATCCATGGATACTAAAACTAGAAGGTGAAAGAAAGTCTGATGAAAAACAGGAAATCTGTCTTAAAGTAGCTCCCTACTTAGTTATTAATTACAAAGGGGAAAATAGTGGCTTTGTAGTAGAGAAATCTGGCAGAAATCACCTTAACCAAGTTATTACCACCAGTAATGGGACATTATCATGTCATGTGCTCCCTGATATCATGCACTGAAAACAACATAACATCACATCTGTGGTATGACTGACAAAAATGCTTAACTCAAACTGATTCATAAGGAAACATCAGACAAACTCAAATTGAGAAATATTCTATAAAGTAACTGGACTGTACTCTTCAGAAATGTCAAGAATATGAAAGATAAACAAAGATTAAAGAACTAATGAGTGAGGACAAATCGTTGTAATGAGTGATGCTGGATTGTGTCCTCAGTCAAAAATAACTTTTTACTTTTGCTATAAATACGGTATGATTATTATATCAATTTTTAAAATGAATAATTTCTGTAAGTTTTATAATAGATAATAATATTATAACAATATTAATTTCCTGATTTTGATAACTGCACTTGGTTATGTAAAAGTATGTCATTTTTTTAGAAAATACACTCTGAAGTATTTAAGGATAAAGAGACATCCTGTTTGCAATTTACTTTCAAATGGTTCATTAAAAAATTCTATAATTCATACATACACATACAGATTAAGAGAGAGAGAGGAGAAATACATGTGGTAAATGTTGACATCTGGAGAATTTGGGGGAAAGTACTTGGGAATTTTTTGTACTATTCTTGCAACTTTTCTGCAAGTCTGAAATTATTTCAAAATAAAAAGTTAAGAAGAAATGTTCTCCTGACCAAAGCCTTTTTTAAACTTTTCTTTTAAAATTAACTTCAAAAATCAATTTATATAATATATTAAAATCAGCCCATCACTATAGAGTTGTACCTTGCTCTTCCCAAAAACAGTATTACCCAGTTTGTTCACCAAATTTGTTCAACAGAATCAATTCTAATGATGCTAGGGTGTTTCTAAAATTCATATCCATTCTCATGTGTCAACATCATTGCAGTTATTCATACAAGTATTTTTCAGACTCCTTAGGAAACCCCCATAGAAGTTTGTGAAATGTCTTGAGAGATGCTGCATCATTTCAGTAAGTGAGAAGATGCCCAACACATAGAAAGAATCACTATACGATGCCTTCCCTCATTCTTCACCTCTGAACTAAAGGAAGTTCATGCTTCAGCTACCTGCTTCAGGAGAAGATCAAACATGAGGATGAAACAATTTAGATTCATTTCATCGTCTTCACAATCAAAGTCAATAGTCCTTCCTCCTTGATGTCCAAAATTCTTGAAAGGACTACGAAACGGACTACGCATAGGACTCCGAAATGGACTCTGAAAAGGACTCTGAAATGGACTCAGCATATTGTGCTGAACTCGTCGACCAGGATCAGAGGCAACACTCACCTAGAAAAAAGAACATTAACACACATAAGTGAACTCACAGAAGCTCAAATATCTGTACAAAATATTTGCGGACTCTGTGGAAGGTATTTCCAGCTGTCACACTGATTTCCTTCCTTAGCCAATGGCATTAGTACCTCCAAATCCTATGAATCTTCTCAAAACATAAAAATAAGAAATAAAATATCCAAACTTTCTAATTGTCAGGTGAATGAAACATATGTACCCTGAAGAATGAAGGCAGCTCTCTTTGCCATTATATTTTTCATTCCGTCAAACATTTCCAATTAAACTAAACTGTCTGCATCTACTTAAAACCATAACCTGAAAAATGATAACTTACAGAAGTAAAGCATTGCAAGATCACTTTTTAAATCATTAGCACAGAATCTCAGATTGACATGACTGGTTAAAGAAAAATGGTCTCTGGGTATAATAAGTATGAAACTGTCATGAAAAAACAATATATGTCAAGACTGCTGTACTGTTTATTCTCAATTTGCCAACCCAACCCTTCCCCCCAAAAGGACCTCACTGCCCTTTTCCGCCCTGTTCTATGCCCAAGGATGCCAAGGACTGAGTCTCTCCTGGCCCTCTTGCTGGCTGGCTTCCAGTTGGGTTCAGTTAATGAGAGGCACCAGTGGAAGACCTGAAGCTGGAGAAGCGAGAGGTAGGAGTTATTTCTTCCCACCTCCTGCCTCCTTTGATGCTACATCTTTGGCAGTATCTCCATCCTCTATAGTTTCTCTAGCCAGCCTTTCCTTATAAGTTCAGCTCCCAAAAGGCCCAGGAACATTTTCCCTTGTTCCTTCAGCCCTAGGGGTATAAAGGCTTCCTAGTGAACTACTGCTGGCCTCTGGGTGCCTCACCAACCCCATCGCCCCCTTAACCTTTCCCATAACTCTATAGGCAGAGTATCCATTAAAATCTCTTCATTTGAACCATCTGGGATAAATTCTGTAGCAGGACGCTGACTGACATACCCGTACATCATTCTGAAATCGTATTTTTTCTCTTTAAGATCTCTCTAATGATCAGAAATCTCCTTGAACACCATATTTAAAATAAAAAAGAAGAGTACCCCCATTAAGAATCAGAATACCTGGATAATGATAGCGTTATCTACGGCAAATCACTTCAGTTCACTGAACCTCAGGTTAAGTAAAATGAGGATCATGAGTTCTTCCCAACTGCCTCAGACAATCCTGTGATGTCATTAAGTGTGAACACGTTACACAGTATAAAGTGCTAATAATGTACTGTAATATTAAAGGTTACTGAAGAAATAAATAAAATATAAATGTTTGGCAGCTGGCTCCTATGAGGCAGATGAGAAAAGAAGTAATGATTTTTTAAAAAGAAAGCACTGAATACAAACTATGATCCCACGATCATGTTATATTCTCATTTTCTAATCCCTAGAGAGCAGGTAGAATGACTGGGGGCCTGCAGTGTACAGCAGGGAAAATGCTATGGAGAGGCTTGGCAAGGAGACAGGTGAGAACAGTCCCTGCCTTGGAGATGTTGATGAGAGTCAACCTCTCCAAAACTGATCATGGTCTGGGAATGTCAGAACAACAGCAGAAACTTTATCAGGTCCTCCACAGAAAAATTATCACAGATGTCCAATAGTTCTCGTACACTGTAGACCAGACGATATTTTCTCATCCTCAAAGGTACAAAGGGGTCAATAAAATGGGCTCAGTTAGTTTACAGTGACAGCATCACTCACAATCACCCCTAGTTGATCATCTTTTCCCAAAACACAATAGGGAAAAACAAAAAGCAAGCAAACAAAAATATCCAAACTCCTCATTCCCAAAGTGAAGCAGTGATCTGCCCACTAGCTGGTAAAGAATTCTTATTCACCAGAAAACAAAACAAAACAAAACAAAATTGGAATAGTACCCCAAAAGCTCAAGCTACTCTTTTTGGTTTATCGAGGATGAGAGGTAGCTAGCAGAGATGTGTAGGAGAAAAACTCAAAGGAAAATGAAAACTCAATAACTTACTGATTACAGACTATACCAAACATGTCTTAGAACAGTGTTTTATGTTATTTAATGTGCTTAAAAGGTTAACAGAGTGAGTGGGATAGGATGAAGAAAGCATTTTCAGAGCAGTTTATGAGGATGTGACTTTAAGCCCCACTATAATTGACAAGAGTTTTCAAAATCTTAACAAGTAAGACAAAAACAATTGTGGCAATAATTACCCTTCGAGCTGCAAGGTTCCCTGCCAGTTCACTGACTCTTGATTTTCTTTGATTTGCCAGTTCTTTGACAGAATTAACTCCATCAGAAAACATACTGATTAATAGTTGAAGTGGAACCATGATGTCTAACTCTGATAATACCTGGGGAAAAAAAGCATATGTCCCCCAAAATATAAACATTAAAACTCAAAAAAACTACATTTAACATTTTTCCCTAAGGTGACCTATTGAACATAAGGACATTTAGCCTCACACATATTCTATCTGCAGTCATCCTCAATTATTCATACTAAAAAATTCAAAGCTATCATTGAACATTCCCGCTCCTCCACTCCCCACACCCGATAAATCGCCACGTTCTTTCTATTAAAACTTCTAAGTATCTCCTGGTGCTGTCCCCTCCTTTCCATACCACTGCTGTTGCCTTAGTTCATCACTTTTCTCCTGAACCAGTATAATCTGCGAGCAATCTTCCTCCAGTCCTTCCCCACTCTGACCTGATTGCCCCATCCGACCTTGCTCTCTGGTGCAAGCTCAGGTACCCTTCTGTCAAAATCATGTTACTTTATCTGTAATGAATTTTCTAGAAATAGATGCCTCCTTCCTTCAGACAGAATTAATCCATCTGTCTTCTCTGCTTTCTTAAAACTTTGTACATACCTTTATTAGAGCAATTATCACTTTTTATTATATTTGATTATTTGATACTATCTCCCCAACTGTGAGTTCCTTGAAAAAAGGAAGTATGAGGAAAGGATCATTTCTTATCCCATTTTTATCCTACTGCCTATTACTGTGCCTGGTACATAGGAGCTCTATAAATGTTTCTATAATTAATTAATAAATGAGTCAATCCAATCACTATATTGTTCACTCTATTCCCCAAATTGTTAGACCAGAGGTTTAAAACCTCCTTCAACTACAGCACTCTGTCTTCAAAGCAAAATTGTGTCAAAGCCCAGTCTGTAAAACATATAAGCTGTTATTGCTCTAGCTATGGAGAACCTCTACGTTCTGGAGGTTTACAGTCCTGTCTGCTCACCTCCAGATGGCACAGCTAAAGGGTGTATAACTGAATAACTGAGGCGATATCTAGCCATCTGTAGAAGGATGGGCTTTCCTAAAGTGGAAATTATCTTATGGAAGTCTACTTGGGGATGAAAAGTTAAAATTCTGAGTCCCAAAAGTGATTTTTTTTTTTTAAATCCCTTTACTACTTTTTTTTTAAATCCCTTTATTACTTGTCAGTTATGAAAAATATTATTCTTTAGTTTACAACCCAGAAAGGCATCTACAGAACTTGAAAAGCCTTTGGGATCACATGCTTCCATGATACAGAAATGTATCTGCATCCATAGCTAATCTAAATATTGACTCTGTCCTCCTTTTCTGAAATTGTCCAAATTTTATAACAGGAATTCAACTCAATTTAATAAATTTTTAAGAATGTACACTAAATAACAGATGCTGAGAGGAAAGGATGAGGGAGTTATAAATTCAAAAATGAAAAAGACCTGGACCCTGCACTCCAGGCATTTGTAATCAGGAAAAGAGACAAAAGTTAACTATAATATTAAACAGAAATAGAGTTTACACAGAGAACCTATATGAATACTGGGGGAAGGAATAATGAATTCTAATGGGAAGATAGGGGTGTGACATAGGGGGAAACTTCATAGATAATTTTGGAGCTGAATTTTAAAGAGTAAGCTAGAGTTCACATATGGAGACAGGAAATGAAGTCATTCCAGGCTGAGGGAATAGCATGAACTGCTCCCTAAATCAGTAACTTTCAACCTTTCCAAGTAAAGAACCTACTTAATATCAAAAAATTTATCAGAATCCCACAAGACACCTATTACACTTTTAGTATCTATTGATAGAAAAAATATAAGAACCAAAAGCTACTATGAATTCAGTAATAGTATTGCACAAATTTGTATTTTATTAACCACAACTATAGCTAATATATTTGAAATATAGCTATTTGTCTATGCATATGAGTTACTAGTCTACAGATAGTCCTGAGCAAACATACATGTTTAAGGATTCTTTGCAATAACTCTCTGCCCCTCTACCCAAGGAGCTAAAGTTCATAGGCTAAAAACTATTGCCCAAAATGATCAAAAGTATCATTTACTTACATGAAGCCACAGTAAAGCTTGTTCCTGCACAGAGGAAGGGTATCCTGTGAACCGACAACTAATAAAGCCAAACATCTCTTCCATTGAAAAAGGTAGAGGACAAAGCTCAATGTCAAACATTTTGCTGAAAAGCAGAGCAACAGAAGTAAATGACCAGTGGGCATATAGTAGGGTCTACTGTTGCATTTCCATCTATATCTTATTTGGGGAGCCAAACAGTTGAGTCTGTGTTCTGAACTATTAGCATGTTTCATTTTACTGAAAAAGCTTATGTCGTTGGAATAGATATAAATAATTCATACAGTTGTTAATAACATTGGGGTTCATACTCGTATCAGGTTTAACAGAAGGAATTGCATTCTAGGGAACTGCTCCCCAGCATCTAAAAACATTGTCCCTTTGTACTTTTCCCACTTTATCCAAATCATAGTTACATTTGAAAATAAACAGTATGGTGTATCTTTTTATTATCCCATAAGAATGAAATCCTTTCTGAACAATTACAAATCATCTTAGCACAATTTATAGCAACTATTTCATTTTGAACCCTCAAATTTTTCTATAGGATCATTTAAAAGTAAATGAGATTATATAAAATGCTTAGCACAGTGCCTGGCACACAGTACATGCTCAATAAATGGTAAATATCATAATTAACAGTGACTTCATTAAACTACTTACCCACCTTAATACTTCCCTGAATTCTTTTAACTGATTATCTGGGACTTCTGTTCTGATGGCTTCCAGCCATTCTGGCATGATACACTCCCAGACGGACTGACCGATCACATTGTAGGGAATCAGGCAGAGGATTCGGTTGAGACCTTCCTTCAACTGAGTCACTGTGCTACAGGACTTATCCCAGTATCCACCAACCTGATGGCATTTCCACAGCCACAGGGGAAAAGAACAAAGTGCACTTGTTACATTTATACTCAAGGAAATACTAAATGAAATGGGTACAAAGACCACTATCCATTACATCTGAAACCTGGGCCAAGTATATTGAGTAAGATTTGTAAAAAACTACAAACCACCAGGATCCCTTAGTTACCAAAAAGAAACCATAGTTACAAATAGGTCCAAATATTGATCACAGACTGAATTTGAACTATTCTACCACAGACTTCTCAAATCACACATGAATTAAAATTCCAAAGATTTATTCCTAGTAGGGTGAACAGGCTATTGGAGCATTTTCTCTAAGGTTTGACAAACCCACTGCAAATATGTGCAGTTATACCTGTGTTTCAAAGGAACACAGATTTCTACTACTGTACACTTTGTATTGAAGATTTTTCATTATGGAAAACGAAGTGACAGAGAGTACTTTTTTCCCCTATGCTGCATATTCTGCCACAATTTTTTCCCTAAGAATGTTCTAAGGCTGGTTGAATCCATGACTTTTTTAAAAGTTATATTTTTTACTAAATAAGATAGTATATTAATTTTCTAATGCAGAAAAACTTAAAATTACAAATTGAGGTTCTGTTTGTAATTCTGATTTTAAATAAAGATCCTATATTACTATTATATGTATCAAAGTAACAAAGGGTTGACTGGTCCTAGATGTTTACCATATAACACAAGATTTGTGGGAAAATACGTTATTTTTTCCTTCCAGTTTTATTGAGTTATAATTGCCATGCGGCATTGTATAAGTTTAAAGTGTACTGTACACCATAATGATTTGACTTACATACATCATGAAACGATTACCACAATAAGTTTGGTGAACATCTGTCACTATAGATACGAAATTAGAGCAATAGAAAGATATTTTTCCCTTGTGATGAGAACTCTTAGGATTTATTCTCTTAACAACTTTCACATGTAACATACAGCAGTGTTCATTGTATTTATCATGTTTTTACATTATATCCCTGGTACTTATTTATCTTATAACTGGAATTTTGTACCTTTTAGCTGCCTTCATCTAATTCCCCTTTCCCCCACTGCCCACCTCTGGTAACCACAAATCTGATCTCTTTTTCTATGAGTTTGTTTGTTCGTTTTTGAAGTATGATTGACCTAGAGCACCATATCAGTCCCTGTTACACGACATAGTGATTTGATATTTCTATATATTTCAAAATGATCACCCTAATAAGTCTAGTTATCATCTGTCACCATATAAAGATATTACATAGTTATTGACTATATTCCCCACACTGCACATTTCGTACCTGTGACTCATTCATTTTGCAACTGGAAGTTTATACCTCATAATCTCCCTCACCTATTTCTCTCTTCCCCCTAACCCTCCTCCCCTCTGGGAACCACCTGTTTCTTCTTTGTATCTACAACTCTGTTTCTGTTTTGTTATGTTTATTCATTTGTTTTGTTTTTTTAGATTCCACATATACGTGAAATCATACAATATTTGTCTTTCTCTAACTGACTTATTTGCGTCCATATCTTGTCTATTATAAATAATGCTGCAATGAACATAGGGATGCATGTATCTTTTCTAATTAGTGTTTTTGTTTTCTTTGGACAAATACCCAAGTGGAGTTGCTGGATCATATGGTAGTTCTATTTTTAATTTTTTTGAGGAACCTTCATACTGTTCTCCATAGTGGCTGCATCAATTTACATTCCCACCAACAGTGCAAGAGGGTTCCCTTTTCTCCACATCCTCACCAACACTTGCTATTTGTCGTCTTTTTGATAATAGCCATTCTGACAGGTGTGAGGTGATATCTCATTGTGGTTTTGATTTGCATTTCCTGATCATTAGTGATGTTGAGCATCTTTTCATGTGCCTATTGGCCATTTGTATGTCTTCTTTGGAAAAATGTCTATTCAGGTCCTCTGGTCAATTTTAATCGGATTTTTTTATAAGAGTTGTATGAGTACTTTGTACATTTTGGATATTAACCCCTTATTAGATATATCATTTACAAATAGCTCCTCCTATTCAGTACGTGGCCTTTTCCTTTTGTGAACATTTCCTTTGCTGTGCAAAAGCTTTTTAGTTTGATGTAGTCCCATTTGCTTATTTTTGCTTTTGTTTCCCTTGCTTGAGGGGACATGTCTAAAAAATATTGCTAAGACTGATGTCAAAGAGCATACTGCCTATGTTTTCCTCTAGACATTTTATGGTTTCAGGTCTTACATTTAAGTCTTTAATCCATTTTAAATTTATTTTTGTACACTGTGTGAGAAAGTAGTCCAGTTTGATTCTTTTGCATGTCTAGTGTTCCCAACACCATTTATTAAAGAGGCTGTCTTTTCCCCATTGTACATTCTTGCCTCCTTGGTCATAGATTAATTGCCCAAAAACTATCTTATTTTAAATGAATCCAATTTTAAATATTTAATTGTTATATCTAGAATTCCACATTATTCAAAACAAATAAACTCCATTTAAAGTTCAAGTATCTATTTGGTATCATATTGGCCAACACGCTAGATGATTGACTAGACATTTTCAGGAAGTGACTATATTTCTGGGGTTGTTGTTAGTTACACAGACTCAGAAGAGCTACCACTGATAATGTTGCGATTCTGGAATGTATCATTACTGAGGTCCCTTTGGCTATTTAATTTATGGTTAAGCCATATAAAGGCCTATTGGTTTTGGGTCACATTTTGGAACAGGTATCCCTATGGAGATACTAAATTGTCAGTGACCAGACAATGGATCCTTTGATTTGGAAAAGTTTTTATGTTTAAAAGGATTTTAGAGAGTTCTCACCCTAAATAAATGTCCTCTTACCAATGGGAAAGGATCCGATTGACAGAAGCACACCAAAAAAGGATCACAGTTAGCCTAAAAGACTCCCTTAACAAAACTGAAGAACAGAAATCTGATTTAGAAAGAAAATTAAAATCCACACCCACCATACACCTCCCCCCTCCACTACCTCCCTCCTACGAATGACCCAGTTGGAGGTTGACATTCGAGCCTGGTAGGAGCCATTATAAAGGCCTTCCCTCAGAAGTTTAATTGGGTTAAAATGGAATGATCTACTTGGAGAAAAGGAATACATCCTAAAACCTTTGTCACACAATTTATAAAAAATATTGCAAAGGCACATAGCTCTAAATCTACATATCTCAGATCATAGGAGTCTTTTGTTTTCTACTTTAGTTGAAAATCTCGTTTCTGACATAAAGAAGTTAGTTCAAAGTAATGTGGTTGCATGGGCAGGCCAGCTCCTTAACGTTATTATTGAGGCTGTCATCTAATTCTTTGAAGAATTAAAAATAAGCGGCCTTGCCTTACTAATTGAGTATTTACAAAAACAAAACTGTGGCTCTAGAAGAATCCCAAAGCTCATCCATCTTTCTTACCAGTACCAAAGCCTCCCCTATTCATCTCAAAATGCTTGCAGATACTGTAAAAAGTCAGGACATTGGAAAAGGGACTGCCCTGCCCTTCAGAAGAAGAAACAATTAAATAGCAATTGTCTTAGGCCTCAGCCTCCTCGGACAGCCTCCTTTGAGTCTTCTTCTCAACAAAGGCCTTGCCTTGGACCTGTTAAAAACTTCAGACTCTCAACACAAATAATTTTGTCCACCTCCCATGAACTTCCTCCCTCAAAATGCCTGCTTGTAAAAGCTCAATGCTGCCAAGAGAATTTATTGTTTGTCCCAGTCAAAACCTGTTAAGAGACAAATATGCCCTTGAAAACCCTCTTAGACTGTTATCTTACAAGCTTGCATCCTTCCTCTCTTTCTTCGAGATTTAAATCTTCTACCACCCAGCACTATCTTCTCAAGGACCTGAGAATCATCTCTTCAAAATGCAAATGTTCAAGGAATTAAATGTGGCTCTCTAAGGGGTGCCTTGCTTTTATTTGTACTATTGCCTCCTCTCATAAAATAGGAGAAATTTATTTCTCCTCCTGATAAGCATCAATTAACACTCCCCTTAACAAACCTCCAATGCCTTTTTCCTTAGCACACTCCAGCCTTTAAAAAGTAACTTCTTAGTCAACTAAAACAACTGTCTTAGGCTGAATCACAGCCTCCATAAGATTATATATCAGGGCAAATAAAAAGCTCTTAAGGGTCTCCCCCTACAAATATTGATTAAAAACTTTAACCCCTATATTGAACAGATTAACTAACAACTTGGTCCATCTGCTGGAAACACAATTTGAATAAAAGTGAGGTAAAGATGAAAACCAGCTCTTCTATAAACTAGTGAGTTTTGTATTAGGTCTGTATTTGTTATAAGGTCTGTATTTGTGTCTGCCTGTATGTTTATATCTGTATGGTATGTATATGTGGTATTTTCTTCCTCTGGATGGTTTTGCCAAATTAATTTATAAAACACATTAAAAGATCTCTACTCTAAATGAGCTTAAAAAAAATAAGAGCTTTTAAAAATTAAATATTTCTCCAGTCCCTCCCATCAGGAAACTTGCACAAGCCTCTTAGACAGCCTCATCCACCAGAGGGCAGACAGCAGAAGCAAGAAGAACTACAATCCTGCAGCCTGTGGAACAAAAACCACATTCACAGAAAGACAGACAAGATGAAAAGGCAGAGGGCTATGTACCAGATGAAGGAACAAGATAAAACCCCAGAAAAACAACTAAATGAAGTGGAGATAGGCAACCTTCCAGAAAAAGAATTCAGAATAATGATAGTGAAGATGATCCAGGACCTCGGAATAAGAATGGAGGCAAAGATCGAGAAGATGCAAGAAATGTTTAACAAAGACTTAGAAGAATTAAAGAACAAACAAACAGAGATGAACAATACAATAACTGAAATGAAAACTACACTAGAAGGAATCAATAGCAGAATAACTGAGGCAGAAGAACAGATAAGTGACCTGGAAGACAGAATGGTGGAATTCACTGCTGCGGAACAGAATAAAGAAAAAAGAATGAAAAGAAATGAAGACAGTCTAAGAGACCTCTGGGACAACATTAAACGCAACAACATTCACATTATAGGGGTCCCAGAAGGAGAAGAGACAGAGAAAGGACCCAAGAAAATATTTGAAGAGATTATAGTCGAAAACTTCCCTAACATGGGAAAGGAAATAGCCACCCAAGTCCAGGAAGCGCAGAGAGTCCCACACAGGATAAACCCAAGGAGAAACACGAGAAGACACATAGTAATCAAATTGGCAAAAATTAAAGACAAAGAAAAATTATTGAAAGCAGCAAGGGAAAAACGACAAATAACATACAAGGGAACTCCCATAAGGTTAACAGCTGATTTCTCAGCAGAAACTCTGCAAGCCAGAAGAGAGTGGCATGATATACTTAAAATGTTGAAAGGGAAGAACCTACAACCAAGATTACTCTACCTGGCAAGGATCTCATTCAGATTCGATGGAGAAATCAAAAACTTTACAGACAAGCAAAAGCTAAGAGAATTCAGCACCACACAACCAGCTATACAACAAATGCTAAAGGAACTTCTCTAAGTGGGAAACACAAGAGAAGAAAAGGACCTACAAAAACAAACCCAAAACAATTAAGAAAATGGTCATAGGAACATACATATGATAATTACCTTAAACGTGAATGGATTAAATGCTCCAACCAAAAGACACAGGCTTGCTGACTGGATACAAAAACAAAACCCATCTATATGCTGTCTACAAGAGACCCACTTCAGACCTAGCGACACATACAGACTCAAGTGCGCACGGAACATTCTCCAGGATAGATCACCTCTTGGGTCACAAATCAAACCACAGTAAATTTAAGAAAATTGAAATCATATCAAGCATCTTTTCTGACTACAACACTATGAGATTAGAAATGAATTACAGGAAAAAGAACGTAAAAAACACAAACACATGGAGGCTAAACAATACGTTACTAAATAACCAAGAGATCACTGAAGAAATCAAAGGGAAAATCAAAAAATACCTAGAGACAAATGACAATGAAAACACGACGATCCAAAACCTATGGGATGTGGCAAAAGCAGTTCTAAGAGGGAAGTTTATAGCTATACAAGCCTACCTAAAGAAACAAGAAAAATCTCAAATAAACAATCTAACCTTACACCTAAAGGAACTAGAGAAAGAAGAACAAACAAAACCCAAAGTTAGCAGAAGGAAAGAAATCATAAAGATCAGAGCAGAAATAAATGAAATAGAAACAAAGAAAACAATAGCAAAGATCAATAAAACTAAAAGAAAAAAAAATTAAATATTCCCAAAACTCTCAGAAATATAGGAAGTAACCCAAATGTTTTTCAAGTTCATGTGATCTTGAAACCAAGCAGAACTTTGAGCCCCCACCCCACCCCCAAGTACAAAGGCCCCTCTATGTCCCCTGCCTCTTGTTTGTAGAAAAGCTGAAGTCTCCCAGGCCTCCCTGAGTCACCAAAACCCAGGCTCAAGCAGTTAATGATTAGGACAAGAGAGTCACAGAATCTTTCAGTGTCTGGTGCACATTTCTGAGCTGTTTTACAGATACTATAACTGCCACCAGAGGGAAAAAGCTGACTGCATGATGACCAGACTGTAGCCATGACATAAGGTGCTCTACTTGAGCAGTACTGAATCTATGGCTAGCACATTTCTAAGAACTGGCCTCAAAAGAATGGGATTAACATTATTGCTCATAATAATCTATATCTTTGTGGGCATCAAATAATTGTAGCTTGCTCTGCCCATATATATAAGTGGGCAACTAAAATTGTCAGCAAAGAAATGCTACAGACCCATGTCGACATCTTTCACTCTGAGAATACAGTGCCCTATGTCAGCATGAAGAAGTTACAGAAAACAGACCTTCAACCCTAATCCCACAGAAATGGAATGATGTCTGAAAAGTGGGGATTTATAAGCAGCTCTTTTGCCCCTTTCCTGTTTGCCTATTTCTGTTCCCCTCAAACCTTATAGGAACGAGATCACTAGACAATTTAACCTAACTCCTGACTTATGCTCTCCTGAGTGCACACCATGCCTTGCCTAACTTGTTGATTCTTTTCCTAGATTAAAAGAAGCAAGAATGAAGAATTAAGGAGTTAAAGAATAACTAGCTCTCTACCCCCAGCAGCCCCCTTAGCAGTCCTGCAGGCAGATCATGCAGGCAATATAACATCTGAAGAAAGAGTCAGCCGGTCTGCCCCCAATGGGGAATGATGCAGAACCCAACTTCCTGCCTCAGTGATTCACTGAGATTCTTTCCCCTTTTTCCTTTTAAAAACTGTCATGGCTGAGCACAATCTTCCGACTTGGTCTTGGGACATGAGTTCACCTTCTCCCCAGATTGCTGGCTTTTCTAATTAAAGCAACTTTCCTTTCTACGAATACTTGCCTCTCAAGTATTGGCTTTTGAGCAGTGAGCAGCCAAATCTGAGTTCAGTAACAATTTGTGTAAATCTTTGATAAATAAGACTATTTTAATATTGTTGGTTTAATAAAAACAGCTGCATTTCTGAGTTATCAGCACTGAGTATGATATGAGCATACATTTTTATTCTACGTGGGTTTACTAGTCAAATAAGCTAATATTATATTTACTAGAGGTTTAAGATTATAAAATTTATAGATTTCATTTTAATCAAATTAAATTATTATTATGACAAACTTTATTTCAACAGTAATTGTGTGTTATAATATGTCTTCTTAGAAGTAGGTTCCAAAATCTTTTTGGTAACCTGAAATTAAATTTATATTGAGTTAAATAACAGATATTCATTGAATATCTAGATCATTTCTAAATAAGATAAAACACCAAAACATTAACTACTGAATATAAGTTTAATTTTATCTACTTTTGGCTTCTTATTTTTACAGAGAGCTAAAGCTGTTTGGATCTGTTAATAAATGTGTTCATTTTGCCACTCTGAGAAATTATACTATGAAGAAGCATATCCTCTAGAAGTTATGAGATGGTATAATCATAAAATTTGCTAGTATGCTACAAAATGCTGGTATGTGACAAGCAATTCACAATTGTTTACTTCCTGGTCTTCGCTGAAAAATAGAGGTTATTAAGTGTTGAAAATTATAATCAATATATAAATGAAGCTTCTAGAAATAATAAGGATGAAGTAAAAACCTCTTTATGCAAAATATTCAAGGAATGAGGGGTGTTCTTGTCAAGGAAAAAGATTGTAATTCTGTCCTAAAGTATCAATAGTGGTTTAGAGGTTGTATGAAGGCTTTCCAGATGAGAAAGAGGAAAGTGAAGGACAAAAACCTGAATGAAAATATGAAGTTGTAAAGGAACTGTGTGTGGGGAGGGGGGGAACATGTCTTCATCATGTCCTCAATTATTTAAAAGAACCGAGTCTTCTCAATTTTAAATTATGTTAGATCCCATATTTACTTTTGATATCTGTATTGCCATTTTGGTTAAATGGATAACTAAGTATTATTTCATAGTGACCTGTCATCCTGGTTAATTAAGTGTCCAAACCTTTTGACATTTTGAGAACTTCTGATATTTTGCTTCCCCAAATCAAATCCTTATGCTCGCTTCAGCAGCACATATACCAAAATCAAATCCTAAATAAAATCCTGATCTCAAATTGACTTTGAGACTTCTGAGAGGGCCTCTGGAAAACCTCAAAGGATTTGTTCTC
Organism: Balaenoptera physalus; assembly: GCF_965194825.1. Lineage (NCBI taxonomy): Eukaryota > Metazoa > Chordata > Mammalia > Artiodactyla > Balaenopteridae > Balaenoptera > Balaenoptera physalus. Next base: position 11,239,542 of record NC_138883.1, read on the forward strand.
TCCTAGTAAAAAGAGATGTTAAACTAATTAGGTCTATTTAATATGTTGAACTGCATGAAAATCATGGTCAAATAAGAAGAGATTCTTAACCTTCCCTAGCTTATATCTGTATAGGTAAATGTTTTTAACATAAATATTTCAGGAATTAGATGTAATTTCTAAAAATCTGTCAATGCCTTTTTTGTTCACTATTATATTCTTATGCTATTTTGCCTGATAGTATACAATAATGGCATAATTTTATCATCATAATTCCAGTTGCTCTCATCAGATCTTTAATACAGCCATTTTAAGAATTTTATCATTCACAGACAGTTATTGTTTTATTCCAGTGTTTTCCTGAAAGCTCTTGCAATCGGCTACTATCCAGAATGCTTCATCTTCAGCAAAAAGGACTGTCTCTGAGACCCATGGAAAGAGCTATAACAGGTAAATCTGGGGTACAGACTTCTGATGGCATCGCTCAAGTAACTTTGAGACCATACCACTGGACTGAGGAAAGATTCCAGAACTCTAGTGGAGAAGCCAATGCGTTCATAAAACTGCTAACCCAAGACCAAGCAGAACAAATAATTAATTACATGGGACTGAATGAACTGATGAAGGAAGATGATAATTTTTATGTGTTTTTTACTGCTGGTTCATTAATATTCTGTTTTATGGGTATAAGATTTCTATTAAGCTATCTATAACTCATGACTATTTAGTAGATTATACCTTTGTAAACAAAAGCAAAACATTTCTTCTTCTCCCTACCTGAACCTCCCAGAATTCAGAAACTCTTACAATACTCCTATTTATATGGCAATATAGCTATTTACACAAGTTCAGTAAGAATCTGTTCTCCTTGTAACAGGACATAATTGGAAAAATTGGTTATATTATCAAGGCTTTGACTGAAATGTCATATTTGAGAAAGATATGCATAGAATCAAATATGACCAGACAGCTTTAAGGAACTAAGGTTGACATAATGGAACCAATGCTTATAAAGCCCTCTTGGAAAAAACCAGCCTGGTACCTGACTTATGATGTTCCCAACCTACAGGCAAATAAGAAAAGTCACTTCTTGACAGGCCCAGGAAACAGAGTATTTTGGGGATCTCAAGAAGAGAAATTCACCCAAATCTATAGGTACTGCAGATAAGTATGATGACAGATTGGCTTCCTAGCGTGGAGAGGCTTTTAAAAGCCCAATTTGAGGGACCTTCCTGGTGGTCCAGTGGTTAAGACTTTGCCTTCCAATGCAGGGGGTGCAGGTTTCATCCCTGGTTGGGGAGCTAAGATCCCACATGCCTCACAGCCAAAAACCGAAACATAAAACAGAAGCAGTATTGTAACGAATTCAATAAAGTCTTTAAAAAATGGTCCACATCAAAAAAAATCTTAAAAAAAATAAATCAATAAAAGTCCAATCTGAGATTCTTTAAAAAAACTTCCAGCAAAGCAAATTTTTAAAGGCCCATGTGGTCAAATACCATTTTTGCTGCACTTATGCAAATAATCAGGCCAAATTTAACGAGACTAGACTTATTTTATGAACAAGAATCATCTTACTTTGTTTTCTTTGATCAAAATGTGGTAATTGAGAGAGAAATTTTATGTTTCAACAGAAAACTATAACCCATCCTTGCGGATTATCAGATTCTAGTCCTGTTCATTGTCCTTGAGCTATTTTTAACCTCTTTATAAACTGGATCCTGCTGTCTTGCACATTTTGTCAGTAATTAATGCTTCCAATTTTTCTACTACCCTCTTCACTTGGTGTCACTAAGAACTAAAACCTGACTGCCCAAATCCTTATTGAGACTCTAGGTTGTCTTGTCCCAAAGCCCTGTAAGCTGAAGCAGGAAACTTGACATAAACTTCAAAGGACTTATTGCTGCAACAGTTTAGGCCACTCAGGAAGTTCACCAAACATCTGCATCTTCCATGCTCTGCTCTAGGAAATAACCATGACCATGACACTGATGGTCTCATTCATCATCTAAAGATGCTTCAAGCCCAACATCTAGAAATCTTCTTGACTGGCTGCCCTTCAGACTCAGAAACTAGGTTTATAGTCTACTCTAACCACTAATCTTTGTTTTCTTTTTATTTCCTTGTTCTAATTTATGCTCTTTTCCTCCTTTTCAGATCTCTTACCTAGCATTTCCTAACCCAAATCTTCTGTCCAAGTCAATCAACCTAGATTCCTTTTTGTGTGAAACTTCTAGGGAAGTTACAGATAGGAGAAATGTGGGGACCCACTCAGACCCCCAGAGTTGGTATAAAGATTATTTTTCAGTGAAAACATTTGAGCTAAAGAAGATGTAGAGAGAAACCTTATCTGAACTTCCCTTAACTGACTAAAGCAGAGCCTCCAGAAAAATATGGCTGCCATTAACCCCCTTCAAAGGGAGTTTCCTGTGAATTCAGCTGCCTTGGAGACAGGCTGCCCATTTCCATTGGCATCAAAATGCCCAAAAGAACTTTCCATATCTTCCCATTCAAGCCTCCTCCCAAATGCCTCCTCCCACTCCCACCCCCCAGAAGTTTGGTATATAAACCTTTTATCTCTGGCTATTAAAGAAATTACCCGTCAATGAGGAGTACTCCTGTGCGTAAATGTTAATAAATATTGTCTCTTCTCTTGTTAATATGTCTCTTACCAATTAATATGCAGGCTCACAACCACTGGACCCAAGCTATAAGAGGAATAGTTTTCCTCCCAACATAATCATTTCTTCTTATCTTTCAGAATCAGATCACACCAGTCCTTTACTATTCCAAAAGAAACAATAATAGAAAACATATCAACACAGTCAAAGAATGCCAGGAAATGGCATTCTCTGCACATTTCCATCATGCAAAAATCTAATTTTATATATGAGTCAGTAGGTGGCACCAAAGAAGAAAGAAGTGTACCTTGGTAAATGCAAAGAACGCTCTGAGTCCTGGAAATCTAATAAAACCTACTCTTTAGAAGGTCTGTGTTCTGTTTTATCCTTAAATGTCTTATTTAAGCTGAAAACTGGGACTTCCCTGGTGGTGCAGTAGTTAACAATCCACCTGCCAATGCAGGGGACATGGGTTTGAGCCCTGGTCTGGGAAGATCCCACATGCCGCGGAGCAACTAAGCCCGTGCGTCACAACTACTGAGCCCACGTGCCACAACTACTGAAGCCCACGCGCCTAGAGCCCGTGCTCCGAAACAAGAGAAGCCACCGCAATGAGAAGCTGCGCACTTCAGTGACGAGTAGCCCCTGCTCACTGCAACTAGAGAAAGCCCGCGCGCACCAATGAAGACCCAATGCAGCCATAAATAAATAAATAAAATAAACTGAAAACTGCCTCAAGACTTCATTGAAAGTAAACCCAAAAATCACACACAAAAAATAAAACTTAGAAAATACCTTGAAAAAAATTTCATATATTGCTGCCAGAAACTGATTCTAGATATCCATCTTGCTGGGTTAGACACAAATCATATTGTATTCAAGAAATATGATGTCTTACCAGCTGTATATCTGAAGCCTGTGATCCACCGAGGCAGAAGCAAGAGGATAAGCACAGAGAAATTTGTCCTATAAGCCAGAGGAAAAGGAGCATTGTGGCAGTTCCTAAATCTTTTGGGCATTCCAGATGGGAGGGCAGGGACCATTCATTTCTAGAAATATATGTGAAACCACAGAAATTGCCCCTAGTCAAATGTTAGCCTTTCCACAGACTGTAAACCAGAAAAGGACTGAGCTCTTGCCACCTCATGGGAAGGCTTTTTTTTTTTTTCCTGTTTCTTAATAAAAATATTCAGCGATATCAGGAAAGAATATTCCCTTAAATTTCTTAAAGATACTTTGCACATTCCTCTTGCCATTCTTCCCCATCCCAAACTAACATCAAAGCAGCACATCACTTAAAATGTAGTTACTAAACTCACTTAGCTATAATAAAAATTAATATAAATAAATAAAAGACTAAGTTAAAGAGAGATGTCCCTCTTCTACAGTCACTGATAATACTCTAGTGGCTAAGGTAGTGTAAGCAGATAGGGTAGGGTGTCCCCAGAGAAAGAGAACCAGGCATGGCTTTCTTGACAGAAAAGAAGCCATTTCACCTAAGCTATTTTGTGATCTAAGCCTGGCCACAATGCTTGCCCTTGAACAGGTCTCAGTAATTAATGATTTTAAGGGCAGGAACAAAGGAAAAGCAGTCAAGAAACAACAGTTCAGCAATAAAACACAGTCCTAGTTCCTCCTCAAGGAATATACATCACAATCTGATACATATTTTTGAGTTCTGCAGGAACTAAGGCCTCCCCCCCCACCACCAGGTAGAGGATGGTGACTACATGCTGAGACCCCAGACTGGTCAGAACCTAAGGAATGATGATGGTGACCTTTGCTGACCCCCCTGACTTCTATCAACCAAAGTCTGGACTCTGTCCATCTTTGCCCCAATTCTATGCTGAATTCTCTGCTCAAGCCCCTTCATGAATATGCATGTACCCTTAGCTTAAAACTTCCCCAATTTTGCTGTTCGGAGAGACACTACTTTGGGAAAGATCCCTGGTGTTCTCCTCACTTGCTGCAAGTAATAAATCCCTCCTTCTCCCGCTCTTTGCCTTGGTTGTGTCTTTTGGCTCGACACCCACCAAGAGGCAAACCCAGTGTTTCTGTAACAACAGTGCTTCTCCCTAAGTCCTCCTCTCCAACAAGGTCCAAGCTGTAGGCCTTGATGAAAACAATTCATATTTTATAGCAAGACAAGAAAATTTTAAACATAAAATTTTTCTCTGCCCATTTGGGCCTCTTGCATCCCCTTTAGTGTATGTTGTGCAACTGCATTAACCAGACTTCCTTAGGAGATAACATTCCTTCTTAACCTCGTCAAGGGTCACAACTCCTTAGAAGATAACTTTCCTTCTTGATCTTGTAAAGGGCCATGATGACCCATGACCCACTACGTGCTTTGTATGTGTAGATCTGGATTCTGTAAACTGTCAATAATACATGATTTGACGTAAAACCCTTTGTCTCAAAATTTTACATACCTGGGCTCTGACCTCTAATGGGCGGGACAGTCCTCAGAACTTTCTGAAAGACTCTCTCCTGGGTTATAATCCTCAGGTTGGCTCAAATAACATTTTCCATTTCTTTCTTAGGTCAATTATTGATTAACTTTTTTCATCGACAGCCTCCACTTACCCTGGCAAATTCCATTGGTTTGGGAAGAAGGCACATGACCATGACATCAAAGCGAACATCACATACTGTCTTCAACCACTTGGTGACAAACTGAGGCTTCAGCTTTTCCACTAAACTTCCAACTTCATCATCCATCATATACGCTGTGGAGTGAAACCACTGAAACACCATGGCCACCAGCCTGGCCAAGCTTTCCGTAGGGGTGTTCTCACTGGGCGTGCAGAGGCTCACCTGGAAATAGGTAGATCAGACTCTCCTTCAGCCTCCTTACATAATTATTACATGTTTGGTTAAAGATGAAAAAAAAAAAAAAAGATACCCCATATAATCCATTTGAAATAGGCAGGGTTTTTTTGGGTTTTTTTTGTTGTTGTTGTTCTTTGAACCCTCTGAATGCCCATTTATTTCTTTAAATTTTTGAACCATTTTAAGAATTACTGAAATATGATTTTTTAAAATTCTTATTAAAAGTACATTTATGAGTAATTGAAATTTCCCCCCTTGACAGGAGTGAAATAATACCACTTTAGGGTAACTGTTTTACCTTGTCCTTCTCTTCTTGATATCTGCTGCAGCTTACTCGCTTAACAAGAGGTAGAGGCCTTTCCTGGTTTTTGTTTTTGTTTTTGTTTTGTTTTGTTTTTTAATCTACAACTTGTTAATATTTGGTCAGGGAAACAAGTCTCTGTAGCAATTGTATCTCTATCTTTTGGGCCAAAGCTTTTTTTTGTTTGTTTTTTGTTTTCTGTTTTTTGGTTTTTGGGTTTTTTTGAATTTTATTTTATTTATTTTTTTATACAGCAGATTCTTATTAGTCATCCATTTTATACACATCAGTGTATACATGTCAATCCCAATCTCCCAATTCATCACACCACCACCCCCACCACTTTCCCCCCTTGGTGTCCATACGTTTGTTCTCTACATCTGTGTCTCTATTTCCGCCCTGCAAACCGGTTCATCTGTACCATTTTTCTGGGTTCCACATATATGCGATAATATACGATATTTGTTTTTCTCTTTCTGACTTACTTCACTCTGTATGACAGTCTCTAGATCCATCCACGTCTCAACAAATGACCCAATATCGTTCCTTTTTATGGCTGAATAATATTCCATTGTATATATGTACCACAACTTCTTTATCCATTCGTCTGTCAATGGGCATTTAGGTTGCTTCCATGACCTGCCTATTGTAAAGAGTGCTGCAATGAACATTGGGGTGCATGTGTCTTTTTGAATAATGGTTTTCTCTGGGTATATGCCCAGTAGTGGGATTGCTGGGTCATACGGTAATTCTATTTTTAGTTTTTTAAGGAACCACCATACTGTTCTCCATGGTGGCTGCATCAATTTAGATTCCCACCAACAGTGCAAGAGGGTTCCCTTTTCTCCACACCCTCTCCAGCATTTGTTGTTTGTAGATTTTCTGATGATGCCCATTCTAACTGGTATGAGGGGATACCTCATTGTAGTTTTGATTTGCATTTCTCTAATAATTAGTGATGTTGAGCAGCTTTTCATGTACTTCTTCACCATCTGTATGTCTTCTTTGGAGAAATGTCTGTTTAGGTCTTCTATCCATTTTTGGATTGGGTTGTTTGTTTTTTTAATATTGAGCTGCATGAGCTGTTTATATATTTTGGAGATTAATCCTTTGTCCGTTGATTCGTTTGCAAATATTTTCTCCCATTCTGAGGGTTGTCTTTTCATCTTGTTTATGGTTTCCTTTGCTGTGCAAAAGCTTTCAAGTTTCATTAGGTCCCATTTGTTTATTTTTGTTTTTATTTCCATTACTCTAGGAGGTGGATCAAAAAAGATCTTGCTGTGATTTATGTCAAAGAGTGTTCTTCCTATGTTTTCCTCTAAGAGTTTTAGAGTGTCCGGTCTTACATTTAGGTCTCGAATCCATTTTGAGATTATTTTTGTGTATGGTGTTAGGGAGTGTTCTAATTTCATTCTTTTACATGTAGCTGTCCAGTTTTCCCAGCACTACTTATTGAAGAGACTGTCTTTTCTCCATTGTATATTTTTGCCTCCTTTGTCATAGATTAGTTGACCATAGGTACATGGGTTTATCTCTGGGATTTCTATCTTGTTCCATTGATCTACATTTCTGTTTTTGTGCCAGTACCATATTGTCTTGATTATTGTAGCTTTGTAGTATAGTCTGAAGTCAGGGAGTCTGATTCCTCCAGCTCCGTTTTTTTCCCTCAAGACTGCTTTGGCTATTCGGGGTCTTTTGTGTCTCCATACAAATTTTAAGATTTTTTGTTCTAGTTCCATAAAAAATGTCATTGGTAATTTGATAGGGATTGCATTGAATCTGTAGATCGCTTTGGGTAGTATAGTCATTTTCACAATATTGATTCTTCCAATCCAAGAACATGGTATATCTCGCCATCTGTTTGTATCATCTTTAATTTCTTTCATCAGTGTCTTATAGTTTTCTGCATACAGGTCTTTTGTCTCCCTAGGTAGGTTTATTCCAAGGTATTTTATTCTTTTTGTTGCAATGGTAAATGGGAGTGTTTCCTTAATTTCTCTTACAGATTTTTCATCATTAGTGTATAGGAATGCAAGAGATTTCTGTGCATTAATTTTGTATCCTACAACGTTACCAAATTCATTGATTAGCTCTAGTAGTTTTCTGGTGGCATCTTTAGGGTTCTCTATGTATAGTATCATGTCATCTGCAAACTGTGACAATTTTACTTCTTTTTTTCCAATTTGTATTCCTTTTATTTCTTTTTCTTCTCTGATTGCCATGGCTAGGACTTCAAAACTATGTTGAATAATAGTGGTGAGAGTGGACATCCTTGTCTTGTTCCTGATCTTAGAGGAAATACTTTCAGTTTTTCACCATTGACAATGATGTTTGCTGTGGGTTTGTCGTATATGGCCTTTATTATGTTGAGGTAGGTTCCCACTATGCCCACTTTCTGGAGAGTTTTTATCATAAATGGGTGTTGAATTTTGTCAAAAGCCTTTTCTGCATGTATTGAGATGATCATATGGTTTTTATTCTTCAATTTGTTAATATGGTGTATCACATTGATTGATTTACGTATATTGAAGAATCCTTGCATCTCTGGGATAAATCCCACTTGATCGTGGTGTGTGATCCTTTTAACGTGTTGTTGGATTCTGTTTGCTAGTATTTTGTTGAGGATTTTTGCTTCTATATTCATCAGTGATATTGGTCTGTAATTTTCTTTTTTTGTAGTATCTTTGTCTGGTTTTGATATCAGGGTGATGGTGGCCTCATAGAGTGAGTTTGGGAGTGTTCCTTCCTCTGCAATTTTTTGCAAGAGTTTGAGAAGGATGGGTGTTAGCTCTTCTCTAAATGTTTGATAGAATTCACCTGTGAAGCCATCTGGTCCTGGACTTTTGTTTGTTGGAAGATTTTTAATCACAGTTTCAATTTCATTACCTGTGATTGGTCTGTTCATATTTTCTGTTTCTTCCTGGTTCAGTCTTGGAAGGTTATACCTTTCTAAGAATTTGTCCATTTCTTCCAGGTTGTCCATTTTATTGGCATAAAGTTGCTTGTAGTAGTCTCTTAGGATGCTTTGTATTTCTGCGGTGTCTGTTGTAACTTCTCCTTTTTCATTTCTGATTTTATTGATATGAGTCCTCTCCCTCGTTTTCTTGATGAGTCTGGCTAATGGTTTATCAATTTTGTTTATCTTCTCAAAGAACCAGCTTTTAGTTTTATTGATCTTTGCTATTGTTTTCTTTGTTTCTATTTCATTTATTTCCGCTCTGATCTTTATGATTTCTTTCCTTCTGCTAACTTTGGGTTTTGTTTGTTCTTCTTTCTCTAGTTCCTATAGGTGTATGGTTAGATTGTTTATTTGAGATTTTTCTTGTTTCTTGAGGTAGGCTTGTATAGCTATAAACTTCCCTCTTAGAACTGCTTTTCCTGCAACCCATAGGTTTTGGATAGTCGTGTTTTCATTGTCATTTGTCCCTAGGTATTTTTTGATTTCCTCTTTAATTTCTTCAGTGATCTCTTGGTTATTTAGTAACGTATTGTTTAGCCTCCATGTATTTGTGTTTTTTACTTTTTTTCCCTGTAATTCATTTCTAATCTCATAATGTTGTAGTCAGAAAAGATGCTTGATATGATTTCAATTTTCTTAAATTTACTGAGGCTTGATTTGTGACCCAAGAGGTGATCTATCCTGGAGAATGTTCCGTGCGCACTTGAGAAGAAAGTGTAATCTGCTGTTTTTGGATGGAATGTCCTATATATATCAGTTAAGTCTATCTGGTCTATTGTGTCATTTAAAGCTTCTGTTTCCTTATTTATTTTCATTTTGGATGATCTGTCCGTTGGATAACTGAGGTGTTAAAGTCCCCCACTATTATTGTGTTACTGTCGATTTCCTGTTTTATAGCTGTTAGTAGTTGCCTTATGTATTGAGGTGCTCCTATGTTGCATGCATATATATTTATAATTGTTATATCTTCTTCTTGGTTTGATCCCTTGATCATTATGTAGTGTCCTTCCTTGTCTCTTGTAACATTCTTTATTTTAAAGTCTATTTTATCAGATATGAGTATTGCTACTCCACCTTTCTTTCGGTTTCCACTTGCATGGAATATCTTTTTCCATCCCCTCACTTTCAGTCTGTATGTGTCCCTAGGTGTGAAGTGGGTCTCTTGTAGACAGCATATATATGGATCTTGTTTTTGTATCCATTCAGCAAGCCTGTGTCTTTTGGTTGGAGCATTTAATCCATTCACGTTTAAGGTAATTATCATATGTATGTTCCTATGACCATTTTCTTAATTGTTTTGGGTTTGTTTTTGTAGGTCCTTTTCTTCTCTTGTGTTTCCCACTTAGAGAAGTTCCTTTAGCATTTGTTGTAGAGCTGGTTTGGTAGTGCTGAATTCTCTTAGCTTTTGCTTGTCTGTAAAGCTTTTGATTTCTCCATCGAATCTGAATGAGATCCTTGCCGGGTAGAGTAATCTCGATTGTAGGTTCTTCCCTTTCAACACTTTAAGTATATCAAGCCACTCCCTTCTGGCTTGTAGAGTTTCTGCTGAGAAATCAGCTGTTAACCTTATGGGAGTTCCCTTGTATGTTATTTGTCGTTTTTCCCTTGCTGCTTTCAATAATTTATCTTTGTCTTTAATTTTTGCCAATTTGATTATTATGTGTCTCGGCATGTTTCTCCTTGGGTTTATCCTGTGTGGGACTCTCTGCACTTCCTGGACTTGGGTGGCTATTTCCTTTCCCATGTTAGGGAAGTTTTCAACTATAATCTCTTCAAATATTTTCTCAGGTTCTTTCTCTCTCTCTTCTCCTTCTGGGACCCCTATAATGCGAATGTTGTTGCATTTAATGTTGTCCCAGAGGTCTCTTAGGCTGTCTTCATTTCTTTTCATTCTTTTTTCTTTAGTCTGTTCTGCAGCAATGAATTCCACCATTCTGTCTTCCAGGTCACTTATCCGTTCTTCTGCCTCAGTTATTCTGCTATTGATTCCTTCTAGTGTAGTTTTCATTTCAGTTATTGTATTGTTCATCTGTTTGTTTGTTCTTTAAGTCTTCTAAGTCTTTGTTAAACATTTCTTGCATCTTCTCGATCTTTGCCTCCATTGTTTTTCCAAGGTCCTGGATCATCTTCACTATCATTTTTCTGAATTCTTTTTCTGGAAGGTTGCCTATCTCCATTTCATTTAGTTGTTTTTTCTGGGGTTTTATCTTGTTCCTTCATCTGGTACATAGCCCTCTGCCTTTGCATCTTGTCTATATTTCTGCGAATGTGGTTTTTGTTCCACAGGCTGCAGGACTGTAGTTCTTCTTGCTTCTGCTGTCTGCCCTCTGGTGGATGAGGCTATCTAACAGGCTTGTGCAAGTTTCCTGATGGGAGGCACTGGTGGTGGGTAGAGCTGACTGTTGCTCTGGTGGACAGAGCTCAGTAAAACTTTAATCCGTTTGACTGCTGACGGGTGGGGCTGGGTACCCTCCCTGTTGGTTGTTTGGCCTGAGGTGATCCAACACTGGAGCCTACCTGGCTCTTTGGTGGGGCTAATGGCAGACTCTGGGAGTGCTCACGCCAAGGAGTACTTCCCAGAACTTCTGCTGCCAGTGTCCTTGTCCCCATGGTGAGCCACAGCCACCGCCTGCCTCTGCAGGACACCCTCCAACACTAGCAGGTAGGTCTGGTTCAGTCTCCCCTGGGGTCACTGCTCCTTCCCCTGGGTCCCAATGCACATACTACTTTGTGTGCGCCCTCCAAGACTGGAGTCTCTGTTTCTCCCAGTCCTGTCGAAATCCTGCAATCAAATCCCACTAGTCTTCAAAGTCTGATTCTCTAGGAATTCCTCCTCCCGTTGCTGGACCCCCAGGTTGGGAAGCCTGACGTGGGGCTCAGAACCTTCACTCCAGTGGGTGGACTTCTGTGGTATAAGTGTTCTCCAGTCTGTGAGTCACCCACCCAGCAGTTATGGGATTTGATTTTACTGTGATTGCACCCCTCCTACCGTCTCACTGTGGCTTCTCCTTTGTCTCTGGATGTGGGGTATCTTTTTTGGTGAGTTCCAGTGTCTTCCTGTCGATGACTGTCCAGCAGCTAGTAGTGATTCTGGTGTTCTCGCAAGAGGGAGTGAGAGCACGTCCTTCTACTCCGCCATCTTGGTTCCGATCTGTCCAAAGTTTTAAATGTACACTTTCCTTTTGGCTATTAGGAATTGTATGTTAAGAAGTCCAAGACTGGCCTTCAGAAGAAGCTGAATCAGGCACTCTCTGCCCCTCAGTCAGAGTTTGGGACTAGAGCTGTGTCCCAACCACCTTCTGCTACTAACTGGTTGTTAGCAGTGACTGTGGGCAAGTTGAACTGCCTCTCTGGGCTTCTCTGTCCTCATCAGAAAAATGAAGGGGCAAAATGGGCAGTTTTAAAATTGATGGAGGACCACTTAGCCTGGAAACTGTGTTCTCCTCTACAGAGAGAGATGGACTGTAAGAATTTCCCCTCAAGATTGCACCTCCCTATAAGCTTTTCCCATATAAGAAATCTGTTACATAATCTGCACTAGATACTTTTAAGAAGTTAAGTCTACAAAGTGAAATTTCATAAATATCTTCAGTAAAAAAATAATCTATATACATTTCAGTTCTAAAATGATCAGATTTAGCCAAGAATTTCCTATCAGTAATAATTCTGAAACCTTAGAGCCCCTCCAGTTCACCACATTATAAATAGACTTTCCAAAACTGCTCATCATTTAGTAATTCAATCATTCTGAAATAATCTCTTATTAAGCACTGAAGTAGCATTCAGGAATATAAAAAATAAGTAAAACACTATCTTTGCCTTCAGGAGTTCACAATAGTAGTCAGTATGTCATTAGATAATAAGTTCTAGGAGCAAGACATGCAAAATCAACAATTAAACCCCAATTTAGTAAAACAAAACAAAGCAAAACAAAACCAAAAAAATGTGTGAAAGCATAAAAGAGATGTATCACTTTGGAGACTTAGTCCATGTCTCCAATGGACAAAAACAAAAGTCTGCTTTTCTGCAGAACTGGCAAATTCAGCATGCCTGGAACTTTGGATCTGTATGTTTGATCTTTACTGAATGAATACTGCAGTTGAATCAGTCAATAGCAATCAAATTCCTTGCGTTGGTTTGGCTATAATTTTTCTGGCTGTATTGCAGACTTGCCGTAAATACACAAAGAGCTCCACACAGAGACTGAACTTTCAAGCAAAATTTCATGTCGATGGAATGAATGATCTGTAAATTATATTGAATCCAATATTTCACAATATACCCTAGCAACTTTCCCACTTGTTTATTGTCAAACTGTGCATTTCCAACAGTTTAGGGTCTGGCACAGTAGGTTTCAACACCTGGGTATTCATTAGAATCAACTAGGGAGCTTTTTAAAAAGTTCCCAAGATTCTGGGGTGGAATCTGGGCAATGGCATATTTTAAAAGCCTTCCCAGGTAAATGCAATGTGCAGTCACTGTCCTAGAGTAGAGTCCCTATGCTAAGTTTAATTTTTCACTATTTACTATTTACTTCTTTAAAAAGAACAGAAGAAATTCCTCATCAGCGCAATGTTGGAATGAAACATAAGAAAGCAGAGAAGAGTTAACTTCTTTTCTTACTAAGAACCATATTCCAAATTGACTGAGTAGCCGCTGGTCGTGTTTATCATCATCTTTGTTGTCAAAGTCAGCGTTATCCAGGGAATGGTGGGAAGAGGAGAGGCCCAGCTGCCGCCGGCGATTGAGCTCATGTTCCCGCTGCTCAGCATGGAACTCGGCTTCTTTCAACAAGCTGCCAAAGGAGACAGATTTCAAGTTAGACTGCCAAAAAACACATTCGAGATCATGACCTATTCAGAGCAATTACTTCATGAGTACTCAAGCATCACTCATTGCTCTCCTTTAAATTGGAAGGAGCCTAATTTCCATACTATTTTCTACTCCATCCCCATTTCAAAGATGAACAAACTGAGGCACAAAGAGGCTACTTCCTCCAATCAATTAGAATCAAGCAGAACTGATGCCTTCTGGCTTCTAGTTCACCAACCATCCCACTAGATATCAATGCTTCTCCTATATCTAATATGAAGCTGTGTGGACATCAAATGCATAATACAAGGAAAGACTGAGGAACTGGTACCCAGATGGAAAAATATTTAATATCTAGTATTCAAAGACCTGACAGTGAGCAACGAAGATTCCTTTTTCAACTTGCTAAGCAAATGACAATTTAAAAAAATAATACCCAATGTTAGCAAGGGTGTAGCAAAAACTATCAGTTTCATACAGTGATGTATGAAATTCACATACACTCTTTGAAAATCAGTTTGGTAATGTATCAAGCACCATTAAAATATTCAGACCCTTTGACCCAGTCAACCACATCTGGTCATCTACCCTAAGGAAAAAAATATAGGAACAGCACTATACACAAAAATAGTTATCAGAGTTATTTTTAACAGTAAAAAAAAAAAAAGGAAGAAATTGAAATATCTAATGGTGGAGGAAAATAATCTAGATAAATATTATGTACGCACTAAAAAGGGTAAATGTGGAAATACACAACATGGAAAAGAGCTAATGGTATAAGTTTACATCAAAAAGAATGTGGATACACTGTGATTACAGTTATATAAATAAAGTATGCATTGGAATAAACCTAGAAGAACATGTGCAAAAGTGATGATGATGACAGCAGTATGGCTGATTTTTTTTCTACTTCCAAACTTTCTGTAACGTTTTATTTAGCAAACATTTATTGCACTTCTACATGTGTCAGCCACTGGGATAAGAGAAACAGAGGACTTAGTCCCTAGCTTTAAAACTTGCATTCTAATATCGTTTCTTAATTTTTAAAAATCTTGCCTCAGTGCATATTATACAAAAAGAGAACAAATCTAGAGGTTATCACTTCTAAAGCTTCCTTTTTTGTGTGTGACAGAAGGAGAAAAAGCCAGAAGCCTGCAGGATCAGGCCCCTGTCTTACTCCACAGCCTTCTGGCTTACTCCAGTACCGAATTATCTAGAGCTCTCCCATCCCTCACTGCTATCAGTCATGTCTGGGACAGCCTTATTCCCACCCCTCACTCTGACTGGCGCCTCCACTTCATTCCCCTAAGACCCCCGACTCTGTGTTGGCACTGTGCTCACCATACTGGACTGCAATATCGTTCTTCTGTTTTTATAGTCCCTACCTGGGTAACTTGAAAGCAGAGGTTACACTTTACTCTCTTCTGTCTTCCAAGTGTCTGATACATGCCTGGCACATAACTGGCATTACATAAAAATATTTGTTGAATGAATGAATTAAAACATCGTCATTGCAACATTGTGGAAGGTGAGCTGCCCGGCTGAGGGCACTTGAAGTTGAATTAAATTTGCACATCTCGGACTTCCCTGGTGGCGCAGTGGTTAAGAATCCGCCTGCCAATGCAGGGGACATGGGTTCCAGCCCTGGTCCGGGAAAATCCCACATGCCACAGAGCCACTAAGCCTGTGCGTCACAACTACTGAGCCCGCGTGCCACAACTACTGAAGCCCACGCGCCTAGAGCCCGTGCTCCGCAACAAGAGAAGCCACCGCAATGAGAAGCCCGCGCACCGCAACGAAGAGTAGCCCCTGCTCGCTGCAACTAGAGAAAGCCCGTGTGCAGCAGCAAAGACCAAGGCAGCCAAAAATAAATAATTAATAAATAAATAATTTTTAAAATAAAAATAAATAAATTTGCACATCTCAATGTGAACAGGGTGGCTCAAAGCAAAGGCAGTGTTTTCAGGGTAAGTTTCTAATGAAGCTGTTACCTAATCACGGCCTCCACGGCGCAGACAAGTTCCTCGGCACCACATTCCCGAGTGTTGATGGGTGGAGGGGAGGTCTGATAGAGGTGGGTCTCCGAGGCAGCCCCCAGTTCGTTACTGTGATGATTTGAGTGGCATCTTTTGCAGTACCGAACAGGCCTGTTTCCATGACGACCACAACACCCTGCTGAAAAGCAGGTGACAACAGCTCTCCTAACGTGGGAACTGCAGTTCTAGAAGAAAAAGAGTGAAATCAATTAAAAGTCACCACTGAGGTAAATTTGGCTACTAATTGGAACAAATGGAAACTTAAAGGGCCACTGGAAGTGGCAGCACATTTCTGAAGTGCCACTAGTTTCCAAAATGCAGGTCATCTCTAACCAGTGAGATTTCGGCTATAGTTAAAAATAAAGGTGAGAAGTGGTTTCTATTAGTGTGAGTGGTAGAAACGTTCTAAATATGAGTGAAACTGTGTTGAAAAGTCCTCTGTAAAGTGACCTCAGCCATGGGGCATGGGGGGCTTCCTGGATTATTTCAAGTTAGCATTTCAAGAGTTTTCAGCAGAAATATGAAAAAAATTAAAACTGTGGTCCAGAGAGAATGCATCACGGCACATCAGAGTCGGAAACAAACAATTTTAACCCCTAAAATAAACTTTCAAAATTATTTTATCCACCACCTAAAGGGCCGATTTCCGCAGCTCATCTGTCCTTGGTGCATTCAAGGACAGGCAGGGAGCTGTGCTGCACGGAGCTGATGACCCCAAAGCTGGCCTGTCCATCCCCACCGGCACTGTTTCTATCAAGACCTAGAGAATATGTCAGTGGACACCACGGGAACCTCAAAACACAGCAAGAACCATTCACAGACTCAGTGGCTGACATCAACTAGAGGAAAGGAGTCAACAGATGAAGTGAGAAAAGTGGTGGAGTTTAAGAGAGATTCTGAAGCTCAGGGGGGTTTATTATCAGAGCTGCCCTGACACGAAGCAGGGGAGAAAGGCAGCGCCCACATAATGCAATTTGAGGAGCAATCAGGAAATATCCCTGACCTCTGCACAAAACTGTGCCCAAGCCTTTTAGAGATGTCACCACCACATAATCAATGTCTTGTGTCAAGAGAGCATTTCAGTCTTTCAGTAGAGCTTATTAAGATGGAACACACTGAAAAAGAATGAATATATGTATATGTATAACTGAATCACTTTGTTGTACATCTGAAACTAACACAACATTGTAAATCAACTATAATCCAATAAAATTTTTTTTAAAAGATGGAATATAATAGGGGAAATAATATCCTAAGCCATTATGAACTCAGGGCTTGGGGAAGACTGAGAACCTTCCAAGACAGATATCTTGGGAAGTGCGGAGACAGAAGAAGGAAGAAGGCAAGCACAAAACCTATATCCAAACATTGACAGTGTATTGAATTGCCTATCGGAACAACCATTTCAAAGTAAGGCTTGTTCCACTTCGATTTTAGCACAAGGCTTTGGATACGAGTGCTGGGAAATCTCATTTTCTGAACAGGACTCGGGTCAATAAATCATAAAAGCAAGTTTAAATTTTTTATGATCTTTTTTCCCTTTTATTAACAAGTTTTAAAAAATTATTTGTTAAAATACAGTGTGCTTCCTCTGCATCTGAAGCCCAAGTCTTCTTCAGCATCCAAGTCAGCCCTGACTTCTCCAAGTGAGGTATCTTTCCTGCTTTGTGCCTTTTCTTTCTCTTTCACATACTAAATTTCATTCTGGAAGCACATGAATCATTACTGGTTTGGGGTTTCTCCAAACCAAACCAAACCACATCACTAGCAGGGTGGATTATATCGGAGTATATTGTTAGTGTTTATTTCTTCCTTTCAGTTGTAGTTAGTCTTTGTTCCTCTGGGATTCCCACTGTTACATAAACAATAGGATGTGGATATGGGTTTAGTGGGTAGTTATTAGCTATAATAAAGTCCCGACGTTTAAGGCTTACAATTTCCAATCCTATTTTCTGGTCACAAATTATTTACATTCTTCCCACATGCAAATTCCTGGCTGGAGGTCCAAGGTCGTCTCATCTAAATTAAGTCCAGCTGTGGGTGAGGCTCTTTTGGTTTAGTTCCTCAGATATGCTTTCATGAGCCTTGAATCTGGATGGGCTGTGGCTGCTTCAACCAAGAGAGCATGGCAGCAGTGATACTCACACGACTCCCAAGGCAAATTCTAAAAGGACATGCAGCTTCCAACTTGCTGTCTTAGAATATTCTCTCTTCAGAAGCTTCCTCATCAGGATACTCTTCTCAGAACTGTGCCATGGCCAAGGCACATGGAGAGGCAATGTGTAAGTCTCTACTCTAAGCCCAGCCTTCAAGTCACCCCATCCCAGAGCCCAAACATACGATCTAGATGCCTCTAGATAATTCCAGCCCCTAACTATTCAAGTCTTCCCAGATGAGGCCCCAAACATCATCAAGCAGAGATAGGCTGTGGCCTGTGCCCTGTCCAAATCCCCGACCCTCAGAATCTGTAAACATAATTAAATAGTTGTTGTTTCATGCTGCTACATTTTGAGTGATTTCTTAGGTAGTATCTGGACATACTGCGTATGTTAGTATCTGGAATATCAACTAAAAGTCAACCTGCCTTATCCCCATGTGCCATCAATTCTAAATAATATCAGCAATAAAATACTTTGCCCCTAAATAACCTCTGGTTGGTCAAAGTTCTAAACAATTGCTGTGGTTCCTACTAAGTTTTAATAATATATTTCTAAGCTACAATCAGTCCTAAACCCTGCGGACTCAGCTACATGCATTCATTTCAAAAGTAAATTAGAGAGATTTCCCTTAGGTTCAGATTCAGCTGGGCATGTTTTCAAAGGTTCGCTCTAGCCACTCTGTTTCACTGCTTTGAATTTTAAACATAAATAAATAATTCCAAGTGGTCTCATAGAACAGCAGAATTGAAATAAAGCATCTGTCTCTTGATGCTTATTTGATACAAACTTTTTCTAATTTATTTTTTTATTGAAGTATAGCTGATTTACAATGCTGTATTTGATACAATCTTGATGTTTATCTCAAACCTACTATTCAAATGTAGGAATATGTAGTACTGAATATGTAGTACTGAAAGACACAAACTTTGCCCAAAGCAAGCTCAAACAATTCTGATCTATTAGGAACTTAAGGAAAGTTCTCCAAATTAACTTTCATATAAAACACAACATTTATTAAAGGATAAGTAATAAAAATGTGCTAATTTTAACCTTATTACTGAAAATAATTTTGTCATATAAAGGCGGGGAATGTTAAAAAATGATCCACCCTGGGTGTCAAGCATGTTACGTATAACACCAGAGCCAGGAAATGCCAATTTAGAAAGAAAACTGTTGCTCATCCTAGTCTCTCCAGCTTGTAAAAGATTCTCAAAGTAGGAAATAGCCTCGGAATAAAAATGAAATCAAAAGTATGCTGAATGACTATATGATCCCTTGTTAAAACTTCAGAAAGCTAGGTAAGGCGATGCCCAGTTGAGCCTCTCAGCTAGAACAGGGCTTCCAATAATGTTAAGGGCTGAAATGCCCAAAGTATAGAAGGCATTTCTATACTCAAAAAGAATTATAGATGTGGCTTTGAGGGCACTGAACCCCAATTAGATTCATTGAAAATCCACAAAGTTTTAAAGAGAGGCATACTAGCAAAAGCACCACCAGCAGACCAAACGGGACAGACACAGTTCAACACGAAAAGAGGTCTATGGAACCCCAACTTCTACATGCAGGAAGCAGACTGAGAGGGTTACTCAGCTGCAACATGGGCCATTTCTTATTATAAAGGAAAGATGTCTTAGAAAGTGGAGCAAAGATCCCAGGAAAGAAATGAATTAGGAAACTATTCCCAGGAAGCAAAATCAGATCCTAATCAAGGCACATTTGCTATTCCTTAAAGACAGAGGAACTGTTGACATGTTCATGGCTGGAACTGCTATTGACTAGTAACAGCTATCTGCTTCCCCTTCCTCTTTCTGAACAGAGGTCTACTGCTGTTATCCAATCCCTGTCTCACATTTTGTGTTGGGTATGTAACTTGCCTTTTTAGTTCACAGGTCTCTGGTTCAAGAAAATTCGTACCCGAGGGGTTTCATCAGTGACCAGACCAGATGCAGATCATAAGACAATGGACTTTAAGCCTGAAGCCATAAATGGGTAAGACTTTCGGAGGTCTTATAAGGTGCTGAGAGTATTTGGCACATGGAAAGAATGTAAGTAATGATGCCCAGGGGGTAGACTGTGGTACATTAAATATGACCACAAAATTCTTGCTGCTCCTTCTATAAAGAGGAGGAGTCTATTTCCCCACTCCTTGAAACCGAACTGTCCTTTGGACTTGTTTTGGCCAATGGAATGCAGCAGAAGAGATGCTGTGTTAGAATAAAAGGTATATGATACAAACTATGATTTAGAAATTAGTAATGAGTGTTCTTCTTTCTATAGTGTAATGCTTGGAAACGCAGCATCGTAAATGTGATAAAACATAACATTTAACATTGTAAAAAAAAAAAAAGAAGTGATGCTGTGTGACTACAGAGCTTCAGGCTCACAAGGCCTTGCAACCTCCCCTCTCACTTTCTCAGAACACTGATACCTTGTGAACAAATCCAGCCTAGCCTCCTGGAAGATGAGACACCTAATGGAAAGAGGGAGGGCCAGACACCCCTGTCATCCCAACCATTCCAGCCATCCCAGCTGAAGCCCCAGACATGGGAGTAAAGTCATCTGGGACCAACCAGTTGCCAGCAAACCCACTAAATGACTGCAAATATCAATACATGAGTGAGCCTAGAGGAGTTTACCAAGAGAACTACCCAGGCAAGCACAGGCAAAACTGCCGATCCACAGCATTGTGATCAAATAAATGTTTGTTGTTATAAGCCAGTACATTTCAGGATGGTTTATTAGCTGGCAATAGATAACTGAAACAGCCCTCCAAAGTTATCCACTCATAACCAACTCCCAGAAAGCTTAAATGACTTGCACATAGTGTCATAGCTAGGTGGGAATAGAGCTGACCAGAACCCAAGTATCAAAACCAACTAGTCCAAAGTTCTTTGGATGACACCATACTACCTTCTCTTGTACTTTTCAACAACTGGAGCAAGAAAAGAAGATGGAAATGGCTTAGGGAAACTGTCATGAACAGTGGCTATTCGAAAGTGGAATCGTTAACTAGAGATATCATTCAACTTACATATAAATTAATATTTTCCATATATACTTGGTCTGGGTATGT
The DNA here is from genome assembly GCF_965194825.1 of Balaenoptera physalus. Classification (NCBI taxonomy): domain Eukaryota; kingdom Metazoa; phylum Chordata; class Mammalia; order Artiodactyla; family Balaenopteridae; genus Balaenoptera; species Balaenoptera physalus. The sequence continues at coordinate 11,260,314 of NC_138883.1, forward strand.
TTCTGACACACATATATTGGACTATTTGCATTCCACTTCCAAACAATAAAGACTTTTAGCAAACACGAGCATCCTTTACCAAAGTTAAGTTGCATGTATTGCATTGTCACTCAAACCTTTTTGTATTTAGACTTCTATCCCAGAGTTACACATATGCTTTTATTTCAGATTACTTTTCAAAAACACTGTGCATAGATGGGTAAGCAAAAGCAGAAATGTAAATAGAGACCATCCAGACACAGCAATCTTGCATGCTGAATTATTTCCTTTCCCCCATCACAAATACAGTGACATGTACATACTGGGAAACCATGGTGCAGAAATGAGGCAGATGTCAATGAATGAATTTACATACAAACACAGCAAATCATGCCCCACCACACAGATGGTTTGCTCTTACCTTCTTCTGACATATAGCAGATATTTCAGCTGTAAGGGGAAGGTACACAAAATATCAACAAAGAAAGAGAGCCCGTTTTAAATCAGGGCAGCCACCAAGGTGAGCAAAAACAAGCTTAGTTAACACAACCTCCAGACTTGGCCAAAACAGCTTCTCCCTTCTCTCATAAACTGTCATCTACTTATGTTTAATGAGGTTAAAAATACCTGTGGCATGTTTAATGAGGCTGCAAATATTTTCACCTATTCTTAGAAATAATTCAATCTTCTCAGACATGACTTAGAATTCAGATCAAATAACTTTAACGTCACCCCCTCATTTGACAGAGAACAAAATTGAGGGTTGCATGGTTTCTTCAGAGTCACACAGGCCATCAATGGTACAGGCCAATCTGGAGCAAATGTCCCTGGATTCCCTGTCTACTGTTCTTCCATTATGCTATGACACTGAGTTGATGTGATATACTTAGAGTTTCACCATGGAGATGATTTTCTATATTAGAACTATAGAAAAAAACTTAATAACTTGGATGAATTAGACTCAAACTATCAACTTACATCAGTCCTTAACTAGTACAAAACCAGCTGCAGGCTTATTTAAGAGAAAGCAATTTCAAACCCATGGATTGGCCAGCTGGAGTAAGGCTGTCAAATTACTTTAGTACTTCAGGATTGACTTTAATAAACGGATAAAAACTCTTTTCAGTGGGCATACCAATTATTTCCATGAAAACTGATGCTTGAGAGTAATTGAAAATAATTTTTCCAAGAATCTGTTATCATTTCCCCTGAAATAGGAAGTGCTCAAAAAATAGACTAAACGCCTATGTCACAATTTATTAAAAAGATCAAAGATAAATGTCTGCCAAACTCTGTCTGGAAATTATGAATTAGCGGATGTCAAATCAATGAAATTAACAACTCAGTTGTTAAAACTGATTCTGTATAATTAATGGTTATTTAACAGTTTGATATCTTGGAGTTTATCTTAACCTGAGGTTAATGGGTCACATCTCTGGATAAATAATGAAAAGTTATTATCAGTTTTCTTCCAAAGATGAATATCATCTGCAGATGATGGCCAGAATTCAGCAACATATCTGAGATTTAAAACGTAGTTTAGAACTTGACTATGGGTTTTACCTCAGAGCACTGGAAGTTCACTAATTTAAGGGGAAAAAAAGGTTACCTTTACCCATATAAGCCCAAATCTTTTTACAGATATTCTTATATAAAATTTTTAAATGTCTCTTTAAAGGATATAGAGGCTGACGTTATTGACCCATTTTACAGATGCAGAGCACTCACTAAACAATTTATTTCTTCAGGTTAAGATAACCTAATATTAAGAGTTAGACTAAAAAGAAGGAGTATAATTATCATCAGGCAAAGACCTTAAGTTTTGAAAAAAGTGTTTACCGAATTTAGTTAACATGAGGTTTTTACATTTCTTTTTAAATAAGGCCTTTCATAAAAATTCTTTTATTATCTACTTCTGAAGTTATACATCAAGTTCTTCCTGGGTGCCTGATCTGTGCTCAGTATGCCCCCAGCTTTTTCCACTTTTCATCTTTCCTCTGCTAAGTATTTTTCCTGGTCATTTCATCCTGCAATTAGGTGGCTGGAATACCTGCTTCCCCATGTGTAGGGAAACACTCTGTCTGCAACCTGCCAACTTATCAGGCACAGCTTTCAGAACTATAACAAACTGCAAGCATTACAATCTCGTCTTTTCATTGAGATGGTCAGATATATTTATCCCCATTTTACTGAAGGGGAAACTGACTCTCAGAGCGATTAAATAATTTTCCCTAAAAACACAGAGCTGGTAACCGTGGCAGGAGAAAGACCCGTTATTTGATGCTCTCCACACTGATGTTCCTTATTTCCTTTCTGACTCGCACAGCAAACGTATCATTGGCAACACCTGTTATATACACAGAAAACCCCTTAAGGCAGAATCCAGCTTTGGTCATACAGAATCCTAATTCCAACACCTACCTCTAATTGTGGTGGAGATGATACCTCTTCCCTCATTATTAAATGTGTGGGTATATTACAAGCAAGACTGATATCATGCTTCATATCAGTGAATATGCACAGAAAGTAATACTTTGGTTGCTGTCTTTGTAAAATAAAACAGTACAAAAGGAGAAAAATCAACGGTGCCATTAGTCATGATTACTCATTATTCATCCCTTCTGAAGTAAGCCATACCTTGTGGCAGAAGAACATCAATCAACCATTCACTGTGGTCCCTATAAAGAAAAACAGAATTCATTTTTGAACTTTGTTGCAATGTTACCCTTCCACATGAATGCTTATAAGCTGCACACTATTGCTAAAAGGCTTTTAATATAAAGGATGTGTAATTAAGAGCACTATCATAATAAACTTTTTAAATGTCTAATGCATTCCATCTAAATTATAAATTATAGGCATTTCATCATATTCAGTTATCTTTAAATGATACTTTCCAGATGCTAATTAAGTCAACCAAAATACAGCATGATTTGTACAAAGCTGAGTGTGATTCCGTGAAACGAACAAGCATAGAAAACCCATATGAATTTTATGTCATGTTTGAAAACCACAGCTTTCTTTTATTTTTCTCTGTGGCCTTTTTCACAGGGTCACTTGAAAAGTGGAGCTGCTTTATTAAGTGGAATTGCTTTCTCTTGTCACATGGAGAGAAATACTGCAATTTTTCAAAGCTGAAATCTTTTCAAAGGAAAGCTTGATATATATTAAATATCTGACAAACTAACCTTTAAAAAAACAGAGAGGCTAGTGTAAAATGAAGGTAACATAACCAATTTAAGTCGAAGTGATTATTCTTCTCTTCTCATTGTAGCCCTATTTTCTTTTCTTATACCTACCCTGCAATCCTCTGGCTGCATTCTTCACAGAGATACAATGGGGGTGGTTTATCACCCAAAGCTACAGACAGGGAGGGGTCTATACACATCTGAAACACATGAAAAGACAGAATGAACTCTCCTGTCCTGTTTTATCACGTTCCCTATATCAAGCGTACAAATGTTTCAATAATAGATTTTCAAAAGCAAAGTAGAATAAATATTTTCAGTAAAACCCATTCAACCTATAACTGTTTTCCCACATTGGAGGTTTAAATGTGGCTGCTGTGATTTTTCATTTCTCCTGTTATTTGCAATTCAAGTCACAAATAGTGTCAAGAAATCCACCCTCTGGACTTCCCTGGTGGCGCAGTGGTTAAGAATCTGCCTGCCAATGCAGGGGACACGAGTTCAAGCCCTGGTCCGGGAGGATCCCACATGCCGCGGAGCAACTAAGCCCGTGCACCACAACTACTGAGCCTGTGCTCTAGAGCCCGTGAGCCGCAGCTACTGAGCCACAACTACTGAAGCCCGTGCACCTAGAGCCCTTGCTCCACAACAAGAGAAGCCACTGCAATGAGAAGCCCGCGCACTGCAATGAAGAGTAGCTCCCACTTGCCACAACTAGAGAAAGTCCGCGCACAGCAATGAAGACGCAATGCAGCCAAAAATTAATTATTTATTTATTTATTTATTTATTTTAAAAAAAGAAATCTACCCTCATTCTATAAAGATAAAAAATCATCTTGTGGGTTTCCCTGGTGGCGCAGTGGTTAAGAATCCACCTGCCAATGCAGGGGACACAGGTTCGTGCCCTGGCCCGGGAAGATCCCACATGCTGCGGAGCAACTAAGCCCGTGCGCCACAACTACTGAGCCTGCACTCTAGAGCCTGCGAGCCACAACTACTGAGCCCACATGCCACAACTACTGAAGCCTGCATGCCTAGAGCCCATGCTCTGCAACAAGAGAAGCCACGACAATGAGAAGCCCGCGCACTGCAACAAACAGTAGCCCCGGCTCACCGCAACTAGAGAAAGCCTGCGCGCAGCAACGAAGACCCAACACAGCCAAAAATAAACTAAAAAAAAAAAAAAAATCATCTTGTTCAGTGGCTGCTCAAATTGCTTCTGTATTACTCATATAGTAACTCCTTCTTTAATGCAGTAAACACAGTAATCTCTCTTCGGGAAAAGGAAAATGTATTATTAAGATTTAAAAATCATAACTGTTACCAAAATGCTGGCAGTAGAGAATTTTGCTTCTCAAGACAGACCTCATTCAGAAAACTTAGCATTAAATCTAACATTCAGCGATTCACTTTTCTTACTCTGGAATAAGTTCTATATATCCAACTTTCAACTTCAGGTAGTTTGTTTTCTTCCACATATGAACTGTAGTTTCTTTTAACCCTGTAGTGCTCTGTTCAGTTTTGAGTTATTTACGCCTTTTTCATTAGTGTAAGTACAGAGATTAAAGTATTAATCTTAAGTTGATCATTAGGATATTTCAAATATCTGGATGTTTTAAATCAAATGGACAAAACATTCAAAGACTAGTAAAAAATGAATTTTGTACTTTGCATTGGTTTAAATGTCTATGACTTACCAAAGTCCTTTTTTTTTTTTTTTTTTTTTTTTTTTTTGGCTGTGCTGGTCTTCGTTGCTGTGCTTGGGCTTTCTCTAGTTGTGGCGAGTCGGGGCTACTCTTCGTTGTGGTGCTCGGGCTTCTCATTGCAGTGGCTTCTCTGGTTGCGGAGCACGGGCTCTAGGTGCGCAGGCTCCAGTAGTTGTGGCACGTGGGCTCAGTAGTTGTGGCTCGCGGGCTCTAGAGCACAGGCTCAGTAGTTGTGGTGCATGGGCTTAGTTGCTCTGCAGCATGTGGGATCTTCCCGGCCCAGGGCTCGAACCTGTGTTCCCTGCATTGGCAGGTGGATTCTTAATCACTGCGCCACCAGGGAAGTCCCACCACAGTGGTTTTTTTTTTTTTTTAATAAATTTATTTATTTATTTTATTTTTGGCTGTGTTGGGTCTTTGTTGCTTGCTGCACGTGGGCTTTCTCTAGTTGCGGTGAGCAGGGGCTACTTTTCATGCGGTGCACGGGCTTCTCATTGTGGTGGCTTCTCTTGTTGCAGAGCACGGGCTCTAGGCGCACGGGCTTCAATAGTTGTGGAGCACGGGCTCAGCAGTTGTGGCTCACAGGCTCTAAAGCTCAGGCAGTAGTTGTGGCGCACAGGCTTAGTTGCTCCGCGGCATGTGGGATATTCCTGAACCAGGGCTCAAACCTGTGTCCCCTGCATTGGCAGGCGGATTCTTAACCACTGCGCCACCAGGGAAGTCCCAAAGTCGTTTTGAATTCTGTTCCTGCCCTTCAAGAAATAATCAATCTATGCTACAGCTGAGTATGCAGTTAACATGCCTAGTACACAAATTCTTCTAGAACTTCACTCTGCCTTTTCTTTCGGCTTTTTTTTTTTTTAATTGATTTGAAGGGGATAAATGAACCGAACTTATGACCCAAGCAGCCTGTCGTTTAAAGTTAAAACCCTTAGGAGTTTCAATGGTTGGGGAAATAAGAGTTAGAATTCCTAAATTTAAATAATTATACCATCAAAATCTGTAAATTATATATTCCCTGGTGCTAAAGGCCCAGTGTGAAAATTTTCCTTAGGTAAGTTTCATGCTTCCTTTGGTACAGTGAATAACTACTTTCTGGTGTGTTAAATCAGGGATTGGCAAACTTTCTGTAAATGGCCAGGAAGTAAATATTTCAGGCTTCATGGGGCATAAGTTCTCTGTCACAACTACTCAACTCTGCTGTTGTAGCATAAAAGCAGCCAGAGACAATATGTAAGCAAAAGAGCACAGCTGTGTTCCAATAAAACTTTACTTGCAAAAACAGGCAGCAGGCCAAATTTAACTGCGGCCATAGTTTGCTGACTCCTGTGTTAGCTAATTACCTGGGATTCAAATATTTCATAAAGTGATTTTCAAATAGGACCAAGTAAAACCAAAAAGCAGAGTGGGCTATAATGAGCTATAATTTCCAACATACTTTCATTTTAGGATCCTATCATAACTTTTGGCTCTTGCCTTAAAAGTACTTTTTTGTATATATATATATATATATATATATATATATATATATATATATATTTAATGCTTTTCTATTTGGCAAATCATTATGTAACTGAGCAGGACCTTATGGGGCCTTCCCGAGACAGACCCTTCCCCCATATCCTCTGCTGTAGCTCCTCTCCGAAATACCTAGTTATATAACAGTATCTGATAAACATTTCCCGAGTTGTTTTACAGATACTAAAACCACCACTAAATGGAAGAAATTAACTACTTGATGATCACGAGCACTTTGTAGCCCCCAGACCTACTGGCACCTAAGGATTGATAATGTTAACCCCTGTGACATCGTCGTGTTACCTCACCATCAACCAATTGGAGAATTGTGCACAAGCTGTTCACAGACCCTGCGACCCCTCCCCCCCACCCCCACCTGGCCTTTATAAATAGTTTGCCCGCCAGAGAGTTTGGGTGTTTTCAGCACTAGCTGTCCCAGACTACTTGTATGGTGCCTTACAATAAATGCTGTGCTTTCCTTCACCACAAGCCAGTATCAGTAGATTGGCTTTACTGCACACAGGCGAGCAGACCCAAGTTTGGTTCATTACTGCCAAGAGGTATAACTCACTATTATGGAGATATTAGGCTTTTTGTGAAAATAAATCTATTTTCCCTGAGTTTTTCCCATGCACTGCATGTAGACCTCTTCTTCAGTATAGTTACTTTACTCTCATTTCTAATGAGTCATTGATACCTCCGTCAGGTAAAGATATTTTTTCATTCCATCCCAAAGGAAAAACTCCTAGGATGTTAGAACTATAAAGAGTCATTAGAGGTTAGCTAGTTGACCTCTGACATGTTAAATGAATTAACATGACCCTTCAGATTTGTGGCTAGTAGTGTCAATCCTGTTCCACACTGAACAGGTCAGTTTACATCCACATTAATATGTTCATATCTGACTGTTACATTTAAAAATAGTTATTTTCTGTCTACAAATATAATACATGCCCAAGGTAGAGGCTTCAGAAAATGAAGAAAAGGAAAGAAGAAAATTTAAATAACTCATTAACCCTCCATCTCAATGCAATCACTGGTAACATTTTGATGAGAATTACTGGTTGGTGTTCACTATGAAGATGAATATAAAATTCATACATGTAATTTTTAAACTACATTTGCATCATACTGTACACTTCATAATCTCCTTTTCATTTAACATTATTCTGTAAGCATCTGGATGTTGGGTACCCTTGATCTACATGTCATATGCTCATATTTCTGTGGGTTTGTGGAGTGCTCATATTGTAAAGAAAGAACAACCTTGAGCCAGACCTGTGGTCGTGCAAAAACAGCCCCTGCACAGGAAATGTCAACAAGAATATTCCCTTTCTGGGAAGCATAGAGTGAAAATGTAAAAGGAAGCCCTTTAAGAAAACTGGGGTTGAGAAAGTAAAATTTGGGGGGGGTGAGAAAAACGTTTACGAACTAGATAGAGGTAGTGGTTGTACAACATTGTAAATGTGATAAATGTCATTGAAATGTCCACTCTAAAATGGTTAGTTTTATGTTATGTGAATTTTACCTCAATTAAAAAATGACAGAAAGTGGGATGGTTTGGCTTATCCTGGAGGACTGGCTACAGGGAACAGCCTGTGAGAAAAGTGAGGCCAGGCCAGAGGAGTAGACTGGGCTGTTTGCCTAAAGAGAGGGAGAATTTCTAATTCATGATGACTTCTGTGGGAAGGAAGCCAAAAACCATTACTAATCAGGAAGTCAGAGGACTCCCGAGAATGCGGTCTGACATAAAATCAAGGAAAAAATAACTGGAAAAATTAAACAGATTTTCAGTACCTCCTTTCTGTTGATGTCTGGGTGAACGAAAAGAGGGCATTGTAACTTAGGCAGAAAGAAGAAAGGACAGATATAGAAACTACGGGAATTGTGAAAGTCTCACCACTGTGAAGAATTAAGCTGAATAATATAGGAACTCACCTGTGTTTAGCTCAAAATGTCCTCACACCAAAGAAAAGTACCTTTGAACCCCAAATGTTTATGGAAGTTCAGAGGAAGAGTACACATTGTAGAATGGGAGAGGACTAAGCTTCCATTGGTGGGTTACCCTCACCTGCTCTTTCTCATCATAAATTCATTCAATTTACTTTCATCAAAAGCAGAGATCAAGTATAATAATATAAGGATGTCCTTTGTTGGTAAGATATATCTAGATGACAATGTGATAATTGGCACTCCTGTGCCACTTTTGGTATATGAAATACATGTTTTATTCCATTTAGATTTCTTTTTGTTTCCATTTATATTTATATTTTTTATCTCATTTTACCTCTTCTACTCTGTTTCTATAAAATGAGAGTATTATTTTTCTATTATTTGATAATCTTTACAATCTACCTCTCTATAGAACAAGAGAGGCAAACTTCCTTGACAATAGGTTCTGAAAAGCAACTTGAACTCTAATCACTTGACCTAAATCCCACTCCTCAGAATATAAAAATTAACCCTTGTAAATCCAGACACAGGTCTCTCCAGCCAAGTGTTGTATCCGACAAATATACCATAAGTAATTTTGTTAAGTGGTGTGATTATTTTTCTCAATTTTCAACTTCAAAGATTCGGGATTATAACAGGACAGAACCAATTAGATGTGGTAGGAAAAGAATAAGGCTGAGAGTCAAGGTACCTAGTTCTGTCTGAGTGACCTTACGAGAGTGACTTGACCTCTCTAAACCACTGTTCCCTTACCTCCATTGTAATTTTCCATGTGTTTGCTGTCCAACTACCTCTCAGTCATTTTAACTAACTCACATCTGTGATCTGAGCTAAGACTTAACAATTTTCTGTTTTTGTCCTACGACTCTTGAATTCACATAGTCACACACTAGACCACTCATAACTTGTAGCAAACACATGAAAACAGGGCCAAAGTACATCTCCCTGAGTTTATTAGCCCAGACAGAAATCAGTCAAGGACTATGTAAGTGTTTCACCAGGATTATTCTGATAATTAGCCCAGTTCTCCACAGCACTTGGTTATGAACTCAGAGCCAAATCTGCAGATATCACTATTCATTGCTCTGTCTTGAACCAATCCGCCAGAGTACAGTCAGATCAAAGTAGAGTACAGTAATTTGAGATGACCACAGAGTACAGCCTTCTGCTTTACAGAGAAGGATGCAATCTCCATTTCATTCAGCAATTTGCTCCTGATAAGTTGACCACTGACAATATAATATAGCACCATGTCTAATAAAACAGTACCTTCACAGCTGGTTTGTTAATTGCGTTGTGGCATTCAGTGTGCTGGCAGTGGATGGGGTTCCAAGCTGTAAAGCAAAGCATAGCTGATGAGTATTTCTCACTGACATTATTCGTGCCCTGGGAAAAACACAGCAGATACTTCACTAGTTTTCCTTAAATAGAACCATCATCAGAAGGTTTCCTAAAATAATAATTTTTTTTTCAATCTATGAAGTATTTTTAAATTAAGCAAAGATATCACAACCCCATCCATTTTCCCATGGGGAGAGACAAGCTAATATAAGGTGGCATACCCAATACCATAATATTATTTCACAATGATATACCATTAGTAAATTCTTAGAAGTTTTTACATCTATGTTTTCACTTGATCCTCCCAACAACCCTGTGGGATAGATACAGCAGATTATTAACCTCATTTTATGTGTAAGTTAAAATTTAAAAGGTTAAGTAGTTTGCTATGGTCACAGAGTTAGTAAATGACAAGCTGCGACTAGAACATATATCTCTTGGTTCTCAAAACTGTGCTCTTTTCACTATAGTATACTATGCTAAACATCTAGATTTTTGGCATCAGGAAGTGTTTCAGATTAATAATAACTGAAATGAGTGTAAGGCAACCTCTACCATTCCATTTCCCACCCATCCCCATTAAATGTGGAGACTGAAAAGATGAGTTTCTTGCCCAAACGAAATGCATCTCTCTCACACATTACCCACAGTCTAAACCTCTGCTAGTTTGCTAATACCCAACTCCTCAACACAGTAAACACACAGAATGAGGACAAGAACCAAGTGATCTGAGACAGATCAGAAAGAGAATTACAATTACTTATCATCATCCAGATGATTCTGTAGCCCAAGGCACTTAGCTAACAATATTCTACCATATAAAAAAAAAAATGTAATAGGATTTTATGTTTGAAAGTAGGACATTTTTCTAAATCACCATATTCTAATCCTATAGGACCATGGTTGGCCTAATATATAAAAATCTGCAGATGAGAAGATAATCTTAGTTACATGTCTAATTATAATTCAAAAATATTTGTTATTAATGATCTGAGCCTAATTTGTGCTCTGAACATTTTATAAAATTTTCTAAGAGTGTCCCAACTTCAATTCTTCTATCCTATTGTTAGACCAGGAATAAGATTATGTGTCTGATTTGGAATTCAGGAAAATATGGTCAACAGAACCAGTGACCTTAAAAAAAATACACAATGGGTCTATTTATTTAAAAAGAAGTACAGACTAGAACTACTACTATAATAACATAATATCATATTGATTATATCTTTTGAGAGAGAGAAAGAGGAAATGAATGAGTAAGGAATGGATGAATGAAGAAATAATTTTAATAAAGACATTCCATATTTGTTTCCTACATGTGGAAAAGTCAAGATAGAGTAGCAACAAGTTTTCTTGTGTAATTAGAGAAATCTAGAGAAGAAAGAGTGCCTTCAACCAGTACAGAAGTTGCAAATACATGGAACGTGTACCCCATTCCTCCAATCCCAAACTCATGACAGGTATCACTAATCCATAAGAGCATTCTTTCCTGCTGAGTCCAGAACTGCCCTTAAAATCTTTCTCAACACTGAGCTCCAGGATGTCACCACTAATCAAAACAGAGTTGGCATACAAGATGAAATCTGCTAACCATCTCTGAATCCATGTATTATGAGAATATTTGCAGATCACTTTATAAATATTAAGAAAAAGTTCATGACATTTTTAGATAAAAGTAATATTTAAACTACATAACAACTGTTATGGCACAGGTACAAACAAATTAGAACGTGAAACAGCCATAGCACTTGATCAGAGCTCCAAAAACTCCTGCTCTGCCAGAAATTAATGCTTTATATGTGGATGGTGGGGATATCTAGGAGGTCCTACTCCTCTAACTTTTGATTCTATTTTTACAGGGTGTCACTAACTTAAGCACAGGTTGTAGAATACCTCCTTTAAGTTCACCAAAGTCACACTAGATTTAAGCTTACTAGACCAGTGATTATTGGTTTTGGTTGTGTATCAAAAATCACCTGTAAAGGTTTTTAAAATATGATGCCTGGAACCTCAAAACCCAGGTATCTGTAATTGGGAAAAGCACCACAGTTGATTCTGATGCAAGGACAATCTACATACCTTACCATATGGCAAATATTTTCAGGACAGACCTCCTTTTATTTGAAAATAAAAACAAAAATATAGCATAAACATGGCAGACAAGAATTCTGCTTCCAACAATGACAGAGTAACTGGTATTAGACTTGCCCTCTCACCATAAATAACTAGAAAATTAGAAAAATACATGAAACAACTGTTTTAAGAAACTTGACTACAGGTAGTACAGGACAATGACCTTCGAGAGAAGAACAATGAAGTGAGTCCTACAATTACCCTTGGTTTCTTCCTGGAAGCAAGTTCCAGGTCTTGGTCCTAGAGGTAGAAAGATAAGCACAGTAGGGTGGTTTCATTGAGTTGAGGGGACAAAAAAACAGAGTTTAGAAAGGCAAAGTGGCTTAAATTTGCTGGATAGAGTACCAAAGAAGAGGGATCTATGCAAACAAAGAGCTCCAGATATCTGAGTAGGAATCCTTTTGGGTCTTTGGCTTTACACTAAGCTGAGCATGTGTAAGGCAAAACTCCATTAAGCTGCTTAGAGAACAACTATGGGGGATCTGTAAACTTAATAATTCCTACATCTCATACAGGGCTGAGAGATATTTGAGCTTCAACCAGCTAGAGTGGAGGGAACTCAGTGAAAACCTGGGATAGTCAATTGAGACGCTAGGAGGTCACACCTTAGTAGTTGGGCTAAACTAACATTAGGGAAATGGCTAGCCCAGGTTCACCCTAAGAAAATATAAGAACAAGGCTTGAAAGGGTCAAGCTGATCCACCAGTAAGTTGGCTGCCAAAACAAACTTCAATGCACTGTAATGGAAGGCAGCAAAATCCAGACACTCAATAATGTAATGTTCATGAAGTCTAGCACCCAGTCAAAAATTACTTGATATTTGAAAGGGGAAGAAAATATTACCCACAATTAGGAAAAAAAAATTGGCCAATATAAACAAACCCAGAAACTACAGAGATGAGGTAATTAGCAAACAAAGACTTTAAAACAGCTATTATAGACATATTCAAAGTAAAACATGAACACAATGAGGACAGAGATGAAGGACATAATAAAACAACCAAATGGAATTTCTAAAAATTAAAAATACAGTATCAAAAATTAAAAATTCTCAGAATGGGCTTAAAGGAAGATTAGACAATGCAGAAGAAAAGATCAGTGAATTCAGAGATGTAACAACAGATCCTATCCAAACTGAAGTACTGGAAGAAAAATAAATAGAGCTTCAGTAAGCTGTGGGAAAATATCAGGCAATATACAGCACATGTGGTTAAAAGGCCAGAAGAAGCAAGGTTGTGGGGGTGGGGGTGGAGGCAAAAATTTGAACAAGCAATGGCCAAATTTTTTCAAGTTTGATGAAAACTATAAACCCACAGATCCAAGAAGCTCAATGAATCTTAGGCAAAATAAAAGCAAAGAAAATAACACCAAAACTCATTATAATCAAATTGATGAAAACCAATGATAAAGAGAAAAATCTTAAAAACAACCAGGGAAAAAAAGACACATTACTTACAGGGGGACAAAGATAAGAATGATCACTGGTTTCTCGTCAGAAACAATGCAAGCCAGAAGACAATGGAACGACATCTTTAATAGGCTGAAAGAAAAAAACTGTCAACCTATAATTCTAGACCCAGTGAAAATATCCTTCAAAAATGAATATGAAATAAAGACTCTTTGAAGACAAACACAAGATAAGAGAATTCATTGCTGCCTGAGTTCCACTAAAAGAAAAGCTAAAGGAAGGTCTTTAGGCTGATGGAAAATGATACCAGATGGATGCTAGGGCCTACACAAAGGCATAAAGAGTTCTGGGCATGATAAATATAGTGAATAACTACAAACAACTTTCTATATATATAGAAGTAAAATATTTGATAAAAAACTAAAAGGATGGGAAGGGGAAAATGAAAGTGCACAGGATTCTTGCATTACATGTAAACTAGTATAATATTACTTGAAGGTAGACTATGAAGTTAAAGGTGCATATTGTAATTGTAGAACTGTAGAGTATTCTTTTTAAAAAGAGGTATAACTAACAATTTAAAAAGAGAAACATGGAATAGTAAAAATTAACCAAAAGAAGGCAAGATATTAAAATGAAAAGGAACAAAGAATAGATGGGACAAATAGAAAACAAGCACAAGATGATAGACTCAAGCCCAACCATATCTGTAATTACACTAAGTATAAATAGCCTAAACAATAAATACATTACATGTAAATAGTCTAAAACACAGAGATTGTCAAATAGGATTTAAGTTTTTCAAAAAGCATGACCAAATATATGTTGCCTGTGAGAAACACACTTGAAATATAAAGGTAGAGAAGTTAAAAGTAAACGATAGAAAAACTTATACCATTTAAATGCTAGTCATAGGAAAGCTGGAGTGTCTATATAAATTCAGACAAGAAGACTCCAGGACAAAGAATATTACCAGGAACAAAGGAGGATGTTTCACACTGATGAAAATGTCAGTTCATCAAGATAACATAACAGTCATAAATATGTGTGCATCTAAAGATAGAGTTTCAATTTACATGAAGCAAAACTAACAGAACTAAAAGGAGAAATAAGTCATAATTAGTGTTGTAAATTTGAACAATCCTCTCTCAGTAATTGATAAAACAAGCAGACAAAAAAAGTCAATAAAAATAGAAGACTTGAACAACATTCTCAACAACTTGACTTAATTGATAACTATAGAATTCTCCACTCAGTCACTGTGGAACAGACATAGTGTCTAGGCAACATTTACTAAGACAATATTCTCATTCATAAAGTAAGCTCCAAAGATTTAGATGGAGTGATAGAATAAAGTATGTTCTCTGACCACAATAGGATTAAACTAGAAATAAATAACAAAAATATACCTGGAAAATCACCAAGTATTTGTACATTTAAAAAAATATACTTCTAATCAATCCATAAATCAAAGAAGAAATCACAAGGAATATTAGAAAATATTCTGTTCTGAAATACAATGAAACCACAGCATATCAAATTTGTAGGATGCAACTAAAAGAATGCTTAAAGGGAAATTTATAGCTTTAAATTCTTATTTTGGAAAATTTTAAAGGTCCAAAATAAATGATTCATGCTTCTACTTAATAAGATAGAAAAAGAGCAAATTAAATTAAATATTAGTAGAAGGAAGAAAATAATAAAGATAGAAGCAGAAATCAATAAAATTGAAAATGGAAAACCAACAGAGAAAATCATAAAACCAAATGCTGTGGGTTTTTTTGGAAAGTTCAATAAAATTGATAAGCCCCTATGTAGCCTGATGAATAAAAAAATAGAGAAGAAGCAAATTATCAATATCAGGAAGGAAAGGTAGGACATCACTGCAGATACTGCAAACATGCCAATAAATTGGATAAGTTGGATAAAATGCCCACATTCATCAAAAAACTTGGTTACACAATTACAAAATTCAACTCAATAAAAAGTAGACAGTTAAATGCCCCATAACTATTAATTTGAATTCATAATGTAAAACCTTCCCACAAAGAAAGCCCCAAGGCCAGATGGATTTACCAGATGGATTCACTATTAATTATTAAAGGAATAAATAATACAAATCTTACATAAACTCTTTCAGAAAATAGAAGAGGAGGAAACACTTTCCAACTCATTTTATGAAGCCAGCATTACTCTATAAACAAAACCAGACGAAAACATTACAATAAAAGAAAACTAGATCAATATCCCTCATAAATGCAGGACCAGAATCACTTAACAAAAAATTAGCAAATTGAACCTGGCAATATAATATAGCCAACAATGTGGAATTTATCCCAGGAATGCAAGGTTGGTTTAACATTGCAAAGTAAATCAATGTAATTCACCTTATTAACAGAATTAAGGGGGGAAGTCATATGATCATCTAATAGGAGAAAACACATTTGACCAAAATTGACATTCACTCATGATAAAAACTCTCAGCAAACTATGAATAGACGAGGACTTCCTCAATATGATAAAAAGCATCTATGAAAATCCTACAGCTAACATCATGTCTAATGGTGAATGTCTGAACACTTTCCCCCTACAGATGAAGGGAAAAAACAATGATATCCACTCTCAGCACTTCTATTCAATACTGAACTGGAGACATGAGCCAGTGCAATGAGAGAAAGAAAAGGAGAACGGAAGAAGGGAAGAAAGAAATGGAGGGAGGGAGAGAGAGAGAGAGGGAGGCAGGCAGGCAGGTAGGCAGGCAGACAGACATACAAATTAGAAGAAAAAAAGTTTTAATTATCTTTATTTGCAAGAAAGCATAATCATGTATACAGAAAATCATAATAAACTTACAAATAAGCTACAAAAATTAATAAGTGAATTTGGGAAGGTTGAAGAATATAAAAGTCAATATACAAAAATCGATTATATCTCTATATAAATAATGTCAATAAACAAGTAGAATATTACATTTTAAAACACTATTTACAATAGCACCCAAACTCATAAAATATTTAGGAATACCTTTAACAAAATATCTACAGGACCTGTACACTGAAAACTAGCAAATATTGCTAACAGAAATTAAATACGACCTAAATAAATGGCTAGAAATGCCACGTTTATGGATCAGAAGACTCAATATTGAGTCTTTTCTCAGGAGATCAATTCTCCCCCAGATTAAACCACATATTCAATGTAATCCCAGTCAAAATGCAAGCAGACTGTTTTGTAGAAACTGACAAGCTGATAGTAACATTTCTATGAAAATGCAAAGGTCCTAGAATAGTCAAACAATTTTGAAAAGGAACAAATCTGGAGGATTTACACTACATAATTTCGAGATTTATTATAAAACTATAGTAATCAAGATAGTGTGATATTGGTGAGAGGACAGACAATGAAATAAAATATGGGGTCTGCAAATTGATCCACACATATGCGGTCAATTGGTTTTCAACAAAACAGTCCAGGTAATTCAATGTGGAAAGAGTAATTTTTTCAACATATTGAACTGGAACAATCGGATATCCTTACAGGAAAAAGTCAACCCTTATGTCCCACCATATACAAAAATTAGTTCCAAATGGATCATATACTTAAATGTAAAAGCTTAAAGTATAAACTTCTAGAATAATACACAGGAGAATTTCTTTATAACCTTAGGAGAATTTCCTTATAACCTTAGGGGAGAGGAAAGAACCATAAAAGAAAAAAATTGATACATTGAAATTTACCAATATTTGAAAATTTTGCTCTTTGAAATACCTGAAAAGGAAATCCCCTGACTAAAAGAACATATTCACAATACATATATCTGAAAAAAGTCTTCTATTTTGAACATATAATAGACAAGCAACCCAATTTAAAAATGAACAAAAGATTTAATTGAGAACTTCAAAAATATATGTATACAAATGGCCAATAAGCACCTGTAAAGATGTTCATTATCATTAGTCATCAGAGAAATGCAAACTAAACAACGTGATATTACTACTTGGCCATCAGAATGTCTAACATTAAAAAGACCAACAATCCCAAGTGTTGATAATAATATAGAACTAGAACTCTCATATACTTCTGGAGGGAGTATAAAATGGTACAACCACTTTTGAAGAAGTGTTTGGACATTTCTTATAAAATTAAACACACACTTACCATATAATCCAGCATTTTCATTGCCAGGTATTTATCAAAATAAATAAATGTATATCTTCATAAAAACACTTTTATATGAATGTTTATAGCTTTACTCATAATAGGTAAAATGTTCATCAAGAAGTGAATGGATAAACTGTGATACAGCCATACAATGCATTACTACTCAACATTTTAAAAAATGAACTACTTGTATACCAACATGGATAAATTTTAAAAACATTATGCTGAGTGAAATAAGCAGACACAAAAATAGTACATTCTATACGATGCCATTCATATGAAATCCTAGGACAGACGAAACTAGTCTATAATGACAAAAAGCAGATCAGTGGTTGCCTATGGTGAATGGACTGAAAATAAAACTAGGAGATATTTATGGGGTGATGGAAATGTCCTGTATGTTGATTACAGCTTTGTTTCCATTAGTGTATACGTTTGTCAAAAGTTATCAAACTGTGATTAAAATGGGTTATTTTATTGCATGAAAATTATATCTCAAAAAAATTGATTTTTTTAAAAAATGAAGGACCAACCAAATGTATACTTCAAAGGAAATGAAATAGTATACTGAAACCTGAGAGAAAACATTTGTCTGAAAATTATCTAGTCAATGAATCAAAAGATTTTAGGAAAGTGTGTGGCATCTGCAACATGAAGCAAGAACATAAGACCTCTATAAAAACAGGAGTAGACAGTCACAGAAATTCAAGGTGACATAGGACACTAACAGAATGAGATAAAAATAGAGTTAGATAAAAGACATGATAAATGTAATTAAACTAAAAATGAGATAGCAAAATTAGAGACCCTCATTCAGTGCAATAAATAGAGCTGATTTGGGGAAAAAATGGAGTAAGTTATAGAGTAAACCAACCTGAAAAGCTAAGAATATAGAGGAAAAGATAAATGTATGGAAAATAGTGGCTATTAACAGCTACACAGCACAGAAAATGAAAACATGACCTATGAATTACAGGTGTTCCTGAGGAATAAACCAAGACAATTTGAAGAAAGCAATAATTTAAAATTTCATTAATGGGAAATTTCCTGAAAAAAGGACCTGAATTTGCAGATTGAAAGTGTTCTTCACATTATAGAAATGAATGAAAAGATACTTATATAGAAATATTTAAGAAAAGTTTTTTTTTAAATAAATAGATAAGGCTCCAAGAATTAAGAACAACAAAGGTTAACTCCTGTAACAGATAAAAATCACTGGTCTAAGATTTGTCTTCTATAACTCTGAAATGCCAGAAAACTATGAAGCAATTTTTACATATTTTTCACAGTGAGGCAGAGGCTTCTTTCATGTGTGAAGAAATAGAAAGACATTCTTAAATATGCCTGACCTCAAAAAATATATATGACCTACATTCCACCATTGAAAATATTACATAAAAAAAAAGTCTGGGTTCCATTTCTCCAGAAACAATAGACAAATAAATTCAAGTCAGTTCTCCTAATGAGAACAACTAGAAAACCAGACAAGATTAAATGCAAAAGCAAATAAACAAACAAAAACCCAGAGAATTGTATGGGAGAATTATGGGGCCATGATCCAAAAGAAAATGGGATTGCCAAAAGCTAGGCCTGGCATTTGAGGCCACTCTTTCTCCTTTGCCTATTTCTCTTTCTGCCAATTCCACAAGATGAGCAGATTTCAACAGACTCTCTGAAATAGGGGAACTAAATTTGGAATTGGGTGACTACCAAGGAATGGGAAACCTAAAAATCTCCCTGTGCTGTGGGTAGAGGTCCCAAAAGGCCACACCCTAGGAGTAAAGAGGAACCAGAAATAGACCAACCCTCACAGGGACTGAAAACCAGCTTCAAATCATCTCAAGAATTGACCACAGATTTTTTTTCAGCGCTGCATTAAAGTGACCTGGGTTACCAATGTCTACAGCCTCCTGCCAGCAGCAAACACACAAATACTCTCTGAAGAAACATAACTTAATCCTAAACCTCAAATTAACTCTATAGTTTTTCTATCTAATATCTTGCACACAATTATTTTTAAAAATACAAATAAGAAGACAAGAAAAAAAAAAAAGAAATGACAATAGAATCAGAATCTCCAGAGATCCGGAATATAGAGTTATCAGGAAAAGACTTTAAAATAACTATGCTTAATATATTCTATAAAGTAAGAGACAGTTAGAGAATATAATCAGATATTGGAATTTTTAAAGAACCAAACGGAAATCTAGAACTTAAAAATACAATTAACAAAATTAAGAATACATTTGGGGGCTTCCCTGGTGGCGCAGTGGTTGAGAATCTGCCTGCCAATGCAGGGGACACGGGTTTGAGCCCTGGTCTGGGAAGATCCCACATGCCACGGAGCAACTGGGCCCGTGAGCCACAATTACTGAGCCTG
Source organism: Balaenoptera physalus (assembly GCF_965194825.1). Taxonomy (NCBI): domain Eukaryota; kingdom Metazoa; phylum Chordata; class Mammalia; order Artiodactyla; family Balaenopteridae; genus Balaenoptera; species Balaenoptera physalus. Next base: position 11,280,081 of record NC_138883.1, read on the forward strand.
CGCGTCTGGAGCCTGTGCTCCGCAACAAGAGAGGCCGCGATGGTGAGAGGCCCGCGCACCGCGATGAAGAGTGGTCCCCACTTGCCGCAACTAGAGAAAGCCCTCGCACAGAAACGAAGACTCAACACAGTCATAAATAAATAAATAAATAAATAAAAGAACGTGAAAAAAAAAAAAAAAGAATACATTTGGGAAGTTAACAGTTAATGATGAGGAAGAAAAGTCAGACAAAAAGATTCAGAATGAAGCATAGAAAGATGAAATGAGAGAGGAGAATACAAAAAAATATTCATAGAAGACATGGGAGAAAAGATGTAACATATGTGTCATTGGAATTCCAGAAAGAAGGATGAGAATACGATATATGCCATTGTTGAAGAAATAAGAGAACTTCCAGTTACAGCCATGATGTTTTAAGAATGTATTGGACTTATCCTTCAACTGGACAAAATGTATAAAGCAACTCGTTTCCAACACTGGGCACAGATTTTAACACAAGGTTGCAATCCTCTGAAAAGAGAGGAGCACACAAATTAAGTTCTACATTCACCTTGGTTTTCTGCCTGGGAACACTTGCAAACTGCAGCAAAGAGAAGTGAAGCCCAATTAGTAATTAGCATTTTCAGTGGGTAGAGGAAACATCAGAGTGAAGAAGTGCTAATGCAACTGGAATTTGTGAGTAAAGTGAGAACAGCAGGGAGTGCCAGAGAAGAGGTCCCATAAATCTGTGTAAGGATGCTCCTCAGGTCCTTGGCCTAATCCTAAACTGCATGGTCTCACAGCAAAACTTTACAAGCACTAGCAGAGAACACATACTTAATGGCTGAAAGCTGAACAGAGATTTTATAGGTCACATTGTGCTAGACAGGCACTGTATTTCCAAGGTAGCCAAAGTGAGGAACTTTGGTGAACACACCAGATATTCAGGAGACCACAGATAGGTCACTACTAAAAAACTAAAGGTCAATATCCCTGATGAATATAGATACAAAAATTCTCAATAAAATACTAGCAAATGAATTCAGCAGCACATGAAAAGGACCATTCACAATGGTCAAGCGAGATTTATCTGTGGAATGCAAAAATAGTTCAACATACACAAATCAATAAATATGATACATTACATTATTAGAATGAAAGAAAAGAATCATATGATTACTTCAACAAATGCAGGAAAAGCATGTGATAAAACTCAAAATTCATGATAAAAACTCTTAACAAATTAAGCATAGAAGGAAAATATCTCAACATAATAAAGACCATATATAACAAGCCCATGGCTAACATCATACTCAATGGTGGAAGGTTGAAAGCTTTTCCTCTAAGATCAGGAACAAGACAAATTACCCACTCTCAACACTCTTATTCAACATAGTACTGAAAGTCCCAGCTAGAGCAATCAGGCAAGAAAAAGAAATAAAAGGTATGAGAATTGTAAAGGAAGACATAAACCTGTCTCTATTTGCAGATGACATTATTTTATATATATAAAATCCTAAAGACCCAACAAGAAAACTGTTAGATCAATGAATTCAGTAAAGGTGCAGGATACAAAATTAAGATACAAAAATCAGTTGCATTTCTATATACTAACAATGCATTTTATGAAAAAGAGATAAAGAAATCAATTTCATTTACAATAGCATCAAAAACTATAAAATACTTAGAATAAACTTAACCAAGAAGGTGAAAGATCTCTAGTGTGAAAACTACAAGACGTTGATGAAAGAAATCAAAGACACAAATAAATGGAAAGGCGTCCCATGTTAATGAACTGGAAGAATTAATATTGTTAAAATTTCAATACTCCCAAAAGTCATCTATAGATTCAATGCAATTCTATCAATATTACAATGGCATATTTTATGGATGTAAAAAACACTCCTAAAATTTATATGGAGCCACAAAAGACCTCAAACAGCCAAAGAAATTCTGTAAAAGAACAAAGCAGGAGGCATCACATTCCCTGATTTCAGGTTATACTATAAAGCTATAGTAATCAAAACAGTATGGTACCAGCATAGAAACAGACATACGACCAATGGAATAGAACTGAGAGCCCAGAAATAAACCCAAGCATATATGGTCAATTAATATTTGACAAAGGGAGCCAAGAGTACTCAAATGGAGAAAAGACAGTTTCTTCACTAAATAGTGCTAGGATAAGTGGATATTCACATGTAAAAGAATGAAACTGGTTCCCTATCTTACACTACTCACAAAAATTAACTTGAAATGGATTAAAGACTTAACTGTAAGACCTGAAACCATGAAAATCCTAGAAGAAAACATAGGAATAAAGCTCGTTGACATGGGTTTGGTAATCATTTTTTGGATATGACACCTAAAGCATAAGCAACAAAATCAGAAATAAACAAGTGGGACTACACCAAACTAAAAAGCTTCTGCACAGCAAAAGAAACCTTCAACAAAGTGAAAAACAACCTATGGAATGAGAATAAACATTTGTAAACCATATATCCAATAAGGGGTTAATATCCAAAATATATAAAGAACTCATACAGCTCAATAGCAAAAAAGAAGAGGAAAACAATTTAAAAATGGGCAAAAGACCTAAATAGATATTTTTCCAAAGAAGATATACAAAAGGCCAACAGGTACATGAAAAGGTGCCTAACATCACTAGTCATTAGGGAAATGCAAATTAAAACCACAAGGGGACTTGAGGACATGGTGGGGGAGGGGGAAGCTGGGGCGAAGTGAGAGTAGCATCAACATATATACACTACCGAATATAAAATGGTTAGCTAGTGGGAAGCAGCAGCATAGCACAGGGAGATCAGCTCCGTGCTTTGTGATGACTTAGAGAGGTGGGAGAGGGAGGGTGGGAGGGAGGTTCAAGAGGGAGGGGACATGGGGATATATGTATGCATATGGTGATTCACTATATGTATGCATATGGCTGATTCACTTTGTTGTACAACAGAAACTAACACAGTATTGTGAAGCAATTATACTCCAATAAAGATCTATTAAAAAAAAAAACACACAATGAGATACTACCTCACACCTGTTAGAATGACCAGCATCAAAAAGACAAGAGATAACAAATGCTGACATGGATGTAATGAAAAGGGAACCCTCGTGCACTATTGTAAATTAGTGCAGCCACTATGGAAAACAGTAAAAGGAACACTCAAAAAATTAAAAATAGAACTACCATTTCCACTTCTGGAAATATATCCAAAGGAGACAAAAATACTAACTTGAAAAGATATCTGCACCCCCATGTTCACAGCAGCATTATGACAATAGCCACGACATGGAAGCAACCTAAGTGTCCATCAATGGATAAACAGATAAAGAAGTTGTGAGTACAAATTTCCAGTTATAAGATAAATAAGTACTATGGGTGTAAGGTACAACATGATGATTATAGTTAACACTGCTGTATGATATATAAGAAAGTTGTTAAGAGAGTAAATGCTGATTTCTCATCACAAGGAGAAAAAATTTTTTTCCTTTCTTTCTTTTCTTTGTGTTGATATATGAGATGATGGATGCTAGTTAAACTTACTGCAATAATAGTTTCACAATATATACAAATCAAACAATCATGCTGTACACCTTAAACTTATACAGTGACATGTTAATTATTTCTCAATAAAACTGGAAAAAAAGAAAATTTCAATCAAACAGAAAAAAAAAGAGAACAGTTTTCAAAAGAAAAAAAGAAGGCAGTTTAACCTTCAAAAGGGCAACAACTTGGCATGAAAATAGAAATCAACCACAGAAAGGGAAATGAGAAAAAATGATCACATGGAGACTAAACAACCTGCTACTAAAAAACCAATGGGTCAACAATGGAATCAAAGAGGAAATTTTAAAAATACCTTGAGAAAAACAACAATGAAAACACAACCATACAAAATCTATGGGATGCAACAAAAGAAAAAAAAGATATATATATATATATATATATATATATATATATATATATTTATATGTATAACTGAATCATTTTACTGTACAGCAGAAATTAACACAACATTGTAAATCAACTATACTTCAATAAAATTTTTAAAATTAAAAAAAAAATCTATGGGATGCAGCAAAGGCAGTCCTAAGAAGGAAGTTTATAGCATTACAGGCCTTCCTCAAAAACAAGAAAAATCCCAAATAAACAACCTAACCCACCACCTAAAAGAATTAGAAAAAGAAGAAAAAACAAAACCTAACGTCAGCAGAAGGAAGGAAATAATAAAGATCAGAGAGAAAATAATAAAGATCAGAGAGGAAATAAATAAAATAGAGATTTTAAAAAAATAGAAAAAAATCAATAAAACCAAGAGGTAGTTTTTTGAAAGTATAAATAAAATCAACAAACCTCTGGCCAAGCTTACCAAGAAGAAAAGAGAGATGACCCAAATAAACAAAATAAGAAAAGAAAGAGGAGAAATAACAACCAATACCACAGAAATACAAAATAAGAAATCATAAGAAAATACTATGAACAGTTATATGCCAATAAAATAGAAAACCTAGAAGAAACGGACAAGTTTGTAGAAACATACAGCCTGCTAAAACTGAATCAAGAAGAAACAGATAATTTGAAAAGACCAATCACAAGAAGTAAAATAGAATCTGTAATTTTTTTTAAAAATCCCTGCAAACAAAAGTCCAGGACCAGATGGCTTCATTGGGGAATTCTATCAAACATACAAAGGAGAACTTATACCTATCCTTCTCAAACTCTCCCAAAAGAATGAAGATGAGGGAACACTCCTAAAGTCACTCTATGAATCCACCATCACTCTGATACCAAAACAAGACAAAGACACTACCAAAAAAGAAAATTACAGGTCAATATCTTTGACGAATAAAGATACAAAAATCCTCAACAAAGTATTTGCAAACTGAATCTGAGAACATATAAAAAGGATCATACAACATGATCAAGTTGGATTCATCCCAGGGTCTCAAGGATGATTCAATATACGCAAATCAATCAGTGTGATACACCACATCAACAAAAGACAAAAACCACATGATCATCTCAATAGATGCAGAAAATGCATTGGATAAAACTCAACTTCCTTTCATGATAAAAACTCTCCCCAAAGTGAGTATAGAGGGAACATATCTCAACATAATAAAAACCATTTATGACAAATCCACAGCCAACATAATACTCAGTGGTGAAAAGCTATAAGACTTCTTACCAAATTCTGGAACAAGACAAGGATGCCCACTCTCACCACTCTATTCAACATAGTATTAGAAGTCCTAGCCATAGCAATCAAACAAGAAAAAGAAATAAAAGGTATCCAAATCAGAAGGGAAGAGGTAAAATTGTCATTATATGCAGACAACATGATACTCTAAATAGAAAACCCTAAAGAGTCAACACAAAAACTATTAGAACTGATAAATGAATTCAGCAAGGTAGCAGGATACAAGATTAACATACAGAAATCTGTTGCATTTCTTTACATTAGCAATGAAATATCAGAAAGAGAAAGTTTTTTTAAAAACCCATTTAAATCTCATCCAAAAAAAACCCACCTAGGAATAAATCTAACCAAGCAAGTGTAAGACTTATACACTGAGAACTGTAAAACACTGATAAAGAAAATTGAAGATGATTCAAGGAAATGGAAAGATATCCCATGCTCCTGGATTGGAAGAATGAATATAGTTAAAATGGCCATACTACCCAAAGCAATTTACAGATTTAATGTGAACCCTATCAAATTACCCATGACATTTTTCACAGAACTAGAAGAAATAATCCTAAAATTTATATGGAACCACAAAAGACCCAGAATTGCCAAAGCAATCCTGAGGAAAAATAAAAAAGCTGGAGGCATAACCCTTCCAGACTTCAGACAATACTACAAAGCTACAGTGATCAAAACAGCATTGTGTTGGCACAAATGTTGGCACAAAAACAGACATATAGGTCACTGGAACAGAATAGAGAGGCCAGAAATAAACCCAAACACCTACGGTCAATTAATCTTCCACAAAGGAGGCAATGGAGAAAAGACAGTCTCTTCAGCAAGTGGTGTTGGGAAGGCTGAACAGCCACATGTAAATCAGTGAAGTTAGAACACTCCCTCATACCATACAAAAAAATAAACTCAAAATGGCTTAAAGACTTAAATATAAGACATGACACCATAAAACTCCTGGAAGAGAAGATAGGCAAAACATTCTCTGACATAAATCGTAGCAATATTTTCTTAAATCAGTCTTCCAAGGCAAAAGAAAGAAAAGAAAACATAAGCAAATAGGACCTAATCAAACTTATAAGCTTTTGCACAACGGAAGAAACCATAAATAGAATGAAAAGAGAATCTACAGAATGGGAGAAATTATTTGCAAATGAAGCGACCGACAAGGGCTTAATTTCCAAAATACACAAACAGCTCATACAGCTCAATAAAAAAAAAAAAAACCCAATCAAAAAATGGGCAGAAGACCTAAATAGACATTTCTCCAAAGAAGACATACAGATGGCCAACAGGCACATGAAAAGGTGCTCAACATCGCTAAAATTAGAGAAATGCAAATCAAAACTACAATGAGGTATCACCTCACACCAGTCAGAATGGCCATCATTGAAAAGTCTACAGATAAAAAATGCTGGAGAGGGTGTGGCGAAAAGGGAACCCTCCTACACTGTTGGTGGGAATGTAAATTAGTACAGCCACTATGGAAAACAGTATGGAGGTTCCTTAAAAAACTAAAAATAGAGTTACCGTATGATCCAGCAATCCTACTCCTGGGCATATATCCAGAAAAAACAAAAACCCTAATTTGGAAAGATACATGCACCAAAATGTTCATAGAAGTACTATTTATAATAGCCAAGACATGGAAGCAATCTAAGTGTCCATCAACAGATGAATGGACAAAGATGTGGTATATATATACAATGGAATATTAGTCATAAAAAAGAATGAAATATTACCATTTGCAGCAACATGGATGGACCTAGAGATTATCATACTAAGTGAAGTAAGTCAGACAGAGAAAGACAAATATTATATGCTATCACTTACACATGGAATCTAAAAAACAGCATAAATGAACATATTTACAAAACAGAAACAGACTCACAGACATAGAAAACAAACTTATGGTTACCAAAGGGGAAAGGTGGGGGAGGGATAAATTAGGAGGATGGGATGAACAGATACACATTACTATATACAAAATAGATAAACAACAAGGATTTACTGTATAGCACAGGGGACTATATTAATTATCTTGTAATAACCTATAATGGAAAAGAATCTGAAAAAGAATATATATATATGTATGCATATACATATATATATATGAAACTGAATCAGTTTGCTGTACACCTGAAACTAACACAGTATTGTAAATCAACTATACTTCAATTTAAAAAAGAGCAAAAACTGACAGCTCAACAGAAACAATGAAAACAAAAAGATCATTAAATACCTCCAAAGTACTGAAAGAAAATGCCAATCTAGAATTCTATACACTGAGAAAATATCTTTAAGAAATCAAGCCAAAACAAAGACATTTTCAGACAAACACTAACTGAGAAAATGCATCCCCAGTAGAAAGGCACTAAAGGAAACATAAAAGGATATTATTAAGGAAAAAAATTAAATCCTAGATGGGAGCTTACAGATATAAAAAGTGAAAAGAGCAAGAAAAAAATCTAACGAATACTGACTGCAAAGAACAATAATAATTATGTTTTGTGTAATTATTAAAAATAGAAAGAGCATAACAGCATAGCATGAAGGTCAGGAGTGCGTAAAAGAAGTTAAAAACTTCTGCCATTTTACAGAAAAAGGTAAAAGTACTATTTTATACTGGACACTGACAAGTCAAAAATGCATGGTGTATGGTAATCCACCCCCCCGCCCTTATCTATGGGGGATACGTTCCAAGACCCCCAGCAGATGCCTGAAGCCATGGATACTACTGAACCCTGTGTATAATATGATTTTCCTATACATATATATCTGTGATCAAGTTTAATTTATAAATTAGTAACAGGGTTTCCCTCGTGGCGCAGTGGTTGAGAATCCGCTTGCCGATGCAGGGGACACAGGTTCGATCCCTGGTCCGGGAAGATCCCACATGCCACGGAGCAACTAAGCACATGCGCCACAACTACTGAGGCTCTGCTCTAGAGCCCGTGAGCCACAACTACTGAGCCTATGTGCTGCATGCCTAGAGCTCGTGCACCACAAGAGAAGCCACTGCAATGAGAAGCCTGCACACCGCAACGAAGAGTAGCCCCTGCTCGCCGCAACTAGGAAAGCCCGCATGCAGCAACGAAGACCCAAAGCAGCCAAAAATAAATAAATAAATAAAATAAATTTGTTAAAAAAAAAATAGGCACAATAAAAGATTAACAATAATAACTAATAATGAAGTAGAACAATTATAACAATATACTGGGGCTTCCCTGGTGGCACAGTGGTTGAGAATCTGCCTGCCAACGCAGGGCACACGGGTTCGAGCCCTGGTCTGGGAAGATCCCACATGCCGCGGAGCAACTAGGCCCGTGAGCCACAATTACTGAGCCTGCGCGTCTGGAGCCTGTGCTCCGCAACAAGAGAGGCCGCGATAGTGAGAGGCCCGCGCACCGCGATGAAGACTGGCCCCCGCTTGCCGCAACTAGAGAAACCCCTCGCACAGAAACGAAGACCCAACACAGCCGAAAATAATAAATAAATAAATAAGAATTTTTTAAAAAAAGCACATTTATAAAAAAAAAATATATATATATATACTGTAATAAAAGTTATGTGAATGTGGTCTCTCCCTCTCAAAATATCTTATTGCACTGTACTCACCCTTCTTAAGATAATGTGAGATTAAAATGCCTACATGATGAGATGACTTGAGACGAATGATGTAGTAATTGTGTTGTAGTGTTAGACTACTATTGACCTTCTGACAATACATCAGAAGATGGACCTTCCGCTTGGGGTGATCCTGGATCATCAAGCCATGATGATGCTTATGACTGGATGTCAGGAGAATATGATGTCTATGGTTGGGAACCCCAGGTGGGACACTGCAGGAGGGTGTGAGATTTCATCATACCATTCAACACAGCACACGATTTTAAACTTATGAATTATTTCTGAAATTTTCCATTTAATATTTTCGGACTGCAGTTGACCGTGGGTAGCCAAAACCATGGAAAGCAAAACCATGGATAAGGGGGGACTACTGTAATCTCTAGGGTAATGTTTAAAATTAATGTTTAAAATGAATAACTCACCAGGACAAAGATGAAATATTTAAATATACTCAATTAGTGCAAAATAGGCAAAAAGAGAGAAAAAAGAGAACACAAAAGGCAGGAGAAATAGAAAATGGTGGATTTAAAATCAAATATCCTAGTAATTACATTGCATATGTATGGACTAAGTGTTTCAATTAAAAGACAAAGATCATGAAAACTGAGTTTAAAAGAAAAGAACTTACAAGACACACATGAAATAAATATACAAATCTTAAAAAGCTGAAAACAAAAGGGTGGGAAAATTTATACTACACACACACTCATGAAAGCTGATGTAGCTATATTAGAATAAAATAAAGTAGATTTTAATATTAAAAAAAGCATTATTAGAAATAAAGGCATGCATTTCATAATGGTAAAAGTTTCAATTCACCAGGAAGATAGTGTATTCTAAATTTGTCCACACCTAATAAAACAGCCTCCAAATTTATACAGCAAATACTGACAGAACTACAAGGAGAAATACACAAATCCACAATCATCAGTGGGCAAGTTTAACATTCTACTCTTAGTAACTGATGGAAGAAATATACAAAAATGCAATAAGAATATAGAATATTTGAACTACAGAATTAACAAATTTTATTTAATTAATATATGTATATAGAACACAGTATCAAACAACTGCCAAATACAAGTCTTTTTAAGTACACAGGAATGTTTACAAAAATGACCATAAGCTCAGCCCTAAAGAAAGTGTTAAAATTGTCAGAGGAATGAAATAATACAAAGTATGTTGTCTGACTATAGAGGAATCAAGCTATAAATCAATATAAAACTTCACTATGAAAATCCCCATATGATTAGAAATTAATCATCATCCTTCTAAATGACCCATGGGTCAAAGAGGAAACCGTGAAGGAACTTAGAACTCAGCATAGCACAGGAGGTTTTAGCCCATACAACAAGGCAAGAGACATAAAAGCCTTAAGGACTGAAAAGGAGACATTAAACTGTTATCATTCAACAATAATATAATTGCACACATGAAAAATTTTTTAAAAACAAAACTACAGATTCATTATTAGAATTAAAAAGTGATTTATCAAGGTTGCTGGATATAAGATCAATATACTAGAATTAATTGCATGTCTATATACTAGCAAAAAGAGTTAGAAAATGTAATTTCTAAAAGATATATCATTGACAATAACATCAAAATAAATAAATAAATACCTAACAACACACTACATGAGACATAGGCAAGACATCTACACAGAAAACTACAAAACAGCATTGAGGGAAACTAAAGAAAGCCTAAATAAATGAAGAGAGATACTATGTACATGGACTAGAAGATTCAATATTACAAAGATGTCAGTTCCCCAAAGTGATCTATAGATTCAAGGCAATTATCAATCAAATCCTAGTTGTTTAGGTATATGTTTGTGTGTGTTTAACTTGACAAACTCTTCAACTTAGCAAATAGCTAGGAATACCCTTGAAGGAGGAAGAGAAGAAGAAAGAACAGGAAGAAGAGAAAGCAGGGGAGACAAGCAAGAGATCAACAATTACAACAAGGTAGAAAGACTTGCACTGAAGGATATAAAATTTTATTATTAATGTACATTAATTCAGACAGTATAGCATTGTGAAAAGGAAAAATACACAAATAGAACTAAATAAAGAATCCACAGACAGAGCCATCCTCAAATAGACACCTGATTTATGACAAAAATGGTACAACAGAGCAGTAATAAAAGGACAATAGTTTCAATAAATGATGTTGAGTCGACTGGCTATCCATAAGAGGACAAAAAAAATTGTCCCTTACCTCACACCATACAGGAAAATTAGTCCCAGATACATCTAAATGTAAAATGTAAAAAAGAAATATTCTATAAGATAATGAAGAATATTGTCATAATTTTGCAGTAGGGAAAGATTTTCCTAGGATATAAAAAGCACTTTATATAATGAAAAAGATTGCTAATTTAATTACATTAAAAATAAGGAGCTCAGTTAATCAAAAGTCATCATTAAGAGAGAGAAAAAATAGGAAAATATATTTGTAACATATATAACTGACAAAGATTATATAAAGAGGATATCCAAATGGCCAATAAATATATGAAAAAGTGTTCAACTTCATTAGTAATCAGGGAAACATAAACTATAAGCACAATAAGATACTTCTACAAATCCTTGAAAATGACTACAATTTTGAAAACAAATAAAATTAAGTATTGCTCAAAATGTGAAATATAGACAAAAAGAACTCTCATACACTACTAATGGTAGTACAAACTAGTACAACCATTACTGGTTTTGGAAAACTGCCATTATCCATTAAAACTGGATAGATTCATACCCTCTGATCCAATAATTCTACCCTAGGCATATATCTAGCAGACATGTGTTCATGTGTGTATCAAAAGATATGTGGAAGGATGTTCATGGCAGCATTATTTGTAAGAGGCAAAAAGTGCAAATAACCCAAATATCCATTAATAGTAAAATGGATACATAAACTGTGGTACATACATTTGGTAAAATATTAAGATATATATATATATATATATATATATATAGCAATAAAAATGAACAAAGTGCAGTTATGCTCAACCCACAGATAAATCACACACACACAGACACACTGGCACACACACACAAATAATGTGTGATTCCATTTACATAAAATTAAAAACTAGGCAAGAATAATCTCTGATGTTAGAAGTCAGGCTATCAAAGAAATGGGAACAAACCAACCCTGGAACTGAAGATTAACTGTACTTAAGACAATCAAGGTGATGCTGGTCAGACCACCAATGACCAATTTCAAGATGACTGTCAGAGCTGACTGTGCTGTTTCTGCATGTAGCCCCCTCCCTCCGTCTATAAAAGCTCTTGCCCGCTGACTGTTGGCAGGGTGGGGTGGTGGGGAGGGAGGGAGTCAGCCTTTGGACAGGAGTCCCCCCGCCAACCCCCTTGTGTGCCGGCATCCAAAATAAAGCAAACTTTCCTTTCCAAAAAAAAAAAAAGAAGTCAGGCTAGTGGTTACCTGTGGGACAGGAGAAGGTAATCATGGTAGTAAACATGGTGGGAGGTGTTCCACATATACTTAAAATTTGTATTTTTTTACATGTCTATAATGCACCAATAAAATGGTTTAAAACATTTTAAATTATGTGGACATAAAATCAATATAATAAAAAGATAAATAAGAAGTCAATGAGGAGGAAGTTAGGACATAAAAGGACTGGTAGGCCTTCTTGTATTTTTAACTTGTATACAACTCAAGAATCCAACTCTACTACTGTAGGGTTAGATATCTGGTAGACTAGACCAAAGTTTAACTTTGTAGTGCTATCTTAAGTCATTCTCAATCTACTTTTGCCACAATCTTGGTCTTGGAAAAGTATATCTTGTGCCACATTTTTGTCCTCTAATTCAGATGGAAACTACACGATAACTCGTGTTCATCTTTGCGAACAAAGGCTAAATTATGTACTATTGGCACACTGTAGCAAGAAAATTGCTAAATAATTTCTTTCTCCCCCACAGCAGAGCTTTATAGAACAATATAATGGCTATTTCATTCCCAAGAAACTTGTAATTTTTGTATCTTTAAGATTTGTAGGGCTTCCCTGGTGGCGCAGTGGTTGAGAATCTGCCTGCCAATGCAGGGGACACGGGTTCGAGCCCTGGTCTGGGAAAATCCCACATGCCACGGAGCAACTGGGCCCGTGAGCCACAACTACTGAGCCTGCGCGTCTGGAGCCTGTGCTCTGCAACAAGAGAGGCCGCGATAGTGAGAGGCCCGCGCACCGCGATGAAGAGTGGCCCACGCTTGCCACAACTGGAGAAAGCCCACGCACAGAAACGAAGACCCAACACAGCCATAAATAAATAAATAAATAAAAATTTTTAAAAAAAAGAAAAAGAAAAGTCTTACAAATATATTAAAAATAAAAATTTTGTATTTAATAACCAAAACAATTGGGGTAGTTTTTGTTGTTGATAAATACTAATAATCTCAAAAGAAGCAAACATTGTGGATTACCAAATCCTCACTATTTGATCATCATCGTCATATGAGCTGTAAATATTCCCATGTTATTATGCTTTAAGAGCAATAAATAAATTAAATACATATATGTATAGTTAAAATTATGGTGAATTACTAACAATTATTAAATCTAGGTGGCTATATGTGTGTTCATAGTGTTACTCTTTAAACTTTTCTGTATTTGAAAAATGTCATAGTAAGGGGGGGGTAACTTTGTATAATTATATACAATATGACCTCTATTGTATTTTAAAATGCTCATCAAAAAAACTGGAGGGAAATATATCAAAATGTTAATAATGGTCATTTCTAGTTAGTATTTTTTCTTTCTTTCATATTTCTATAATTTTTCTAGAAGCAAATTTTCCTTTTATAAAAAATAAAATTTACTTTTTAAAAAGGAAATAAATCACTGGGAAGACATACAGTGTTGTTGGTCCCTAAGAAAGCATTTCATCTTTGAGCTTCCAAGTCCATAAAATTCTATCTCCACATAATTTTTTTATTGAGAATATTTAGGGTTTTAATGCCATCTAAATACCGAAGATACCCTTTAGTGCATATTTCATTGTCGAAAGCATTGCAGAAAATTTCTAGTGCTCCAGCTAAAGTGTAATTACAGAACTGAATTGAACAGAACAATGTGGGTTTTCAATTAAGATGATCTAGGATCAAATTCAAGCTGTGTTCCTTTATTATCTGTGTGAATTTAGTGCTGTTACTTAAATTCTCTGTCCTACGCTTCATCTGTAACATTGCAATAAGAAAACTACCTCTCAAGATTTTTGTGAGAATTAACTGAGAAAAAGGTCTATAAAACCCAATATGGCGCTTGGTCCATAAATTTTGTTCAACTAGAAGGCTAACGTATTAAATGAGATAATAAGCAGCTAGAATGACATCAGACAGACAGCCAGTGCTGGATAAATAGTAATACATAGATCAGAATGATTAATTTTTTTCCATGATCTCTTGTTTCCTGCACAAAACACCATGGTCGACTAGCATGGGAGTTCCAAGAGATCTGTTTACCAGGGCCTTGGACAGAGGCTGGCAGGTAGCAGACACATAATGACACACTGAAAGGATGGAAGTGTGTGGAAGTATGAGTAAAAGAATGGACTGGAGAATGAATGCCTTTAGACAGAGACATCTTGTTCAGATAAGCCAAGAGAAGATGAGAACGTCTCTTCTGATCTCAGTAAGCATAGGCTGAGCTATTCTGGGGAGAGAGGTTTGGCTGGGCCTTCCAAGAAGTTATGGTCACGGGGGTAAATGGAAGTGGCTGTCAGTTTGCCAGGCTTCTCGGATGCTCTGAACAGGCAAATCTCATCATGTGGTTTCTCCATTTAAAACCTGTGCATGGTTTCACTTTGCTGCTAGGATAAAATCCACACTCTTTCACAGGCCCTGTCAGACTTTCTGCTTCTCTCTGGCTTTTCTCCTCTTGTCCCTCCACTATCTGGCTGCATATGACTTTTTCCAGTTCCTAAATACAATCATGCTATCTTCGGCCTCCAAGTCTGAACCCATGCAGTTCCTTCTGCCTCAAACTCACATTTTAGCCGTTCATGATTCACTCCCCTTATGACTCTATCTATCGTGCGCATATCTTTCAGGCATCAGCTTACATGTCACACACTTGAGAACTTTCCTTGACAACTTAACCCTCCCCAAATTTGCCCATCATCAGGGTGAGTTCAAAGGCCTTTCCTGTGTGTTCCCACAGCTCTCTGTATTTTGCTCTACCTTAGTGCTTATTACACTGTCAGGTAGTTTCCTGGTCTTTCCCCCACAGCTGGAATGTTCGTATCAATGTTTTAGCCTGTTTTTTTTTACCACTGTATCGCCAGTGCTTAGGATAATGTCTGGCTAATAGTAGTAGATGCCCCATAAATATGTGTTGAGGAAATGAATGAATTTCCATATCTAGACTGCATTAAGCTCCATGAGGTCTAGTTTTGTGTCGGTTCTTCTATCATCAACACAAAGTATAGTGCCTAGCACTATACTTTCTCTTTCCTATAGTACTCTTCAAATATTTATCGAATGAATAAATTTCATTTGATACTAGTTACCCATTCATACATCACATAAACGCTTATTTCAGGGATCTATTGAGAAGGGATTGGTGTCAAATATTTCCGTCATTTCACCTTTTATTTTATTAGTGCTTCCAACTTCTTGCTTTTACACTCAAATTATCCACTCAGCAATGCTTAAACATTCTCCACTAGCAATGATATAAAACATCAATGATACCAATTTCCATTTTTTTAAATTTACCTACTATCTACTTTCATCATTTCAATTAATACTATTGTTACCACTAAGGCCAATATTATTTGTTCTGAGTTTAGAATAAGCCCACCAAGGACCATCAATACCTCTAACACTTGGCTTTAATCAGGAACATAAAACAGACACTTGAATTATGTTAAATTCCCTCTGAACTACCTCAAATCACCTTTGGAAAGATGAGTGATGCCAAGAAAAAAGTACTTTCTCAGAATATCAGTATACAACTCCAAAATAACTTGAATAAAAGCTATGCCAAAATATCCATCTCTTCCATTTTCAGAAAAATATGTATACAAATAAGTGGGGGGAAAGGGTAGTCAGGGGCATCAGAAACTCCATTAGCCATAGATTGCTTCTTTGATTTTATAACATATAAACATAAACTACATAAGGGTTAGTTTGTTTGGTTTTGGGTAAATATATGTCTTTACAATAAACTCAATGTTTACTTGTTGGTGATTAATTATACCAGTATTCACCAATGGTTGACTCTTCATGTCGACCTAGGCTTTCAGGGTCATTTAATTTTTATTTAATGCCTGAACTGGTAATGTTGAAAGCACTCCAAGCCTTCTCAACAGAGCAGAATTAGCCACTTGGGATTTTGCTAAATCTGAGCCAATCTGCAGCATTACTAACTGCTCATACCTTTGCAGTGATCAGCATTAGCAATGTTAAGACCAGAGGTCAGGTGTACAGCAAATGGGACTGGAACTTAACATGATTTGCTATGATGTCATAAAAGCTTTTGAAATTAATTTTAATTAATTTATTTTTATACCACCTAGTTTCAGAAACGATTTATGACAATGTCTAAAGGCACAGTAAATTTAATCTAGCAAGATTAAAAAATACAAGTAAGTGAGGCAAATGTGGCACAGAAGAAATAAAGATGGGGCATCACCGAGCTATTCTCCTCTTACCTGTGTACTGTAAGCCCCTGTACTCGCTTATTGCCCCAGGAGGTTTTAAATTGGGCCAGTAATGGAACAGCATTTGCACAGCTGGAGGTTTCACCTGTGAAGGCCCATAGGCTATCACATACAAAAGATCCTAAAGAAGACAAGAAGCATATTTTCACTAGCATCATCAAATAAAAATAAAGGTAGCTCATTCAATATTACCAAAGCAGTGAAAATTCTAATGGAGAGATTGAGGTGGTTAATTTCCCTGGAATCTCATCATCCAGGTGGGCTTTGCAGATTAAATCATATTATAATTTTTTTTTATTATTTTTATGGATCCTGTAAATAAGCCCCCCAGTAGTGTTCAGATGTACACTATCTTTTAACAAATTCTTCTCTCCTCAGAATAACGTGAAAGATTTTAGAATAGCATAAAGCCAGTTTGCCAAATACTGCATTTTTAAAAACATTTCCCTAAAACATATTTCTTAATAATTCACATCTCCTATTTGAAAGAAGAAAGTTTCCCAAGCAACCTTTCAAATCAAGTAAAACTGTCACATAATATAGTATTTGCTAAATTTCAAGAATAAGATATGTCCAATTACATTTTCTGTCAAGCCACTGCGTTCCTCAAGTATCATTTCTGCTCTAAATGGTAAATAATTAACCTGTAAGGAAAGGATTATAAGTTCTACCATACCAAAATAATAAGACATCAATAAATTTGATCTAAACAATAGTTTTAATATGCAAACAATTTTTACTGTATTATACAAATTGAACTTGTGACTATGAGTTTAATGTGGCCCCAAACTTACTTTCCAGACTTCTTGTTTATATTTCATGAGGCATTCCAATAATTGACAATGATATACTGTAAGGAAGAAAATATAATTTGAACATGAAATGTAAATACCAGACAAAAGATCCTTTAAAATAAACTATATTAGTCTAAATTATATTAGACTTTTCACGCTAATCATTAAATTAGAAATTACTTATTTTCATATATTCATGCCTTTCAAAAATCATATAAGCCCTTGACTTTATCAAGCTTTATTCCAAGATCCTTGAGAAGTATTTTATTCATCTTAACAAAGGAAATATTAAGAAAACTCCCTAGTAATCATACTTTTATAACATAAACTTATATCAATGTAATCAAGTACTACACGGGGAAAAAAATAGCCTAATAGGATCATAATAAAAGCTTACATTTATTGAGTGTTCATTATGTGCCAGGTACTGAGCTAAGAGCTTTATGTATTATGTATCTCATAACCACCATGTTGCAGTTAAAAAAGTGAGGTTTAGTTTCCTATCTTGCCCAAGGTTGGACAGATAGCAAGTGAAAGACTGATGGATTAGAATGGGAGTCTTTTATCACCACCTCCATCTTGTTGAGGAGTCCTTAAAAGCTATACAACAGCAATCTTCTTTGATTTGCCTATGTTTACTTGAGGAATAAAGATACTTTCACCCTAGTTAGATACCCGTTTTATACCTTCCCTAATCTATCTGCCAACCCTATCATGGCACTGAAGTAGGTCTCCCTTTCGTCACCGATGACCTCCATGTCGTTCAATTCTATGGACATTTATCAGTCTGCCTCCCACTTGACTTTCAGCAACATTTAGTACTGCTGACCACCCTCTTTCCTTGACTTCATGACTGACCCTCTCCTATTACCTGTGGCAGACACTGTTGTTGCTACTCAACTGCTATCAACAACCCTTTCTTCCTTGTTCAGCTCCCAGTACACAGACTGCCAAGCAAGACAATTTCCCAGATTCTGTTGCAGCTAGGGATGGCCATGTGACTCAGTGCTGGCCAGCAAGACCTAAGAAAGAATCTGCTGAGGAGCTTCTGAAACTCATTTTTCCTCTTTGACAGAAGGAAAAAGGCACACCAGGAGACCTTTCTCTGATTACCGTGACTGATCCTATTTTTGATAGGATTTGATAGGATATATTTTTGAAACCTGTTTTTAGAAGTAGTTATGTAAGAATATAATAACCTCCACTGTGGCATATCTTGCAAACATGAGAAGTTCAAGAGAAACACAAAGATGGCATCTCAGGCCCCTGATACTGCGGAGCTATCTCTAAGACTTCTTCTTCCACTGGCCAGTATCTGTTGGATTTACTGAAGGCCTGGTCATAAGTCAAATCCACTTTTCATTCTATGCTCTCTTGTAAGCAATGTCACACTCATATACAGCAATATCTCAGAGATATTGCAGGTTCCATTCAAAATCACAGCAAGAAAGCAAATACTGTAGTAACGTGAATCATACAAACTTTTTGGTTTCTCCATGCATATAACAGTTATGTTTGCACTATACAAACATTAAGTATATTAATGTATACTTTATATAAACATAAAGTATATATTAAGTAGTCTATTAAGTGTGCAATAGCAATATATCTTAAAAACCAATGTACACACCTCAGTTTTAAAATATTTCATTGCTAAAAAATGCTAAACATTGTCTGACAATGCAGGGTTGCCACAAAACTTCAATTTGTAAAAAACACAATATCTGTGAAGCACAGTAGAGCAAAGTGCACTAAAAGGAGGTATGCCTGTACAACTTCAGGTACCATCTATATGCAATTCAGTGAATAGCACTGGACACTTACATGAGGGCTCAAAGTTCATTACTTCTAGCCCAGAAGTCAGTTCTGAGTTCATAATACAACTTCCTAATTACTATTACCTCTTTTTTCTGAAGAAACCTGATTTATTTGCATTTTTGTGTTTTGGATATGTAGAACTATTACTGAGGTTATGTGTGATTTTTTTCCACAGTTTTATTAAGATATAATTGACATATGACATTGTATTAGTCTAAGGTATATCATCTCCTCTCAAAAGTCTCAGACACTTCTAACATAACATGTCCAAAGTAGACCTCATGATCTTCCCGTAGAAACCTGGTCTTTCTCTTCCAGTGGCTCTTTTTGCAGTGAATGGAACCACCATGCACCCAGTTCAGAAGCCAGAATGCAACCATATCCAATACATCACCACACCCTATCAGTTTTACTTCCTAAATAGCTCTCAGATGTATCCACTTTTCTCGGCCTCAACCAACCCTGACTTTTACATGGCTAGACAAATGCAATGGCCTCCTCATGGGTCAATCTGTCCCCACTCCGGCTCCTTCTTAATCCACTCTCAACTGCAGCTCAGGTGACACACACACCACCACTCAAAGTCCTTCAGCACTTTTCCATTAGACTTGGGATAAACGCAGGACTCCCAGAGCCTACGACATCCTGCATGTTCTGGCCCGCAGAAGTCTACAGTCTCATCTCACACCAGGCAGCCCTCACTCTGAGCTCCAGCTACAATGACCTTTCAGTCCCACCTGCTTGCCAGGCTCCCTTCTGACATATGAGATTCCTCTGCCTGGAAACCTCCATTCCCTGATAGGCCTTGTTAATGCTACTCATCCATCAGTCCTCAGACCAAAGGTTATATTCCCAGAAAAGCCCTCCCTGACCTCTTCAATAAAAGAAAAATCCCCTTTTATAGGGTCTCATCATAGCACAATGTACCTCTTTCGGAGAACTTGTCACAATTGAAACTGGGCATTTGCTGTTACAATTATTTGATTAATGTCTTCTCCTTCCACCACATGATAAGCTTTATGAAGAGAGGAAAGGGTCGGTTCTATTTTGCTAATTATGGTGTTCCCAGTGCCTGGCACATAGCAGATACTCAGTAACTGTTTGTTGAGTATATAAATGGTCCTCTAGACTTGGAATTTTGTGAAGCCATGACTGAGTTCTCAAGTGCAGATGCTCCGGGGTACTTTCTCTTACACGGTGTCTGCTATTCTCCATATGTTTGCTACACGAACCTTGCTCAGAGGAGTCCACTGACTGCCCATGAACAGACCTAGAGAGTCCCTTTATTTAAACTGCTTCCCTTCCTCAAAAATATACAATGGAGAAAAGACAGCCTCTTCAATAAGTGATGCTGGGAAAACTGGACAGCTACATGTAGAAGAATGAAATTAGAACACTCCCTAACACCATACACAAAAATAAACTCCAAATGGGTTAAAGACCTAAATGTAAGGCCAGACACTATAAAACTCTTAGACGAAAACATAGGCAGAACAATCTTTGACATAAATCGCAGCAAGATCTTTTTTGACCCACCTCCTAGAGTAATGAAAATGAAAACAAAAATAAACTAATGGGACCTAATGAAACTTAAAAGCTTTTGCACAGCAAAGGAAACCACGAACAAGACGAAGAGACAACCATCAGAATGGGAGAAAATATTTGCAAACAAAGCAACTGACAAAGGATTAAACTCCAAAATATACAAGCAGCTCATGCAGCTCAACGTCAAAAAAACAAACAACCCAATCAAAAAATGGGCAGAAGACCTAAATAGACATTTCTCCAAAGAAGACATACAGATGGCCAAGAAGCACATGAAAAGCTGCTCAACATCACTGATTATTAGAGACATGCAATCAAAACTACAGTAAGGTATCACCTTACACCGGTCAGAATGTGCATCATCAGAAAATCTACAAACAACAAATGCTGGAGAGGGTGTGGAGAAAAGAGAACTCTCTTGCACTGTTGGTGGGAATGTAAATTGATACAGCCACTATGAAGAACAGTATGGAGGTTCCTTAAAAAACTAAAAATAGAACTACCATATGACCCAGCAATCCCACTACTGGGCATATACCCTGAGAAAACCATAATTCAAAAAGACACATGCACCCCAACGTTCATAGCAGCACTATTTACAATAGCCAGGACATGGAAGCAACCTAAATGTCCATCAACAGAGGAATGGATAAAGAAGATGTGGAACATATATACAATGGAATATCACTCAGTCGTAAAAAGGAACAAAACTGGGTCACTTACAGAGATGTGGATGGACCTAGAGAGTGTCATACAGAGTGAAGTAAGTCAGAAAGAAAAAAACAAATATCGTATCTTAACACATATATGTGGAATCTAGAAAAATGGTACAGATGACCTTAATTGCCAAGCAGAAATAGAGACACAGACGTAGAGAACAAATGGATACCAAGGGGGAAAGGGATGGGGGTGGGAAGAACTGGGAGATTGGGATTGACTCCTATACACTGTTGATACTATGTATAAAATAGACAACTGATGGGAACATACTGTATAGAACAGGGAACTCTACTTAATGCACTGTAGTGTCCTAAATGGAGGGGATATATGTATATGTATGGCTGACTCATTTTGCTGTGCAGTAGTAGAAGCTAACACAACACTGCAAAGCAACTATACTCCAATGAAAATTAACAAATAAATAAATAAATAAATAAATTGCTTCCCCTCCCAGAACGCCCCACTTACCTTATCAATCAAAATTCTATCCGTATTTTAAGATCCATTCTTTGCTCAAGTGGCACAAAGCCTTTCCTGATTATTTCAACCCATAGAGTTCTCTTCTCTGATGAATTAATACAGTCTATAGTATTTATTTGGTACTTTTTACATCCTACTTTACATTGTAAATTAATGACTTATGTAAACATGCCTAATCTTCCCAATTAGACATAAGCTCCATAGCAAACATCATATCTTACATTTTAGGGTGGTTTTCGCAATGCCTAGCATGGAGTCACGTACACAGGAGTTTTACGCAATGAATTCCTGGTACCTGAGCAAGAACTCTGCTCTATCCTTGATACACAATCAGCTGCAAGGACCGGGCTGCCACTTGCTGTCTCCCCCAGTAAAAGTTCAAAGGATAATGATGCCCTACCTGCTTGATCTCAGAGAGTCCCCTGGTGGATAGCACCTCACTTCTTATGTTTCCCCCATCACAAGATTAACTTGGGGTCCCAAATGTCATTCTTAGTATAGAATAGCTGGCTATACACGTTCCCCCATGAACAGATGAAGATACAGATTAAGAAGTAACAGAAGTATTTGATCACAGTGGTTTCCCAATGAAACGTTCAACTCCAAGAAGACAATGGCAGATTGTAGTTGCTGTTTACTGAGCAGTGCTTATGATGTGTCAAATCACTATGCTAAGGAAGCACTTCACACACACTTAAGTCATTAAATCCTCACAACAACATTTTAAGGTACTAGAGGAAGAATCCCCATTTTATAGATGAGGGAACTTGGTCTTAGGGGAGTTAAAGAACTTGCTCAAGGTTAAGCTACCTGGCAATCTGCGCTGAGCTCAGATATGAACCCACATACCCTTAACCTCAAAGCACACTATTCTACCCAACCTGTTCTACTGCCTCCCAACTTAGCAATTAGGACCAAACCCTGATGATGAGACTTTAGTTAACTAATTAGATTCTATGTGAAGGGGTTTTTTTCAGGACATAAAATCTAATAAATATAAATGACATTATGAGGATCCTTTAAGCCAGAGTGAGACACGAGGTATAACTTCCCCAAAAATATACATTTTAATTAAATGCACATAATAATCATAAGGAATTTTATATTTAAAGGATGATACTCCAGGCTAAGAAGCATTAAGATTTTGAAATGAAAAAAATTGTTTTCCTCATGCTGAGTCAAAAACTCAATTATTATTCATTACGTAATTAAGTAGAAGGCTGAAAACAGGGCCACCAAATTTGTTTACTTTCCAAATGAAAATAAAAACTGAGTTCATATCTTAGCATGTGACTCCAACAGTCAGCCCCCTTTTAGGTCAGTTTCCCAAAGTTCATCTGCAATTACACTGATGAATGGAAATCCAACAGAATATATCAGATTAAATCTGTCCCACATTACTAGAAATCGAAGAAACACACATCAAAATGACATATTACTTTTTATCTGTCCATCTCTATACAAATGTTATAATAACACTCAATGACAGGTTACAATGTACTTTCACGTATAATTAGTGGGGATGTAACAAAAGATTTGTGTGCAAGGATATTCATGAAGTATTAGAGTAGCGAATTCACAAAATATTCCCAGTGGTTACCTTTAGTTGTTAGAACTTCAGGTGATTTTTATATTTCTAATTTAATTATTTCTATATATTTATATTCAAGCAATTTCCAGTCTGTTCTAAAATTGTGTTCTCAGACATTCTAAAAATATCACTAGTCAGCAAGATAACTGCTAATAGCAAGAGGCAAAGGAAATTTATTTCAATTTGAAAGTCTGTTTTCTAACACATCTCCAGTTTCTATTTACCAAGAGAAGTTCTTCTCACATGAGAATTTCTAGCTTGCTTATTTGATGTCTTATTTAATTATTGGTTTGGAATTAGTGAAGCCATCCAAATTTCCACTTACCTGGATTGGATGTGTACTGCATTGCAATCATTAGCATGGATGATGCGGAGAGATTAACATGGGCAGGAACACCTTCTCTCCTTGAGGAGCCCACTGAAATGAAAATTTTTTTGATTAGACACAATTTAGTTATATATATATTTATATATTTGTACATTTATATTTAGTTGCTACTTTACATAGAGCATGAGAGCTGAGAAGAAACTTGAAAAAAAAATCAGTAGAAGTTTTGCATAAATAAAACCACAAAATTTGTCCTAGCATACAAACGCTACAGTAGTCATTATCATAGGCACATTTAGGGAGAATCTTCAAGGCGCAGGAGTAATGCCAGAATGTAATGTAATCGTTTTATCAGAATTGTACTTAAATGTGATCTCTGTTTCCAAGATGTTTATATCTAGGTAGAAAAGAAAGAAAAAACAGAATCCTCCATGTACCCAAATATAAGGCATGTTGAAGGTTATCCAAATAAGAAGGTAAAAATAAAACGTTTTTGAACACGACTTGAATGTATTAACTTTAAGAGATGCAGATGAAAGAGTCTACTTTTAATGGGTACCATATGCATTTAGTTATATCAATTTTAAAATTATTTTCAACTCTCACCTATCATTAAACAATTTTATTCAAACCTTCACATGTAACTTCATCATCAGCATCTTAATCATCATGACAATCACTTTTTTAGTTTTCCAGAGCTTACCATCTTCACATCCACCTGAGCTGTTTGAAATACAGCACTTTTTGAATCTGTGAATAATGCTGTTGCTGGACATTTTATCCTATCCCGCAGTATTCAATCACAAAGCCAGTTGGTTTCTTCAAAATTCATCTTTTAGCCGTATAATTGTGATCTCCATGAGATAACCACTTACATACTGCTTTTAAGAGACATCTTTAAGTGTCTTGTTTAGGATGACATCCAATACTGTATTAACTTTCTTTCTCTTTCTTTTTGAATAGAGGGTATCAGGTAACCTCTATAAGCATCCAGAACTATCACTGATGGAGGTCATTTGGGGTAATATGTTGTCTCCAGAGTACTTTATTATTCTAAACACAGTAACTGAGAAAGGACCCACAATACTTTACAAGGACTCAAATATAAAATGAATTCTTTTTCTCAGGATAATTGCAGGAATAGCAGAAACCTCTCCTTATAGTTGGGCTCCTGTAGCAAATTGTCAAGAAAGCATGAACAGAACAGTAAACAGTGACTATAACACCCTCAAAAAGTCAACTCTCAATTTCCAACACATACTGCAGAAGACCATCAACATAGACAACAAGAAAAAAGCAGATAACCCTAAAATCTGCTTTATTTTAAAGTATTAAAGTGCAATGTGTGGGAATAGTATCTCACCTACAACCAACAAGAATAAGGCAGCTTATAATAAAACACAGGTATAAAAGAATCATTAAAGCACGAATAAAAGGTTTGTTGTATAGTAAAGTAGAGAAGACAAACAAAAATTTAACATGATTCTTCTTTTTAACGTAAAAAACTGAGCACCACAATGGACAGTGGCCTTTACAATAGCTTTACAGAAATAAACAAATAAAACAGATCTATAATTAAGTTCCATTTACCTGAGTTTGCTTCTATTAATAACTTACTGCTGGGCTGCTGCTAACCCACTAAGCAGGTGATATTCAGGTACATAAATTAGTTTGGTTATACAATATAAATAAGAATTAGTTATTATACAAAGATGTGAGGATCAGCTCGCTGCTCTTAGACGTTAAAGCTGATTAGTCAAATACGATTAATCAAAGAAAAAAATCTTTGTGCCAAATCCTAAAGAACAAGATTCAGTTTCTCTCAGAGTTTAGACAGGGAGATGGTTCAAATTCAGCTTCCGGGGCCCCATACCTAGAGAGTCTAACTCAATCAGTTTGGAAGCAGGAAAGCTACATGTTTAATAAGGACGTCAAGTGATTCTGACCAAGTGGGCCTTGGAGCTGCATTTGAGAAGTACTACTACAGGAATGAGAACAAGAAAGGAAATACTCAGTAAGGTGTCCAAGTGTGGGAGGAATAATTGCATGCCCTAGTGTTCTTTCTTTAAGGGGGAAAAAAAGCAAAAGAAAGTGTAGTCTTTGACATATGCAAGGAAAAATAATTATATGTATACTATATCCATTCCTTTTGGGACAAGTGTTTTCACCTTTGTTTAAACTCATTTCAAACTTTTAAACTATAAGTGTTTCTAAAAAATGAAAACTACTTATTAAGGTAGGCTGAGAATCACTGTGCCTGGAGGCCTTTAAAAATGGGAGAGATGGGACTTCCCTGGTGGTCCAGTGGGTGGGACTCCACGCGCCCAGTGCAGGGGGCCCGAGTTTGATCCCTGGTTGGGGAACTGGATCCCGCATGCATGCCACAGCTAGGAGTTCGTATGCTGCAACTAAAAGATCCCGTATGCTGCAGCTAAGACCCGGTACAGCCAAAATAAATAAATAAATAAATATTAAAAAAAAAAAATGGGAGAGATGCCCAAATGTCTCAGATGATTTAGATGAAGTTTATTTGGAGAACAGGACAAATGGCTCGGTGACCTCTGAATGTCCCCCCTACCCCTACAAATCTACGCTCTCCCTCAAGAATGGTCAGCCACAAAGCCAAAAGTGGTCCCGTGGCTCCAGCCCTCAGAAACTAGCTCCAATATTTCTATAAACAGACAGTGCCTTGCAATTTCATAGCTTCCTAACAGAACAAAATCACCACAATTCTAATTTAATAAACATGCAGAGGCACACATCATTTATTGAATCTTGTTAAAAAGGCACGAGGCAAACAGATGTGCAGCTTGTCCCCATGAGGGTGTCTAAGGTCAAAGCTACATACGATGGAAGGAAGCAGAGAAGTAATCAAAATAAGAAAATTTTACATTTAATGTTGTGCTCAGAAAATACAATTAAGTTTTAAGACCTATTCCCTGATTCTCCTAGCACCACCAAAACAATCATTACCACCATCCCCTCCTTCTATGAACAATAACAATTTCTTAATCTGTTTCTGCATTTTATAATTCCTAACGTGTTATCATGTATAGCTCTTATATGATTCTCATTAAAAAAAAAAAGTATATGGGAAAAGCCATTTTATAAAAGAGAAACCAAATTTTGCATGCGAACACCAACCTAATTATTAGGACTACAGCCTAAGTTACTTGACTTCACAGCTAATGTGCTAGTCACTTATTTATTCACAGAGTATTTTTTTTTCAGTATCCAGACATTGTTCTAGGCCCTTGAGACACCGCCATAAATAAGATAGGCAAGTCTTTGTCTTTATGAAGCTTAAATGCTAGAGCTGTGCTATCCAATATAGTAGCCACATGTGGTTAAATTTAAACTAATTAAAAGTAAACTAAATTAAAAATTCAGTATCTCTCACTAGATATTTTTTCAAGTGCTCAGTTGTCACATGTGGCTAGCGGGTATTCTATTGGACAGCACAGAATTTTATATAACATTTCCATCATTGCAGAAAGTTCTGTGGACAGCACGATTCCAGAGGAACAGGCAAACAAATACCTGTGAAGAAATATAAAGCAGGGCAAGGGAATATGTAGAAAGCAACGGAAGGTCCTATTTTAGCTTGAGAGTAAGGAAGGGCCTCTGGGAAGACTGTGATACTTGAGCTGAGACCTGAAGGGAGTGAGGAAGCAAATCATGTGACCATTTGCAAGAAGGGCTTTTGACACAGAGGAAAAAAGCCTGGAGCAAAAGCAAAAGCTTGGTGCCTTTATGAAACTGCAGAAAGGCCAATATGGACAGAGCAGAGTGAACATTAGCAGACACAAGTGATGAAGTAGTAAGATAAGCAGGGCCCACATCACAAGGCAGAGGGCCTTGTGGGCCACAGAAGGGTGTTGAATTTGATTTGTAGGAGTGATGGGAGGCTATTACACGTTTTTGAAGAGGGAAGTGACATAATCTGACTCACATGTTTGGAGGATAGCTCTGGCTTTTTGGTGGAGAGCAGGCTGTAGGAGGGCTAAGAGTAGAAGCATGGAGACCAGCTCAGAAGCTATTGGTCTGGTCCAGATGAGAGACAGTGGTAAGAAGTGGTCTGAATTGAAATATATTTAAATAAACCCCTCTAGCCTTATACCTTTTTAAGGGGTAAAGGTAAGGGAATCACCTGGGAAGAAGAAAAACATTCTGATGCCAGTTCTACCACATGACAGAACCATTTCCTGTGCTGCCTGGATTAGCAAGTGGCCTCTGTTTGTGTAAGCAGAGGTAACTGTGTTCCATGAGATAGGGTTTGAGCATAAGATACCTGTGCTGTCAGAAGGTCATATCAGTTCAACATAAAGGGAGGACTAAGACACCATGAACCTGAAGTCTATGTAGCATTAAAATATGTGCAGATTGGTAGATTAATAAAAAGTCATAGAGACAGGACTGCCCATCAACAATGCAGGTTCTATGAGATCAAAACCTGACATAACAATTACTGTTATTATACAACACACTCTAGGGTAAAAAAATCCCAAACCTCAGCAGATGGCCCGTTATTATTTCAAGCAATATTTAAGATGATAAAATTTCAGGACAACGTGATTTTGAGCAGAATATTGGAATTAGTTGCAATGGGATTTGACATGTCTGTTATTTGACTGAGTGTTATACACTGGTATAACATCAGACAATATTCAAAGGTCATTCCCATATGTTATGTCATGGTCTTCACAACAAACATTGTGATGTAGACAAGTGAGGTTACAATTATTCACAAATTTACAGCTAAAGAAACTAAAGTTTGATAAGGTTGAGAGATTCAGCCTACAATTCAGCCCTTCTGGATTCCTATTCCAAAACATTTCCCACAATTCAATAATAAAGCTCTTAAAGTAGAGTAAGATCTACTTTATAAAAACAATCATTAGCTAATAAAACAGATTTTATATATAAAAGATTATTTAAATACCATCAATATCTTGTGTTGGTATTTTACTGTCTTTTTTCTATTATCTTTACTTATTACTGTTTGGAAGATCATAGAACATAACACGCATCCTCTGTAGTAGCAATAGAACAAAAAAATGATACAGGGCCAATGGTTTGGAAGCAGACCTTCAATTAAATCATACAATTGCTTTTAATTCAATGTAAAGATCTAAATGAACCTCTTTTTTAACCTGAGGATGAGTGATTTTTGAGGAAATTTAAGTTGGAAAAGAAACTAGATGAGACTGCACAGTTCAGGATACCAAGATACCACTAGAAGGCTCTTTCACTGATTTAGTTGTTCAGCTTTACTATTCACTTTAAAATAATGTATCCTACATCACATAATGTTCATTTGGGACCCGCTTTTTCTTTTCTCTGCCAAAATATCATCTTCCCAACATCCATATTTCAATTTGGTCCACAAATCACAGAACCTTTGTGGAAAAAGAGAGGTTTCCATGGTGAAATGCAAATGACTTTTTCAATTCTTAGTAACTCCTTTAATATACATATATAAACAAAGCCTATTGCACACATGTGGAATAAAAACAAGTGTATCTTAATATATACACAAGGAAAGAGTTAACAAGAAAAGGTTATGTCAAAGGAAATTTTTATAATAAATTGCAGTTTGCTCTGCAGCACCTCAAAGGAGTTATTTAAAATAAAAACACAGTACTTGGTTTATTGACAAAAATGACATAAAAGACATAACTGATATACATGCAGGGCTCTTAAACTGAAGGAGCTGCAATACCTCATTAGGTCCACTTGAGAGCTCAGACTTTCATCTTCTAAGTCCTTAATGATACAATCGTTTAACACCTGAAAAACTGTCCATGTATTACATTTGACCTTGTGAATACCATACCAAAGAGATAAAAGCCTTTTTGTCTTAAAGATTTTATCAAGTCCTCAGAAAATGCAACATCCTTCATCTCAGGTCTGAAATAAAAATATTCTGGAAGAAGTTAAATGCTCCCCTCTTGTTCTGGTCAGAATTTCTACACACTGAAACAACTTCCAAAAATAAAACCAACATGGACGCAAACAAGAGACACACGTTCTCACATCAATTCAGTTTGACTTGATGAATCTGGAACCCAATCCCCTCCATCTTTGGATCTATGTCCTTTGTATCTACTCTATGAAGGAGTAAGTACAAAAGAAATGCCTGAATCGTTTAATAGAATTTGGCTTTAAAGGTTAGTACCACAATTTATTTTCAAAGATTTAAAGATGATAAAGATTGGCTACTGTTGAACTACAGGAATGGTGACGAGAAACGAGAAAGTCAGAACTAGGAGACTAAAACCAGAGCAACAAAATAAATGAACCAGATCAGCGATTGCATTGGAGGAAGATATGTGCCTCTTACGTAAAATAAGATTGATGTTATTTAACCTAGAATTATTAAGCCAGAAATAACCTTAGAGATGGAACATTATTTTCTAAACCTCTCCTTTACAGTAAAAAAAAAAAATGGAGACAGAAATGACTTGTCCCTACCCTTTAAACGAACACCAAGCTACTCCACTAATGAGCACTAAAATATTCACACAAGTTTTGTAAACCCAACTTACTATTTTGTTCTCCTTAGTTGCCAAGTTCACACATTTAAATAAGTAAGGATTCCAATGTGACTACAAGGCATGTTTTGGGGTCTGTTTCTAATTAAGCAGAAATTAATAATCAAGGGTGAAGAAACAAGTTGCCAGCTGTCACATGCTCGGTTGCTCTTTGTAACTTCAAGGGCCTGAAACATGCACTACATCTCCCAAAATTATTAACTTATTTCTAAGAAGGAAGGATACAGTGAATTTACACTCGTTATTAGAAAGATGCAGCCTCACCTGCTATTCTTAAAAGAAAAAAATTTCTATGCCTAAGTTTAACAGTTAACATACTTATTAAAAAAAAATACAACTATGCAATCCTAAGGCTGTATCCATAAGCAAGTACTTGCCAATAAGGTTACACAGAACCAAAAAAGAGAATGATCAAATATTCTGTTACTTGAACAGTATAATCAGTCTGCTAATTTTTTAAATAGCTATATAATTTAGGCAGAAGTCAGACTCTTTGTTTAAAAGACATGAAAATTACAATTCCATAGCTAAGATTAAACTCAATTGTAAAATAAGTAAATGTGGCTCAAAGGTACATATGTTTACCAATTGTTATTACAAAGCAACAACTTTAATAAGATCATAAGTACATAACATTAAAACAGTGACAAATGATCTCTAGGAATTGAATGTGACCAACACAGGCATTATTATAGAACAAGACTTGAGGGAAGGAGAGAAGTAAACTAACACTTATTGAACACTAGGCATTGTGCTAGCACTCTATCAATGTTCCAATTAATCATCTCAATTGTCACAGCGACCTTATGAGGCAGTATTATCATTATTCTCATTTTACAGGTAAGAAACAGAAAGGTTAGGTAACTTGCCTAAGCTCACACAGCTAGTTGGTAGCAGAGCTGTGATTTGAATCTAGATCTGTTTGACTCCTAAACCCATAATCTTTTCAGATTATCCACTGAAATGTAGATTAATTAATCACCCATTTCTTTTAAAAAATACTTTAACAGGATTTTGATCATAAAAAAACACAACCCAACTTATTTTTTTCTCTCTGTTATCACATCTGGAAAGCCTGCAGAATTAAGTTTATAAAAGTGAAACAGAATTCAAATCGATTCCACGTTTATAAGAGTACCTTGCACATGAGTTGTAAACTTCAGCTTTTTTCAAAGTGTTTTCATAAATTTTGACTCATTTTGTCATCACAACACCCCTGTGAGGGAAAGCTGATGATATCATCATTCTGGAGATGAAGTTTCAACTATGTCAGTTGCCCAACCTCACATCATACAGCAGATTACAGACAGAACTGAGACCACAGGAGATCTACATATCCTGATTCTATCCATTGCTCTTCCCTGCACACCCTACTGCTTTCAGATGCAAAAGATAAGAATTTCTACATCTAAGGCAACACTTCACTCCACGCTTTTTTCTAAAGTAGCCAAAAAATACCATAATTTATATGGAGGAAATACAGACTGTGCCTTGACATGTTCTTTCTTCCTATCCAATAAGATCAAACTATCTGAATACAACAGTTCTAAGGTATAATTGTCTTTTTCTTTCTTTGATGTTCACCATACTATTCATGATGAAATAACTGAATTTAAATCAAAGCACATGTATACAGCAAGTGATTCCATTATAATCTTGAAAATCTGTAGCCTAAACAGCAAAAGCAATTTCCATTCATACAACACATAAAAATCATCTAGTATTAGGTAAGACCGAACTTACATATAGCCATTGGTAGAAAAGATGTGCTGAGATATTCAATAATATCCTTGTGCAGAAACGGAGGAAAGGTAGCTAAAGTTGATATCATCGTGTAGGGCAAAGTACTCAGAATATCATCATTGAGAAAGGGGAGCAAACACGTAGTTGTATAAAATATTGACTGTCCAAGATCTACAAAACAAAATGAAGTAATCAGTCACTGAATATTTTGCCATTTAACAAAAAATGCTAATTTTACATTTTAAGTTCTTATGAACTGGTTTAAATTATAAGCAACCATCACTCCCTTCCTATCAAGAGTTCTGTAGAGTACGTACACAGTCTTTGATGAATGATTGCATTAAGAAATATACAGTTGATTCGTGAACAACACAAATTTTGAACTGTTGGGTTTCAACAAGGTTTAAACTGTGTGGGTCCACTTATATACATGGATTTTTTCAATAAATATAGTACCTGTATCTTCATTTTACAGATCTTTAAATCAACTAAGTGCGGGGAAAAGTTTGTGTTCAATTAGAGATCACAATAAGTGGAACCCAAAGAACTAGGGTTTGAGTCCTGATTCTATCCAAACTGTTTCAGCTCCCTGCCCTTAGGTGAGTCATTTATCAATTCCTTTGTTCTTGAGGCAGAGAGAGCAGCAGAGATTGCAGATTTTCAACTGTATGGGGGCTCAGTGCCCCTAACCCCACAAGTTGTTCAAAGGTCAACCGTATCTATGATGTGAGCTTTTCCTCAACACCTTATCCATCTTCAGTAGTACTTGGTATTCATATTACTCCCTGATTTCATAAATTAAAAGCACTTTCCAAGTGATAACGAATCTTGAAATCTTTCCAGCATTCTTACCTCTGTTACATTTTACACAAGATCACTGTAGCACAGCGATGTTAAATTATTTTCTCATGGGAATTTTTAGAAAAATCAAGGGCAAGACTGGAAATAAAACCATGCTATTTCTGCTCCATCGACCGAACAATCTTCCTACATCTGGAGTCCTGGGCAATGAAGTAATTTGCGTCTTCCAGCACAGCGGCAGATTCAGCACGCACCAAAGAAGGGAAGCCGTAAACTGATACTGCATGACCCTGCACACTTAGTTATCAATTATCACAGAAGGACGTGCCACCTCATAATAATCTTTCTATCAACACTTTTAAGTGATAGGAACAGTACCTACCTCACTTCATTAGAAGGATTGTTAGGAGGTTTAAATGAGAAAAACGTAAAGTGCTTAACATAGCACCTAATGTGTGCTCCACAAATATTAGATATTATTATGAATATTAATATTGTTATTATTATTATTACCTGCACAAGGAGTAAAAATAGAGGACATTCAAAAAATCATAACGATTTAGCTTTAGAATGCATGTAAACCAAATCCCATCACACTGAATACATATTTTGATGTTTCTGGATCTCCTGATACACAGTTCATCAGCCAAGACTTGACAATGAAGGCTTTTTCTCATTTTCATATCCATTATAAAAGAAAACTATTAGACTTGTTTGTCTTGTAGCAGATGCACCTTCTTTGTGCTATTTTCATGCCTAATGTTAATTCTGATTATCATTAGAATTAATATGCCACCTCAACAAGCACATCAACTGACAGCAGAGAGGATGTGGCCACACTGCCCACTGGGGAGTGAGGGTCAGTCAACCTTGGGCTCAAATTGATGAAACCGAAAATTCACAAGTGTATTCCTGAGAACTGACTGAGCCTGTGCACATAAGACACCTCAGCTGCCTTTTAGCCTAGTTACAGAACATTGGCACTGAAAGGAACCTGAAGCCCCCCTGGAATATTTTTCAAATGAGGAGACTGAGGCCCAGAGAAGGGAAGTGATTGCCCAAGAACACCTGAGAGTTAGTAGCTGAACTGCAACAAAAATGCAGCTCTGCTGGGTACAGTGCAGTGGTTCTCAAACTTGGTGTACAGAAGAATCACCCAGAGAGCTAGTTAAAAATTCAGATCCTCAGGACCCACCCCTCAGTCATTCTTGTTTAGAAGTTCCAGCTTGGGAACCAGAATTCCAAGTTCCAAACTCCCTCCCTCAGAAAGTCTGATGTCATTCAGATCAAAACAGGGTTGTATTGGTTTTTAACCTCTAAGGGATGGTCTAGTGAGTTTTTCCTATCTTCTGAGATCTGTTATGCAGAACAAGAACACAGCCTATAGATAACAGTAAAGAGGAAGGTCACAAAATAGCTGTGGGTAAAAGAGCAAAAATACAAATAATCCCCCCTGAAATTGTCACAATTTACACATTAACTGCAGTTAAATGGGCTGTGAGATACCAAACTGAATGCTTTTATCTTAATCAAGGGGCTCTAACTCAGTGGCCCATCCCAAGACCAGGCAGGTAGTCACAAAGGAAAAGCACTGACAAGTTCACCACCATGGTAAGCTCCGGGAATATTACATTCAAAGAGTCATCTCCTTTAAGTTCTGAGCTGAGATAGGATCACAATAAAAGTGACTAGACTCAAACAGCTACAAAATTGTACAATAAGCAAACTCACAAGTTTCTACATTTTTTATATTCACTGTTATACAGAATTGTAAATATAAAAAACAAATTAATAATCATTTCATCATTTTTATAAAAGAAGATTTTTTTTTAAGTTCAGAACACATCTTACTAAATAAACCATTAAGCATTCTCTTAGGAAAGTTAGCCATAACTAAAAGACAAGATAACCTCCACCACCCACCCATTTCTGAAATTCCAATTTTTTGGACAGTGAAACTTTAGTTATCATACCTCCATGGACCAAATTATCAGTGCTTTAAAGTTAAGACAACTGGTGTATTAAAAGCTCATTTGCTGCAAAAGTCATTTTTCTTACTGTATGATTTTTCATTTGATTCTCCCAAATATAATATTGAATACTTAAGCAGTAGATATTATTGTGCTCCTTTTTATGAGTTAGAAGAATTTGGTAAGCATGCAAGATAATGAAATTTACTAAAGACACACAGTAGAAAGAGGAAGAGTTAAGAAAAGAAGCATGCTCTTAGGCTTCTGTCCTAAAGCACCACTAAGACTGTGTAGTGTATACCATACACGGCATGCATATACTATATATGGCATAAAGCACCACTATACACTGTACCACTTGGTCAACATTTTCTAATAACTATTGATTGTTTGTTAAATTTGGAAGCGTTCTAGAGATTTCTTATTATCTAATCTCCTGGGTTTAAAGACAGGAAAAATGAGTCCCAGAGAGATTCTATGATTTGCTCCCCAAAATCACAGAATTAGTCAGTGGATATGATGTGCCCTTTAAGCTCCACCTCTTACATTTCCTGGGGGGCAAGTTTTTAAAACTTAACATCCAAATCGTAATTTCAACCAGAGTCTCCTTGATAAGCAGATCAGGGGAGAATAGTTAAGTTCCTTTTATAGTCTTCCTCCTTTCTCAAGCCCATTCCTCCCACCCATGCAGACCCACTTGGATAACACCTCTCTGGCCATAAAACAGAAAAAAATGATAATAAGTCAAACACCATAATTAAGCTTCAGTGTAAGAAAGGTTTTAGCCACACAAAGACCTTTCAAGCAATTTATTATAATAACAACAACAGTCTCTAGCATCTATAAACATACATGTACATTTTCAAAAGTTTCAATTAAATGCTCACCATGTTGGCCATGCTGTAGTAAAGGAACTAGATCCAGGAGAGTCACCAAAGTCACGTAGAGGCCTTGATAGTCCAAAGAAGGGTAGTCTGACAAGTGAGCATCACGACTTTGCAGGCCACGTTCAGAGGGAGCATCTCGCAGGACGCTGTAAAGGAGGGAGCGAGTAACAGTAGGGTTGATGGAACTGACCTGCGGTCTTAGAGATGGGGTGAGTGGGAATGGCACAGGAAAAAGACACATGGTCATGGGCACTGTCAAATTGGAGGCATCTTGGTTTTCCTTCTTCCCTGTGCGGGACAAAATGCTGTTGGGGGGACAAAGAAAAAAAAGAGACAACAAAGACACAAAGAACAGCACATTACATTGAAATGACACTCTAAAACAAATAATAAAACACCAGATACATCCCACATAAGATGCAATTGCCACACCAGCAGCATCTACAAATCTAGTACGGGTCGCAGAGCTTCATGCACAGAGATACCAATAACGTAAGGTTTATTTTGCGGAAGTTGCATTGCATCTCATGTGTTATCTGGCTAGTAAGGAGCAAAAATATAAAAATGCATGTTTCAGTGCCAAACCCATGTTTTACAGTTTATTGATTTGATGAAGGCGAGGTTTCCGGAAAGGAAGAATGATGGCTTTGTCTAATGAGTTAGAGCTTTCATTGCTAATTAAAAGGAGCTTTCAAAGCAAAGGAAGTTTTCAGCAAGACTGTCTTAATCAGGTAAAGAAAAACTTGCAAAATATAGGTATGGCACTTGCAGAAACATGTTTTAGCAAAGAATAAACATGTGTGTTTATTAAGAGAGTCTTAAAAATCACATGTTTATTGCATCAAAATAATGTCTATATGTATATTATGATACTGTTTCATGACATTCTGTCAGTATCATTTGAGATAATGAAGTTTAAACAGGCATATGAATTTAGAAATAATACATATTTCTAAAATGTTAGCTAAACTACATTGGAAAAGCTATAAAATAATATAGAGTAGATGGTCCATAGCATATGTTTGTGAACTAATGATAATGGTTATTTATGTGTGTTTTTTAAATTTTGCATGTTGGGGAGGAAACATTTTATTTTATGAATACAAACAGAGGTTTATTAAATAGTTACCTTCAAAATTCTAAAGACTAAGCAAGCAGTATCTGTCATATAGCTGCACGTCATACAATAAGATCTCATATATATATTACTGCTGCTACTTACGTTATTATTCAACAAAACTCACTAAAAACTAAAGGAAAGATAATTTACAAAGTTAAAAAAATTTTAATGGAAATAAAAAGAAATTCTTAAAAATAAATTGGCTTTCTTTTAGCACTAATTTTTAAATAAAAACCTTTTAGTAAAAGCAATAAAGCAGAAAAATTGCTAATTTAAAAATAGAAGAAATGACTGCTTAGCCAAATGTTTAGTTTTTTTAAATTAGGTTATACTATTTAATCATTAAAGACATTATAATGGTAATATCTATACATTATACTGGTAATATCTGCTGCACTTACAAAGTGCTTTGATATAGTACACTTCGATGTTAATCAAAATAGATAACAATTTATAAATGTTTCATTACATAGAAATAATCTTATCTTACACTTATTCTATGTGCATCAAACATTACTAAGTTCTTAGTTAATGATATTACATTTACAATTTTACAGTGGTGTGAAGAATTGGTTAGTGTCAAGCATGCTCGCTATTTCAAATTTACATTTATTTTTATTTACTCTTAGTGCAAAATATGTTACAATGTAAGAAAAATGACTACATGCTTTTTATTTTCCATGTGCCTAATTTACCTCGATTTCCTTTGTCTTCTGTTACCCAATGTCCAGGGAAAAACAATTAATAATAATAAAAATAACTTCAGAATAGTTATGTAATACTTCTTAGCAATAAATAACTTAAGATTTAGTGTAATTTTTTAATTTTTAAAGGGATTTAATTTACCTTTTTTGTGTGTGATGTATTTAACTTTGTAAGCTTATACTTTACAATGGGATAATATCAACATTCCAGTTACCCCTGCCTGCCTACATCTATTATAAATACCATCAGATTTTCCATCAGACTTTATACTTTCCTCATATAACTCAATTACTCCTAAAAGTACCCCCTTTAAATGCTATATTCTTGATAAACCCACTCACCAAAAATCTGTTTTAACCCTGTAGGATTTTATCCCACTGAAAATGCCCTTAAAATCACAATGGATGTAAGTCAGAAATATTATTTCCCAAACTTCAGCCCTAAATTAGCCTACTACCAGCATCCTTCCAAAATTGCAACATGTGGCTCTTATAGAAGTGGCACGGAAAAACAATACTTTGCCTTAGAGAATAAAATTAGCTGTAGAGCATACATTAATGCTTTTCTCTAAATTAAGTACATTGCTCTCATCAAACTTTTCCTTGGTGGGGGAAATATAGCACATTATTCTTTTCAAATACACAGTAGTATTTTTCCAAAGTTTGATATAATTTAACAAACACTAGTCAAATCAACTTTGGAGGCTCTACATTGATATTTTTCCTTTCCTGTATATGGAGGGTTTCCAAATGATAGCAGCACCAACTTCATATACGTAGGGAAGAAAAAACGTCAGCACTGAAACAGTAAACTTCTCTCTCACTGCCTTTAGATTTAATAAGTAGGTGAGGTTGAGAAAAAATGGCTGAAGATGAATAATCCATGAAACCAGTTTTAAATTATCATTCATGTTTCAATGTAAGGAAATGTTTTCATTTGTGGAAAA
This sequence comes from Balaenoptera physalus, assembly GCF_965194825.1. Taxonomy (NCBI): domain Eukaryota; kingdom Metazoa; phylum Chordata; class Mammalia; order Artiodactyla; family Balaenopteridae; genus Balaenoptera; species Balaenoptera physalus. The sequence goes on from NC_138883.1 coordinate 11,318,596, forward strand.
ACTTAAGAAGGGCTCATGAATAAATGTACAATGCATTGTGATTTCATGATGTTTTGTGAAGTTTATTCATTAAAAAAAAGAAACTTATTTCCCCAACCAAACTGTCTAACTTGGGAATGATAAAACCATCTTCCCCATCTGAGATTCTTTCCCAGAGGTCTGTACACCCAACCAAAAAGAATATTAAGAATGCCCTGCTCAGAAGAGTTTGACCCAGCAGACAACTCTTCACCTTTCCTCTTCACTCCTGAGATCCTCTTTACCAAGCATTTACTTCCAACATCAAGAGAAACCAAGAGAAGAGGAACACTGTGGGTGTGGGGAAAGATGAGGAGTCGCCCTGAGGTATCTATAGCACAGAAAATTAATATGTCAAATAAACTTTCTATAAGATTATGAACTTTGACATTTGAATTAGATTTATGCACTTCATAAAATTTACTTGATTATGCTATGCTCTAAAGCTACTCTGTGGACAATAAATCAGTCATTTGAAGGTCTGTATTTTGTTCCTAAGCCATTAGAAATTAGAATTCAATTAAGATTATCGAACTGAAACTAGAATCTCTTTTAAAAACATATTAAACATTTTCTAAAGAGTTAGCAGCAAGTAGCTTTCCCCAAACTCAATGATTTTCTTAAAAAGATAGTATGTGCTAGCAGTTCGAATGGCACCAGAAGAGTGATCTGGGGCAAGGAATTCCAAAAGAATGTTTGAAATAGGAAGACTAGAAGAAAGCCTTTAAATGTTCTCCCAGATAAAAGGCAAGATCCCTACAGAAGACCTTAGATGTTTAAAATATGGTCCCAGAATGCTTCTAATATAAAATGAACAGATTCCTCTGCAGCCATGAGGGGAGATTAAACTAGTTGATCTTCATAGTCACTTCTAATGCTAAAAGCAAACAAAAAACTAAACTCTGAAGTTGTGTATAAACTGTGTGCCCATTGCCACACTTAGACCCCTACTAAGTTAAAATGAGGACACCTCAGCACTCACACAAAATCTTACCCAGGACCCTCGGTCACTGCTAGATTAAGTAAATGCTCTAGAAGAGTTCCTGTGATGGATGAAATTTGGACTCAAGTCAATTCAATTCAACAAATACTTACTGATCCCCTTCTAAGGACAGAACATTGCTCTAGACTCAAGGGCCAGCAAGCTGAGTAACACAGAGGACTTGCCTGCTGCTCACCTAGAGTTTGGGGAACCTCCATGAATCTGAGTCCAATAATAAACTAAGTGGACCTATGTGGACTGTTCAACTGCTGAGATAGTCAATTATGGTCTCTATATTTCTCCACAAGTAATCTCTCCTCTCCTATGGATTAAATTAATTGAAGTTAAACACCTAGCCTAATCTCTGCCTTTGAAAATGTGTACAAACCTCTACTGAAATCAGAGAGAGTTGCGTGCATGCATGAATACCAAAGGACTATTACTCTAAAAATGCAATTGTGACTTAAATGATGCTGCTGGAACTTCAAGTCACATATTTTAACCAAAATAATTTTAACTTCATTGAGAATACCCAAAGAGAAAGACAGAGGGTTACTCTGTGAGAATATATCTTTAATGCTTTCTTGTTTCTTTCCAAGAACCTGAATTCTGAAAGCAAGAAGTGCTTCTGAATGTATATGATAAATTATATAAAATGCAAAGGAAACCATCTTGTTTGTAAGTAGAAAGCATTACTGTCAAAGAATCTTGGACACCAAATACTTAGACCATCTTATTTGTCTTGAACTTTCTAACAGCATAAGTAAAATGAAGAATTATAAATATGATTATTACGGATGTATAAACCAACAATGAGAATGATGAAAATGACCATAACTTGGTCTAATACATAGGACAATAGTTGTAAGTTCTGTATTACTGGAATTATTGGAAAGTAAACAAAAGAGATGAAAAATTTTTTGAAACTGAGGTAGGCAAAGAGAAGAAAGAAAATGCATTGGGTTCAGCCCAAGAGTTGAACCTGTGAGTATTAAAGTCCAGCCAGGGACTTGTTACTCAGTGTCTTCTTTCTTCCTCCCACTTGATGTGTGTGTGTCCTATAGGCTGTCAACTCTGCTCTGACCTACTAGCCACAACGAATTGCTGAGTGGGAGATAGCACTAAAACATCTGGGAATTGAAACGCTGTCCATATCACCTCAGGTATAGCTCAATTTAACTTTCAAAAGGATGGGGACTTCCCTGGCGGTCCAGTGGTTAAGACTCCACGCTCCCACTGCAGGGGGCATGGGTTCAATCCCTAGTCAGGGAACTAAGATCCCACAGGCCAGGCAGCGCGGCCAAAAAAAAAAAGATGGTAAATCTTTGTGCCAAGCACTTCCTTTCCTCCCTAGATCTCAAAGAGAGCCAAAATTATACTCTATGGACTCATAATGGATGCCAGCATTCCCAAAGGCCAAACCAAGTTTTTACTAAAAGAAGTGCCCCTGGAATATGATAACCAGCAATAGTAAGGAGAAGCAGCATAGCCTAACTGTTCAGAGCGTGTGCCGTGGATTAGGACTCCCAGGGTCGAATTCTGGTTCCAGCGCTCACCAGATATGTAACTTTGAGCAATTTAACCACTCTGTGCTTTAATTTCATTATATATAAAAAGGGTATAATAGTATATTTATTTAATAGAATTAATATGAGGGGTTAAATGAGATGACACATGTAAAGTGCTTAGAAAAGTGCTTGACATATCATTACTATTACATATTATAATATAATTTTGCTATGATAATAATAGCTATTGGTTAGTACTACCATTCGTTGTGGCTGTTGATATTGTCTGCCTTTGAAAATGGACTCAATTGCATAGAGTCTTTCCCAACAGCACTTGAATAAACTATTTTAACACTAGTTTTACCATTAAAATGCTGTCACCCATGATCATATTCTAATGATTCACTGCTCAAGAAAATGGAATCCTCATGTCTTGCAAACATGACTTCAATATCCCAAATTTCTTAATTTTTTGGCACCATGACTAAGACCTAAGCAGCAAGTTTCAAAGTGCCAACTAGAATGTCACAGTTTCTTTGCAAATGGAATTCGGATTTGCTTCCTACTGAAAAGTGTCTCTCACTTAGAGAGCTTTCAGAATTTGTGATAAAGGAACGTGTTTCCCGTTGAGAAGCCTGACCTCAAAGACAAAAGGAGAATTCAAGAGGACAGAATCGGATGCCTTGGTGCCTTATCTGATTATTACTGTGAAAACTGAGCTAATTATTCCACTGCCATTGGAAAAGAGCAATGTCCTATAACAAGGTCCTAAACTTACTATGTAAGTATGAAATCTACGAATCTGATAAACAGAATCCTTTTAACATAGAACAAGGACACTAGGGGTTCTAAAGAAGAAGAGACATTCCAAAGAATAAGAACACAGAGATAGTGGCACTGAAGACTAGGAGCTGACTTGCTCTAGTGAGGCTTCTTTCTACAAGGCATTCAGTCCGCCCAGGGCAAAGCCTTAGACTGCTGGGAACTCCAGTGCCACTATAGTCGTTCTGAGCTGGTGTTCTTTCCCTAATGCCTATCTTACAAAACTTTTGCTGTTATATAGCTGAAAGAAATGTGTTTCTAAAATCAGATCTGGAGTGAGGAGATCATGATAATGGAAGAGACCAAGCCTTAGAATTTAATGGAAAGTGAAGTGTGCTCTCACTTCTTCGATGTTATTTCCCCTACAACTGAGTCTTTACCGGAAAGGCTCACCTTTGTCTGCCTGCTTTTCCTAATGAGAACTGTGAAGCAGATGGGTCCCCCCCGTCTCTACCTTACAGTCAAAGCAGACAGTATAAAAAGGGCTGCCGTGGTTTTGTTTGTTGTCCTCCATATCGACTGTAAAGCATATTGAACACTTGAAGTGTTACATGGATTAAAAATAATTGTTATTATCATAAATTATGCTTCGAGAAACAGGAAATACTACTGATGAACTTAAAAATGCTTCGTCATTCTGATTTTCTTTAAGACCATATGTGTTTCCTGTTCTTAATTTTAAGCAAATGTAGGTTCTCCTTTTAATTCCACTCTACATTAGTGCCAAACATATAACTTCTATCACTATATAAATCTCTTGAAAAGGCGTTCAACTGAGGAAAGCAGGCAGTAGCCATTTTTATCAGTTAGGCCTCTGATCTCATCTGCTATATACACCCAGAAAGCTTGAGTCCAGACTCTTCTGGCAGAGCACTAGAAAACGTAAGGCCCTTCAAGACTTTCAGTTCGATAAAAATTTAGGTCCCAATCAATTTAGTAGAACTACCTAATAATTCTTTCAAAGGACAGGATATTTTAAAGCTTACCTTAACAAGGTCTGAGAAAAGTATTTCAGGGTGTTTGCAATATCTGTTCCTGAAGGTACAGGATAAATGTTGTGGAGAACCCGGTTATGATATTCCTGTAAGTACCGGATCTTGGAAGCAACTAGATAAAAGCAAAAAAAAAAAAAAAAAAGAAAAAAAGAAGAATCATCTTGTAATATGTATTAGGCATACAGTTATTTTTTTTAATGATCAGATACAGGAAGTTAATCAGTATTTTAAGGAAAATATGTAAATTTTTACTGGAATTCCATGATGGAAACAATTATAAAAGACCTTTAATTTACTTATAATTGTATTCCACACACAAAATTACTTTTAGTTATCTGGCTTAATATCCTAGTCACAAATTAGCCATTACTTTTTATCACTAAGAAAGGCAGTACTCCAAATCATCCTATAATCACCCCCAAGTTAGCTTATTATTAGCAAAATAATAATAGATATATATCTCTGCCACCAGAAAATTATATTTAATAGTGCTTCACTAAAACTGGAGAAAACTCCAAAGGTCTTTCAACAACACTAAAACTCCTAAAATATAGGGAATCCGTTGCATAATAGCAACAATCAAAACCAGATTTTTAACACAATAAGTGATCATGAAGTGTGTTTAGTGAATGTTTGAACTGTGAGAATTGTTAACGTAGATTAATTTGGTGAGTATTAAGTAAGAATGCAATGACTGTGTGGTAACAAATCACAAAAAGTGAATGTCACATTTTTCTTCCAAGTAACTTCATAAATTAGGAGACTTCCTAATAGCTTTCTGAGCTTGGCTGCCCAGATCTTCTCAAGATTCAGGAGGGACTAAATAGGCTTATTTACCCTCCTAGACCTACCTGGAGTCACCAGCATTGTCCACATTCCTGACCTGACCTTTGACCTGGCAGCAGTGAATGGCCCAGTTCTAGTCATTCCTCTTTGCAAATCCCAAGGGGCCATGATGATCAACGTCTCTCAGGTCTCCTCTTCCACAGAGCTCTCAACACTGTCCATTTGTCCTTTCAATCTTTAAGGCTACCAAAGGAGCCTTTTAGGTGGTATGGCTCACTGTCAGCAGTTAACAGAAGACATATCAAGTCCTGGAGAAGCACGGCCTTGCTGTCCCCAACAGCCCATGGAAACAAGCTCCTGGATGCATTCTAACTGAAATGCTGGCTTAAGCAACTTGAAGAGAGTCAAAATGCTTTTGATAGGCATGGGACGTAGAATCACAGAATGATGAGATAGCAGAACTAGAAGGACCTTAGAGACCTTTGCCCATAACCATTTCATTTTAAAGGTGGGGAAAATGAGGCACATAGGGAGTCAACAGCCAAGCTAGACTAGAACTTATGAACCCTGACTCCCATCCAGTGCTCTTTCCACTATGATATACTCTAGAACACCATCTGAAATGAAGTCAGTATGCAGATAGTGGGTGTTCACTGCATGACATCAAAGCAGTTTTCAGTTGTTATTAGGTTAATTATAGATTCTAAATCTCACGTATACCATTTATCAGATTTGCCTTTTTTCCCTCCTACTATCTGCACTGTTTCCATAATATGGTTAGCATTTTCCCACACAAATAAGTCTACATTGCAGATAATAACACCTTGAGTTTATATAGCACATCACCTCTGAAGAAAGCAACAAGTTTAAATCCATTGTCTCAATTAATCCCAAAAAGTGTTTGGTTGTAAATAATTTTTTTCCTGAGATAAGGTAAAAGTAGATGATAGTTGAAAATGTTTCAGTTACATAATCTACAAAAATCCATTTTCTTCTCCATGTTTTTGATCTGCTATTCATCATCTTTTTTAAAATTACTTTACAGGGAACCCCTACATTAATACATAGTTCTGAGATCCAAGAATTTGAGATACGTGCTAGGCCAGCATACGCTTTCTGCATACCCACCATCACAATAATGCTTTGTTACTATGACTTTTCTCAAGCTTTAACATTCAGCAGGTTTCTGTCAAGTATTTCAGGAATACCATTAATCATTCTACCACCTTAAAAAGGTGTTGATAGTGCAGGTTTTGGACAATAAGCTCAAATGAGGAGAAAAGTCATAGATTCCCCCAACTCAATGCTTGCTCGTGATTCAAGAACTACAAAACTGTCACTACACAAAGACAGTGAGCATTCGAAAACGTGAAATGAACGAATGTGCTTTTTACAGTTCCTTTCATTAAAATGCAGCAAAGACTCCTTTCAATGGGTATCCAAATATGCAAGGGAAAGCACAGAGTCACTCCCTTCTTTGAGATCTTTTAACATTTTACAAATGTTACAATGTATTGCCTTTGTTTACTTACCTGTTTATTTTTCTTTACCAGGTTGTAAATTTCTTGAAGGCAAAAACTATACCTTATTCATGTCTCTATCCCAAGCCTAACACACTGCCTGGCACTTAATAGCAGGCACTCAATACATTTGCAGGATAAATGAACACATGAATTATTAATTTAATAACAGCACTATCACTTCGGGGTTTTTTGCATATATACCTGTCTCCCACACTAGATTGTGGACTCTTTTTATCCCTAGTGCCAGACATCTAGTAGGTGTTCAATAAATAATTGATGAGTGAAGATGGGGAAAAAAGGAAGAAAGAAAGGGGGAGAGAAAGAAGAACAAAAATAGTGGTGAGTAATCATTAAAAACAATTTTTTTTAATAGAACCGGTTGGAAAAATGTTCAAGTTAATTTGTTCATTGGTGAATGCAACAAAATCCTAGCAGTCACTGATTTATTTAACTTTCCTGTTTTCAACTATTTAAGAACAGCCAGAAAGGTCCCTGACATACAGTAATTTGTAATTGTGCTGAGGATGTGAATGAAATTCATTTACATTTCAACTTTGCACACAAGAGATGGTTGTTTGGCTGAGCACACAGTAGCCTCATGGCAGCAGAGAGTTCATATGTAATACTTTACTCCACCCATACGCCTAAATATTGCTGCAGAAACTCAGATAATTGGGTTGACTGGAGTAAACAAATCATCTCCAATCTCACCTGACCCTGAGGTTACATTTCTCTAGTAAGCTCCTTCTTCTACCCTCTTCAATCACTGTTTCATCTTTCTCCACGCTTTTCAAGACTACCCCTACAGCCAGTTTTTTCGTTATACTTTAAGAAAACAGAAGCCATCTGCTATGGACTGAATTTTGTCCCCAAAAATTCATATGTTGAAGTCCTAATCTCAAAATGTGACTGTATTTGGAGATCAGGCCTTTAAAGAGGTGATTAAGTTAAAATGAGGCCCTTAGAATGGGCCCTCATCCAGGCTGACTGGTGTCTTTATAACAAGAGGAGATGAGAGCCCAGGAGAGACACCAGAGATGTATGTGCACAGAGAAAGGGCCATATGAGGACACAGTAAAAAGTCAGCCATCTGCAAGCCAAGGAGACAGTCCTCAGGAGAAACCAAATCTGCCGACACCTTGGTCTTGGACTTCTGGCCTCCAGGACAGCAAGAAAATTAATTTCTGTTGTATATGCCATCCTGTCTGTGATACTTTGTTATGGCAGCCCTGGCAAACTGACTAAAATACCACATTAGAGGAAGTCCTCTAAGAGTATAAGTAAAAGCTAAGAGTCTGAGCTCTGAAATTAAACAGCTCTGGACTAAGAATTTGGTTCTCTCTCTACTCAACCTCAGTTTCCTCATCTGTAAAACGGGGATAATCATACCAACTTCATGGGGCTATTGTGAATAATAAATCACTTACTGTGCTAATTACTTAGCATATACCTAGTACATATTCAACATACAGTAAATATCAAACATCAGTCCCACCACGAGTGCCCTCCATCCATCAGTTGTCTCTCCTACATCATTAATTTCTCCCTCCCTACGAAATTATTTCCATAACCATTCAAATAAACTCTAGAATCTCCCTTGTCAAAGGGAAACAAAAAACTTTCCCTCAACTTGACAATCCTTTCCAGCTATTGGCCTCTCTTCAGAGCCAAGATAATAAAGAGTTGTGTACACTCTCTCATCTCTCCATCATTTCTATTCTTACTTCTACTCACTCTCCAGTCTGGCTTCTACCTGCACCACTGCTCAGAATTTGTTTTTTCCACCATCGTCTAGAGTCTCCATGTTGCCAAATCCAATGGGCACTTCCCAGCCATCATTTTACTAGACCTTTCAGCACATTCCATCCGGCCAATCCCTCCTTCCTTGAAACTCTCTCGTTGGTTTCCCTGACAACCACATTCTTTTAGTCTTCCTCCTACCTCCCTAGTGTATGCCTCTCAACACACTTTGCCACCTCCCTTATTACTTAAAGTTTAAATGTTGGAATTCCTCAGCACTCAGATTCTCTGCTCCTCTCTCAATAGTCTCTCCACAGTTCCATCCATCCAAAGGGCTTGAAGCACCATCTGTACCAACTACTCTTGAATGTATATCTCGGGACTTCCCTGGTCGTCCAGCAGTTAAGAATCCTCCTTCCAATACAGGGGACGCGAGTTCGATCCCTGGTCGGGGAAATAAGATCCCACATGCCACGGGGCAACTAAGTCCGCGTGCCACAACTAAGACCTGATGCAGCCAAATTAATTAATTAATTAAAAAGAAAACTACACTGAAAAGAAAATTGTATATCTCCATCCCAGATGGGGATGGATCGCTCTTCTGAGTAACAGACCTTATCTATTCAATTTCTCTTACAGATATTACACAGCAAACATGTCCAACACTAAACTCTTATCTCTTCCCTCACCACCATCCATGTAATCCACCAAGTCACCCCAGCAAAGTGTCCTCGACAGCTCCTATTCCCTCTCCCCCACTCCTTAATCCAATCTATCACTAAGTCCTGTCAATGCTACCACCAAAATACACCTCCACCTGTCTTCTGTTCTTTATCTTCACTGTAATCACTGGGCACCATCATCTCCCGATCAATTCTAAAAGCCTCCTTACTCACCTTTCTGCTTATATCTCGCCTCTCTCCAGTTCTTTCTCCTCAGAGCAAACAAAGAGATATTTTTAAAATATAAACTGTTTCACGCAACTCCCTCAGTGGCTATCCATTGCCCTCAGAATAAAATCCAAAATCCTTAACCAGGTCCCTGCCTATCTTCCAACCCGTCGTACCACAAAGGCCAGACACATTGGCTCTTGCCCCAGTTTTTCTGAACACACAAAGCTATTTTTTGCCTGAAAATCTTTATATGTGCTTGTCCCTCTTCCTACTATGCTTTTCCTTCCATATTTTGTCTGTCTAACCCCTTCTCATGCATCAAGGCTGACTTTAAATGTCACTTCCCCATGGAAGTCTTATGTCTAAATTGATTCCCTCTCCTCCACCCTTATTTTCCTCTCTCACAACACCCTATTCTTTTTTTCACAGTAGTTAGCACAATTCTTAGTTATATACTTATCTGGGTGATTGTTGACTATCTCTCCCAAGCGGACAGTAGGCTCCAAGAACTATGTCCCCTGTTCACCACTGTATATGCCCAGTGACTAGTGAATAGTGGGTGCTGAATTTACTGGATCCTAGTAAGAATGAAAGGAAGAGCAGGAAGGAGGTAGAAAGTGGCTTTTTGCAGTGGTTAAATGGGTTACACTTTGTTTCTTTATGAAAATAGCCAAGGAAGCCAAAGGTTAAAGCTGTGATGAAAATGAAGAAAACATGAAAGGGGGTCTAAGAAAGTGATGATTTTTATCCAGGCAAACACAAGTCTAATCTCTGCTCTCTGCTTCTTCATTGTTCATCCTATCCCTACCATTTTGGAAACTGCTACATTTTGAGAGAAAGAGCCACAGAAACAAAATTCAGTCATTCATTTTAGGCATAGATATAAAACTACAAAAATACTTTAACAAAAATAAACTAATAACTTGCTTTTCTTTAAATCTTAAGCATTTTCCTATGTCTCTAAATATTTTAATTAGCAATCCATTCCTATTTTTAAAATTTTAATTATCTATGCTTATTACCATAAAAGTAAAAAATTCGGGTAAGAAGATAAAAATTACCTGAAGGCCCACTATTCAGAGACAGCCACAGACAACATTTTTGGTATATTATCCTTCCTGAAAATTTTCTCTTCATAAATATACATCTACAAAAATGGAGTTATACTGTATACAGATTTAGAATCTGCTTTCCTCACTTTCTATATCCGAAATATATTTCTACATCATTTCAATAGCTTTATAATTGTCTTTTTTGTAAGTGAATCATAATTTATTTACCAATCATCTATTTGTGAACTTTTGGGTTATTTTTACTATTCTATTCAATGCTGCAAAGAATACCCTTTTAAATATGTGCACACATCTTTATTCCTTAGAATAAATTTTTAATTGTGTAATTGCTGAGTCAAACAGGAAATACTCATTTTAAAGCTTTCGGTAAGAACTGAGACATTACCCTTCAGAAAGACAGTATCTCTTTACATACCAATAGTATATGTATAACTAATAATGAATAATAATGTTTATTGAATGTCCACTATTTATCAGGCAGTCTATATACATTATTTCTTAATATACATTATTTTTAATCCTCACAATAACTTTTCAAAGTGGTTATTATCATCTCCACTTAAGCTAAATAAACCAAAGCTCAGAAAGAGTAAATGACTTGCCCAAAAGCACAAAGCTAGGAAGTAGTAGAACTGACAGTTTAACTGGTTACAAGCCAGGCTTCTCCACCAGATCACATTGTTCCTTAATGATTCTTACTAGTTTAATAATATTTAATTATTAAATATGATATAGCATGATATATTGACATTTCCCCTATTCTATTGTTTGACATTTAGGTTGTTTCCAATATTTCATTAAGTAACACTAGAGTGAACAGACGAAATATTAGACTAAATCTGTTTACTTTTTTAGGAAATACAAAATGAAACTTGCTTACTTCACCAGTCCCACACTTTTCTGCTTGAAAAACCAAATCCCTTTAGTCCTTGAAGACCCACCTTAAGAGTCACACCATTCAAGAAACCTTCTAACTGATGCTTATCACTGCCTCCCTTTCGGAAGACTTAAAGCACTCGTTATCTGCCTCAAAAATTTTGCCACTTAATTATATAAATTTTTCACTGATAATAAACTGTTCTGGATGGTTCTAAATGAGTTTCATGTTTGCAAATCTAGTCTCCCTAACAACACTTTAAGATCTTTGAGGACAGAACTCTCTTATATATCATTTGTAATGCCCTTAGATCTTGTCACAATGCTGGGCATATAACAGATGGTCATGTTAACACAGGGGTTGAAAGGAATTAAAAGTTTAAACGTCAGCTATCTTACATCTTATTAACGTCCTCCAGATAAATTCTTTAACATTCTAGTATCATTTACACAAATAAGTAATTTCCAGATAAAATTTGTTTGTACAACATGTAATTAACCCAGAACTCTTTTCCTGATTTATTTTCCCCTCATCTCTCATTCAATAGAACTCCAAATAATCATTTCACTTTATATATTCCAAAGATTTTTATAGGTTCTTCATTATTTTTTGCAGTATTTACTCTTTTTTTTTTTTTCTTCAAATAGGCCACTTATTGTACTTTTCCTGACTTGGACCCAAAACATGCTGGGTAAATGTTGTGGAGCCATCACAATGTCTTGCAGAGAGCTCTGGGATGCAGTGAGTTCCAACCTACAGCTATGTGTGAGCCTCAGGGGTTCCTGTTTGCTTGTTTGTTTGTTTGTTTGCTTGTTTTGTTCTGTTCCTTTTTTGCCAAGTGAGAAATTAAAATAATACTTCCTCCACATTCTTTGCAAAAGTTGATTATTAACGTTGTAGATTTGAAAGCATATATCTTAAATCCATCTTATTTTTTTATTGGTTTCCTCTCCCACTCCATAAAGTCTAAGACTTTATGGATTTGCTGTCATTGCCTCCTTTTAAACTATTCATCTTCTTTTCAGTTTAACCTTTCATTGAGAAATGACAGACATAAACACAGAGTATTTGGACATACTTCACAAATTTGGATTGCTATAAATATTCACTTCAGTGGTTAAAGTAAGAATTATGCCTGGTTCCTTTTCCACTTCTTTTTTTTTAAATTTATTTTTGGCTGCTTTGGGTCTTCATTGCTGTGCGCGGGCTTTCTCTAGTTGCGGCAAGCGGGGGCTACTCTTCGTTGCGCTGCACGGGCTTCTCATTGCAGTGGCTTCTCTTGTTGCGGAGCATGGGCTCTAGGCATGCGGGCTTCAGTAGTTGTGGCTCACGGGTTCTAGAGTGCAGGCTCAGTAGTTGTGGCGCATGGGCTTAGTTGCTCCATGGCAAGTGGGATCTTCCCGGACAAGGGCTCAAACCCGTAACCCCTGCATTGGCAGGCAGATTCTTAACCACTGCGCCGCCAGGGAAGTCCCTCACTTCTTCTCTTGATTAGAACATCAGACGCCTTAATCACCCTACATATCTGTCCTAACTTACTATTTTTGTCTCTCAAAGTGTTTGTCGTGTCCAGTAGATTCTACTCCTTGGCCCAATTGGCTCTACCTAGAAATAGTCTCTAAAATCTATTCTCTTCTCCATCTACATTTACATCACCTTAGTTCAAGCCTGCACATCTCTTTCCTAGATTATTGCTGTCACATCCAGACTGATTCCCTTCTGATCCTTTTTTTACATGACATCCAGAGAAATCTTTCCAATATGCAAGTCTTCCTCCTTTCCTGCTGGTTGAAATCCAGATAATTAACTTAGCATATAGAGTCCAGAATGAATGGATCCCTGCTCATCTGTCAAGCTTCATCTTCTGTCTTTTCACTATGTACCACACTTCAGCCATAATGACGCAAAAACCCCGACATGACGCTCTCACCCTTCCATGGTTTTGCACACACTATTCTCTCTACAGGAATGCAACCCATACTTCTCTGTCTGGCCACCTCCTAAGAATTCTTCATACCTCAGCTATAACCACTTCCGCTGTAGACAACTAACCCTCCCTACCACGAGCTGCATTAAATGGTCTCATTGGCACTCTCACAGCACACAGGGCTTCCCTCTATCATAGCCCTTATCGCCATATGCTATCGATATAATTACTAACTAACTGCCTCCTCCACTGCTCTGAGCCTCAATTTCTTAACCTATAAAACAGGGATAATGATATCTCTCTCGCAGGGTTGCTAAAGGATTTAAAATATTACATATATAAACTGTTTAGCACAATGACTGGCACATAGTGGATAATAAATTGCTACTAAAATTAGCAGTTACATGTGAGATCCTTCTGCTTCCCCCTTCCCAGTCCAATACTCTGTCCCTCGAAATGGAATGACTGTAGAGTAAGGAAAACACAGCAGTGATCTTTCATCAACAAAATCAAGCATAACCCCCTACACACACACACACAATATAAATACTGCGTTTGGTACTAAAACCCAGTTCTATATTCAGAAACTCATCTTTTTTAAAGAATAAATACAGCTAATAATAAAGATATTCAGAAATGGAGATGTGGGGAGAACAATGCAACAACGCATGGCTTGGGAGTTCTAATGAAGAACCAGAGTTCTTTGCAAATCCTTGATCAAAGAATGATCCTCCTTCTTTGAGGAAGGTCACCCTCTTGAACTGAAATCTCCTAAAAGTAACAAATGAAGGGATATGGGAAAGGATACACGTATTTAAAGAGCCAAACAGTGAAATCTCCCCTCAAAAGCAAAAGGATGTCACTTGTCACAAATCTCATTGTTAATTCTTCCAAATATTCTTATACTTACATATATAATCTTCAGTGAGTTTTAGTTCCAGGAGGCAAACTTTATCTGGCACTTTCAGCAGACAGGAGAGGTCAGCGAATACTCCCATTCTTGGGCAAGTGATTCCAACACCACCATCATCATCGTCATTATCATCATCATCATCAATCACACTTGTATAGCCATTTACATTTTTCCAAGCATTTCCACATACATTATTTGTTACATTTTTTGAACAGTTAACTTGTGAAAAACAATACATCAGGAGTTCTAAGGAATTTCTGACATTAAGCAAAAGTTAAGCAGCAAAGGTGAAGGGAAAGATACTAGTGTTCTTATTCATTCATCAGATATTGTTGATTGAACACTCACTGTGTGCTAGGCACCTTGAGGCATGGGTAAATCAACAATAAGAAAAAGACATAATCCTCATCCTCTGCGTCACAATCACAATAATAATTCTAAATTCTGAGTGTTTACTTTGTGCCAGTGAACATAAAAATAATAGTTCTTTTGTTATTATTATTGCCATATTACCAATGAGAAAACCAAGGCTTAGAGAGGTTAAGTAACTTGACAAAGGTCACACGGGAGGTAAATGATAGAGCACTTACATGTCACCTATAAAGAGAAATAATTGAACAAATTGTGGCCTCCCATACATTTTTTAGCATATTTTTAAAAACACATAGATACATAAAATCATCCAATGCTTTCACACATGAATTAGTGAGACCTGACCACTTGCCAACTAGAAAAGGTCTTAACATGGAAAAACCTCATTTGTCAGAAATGGGGCACTGGAAATAAAGAAAGGGGGAAAAACAATTTATTCAAGTGAAAACTGAAGATTCCTGTTTCGTTCCTATTGCACTGTTGGTCCTGAGAGCTTGTGCTAGGAACTATGAAAGTCAGATTCATTTCATATTGTGATGGAGAAAGTGATAAAGGCAGTGAATCTTCTTCAAGTTGAGTGTTTGTTGGATATTAGTAATATTTGAAATGGAATATGAATCTCTATTTTATTTTAATACAATCAGGTTAGGTTATAGAAGTTTGTTTTTAGAAGTTTACTGGATAGCTTCCTCAGATCAAGATTTTGAAATCGAAGAATCTAAGAGGTCAAAATTTAAGTACCTCACATTCCATCTGAAGAGGTACTCACAAGCTTGTACTTTCTTTCTGATGTGATGAGACCTCTGAATACTGTACTTGAAACTGCAAGGATGGGGGGAACAAGAGTATTACCGATTTGTTCAAGGAAGTATAAATCTGGACATACGACTTTAGCAGAAGAAAACTAGAGAATATTTTAACTCTCATTGCTAAACTGTACTGAGCTGTCTATAAGCATAGATTTTTGAGGAACTGAGGAGATATTTGGTAGAAATTTCAGAGATATGCCAAGGTTGATGACTATGAATCATTCTCTAAGTTTCTACATCTAAGTGCAATACCCAAGACATATCTGAATTATCAACCATCTATCCAGTCAGTGTGGTTCCATCTCAAAAGAAAATGATTGTACCGAAAATAAATTATACTCCTTAAGAATATGCAGATATCGCACAACTGCCTAAATAAGAACCTGACTTACAGACAGCACTGTCCTGAAACTTAAGTAAGTGTCTGGTTACATGGACAAACTCGAGAATATTTGGGATCCTGTTTTCCTGATAAAGTACACTCTCTTCCATGACAGTGCTACAGTCCAAATTGAGATTCATGATCAACCTGGAGTTAAAATTCAGATGTGCTGTGACTCAGAACATACTACACAATACTCAAGAACAATTCAGTCCATCACACAACAACATTTTCTCTAACCTGATCAAAACTGAACACCAGTTAAATATAAAATGATAACTCTTTAGAGACTCTTTTTTTAAGACTCTTAAAAATATAATGTCTCCTTAGTATTTACCATGTGCAAGGCAATGCTCTAAGCACTTTACCTTTTTAATCCTTGTAAGCCTCACAACAATCCAATGAGGTAGGAGCTATTTTATTCCCCTGTCCTTCTTTTTCTACATATGAAAAAACTGAAGGCATTGCTATCAAGTTTAAAAATTCAGGCCTACATGTAATTTGTACTTTCAATCATTCAGCAAATATTTACTGAAGGTCAACTATGTGCCAAACACTAGGGATATAACAATGCATGAGACAGCTGCAGCCCTTGATCTCATGTTGCTTATGATAAAGTGTGAAAGATGAACGGAAAGGACAAAAAAAATTGCTTTAAAGGTCTATAAATATATGGGAACTAAAATAGAGAATAAAGCAAAGGATAAGGAATGCCTCCTTTACATAGGGTGGTTTGGGAAAGCCTCTCAGAAGAGATTATATTTAAGTTAAGACATAAAAAAATGAGAAGACAATAGCCATGAAAAGGTGGAAGAAAGTTTCTAGGTTAAGACCACAAAAGTGAACACAAGCATCTAAATCACGCACACTTGAAATGCTACCAAACGACAGTAAAAGATTTTTTTTAAGACAAGAAGAAAGGGGCAATAAGCAAGAAGACACACAGCAACATAATTCTGGAAGCTTGAAAACCAATAGACAAGTAGCCATTGACTTGGCAGATCAAACAAAGTCAAATCCCAGGCCAGCAGTGAGGAAAGCTGAGAAACAATGATGTGCATCTCAGAATTTTCAAAAGGCATGGAATTGGCAGCACTGGTTAGCTCTGGAACTGGGGTGGGGGGGGGGGGAGGCTGGGGGGTATGAATAGGAACTTTTAAAAAGAGGGATTGGTTGAAAGCTGTTTAAGAAGCAATTGGGGGACTTCCCTGGTGGCGCAGTAGTTAAGAATCCACCTGCCAATGCAAGGGACACAGGTTAGAGCCCTGGTCCGGGAAGATCCCACATGCCGCGGAGCAACTAAGCCCGTGTGCCACAACTACTGAGCCTGCGCCCTAGAGCCCGCGAGCCACAACTACTGAAGCCCACGCGCCTAGAGCCCGTGCTCCGCAACAAGAGAAGCCACCGAAACGAAGAGTAGCCCCCGTTCACCACAACCAGAGGAAGCCCACATGCAACAACGAAGACCCAGCGCAGCCAAAAATAAATAAATAAATATTTTTTAAAAGAAGCAATTGGATCCCTAAATTCTCTCCCTACCTCACATCCCTGAGGGAGCACCTCTCCACAACTCAGCAGAGCTGAAGTTTATTGTCTAAAGAGAGTGTACACCAGAGGGTCTCTGGAATGGAAGAAACCAAACACAATTGAAGACCAGGGTAACCTACTTAAACACAAGGAACTGGTGGTTATATGAAGTGTGAATACTGAACAGAGAGTAAGTCAAACTCTGCCCCCTCCCCACACACACACCTAGCAGCCAGACCCTTACTCTTCAAGCTGGAGATTAGAAGCCTCTTTTTTTCTCCTTCCTTCTGTGAATCTGACCAGTCAAAGAGGAAAGACCTAAAGACAGACAGTGACATCAGGGGTTCCCCCAATAAGTGGCCCACCGACATGCTCAGGTCAGCTCCTTAGTCCCAACTCGTAATCATGAGTGGATACCAAAGGATGTCCAGCCCTCTAAAAAAAAAGCCTCTAGCATGAAAGACAAACCGAAGGAACAAAATATCAACTTGGAGAAAAAGAATCTATGTAAGAGAAGGAAACCTTTTTAAAAAAACTGTCATTAATATCAGAAATATGAGACTCTACCCACAAATGATAAAAAACGCAATATACAGAGAACAAAACAAAACAGAAAACAGTTCTTAAAATTAAAAACATGATCCCAGAAATAAATAATCAATACTCAATAGAAGGGTTAGAAGATGCAGTTGAGGAAATTTCCCAAAGTACAGCAAAAAGAGAGACAAAATAAGAGGGAAATGATCAATCCTAGAAATCTAACATGAGAATAAAAGGAGTTTCAGGAGAAAAAGCAACAGCAAAACCAAAAGGGTTAAAAAATTAACATGGGAATTCCCTGGAGGTCCAGTGGTTAGGACTCCGTGCTTCCACTGCAGGAGGCCCGAGTTCAATCCCTTTTTGGGGAACTAGGATCCCACAAGCCACGCGGCACAGCAGAAAAAAAAAATTAACAAAATTATTTTTAAAAAATTTAGAAATGGCAGATTAAGAAGGTCCACCAAAATGAATAAAAATAGACATATTAACAAAGCGCATCTTTATGAAATGTCAGAAACTGGTGACAAAAAATTCCACGTGCTTCTAGAGGTTTTTTTTAAAGCAACATCACTTAGGAAAGATCAGGAATTTTGGACTTCTCAAAAGCAACACTGGAAGCAAGACAATGATGAAGCAATGCCTTTAAAACCCTGGGAGAAAATGGTCCTCAAAGTAGAATTCTATATTCAGGCAAACTATAAATCAAGAGCAAAGACATGTTTATACATTCCTGGTTTCAAAAAATTTATTTCCCATGCATCCTTTCTCCTGGGAAAGACCCAACTGCGCATCAGGCATAGACAGCAACCGGACAAGATCAGAGCACTGTGGTCCAAGACAGAGTGCTGAAAGCTGTCATCACAAAGAGCCCCATACCTATATACAGGGTTTTTAACACAAGGCAGAAGGCCTGGGTGAGTGTGCCCCAGACTCTTATTTGTTCTTGAGCCAGCAAAGCGCCTACTCTCTTCCACAGTCTCCTGGAACAGCTAAGAACCCTCATTTTACTCCCAAAGAAGTGTCCCTTGACCTACTTCTAAGGGCTAGGGGTAGGTCATGTTGAGCTTAAGCAGAAAATACAGAGTAACCCACTGCTCAACCATATTTTTGCCAGAGGTCCAGTACCTGGCTCACACTTCTGCATCCGGCAAAAGCCGCAGCTGTCATGAACCCTTGTTTTTCTGGACTCACTCCTGACCTTGCTCAGTGATGTCCCTGGAAGGGACTCTCATGAATACTGAATTTGGACTGTTTTCCAGAGACTCTATTTAGTTTCTCTTGATGTTATGAAAGAGGACATAAAATTATATATACAGATTCAAAATAATATTAAATGCATACTCATGTACCCACCACCCAGATTAAAATATGGAACATTTCCTGTATCTTATGTGTATCTATCTCTAATTTCATCCCTCTCACTCACCATAAAGGTAAATACTTTTCTAAATTTTCTGAATCACTTCTTTGCTTTTCTTTATAGTTTCATCCCCTGAGCATGTATATAGTGTATATAAACATTATATTATTTCATTTCAGAAGACTGAAGAGCAAGCCTAAGCCTAGTGGTATAAGGAAAGCTCAATATTGCCATTGATTAGGAGGTTCCCATATTTACAAGTTTTGGTCATCTCCTCTTAATGGCAACAGGAAAAAAGAAAGGACTAAAGGGACTGCTGTGACTTCGTCTTGATACAGACGTAGAGAGTGGGTGAGTAGTCACAAGCCTGGTTCTAAAGGCAACAGCCATTTATCCAAGAAACGGATCTTAAATACCAGAGAATAGGGTTTTTCAAAGAGTCACTTTAAATACCCTAAAAGAGGAGGATTCCAGGAAGAGGGCAACGGCAGCAGCATAGGTCGCGAATAAACCCAAGTCCCTCCAATAAAAACGGAAAGGTCAATGAGGGCGACAAACCCAAAGACTGGCTGACAAAACTATCTACAACAAAACGAGGTGACAAGGTAGTCCCATGAACCAATTACAAGTGGGTAGGGACAAACTTCTGTTAGCTACACTTCCATGCAATATCAGTATCCATGTTGGAAGACACATAGGAAAGACACATAAGGGCCTCTGATGGTCCTCCGGTCAAGAGAACTCCCAAATCATCCATAGGTACTCACTGGAAACTGTGGTGTCCCAATCTGAAAACAGAAGTCAAAGCAAGGAGGGAGTTCTTCAGATGATAAGATCTGATAATGATGGAACAGACTCTCAGCTCTAACAACTAACAAGCCAAGCCTAACCTCGAGATAAAGCTCTGTGTTCAGAAGAAACTGCTGGGAAGAGAATCCCAATCCCAAGGCAGAACAGTGTAAGGATATTAGATGCAAAGAAAGTCCAAATTAAAATGGGAAAGAAAACCAAAGAAAGCAGGTCTCAGAAAGTACACGAGTATATTGTTTTATCACTCTGCCCAAAAAATGAAAAATAAAAGAGGAGCCCTAAAGTTATCCTGAACCACCCCCTCTGTCTTTAAAATTGTAGAAAAACCTATTTCACTTTAAAAATGAGCAATGGAAAATCCCATGTGAATTTATCATAAGAGAAAGAGAATAAGAAGCAGAGGCACGTGCACTAAGCAGATGAAAACTGTAACCCAATACTTCAGAGCAAGCTAAAAGAAATTAAGAAAATGAAACTGTGTTGTTAACACACTGAAATTAGGTGACTAAAGAAGAGAGAGATTGTGACAATCAAGGTGAAAGAACTCTGGAGAGAATTAGAAATAAAAGAAAAAATATTTTTTAAATGAAGACTAAACCAGTAGAAACACAGGAGTAAATAAATGCAATGGATAATGCTTAAGAAAGATAAAGCATGGAAAGGAGGAACTCTTTAAAATTAAAAAGAAGGGCTTCCCTGGTGGCGCAGTGGTTAAGAATCTGCCTGCCAATGCGGGGGACACATGGTCTGGGAAGTTCCCACATGCCGCAGAGTAACTAAGCCAGTGTGCCACAACTACTGAGCCTGCGTTCTAGAGTCCGTGAGCCACAACTGCTGAAGCCTGCACGCCTAGAGCCCGTGCTCCGCAACAAGAGAAGCCACCGCAATGAGAAGCCCGCGCACCGCAACGAACAGTAGCCCCTGCTCACCGCAACTAGAGACAGCCCGCGCACAGCAACGAAGACCCAACACAGCCAAATAAATAAATTTATTAAAAAAAAGAAAAGAAATGAAGAGGCTCTAGGTTATGATAAAATAAACCTCTACCTACAATCCCTCTTCCTCTCACAGAAAACAACTAAGAAGCTTGTACATAATGAAAAAGCAACCCCCTGAAGGTACAGGAGAATGAACAGAAGCAGAGAGACTCTGATAGGGGAATTCCAGCTACCAAGGAGGAGGGAAGACAGGCAACTATACCAGCAGGCTCCTGTCTCCATGGGCCTGGAGCTAAGTGCAGCCCGTGCAGTGTGCACAGTGGTGAGAGCAGACATAGAAAAACCCACAAGCTTTCTGGCCTGGGGAAACAGAAAAGCAAAACTGGCAAACTGTGAATGTTGAAGAGAGTAGGGGAATCTACCTCCCTGACTGACCCCTGAACAACACGAGTACAAAACAAACTCTAAGCAGCCCAGCAAAAGGCAAAAGATTTGAGCAGAGTAAGGATTTACTGCATAAGCAACAGAGTTTTACAGTTCAAGTCCAGCCAAGAAAATGACCCATTAAAACAAAGGAAACACTATTTGCCAGTGGGAAATAACAGAATCCAAAGTCTTCACAACTTAACATTCATAATGTCCAGGACACAATCGAAAATTACCCAACATATGAAGAAGCAAGAAAATAAAACACATTCTCAGAAGAAAAGAAAATCAAACTAGTTTGATCACTAAATGAAACAGAGGTTGGAATAACAGACAAGGTTTATGTAACTACTATAATATCCTCAATGAAGTAAAACAAAACATGCTTTCAATGCATGAAACTCTCATCAGAGAAATGAGAAGTCCCAGCAGAAAAATAAAAATAATAAAAGAAGAACGAGATGGAAATTCTAGAACTGAACAACATAATTTCTGAAATAAAAACGTGACTCGATAGACTTAACAGCCAAATGGACATGACAGAAGGAAGAGTACATGAACTTGAAAATAGAGCAATAGAAAGCATCCAAGGTGAAGAACAGAGGAAAAAAAAGATTGAAAAAACCAAAGTGAACAGGGCCCAGAAACCTGTTAGATAACATCAAACAGTAAAATTAAGGATATGTAATTGGAATATCAGAAAAGGAGAATGGAAAGAATAGAGCAGAAAAAAATGTTTAAAGAAATAATGGCCAAAGATTTCCCAAATTTGATAAAAGACAGAAATTTTCAGACACAGAATGATAAGCAAACATCAAGCAGAATAAAATCTAGCAACCTATGCTAACAGAAGCCCATATGATATTCAAACTATTAAAGACAAAGATAAACAGTATATCTTGAAAGCAGCGAGAAAAACAATATATTTTATACATATTATGGGAATAATACAACTGATGGCTGAATTCCCCTCTGAAACCATGAAGGCCAGATGGAATAATATCTTTATAGTACTGAAAAAACCAAGAAAAGCTTTCAAAGCAGAACTCTATATTCAGCACAATTATTATTCAAAAATAAAAGCAAAATGGAGGGGATGAATTGGGAGATTGGGATTGACATATATACACTAATATGTATAAAATAGACAACTAATAAGAACCTGCTGTAAAAAAAAAAAAAGAAGCAAAATGAAGACATTTTCAGGCAAAAGAAATCTAAGAAATTTGGTCATAAGCAGAGTTGCAATTACAGTTTTTGGGCTGAAGAGAAAAGATACCAGATAGAAACTTGGATCCTCAGAAAAGAAAGAAGAGCATCAGGAATGGCAACTCTCTTGGTAAATACAAAAGACTATGTTTTCTTTTTCCTCTTAATTTCCTTATTAACTATACAACTTTAAAATTAAAGTTATAACATTGTCCTGTGTTGTATATAACATATGTAAATGTATTACATATAACTACAAATTAAAGAGGGATATGAGACTATAAGGTTGCAAGGTTTCTATATTTTAAATAAAGTAGTACATTATTAACTGCAAATCAACTGTGAAAATTAAAGGTGTACGTTATAATTGCTAGGAAGCCAATAGGAAACTATAAAACATTAAAAGAAAATGGATGGAAAACATACGCCACACAAACAGTAAACAAAAGTAGGCTGGAGTAGCATTATTAATATTAGATAAAACAGATTCCAAAACAAACTACATTAACAAGGATAAAAAAGACACTTCATAATGTTAAAATGGATGATTCAACAGGGAAACATAACAATCATAAATGAGTATGAACCCAGTATCCGAGCTTCAAAACACAAGAAGCAAAAAATGACAGTTTTAAAGGGAAAAATAGAGAGTTCTATAATCATAGTTAGAAACTACAATATGCTTTCATCAGCAACTGACAGAAAAACTAGACAAAAAACAGCAAGGACATAGACGACTTGAACACATCAACAAACAACTGCAGAATATACATTCTTTTCAAGTGCTTATGGAATGTTTACCGGTCAGTGTAGACCACGTTTTGGGCCATAAAACAAGTCTCAATTAATGTCAAAATACTGAGGCATATAGAATATGTTCTCTGACAAAAGTGGAATTAAGTTAGAAATTGAAAACAATAAATAAGATAATCGGGCAAAATCCCAAATATTTAGAAATTAAACAACACCCTTCTAAAGAAACTTTGGGTCAATGAAAAATATTACAAGATAAATTAGAGAATATTTTGAACTGAACTATAACAACAATAGAACCTATCAAAATTTGTGGAGTGCAGTTAAAGTAAGGCTTACATGGAAATTTAGGGATTTAAGTGCCTATATTCAAAAACAAGAAAGGTCTCAAATCAATAAACTTTCACTCTAAGAAGATGGAAAAAGAAGAGCAAATTAAACCCAAAGCAAACCAAAGGAAGGAAATAGTATAGATAGTAACAGAAATCAATAAAATAGAAAACAGAAAACAATCAAAATCAAATGCTGGTTCATTGAGAAGATCAATAAAACTGATAAGCCTCTAACTAGACAGATCAAGAAAAAAAGAGAGGAACATAAAATGTAATATCAGAAATAAAAGATAGGGGACTTCCCTGGTGGTCCAGTGGTTAAGAATCTGCCTTCCAATGCAGGGGATGCGGGTTCCATCACTGGTCAGGGAACTAAGATCCCACATGCCGCGGGGCAACTAAGCCCACGGGCCTCAACTAGAGAGCCCGTGTACCACAAACTACAGAGCCCACGTGCTCTGGAGCCCACACGCCACAACTACTGAGAAGCCCGTGCACCACAGTTACAGAGAAGCCCACGGGCTGCAATAAAGATCCTGAGTGCCGCAACTAAGACCTGACCCAGCCAAAAATAAAATAAGATAAATAAATATTTTTTTAAAAAAAGAAATAAAAGACAGACAGCAACAGATTCTACAGATATAAAAAAGGGTAATAAAGGATTATTACAAACAACTTTAAGACAGTATATTGACAACTGGACAAATTTGTCAAATGGTCAAAATAGACAAATTCCTTGAAAGACACAAATAACAAAACTAAGAATAAATTAAAGCAACAACAACAAAAAAAAACTTGAAGAGTTCTATATCAATTAGATAAATTCAATTTAAAATTTAAAACCTTTGTTAAAAAGGAAAGAAAAAACCTTCAGGCCCTGATGGCTTCAAAGGTCAATTTTATCAAAAATTTAAGGGAAAATGAATATCAGCTCTATACAAACTCTTTCAGAAAATGTAGAAAAAAGGAACATTTCCTAACTCATGAGGTCAATTTTACCCTGATCCAAAAACCAGACAAAAATATTACAAGAAAATAAAACTGCAGACCAACATCTCTCAAGAGCATAGACACAAAAATCCTTAACAAAATATTAGCAAATATGGAGTTTCTTGGTGGTCTAGTGGTTAGAATTTGGTGCTTTCACTGCCGTGGCCCAGGTTCAATCCCTGACCGGGGAACTGAGATACCACAAGCCATGCTGCGCAGCCAAAAAGAAAAAAAATTAGCAAATAGAACCCAACAAAATTTTAAAAGGATATACATTATGACCAAATGTGGTTTATTTCAGGAATGCAAGGTTGTTCGATATTGTGAAAGGCTCAAAGCTTTCTACCTAAGACCAAGAACAAGGCCAGGATATCCACTCATACCACTTTTAATTAACACTGTCCTGGAGGTCCTAACCAGTGCTATAAGACAATGAAAAGAAATAAAAGGCATAAAGATTTGAAAGGTAGATGTAAAACAATCTTTATTCACAGATGACATGATGATGGGGTGTGTTGAAAACCTTAAATAATCCCCAAAAAGGCTACTAAACTAATAAGTGAACATTGCAGGGGTGCAGAATATAAGATCAACATACAAAAATCAATCGTATTTCTCTAAACTAACACCAAATAATTAGAAAATGAAATTTGAAAAACAACTACATTCACAAAAATACTTAGGAATAAATTTAATGAATGACGTGACAACTATAAGACATTACGAAGGGGAATTAAACAAGACCTAAATAAGTATACATATATATCATTCCAAGGATTGGAAGACTCTATGTTGTTAAGATACTAATCCTGCCCAAATTGATCCATAGACCAAAATTCAAATAAGCTTCTTTTGAAAAAAATGACAGGTTGATTTCAAAATTTATATAAGAAAACAGAGAACCGAAAACAGCTAAAATAATTTTGAAAAATAAGAGCAAAGTTAGAGGACTTACACTACTCGATTTCAAGGCTTACTATAAATTTACAAAATAAAGACAGTATGTCACTGGCATAAGGATAGACATATAGATGGATAAACAGAATTGAGTCCAGAGATAGACCCACACACACACGGTCAATCGATTTTCAACAAAGGTACCAAAGTAATTCAATGGAGACAAGACAGCTTTTATAAGAAATGGTGTTGGGACAACTGGATATTATACATGGAAATAATGAACGTCAAGCCTCACCTCATACCATACATAAAAAGTGACCCAAAAATGTTCATTGACCTAAATATTAGAGATAAAACTATTATATTTCTAGAAGTAAACACTGGTAAAAATCTTTATGTCCTTGAGTTCGGCAAAGATTTCTTAAACAGGAGACCAAAACACAAATGATAAAAGAAAAAATTAATAAAATGGATTTCATGGTTTAAAAGTTTCACTTCTCAAAAGTCATAGTTAAGAAAACACAAAGGTAAGCCACAGAGCAAAAGCGAAATTTTTCAGAACAAAGGCCTTCTACTCAGAATATGTAAAGAACTCTTACAACTCGATAAGAAGACAACCAAAAAAAAGCTAATAAAAATGGACAAAACATTGGAACAAACATTTCCCAAAAGATATACATATGGCCAATAAGCACATGAAAATATGTTCAACACTGCTAGTCCTCAGAGAAATGCTAATCAAAACCACAATGAAATACAGCTACACACACACTAGAATGACTAAGGTTAAAAAGACTGTCAATACCAAGTGTTGGTGAGGATGGGAGATGGAGCAGCTATATTGCTGGTGGAAATGCAAAACGTTACAGCCACTTTGTAAAACAATATGGCAATACCTTATAACACTAAATACCATATTGTCAAGCAATTCCATTCCTTGGCATTCACCCTAGAGAAATAAAAACATATGTCCCCATGAAAATATGTATGCAGATATTTTAGCAGCATTATTCATAATGGCCAAAAACTAGAAACAACCCAAATAATATATACAAACCATGGAACACTACAGAGCAATAAAAAGAAACAAAATATTAATATATGCAACAACATGAACGAATCTCAAAAACATTATGCTAAATAAAAGTAGTCAATTAGAAAGACTATGTACTGAATGATTCCATTTATATGAAATTCTAGAAAAGGCAAACTATAGTGATGGAAAGCAGATCAATGTCTGCCTGGGGCTGGGGGTACAGGAAGGAGATCAAGAGCAAAGGGGCACAAGGAATCTTCTTAAGGTAAGAGAACTGTTTCATATACTGGTTAAGGTGGTGGTTACACGATTCTATCTGCTTTGCAAAAGTCATTAAACTGTGCTTTGAAAATGGGTGAATTTTATTATATGTAACTATTTCCACAATAAACAAAAAGAGGACAAAGCTACATGCATTCCAATATGTAGGTATTTGGGCATGTCTACACTAGAAGACAGAATGATGTAGTCAGATGCTTGTACTTACTTACAATGAATAAGTTTGGATTTATGAGAAATAAGGTAATATTCAACTGAATAGTGTCAATTTTATTTATATTTGACATTTCAAGTTAAGAGCTAAATAAATGTATATACATGTGGAATCACCATGAATAGGCTAGCTCATATAAAGACTAATAAAGATATACTGCACAGGTAACTCTTTTAAAAACACAAAAGAGGGGGCTTCCCTGGTGGTGCAGTGGTTAAGAATCTGCCTGCCAATTCAGGGGACACAGGTTTGAGCCCTGGTCCGGGAAGATCCCACATGCCGCAGAGCAACTAAGCCCGTGTGTCACAACTACTGAGCCTGCGCTCTAGAGCCTGCAAGCCACAACTACTGAAGCCCACATGCCTAGAGCCCGTGCTCTGCAACAAGAGAAGCCCCCGCAATGAGAAGCCCGCACACTGCAACGAAGAGTAGCCCCTGCTCACCGCAACTAGAGAAAGCCCGCACACAACAACAACAAAGACCCAACTCAGCCAAAAATTAATTAATTAATTAATTAATTAATTAATTTTTTTTAAAAAACTCAAAAGAAATACAGAAAGAGATTTTAAAAACATTCAATAGAAAGTGATCCATACAGAAGATAAGCAAAAAAGACCCAACATACATATGATAGGGATCTCAAAGAAGAATGTCAAACAATAGACCAAAATAAATATTAAATTATATTCTATAATTTCAGAACATTTTCCTAAAATTAAAAAAAAATCTTGAATTTATACATTGAAAGGATACACCACAATCACTTCAGCATGACCAACACTGAATCCTATTACAGTGAAAATTACTTCAAAAAGAAAATAAAACATCATTTGGGCAACTAGGCAAAAAGGCTAAGACACTAATAAGGGAAAGAAAACAAGATTGTCCCCTGACTTTTCAACCAATTCCTAATACCCAAAGAACATGGTGTAACAAATTTAAGACACTCAAGGAAGGGGAATATGAATCAAGGATTTTACATGTACCCAAACTGGCCTCCAAGTAAAAAGCTGCAAACAAACTATTATAAACTTGCCAAAACTCAAGGTACATTGATCCTGTGAGCCCTTCCAAAAGAATCTCTCAGAAAAGAACACTCAGACAACCAAAAAGACTGAGAGAGACAGTGATATAAGAATCATTGGTGAGCACTAAATATAAATATTCCTATAGAACAAAGATAACCCATGGTCATAAAAGAGAGAATATAGCAGACAAGTATAATTATCAAAAATTGGGGTCGGGAGAATAAGGAGTGCATATGGATATGACTGTCCATTAAACATTAACTGGAAATAATAGGATATTACTTTAGATCAGATACTGGGATAGAAGGAGCAAGGGAGAAGAGGTTACAAGCTAATTTCAATATTTTTCAACGTAGGGAACTAGTAAGTCCAAAAAAAAAAAAAGTGGACTAATGGTATTATATAGAGGTATTAGTATAAAGTTAACCAACAGAACGAACAAGCAGGTAAAAGCAACTGCATAATGAAAAAACGTAGATACAAAAGACAAAAAAAAAAAAGTATGATAGAACTGAGGGCAAACATATTAATCATATCAATAGATGTAAATGGGCTTAACTCACCTACTGAAAGAAAAGGATTTTCAGATTGGCTAATAAATCAAAATTCAACACTATGCAGAATACAAGAGACACACCTAAAACAAAGAGATTCAAAAGAGTTAAAAATAAAAGGATGGAGAAAGACATATCAGGCAAACACAAAAAGAAAACAGGAGTCTTAATCTTGATACTGACAAGGTGGAATTGAGACCAAAAAGCATTGCCATATATTAAAAAGGCCACTTCATAATGCTTAAGGCTACAATTCACAATGAGGATATTACAGTTATTAATATTTATGAACCCAATAACAAAGCAATAACTTTAATTAAGCTGAAACCTACAGGAGATGCAACTAGAAATAGACAAAAACACACTAACAATAGGAGATTTAACATACCTCTCAAAATCCAAGATCAAGCAGACTAAAAATTAATAAGGGTATAGAAGACCAAAACAACATAAATCAGGTGGATCTTTTAGATCTATATCAAACTTTGAATACCAATAATAGAGATTACAATTTCTTTTCAAGTACACGTGGAACATTCATAAAAACTGACCTAATCTTACGCCACAGAGAAAAGCTCAATAATTTCCAAAGAATAGAAATAATGCAAATATCATCCTCAGACTATAATGCAGTAAAACTCAAAATCAATAACAAAATAAAAAGATGTCAACTAGACTTGTGGTGATCTTTTGCAATATACACAAATATTGAATTATGTGCACACCTTAAACTAATGTTATATTTTAATTATACCTCAACTTAAAAAGAAATGAAAACGCACACACAAAATAACAAAATAAACAAAAATGCCCTTCCAAGTGGAAATTTACAAGCACACGTTTAAACAACACTTGAGTCAAAGGCAAAATACAAAATTAAATTGCAGAACTTTGTGAAAATAATAATAAAAACCTGACATTATCAGAATCTGTAGCCTACAGCTAAAGGAAGTGTCAAATAAAATATATTGCATGAAATGCCTGATCAAAAATATTAAAATAAATAAACACCCAACTCAAGAAGCTAGAAAATAAAACACCAAAGTTTCAAAAAACGATGTCTGGGACTTCCTGGTGGTCCAGTGGTTAAGACTCCAGGCTTCCACTGCAGGGAGCATGGGTTCGGTCCCTGGTCGGGGAAGTTCTTCATGCTGTGCAGTGCAGCCAAAAAAAAAAAGAAAAGACGTCTGGGGAAAAGGGAATTAATAATAAAAGTAGAAATTAATTTACAAACCAAAAAAAAACACAAACAAACAGTGGAATTAATAAATAAATCTAAAACTGGTTCCTTAGAAAAGAAATTAATAAAACAGACAAACCACTAACTAGATCAGGAAAAAAGGGGATAGGGATGGGGAGAGAAAACACAAGTATACAACATTAAATATATAACATTAGAAATGACAAGGAGAAAATAAACATCAAAATAGGGGAAATTTTAAATTTTCTAAAAGACTCTTCTGCATAATTCTATGCAAACAAATTTGAAAACTTAGATGAAATGAAAAAAAATTTAGAGAAATAAAACTTACCAAAATTGACCCCAGTAGAAACAGAAAGTCTAAATAGAACAAGGGTCATAGAGGAAATAAAGGAAGAAGTTAAAAATTTCCACTACAAAAAAGCAGCAGGCCAGATGATTTCACAGGGGAACCCTAACAAACTTTTTAAAGATCAGAAAACCTCAATATTACTTTAATTATTCCAGAGCATAGAAAAAGAAGGAAATCTTCCAAACTCATTTTATGTAGTCAGTATAACATTGTTCCCAGAACCTGACTAGAATTACTCCCCACCCCCCCAAAAAATGAACCAATCTAACTTGTGAATATCACTGCAAATATTATTAAATAAAACATAAAATCCAATCCAGCATATTAATAAAGTTAAGAAGTCATATGGTCTCCATAGATACAGAAAATAAACTTGACAAAATTCAACACCATTCAAGTTTTTTTTAACTCAATAAAAAAGAATTGATGGACACTTCCTTAGAATATTACCTCAGCCCCCCCCTAAATCTTACTTAATAGAGAAATACTAGACGCTTTGCTACTAAAATTCAAAACCACATAAGAATACGCTCTATGCTATATTTAACATTGCGTGGAAATATTTGCCAATGCAATTAGAAAAGAGAAGGTAATTAGAGATATAAGAATTGGATGGAAAAGAATAAAATTATTTTCTATTTGCAGATTATATAATTATATATCTTGAAAACCCAAAGAATAGATGGACAAGCAATTACAAAAAGAAAATAATTTGGTAAAGTAAGGTTACAAAATAGGCATACAAAAATCAATAGCCTTCGTGTATAAAAATAAAAATATAGAAGAAAAGACAAACCTCAATTATGATAGAAAAAAAAGAATTTCAAAAAACACTAAGCAGGGGCTTCCCTGGTGGCACAGTGGTTAAGAATCCACCTTCCAATGCAGGGACACGGGTTCGAGCCCTGGTCTCAGAAGATCCCACATGCCGCGGAGCAACTAAGCCCGTGTGCCACAACTACTGAGCCTGTGCTCCAGAGCCCACAAGCCACAACTCCTGAAGCCCGGCACCTAGAGCCCGTGCTCTGCAACAAGAGAAGCCACCGCAATGAGAAGCCCGTGCATCACAACGAAGGGTAGTCCCCGCTCACCGCCAACTAGGGAAAGCCCGCGCACAGCAACAAAGACCCAACGCAGCCAAAAATAAATAAATAAAATAACTAATAATAAAAATGTTTAAAACAAAAGAAACACTAAGCATAAGCTTAACAAGAAATTCTAAAAGCACCCCCTCTAAAAGCACCTTTTCGGAAAGGCACAGAAAGACTTGAAAATAATTGGAAAGACATACAATGTTCTTAGATAGTGAGATTCAACATCCTGAAGATGTCAGTTCTCCCTAAGTTATTTTATAAATTTAATGTGATACTCAAAAATACCATCAAGCTTTTTTCTGGACCTATGCAACTTGATTGTGAGATTAGTTTGGAAGAATGAAAAAGAATAGCCAGAAAAACCTGGAAAATAAGAAAAATGTTGAATGGGGGAGAGGGGATTCCAATACAACTCTCTACCAAAAAAAAAAAAAAATTTAGCCTACAGTTTAAAAAAAAAGGAGAGAGTGCAATAATGATCCTAAGGAGCAAGTATTGGCTGTCTGTGAATAAGTCATGCCAAGTTCACTTCTATTTCTTATTTCTTTGGGGGAATCTG
Source organism: Balaenoptera physalus (assembly GCF_965194825.1). Lineage (NCBI taxonomy): Eukaryota > Metazoa > Chordata > Mammalia > Artiodactyla > Balaenopteridae > Balaenoptera > Balaenoptera physalus. Next base: position 11,350,318 of record NC_138883.1, read on the forward strand.
GACAGAGTAACAAAGGAAAGCTAAAGATAGAGTATATACATCTCAGCAGAGTAGACTCAACTGTAAGCTCCTCTAGAGCCTGGTACAGAGCCTGACACACTGCAGACACCCAATAGATATTTGTTGAATAAGAGAACAGACAAGTTGATAAAATATGGATTGGGTAGTAGCACAAGAGGATGCATTTGCAGTTGGTGAAACTGTCTTATCTAAAATGTATTGATCAATGGCTCAAAAGCAACTTGAAACAAGCTATTTAATGGCACACCACATTCTTTTTTTACTTCTTTTCTCCTGATCAACATTTTTATTTTGAATATTTTATATAGGGATGCATATCATTTTGGTAGTTGATGCAAAACTAATGGAGAAATGTCTATTATGTTGAATGATAAAATCAGGCATAACAATGAGATGACACTAAAAAGATGAAATTAGTAGTTTGTAGTGAGTTGAATCATGTTCCCCAAAAAGTTATGTTCAAGTCCTAAACCCTGATACTCATAAATGTAACCTTATTTGGAAATAGGGCCTTTGTAGATGTAATCGGATTAAAATGAGGTCATACTGGATTAGGCGAGGCCTTAAATCCAATGACTGGGGTATTTATAAGAGAAAAGAGAGGGAGATTGGATACAGAGACACAGAGGAGACACAGGCCATGTGAAGACGGAGGCAGAGATTGGAGTGATACAGCACAAGCCGAGGAACACCAAGGGATACCAGCAACCGCCAGAAGGTAAGAGAGAGGCAAAGAAGGCCTGCAGAGGAAGCAAGGCCTTGCCAACACCTTTATTTTGGACTTTTAGCCTCCAGAATTGTGAGAGAATAAATTTCTCTTGTTTTAATCCACCCAGTTTGTGGTAATTTGTTACAGCAGCCCTAGGAAACTAACACAGGGTTAAACAAAGCTCTATTATCGTCCCACTGCACAGCTGGAGAATGAAGGAAAACAGGCTTAACAGGTATTCCTATGGAAAAGATCTGGCAGTTTCAGCAGACCAGAGGCTTGACATTATAATACAAAGAGCTAAAGGAATCTTTACATTTTGAAATATAGATTCCTGTACTCTGCACTAGTGAAGGTATATATAAGGTATTGAGTCCTTGTCAAGTGCCACATTTAAAGGACGACATAAGAAGGACCTGGAACGCATATTAAAATGTAATGTAGGGCTTCCCTGGTGGCACAGCGGTTAGGAATCCGCCTGCCAATGCAGGGGACACAGGTTCAAGCCCTGGTTCAGGAAGATTCCCCCATGCCACGGAACAACTAAGCCCGTGCGCCACAACTACTAAGCCTGCGCTCTAGAGCCCGTGGGCCACAACTACTGAGCCCATGTGCCACAACTACTGAAGCCCGTGCACCTAGAGCCTGTGCTCCACAATGAGAGAGGCCACTGCAATGAGAAGCCTGCGCACTGCAACGAGGAGTGGCCCCCGCTTGCTGCAACCAGAGAAAAGCCCGCGTGCAGCAACGAAGACCCAATGCAGCCAAAAATAAAATAAATAAAATTTTAAAAAAAATTTTAAATGTAATGTAAAAGTAAAGTGCCTCGAAATTAAGTCATGCTATCATCCAACATTAGTGAGCAGTTACTCTACGTATATGGTATATAGTCTAACATCTAGGAAGAGCTCACCCAACTCGCAAAGAGGTGGAGCTCTAACGTGGGTCAAAGGTGATAGTAAGGTATTTAAAGATAGGAAGTGTTTTAAAGAAGAGAATGATGAAAATGACACGATAGCCTCTGTATTTTAGATGGATCACTAAGGGGACTACGTGAGGATAGATTTGATGGGGACAAAAGCAGACACAGGGAGATAAATTAAAAGGCTGTTATAATAAAGAAATGATAAATTCCATAATTAGGATGGTGATGGTACGAATAAAGAGGACGTGAGGTACCTAAGGAATATTTAAGACAGAAAACCAGAGTTTTACATAATACAATAACACTTGACTCTCAAAAGTATTATGAGAATGAATTAAGCTAATATATGTCAAAGTGCTTAATACATAATAGGCACAAACAATAGATATCTAAACCCTCCTTTCTAGAGATCTTAAGATTCAAATACATATAATTCTGACATGTTTAATTGGTTATATGATTAGGAGTTATCTATTTTCACTTCTGAGGCAAGCTCATTTCTTCTTAAAATAGCATTTTATATATACATATATATATATATATATATATAAATGTATAGGTATATAAACACACATGTGCATATATATACATAAGTACCTATGTACACACACACATATCCTTTAAGTTTTGTTCTAGTGTCAGACCAAGCTTCTAAGACCAATGAATTTGAAATACACTCTGAAATGCTGAATATCCCTCCAATTTTAATCCCACATCAAATAGTAAATAAGACTCACACGATAAACTATATACTGTTTAGAAGCATTGTCCTTTCAAGAAATGTCCAGAAGGAGAGAAAAACAAGACAGAAATAGAACGTATGGGTTGAAAAAAGCTAAAAATTCTAAATGAAATGATTGAGCTTTCCACACTACAGGAAGCGAGCTTGTTGATAAGGGTACATTTTTGCTTAATGTAGTTTTTTTATGCAATAAACATTTCATTTCTAAGCCAATGTATGTGTTCGTTTATGCAGAGCTACCCATATCTTTTCAGAATATGAGAAACAAATGCATGTGAATTTCCAACATAATAATACTGCAAAATGAAAATCCCAATTTAAAGCCTATTTATTGGTTGAGTAATCAATACAGAAAATTTGCACAGGTATACTACCAAAGGATCCAAGTCAAGTTACAACATGAAGAGTCCCTGACTTCAGATGTATTGTCACTTTATCTCAAAAGAAAAAAGAAGAAGCTGGCTGCGTGCTAAGATTGTCTACCAATTAGGAATCGTGATTATTATGCTGAACATACTAAGAGAAAATTTTAACTAAGAGAAAGAACCAAAAATATAATGAACATTCAGGAAAAGTGTAAGTTGTTATATAAATACTATAAAATTTGATTTAGCAAATATGTTTTAAGTACTTTGGACAGCTATATTTTTATTTACCTGTAAATCCATTTGAAAAGCATGTGAACATTGTATATAGTACAGAACTTCACATTAATGAAAATATGAAATCTTCAGGTGAATGATATCCAAAACATAATTATGTAATCCTTCTTTATGAAAGACATTTACTTCACCTTCATTCATTTTCACTTATTCAAGAAACAGTTTTTGTGCAAACACTGCCCTAGACAATGATTTGCATGCTGAAGACACAGAGATGAACATAATACCGTCTACACACAAATTAGGGCAACTAACAAGAAGACTAATGATTGCAATACAGTGTGAGCACACGAGTAGGGCATACAGGGGAAGAGTGACAATCACGCAGGGCTTCCAAGCTAAATAATGAACAATAAGTAAGCATTAGGAAGGCAAAGAAAAGGGCCAAAAGAGAAAGAAAGCATATCAGGCAAAAAGAACATCGTGCACTGGAAGAACTGGAAAAAAATAGTCCAATGTAACTAGATCAAGGAGCTAGTGCAGGGATTTAGTTGGATGGGCAAGAACCATTAGGGCTTAAATAGTAATGGTAGAGAGTAGGAGAAGTTTAGGAACACTCCCAATTTTTTGACTTAGGTGAATGGGTGGATAGATCATGGAGCCATTCACCAAAATGAGTATTATAAAAAAGAAGTACAAGTTTGGGACAGAAGACAATGAGTTTGGGTTTGAGTTGCCTATAGGACGCTTCGATAGGCATAGAGGCCATAGTTCAAGAAACACGTTTAGACTAGAAAATTGAATTTGGGTGTCATCCACATAGAGGTGATAGTTAATACCACAAGAGTGAATGAGAGAAAGAGTCTGTGGGATTTTTTTTTAAAAAAAGAGAGAACTAATGACAGAATCCTGTTTTTAAAGATAGGGAGAAGAAAGGTAGCCCTAAGAAAAAATCTGAGTAGGAACGGCCAGCAAAGAAAGAAGAAAAGGAGAGTTTAAATAAGGAATAGAAAAGCTAGTGTCAAATCATGAAGAGAAATCAGAGCTAAAAACCTGGTGTTCTTTTTGCTACCACAAATATGGTTAATAGGTACACTCTAATTTTTACACATGTGAATAAAACTAGAGTTCCATCTATAAGAAGTCAGCAATGTTGTTGTGCAAAGATTTCTAAATGGCTACAGGTTGCAATGTTATTCAAAGGAGAAGTGCTTTTATATTTTAGTCACATTACCAAATAATGTACATAAAAATAAATAAAACTCCCTATTGATTTCTCTAAGTATGACCCTTAAATATGTAGGGGATAGGGGAAAGTTCAACTTCAAATCATACTGCTAATTAGCTATACTCTTAAAACTGTTTGTTTTGACGTAATCAAAAGATTTTTAGTTATTGAGATAAAGACATTGAGTAGGGTAAATACATTAAAAATGGCACACATTCACATTTCTATAATTAGCTATACTGAGTTTATACCCCAAATATCAGCAGGTTAATTTCCAAATTTGACAAACATTTTGATGGATATTTATATGAGTGATTTATGTTAACCAGATGCTACACTGTCATCATAATACAAAAGGTGATGGATAGGCAGTTCATGCCCTAGAAATGTTCTGTTTAGGTGATCAGCCAGTTCCGTGCTAGATATATCAAGTCAAGGAATTGCCATGCAGGGATCCACTCCCACCCAAATGGGTTAGGTTGATTGTTGTAGAAGAGACTTGGAGACAAGCAAAGGAGAAAAAAAATAGCCCAAGAGCCCATGTCCCATTTAAACAATGGCTACTTTTTTTTCTGCTCCACTCTGGGCTGGTGGGGGGTGGGGGGGACTAGATCCAAACTTTATAATTATCCTTATTTTAGCAGTAAGTACAAGGTTTTATACTTGATGATAATGATGATAATAATGAGCTAACTTATTTATTAACTCCTCATTATATGCCAGGATTCTGTGCTATGCACTTTTCATGGATCACCTCATTTAATCTTCACAACTATGACTATCCCCATTTTACAAACAATGCAGTTGAGGCTTAGAGAGGTAGAGTTAACTTGTCCAAGGGCACAGAGAATGCAAGAAGCAGAGCCAGGATTTAAACCCAAGCAGCAGTCTGATTCTAGAACCCTGACTCTTAACTTCTGCTGTTATCAAAAGCAAGCTTCTTTTGAAAGAGCACACCCAAAGTACCCCAGATTGGTCAATTTTAACTCTTAAAAGACAGGGAAAACTGGGGGGCGGGGGGTAGATTCCTCTTTCTCCTCTTTAGAATCCCAAATGAAAGAACTATAAATTCTTATTTTTATCATTCTATATCAGCTACATAAACATTTTCATAACAGTGAAATTTGACTTTAAGAAAAAGAAGCATTTCAAGGAAAAAGCCTGTAACTCTTGTGCAATCGCCTGAGAAACTGCTAGGAAGCTTTCACCTCCTGTTATGATGTTCTGCACAAAGCACAGGAAACTGACTGAACATATAAAACAAGCTCCAAAGTATATCTTAACTATACCTAGACTCTCTTTCATCATTATCACTTATTTTATTAAAGAAAATGCTACTACATAAAAATAAGATCATCTTTCACATAACTGGGATATGTTACATTTCAAAGGTTAAGTCACGTAATTTGTTTGGTTGAAATGCAATACTTCCTCTTGCTGGCTCAACCAAACTATGTCCACTTCCTGTACCAAAGAAGCCTGTACCTACATCAAGAGGTCTCAGGAAGAAGAGTAACAGAAATATCATTTTGACACTGCATTAAGCCTCCATCTCCCCCTTGGTCCTTAGGCAAACGGTACTATGCACACTCCTCCTGAATGCAGAAACGAAATGAAGTCTCTCGTTCTCTCATGTTCTGGTGGCCTTCACATCCAGTAGAAGAGAAAAATCTCACGGCCCTCCCTTCTCTTTCTCCTTCCTCCTAGCCGTACTCCTACAGAGTCCAAGGATCACAGATCTGCAACTTCACTTTATTATAAAAAGTATTCACCCTTCATAATCAGTAACCATGCAGCCTTTCATGTATGTGCTCTATTTTCGGGTATATAATGTGCACTGGAGTGTCAGCTCATCCATGTTAGTGCACGTCAGAGAGAGAGAGAAAAGAGATTCTTAACTTCCCTCCACCCTAGATAAAGATACCGAAAAACACCCAAAGCACCCTTATCATTTTCACAGCCTACTCCCGTGTTACCTCCTTTGCCCTCCAAAATGCTAACGGCTAAACAAAGAGAGCTGCTACTCCTACTCCTTACTTTACAGATGGAAACTCTGAGGCACAAAACTATTAAGTTAATTGCCCAGTTATTTGTGTCTCACAGTTAATCAGAAGGACATGAAAAACTCAAATCCATATGTCCTAGCTTCAAATATGGTATCTTTCCATCTACAGATAAAAAAACAAAACAAAACCTGTTTTACAAAAAATTCTAAACTACCTCCTAAACTACACACTATGTGCACTACACAACCAAGTCCACAGATAGATTTTTATCCATCTTGGCACTAACTGCCCAGGAAAGAGACAAGACAAAGCATCCAGTGCATCTCAATATATAACAAGGAAGAGGACAGTAATACTCACTAGCTTTAACCTGATATTTCTTACATAATACGTAACTGTAAAAGCAAATGACAGGTAGTGGTCTTTTTAACAACTGTACTAAAATAAAATCTTTAAGGGTGTGATATCCTCAAGTTCTGCACCGATTCCAACTATGTTACCATTACTCAAAACGTAATGCATAATTTTTTCAAAAGCCTCTGTAGAAGCCAAATTTATCTTTGAGGTTTAGATTTAACTAAAACAGGCCAAAAAATCACAAAAGAACTTCCTAATGATTTAGAAGAGATGGACTAATAAGTGGGAAATGATTGTCAATATCATAACTGTCATTTATTGAGTACTTGCTATATGCTGGACTCACTACTCAACATTTGATGTGTATTCTCTCACCTATAATCACAACCACCCCACTGGCATTATTACCCCAGGTCTACAGATGAGGAAATAAAGTTCATAGAAGTCAATTATTTTGCCCAAGGTCAAACAGTAAACGGCAGAACTAGGATTCAAACTCAGGTGTTCCAGATTCCAAAAAAAAAGAAAAAATTTATGTAGAGGTACAAGCACTGGATGGTAGGTGCTCATAAAGGATCTCTAATGAAGCATCAATCTGGGAATTCTATGAGTCTTCAGTTCATTTAATCTACCTGGTGAATAAGTGACATACTGCATTTTAACAAATTCAAGCTACTGTCCCAAAATAATGAGACTACTGTTTTTTGGTGTCTCACAAAATGGCTTTAATAGCTATTCCAAAGAAGAATTAAAAAGACTTTCAAGCAGTGACAACATAACCTTGTGCTGTTCTGAAAGAAACTAGAGTCAATTCGATGAATAGGTTTTGGTATACTTGTCAAAAATTCAAACTCATTGCTTAATAAAAACACCTTTTATTTACAGAAGTTTAAGTTCCTGAATCCTTCAAGTGCACTCAGGAAAAGCTTTCATGTTAATCAACCTACCAAGTACATACCAAAGGCCTACTAATGCGCACTGCAATACGAAAGGCTATAGGGAGCCTATTAGAAACTTCTTCTGTCCACAAGGAGTTAGCAGCTTGTTTCCAACCAAACACACAGCCAATCATTCCTGGGACAACTACAATCCTCCTGCTATTTTTTATAGTTTGTGTGAGCTGCCCTACAAAGGAAACCTCTCTGGAAAAATAATTAGATCATTTTTCCAGAACCCCTTTCACTTTCTTGCAAGCACTGACTCTGGCTTTAACCTCTGGTTGTGGTTAGTTTTAGCATTAGTGCTGGTGTTATTGAGCTGATTTTCCTCACACTGAATCCAGGATTCAGACTCCAGAATCCTCCCTCCCCCTTCTCTGCCTTCTAGCCTCTCCAACCCAAAGTGGAAACTGCAGACTCGAACTCCCCTATGGCTCCAGCACCGAGAACTGGGCATGCTCAGAAGGCCCGGCAGACTCGGGTGGCACTGACAGTTCCCCGCCCCTGATGTGCTGCTGCCCCCTTCCCCCACTCCAACAAGAGATACCGAAATATTTATCTGAAAGATACGAGGCCCCTTCTTCCCGAAAATGACCCCATTTTAATTTCGTTTCGTAGGGTCTTTCGGTCTTGCCAAACCCCGCCACCAGCCGAGGAAGCCCGCATAATTTTTCAGCACCAGGGACAGCGCCGCGTTCCCATTAGCGTCCGCCCTCCCCCCACCTTCTCTTCCCCCCCCCCACGCCCCACCCCCCCACCAACTTCAGCCCCCACCCCCGCACCAGCACGAGGCCAAGGTCTCCCAGCAGCTGCAAACGCTGCAGCTGCAATAGCTCCCAGCCGGAGGCCGGGCCGGAACGGCGGGCCGGCTGCTACTTACACTGCTCCGCTTTGGTGGACATGGTGCTGTCCAGATGCAAAGGCTTTGCCCCAAAATCTGTGTCGTGTGAGCTCCCTCGCTCCGCCAGCGATGTTGCGAGGAAAAGAGCGCATACCCCCCACCCCCACCCCCTCGCTTTCCCCCTCCCTTAGGCCCGTGTCGCTACCATTCGGACAAAACGCACATCAAATTGCAGAATTCGGTCCCGGAAGGTTAGGAAATCGCCCCCGGAGAAATGGGTGGGATTTAATAGGCGGCCAAAGGCTTCCTGTCCGTCCCCTCCTGGAGCTGCCCGCGTTGATGTGGGCGGGGAGACCGAAAGGAGGGAGCAAGCTGCGGCTCCTGGTGAAATGGGAGAATGGGCTCGACCGGGGGAGGAGGATTTCCATTCATAAGGCTCACGGAGGGGACGGGTGTTTCCCAGAGAAAAGCCTCTTAAAGTGCCGGAGTCCCCGACCATTTGGATCTCCCATTGGCGTTCTCCGGGCCTGTAAATCCTGTTCCGGGAGCAGCCTCGGTGTCTCAACGGGGTGACCGGAGAGGGACACAGGTGCGTCCCACTCCTGGTCTCAGCCTCCGTGCGGAAGGAGAGGGAGGCGGATCAGGGGCGGGCTGGAGAGAGCCGGGGCCGGAGGGCGGCGAGGACGCTCCTGAGGACCGCGAGGAAGGAAATGCAGAAGTAACCCTCAGCATGGCTTCCCGGCGTGCTGCGGTCCGTGCCCTCTGTCTCCCCTCTCTGATGGGCTCTCCTGCTGATGATCAGGATGGGAGGTCCCAATGCCAGGGGGCTGTGAGAAGACTTTGGAAGTCGAGTCTAGGGAAGGAGGAGATTTCCACGGATGGTGAAGCTGGAAGAGCCACAGAAAAGGAAAATGCAAGATTGGAAACAGGAGGAACCTAGGTGGGCTCCCATGCAGTCACCCAGGAGGGAGACAGGCACGTTAGGAAGCCCCTCTGCTGGGAAACCAAATGAAGCCAGTAGAAAAAGAAGGCAATGGAAACACACCTCAAGCATATTAATAGGAAAATACTTAAAGAATCAAGTAGTGGAAAGACATTCTGAGCCTGGACTTGGAGTCAGGAAGAATCAGATTCAAGACTCAGTTCTACCACTTATTCATTCTAGGACAATCCTAATCTCCCTAAGCCTCAATTTCTGTAAAATGGGAACAATAAAACCTGCCCTGTCACCTAAAGAGTTAGTGGGTGGATCAAATGATATAATGGATGTGAAAGTCCTTTAAAAATTCAAGTACTATGCAAGTGTCAACCATTATGACCATTCTTAATTCAAATAATTTAAATAGCAGGTGAAAGCTGAGGAGCAATGATCAAAGCAGGTTAATATAGCAAAAAGCTTTGGGAACAGAACTGAAAGAGGTGACCAATTATTTTTAATACTGATAACTGTGGTGACTAAATCAATGTTTTTCCACCTCAACAACAACAACAAAAATCCTTAGTTTAGGTAAAAGAATGTTAAATTATATATGATATAGGCAAAATATTCAAAAGAAATCTTTGACAATTATGAAAAAAAATAAAGATCATGGCATCAGCAGTTGCGGTGTCTGGTCAGGACCTGCTTCCTGGTTCATAACTGGTGTCTTTTTGACATGACCTCACATGGCAGAAGGGGCGAGTGAGCTCTGTGGGGCCTCTTTTATAAAGGCACTAGACCCAATCCACCTCCTGAAGGCCCACGTCCTAATACCATCACCTCGGGGACTAGGATTTCAACATATGATTTTGGGGGGGACAGAAACATTCAGTCCATGGCCATGTCTGTCTGCAATCTCTACCCTCAGGCTAGGGTCCTGGTTGGGTAATATTCCATGGGTTCTACTTTCTCTGCCTGGGCTGAGAACACTCCCTCTATTTCTTGAAAACCTCTAACTTTGTAGCATTCAAATTTCCTTTTCAACGAAAAGCTCTTCCCTCGACAACCTTTAGTCATTCAGTAAACCCTTTTTGGGCTTTGAATACAATCTTCATGGGGACAGCTCCCTAAATTTACCTCCAGCCTAGACTTTTCCCTCCATTCCAGACTTGGTCCCCTACTGTCTACTCAACATCTGCTATTGTGTGTCTAATGGGCACTTCAAACCACGTGTGGCCCGAACTAACTCCTTGTCTGACCCAAGCCAACTTAATGTCTCACATGGCTCACTGTATAGAATCCTCACTAGTCCCCCCTCCATGATTTTCAATACAGTTTCCTGAGTGGTCCTATTAAAATCTAAGACAGAACATCCTTCTTCTCGGCACAGAACCCTGCAGGTGCTTTCCATCCCATTCAGAGTAAAAGCCAAAGTCCTTATAATGGAGAACAAACCCTGAATGGTCTTTCCTTCCCAACTCCCGTCATCCTCTCTGAGCCCATCTTATCCCACTCCCTTGGCCCCAGTGACCCTGAGCCTGCTCCTTGGAAACTGCAGGATCACTCTCATCTCAAGATGTTGGTCCTCGCTATTGCCTCTGCCTAAATGCTACTCCCCCTGTAAGCTGGCCTCATGTAAAAACTGTGCCCAGCGATCATCCCTTGGGGGAATTTTAATTTGAAGCTAAGATCATTGGGTTTTGGGGAGCAATTAAAATGATGATTCTAAAACTGTTTTATTTAGCCTTGAATAAAATTAAATTTCCAATCAAGTCGGACATTTTTAATAGCAACTTAAGAAAAAGGGAAATTTTGAACTGTGAATGCAAGTACTTCAAAATACAAGGCATTGAGACAGCTGTTATATTTAGTTATCTAAATAAAGGTGAAAACTTTTGGATGCCTGTAAAAAAAAAATGAACAAATGTCAAGGAGAGTTGTTACTGAGTAACGTAAAATAGTCTATGGACAACAAAGAAGCTGCCCATTATGATACACACAGTGGCCAAGTTTCATGATACTGGTGAAAATGTTCATAAAATGTTAGTGACTTGGCTCTTTAGGATGTATACACAACTGGACTGTGTCACCTCAGTGATTGCCGGGTTGGTCTGGCTAATCAAGCCGATCATCCTATACTATTGTTCATTCCTAAAAACACATCCCAAAGAGAAGTTCCAAGCTTCAAAGATAAATGATGATGTAAAGAATGATGCTGAAGAGTTAATTTCAAGTAAAAAATTGGAATCATTCTGAAAGAAAATGTGACTATAATATAAATTTCTGAGAAGATGACAAACGTTCTGTGTGAATAAAAGAAAGCTCAATGATTTATTCAGAAATTTCCGGGAGGCTTGAGGCTTTGATAAAGAAAATAATAATTGAATTTTTTTCAAGTGGTATCTTGGATAACCCAGAAACAAAGTAACAAAGTACATTACTCTCTCTTGGCCTGTTTTACTAACCCTGCTGTTTGTCATCAATTAAACCTTCTACTGCCTCATTGAGAGCGTATAATATTATCAAGGAATGGACTCAGGAGTTAGACAGCCTGGGTTTGAATTCCAGCTCTGCCTGGGTGTGACCTTGAACACGTTACTTCCCTATGTCTCAATTTCCTCACCTGCAAAATGCACATAACATAGCTATGTCAAAGGTTGTTGTCAGGATTAAATGGATGCACATAAAGAATCTAGAACAGACAAAACTATAATTCAAAAAGATACATGCACCCCTATGTTCATAGCAGCACTATTTACAATAGTCAAGACATGGAAACAACCTAAATGTCCATCGACAGAGGAATGGATAAAGAAGATATGGTATATATATGTGCAATGGACTATTACTCAGCCATTAAAAAGAACGAAATAATGCCATTTGCGGCAACATGGATGGACCTAGAGATTATCATACTAAGTGAAGTAAGTCAGAAAGAGAAAGACAAATACCATATGATATCACTTATATGTGGAACCTAAAATACGACACAAATGAACATATCTGCAAAACAAAAACAGACTCAGATATAGAGAGCAGACTTGTGGTTGCTAAGTGGGGGTGGGGCAGGTGGGGGGGAGAGGGAAGGATTGGGGGTTTGGGATTAGCAGATGCAGATTATTATGTATAGGATGGATAAACAACAAGGTCCTACTGTACAACATAGGGAACTATATTCAGCATCCTGTGATAAACTATAATGGAAAAGAATATGAAAAAGAATATATATATGTATAACTGAGTCACTGTACTATACAGCAGAAATTAAACACAACATTGTAAATCAACTATACTTCAATAAATGTTTTTTAAAAAGAATCTAGAACAATCCCTGGCACGTGTTAAATGACATACGAGAATCTAGAATAATCCCTGGAACATATGAGTGTTTGCTTTTGTTAGCATTACTGTCCAAGCCACTCAAATGCACTCATTCCATTAAGGTTTATGCTGACTATTTCAAACCATTCAAAGCCTGAAATCATCCATATTATTGATACCCTAATTATCAACCTAGGCTCTTACAACTTCAACCTCCTAACATGTCCACTGGGCTAATTCACTAACCTGAACCATGTCCATTATCCAGTTTCTCCATTCCAACAGATGGACTGACTTACTATTTCAAAGAAACAAATAGGAACTCCCTCACCGTTCCTTCTCTTTGTCTCCATCGATCTTCATCAACCTTTCTTTCTTTTCTTCTATTTCAGAAGTACTGCCTCTCTACATTGCCAAGTGAAGGGCCCTTTTCTTGCCTCTAATTATAAATGCATCCATTAATTGCCCTTTCTTTCCAGCATTTTAAGTCTCTGTCTTTTCAATGGATTGTTCCATTCTGCTCACAAACATGAATAAATTTTCCACTCTGGAAAAGCTCTACTTGGCATCACACTGAATAAGTGATCTCCATTTCTCCACCCACTGTCTCTATTTCTTCAGCATCTCACCTATTATCATCTCCTTGCTGAAACAGTTTCTTGCAATAGTCACTAATAATTTCCTAATAGTCAATTACAATTATCTCTTGGTGACTAATTCCACATTTTAAATATCTCCCTATCCATTTTTGAAACTCCCTCTTCCCTTAAGTTCAATGCTATAATGTTCTGAAAAATCTTCTCCAAACTTTTTGGTGTTTGTATTGTTTAAGGAAGTATTTCCAACATAGAAATATAAAAAATAATGATGTCATAAACACTAATTTTGCCTCTACCCAGTGCTATCAGATCTTAATACTTTGTCATATTTACACTAGATACTTTACTTTTAAGAAATAAAACATTTTAGATTCATTAGAAGCCCCCAGAAAACTTACCTAATTTGTGGTTAATCAAACCTTCATATTTTTATACTATCTATTTATTCATTCAGCAAATACTTATTGAGTACCTATTATATGCCAAACAGTGTTCTAGGCACTGGGGATACTGTCGTGAACAAAGAAGACACAAATCTCTGCTTTCATGTCTTCTAGTGGGGAAGACAATCCGAAAAAATTTAAATAAGTAAAACATATAGTGCATTAAGTACTGGTAAATACATAAAAGAAAAAATAGCCAGGGAAAAGAGACAGGAAATGTTGAAAGAGGTTGTAATTTTGGATAGGGTACATTTCAGATAAGGTAGCTACATACACTATATATATCTATATCCAAAACAATATGTATTGTTTCACATATTTTTAACTTTATATAATTAATACTATACATATATTTCTGAAACTTACATCTTTTAACTTAATTATATTGATATATATATATATATATATATCTCACTAGTTTATTCATCTTTACTACTGTATAGTATTTCATTTTATAAATATCTCACTGTCTATTCACCTACTGTCTTGTTGATGAACATTTAGGTTATTTGAAATTTTTACCTATTACAAAAAAAATGCAATGGTCATTCTTATACATATGTACTTCTGCAAAAAACTCTCTAAGATATTCTCAACTTCAGCTTTTACTAGATACTGCCAAATTCCTTAACAAAATGATTGTTATCAATGTATATATTCTCTCCAGTTTCCACTTCCAATGTGCCCAAATAAACTACGGCTGGTCCTACTCTCCCAAAAATAATAATTACAAACTCAACACTTGGAAGAAGGGAATGGCACAGGAATATGAGTTTCCACTCTTTATGGCTTTTAGCCTGAGGGATGGCTTTAGTTGGTGCTGTACAGGGTGGCTAAAACTCCAATAGCATACTCACAGCCTTTTTAGTCTGAATTACCAAAGCACATAGTTTAGAACAACCATATCTACTGGAAAGGGAAAGGGTAACTCCTAGAAAAAGAGAGCCTGAAAGGAAGAAATGTAAATTATGTGTTTCTGCCCAAATCTCTGATCCCTGAACAATACACATGCAGGGGATGTGCAAACAACAATCTAGCTAGGGATAAAAGAAATAAATTCAGATTTAAGCTACCACCTAAGAGTTAGTTTGTGGTTTAAATTGAATTAAATTAGTTATCTGCTAAAACAAAAAAATCAACACCTTTCAGAGGAAAATAACAAAGTTCAATCTTTACAACATAACATTCACAATCTCCAAAATACAATTCAAACTTCCCTGACACATAAAGAAATGTGACCTATTCTTAAGAAAAAAGACAATCAACAGAAAAAAACTCAAGATGACCCAGATGTTGGAATTAGCAAACAAGGAATTTAAAGCTTAATTCTGCTCACTGAGGTAAAAGAAAATATGCTCATAATGAGTGAAAAGATAGGCATGTCAGCAGAGAAATAGAAAGTATTTTTTTTTAAAAGCCAACTGGAAATTTTAGAACATAAAAATACAGCATTTTAAATTAAACACTCACTAGATGGACTTAATAGATGAAATAGTAAAGTGAATATAAATCCAAGGAAATTATCCAATATGAAGAATGATGGGGGCAGGGGGGAATTGGAACAAAATAAACAAAGCCTTAGGCCTGAGGGTCAAATAGCAAAAGGTTTAACATATATGTGATGTTAGTCACAGAAGGAAAGGATAGAAAGAACAGGCAGAAAAAATATTTTAAGAAATAATGGCTGAAAATTTTCCAAATTTGCTACAATAAAATTTACAGATTTAAGAAGCCATGCAAACCTCTAAACAGGAGAAATACAAAGAAAATCATGTCCAGATACATCAAATTCCAACTGCCAAAAAACAAAGATAAAAAAGAAATCTTAGAAGAAACTAGAGAAAAATGACAAATTACATACAAGGGAATATCAATTCTTAGCCACTGACTAATAATGGAGATCAGAAGATAATGAATAAATGAACACTGTCAGGATATTTATAGCCAGCAAAAATATCCACCAGAATGAAAACAAAATAAAAAATGCTCAGGGCTTCCCTGGTGATGCAGTGGTTAAGAATCCGCCTGCCAATGCAGGGGTCATGGGTTCGAGTCCTGGTCCGGGAAGATCCCACATGCCGCAGAGCAACTAAGCCCATGCACCACAACTACTGAGCCTGCAAGCCACAACTACTGAGCCCGCGAGCCTAGAGCCCATGCTCCGCAGCAAGAGAAGCCACTGCAATGAGAAGCCTGTGCACTGCAATGTAGAGTAGCCCCCACTCACCACAACTAGAGGAAGCCCACGCACAGCAACGAAGACCCAACGCAGCCAAAATAAATAAATAAAATAAATTAATTTAAAAAAATTGTTTTTCAAAAAACGAAGAGAATTTGTCACCAGCAGACTTTCACTATAAGAAATGCTAAACAAAATCTTCAGGCTGAAGGAAAATGACACCAAATGAAAACTCATATGTTCACCCAAGCTCTAGTTTGCTTTTCATTCTTTCTTTTTTTTTTAAAGAAGGATATTTATTTTACTTTTTTTTTTTAAAGGAATTCCTTTATTTTTATTTTTTATTTATTTATTTATGGCTGTGTTGGATCTTAGTTTCTGTGCGAGGGCTTTCTCTAGTTGCAGCAACTCTGGGGACCACTCTTCATCGCGGTGCGCGGGCCTCTCACCATCGCGGCCTCTCCTATTGCGGAGCACAGGCTCCAGACGCACAGGCTCAGTAGTTGTGGCTCACGGGCCCAGCCGCTCCGCGGCATGTGGGATCCTCCCAGACCAGGGCCCGAACCCGTGTCCCCTGCACCGGCAGGCAGACTCCCAACCACTGTGCCACCAGGGAAGCCCTTATTCTTTCTTTACAGAGTTTTATTGAACAGAAGTTTTAAAATGTAAACATAGCCAAATTTATCAATGCTTTTCTTCATAATTTGTGCTTTTTATATTTTAAGAAATTCTTTCCTATCCCCAACATTGTAAAGATTATCTTATATTTCATTCTAAAAGTTTCAAGGTTTTACTTTTTACATTTAAGTGTAAATAAAATTAATTTTTGTGTATAGTGTGAGGTAGGGTTTACTTTTTCCTGTATGGATAAGTATCATCCTAAACCACTTATTAAATTCTCCTCCAACAATTTCTAATACCATGTCAACCTTGTCATAAAACAACTTTTTATATATGCCTGAGGCTGTTTGCTAACAGTTTTCTCCTTTACTCCCATATTACTTTTTTTTTTTCACTTTAAGGGTTCTTTTTTTTTTTTTTTTTTTACTTTAAAATTTAAAACATTCTCTGAGGTAATGCATCTATTTTTTTAACTTTTCATTTTATATTGGAGTACAGTTGATTAACAATATTGTGTTAGTTTCAGGTGTACAGCAAAGTGATTCAGTTATATATATACATGCATCTATTCTTTCTCACATTCTTTTCCCATTTAGGTTGTTACATAATATTGAGCACAGTTCCCTGTGCTATACAGTAGGTCCTTGTTGGTTATCAGTTTTAAATATAGCAGTGTGTACATGTCAACCCCAAACTCCCTAACTATCCCTGCCCCCCACCCCTACCCCTGGCAACTGTAAGTTCATTCTCTAAGTCTGTGAGTCTGTTTCTTCCTAGTAAATAAGTTTATCTGTATCATTTTTTTTTAGGTTCTGCATATAAGCGATATTATATGATATTTCTCTTTCTCTGTCTGACTTACTTCATTCAGTATGAAAATCTCTAGGTCCATCTATGTTGCTGCAAACGGCATTATTTTATTCTTGTTAATGGCTGAGTAATATTCCATTGTGTATAGGTACCACATCTTCTCTATCCATTCCTCTGCTGATGGACATTTAGGTTGCTTCCATGTCTTGGCTATTGTAGACAGTGCTGCAATGAACATTGGGTTGTATCCTTTTGGACCATGTTTTTCTCTGGATATATGCCCAGGAGTGGGATTGCAAGATCATGTGGTAGCTCAATTTTTAGTTTTTTAAGGAACCTCCATAGTGGCTGTACCAATTTATCTTCCCACCAACAGTGTCAGGAAGGTTCCCTTTCCTCCACATCCTCTCCAGCATTTATTGTTTGTAGATTTTTTTAAAAAAATACTTAGTAGTAATTTGATATATTTTTTTATTATTATTATTAGCATGATTTAAATTAATTGATATAGTACAGGAACAAATTTTATTATGTATGTGACTTGTTTTTCATATGATGTTATACAATTAACTTTTTTTTTTTAAAGGAACTCCTTTATTTATTTATTTATTTATTTATTTATTTATTATTTTTGGCTGTGTTGGGTCTTCATTTCTGTGCGAGGGCTTTCTCTAGTTGTGGCAAGCGGGGGCCACTCTTTATCGCGGTGCATGGCCCTCTCACTATCGTGGCCTCTCTTGTTGCGGAGCACAGGCTCCAGACACGCAGGCTCAGTAGTTGTGGCTCACGGGCCTAGTTGCTCCACGGCATGTGGGATATTCCCAGACCGGGGCTTGAACCCGTGTCCCCTGCGTTGGCAGGCAGATTCTCAACCACTGCACCACCAGGGAAGCCCAGTTTGTAGATTTTTTGATGAGAGCCATTCTGACTGGTGTGAGGTGATATCTCATTGTAGTTTTGATTTGCATTTCTCTAATAATTAGCGATGTTAAACATCTTTTCATGTGTCTCTTGGCCATCTGTATGTCTTCTTTGGAGAAATGTCTATTTAGGTCTTCTGCCCATTTTTTGATTGGGTTTGTTTTAATGAGATTAAGCTGCATGAGCTGTAATTTTGGAGACTAATCCCTTGTCCATCATTTTCAAATACATCATTTGAAAATATTTTCTCCCATTCTCTGGGTTGTCTTCCCATTTTGTTTATGGTTTCCTTCCCTGTACAAAAGCTTTTGAGTTTAATTAGGTCCCATTTGTTTATTTTTGTTTTTATTTCCATTACTCTGGGAGATGGATCAAAAAAGACACTGCCACAGTTTTGGTCAGAGAGTGTTCTCCCTATGTTTTCCTCTAAGAGTTTTATAGTGTCCAGTCTCACATGTAGGTCTTTACTCCATTTTGAGCTTATTTTTGCGTATGGTGCTAAAGAATGTTCTAATTTCATTTTTTACATGTAGCTGTCCAGTTTTCCCAGCACCATTTATTGAAGAGACTGTCTTTCCTCCATTGTATAGTCTCGCCTCCCTTGTCATAGATTAATTGACCACAGGTGCATGGGTATTTTTCTGGGTTTTCTATCCTGTTCTATTGATCTATATTTCTATTTTTGTGCCATACTGTTTTGGTGACTGTAGCTTTGTAGTATAGTCTGAAGTCAGGGAGCCTTATTCCTCCAGATCCATTTTTCTTTCTCAAGATTGCTTTGGCTATTCGGGGTCTTTTGTGTCTCCATACAAATTTTAAGATTTTTTGTTCTAGTTCTGTGAAAAATGCCGTTGGTAATTTGATAAGGATTGCATTGACTCTGTAGGTTGCCTCGGGCAGTATAGTCATTTTGACAATATTGATTCTTCCAGTCCAAGAACATGATATATCTTTCCATGTATTTGTGTTGTCTTCGATTTCTTTCATCAGTGTCTTATAGTTTTCAGGGTTCAGGTCCTTTGTCTCCTTAGGTAGGTTTATTACTAGATGTTTTATTCTTTTTGATGTGATGGTAAATCGGATTGTTTCTGGAGTTTCTCTTTCTGATCTTTCATTGTTGGTGTATAGAAAGGCAACAGATTTCTGTGTATTAATTTTGTAACCTGCAACTATACCAAATTAATTGATGAGCTCTAGTAGTTTTCTGGTAGTGTCTTTAGGGTTTTCTATATATAGTATCATGTCATCTGCAAACAGTGACAGTTTAACTTCTTTTTTTCCTGTTTGGATTCCTTTTATGTTTTTCCTCTCTGACTGCCGTAGCTAGGATTTCCAAAACTATGTTGAATAAAAGTGGTGAGAGTAGACATCCTTGTCTTGTTCCTGATCTTAGATGAAATGCTTCCAGCTTTTCACCATTGAGTATGATGTTAGCTGTAGGTTTGTCATATATTGCCTTTACTATGTTGAGGTAGGTTCCCTCTATGCCCACCTTCTGGAGAGTTTTTATCATAAATGGGTGCTGAATTTTGTCAAAAGCTTTTTCTGCATCTATTGGGATGATCATATGGTTTTTATTCTTCAGTTTGTTGATGTGGTATATCACACTGATTGGTTTGCAGATACTGAAAAATCCTTGCATCCCTGGAATAAATCCCACTTGATCATGGCGTATGATCCTTTTAACGTATTGTTGGATTCGGATTGCTAGTATTTTGTTGAGGATTTTTGCATCTGTGGTCATCAGTGATATTAGCCTGTAATTTTCTTTTCTTGTCTCGTTGTGGTATCAGGGTGATGGCGACCTCATAGAATGAGTTTGGGAGTTTTCCCTCCTCTGTAACTTTTGGAACAGTTTCAGAAGGATAGTGTTACCTCTTCTTTAAATGTTTGATAGAATTCTCCTGTGAACCCATCTGGTTCTGGACTTCTGTTTCTTGGGAGTTTTTTTTCTTTCTTTTTTTTTTATATTTATTTATTTATCTATTTATTTGGCTGTTCTGGGTCTTAGTTGTGGCACACAGGATCTTTGTTCCTGCATGTGGGACACTCGTTGCAACATGTGGGATCTTTTTAGTTGCAGCATGTGGGATCTTCTGGTTGCAGCATGTGGGCTCTTAGTTGTGGCATGCAGGATCTAGTTCCCTGACCAGGGATCGAACCCAGGCCCCTTGCATTGGGAGCACAGAGTCTTAACCACTGGACCACCAGGGAAGTCCCTGTTGGGAGTTTTTAAATCACAGTTTCAATTTCAGCATTTGTGATTGGTTTGTTTATATTTTCTATTTCTTCCTGGTTCAGTCTTGGGAGATTGTACCTTTCTAAGAATTTGTCCATTTCTTCCAGGTTGTCCATTTTATTGGCATACAGTTGCTTGTAGTAGTATCTTATGATCCTTTGTATTTCTGTGTTGTCTGTTGTAACTTCTCCTTTTTCAATTCTAATTTTATTGATTTGAGTCCTCTCCCTTTATTTCTTGATGAGTCCGGCTAAAGGTTTATCAATTTTGTTTATCTTTTCAAAGAACCAGCTTTTAGTTTCATTGATCTTTGCTATTGTTTTCTTCATCTCTAATTATTTCTGCTCTGATTTTATCATTTCTTTCCTTCTACTAACTTTAGGTTTTGTTTGTTCTTCTTTCTCTAGCTGCTTTAGGTATAAGGTTAGGTTGTTTATTTGAGATTTTTCTTCTTTCCTGAGGTAAGATTGTATCACTATAAACTTCCCTCTTAGAACTGCTTTTGCTGCATCCCATAGGTTTTAGATCATTGTGCTTTCATTTTCATTTGTCTCTAGGTATATTTTGATTTCCTCTTTGACTTCTTCAGTGATACATTGGTAGCATATTGTTTAGCCTCCACGTGTTTGTGTTTTTTACAGTTTTTTTTCTTGTAGTTGATTTCTAATCTCATAGCGTTGTGGTTGGAAAAGATGCTTGATATGGTTTCAATTTTCTTAAATTTACCGAGGCTCACTTTGTGGCCCAGCATGTGGTAAATCCTGGAGAATGTTCCATGTGCACATAAGAAGAGTGTGTATTCTGCTACTTTTGGATGGAATGCTCTATAAATATCAGTTAAATTCATCTGGTCTAATGTGTCATTTAAGACCTGTGTTTCCTTATTGATTTTCTGTCTAGATGATCTGTCCATTGATGACAGTGGGGTGTTAAAATCCCCCATTATTATTGTGTTACTGTAGATTTCTCCTTTTATGGCTGTTAGTATTTGCCTTATATATTGAGTTGCTCCTATGTTGGGGCATATATATTTACAATTGTTATATCTTCTTTCTGGATTGATCCCTTGATCATTATGTAGTGTCCTTGTCTCTTATAACAGTCTTTAAAATGTATTCTGTCTGATATGAGTATTGCTATTCCATCTCTCTTTTGATTTCTGTTGGCATGGAATACCTTTTTCCATCTCCTCACTTTCAGTCTGTATGTGTCCCTAGGTCTGAAGTGGGTCTCTTGTAGACAGCATATATATGGGTCTTGTTTTTGTATCCATTTAGCCAGTCTACGTCTTTTGGTTGGAGCATTTAATCCATTTACATTTCAGGTAATGATCAATATGTAAGTTCCTATTGCCATTTTCTTAATTGTTTTGGGTTTGTTTTTGTAGGTCTTTTTTCTTCCCTTCCTCTCTTGTTCTCTTCTCTTGTGGGGTTTTTTTCTTTTTAAGATTTATTTGTTATTTATTTATTTTAGGCTGCATCAGGTCTTAGTTGCAGCACATGGGCTCTTTGTTGCAGCCCATGGACTTCTCTCCAGTTGTGGTGTGTGGGTTTTTATTTTCTCTCTCTAGCTGTGGTGTGCAGGCTCCAGGGTGTGTGGGCTCCAGAGCGTGTGGGCTCTGTAGTTTGCAGCACACGGGCTGTAGTTGAGGTGCATGAGCTCAGTGGTTGTGACATGCAGGCTTTAGTTACCCCACAGCATGTGGGATCTTAGTTTCCTGACCAGGGGTCGAACCCACATCCCCTGCACTGTAAGGCAGATTCTTTACCACTGGACCACCAGGGAAGTCCCTTCTCTTGTGGTTTGATGATCATCTTTAGTGTTGTGTTGCTTTTTCTTTTTTGTGTGTTTATCTATTGTAGTTTTGGGGTCTGCTATTCCCATGAGGTTTTGATACAGCAGTCTATATATGTACAAGGTCGTTCTGAGTCACTGGTTCCTTTAGCATCTGTTGCAAAGCTGGTCTGGTTGTGCTGAATTCTCTTAGCTTTTGCTTGTCTGTAAAGCTTTTGATTTCTCCATCACATCTGAATGAGAGTCTTGCTGGTACAGTATTCTTGGTTGTAGGTTCTTCCCTTTCATCACTTTAAATATATAGTGCCACTCCCTTTTGACCTGAAGAATTTCTGCTGAGAAATCAGCTGATAACCTTATGGCAGTTCCCTTGTATGTTGTCATTTTTCCCTTGTTGCTTTTAATATTTTTTCTTTGTCTTTAATTTTTGTCAATTTGATTACTATGTGTCTCGATGTGTTCCTCCTTGGGTTTATCCTGCCTGGAACTCTCTGCACTTCCTGGACTTGGGTGACTGTTTCCTTTCCCATGTTAGGGAATTTTACAGCAATTATCTCTTCAAATATTTTCTCAAGACCTTTCTCTCTCTCTTCTCCTTCTGGGACCCCTATAATGCGAATGTTGGTGCATTTAATGTTGTCCCAGAGGTCTCTTAGACTGTCTTCATTTCTTTTCATTCTTTTTTCTTTATTATGTGCTGCAGCAGTGATTTCCACCATTCTGTCTTCCATGTCACTTATCCGTTCTTCTGCCTCAGTTATTCTGCTATTGATTCCTTCTAGTGTATTTTTCATTTCAGTTATTGTACTCTTCATCTCTGTTTGTTTGTTCTTTAGTTCTTCTAGGTCTTTGTTAAACATTTCTTGCATCTTCTTGATCTTTGCCTCCATTCTTTTTCTGAGATCCTGGATCATCTTCACT
This sequence comes from Balaenoptera physalus, assembly GCF_965194825.1. Lineage (NCBI taxonomy): Eukaryota > Metazoa > Chordata > Mammalia > Artiodactyla > Balaenopteridae > Balaenoptera > Balaenoptera physalus. The sequence continues at coordinate 11,373,454 of NC_138883.1, forward strand.
ATCATTATTCTGAATTCTTTTTCCAGAAGGTTGCCTATCTCCACTCCACTTAGTTGTTTTTCTGGGGTTTTATCTTGTTCTTTCATCTGGGACATATTCCTCTGCCGTTTCATTTTGTCTAACGTTCTGTGATTGTGGTTTCTGTTCTGTAGGCTGCAGGACTGTAGTTCTTCTTGCTTCTGTGGTCTACCCTCTGGTGGATGAGGCTATCTAAGAGGCTTGTGCAAGCTTCCTGATTGGAGGGACTGGTGGTGGGTGGAGCTGGGACTTGTCCCTCTGATGTGCAGAGCCATGCTCAGTAAAACTTTAATCCACTTGTCTGCTGATGGGTGGGTCTGTGTTCCCACCCTGTTGTTCATTTGGCCTGAGGCAACCCAGGGTGAAAACACAACTATCAGCAGAGCTTCAGCTACCTCATGGGAATGTGCTGCCCTTGGTGACACCAAGGTTTGGCTTTTAATGGCTGGAAAGAGCACAAATGAACATGGAGCAGGTTCCTGTGGAAGGAAAGCTACACTCAGAACTGTGGCTAGGGTCACAAGAGAGAAGGACCTCAGGAAAAAGGCCAGCACAGCCACTTGACATGCTAACCGAGAGCAGCACCTCGGCTTTTGCTCACACACAGCAGAGCCCCCATGCACCATCTCATCCTGCATGGCTCAGCCTGGGCGTCCTCCTGAGACAGAGCGTCCATCCTGCTGTCTCCTCACAGAACAGCAACCTGATTCTCATAATGTGAAGCTGCTGTTGGTTGACTTCCTCCTCATACATCATGCAGCCCTTGGGCATTTTTCTCATGGAACATCCTCTCACAAGTTAAACATCTCAAGAAACTGAAAAACACTGAAAGATATAATATTGTCTCACACGTGAATTCTTAAAAAGCCAAATCCATAGATGTGAAAAAACAAAAACAAAAACAAAACCCTACAGGCTGTTTGGTGGAGCTAATGGTGGCCTCCCAGAGGGCTCACGCCAATGTGTACTACCCAGAACTGCTGCTGCCAGTGTCCTCGTGCCCGCAGTTAGCCACAGCCACTCCTCGCCTCTGCAGGAGACCCTCCAGTACTGGCAGGTAGGTCTGGCCCAGTCTTTTATGGGATCATGCTTTTTTCCCCTGGGTCCTGGTGCTCATGAGTCTGTGTGCGCCCTGTAAGAGTGGAGTCCTGTGATCAAACCCCACTAGCTTTCAAAGCCAGATTCTCTAGGGAATCCTCCTCCCATTGCCAGACCCCCAGGCTGGGAAGCCTGACGTGGGGCTCAGAACTTTCACTCCTGTGGGATAACCTCTGTGGTACAGTTGTTCTCTAGTGTGTGGGTTGCCCACCTGGCAGGTATGGGATTTGATTCTATCGCAATTGCACCCCTACCATCTCACTGTGGCTTCCTCTTTGTCTTTGGTTGTAGGGTATCCCTTTTTGGTAGGTTCCAGCAGTTTTTGGTGAAGGCTGTTCAGCAGCTAGTTGTAATTTTGGTGTTCTTGCAATTAGGGGGTAAGCTCATGTCCTTCTACTCTGCCATCTTGAGCTTCCCATATTGCTTTAATAAAAAAATTTCTGTAATCCTCTTTTTCCCTCTGCTCATTTGAAAGATATAGATTGTGTTTTCAGTCTTTTACTGATTACTTTTGCAGATTTTAAAATAAAATGTTTAATTATGAATTTTTCTAACAAATCTAAGCTATTCAGTATTTCTATCCTCCTTGTAACTGGACACAATTCCCTGTTTTGTTATTGTTGTCTAGCGTTTCAGTTTGCCTTTAAAAATAAAACATCATTCATTTGATCAATAGCTAAGTAAATTTAACAACATATTTTGTCCATTTCTGTGTTCACAATTATTTCTTGTATACCATACCTTCCTTCTTGGTCCACTTTTCTTTCTTACTGAAGTACATCCTTTATTCTTTCTTTTAGAAAAGCTATGTAGCTAGAGAACTCTCATATGCTGAAATGTTTCTCTTTTGCCCCACACTATCGTGTGGTAGTTAGCTGCGTATAAGATTCTAGTCCAAAATCATTTTCTACTCAGTATTTTGAAGGTATCATTTCATTGTTTTCTGAAATCCTTTATTGATGAGAAGAAGTCTGTTGTCACTCTAATTGCCTTTATTAAATAATACATTTTTTCCTCTCATTTCAGACATTATTTTGATCATCAATGCTCTGCAGATCCACTATGATGTATCTACATGTAGATTTATTTTATTCTGTTTGGTATTGAGAGTGCACTTTCTATCTGAGAAGTCATGACATTTTTTAATTCTGGAAAACTGTCTGCATTTTCTCTTAAATATTTCTTCTCTACCATCTCTTCCCTTTTCTTGTTGTGGAACTTCTATTTCTATTTCATAACCTCTCATTCAATTCATATCTCTTAACTGCTTATTCTTATTCCTTATCTTTTTACCTCTGAGTTAATTCCTCAGAATTGTCTTTTGTATATATATATATATATATATATATATATATATATATATATATACACTTTTTTATGACTGTGTTTGGGTCTTCGTTTCTGTGCACGGGCTTTCTCTAGTTGTGGCAAGCGGAGGCCAGTCTTCATCGCGGTGCGCGGGCCTCTCACCATCGCGGCCTCTCCTGTTGCGGAGCACAGGCTCCAGACGCGCAGGTTCAGTAATTGTGGCTCACGGGTCCAGTTGCTCCACGGCATGTGAGATCTTCCCAGACCAGGGCTCGAACCCATGTCCCCTGCATTGGCAGGCAGACTCTCAACCACTGCGCCACCAGGGAAGCCCCAGAATTGTCTTTTAATTCACTGATTCTCTTTGTGTTCAATCTTGTTTGTGTCCCAACAATTGAATTTTTTATTTCAAAGATGTAAATATTTCATTTTCATATATCTAGTTGTATTATTCATTTTCTACTGTTCTCGTTTAGTGTATGCTTGATTTTTTTCATAATTTTTTCCTCTTTATGGATTTTATTCCTTCATTCAATCCCAAACATCCTGTTTTAAGGTTTTTGACAGCTCTTTCCATAAAAAATAATTTTATTTATATTGAATTCATATTATCATAATTTATTGTCTTGGCCATGTTTCTTGTGGATTTATTTGTGGAATCTTTGTTTGGATGCATCTTGTATAAGAGGCTTTTGTTCTTATCTTTATTTTTCTCTGTCTTCTTTTCCCCTGTATTCAACCCTCTCCATCTAGCAATTTGTGATTTGTTTGTTTGTTTCTACCTAACGCCCTGGAGAGCAAGTCCTGAACCAGATCCTATTATACTAGCAGATAAGATTGTTAAATAGAGGTATCACAAATCTGGTCAGAAGTCTTTGGGCAGTTTGATTCAGTCCCAAGTCTCAAGGCTATATCAGTATCTTTCTGAATCTCTAGGCTTACAGTGTGCTCTAAACTGTACGTATCCCAAGTAAGAGCCAACAGTTTTTTTCAGATTCTTTTCTCGAGATGGAGTGAGGCTAAGGAAAGTATAAGACTTCAAGCAGTAAGTGTGGTTCTAGTTCCTGTCTTACATGGACCACTTTAACCCCCATTATCCTGCAGGAGCTAAATCCAAAATACCATTGCTTTCTTTCAGCCTGGAGTCCAGCAGACTTGTGACATCAACCCTACTCACAAATTTGCATTTCTGCTCAGTTTCCAATACAAATTGATATTTATCTTGTTTTGAACTCAGCCATGTCCTATCTATCATTACTATGAGTTTAGGCCCAACGCATGTACATACAACCATCTTGGATGAGTAGTATCTGTCTACTCCATTTGACCCTTCCTTCATCTTCTGATTCTACTCCCCCAAAATATGAGTTGTTTCTCAAAGCTTCGGCCTCAGAATTCTTATGTTTTCTCTAAATCTCTCTTCTTTGGGTATACTATCTATTCCCATGCTTCAACTATAACTTACATGTTGAAGATTCTCAAATCTTTAATTTTTTTGTCCCAACCAGTCTACCAAGATTCAAGCTCATAATTTTAACTGATACATGTTTATTTCTGGATGTCCCATTAGTACCTTAAACTCAGTATACATAAACTACGCATTATTTTCCTATCCCCACCAACACCTCTTCCTGAAGCCATTATTCTCACTGTTACCCAGACTTGAAATCTCAATGTTGTCTTACTCACCACTATATCTCATCCATATAATCTAATCACAGGCTTTGCTACAGGCTGGGTTTTGTCTTCCTCCCTCTCCAATGCATATGTTGAAACCCTAACTCCCAATAGGATGGTATTGGGAAGTGGGGCCTTTGAGAGGTAATCGGGATTAGATGAGGCCATGAGGTGGAGGCTCTCATAATGGCATTATTAGTGCCCTTATAAGAACAGGAAGAGAGATCAGAGCTCATGCTCTCTCTCACTCTTGCTCTTGCTCTCAAACTCACTCTCTCCCCCATGTAAGGAAACAGTGAGAAGGTGGCCCAGGAAGAGAGCCCTCACCAGGGAAATGAATCTGCCAGCACATTGATCTTGGACTTCCCAGCCTCCAGAACTGTAAGAAATAAATTCCTATTGTTTAAGCCACCCAGTCTATGGTATTCTATAGTATTAGCAGACTAATATAGGCTTCAACTCTCGCCATTTCTTTCAGAGTTGTCCTTGAATTCGATTCTTTCTTTCCACACTTTTTGCCATAATACTAATATATTTCTTCTTGATCTCACATCTGAATTATTGAAACTCCTTCCTTAGTAGTTCCCCTAGTGCTAATCTCACTCCACTCTAATCTATCCTTCATGCTGTTCCCAGATTAATCATCCTAAAGTAGGCTGTACCATAAATTCCAGTACCCTATCCTATAGTCAAATTTATCCTTGCAACTTCCTCATCATTAAGCCTTTACTTATGTCATTCCCTTTGCCTGGAATTCATTTCCTTACATTCCCATCTTTAAAAATCTCGGGGGCTTCCATGGTGGCACAGTGGTTAAGAATCCGCCTGCCAATGCAGGGGAACACCCTGCCTGTACCATTCATATGGCACTTATGACTTATGACTGCTAACTTATACCACATTTATCTACTTACTGTCAGCTCCTTGTGAACAGGGGTTATTTACATAGCCTCATCAAGCCTAAAACAAACTCTTGCCCAAAAGAACAGTAAAAAGAATATAATCTTTGAGATAAATTGTCATTCAAATCCTGGCTCTGCCACTGCTTGACCTTGGGCATACTAAATTTCTCTAAGTATTAAACCTGTCAAATACTGTGCCTGATACCCCCCCAGTTTCTTCTCAGGTAAACTGACCCAAAACAGCACCTGCTGAAAGAGTATAAGAAGTTCCTCCCCCAGGACTTCCCTGATGGCACAATGGTTAAGAATCCGCCTGCTGATGCAGGGGACACAGGTTTGAGCCCTGGTCTGGGAATATCCCACATGCCACGGAGCAACTAAGCCCGTGTGCCACAACTAGTGAGCCTGCGCTCTAGAGCCCGTGAGCCACAACTACTGAGACCACATGCCACAACTACTGAAGCCTGCGTGCCTAGAACCCATGCTCCTCAACAAGAGAAGCCACCGCAATGAGAAACCCGCGCACCACAACAAAGAGTAGCCCCCACTCACCACAACTAGAGAAAGCCTGCGCACAGCAACAAAGACCCAACGCAGCCAAAAATAAATAAATTAAAATAAATAAATTTTTTTTTTAAAAGTTCCTCCCCAAAAGATCTCCCCTCACAGAAATGTAAATAAGAAAGCAAAAGAATCAGCCAGTTAGTCATAAGAAGAGAAGAGCAAAGATACGTAAATAGGCAAGTAGGGTTGCCTGAGTTAGGTCAATGATAGACAACTGCACAAAGACTCACAGACTGCTTCTAAGGTCCCTAAAACTCCCAAGGACTATGAATGACCTTCTCACTCCAGGCTCTATCTCAGCCCGTCATGGTTCCCATTCTTCCTGAGGACTACTAATTCAGCTTTTCTAACCAAAAAGTTTAAAAGGAAAAGATGGAGACTGAGATATTACAGGGGCTTTGAAAAGCTCCAACATATTCCTAGGAATCTAGAAGACCATCCACACGTATAGGACTATGCACACGCCTGAGGTGTGCACATTCTCAGGAAAAACCCAAGAAGGCCCTAAGCTCTCACCTCTGGCTAACCTTAAGACATTGTACAGGAAGTGAAGACTAAGACAGAGTTGTCTATTGCTCAGCTGAGAGTTGAAGGCATACCCACAACACACACACACACACACACACACACACACACACACACACACACCCTCAGCAAAGACTGGGAGACTTATTGGTTCTAGGCAGTTAGGAAAATCTCCATCCAATAATTAGCTGACCACTAAGCTAACCAAGAACAGACTTCAGTGGCCACACACAACAAAGAATATAGACTTTACAAAATTAATTCAGAAAACTCACTAAACAAACAAACTATAAAAAACAACAATTAACCCTAGGGAAGGAGAAAAATCTGATTTCCAGAGTTACCACATTATATTATATTGTGTCCAGTTTTCAACAAAAAAAACTGATACAAGAAAGTACAACACACACAGGGAAAAAAGCAACCAATAGAAACTGGCCATGAGAAAGCCAGAAAAAAGAAAGTAAGAAAGCCTTTCTTACTGGAGAAAGACAAATCAGCTATTTTAAATATGTTCAAAGAACTAAAGGAAACCATACCTAAAGGATAAAGGAAAGTATGAGAGCAATGTCTCACTAATTAGAAAATAGCAATAAAAAGATTGAAAAAGTTTTAAAGTACCACAGAGAAATTCTGGAGTTGAAAATGATAATAACTGAAATAAAAAATTCAGTAGACAATCTTAAACAGAAGATTCAAGCAGACAGAAGAAAAACATCAGTGAGCTTGAATACAGGTTAACTGAGAGCATCCAGTCTGAGGTAACAAAAAAAATTTTTTTTAAGTGAACAGAGCCTCAGAGCCATGTGAGATATCATCAAGCATATCAACATATGCATAATGGAAGTCCCAAAAGGAGAGGAGAGAAAGGTACAGAAATATCTAAAGAAATAATGGCTGAAAACTTCCCAAATAGGGTGTAAAATATTAATCTACATATCCAAGAAGCTCAACAAACTCCTAGTGGAATAAATTCAAAAAGATCCACACCTAGACACATCACAGTCAAACTGTCAAAAGCCAAAGATAAAGAGAATCTTGAAAGTAGTAAGAGAGAAGCAACTCATCACTTATACGTGAAACTCAGCAAGATTAACGGCTGATTTCCTATCAGAAGCCATGGATACCAAAAACAGTGGGATGATATAGTCAAAGTGCTGAAAGAAAAAAAAAACTATCAACCAAGAATTCTACACCCAGAAGAGCTATCTTCAAAAATGAAGGCAAAATTAAGACATTCATAGAGAAACAAAAACCTAGGGAATTTATTACTAGTAGATCATCCCTAAAAGAAGTATTAAAGAGAGGCCTTGAGAATGAAATGAAAGTACTCACATCCACAAGAAGTAAAGAGCATTGAAAAGGTAATTACATAGATGAATATAAAAGACAGTGAAAATGTATTTTTTTGGTTTTAACTCTTTTTTCCCCTCTATGATTTAAAAATACAGCTGCATAAAGCCACAATTGTAAATGCTATGAAGATAAAATGAGTTAATACAAATAAAGCTCTTAGAAGAGTACCTGGCACCTAGTAAGTACTTAATAATGTGAAGTATCATTATTATTATTTATTATTCCAATGTGTGTGAAACTTCAGTGGAGATAACCACTTAGCAAGATAAGGTAAAACAAACCTGATGATAAATGGATAGTAGACTTCACAGCCAATCAATGGGATAATAGACTTCACAGCCAAAGAGCCTTAATTTCCCCTTTAAAGTATGGTAGAACTAACTACTGGTAGAAACTGTGAGTTTAAGAGAAGTCAGTCATTTGTTCTAAGAATTCTTTTAGAAGACGTTTAGCTTGAAGTAATGGTGGATCATTCAAACATCTTAAAGGAATCTACCAAAATTGGACTGGAGTTTGAATAGGAGATAAAGCCTGGAAATTATCATCATAAAAGTGATAGTTGAAGTAAAGGGACAACAGTAGCTCCCTAAATGAAATAACATGCATAGAGAATAGCAGAGTACCAAGGACTGAGCCTTTTTTTTTTTTAACATCTTTATTGGAGTATAATTGCTTTATAATGGTGTGTTAGTTTCTGCTTTATAACAAAGTGAATCAGCTATACATATAGGACTGAGACTTTAAAGAAAACAGAAGAATGAAGGAAAGGCCAGCCAAAATATAAATATTTTCTAGGTGAAAAACAGCCAATCACACAACCAGAGAAAAAGAATTCTTGAATTTCTAATAATAATGTGACTTTTAAAAATTGGTTCCATTTAATTGTTTCTATGAAAAGAAATTTCTAAGGAAAATACAAAAATAAAAGATTCTATCCAGTCTACCTAGAAGAGTTTATACAAACATACTTCATGTGACTGCTCCTGAAATGTAATTTCACCTAGAAAAATAGCAAGCATCCTTAAGTAATGCTTTAATGTCTTTATCTCTAAATTACTCTTGTCAGCTAAAAATTTTGGAAATAAGTCTATGTCATTTGGCTCACTTTAATAAAGAAGAGAATCCTATTTCCTATGTGAATTATGAAGAACTGTAACCTTTATTCTCAATAAAATATTAATGGAGGAACAGTTTCTGAAAAGAGCCCCATTTAATGACTGAGTCCCAGGTTAATTCAAGAAACATTTACTGAATCCTACTATATGCAATAGATTCTGCTCCTCATTCTCTGGAAGATCAAAGACTTTCTCTGCTATCCCATATGTGGATATCTAACCACAAGCTGCTATGCTATTTATTATCCATCTTTCTTCAAAGAATGCTCATATTTCAAGAATACCAACCATTCTACCTCTTTATCCTTGATGAAACTGATTCTAATAAATCAAATTTGCCAAAGGTCTAGAGGACCATTCTAACTTCTATCTAAGAAGATAACATATAAAACACATAAACTACAATTATTTTCTCCCAGGTTCTTTAAGGCCATTTATAGTGTGAAAAAATGACATACAGGAAAGTATGTAAAACATAAACGTGCAGCTTAATGAATTGTTCTATAAGCAAACACTGGTATAATCACCACCTAGGTCAAGAAACAGGACATTGTCAACATTACAAAGCCTCTAACTTGCCCTTCTCACTTAGAACTCTCTCCCCTACCCCCAAAGGTTACATTAATTACCTGCCTTTTGGAGTAATTACCTTTGCACTTCTTATACAGGATGATTTTAAAAGAACATAAAACTATCAAAATTTTATTTCGTATATATATTCAGTATATAGTATATTTAGTATATATATACTTAGAATATATGTTTACTATATATATAGGAACATATAGTCAAAACCAATTTTTAAAGGAATTATCACAATATTTTTTCTGATTTTACTAATCTTCAAAATTATCCCCACAACATATATAAGTCCTAAGGTCTAATTTATCCCAAACCCTTGGTAGCCTATCACCAATGATTAAATGGTAGCCATAATGCAGTGCTTCATTTCTTCAAGAATGTGAGTAATATGTGGTACAAACACAAAGTTCTCAGTATATTCCAAGAGATTTGGGTGGTCATTCATCCAGACAGTCAATGTTTCAAACAAAACACTCAACCTTGATCCAAGGAAAATGCTTATTAAGGAACTGCTGGAACGTGTGATGGAAATGAAGTGGAAAATGAAGTTATTAGAGACTTCCTGTGGCTACAGGGGAAAAGCTCACTTCCTTAGCTTTTTGAATATGGGATCACTGTCATTACGGTCTCCATAAAAAAGAATGGACTGAAGATTCATTATGGTCAGCCCTCTGTATCTACAGGTTCCGCATCTGAGGATTCAACAAACCACTGATCATAATGTTTTTTTTTAATTCCAGAAAGCAAAATTTGAATTTGCCGTGCACTGGTAACTATTTACATAGCATTTACATTGTGTTAGGATATCCACTTGTTCATACAATTTATTGGAAAAAACTATCCTTAATCCACTGCTATGCAGTAGCACCATTGTCTAATCAAGTTTCCATGTATTGACAGCTGTATTTCTAGACTCTATTTTGTGCTGTCAATTTATTGTCTCTTCTTGCGCAGATAATAGTTACTCTCTCGTGGTTAGAGGTGGAAGTTTATCTTTAATTTTATTTCCATTATCTCAGATTTAAGCAACTTGTTTTAGCTCCCTCAGTATCTTTTCTCAATTTTTTTTTTTTTTTTTTGGTTACAGCACCCTGATTTTAATGTGGGGAACCATCCTATCCCCCTTTTCATGTAGTCTTACTGGGACTGTTAATTGAGGTGCCCACCCTTCCCTGACCAAGAAATAGTAATATAACTCAAAATGTTTTTCAGACTCTCTCTCTAGTAAGAAACTGAATCATAAACTCAGTGATACAAGGATAAAAAGTTTGAGCTGATCCGTTCCAATCCATTCCTAAAGAGATTATCCATTAGTCCTTATACACCACGAATATTAGCCAGTTAATTTTATTAGAAAAAGCCAATCTGGACACATTGAAACACAAAACAATTTATCAAGTCTTCTCTGAATCGAAGATGTAAAGATATATTACCTCCAACAGTCCACTACAAAGCTATGGATGAAAAACGAAGATCAGATTTCTTATAAGAAAGAAGATTAAGAGTTCAATATTTTTCAAAAGAAGTGCCGCCATCCAGGTACTAAGGATAAAACACTGGAAAAGGAAAAAAGACTGCTTTACTTAGGAGGTAGTCTCAATCTAAAAGTGTTCATCCATCAAACTGGGAAAAAAATTTTTTTTTAAGCAGTGCTATCCATTATTGATGACGGTACAGAGTAATGTGCACTCTCATGCATTGCTGATTGGAATATGAATTGCTGCAACCTCTTTTGGAAACTAATCAGGTAATATCTACTAAGATTCAAAATACATATTCTCTCCACCAGAAATCCTGTGTTGGAGAAATGTATCCTTTAGAAATAACAGCAACAGTATCTAAAACGCATATACAAAGATGTTTCTTTCAACTTTGTCTGAAGTAACAAAACAGAGGAAGGGGGCTTCCCTGGTGGCACAGTGTTTAAAAATCCGCCTGCCAATGCAGGCGACACGGGTTCAAGCCCTGGTCTGGGAAGATTCCACATGTCACGGAGCAACTAAGCCCGTGTGCCACAACTACTGAGCCTGTGCTCTAGAGCCCACGAGCCACAACTACTGAAGCCTGCACGCTTAGAGCCTGTGCTCCGCAACGAGAAGCCACCGCAATGAGAAGCCCACACACCGCAACTAAGAGTAGCCCCCGCTCACGGCAACTAGAGAAAGCCTGCGCGCAGCAACGAAGACCCAACGCCGCCATAAATAAATAAATATATATATATTTTTTTAAATGGAGGGAGGGAGGGAGGATGTGCGTGCCTATCAAAAGGAGAATGAATATATTGTGGTATATTCATGCTATGCAATAGTAGTTTTTAAAAAGAATAAGTCAACACTACTGAACTGTACACTTAAAATGGCTAAGATGGTAAATTTTGTATTATGTGGTTTTTAACAAAAAAAAAAAGGAAAAAAAAAAAGAGTCATATCCACACATAATGATCTAGAGAAACGGTTAGTTGACATGGAAGCATAGAAAAAGGAGTACCACATCACTAGCAGTACCCTAGCACAGGGATTCAAACTGCTTGGTCTTAGTGAATCCTTTTACGGAAGCTGCTGTATCAGATTATCTCAGCTTGACGGCAGCAAGCAGTCCAATGACATAATTATGTCCGTTGTTTTTATTTTCATGGTTACTTCCCCCCCCCAAAAAAACACTTCTTTTTATAACTTGCCTGTAAGTGTTGTGACCAAAGGATGCTATTATTCAGTCCCTTTGACAGCCATATTTCTCACTGTAAATTAAGAAATTGGCTTTTTGGTTTTAAAACAAATACCAAACAATAGACTCTGTCTAAAGGCAGAGCTTCCTCCCCACCAACCGTCCCCAATCATCACACATACATAGCCCCAAAGATCTTCCTGCTTTCTCCTCCTCAACATTCTAAAACTCCTCATAAACTTTCTAAAATTCAGATTCTTCTCATGTGTGGCAGAAGAACTCAGAATTGGGGAAGTCAGAAAGAGAATCCATAACAAAGTAAATGCATGAAACTGGTCAGAACTTACTTAAAAGAAAAAAAGACAATTTGGGACTCAGAGATCAGAACGCTGATTTCTGCTCTTTCTACAATGAATTAAAAATCAATTATGTTAGACATTTTCTACCCTACCCACTCACAACTATTTCCCTCAACAACCCCAACTCCCACCTCTCCCCATCCTCTCACAGAAGGAAACTGAAACTACATTTCAGAAGCAAAGTAGATAATGGTGAATGCTAAGCATAGAAGGAAATTATTATAGTTAATTTTCCTATTTATATCACACAATATAAGCAAGACCTCGTTGGTTGAGCCTTCAGAATGTGTCCCAGGTAATCACACCTATTCTCCAACTCCTGTCTTCTCTCCAACACTTTCCCTCTTCCCCTTGCATCTGTGCTTTTTAAGTCCTCATCCTTCAGTATACCTACCATCTCCTTTGTGAAACAACTATGCTCACCCCACTCCTTTCTTGCATCTTGCAAACTCCACTGCCTCAGCTGCAGCGAATGTCAATGGAGTCTCTGCTCAGTCCTCTACGGATCCCACAAACAGAAATGGAAAGCTCTCATCATTTGTATGCTCACTTGTGTGTGTAAGTGAGTGCATGAGAGAAAGGTAGAGAAAATGAGAGGGAACAAAAGTAGGAGAGGGAGGGAGAGGGAGAGAGAGATAGAGAGAGAGATCTTGAGTTCAAACTGTCTCCACCACCCAAGGCTGCTGGGCCAGGGGTTCATTCTAAACAAATACAAATATATCTAAATGCAATGCGGTACCCTGGATTGGATCCTAGACCAGAAAAAGGCCTTTATTTAAAAGAAAAAAAAACCTGCTGAAATCCAAAAACATTTAGAGTTCAGTTAATAGTAATGTACCAATTTTCATCTGTTAGTTTTGACACGTGTCCCACGGTTATATAATGTGTTAACATGAGGGAAAACCGGATAAGAGTATACGGAAACTCTCGGCATCATCTTTGCAATTTTTCTGTAAATCTAAAATAACTCTAAAAGTTTACTTAAAGATATGTACACATATATATGTATATATAACACACACATATAGCTATATATGTACATATAAGATTAGATAGATAGACAGATAGATTGGAATTGTGAGAATTTTTTTTTCCTTCAGGAAACCACCAACTCTAGTTTACTCCAGAATGTGTTAGTGAATGATGACAATTTCCCAGAAGATTGTGAGGAAAGATGAGGGAAAGATGAGGAAAAGATTTTACATCATTACACAGCACATGAAAAAACTTAAATCTCTATAAGATTATTGTTCTTCCCCCAAAATCTCTCTAGCTGCCTCAGTACTCTCTTCTCCCAATACTATTAAGTGTTCTGGTTATCATTACCGCAAAACAAACTACCAAAAACTTAATGACTTAAACAGTCAATTATTATAACTCACAATTTTGTTCGTCAGGAATATGGGCAGAATATCAGCAGGGTGATTTTTCTGTTCCACATGTCATTAATTGAGGTCACTGGGTCGCTCAGCTAGCAGATGGAATGGTCTGGAGGGTCCAAGATGGCGTCCCAAACATGCCTGGCACCTTGGCAGGAATGACTAGAAGGTTGGGCACAGCTTTGGTTTTGAACCATGTGCCTACATAGAGCCTCTCCACCAAGGTAGCCTCCAAGTAGTTGGACTTTTTACATGGCAACTGAGGCATCCTAGAATGTTCCAAAAATAAGAAGTGGAAACTGTCAGTACATTAAGGACCATCCCAAGAAACTAACATACCATCACTTGTGCCATATTCTAGTCATCAGCGTAGTCACTGATTCGAAAGGAAGAGGCTTAGACTGCACCTCTCAATGGGAGGAGTGTCAAAGAATTTGTGGCTGTCCTTAATCTGCCACACTAAGCATTTAATACACATTTCAGACTTATTTTTCTAATGAATGAGAAAATTAAAAGTTTCTACCTTCAAAAAGCTAGCTCAGTATGTAGGCCAAGTGGCAGATGCATAGATAGTTATTAAGCTATAGAGATATATTTTATTGTGTAAAAGTGATTGTTTTGCTTTCATTTCCTGGGAATTGATTAAAAATAGAATTATCATTGACTCGTAGGAGTTTATCTCATTCTTTCATTCAAGTTGGAATATGGTTTCACTATGAAAACATTTTCTATATTAGCACTAGTACATTAAAATAAGGTAGTTTTTTTCTTTAATCCCAAATTCAAGAGTTAAGATGATAGGTTAAAAGGTACTGAGTGTGCCAAATTTTCTTTCAAAGAATATATGAACATCTAATAAAATGGCAAAAAAAATTTTTTAAATAACAAGTAATGACAAGGATACAGAGCAACTGGAACATTCACACATTACTGGTGGGGATACAAATGGTACAGCCACTCTGGAAAAACTGTTGAGAAGTTTCTCATAAAGTTAAACAAACACCAGCAAACTCTCACTCCTAGAGCAGAGGTTGGCAAACTATTTCTGTAAAGGTCAGGTAGAAAATATTATATAGGCTTTGTGAGACAAACAGTCTCTATTGCAACTACTCAATTTTGTCATTATAGCATGAAAGTCACCACAGACAATTTGTAAATGAATGAGCATGGCTGTGTTTCAATAAAACTCTATTTACAAAAACAGGCAGTGGGGGGCTTCCCTGGTGGCGCAGTGGTTGAGAATCCGCCTGCCAATGCAGAGGACACGGGTTCGAGCCCTGGTCTGGGAAGATCCCACATGCCGCAGAGCGGCTGGGCCCGTGAGCCACAATTACTGAGCCTGCGCATCTGGAGCCTGTGCTCCGCAACAAGAGAGGCCGCAATAGTGAGAGGCCTGCGCACCGCGATGAAGAGTGGCCCCCGCTTGCCACAACTGGAGAAAGCCCTCGCACAGAAACGAAGACCCAACACAGCCATAAATAAATAAAAATTAAAAAAAAAAAAAAGAACCAAATCCCCATCTTTCATGGGAATAAATCAAAAAAAAAAAAAAACAGGCAGTGGGCTGGATTTAGCCCTTGGACCTAGAAAAATTAAAATATGTTCACACAAAAACCTGCACACAAATGTTTACAGCAACTCTTTTCATAACTGACAAAAACTGTCCTTCAATAGATTAATGCATAAACAAACTGTGGTACATCCATAAAATGGAATTCTACTCAGCAATTAAAGTGAAGTATTGCTATTCAATACATACAACAAAATGGATGAATCTCAAAGGCATTATGCTAAGTGAAAGAAGCCAGTCTCAAACAGTTGCTTACTGGTATGAGTCTATTTATATGAAATTCTAAAAAAGACAAAACTATAGGGACAGAGAATAGATTAGTGGTTGACAAGGGTTAGGAGTGGGGGGAGAATGTACCTACAAAGGGTCAGCACAGGGAGTTTTTTGAGGTGAAAGAACACTTCTGTATTCTGATTGTGGAGGGGGTTACACAAATTTATACATGTGTTAAAACTAAGAACTGTACACACCTCCCAAAAAAGTCAATGTTAACATGTTTTTTTTTTTAACATGTTATTTTAAAAATAAATAATATGAAGAAAAGTATTTTCTCCACTATAAATTCATCAAACAAAAAGACTATTTCTGTAAACAGAGAACTGGAGTAGAGAGATTATGACTAGAACAATATTTAAATTCCCACTCAAAATTTTGAATAATTTATAATAACATAATAAATATCATTATATAATACTATATATAATTTATTTATACTTGCCTTGCTTTTTTTCACCTTTATCCTTCAAGTTCAGAAACTTCTCAACTATCCCAGCTACTATATGCCTGAATGTATTTTCAGCAGTGTCTATTCTTTTTGTTGCTTCTCACATGGTTTTCATCATTTCATTATTTTACATTCTTCTTTCATTCATTTCTTCATTGTACTCTTCCAGCCCATTTTTCGCCTCCTTCTGTTGACTTTCTTTGAGCCTTTTGCTAAATCTCTTTCTCCCACGAAGAAACAGGGAACAGGTTTTCTGTAATTTTTTTGAGAGTATGTAGAACAATTATCCAAACACTTCCTGTTTTCCCATGCCTCCTTTGAGGTATTTTCTTTTTTTTAAAGATTTATTTCTTATTTATTTTTATTTATTTTATTTATTTTTGGCTGCGTCAGGTCTTAGTTGCAGCATGCGGGATCTTTCGTTGCTGCATGTGGGCTCTTTTTTGCGGTGCGCAGGCTTCTCTCTAGTTGTGGCATGTGGGCTTTCTCTTCTCTAGTTGTGGCGCACAGGCTCCAAGGCACGTGGGCTCTGTAGTTGTGCCGCGAGGGTTCCGGAGTGCGTGGGCTCTGTAGTTTGCGGAACGCAGTCTCTCTAGTTGAGGTGCACCAGCTCAGTAGTTGGGGCACACGGGCTTAGTTGCCCCACGGCATGTGGGATCTTAGTCCCCTGCATTGTAAGGCGGATTCTTTACCACTGGACCACCAGGGAAGTCCCTGAGGCATTTTCTTAACCTGTCTTTTGTTGGGGTTCTTTTCTGAACACCTCCTGCAAAGAGTTTAGTCAACTTTGAAGTCAACGAGCACAGCCCACGTAAGAATGTCCTCACTTCTGACATCTTTGCAAGTTCGGAGGTTCCCAAAACCACCCTTAGTTCCAATGATTCATGAGGAAGACTCACAGAACTCAGCAAAAGCTATTATACTCCCAGTTATGGTTTATTACAGCTAAAGGCTACAGATTAAAATCAGCCAAGGGAAGAAGTGCACAAGACAGAGGCCAGGAGGGCTCCAAATACAGATCTTCCAGTTGACATTTCCTCCATGGAGTCAGGACAGCATTAGTCTCCTGGCACTGACGTGTAACAATGCACACAGAATATTGCCAACCAGGAAAGTTCATGCAAATCTCCATGTTCATAGCAGTCTCCGGTCCCCGGCCTCTTCCAGAGGTGAGCTGATACTGCATGATCCAAAGCCCTCACCATAAATCACATTATTATCTGCTGTGGCCAGCCCCCACCCTAATCACATTAACTACCTAGTGTGATCCAAGGGCCCCATGCAAATAAGACATTCCTATTAGGCACGATTTTCCAAAGGCTTAGAGACCTTTCCAAGCTGAGGACAAGGTCAGACCTCTTTGGGGGTAAGGTTAAATTCTTTACTATACATTCTCCAATATATTTTAATTTTTAAAAAAGTTTTCATGCAGAGTCTAGTTTTTGAAGTGGGCTAGGTACATGTTGAAGAAAAGTATAAGCAGGAGTAATGGGAATCAAGCTGGAGAATTTCACACAGATTTGATGTCTGTAACACCCTTCCATGTAATCTATTTTCTTTGCTGCCACCAGTTTTTTGCAGAGGATCACAGCAGCATCCTTTGGGTTAAGGTATTTTGTGTTGTGATTTACTAATCACTTCTCCTTCCTCCACTTCACTTCCCTTCTAGCAATCTCCTCTTTACTAGGACACAAAATCATAGAAATACCAAGTAAACTAACACCCCTGTAATCGGCAGTTTTCTAAAGAGATATCTGTCACTTCTCCTGTGACTCATTCCAACCCCTCTAAACAAAGAATCAATGTATATACCTGTGAAAACTTTCAATGAGATCTCAATTCTGCTTAGAGAATAAAGAGACAGCTCCCTTGCTTCAGTCTTTGTTTCAGGATCCCTTGTTTACAGTATTTGGTAAGGTATGCTATTTTATAGTTTGTGTCTTACAGTTATGGATTTTATAATTCATTAAAAATGGCACTTTTTCTCTACATTCTCATGTTTGTCATTTTCAACGAGTTTCAAAGGAGAAGAGATTTTTTTCCATCATCTTTTGCAAAAGACCCCTCACTTATTTTCAGTTTTGGGGGTGTATGTCTCTAGTAATATAGGTGGATTTTTTTTTTTTAATGAATACTCCAATAGAGGAATTTGATTAATTAAAATTTTGACTTGGTGAGTAAAATAAATTATAAATGTCTCAGTGTATAAGAAACACTGATATCCTTGAGCAGAATGCAGATATAAATTGAAAATAAGCAAAGAAAAATGCAGATATAATGAAAAGGTAATACTTAACTAATTTTATGACTGCAAAATAAACAAAATTAGAAGAATGGGCCTAAAGTGGTTCCAGGGTGGGTGGTACAGTAGAATCACTCTGAGAAAGTATTAAATAGAAACAAAGGAAGGAGTCTGGATTTTGCATAAATACATAAATCTAAACCTGTGTCACAGGAGTGCTGTGTCCCTATTGCTTTTCATATTGACTCCAATCAGGGCATTGTAATAAATCATGTAGCTACTGTGTTCAAATTAATTTCTTTAATTATTCCCATCCCTAGAAGAAATCATGGACTAGAAAAAGACAAACGGTCACTCTTCTGCTGCCCTGAGTAAGAGCTGACTAGGGCAAATTGTGCAGCCTGTTACTTAGATTGGTCTGCCTACCCTTCCCACTGTCCAGGACGGCTGAGCTTGCCCAGACAAGGGACTAACACAGGGAGTCAACACATTTACTGTAATTACTAATATTTTTAAACTTATTCCTGCCCTCTTATGCCATTTTTCCAATTTGTCATTCTTGTTACTGTTTTTTCTTTCCTACCTTTATTCAGATTCATTTTCTTTTCCATTTTATCCTCCAGAAATTTGGAAAATATATAGCCTATTTCTATTCTTCTTATAATTACCCTTAAATTTTGAAAGAATATAACTTTCATTTAAATATTACCACCATGGCCAATATACAATTCTCCATCAGTTTCAGTATCTAGAGCCTTCCCTGCTGGTCACCATCCACCCTTACCCCAACACATACCTTAGCATCTGAGGCAATCATTTGAGGGTCCAGTTGCAGATTATTAAGCTGTTTTACTTTACAGATAAAAAATGACTCAGACTTAATTATTTTGTTTGACTGGTCTTTTTCAGTACTATTTTATCAAACCATCTCTTCCTCTTCCCTGGATTCATTTTGCAGGAATAAAGCTTCTAATAACTATTTAACAGGAGAAAGGTAGACAAATGGATTTAAGATAGTCTTCAAGTCAAAATCAGTATAAAAGTCACCCAGATAAGAGTCAGTGGTGAGGGCTATGGAAAAAATAAATAGATTTCTATGAAACAAGAGGCTTGGGAACACTGGACTCCAGCTGGAGAGAAGCCCAAACCAGGAGCAGTAAGATGCAAGTCATACCTCCTCTCACCGGCCCCCCACCCCGCCAAGGGTCTATGGGGGCTATGGTTGGGGGGGGCAGCTAGCAGGTGTGGAGGAAGGGAGGAAAACATTAGGCTGGGGCTTTCCCCTCCTGAATAAACCACTGATCACTCACAAACAAAAGCAAAAAATGCTTTCTCTTCCCAGAGGAAAATGCACCCTTGGTAATGCTGTCTTTTGGTTAAGAATCAAGAGAGATGAGTATTTGTTCCCACTAATGGAAGCACGTACATTAAGTTATATCTGAAGGGTGACTTCAGCCCCAAATATAAATGGGCAAAAGCATAGGTAGACTTTGGTTTTCCCAGCTCCAAAAGCACCTTTTTCTGCCTGGACATCATCTCCAGCAGCTACAAATCCCATTAAGATTCTGAGGGCCATGAAAAGATGCACTAAGATATGCCGTATCTGATCTGCTCTGTGCCGTCACCTCATTTGTAATAACATGTTATATCCTTAGTTAATTAAATCAGAAACTTAAAAAAACATGTATTTGCATGGGCAAGGAGGACAAGGGTCATTTTCCACAACCCACCTGAAATACCCCAAATGGTAAATTTGAGGCCTTGCACATCTAAAAATTATCTTTATTTTTCTCTTCCATTGAAATGCTTCTTTGGCTAGGTACAGTATTCTGATCAGTTAAAGAAAATCTTTTCCCCCCCTATCTTTCAAAGTGCTGTTTCATTGCCTTCAAAGATTGCATTACAACAAGAGATCTGATTATTTCTTTGTAGACTTTTTTTTTTTTCTGTCTGAAAGCTTTTTAGAAATTTCTCTTTATCCTTTGTCATCTCAGATTTCATCATAATGTATCTAGGTGTAGGCCTCTTATAATTTATTCTGTTATTTATTTATTTAGGCTTTATTTGAGTTTTTCTCCAGATATATTTGTAGGTGGAACATGTGCGATACGTGCTGCGTCCACCTTCTTTATCTAATCCTACCCCACATACAATAAATCTAGTAAGATAAATACCTAAGATACAATATGGATAAATGTCACATACATAACATCATTGAGCCAAAGGTAACAATACATTCTCTACTATTCCATTTATATAAAGTTCAAACAGGCAAAACTAATCTATGCTGTTAGAAGTCAGGATGGGGGTTATCTTTAGGGAGCTACTTGGATCTTGGTAATATTCTGTTTCTTGGTCTGGGTACTGATTACATAGCTGTATTAACTCTGTGCAATTAATTGAGCCATATACTTACAACTTAACACACTTTTATGTATGTTGTACTTCAATTAAAAGTTTTTTTTTTTTAAACTGGATTTATTTTGAATTCTCCATTCTTTTTATATAGAGATAACTTTTCACTTACTTTAACCATAATTTAAAAAACAGATTAGGGACTTCCCTGGTGGCGCAGTGATTAAGAATCTGCCTGCCAATGCAGGGGTCACGGGTTCGAGCCCTGGTCCGGGAAGATTCCACGTGCCACGGAGCAACTAAGCCCGTGCGCCACAACTACTGAGCCTGCGCTCTAGAGCCCTCGAGCCACAACTACTGAGCCCGCGAGCCACAACTACTGAAGCCCTCATGCCTAGAGTCCGTGCTCCGCAACAAGAGAAGCCACAATGAGAAGCCCGCGCACCGCAACGAAGAGTAGCCCCCGCTAGCCACAACTAGAGAAAGCCCACACACAGCAACGAAGACCCAATGCAGCCAAAAATAAATAAGTAAAAAATAAATAAATTTATTTTTAAAAAAAGACAGGAGTTGTTAAGAGGTGAAGCTGGAGCTGGATGAAAAGAAGGTCAAATGTAAGAAAAGTTAAAAATGTACAATTAGTAAGACTTTGTAAGATCATAACTATAGTTAAGAAAAAGACTGCCAAGGAGGGTTCCTACACTTATTTCCGGTATAGGCAGCTGAAAGAGACCATAGTATCTTACTTTTCAGATTCAACGCAAACACGATTCACTTCTCATTACATTTACTTTCATAAGCCTAAATTACTTGTGCTACCTTCCTAAAACCAGATCCTATCACTTTCCTGTTCAAAAACCCTTTAGTAGCTTTCCTGTACATATAAAAAAAATTTTTTTTAATTCAAACATGGTCAATAATGCCATCTGTGATTTGGCTCCCACCTACTCCCTCATCATCTTCTCACAACACTTTCCTTCTCACCCACAACACTTAAAGCTATGTAGCTTTCCTCAGTTCTATAAAATATCCAGATCTTGGTCTCCTCAGGGTCTCAGACATGACTTCCTTCTAAAATTTTAATTTCCTTCCCCACTGTTCACCTCTTTAGGTCTCAGCTTAAATATCATTCCAGCAAACACACCTTCAATGACTGCCCTTCCCCCAACTTAAGTTAGGTCCCCTAGTTATTCTTCATATCCTATTTGTGATTATGTATTTGACATGTTTGTCTACCTCCCCCTCTAGACTAAGTTAGGGCAGCGACTTTATCTATTTGATTCTCCTGTATATATCCAGTTCCTAGCACAGTGTACAGTGGTATGCAGGAGGTGCTCAAACATTCAATGAATGAATGCACACAGGATGAATAGCAGATTTGAGGGGAGAAAGATTTCAGGTTTGGGTATTTTTAATCTGAAATGTCTATGCATTATCAAAGAGGAAATGCTAGGCACACAGAAATAACTACCTGGATTTCAGGAGAAAGATCTAGGACAGAAAGACTGATTTGGGAGTAACCAATAAGTAAATGAAGCCATCCAAAGGCTGAGAATATACAGAGAGCAGAAATTTTAAGCAGAAGGGGAAGGAGGCTAAGACTAAGAACAATCAAATTGATGGGAGATAAATGAGAAGTTTGTGATACCGTTAAGTGTGATACCACTGAGGAGATTATTTCAAAACCAGAGTAAATAATGCGAAATACTGCAAAAAGGTAAGGACTAAGAGCTATCTACTAGATTTAGTGACAAAGCTACTGATGATCTTGGATAGCATATCAATGGAATGATGAGTAGAAATAAGCATTCAGTTAATTGAAAACTCAATCAGTGGAGCAGAAGTTGAGAAAGCTACCAAAAACTTGGATGCTTATGTTAAAGGAGATGGAAGGGCGTCTTCCCCTTTTTTAAAGAATGAAAGCTGAGCATATTTAAATTATCACGAGATGGAGTCAGTAAAGAGAAGTCTAAGTTAGACAATTGCTAGAGCTTTGTATCCCATTGGGTAGGAAAGATGTAGGACCCAGAGCACAGGAAAGGGGGTCAGCCCTAGAATGGTAATTCTCCATTCCACTGCAATTAGAGGAAAGATGGGTTGGATTCAGTTACATTTGTAGATAAGGGGGCAATAATTAAGGAATAGTTTCAATTTCCTCTGTGAAGGAGATAAGGTACTCTGCTAAGATTAAGTAGAGGGCTAATATAATAAATCAATAGAACATGAGATTTAAAATGGCCACTATCATGAAAAGTAAAGGAAAAGAGAAAGGAATTTCAAGAAGCACTACAGGCTTATGAGTTTGGAGACAATGAATTTCTAATAGCAGTAACAGTGTGATTCTTTCATTTCCTTTGCAGCTCTTGCCTGAGCCAAAATCGGGGGACTAAGACTGATATAGGATTTGTATTTTGGAGGGCACATGAACAAAAAGATAAAAGGGCAAAGAAGTTAGAGGTATTGCCAATAGAACACTTAAATGAGAGTGGGTAAGGTGGGAAGGGTGGATAAGGAAAAAGGAAAAACAACAGGTTCCTCACAGAAGAGAATGGAGAAGTCCAAATGATGCCAAGTAAAGGTGTGGTGGGAACAACGGAGTAATAAAGCTGAGAGAAGTGTAGGCTGACAAAATGAATATGACATTAGAGAAGTGATTTTCCCCATGATAGGCCTACCCCAAGTATCATACTGAATGTATATATGTACACATATGTGCATAAATTATAGGATCTATTTTAATCAGTACTTGATTTACAAAGTTTAATTCTGACTAACCTCAGGTTACTATTTAAAAAAAAAATTTTTTTTAATGCCCTGCTTACACGGTAGGCCACAAAATCTTTCAATGACGACATACTGCTTTGAATAAAGCAAAAAAGTTAAAAATCACTGGTCTAGGTCAACCTGCTGATTTTACAGAAAAGGAAACAGCCTTCCAGAAGTAAAGTGATTTATCCAAATTCAGCAACTTGCCATAGCAACAGAACTTTAAAAATAAATAGAACTTCGCAGAAAATGTTTTTTCTGTATTGAAAAATGGCTTACCCCTGATCTTTCTGAATAAAAGTATTTCATAATCATCAATCTTTCTTAAAATCTTTGACAGAAATATTTGCCACAAATATTATATTTATCATGCTTACAAATTAAATACTGTGTTCATCATGCTTATAAATTAAATGTTATAAATGATTTATAAGTCCTTGTCTAAAGACCTGAATTTATAATTTCTATAAATTTCTTTGCCAAAAATTATCAAGGAAAAAGGACAAGCTTAGTCGATATAAATGCTACACTTTACTTATACTGTTAATTTAAATTATTCCATTATTCCATTTCTTCTATAATCTTCCTCAACACAGCATTACACACAGCCACTACTAGAAAGGACTGAAATTGGCAACAGAGATGAACCCTTTTTGTCTCATCAGCAGTTTAACCACTCAACAGGTTATATTTAAAAAAAAAAAAAAAAAAAAAAAGAGCTCAGAATATTTGCCAGCCTTTGAGCTAAATGTCAGAAAAACAATAAGATAGGAACTATCTGTTTTCCCATCTACAGACCACATAATAGATGCTCACTGTTCACATGAAGGAGCAATTTCAGTCTTCTGATCAAAGAGTAAATATTTTGATTTATCTACCACCCTACACCTAAGGATTAAAAAATTATCACACCTCACACTTCCTCAAGGAATTTTAAATCTGGCTATGGAGATTAGATAGATAGGCAGTATATGTATATGGTGATGATCAGATACCGGAACTTTATACCTACTGAATGTTAGCCAATAAAGTACTCATCTGGGAAATAGACAGTGAAAGTTCTACCAATGATATCACTGTCAAAATATTTTATAATCAGCTGTTTCACCAAGAAAATCATTAGTTTATTGTCAGATCTCACTTTTTTTTTTTTTTTAATTTATTTATTTATTTGGTTGCCCCGGGTCTTAGTTGCGGCACGTGGGCTCCTTAGTTGTAGCACGTGACCTCTTAGTTGTGGCGTTCGAACTCTTAGCTGCGGCAGGCATGTGGGATCTAGTTCCCTGACCAGGGATCGAACCCGGGCCCCCTGCATTGGGAGCACAGAGTCTTAACCACTGCGCCGCCAGGGAAGTCCTTGTCAGATCTCACTTTTAAACCAAGAGTTGAACTACTTCATTTATTCCCTAAACTCACATTTTAAAACTATTCCACAAAAATTTAACCTGAAGACATGAAAGTTTCTACACACTAATTCTTCTCCAAAGAACATCCTGTAAATTCTTAAGGTTTCAAAATAAAAACTTCCAAAACACCTCACAAATAGGAGCAAGACCTCCTCCAAGAAATTCCACTTGATCCTCATTATTTGTAGAGTCCATATTTGCAAATTCTCCTACTTGCTAAAATTGATTAGCAATCCCCAAATCAATACTCACAACACTTTCACATCATTCACAGACATGCAGCGGCGGTGAAAAATTTGAATTGCCCAACGCTAAGGTCAAACAAGGCTATGTTCTAACTTATTTCAGTTCTCATACTGTAAACAAGTGTCCTTTCCATGGTCTACTTAGTGTCACATTTTTTACATTTTTGTATTTTTGTTGGCGATTTCACTGTTTAAAATGGCCCCCAAGCAAACCAATATATACAGCATGGACAAACAAGGTCCTACTGTATAGCACAGGGAACTATATTCCATATCCTGTGATAAACCACAATGGAAAGGAATATGAAAAAATGTATATATGTGTAAATGAATCACTTTGCTGTACAGCAGAAATTAACACAACACTGTAAATCAACTGTACTTGAATAAATTTTTAAAAATAAAATTAAAATTAAAAAATAAAATGGTCCCCAAGCATAGTGCTGAAGTGCTGTCTAGAGTGTCTAAGCACGAGACCGTGATGTGCCTTAGAGGAAAAATATACGTATTAGATAAGCTTCAATCCGACATGAGTTATAGTGCAGTCGGCCATGAGTACAATACTTACGAATCAATAATATATCATAAATACGGTGTCCTTAAATAAAACACACATAAAACCAGCTTATATATTGATAGGTTGAGAAATATATTGGGACCAGAGGCTCACAGGAACCTAAGCCTGTATTTCCCCTAGGAGCAGTGGTTCAGTGTATACTAATTCAGCATTCACAGTGACTACATAATAAAACTACCCCAAATAACAAGAATCCACTCTACTTTGAAAGTGACACCTTTATGCATGTAAAACTAACAAGACAGGGCAACAGAGTTTGTTCACCAAAATGAACTACCATTTCCCAACATATAGCATTATTCCATGAGAATACTCAATAAATACGTGTGTCAAGTAAATGGTTCAGAAAATTAAGCGCTCCAGTTTTATGGCAAAGACCCCTCCAGTGCAATATTCTTCCCCAGCCAGCACAAAGGCAGCCCATTCCTTTGTCATTAGCCGGAGCACATGGAGGCAGCCATTAGAAGCTTAAGCGCCCAATCACCGGAGTCAGAGAAGAAAAACGTTCAGCAAGTCTGGTCTTACGTTGCAGTTCTCATTAGTGTACAACTGACCCCTGAACAACACAGGTCCACTTACACAGGGATTTTTTTCAACAAATATATACTACAAGATCCGAGGTTGGCTGAACCCTCGGAGGCAGAACCTCAGATACTGGAGGGCGACTGTAAAGCTACGGAGGGAATTTCGACCGCAGGGAGGGTCAGCACTCCGAATTCCGCTCGCACTGCCCCCTCCCCTCCGGAGGCCCGCACCTCCCCACCTTTCAAGGGTCAACTCTATTTTCCTTCAGATTTCGTCGGCTTTCACGACGTTTAGAAAATAACCTGTGACCACACATTAATACCAAGCATGAACAAGTGTCTCAATTTTATTTAACATTTTTAAGCAACTGTGTAACTCTTTCTCTGAGGCACAATACCAAAAAAGTGCAAAATATTCACCATAAGCATGCGGTTATGAAAGCGAATACCCACAATGGGTGCATCATCAACTCAACCAAGAACTTTTGCGCATTTAAAGAAGCCACAGCGTTTTCTGAAAGTTTGCTGGACGTAAACAGCTGCTCTACATCTTCTCCCACTAGTGTCTTCGGGACTGGTTCATATTGCTCCGCATATACCCACTGCGGGTTAAGAAGGCGGTGAAAAACACCGCGAGGGCAATAGCCACCGCCTGGAAGAGAAGATGAAAAACGCTGTTAGCGACGGCTTCCGGGAACAGTCACTCGCTGCCGAACGAAAGAAAGAACGAAAACCGCCCTAAACGTTTTGAGGAGTTTGGCTGTTGTCATCGAAACGGGGGCCGGGGGCCTGGTGAAACCTAAAAAGCGGAAGCTCCCTTCCTAGGCGACCCAATAGAAATTTTTGAGGAAAACTCATTTTCCTTCTCATGGCGCCCCAGTTCTGACCTTTGAACTCTGGAAGCTAGACGCTGCCCACGATTTCCAACGTTTTAGGGAAAATACTACGTCTTGGCAATTTAGAGGGCGGTCGAAGGTGGCATATTCTGAGATGGGCAACGACAGCTCTGCCCCTCGGACTTCGCGCCCATAAAAGGTACCGACGACGAAGGCTCGGTCCTCTGAGGCCCGCGCGCTCTTCCAGGTCCCCGCTTCCCGCCGCCTCAGGCCCAACCCCGGCGCCCTCACCGCGACGCCGCCCCGGCCCCCCACCGGGCCTCTGAGCCCTCCAACTGCGGCCCGGCCACCGAAGCCTCCCACCCGAGCGGCGGCCGCGTCCTCCCCGCCTCGGCCACGCGCTCCCGTCCGTCGCGTCCCGCCTGCGCCGCCCCAGCGGGTGGGCCCCAACTCACGATGGTCGACGCGGGGCGCTGGCGCGGAGGCGCCGAGTGCACCAGGCGCTGGCCGGGCTGCAGGACCGGCTGTAGGACCAGCAGGGTCACACGACGGCGGGGAAGTAGGCAGACAATCGGCAGGCGCGGCATGACTCTCGGCTGAGGCGAAGACGCGACGCTCGGCGAGGCGAAGACGCGAGGCGAAGTGAGGTGAGGTGAAGCGAAATGACGCGAGGCAAGGTTTGGGCGCGCGAGCTCCAGAACTGGGCGGGCAACTGGTCTGCGCAGGCGCCCGGGCCACAGGGTGGGGGGCCTGCTCCCCTTCTGCCCGCTAAGCCACGCCCCTGCCACGCCCCTTCCGCTCCGCACCCTGCTGTGCCGCGCCCACTCACACGTCCTCCCCACTCCCAGTCCTTGTGCACCTCTTCTCGCGCCGCACGTGCAATACCCGCGTCCCGGTGCCCCTAGGCCCTGCTTCCTGCCCCTCCCACAGTACCCTCTCCCTTACCTACCTTGCCCAGCCCCCCAGCGCTACAGCACACAGTATCTCGATTTTCTGCTGGTGAGGTGCTGAACACCTCTGTACTTACTTACCCTTATCTTTCATTCCTCCCTACCTATACCTCTCAACATGCCATTACTTCTGTTCCTGTAATTTATAACATTTATACTCTGTTCTCTAATGTTAATTACATTTTCCATACATTGTCTATAACTTAATTCCCAACATTGAAAACCAAGAATAAGTATCTGCTGTGTGCTGATGATATAAAAATATTCATGGCAGGATCAAATAGAGTGTTTGGATCCAGTAAAGAAGGTGATATAATTATATGTCACTAGACTTGTAGCTCTTGAAGGAGAAATGGAATATATTGTGATTTTCAAATTTAATACTATAATAATCCTATATCTACTCTCTAAGATGATCTAGTTTCTTCACACTATTTCACTTTTAGTCTTATTGCACAACCAGCATTCTAGGGTTTCTTTTAATTGCCTTGATTCGACTTCCTGAATTCTTTCTCTGTTTTTGGATTCCTATTTCATTTTGCTGTAGTACATCCTTAAGCACTTCTTTCAGGAAGGGTCTGTGGTTGATAAATTTCCTCAGTCCTTGGAAGTCAAAAAAATATTTTGCTCCATACTTAAATGCTAATTTGGCTGAGTATAGAACTCTGGGCTCAAAATCATTTTTCTTCAGGAATTTTAAAGCCATTATTCCCTTGTTTTCTAGCAGCTAGTGTAACTGATGTGAGCCAATATAATTCTCATTCCTTTGATGTAGCCTCTTGTTTCTTCTTGGAATCTTTTTATCTTTGGACTTGTGAAGTTTCTCCAAGTTAGGGCTAGATATGGTTCTTTCTTTCATTCATTCATGAGACTTTTTAATTTGAAGACTTGGATCTTTCTTTAGCTCTGGGAGATCTACTTCTATGTATTATTTATGTCTTTCCCTCTATTTTGTCTGTCTTCTCCTTGTGTCTTTACATGGGGTGGCAAGAGCAAGGGAGCTCTCTGTGGTCTCTCTTATGAGACAGAATACCATTCACCAGGGCTCTACTCTTGACCTAATCATCTCTCAGAGGCTATACCTCCTAATACCATCACATTGGGAATTAGGATTTCAACATATGAATCTGGAAGGAACATAAATATGCAGTCCATTGCATTTAGTAAAAAAAAGAATGCAAAACATCTCATTAAGAAGTTGTAGGACTTCCCTGGTGGCGCAGTGGTTGAGAATCTGCCTGCCAATGCAGGGGACACGGGTTCGAGCCCTGGTCTGGGAAGATCCCACATGCCACGGAGCAACTAGGCCCGTGAGCCACAGCTGCTGAGCCTGCGCGTCTGGAGCCTGTGCCCCGCAGCAGGAGAGGCCGCGACAGTGAAAGGCCCGCGCACCGCGATGAAGAGTGGCGCCCGCTCACCGCAACTAGAGAAAGCCCTCGCACAGAAACGAAGACCCAACACAGACAAAAATAAAAATAAATAAATAAATAAAAACAAAGTGCAACCAGTAACACATCAGTAGATTTTGAGATATTAAAAAAAAAAAAGTTTTAGTTCTTAAAAATTATCATCACAAGAAAAAAGATTTTGTAACTGTGTGTGGTAACAGATGTTAACTAGACTTATTGTAGAGATCATTTCTCAATATGAAACCGCACACCTCAGTTGGGACTTGAACCCACAATCTTCCACCTGAAACCACACAACTCGTCTCAGGACTTAATGAAGCTCAGGTTCTTTATGTTTCAGTGCAGAAGGAATTCAGCGAGAGGCAAAGTGATAGGTAAGAAGTAGATTATTAATATCCTTTGTAAAGAGGTTGCAGGAACATGGGGCATGAGAGGATGGTCATGTCCCAGGTCTCAGGTGAGTTATTGGGGTGGGCCACCAAGTGAGGGTCCTTGGCTTCTCGCAGGAAAGCATTCAAGAGCAAACTACAGTAAAGGGAAAGCAGAGATACACATTCCATAGACAGAATATGATCTATCCCAGAAGGTAAGGGCAGCCCTGGGAGATACACCCTCCATAGACAGAGTGTGGGCTGTCTCAGAAGGTGAGAGCAGCCCTGAAATATGGGGTGGTTAGTTTTTATGGGCTGGGTAATTTCATAGGCTAATGAGTGGGAGGATTATTCCAACTATTTTGGGTAAGGGGCGGGGATTTCCAGGAGTTGGGCCACTGCCCACTTTTTGGTCTTTTATGGTCTGCCTCAGCACTGTCATGGCACTTGTGGGTGTGTCATTTAGCATGCTAATGTATTACAATGAGCATATAATGAGGCTCAAGGTCTACTGGAAATTGAATCTTCTGCCATCTTGGACCTAGTAGCTTCTAACCAGTTATTGTTGTGTCCTCAATGGCTGTGTCATTCTTTTAATGGTTGTGCCCTGCCCCCTTCCCTCTTGTCTCATTTATATACAAATAGCAAATCATTATATTATACACCTGAAACTAAAATAATGTTATATGTCAATTATATCTAATTTAATTTTTAAATTTTTACTTATCTTTTTACTGAGTATACTTGATTTATAATATTATTTTAGTTTCAGGTATACAACATAGTGATTCAAAATTTTATAGATTATACTCCATTTAAAGTTATTAAAAATAAATAAATAAAATAAAGTTATTATAAAATATTGGCCATATTCCCTGTGCTGCACTATATATCCTTGTAACTTATTTATTTTATACATAGTAGTTTGTATCTCTTAATCCCCTACCCTTCTTTTGCCCATTGCTCTTTCCCTCTCCCCAGTGGTAACCACTAGTTTGTTCTCTATATCTGTAAGTCTGTTTCTTTTTTTTATACTCACTACTTTATTTTTTAGATTCCACATGTAAGTAACATCATACAGAATTTGTCTTTATCTGACCTATTTCACTTAGCATAATACCCTCCAAGTCCATCCATGTTGTTGCAAATGGCAAAATTTCATTCTTTTTTATGGCTGAGTAGTATTTCATTATATATATATATATATATATATATATATATATATATATATATATATATATACACACATACACCCACCTCACATCTTCTTTATCCATTCATCTGTTCATAGACACTTAGGTTGCTTCCATATCTTGGCAATTGTAAATAATGCTGCTATGAACATTGGGGTGCATGTAGTTTTTTGAATTCAGTATTTTCATTTTTGTTGGACGTATACCCAACCATGGAATTGCTGGGTCATATGGTAGTTCTATTTTTAGCTTTTTGAGAAACCTCTAGACAGTTTTCCACAGTAGCTGCACCAATGTACATTCCCACCAACAGTGTATGAGGGTTCCCTTTTCTCCACATCCTTGCCAACATTTGTTATTTGTGGTGTTTTTGATGATAGCCTTTCTGACAGGGGTGAGGTAATATCTCATTGTGGTTTTGATTTGCATTTCTCTGATGATTAGTGATGAAGAGCATCTTTTCATATGCCTGTTGGCCATCCGTATGTCTTCTTTGGAAAAATGTCTCTCCAGATCTTCTGTCCATTTTTTAATTAGCTTGTTTTTTTTTTGATGTTGAGTTGTATAAGCTGTTTATATATTTCGGATATTAATCCCTTATCAGTCATATCATTTGCAAATATTTTCTCCCATACAGTAGGTTGTCTTTTTGCTTTGTTTATGATTTCCTTTGCTGTGCAAAAGCTTTTAAGTTTGATTAGGTCCCATTTGTTTAGTTTTTCTTTTGTTTCCTTTGCTTTAGGAGACAGATCCAAAAAATGTTGCTATGATTTATGTCAAAGAGTGTTCTGCCTATGTTTTCTTCTAGGAGTTTCATGGTTTCCAGTCTTACATTTAGGTCTTCAATCCATTTTGAGTTTATTTTTGTGTATGTTGTGAGAAAATGTTTTAATTTCATTCTTTAACGTGTTACTGTCCAGTTCTCCCAGCACAACTTATTCAACAGACTGTCTTTTCCCCATTATATATTTTTGCCTCCTTTGTCGTAGATTAATTGACCATAACTATGTGGGTTTATTTCTGGACTCTCTATTCTGTTCCATTAATAAATGTGTCTGTTTTTGCACCAGTACCATACTGTTTTGATCACTGTAGCTTTGTAGTATAGTCTGAAGTCAGGGAGCATGATACCTCCAGCTCTATTCTTCTTTCTCAAGATTGTTTTGGCTAATTAAAAAAAATAAAAGGACTATCTACTTCCTTAGTTTAGGGGACAGCAATCTATGGCCCACAACCTGTTTTTCTAAGCAAAGTTTTTTGAAAGTCACACGCAAAGTTTTTATATTGATTGCATACTGAAATGATACAATTTTGGTATATCTGGTTAAAACAATACAGTATAAAAATTAATTGTACCCATTTGTTTTTAGTTCTTTTAACATAGTGACAGAAAGTTTGAAATTACACATAGGTTTCATATCAACCCAATGTTTTCTTGGACAGCTCTGCTCTAGAATCTTACCCTGAGCAATCAGATCCTGCACGAATGTGCCTAGCTACCTCCCTAACCTCATCTCCTTATCTTCACTCTCCTCTTTGTACATCATGCTGAGTCACACCAGTCTCTTGAATCTACATGGCTTCATTCTGTCTCACTTACGGGTCCCTGCCTGAGAAATCTCCCCTGGACATTACCACAGCTTACTCACGTACATCATTCCATTCTTGTACTACCCTGCAAAAATACAGCCCTCACCCTATTCCCCATGGCTCTCTTTCCCCTTCTCTGAACTATTTTCTTCATGGCCCATCAGGACCATCTGCACATGGTAATTGTGTATCTCCTTCACTAGGAGGTGAGCACTGCAAGAGCAGGAGTCTTGTCTGACTTGCTCACCCCGAAGCACCCCAAGAGGCACCTCACACATGGTAGGTACTCAATAAATATATGTTGAGTGAATGAATAATGAATGCTCACATCTCTTTGCTCTCTTTTCCTTCCCTACTAAAGACACTGTCTGGAGAGAGTAGCCTCTCCGACACAGTAGAAATTGACAACATAGGCAAGGGAGGCACTAGATTGTGAATGAATGCACAATGGCACATTTCAATATTGGTCACCTATTTGTAGCTGTGATATGGGAGAGCACAGCTGGACGAGAGATATTAATGTATAATTGTTCCCAGACGTTTCTCTCCCGCTATGGGCCAAAGAAAACTCGAGTTTTGCCTAGTCAGTTTCTTTCTCTCCCTCATCCTTCAAGATGAGACGTCAGAACTATCCCTTTGAACTCCTGTAATGCAGAATCAGGAGGAAACAGAAGGGGCAAAGGACAGGAAGCTCAAGACACCATTGGGTGCAATTTTCTGAAGAGTTGAAAAAAAAGTGTTGCAAAGAATTGCACTGTGTGAGTAAAGTAGAAGGAAAAATGAAAGGGAATCTTTAGACAGAGTGCTGTAGTCGATATATCCCATTTAGGACATCTGAAAAATTGAAATAAAAAACTTGAAATTTTGAAACTGTTTTGGGGTGACAAACTATATATCTCAATTGACATATCTGAGCCTGGACCACATGGTTGATGATTGTATGTTTAGACCATTTACATTAAATGTAAATAAATGTGAGTAATAAGAGGCAAAGTTTATCATATTAACTTTTTTTAAAGATCCAACTATATACTGCCTAAAGAAAACCCCCTTAAAGATGAAGATATAGATAGACTAAAAGTAAAAAGATGGAAAAAGATATACATGCAAATATTAACTACAGAAAGCTGGATTTGCTATACTCTCAAAGTAAATGTCCTCGCAAAGAATTTTTGCACAGATGAAGAGAGACATTTCCTAATGAGTAAGGGATCAATTAATTAGAGGACATTAAATTCCTAAATGTTTATGCACTTAATAACAAAGCTTCAAAATAGTTGAAGAAGAAACTGATAGACGCAAAAGAAAAAAATAGACAAATCTAAAATTATAGTTGGAGAATTTAAAACTCCTCTTTCAATAATGTTTGTTTTCAACAAAACAAGTACACAGAAAATCAGTAAGGATATGGAAGACTTGAACACCACCATCATATTGAAGTAACTGATGTTTATAGAACACTCTATTTATCAGTACCCAAACACACATTCTTTCCAAGTGTACATGCAATATTTACCAAGATAGAATATATTCTGCGCTATAAAACAAGTCACAATAATTTGAAAGGATTGAGCTCATACACAGTACATCATTTGACGACAATGAGATTAAATTAGAAATCAAAACCAGAAAAGTATCTGAAAAAAAATCCTCGAATATTTGGAAATTGAACAACACACTTCTAAGTAACCCATGGGTCAAAGAAGAAATCACAAGGGAAAATAGAAAATATTTTCAACTGAATGAAAATTAAAATACATCAAATTTTGTGGGATGTAGCTCAAGCAGTACTCAGAGGGAAATTTTTGGCATTAAACGCATGTATTAGAAAAGAGGAGAGGTGTAGTTAAGTCTTTCATTTCTAATTGTGAAATGCGAGACTTTGTTTATTATTAAAGACTTTCTTTCTTTCTCTCTAGATAGGAGACTGGAGGGAATACTGGAAAGATGTTGGACTTCAACATCCTACAAATCTAGGTTCAATTCCTGGCTTTGTTATTTTTTAACTGTGTCACATTGGGCCACTTACATCTTCTCTCAGCCTTAGTTTCCTCACTTGTGAAACTGAATTAATAACACCTATAGTTCAGGAATACTTCAAGGATTAAATGTGCCTTTGGTACATAGAGGGTCACACAATGATATCATGCTTTCCCATGTATCGCCAACAGGGGAGGGCAAACTGTGGGTTAGGGAACAACAAATAGTCAAAGTAGATCTAAAGTGCCATGTACAATACAGGGGTAGGGAAGTAAGAGGTACAAACTAGTAGGTATAAAATAAGCTACAAGGATATATGTACAACATGGGGAATATAGCTAATATTTTTAATAACTATAAATGGAGTATAACCTTTAAAAATTGTGAATCACTGTATTGTACACCTGTAACTTATATAATATTGTACATCAACTATACATCAATAAAAAATAAAAATTTTTTGAAAACAAAAACAAAAAGGAGAACCATGTAGGAAAGTTGCTAACCCTGAGACACAGAATCAGCTATCATATTGTTAGAGAAACTCAAACTACGGAATGACCTAAATCAAGATATATAAAGCCCAAGTAATGAGATAATTTCTACCCTTGTACTTCTTTTTTCTGTAGTACCTGCCTTACCATAAAACCCTAGACATTTTCATACAGTTTTCTCTGATTGGTTATTTTTTGATTCCAATGTTGTTGACCTCTGGCATAGTCTGTGAACCTCTTTTAATAGCAGTAGTAGTAGTAGTAGTAGTAGTAGTAGTATTTAACCCTTCTAAAGCACCTATTATGTGCCTGGAACTGCTCTAAGCACTTAACAAAGTATTAACTCTCTTAATCCTCCCATACCCCTATAAGGTAGGCCCTATTATTATCCCCATTTACAGATGAAGAAACTGAGGCACAGAAAAATCAAGCAAGTTGCCCATAGTTATATCAGTGGTTCGGGAGCTTTTTCTTTTTTTTTTTAACATCTTTCTTGGAGTATAATTGCTTTACAATGGTGTGTTACTTTCTGCTTTATAACAGAGTGAATATGTCCCCATATCTCTTCCCTCTTGCGTCTCCCTCCCTCCCACCCTCATCGGGAGCTTTTTTAATCTCAGGAACTCCTTAGAGATTATTGATGCCTCTAAAGAGCTTTTGTTTATGTAGGTTATAACTATTAATATTTACTATATTAGAAATACTTAAATATTTAAAATATTTATTAATTCACTTAAAAATAGCAATAACAAGCCTATCACATACTAACATAAACAACATTTTTATGAAATATAAATATATGTTTTTTAAATAGTGAGATGAGTGGCATTGTTTTACATTTTTAAATCTCTTTACTGTCAGGCTTAACAGAAGACTAAACTACCTGAAAAAAATAAAAAATAAAAATAAACTACCTGGATTCCACATCTGTTTTTGTGTTCAATCTGTTGTGATGTCCCATGTCAAGTAACCTCTGGAAAATTCCACCATACGCTCTCCAGAGAATGAGTGAAAAAGTCAAATATCTTAGTGTTATTATGAAAAGAATTTTTTTTTAATGAAAATAACGGTGACATTGTGGGCCCCCTAAAAGGGTCTATGGGACTCCTAAATCCCCATAGTTTGAGCACCAGTGTGTTACATGAGTCGTGTAAGATCTGATTTAATACAGCCTGTCCCCACTTCCTGGCCACTGTTGATTGGTTTGAAGTTTGGCTCCTGCCTCAAATATTGGGCCAAAGCGCCCCTCTCCAGGGATGTTATGCTTGGGATCAGCAGACTGAAACTCAGACTCTTTTATGCAATGAATGGTCTAACTTGGGAGCCATGTTGTTTTTCAACCCACAGAGAAAGCCCTTCCACGGTGAGTTAATAATGAAGCCAAGCTGTTGAAAGCAGCAGAGGTAAGCAACAGAAGGAACATCCTGACCAAGTTCAAATCCCTGGTTCTCACTGTTCCTGAAGCTCTGATACTTTCCTGTCCTTGAGTTCTGGGCCACTCTTTATTTTCTCTATGATAAATCCTGCTTTGGGCTTAACTAATCGGAGCTGGATTTCTATCACTTGCAACCCAAAGAGTCTTAACAAAGGCTGTTAGTCAAGTCTTTTTTTTCCTCAGGTTTTCCCCCACTTTTTAATAAAAAAGTTAACAAAAATGCTGAAGTAAGCTAAGAAAGAGCTCTGTAAGAGACAAGCCTGGCTGAACTAATCCAAATCATGAAAAGTTTAGACTGGGGTGCAGCTGATGTGAGAATCAAGCCTCTTAGGTCTTTCTCTGTGACAAAAACCTTAAATTACTTATGACAGTGTCAGTAAATCTGACTCCAAATTCAGCCACAATGCAATTAAGCTCCCTGCCGGCCCACCCCTACCCCAGGAGGTGGCACTTTTAGCTTCTCAAATTACAGGTACAAACAAACTTCCTCCTTTGATAGCTCCAAGTCACAAGAGACTAGCACTGTTGACTTAAACCTCTCCAATTTTCAATAAAGGGCTTAGTGAGCCCCGGATTCAATATATTCTCAGTGACCTACAATGTGGAACCTTCCTGCTACAGTTATATAAAAGGGCTTGATTAGAGCTATAGCCTAGAGATCAGGTTTTTGAGCTCTGTGTATACAATGAAAAAGGCACACTCGCCCACTTCTTTTTAATGCGATTTTTATAAATGTTCATGCTCTAAATGAACTGGTGTTAGGGTTCTAGAAAATTATATAATGTACTAAGACTGCAGTACCTCAGGCTCAAACATCTTCAATTCTCTCCTCTCCAGAAAAAACTTTTAATTGCTGTTCCAGGACCGAAGGTCTTTGAGGAATGCAGTGCCTCTCTCTGGGTCTGTTTGTGTCTATCTTTACAATTGCATGACCTCAAAGAGAAACTCAAGAAAGTGGCAAGAGCAGACAGCTGCAAAGGTGGGAAAAACACTGAGAGTTATGCAACTGGTAACATCAGTAACACACTTTTGAACTGAAAGCACAATGCTAATATAAGATCCAACAAAAGCTGCCATCCATTATTACAAAGAATCCTGAGAAAGAACTGCCCTTCTGCAGTTCAAAAGATAATCTTGGTGTTCCAAGTTCACTCTTTTAAATTTGTACAACATTATTTTTTTAATAGAGTCTTTCTTCAAAAAAAATTATAAGCGATGAAAAGTTTTAGTTTTCTTACATCTCTTTTTCATTTTTAAATCCAACATTCCTCTTCCTCTCCTGAGGCACACCCAGATATTCTTCAATGGACTTCTGTTATGCTGGAGTGAAGAGAGATTGTCGGTTGGAGCCAACGGATCAAAGGACAGACCTCAGCACTATCCTTTACTAGCTGCAGAGCTTTAGACAAATAAAGTAAGTATGATAATACTTCTCTTAGAATGCTGATATGGAGGAAATAGAATTTTCCTTTTCTTCATGATTTCAAAAACTCAGCTTCTATATTGTATTTCCAGAAAGATGAGCCTAGGGAGAGGCTTTGGTGGATCGTTACGTATGGTAGAAAAATGAAGGATCAGATTGGAGTAACAGAAAATGGGGTGACATTCACTGATGGAGGGAGCAGGGAGTGGAAGAACAGAACACTTGATTGCAAGTGACAGAAATGTACTGCTTTTATCCACCTCCAACTAGTTTAAGATGAAAAAAGGGGAGTTAGGCAACTTAATGGCTCATAAAAACTAAAAGACCAAGGATGGATTGGTTTAGGGCACAGCTATGCCCAGGAATTCAAATGATGTCAGGGCTTCCATTTTTCTCAACTTCTGTTTCTTTCTGCTTGTGGTCCCCATTCTCTCCTATTGCTCCTGTCTTTCTCCTTATAGCTAAGGAGGACAATTTACATTGTCCTTTAAGGTCATAATTCCAGAGAAATAGATTAAGAACAAACATCTCCTAGGAGAGCCTGCCAGAAATTTCCAGAATAGATTCTCATTGGCTGGCTTGTGTCACATGCCCACCCAGATCTGTCTGACTCTAGAACCCATACTCTTCACTGCTCCTGAATACTGTCTTAGCACTTTTTTAAAAAAATTATTTTTTAGTCTGTCTTCCTATTAGAGTCTAAGCTCCTCGAGGGCAAAGAATCATTTATTTTTTACCCTGAGCATCTAGCATTGTGCTTGGCACATGGTATTGGAGGCTTTAAAAAAATGTGTGTAGGACTGAACTGAAATAGAGAAATCTAAACTCTGACATATGATGTGTAAACCAAGTTAATTCAGTATCTAGTAAGTACACCTAAGTGGTATGATAAGAAAACACAAAGTAGATGACTTAAAGGGTGGAAAAAAATCATGGAACACTTACGCATGATTTCTGTAAAGGTAAATCATACCGAACTAGCATACTAGAGTTCTCCTAGTGTGCAGATAGACAAAAGGACAAGGTGAAACCAGCAGACCTTATTTGGCTTTTCAAAAAGTCTTTGATAGATTTACACATCAAAAGCTTTTAGAAAAATGGTGTTAACCCTCGGATTTTAGAATGATATTGTTGGTATTGTTTTAATTTTGTTTGTTATATTGTGTCTAGGAAACAGAATCAAAATCAAGCAATGAAGGTTAGGAATAAATGAGAAAGCGTAAATAGTGGGGACCGATCTTATTTCATGTTTAATAAATTATCAAGAGGTGGTTTGGACAACGTAATTTTTAGTTTGCATATAACAGCTCTTTCAGTTAATGCAGTATTTAGCTGAAGACAAAGGCAAAATAATAGAAAATAATGGTAGGTGCCTTGAATTTAAATAAAATTCAATTGTGCATTTAGGGGGAGGTATAACAGTACAGGGGAATTGGAGGTGGGCACACAGAGCCAAACCGTTGCTCCAACTAGATGGGCCTATTTCCCTTGCATTTTTTCACTTTTCCATGCACTTCTTGTCTCCTGTCCACACGTGTGCTCAGTTGAAGAGCCCCTTACCAGCTAGAAGGGACCTTTTTTTTGGACAAGGGAATACTACAATCTCTGCTACAATCTCCAAACCTTCGAGGATTGGGGTTGGGAAGAGATGCATGGGGTGAAAGGGGGAAAAATGAAATAACACAAATTGGAAAGAAATAATCTTTCCAAGGAAGTAAGGAGGTGATGAATGAGCACAAGAAAGATACATCAAATCTGAAGAAAGTCCAGAGAAAAGTAACGATCATATTCAAAGAGATAAAATACTTCCATTGAAGGATGTTAAAAAAAAAAACTTAAATCTTCCAACCAAATGCAAAACGTATAAAATAATAAAGGACCAAGAGATGGTTAAAAACACATCACAAAATTGGAAATTGCTCTTATTCTTTTAAGCTTAGAGATGGTTTGAGAGCAACAAAAAGACTTGGTGGCATGACTTGGAAAACTTGTTTCTCAAAGGGTGGGGACAGATTGAAAATGCAAATACTTTAAAGGGGGTTTTAAATAAATTCCCAGAGGACCAATATAGGATGTATTATTGCTAGGGCCTGTCATAGAACTGTGAGAGATAATGTGTCTGATGACCAGGGTCAGAATGTCTGGTTTCTAGTCTTGTCTTGCCTACTTACTAATGCTGCATGTGCGCCCCGGGGCAAACGACTTAGTATTTTTGAGCCTATTTCCTTAGCTGTAAAAGGGCGATAATAATACCTGTCCGGACTACCTCAAAGGGCGGTTTTGGTGTTCAAAGGAAGCCATGCATTTACCAGTATTTTGCGAACTGTAAGGTGCTCCATAAACATGTGTTTTTTTGTTAGTGCATCGCTAAACTTACTGCGAACTCCCAGACAAGGGGCATCTAGGGAGAGCGATTTGGCTCTCCCAAGCGGCGACTGTGTTTTCATCAATCCTTATCCCACGTTTATGGGGGTATCTTGCTGAGGAAAACTTTTCGGTGCCTGATGAAAAAAAAACAAATCCACTGTACAACTAGCAAGGTGGTGTCTGTAAAAGTACCATACAGACAGGGCTTAAGATAAACTGCCAAGAAAACGCCAAGACTGTCAAAAAGGACTTCTCCATGGAAGCGCAGTCTTCGCTTTACGAAAGATGCATCGTGAGCGATAGATCATGATGCCGGCCGCCGAATGGAAACATGAATTGGTAGAACCGGTCGTGCGGTAACGTAGTTATTATAATTCCACTCTGACAGATTTAACGATTTGCCACAATTCCCCGGAATAAGCAAGATGCTGCAACGAGCTTCAGACTCCGAGCGGAGAGCGGGAATAATGCGCGCGCACTCGGCCCCAACCGATCCCGCGTCCCGTGAACGCGCCTCCCCGGCCAGCCAGGGCGCGCGCGCCGCCGCCGGCCCACGTGACCCCGGGCGCGGCGACGGCGGGGAAGGGCGGGGGCTCGGGCCGGCTCCGCAGCGCCGCGCAGGCGCCCCAGGCCCGCGCCGAGCCGAGCCCCTCCTGCTCGCTCCAGGCGTCAAAATGGCGGCGAGGGAAACCTGGAGAAGCCCCGGAGCCTGAGCCACTGACAGGAGCGGAGACGGGAGGTGGCGGCGGCGACGGCAGGAGGAGGATGGCCGGGGGCGCTGGCGCCGGTGCGGACGGCGGTGCAGGCGGCGGCGGCGGCGGGGGCGACGGCCGCGGTCCCAGCGGTGGCAGCAGCAGCAGCGGCGGGAGGAGCCTCCGGGGTGAGTGTCCCTCGATGTCTCTGAGGCTGTGAGCCGAGGCTGTTACCGGCGCGGTGCAGGGCGTCCCGACGAGGAAGGGGCTGTGCGGGGGCCGTGGGGGCGCAGGGCTGGGGCCCGGCCGCCGCGGGGGGCGCGGGGCTGGGGCCGGGGAAGGGTTACTGGTCCGTCTGGGGCTGAGGTGGCGGTGGCAGACTGACCGGTCCCGGTGCGCTGCGCGGGGCGGGCTGGGCAGTGCGCCGCCGTCCCGGGGGCAGGGGCGCGAGGTGTGGCGCTTGGGGCGGGGAGAGCGGCCCGAGGTGGCCGCGGTGGCGGCCCGGCCGGCTCCCGTCTCGGGGCTACGAGGGGCGGGAATCGCCGCTCCCAGGACGCCGGGAAACCACTCCCTAGACTCGGGCGCGTGTTTACCCGGCTGCGGGGCTGCGACCGCCCCGGGGTGGGCGTGAGAGCTGCCGGCCGGAATCAGGGGTCGAGGAGTGCAGGCCTGTGGACGGCTGCTCCCCCGGGGAGAAGTTAAATTGTCCGGGTAAGTTACTGTTTCGGGATCAAACTGGAATTGCGCTTTGACAGGTTGGGAGAGAGACAATACGGAGTCTTTGGTAAAGGATCCTGTGCTTGGAGTACTTGAAAGGCTAAAAGCGTGCATTTTTCAGCGTCTCATCATTTGCACAGCTGTTTATTAGCCTTACCCCGAAGATGAGAACTTTCTCACCGTTTGGGGGGAGAAGCCCTGAGTGTTGCTTCTGCTTTGAACTACAATAGCATCTCTTCACATACCAGCACAGATAATAAGTACTCTGGATTAGGCCTAATTTGCAGAAGCAGTCCTGGTTTTACCAGAGAACTGTTTCCTCTGCTAAAACATCTTACTGTAATGAGGAAATAGGCAATTTTACAGAATTACTTCGTTTTTTCAAGTAGCAGAATCTTTTGTCTCTGAATAGCATCCATTTCTTTTAGATTGCTGAAATCAATTACTTTCTCCCGGAAATGTGGAAGAAAGATTTGAAATTGCAAGAATCATACATGTTAATGGCAGCTGTGATTAAACTTGTCCTGGAATTTTGAAGTCAGAAAAACCTTTAGCGATCTGATGTGACTTGTTTTAGAACTGGGAAACTAGGCCCAGGGAGATGAGTGACTCGCTGTGGGTTCTGCAGCTGGCCAGGGATTGGACCAAAACTAGGATCTAGGCCTCTCTCCGCCCTATTTAGAGAGCTCTTTTCACTACACTCCTGAGCCTCGTATTCTTCATTGATTGCATTCTTCACCACCATCCTCATCCTTGGGTCTTTGTACAATGTAGTTGAAAGGAGAAATCAGAGAGAGCGCCTCACTCTGATTCTTGACAGTTACTGTCAGTTACCACAAGTAACTGATGAATATTTTTTTCCCTGACCTGAATTTAATAAAAACCAACTGACATTTCATTTAGAGTTTTCATAGGTCTGCGACTGACTGTATTTCTGTCCAGTTATAGCATTGCTTATTTATGCATGCATTCAGTAAAACCAGTATTCTGTCCCACAAAACCTAACTACTATATTGTTTTGTCCCTCATTACCAGCATTTAAACAGGTTCTTTGTATCAGGCTCTAATTTTAGGATTTAAAACACCTGTGTTGTATTTGCCAGGTTGTACCACCTGGTTTCCACATAGCCACTTGAGTCACAGCAGTTTTCTGTGTTGTGTGTCACAGGTTAACCTTCAGAAATACAGTCATGTCAAATGCTTCTGATTTCATATTCTAATCATTGAGACTCACACCAGAGTTGTACCTTGTGTTCAGTTACACAGGTGATTATTGAAGATCTGCTTTGTATTTTGCAATACTAGGTGCTACAGGAGAAAGAAACAAGTGAAATATGTAGACTTTGCCCTCAGAAAAGATAAGATGTACCCCTCTGAGTCTAGAAAACAATCTATCAATACAAAGAATGCTGTTCGTGTTCTGGTTAGAGGGAGATGAGTGAGGCCCCAGGAGTCTAAATAACTTCCTGGAACACTTGGGACTTGAGCTAGCTTCTGTGAGGGTTTAGATTTACAGAGAGATTGGAGCAGCTACTTTGTGAGGGAAAAGCAAGAGTGTAATGTGGACATTAGCTTTGGGGGAGGGGAATAGAGAGGGAAACTAGGATGAGTTGACAACTGAATTTCCTTGGGAAGACATTAGACAGTTGAAAAGATATGTTTGTAGAAGGGTTTGAGTACCGGATTGAGGAGATTTGGATTTTTATCCTCTTGTGCAGGATATGGGGAGCCTTTTAAAGTTTGGAGGCCACACATTAATATGATAAAACTGCCAAGACGCACCTGTCAGTGATCTGTTGGTTGAGTTAGAATGAGAAGAGAGTGGAATGAACCAGGGACAATAGTAGCTATTGCAGTTACCTGGGTATGAAGAGATGAGATCCTACACTAAGATAGAGTCACTAGGAAAGATGCATAGCGGGTATCATTTTTTTTGTTGCTGTTTTTATCGTGGTAAAATATACATAACATAAAATTTGCCATTTTAACCAGTTTTAAGTGTACAGTTCTGTGGCATTAAGTGTATTCACATTGTTGTGCAACCATTATCACCATCCATCTCTAGAACTCCATTCATCTTCTGCAGCTGAAACTCTATACCCTGTAAACACTAACTCCCCACTTCCCTTTACTCTTAGCCCCTGACAACCACTATTCTACTTTGTCTCTACGAATTTGATTACTCTAGGTATTTCATGTAAGTAGAATCATACAATGTTTGTCCTCTTGTGACTGGCTTATTTCACTTAGCATAATGTTCATCCATGTTGCAGCATTTGTCAGAATTTCCTTCATTTTTAAGGCTGAATAATATTCCATTGTATGTATATACTGCATTTTGTTCATCCATTTATCTGTCGGTTGGTACTTCATATGCTTCCACTTTTTGGCTTTTGGAATAATGTTGCCATGAACATAGGTGTGCTCATATCTGTTTGAGTCCCTGCTTTCATTTCATTTGGGTATATATCCAGAAAATTTTACATTTTCACCAGCATGCGTCAGGGTTCCAGTTTCTCCACATCCTCACCAACACTTGTTGTTTTTATTATTTTGATAACAGCCATCCTAATGGGCGTGAAGTGATATCTCATTGTGGTTTTCACTTGCGTTTCTCTAATGATTAGTGATGTTAGCATCTCTAAAGCTTATCAGCCTTTTTGTATATCTTCTTTGGAGAAATAATCTATTTAAGTTCTTTGCCCATTTTTTTAATTTAGTTGTTTTTTGTTGTTGTTGTTGACTTGTAGGAGCTCTTTATGTATTATGGATACCAATCCCTTATCAGATAGATGATTTGCAAATATTTTTGCCATTCCATGCATTGCCTTTTCACTCTGTCGAGTGTACTTTGATGCACAAAAGGTTTTTTTTGGTAAGTTTTTAATGTTAATGAAGTCCAGCTGATCTAGTTTGTCTTTTGTTGCTTATACTTTTGGTGTTACATCTGAGAAATTATTG
Organism: Balaenoptera physalus; assembly: GCF_965194825.1. Taxonomy (NCBI): domain Eukaryota; kingdom Metazoa; phylum Chordata; class Mammalia; order Artiodactyla; family Balaenopteridae; genus Balaenoptera; species Balaenoptera physalus. Next base: position 11,417,828 of record NC_138883.1, read on the forward strand.
CCAAATCCAGTGTCATGAAGCTTTCCCCCTTTAAAAATCTTCTAAGAGTTTTCCCCTCAAAAAAATCATGTTTTATGTTTAGGTCTTATGTTTAGGTCTTTGCATGTGGATATCCAGTTTTTCCAATGCCATTTGTTGAAAAGACTGTCTTTTTTCCATTGAATGGTCTGGCCATCTTTGTTGAAAATTACTTGATCATACATTCGAGGGTTTATTTCTGAAATCTGTTCTGTTCCATTGGTCTGTAAGTCTGTCTTTGTGCTGTCACCGTACTGTTTTGATTACTCTAGCTTTATAGTGGTTTTGAAATCAGAAGTGTGAGGCCTCCAACATTGTTCTTTTTCAAAATTGTTTTGGCTATTTGGGGTCCCTTGAGATTCCATATGAATTTTAGGATAGATTTTTCTATTTCTGCAAAAAATGTCATTGGGATTTTTTTGATAGGGATTGCACTGAATCTGTAGATTGTTTGGAGTAGTGTTGACATCTCTTCCAGTCTTCCAGTCCGTAAACACCAGATGTCTTTCCATTTATTTGTGTTTAATTTCTTCCCACAACATTTTGTAGTTTTCAGTGTAAAATTCTTTCATCTCCTTGGTTAAGTTTACTCCCAAGTATTTTATTGTTTTTGGTACTATTGTAAACGTGATTGATTTCTTAATTTCCTTTGCGGATTGTTCATTGTTAGTGTATAAACACAACTCATTTTTGTGTGTTGATTTTGTATCCTGCAACTTTACTGAATTCATTTATTCTAACGGGGTGTGTGTGTGTGTAATCTTTAGAATTTTCTACATAAAGGTAAGGTTGTTTTCTAACAAAGATAATTTTATGTCTTCTTTTCCAGTTTGAATGACTTTTCTTTCTTTTTCTTGCCTAATTGCTCTGGCTAGGACTTCTAGTACTGTATTGAATAGAAATGGTGAAAATGTACATCCTTGTCTTGTTCCTCATCTTAGAGGGAAAGCTTTCAGTCTTTGACCATTGAGTATGATGTTAGCTGTGGATTTTCCGTACATAACCTTTATTATGTTGAGCTAGTTTCCTTATATTCCTGGTTTGTTGAGTGTTTTAGCAGGTATGTTTTAAGAAAAAAATTCAGTTATGGGTGCTGTGTTTCTACCTGGTGAAAGAAAATTCTTGTGTCATTGGTGGAATGTTATTGTCAAGTTGTTTTTTTTAAGCATCATCTTTGTACATTTGCAGTTATGTTCTGGCTGAAAAAAATAGTGCTATAGTTATTCAGTGGGGAAGACTGACACTAATCAAATAATCATACAAATATATGCCTGAGTAACTGTAGTACTATTTTGCTTCCAGCTGTATTCCCAGCATCTAGCATAGTGCCAGGCACATAGGTGCTCATTAAAGTTATTAATTGAGTTTAAAAGCAGAAGACTAAGATTTAACCCAATAAGCTAAAAAATATATTGTTTATAATTTTTATAGAAAGTGTTTATTCTAAACCACCTTCCCTCTTAACCCAGTCTTGGTACAGTGGTAATAAAACAAAATCAGACTTCTCCACTCTAAAAAGAAACAGGCAAGTGACTTTTTCTAAAACAATTATCTTTTTAAAGATGAGACAACATTTTTCTTTTTAAGTTGATGCTAATGGAAGTTGGTTATCAGAATCCAAAATTTCAAAGGGAAGCATAATTTAAAGGAAACTTTTCATGTACCTACTAACTTCAGATTTATAATGAAATTCAAACATTCAGTACCTAGTTTATTTACAAAACAAGTTCAAATTTTTTAATGCAAGCTTCAGTTCTTTTAATTTTTAAAATTTTGGCAGTCTAAATTTGACATTACAGGTTGAGTCTTTCACAGCATCCTTACTATCTCAAATAATGTAGAAACTTCAAAAACATATAATGTACTAAGTTTTATAAACTGACATTAAATCCATATAATGAACATTACGTTAAAGTTGGAATAAACAGAAATCACTTTAATTCAATACACAACATCCTTTAAATCACAAGATTCAAAAAAATCTGCTTTTTTGAGCATTGTTGGAGTTTTTAGACATAGTTGTGATGTGTCAGAACACTGGACTGGGAATCAAACCTCAATTCAGATTCTGATTACTATTTATAGTTTTGCAATCTTAAGCAATCCATTTTACCTGTCTGAGGCTTAATTTTTCCTCATCTGTAAGAGGGAAAACACACACACACACACAGTGTTTTACATAGCAGCTTTGCCACCTTGTATTTTTCATTCCATTCTTTCCCTCTCTGTTACCACTTACTTGCTAGTCTGGACTATTTATTGAACAGCCTACCAGTGGAGTCTCTGCCATTTGTTCTCCCACTTTTCCTCTCCTTCTCTGGCTGTTCTCTGTATTGCTACCACACTTTTTAAAAAATGCAATTGGAGGATGTTACTTCCCTACCCAAAAAACTTGTGTTGACTTCCCATTGTCTATTGGATAAAGTCCAAACTCAAAACAGTTTGTAGACTGTGTCTAACGTTAGATTTCCCATTACTCTAGTCATACTAAGCTGTTTCTTGTTCTTTCTACTTCTGTTTTTCATGTGTTTATCCCAGTGCTTGGAGTTCTCCTGTTCTTTGCCATCCAGGAGACTCTGAGAAGATGACTCATTACCCATTTCAGCGGTGGATTTTGATTACTCCAAGCCAGTCAGCTCAAGGCAGTTCCCTGTAAATTATTATTTGTCCCAGTTAGATAGAAAGGAAAGAGACATTCTCTTTCTGGGGGAGAGGATTTTTTCCCCTCTTGTTTGTGAGCAAGAGAACATGTGGCCCCAGTCGCCACTGGCAGCTGTCCTGTGACCACAGGGGATGATGAAACATGCTCTGAGGCTGGCAGAACAGAGAGGTAGAATGAATGCAGGTGCGTGACAACATTATTTTAGACACGTATTGTGCTGGGCCTGGGGCTTTCCCTACCGTGGGATGTCTCCTCGTGAATAAATTCCTATTGTTTAAGCCAATTCTTTGGGGTTATTTGCCATCAGAAATCTCCTGATTCTTACAGTCGTCTTTATTCTTCAAGACCCAGTTCAAAAGTTAGTTTTACCAGTAATCATACACTCACTCCCTTAGTACTTTGGACCTTTCTTCCAGTCCTTATTTACTATATTATCATCAGTTGCTTGTGTGTCTAACTCCTCCATGTAACTCTTTGTACTTTGAGCCAAAGCCTGTAGGATGTAGCACAGTGTCTGGTAAATTACAGATACTCAGTGAGTTGTTAGGATGAAATAATAACATGAATAAGTGCTTTGTAAACAATTTTTTAATAAATATGAGGTATTTTATTGAGTTTAAAACTAAAGTGAGATGGAAAAATCAATTAGGCCAGTCATGCAAAGTGTTCTTTGCTTGCCCTTAATTGTTTTCTAAAAATATGCACTTAGATAAAAAGTTTTTGACAGTCTCTTCTGGCTACAGTTCCTTAAATTTTATGAACACTCTTACCTACTTAAAGCAGGAATCATGGAAGGAGCAATAATGAATTGTGTTGTTAGTGTGCAGTTTCCTTCCTTCTTTAGGGGGAGACTGAATGCCAGAAGAATTTCAAGTATAGTGTCTTTTTTTCCCTATATTCTGAAATTATACTTATTTAATTTGTTTTATCTGGAATTTACTTGTGAGTTGTTCTTTAGAGAAAAATTCCATAACATGCTTCATAAGACTTAATTATGCTTGTCTTCAGACTTTCCCAAAATATTTCTTGCTTGCTTGAGACTAGACATGAGAATTTTCTGGTTAGGAAAAAAGCTTTGTGGCAGAACTAGATGAGTTTGTAGTGAATGTTAGTAATAGCTTATGACAGAGAAATCTCATTATAGCCTTAATTATGAAGTCATAGTTCTGTCACATGCTTCAACGATAAAGTCTGACAAGGGAGGAAGGATAGGGAAGGAGAGTTAAAATTCCTAACTTGGTGTACCTCACCATTTGTTGGCTTCAGTCAAATAAAACTTTGACATAGTAATTTGTAGTTATTTTTAAAACAAGGTAAGGAGGAATACAGTACACATTAGAAATTGTAAAATCATCTGTTGGGATGAGTATGAAAAGACAAATTTGTCTATGAAGAACAGCCTTCTTCTTTTGATGTCTAGTTGTTAGTTCCCTTGGTACCTTAGTTTCCACATCTGTAAAATGAACAGTATCACCCTCTTTAGGGTTCTTTGATTAATTAAGGTAATCTATGTGAAAACACAATATAGTGTTCTGAGCATAGATGCTCAGGCATTCCTTTTTTTTTTTTTTAAGCAGAGATTATTTTATTTTTTATTTTTAAAAAAATATGTATTTATTTGGCTGCACCGGGTCTTCCTTGTGGCACGTGGGATCTTTAGTTATGGCACACAGGATCCTTAGTTGCGGCATGCGGGATCTAGTTCCCTGACCAGGGATCAAACCTGGGCCCCCTGCATTGGGAGCGCGGAGTCTTAACTGCTGGACCACCTTGGGAAGTCCCTCAGGCATTCCTTTTAATATTGAGCTGCATGAGCCGCTTGTATATTTTGGAGATTAATCCTTTGCCAGTTGCTTCCTTTGCAAATCTTTTCTCCCATTCTGAGGGTTGTCTTTTTGTCTTGTTTATGGTTTTCTTTGCTGTGCAAAAGCTTTTAAGTTTCATTAGGTGCCATTTGTTTATTTTTGTTTTTATTTCCATTTCTGTAGGAGGTGATTCAAAAAGGATTTTGCTGTGATTTATGTCATAGAGTGTTCTGCCTATGTTTTCCTCTAAGAGTTTTATAGTGTCTGGCCTTACATTAAGTCTTTAATACATTTTGAGTTTATTTTTGTGTATGGTGTTAAGAAGTGTTCTAATTTCATTCTTTTACATGTAGCTGTCCAGTTTTCCCAGCACGGGCTTATTAATTCTTGAATGAGAAAAAGTCTGTCGATTTGTGTGTGTGTGTGTATGTGTATGTGTGTGGGTTTAAGTAACAAAAACTCTCTAGAATAAAGTTCAAACTCCCTTTCATGGATCATATGGCTTTTTGTTATCTAGGCTCTGTTGCTTCTCTGGGCTCATACCTTATTACTGCCAAATACCTTCTTGTTAAACTCTGCATGTAGAATTGCTTTAATTTCCTTAGTGAGCCAGGTTTTGTTCTTTCCTTGGGCCTTCACATAGTCAGTTTCCTCTGCCTTTTAGAGTATTATTTTGGCATCCCAACCCCTCCCCACCATTACCTTCACCAAGAAAAAAGTTCACACTTACTGTCAGTCTTAGATCTTATCTCAGATGTCACTTTCTCAACAGCCCCATAAGGTAAATACTTTTAAATATTATCATCAGATACAGAAAAGATAAACAATTTGACCAAGATCACAAAGCTTATAAATGGCAGATCTGGATCCAAACCTAGACAGTTTGGCTCCAGAGTTCATCTTCACTAATCTGTGCTTCCTCTACATTGTAACTGCCTATTTATCAGCTTGTCCCTAAGTAATTTAAAAGCAAAAATTATGTCTATCTAGTTCATTGTTATATCCTCATGTGCCTATTATCAGCACATAATAGGTGCTCAGAAAATGTTTAAATGAGTGACTGTCTCTTATTTGAGAGCAGAATTTGTGATTAAACTCCTCTTTGTACCTTTCACATAATACATGTCAGTAAATAAGTCTTTTCATGCTTATGATACAAAGTGAAATTTATATGATCAAGTTCATTGTGGCTTTGAAATATATTGCACTTTATAACCAAAGATAGTTACAGCCCCATTTTTATAATCACTGTTAACTCATTTTATCCTTTTATAGCAATGTTACTTGGCATCTTAAACTGGTGCTTTTCTAGGCTTCCTTTTCACATGGTATCCCTATGAACTGTTAAAATACAGATTATTTGTAACTCATTTCTAAATGGTACATGGGAGATTTTACAAAATAAAATTACACTAGTATATGCACTCTGATCATTTATATCTATTAACCTTTTAATGGACGTGATTGCCGAACATATATGGAACTTAGAAAAAAATAGAAGTACCCACATTTTAAACCTTGATCGTATCCCGAAAGATAAATGGTTTATCTATATAGAATAGTCACAGGGTAAATAATGATTTAAGGCATGCACTTTGTCGTTCATGTTGATGGGAGAAATTGGAATGTTGTATTTCAGTACACTTTTCAAATAAGTAATGCCTGAAGCTACTTCCAGGTTCATGCTCTCATCAGGGTCAGTAGGTTAAAGAACCAGAAAAGTCTTCCTCCTCCATGAATGTTCTCACTTTACCAAAGACTTTGCTTCTTTGGTTAATCATTCTCTCTTCCGTATCCCCTATGCTCTGGTACAGGGTTTCTCAACTTTGACACTACTGACATGTTGGGCCAGATAATGCTTTGTTGTGGGGCGCTGTCCTGTACTTGCAAAATGTTTAGCAGCATCCCCAGCCTCTACTCAACTAGGTTCCGGTAGTACCCTTCTTCACTCCTAGTTATGGCAACCAAAAATGTCTCCAGGCATTGCCAAATGTCTCCAGGGGAGCAGAGTCACCCAGTTGAAAACTGATGCTTTACTGCATCATCCCTACTCATTTGTTACAATATCTCCCTCTCTTTCATACACGCACCTTTCCAGACTTTCACATCCTCTCTATTACTGCCTCACTTCTTGGCACCTTTTGCAGTCTTTTTTGAAAAGAGTTATAAAACATTTGCTCACTCCAATTTTACTTCCAGTTCAGTTTCCTCTCTTCAGTTCTATGAAACCACATTTTTCTGGTTTTCCTTTACATCTGTGGCTGCTCCATTTTGGTCTCCTTTATCAGCTCTACTCACTGGACAATGGCATAATTTTTGCTTCTTTCTTACTTTTTCTTATCTCGTCAGCTCCTGCCTTTCTTGCCTCATTTCTTTGTATGTTGCCCCTCATATACCTATTAATTCTTAAGCTGTTCTCTCTGTTGAAATGCCCTTACCTATGTTTCTCCCTATTTAAATTCTAACATCCTTCAAGAACCAAAGCAGATGTCATCTTTCCATGAAAGCCTTTTCTAATCACTAAAGCCTTTTCTAGTCCTCTAACTTCCATGCCATGTTCCTATTCTTTCTCTCTGTCTTCCACTTGCAGCTTTGTGTTATTTATGTATTGGAATATGTCCTGCACTAGACAGTAAGCTCATCTTTGTATCCCTGACATTACCTGGCTAAGTGCCCTGCACATAGTTGGTGTTTAGATAGTTGTTGCAACAATGATGAGGAGGTAGCAGTAGAGTGGAAAGGATTTAGTAAAAACAGTAATGACCTGAAAGGTTGTTAAAAGTAGGAGAAAAAGAAGAAAACTGAAGAAAGTTTAAAACTGCTCATGGAATTCTTTACATTCTCTCCTTTCATGGTTTCTTTGATATGGGCCTTTTCTGGTTTCATTCTGCATTTCTAAGCACCTTATTTGTTAAGGACCCATTATGAGCCAGGCACTCTTCAAGATACTTGGAATACAGTTACTGGAAAAGGAAACAGTCCCAGTACTGTAGGAACTTAGTCTCTTTGAGGATGTAGAAATCTTAACAATTAATTGCCCCTACAGAGTGGAAAGTACTGAAATTGAAGTGTATCCAAAACTTTCCGGTAGCACAGAGGAAAGTGGTGACTTCTCAATTTGAAATAAACCTCATTCAGATGCCACTTCTTACATGCAACCTATTCTGGTCACTACCCAGCCTGATTAGTGTTTTCCATGCTTTCCTTTACTCTGTTCTCTTTCAGCTACCAAATTATAAGCATTTCCTGTGCCTCAGTACTTAGCCTTCCGGTCATTCTTTTATATCCTTTTCTTTAGGAAATGGATTTAGTTTTGAGGCTTCAGCTGACAAGTTTCAAAGCCATACCAGCTACAACAAAACATTTTTTTGTTGTGAAATAATACACATGCAAAGAAGCATAGTAAACAAATTTAAGTTTAACTTATTATTTTAACAAATTATTTTAAAGCTGACACCACCATGGTCACGAAATAGAACAGTGGAAGCATGCTCAAAGCCCCACTCATGCCTCTTCTCAATCACAACCACCGTAAAGGTCACCCCTATTCTGCTTTCTATGGTAATTGCTTCTAAGATTTAAAAAAAAAAGAAGAAGAAGAAGGAGCCCTGTACCTGAATACCAACTAGATATTTATTCCAAAACAATATAGTTTCATTTTGGGAGACTGGGAGACAGAGGTGGAGGGAGACATTCCACAGTATTCTGTCTTGTTCTTGCACTGAAACCCCGGAGAACATCCCCAGGTTCACTAGGAGGACTCACCTGACAGAGCATATAGTCATACTCATGGAGATCATTTATTACAGCACAGGATACAAAACAAAATCCGCAAAGAAAAAAGACACATGAGGCGAAGTCCAAAGAAAAGCAGGTGCAAGTTTCCAAGAGGTCTCTTCAGGTGGAGTCACACAGGTCACACTTAGTTCCTCCAGCATTGACTTGTGACAGCACAAGTGAAATATTGTCTACCAGGGAAGCTCATTAGAGACTCGGCACCTAGGGTTTTTACTGATGGCTGGTCACACAGGCATCTACTACCTAACGTGTATCAAAATTCCAGGCTCCCAGAAGGAAAGCAAATATGCAGCATAAACCATACTGTTTGCACAAACAGTTTAGGTACAGTGAGCTGTCCTTATCAGTTAAGGAATGGTAAAAACACGGAAAGTCCAAGTTCCCAAAGACCAACCAGGGCCAGCCTTTCAAGCAGGCCTTTCTAAGGATAGCAGTTTCAGGCCTCCTGTGGCTAACTTTTTTCTGCGTGATATTTTTCAATTCAAAATTTAAATAAATAAAAACTCAGCTTTCATATTGTGTCATTTTCTCTTAAAATGTATCAACACTAACCCAGTGCAAACCTTCACTTTATACCTCCACTACTATCATATGATTGAAAGTATGTTCTGTGGAACATTGGACATGGCCTATTATTGGTTTTTCTTAGATTAAAGTTCAGCAATACTGAATTAAGCAAAGTTATACAGGTTACTTAGCTGCAGGACTCTCAGCCTTTTGCAGTGATGTGTGTGACCTGGCCTCTATCTACCTGTCTTGCCTCATCTTACATTATCTCCCTTCCCTACTTCCCCTGCGTCAGCCACCTTGGCCTTCTTGCTCTTCCTAGAATTTGCTAAACTATTGACTCTGCTGTAACTCTCCAGCATCACATCACTACTACCTCTGTCAATAAATAATATCAAGCTTTATTTATTTATTTATTTATTTATTATTTGGTTGCACTGGGTGTTGGTTGCGGCAGGCAGGCTCCCTAGTTGCGGCTCACGGGCTCCTTAGTTGTGGCATGTGAACTCTTAGTTGCAGCATGCATGTGGGATCTAGTTCCCTGACCAGGGATCGAACCCGGGTCTGCTGCACTGGGAGCGCAGAGTCTTATCCACTGCACCACCAGGGAAGTCCCTCAAGCATTATTTATGTTTATGTACTATTTATATTTATGTATGTGTTTAAGATCTTTCTTCTGTATGCTATATGTGTTCTTTATGTCTTGTGGGCTTATTAATGTCAATAAATCAACTTATTCTTTCTCATAGCAGCCCACGCCTTTCATGGTATTTATCTCAGTGTATGATTTTATTTTTGTAATTATTTGTTTAAATGTCCATTTCTCTCACTTGATTGTAAGCAACATGAAAACCAAGACTATTTTGTTCACAACTATAACCTTCAACACTTAGCATAGAACACATAATTGGTACTCAGATTCTTAATGAATAATATAAATAATTCTACAAAACTAGGCTATAGTAAACAGTGTTTCCCAAACGAACCAGGATTTTTTTTTAAGGCTCATTTCATTGTATTTTGCAGGACTGATGTTGTGTAGAATACACTTTGGGAAATACTGATATACTTTAAAGTGTAAAATACTTTACATAGGTAGGATTTGTAGCTAGGAGTTTGTATTTATTGTATATTCTTGATTGAACCTCTGCTGGGAAGATTAGTTCAGTGTTGGTGTGCTAGATGAATTAGACTGGAAGCAGAGACCAAGATTGATTTTTGTGACAATTCAAGAGAGATAATAAATAGTGACTTAGTCTAAGTGATTTGTAGCGGGATTGGTGCACCAGTTTGATACAGAGGAGAAGGATGAGGGAAAGACGCCTGCAGTTCTGACACTGGATGCCCAGGATATCTTCAGCAAACGACATTTGAATAGATTGGAGTAATTGAGTTTCTTCTTCCGGAAAGCATCCTCCTGTTAATCTGGAAAATACATCCATCTTGTTTCCAGGCAACACCAGATAATTAAATTATCTTCATATTTAGGAATTAATAAACTTTTTAAAATTAGCATACTGAATTACTTAATAATAACTGTGCTGTAAACTCTTTAACTATCTAATGACAGCTTTCTGCTGTGGTTGAAGAGTGTGTTTACCTACATAATCTAATTTGGAGATGACAACAAAAATTGAGAACTTTTTTGTATATTGTTCTAACTACTTACATATGTATATAGAAATCTGTTTTCTGATGTAAAAATGTTTACAGGAAGGAGCATGAAACTCAGACGTTACTAAAGGAAAAGACTGAAACAAGTGACTATTTAAAAAATTTAAACATTTATGACAAAAGCCATCATAGTTTTAAAAGGCTAATATGAATATTCTCCCTTGATATTTTAACATTAATATAAAAAGTGTCGCAAATTAATAAAAAGAGCAGCCACATAGAAGAATGGGCAAAGATTATAAAGAAACACAGAGGCTAATAAATATATTGAGATTCAGTTTCACTTATAATTTTTTTTTTTAAATGAAGATTAAAATAATGAGATCATTTTTTCCTCCATCAGATTGGCAAAGATTAATAATGACCAGAGTTTTGATGTTCTCATGCAAAGTTGATAGGAATGTAAATTGCAACTTTTCTGACCAATACATCTCCAAATTAGAAATATATATACCCATTTATCCAGTAATACTATTTCTTTTTTTTTTTTTGGCCGCACCTAGCGGCGTGTGGGATCTTAGTTCCCCGAACAGGGTTCAAACCCGTGCCCCCTGCGTTGGAAGCACAGAGTCTTAACCACTGGACCGCCAGGGAAGTCCCAGTAATATTATTTCTTGATATTTATTCTAATGGCATAGTTTACAGTGGTTAAAGATAGAGGTAAAAGGATTGCAGGACTGTTCATAATATTGAAAAATTGGAAATGATTCTCAGTACGTTTTGGTGAAGTAAACTATGGCATATTTATACAGTACAGTTCTATTTAGGGGTCTTTAAAAGATAAAGTAAAATTTGTATGTACACATGTTTCTATATCCCTGGTATATTATGAAATGAAAATAGTTTTTTACAGAACTCTTTGTTAAATATCCCTACTTAAAACTATTTAAAGTTAATTTATGTCAAAAATGCTAGAAAAGCAGAAATCAAATTGTTACTAGTTGTCTGTGTGGGAAGGGAGGCAGATATTAGGGAATTGCCTTTTGTCATACTCTCCTGTGTAGGTTTTTTGGTTTTTTTGTTTTTAATTTAAACAACAAACGTATAATTCTCATAAGTGAATGGGGAAACATTAAGGTTATGGGGTGGGTAGGATAGAGAAAATTTAACATGTATCTTGTTCTTTGTATATTATGATCTGTTCTACAGTCTTTAAAATGCTTTTGAGTCAACAGTGTAACTCTCAACTTTTCAAACTCTAGTAATAGAAGGCAAAAACACTTCTGGGGAGAGAAAGAAATACAGCTAAAAATTACAGAGATGCTAAAAATTATTTTTTTCCTATTTTCAATAAAGAAAATAAACTCATATTTTAATCTTGTAAAACAGTAAAACTAAGAGAGGGAAGGGGATGTACAGTGCTTGATGGTGGTGCTTGTGTACTGTCACCAAATAGTATGATTAGTTTTCTATTCAAATTAGATACCCCATCTGAAAATGTTCTTAGGAGCACAATGACTTTTCATCAGAAATTTAATAATTAAACATAAACGTTGAATAATTATTTAGGGGTTTAAAATTCAACAAAACTAATGGTCTCTTCTTTATGCAGAGGAAATGTGTGGGTATGGAGAAAAATAATTAGGTTAATAATACGGAGTCCTGTAGCTAATCATCAAATTTGGAAACAACCCCCTAAAATATTGTTCTTAAATTTAAACTAATTCAAATGTCTAGCAGTGAAACATCTGTAACGTGGTTTGATGTCTAGCAGTGAAACATCTGTAACGTGGTTCACTTTAACTTTTTGTTTTTAATGACTATTTACACTAAATGTTAGCCATTTCTATTCTTGGATAACCTACTTAAATATTGGTATTAATTTTACATTTAACACACATCCGAATGCATAATAGTTTTCAAGTTTAACATTAAATGTACGTTTAAAATTATTTCGAAGAATTTAGTATCTCTTAATGATTCTTTCACTGGTTTTGGTTTTCTTATCCTATTTAGAATGATCATCGCTAGTTTTCCCTAGTGATTATTCCTAGGCTGTTCATGACTCCTTGAAGATTATCGTTTAAAAATCGTTTAAAAAACGAAGAGATAACATATTTCTGACCATGCTGAATGTGCATGTATGAAGCAGGTATTTTATTTAGGAAGTATTTTATAACTAGAAATATTAAGAATACCAAGAATATATAGTATCAATATGAATCCGCACTGTAGCCAGAGTTCTAAGAACCAGGCTCACCTCATTTATCTACATTTTTCCCCTCATTTTCTAGCTTAAAAAATTTTAATGGTTACCCTTAAAAGAATGTTGCATAAACTGGTGAAATGGGATGTACTTTTAAAAATATTCTTTTAAGAATACATTTTTAATCGGAAAAAAAAAGTAGCAGCAGGAGACTGACAGCTGTTTTGAATTATAATAGGTTCTGTTAGAAGAAGCCCACATGGGCTTAATAAGATTCTCCTAAGCAGAACTCTAACAAGTAATCTCTATTTGCAGTAACACAACTTAATTTTATAATGCAATTTAAAATATATCTTTGCTTAATATGAACAAAAATGTTTTCTGACTTGCCTTTTATTGGTGGTGGATAGGTAAGGAAAATACTATTCTTATACATGATCTTGAGCTACTAATTACAGGTGTACAATGTCTTATTTATAATTTGAAATTCTAAGAGTTCTGATAACCATTTCTTTAGGGAGACTCACTTGATGGCAAACAATGATGTGACCTGAATTCATTTGGCAACAAAACCTAACCTGAACTAACACAGCTTAGTTTAAATGTTTAATATATTTTATTGCAAAATATGGGGTAATATGACTAATCTCACTGGGTGTGTTTACATAGTATACAGTAAATGTTTCATATACCATATTACTTTCTTTTAAAAGAGAGAGAGCATGAGAGAAAGAGAGAGAGAAGGAAAAGAGTCTGAATTTTAGAATGTATCTAGCTCCAAAAGTTTCTCCCTGGTGGGGAATTGTGGACTTGTATTCTGAATAACACTCTTAAACTGGTGTTTTAAATTGGTGATGAACATTAAATAAAATTTTTATTGGTAGAACTAAGATTGAGAAACAGTGTAGTATGTAACACTTTATCGTTTAATTCTGTAGATAGAGTTTAATTACCAAATATGCAGGAAGAATATATGAAAAGTAGAATAAGCTAACAGATTATAGATATCAACTGTAAATTAAAACATATTACTTAAAATTAGATACTGGAGGAGAGAGATAGGAGGAAGAAGATACTAGCTAATTTCAGTATTGCTCATAGTAGGGAGCCAGTGGATAGTAGCCAGAAAACAGGGAATTTGGAGTATTATATAAAAAAAAATATTAGTAAAGTTACTTGTGGGGTAGGGAGAGACTAGGTTGAAGTAGACAGGGGGAGCAACTAGTCTTTGAATATATCTTATTTTGTGGTTTTGACTTTAGACTCATCTAAACATTTTACAGAATTATGTAGCAAAAGTTAATTAAAAATGCTGTGCCTAAAAATCAAAAGTGAAATAAAAGTGTGCTTCCAGTTAGTGATGTAATCACCCAGAGCAAACTATTCCAAGTGACTTACATACACAGTAATTTATAGGATATCCTGAGTTGGGTATATCCTAAGGGTAAAAAAGAATTGCCAAAAAAAAAAGATTTTCATTTATCGTAATGTTGATGATAGTGTTGACATTTTAATTCTTGGCTATTGTGTGTGTATTGTGGGATAAAATAAATGAACAATTATGTAGGCAGTGTTGAGAACGGGGTTTTGACATGTGAGAAAGGAGAAACACATGTAAAGTTAATGAGATTAAGTAAAAACTCTCTAAACCTGAATTTGAATTGGAAGCATCAGTATACACTCATGATATATGTGTATGTATCTAAATACACATGTGTAGAAAACTCCCTAACTCTGTGTACTAAAAAGGCAGTCAGCACCCCCTAGCACCCAGACTGTGGTTTCTAAATACCATTTCTCACTGAAAGGAATTAGGGCTCCTTTAAAGAGATGGTTGATTACAGGTCTAAGGTAAGAAAAATACAAGATATGCCTAGAATAAGGTATAACCCTAGAAAGCAAAGAAGCTCTCAGAGACAAGTAGTGTTGTGTCATGTGTGATCTCAGGGACCAATTTGAATAAGCTTCCACTGTCCAAATATGGGACAATTTGAGCCTCAATTGGGATAAATACAAATAATTGAAACCCATCAAATATATTTAAATCCATGAACACATAATTTTTTTAACTTGCTGATCATCTTTAGAGAATGCTAGGATGTTAATTGTTTTGAAAATTAGTAAATAAAGGTAAAGAATCATTTATTCTTACCTTTCTGTGCAAACAACTGAATAGTTGATGAGTTCCTCTTACGGAAGTATTCCAGCTAATGAATAAAGAAGGAGTGATAGAATATCACCATGTTGCAGCCCCTAATGAATTAATGACTCTAGTTGGTGATTACTGATAATTGTTAATATTAGAGAATGAGAAGTAGACGTTTGGTACCTACTGTTGGAAGTACACATCACCACATGTGAAGCAGTCTTGACAAAATAAACTTTAAAAGTACAAAAATGACACTAAATCTGATTAAGTTGTTAGATCTATAAATTTCTGTAAATACAGGGCTGCATCATGGTGATGCATTTGCCAGAATTCAGACTATGGGAAACTACCATATAACCTGATTTCTTCAACAACAACAAGGAAAAAAAAATTGCAAGGGGGAAAGGGTTGGGGAGGGACCTTTTAAAGGAGATTTAAGAGACATAGTCGTCCAGTCACAGTGCATGGGCCTTATTTGGATCCTGATTCAAACAAACTAAGAAAAAATAAACCAGTGGTGGAAATGTCAGCACTGCCTGGGAAGTTCATATTAAGGGATTGTTGTTCATAATTTTAGATGTGATAATGGTACTGTAGTTGCTCTTTTGTATCCTTTCTTTTAGAGATTCATAAAGAAGTATTTACAGATGAAATAATATGCTATCTGGAGTTTGCTTCAAAATAATCCAGAGAGATTGGGTAGAGAGTGGATTGGGATGTAGTGATACAGGACTGCCACAAATTGGTAATTACTGAAACTTGGTAATTCTTGAGCTTTGTCTTACTATTCTCTCTACTTTTGTTATATTTTTCTGTCCTTTATTACAGAAGCTGCAAAAGTATCTCCTGCACAGGAGGAAAAAATAAGTGATAGATTGGAAGGAGTGAAAATACAGAGGCATAGTCATATTTGTCTTTGGTGTTTGAATGCTAAGGGGTTTGATATTTATGGAGTATAATCCACAATCCAGAAACTTTTTTTTTTTTTAAGTTGAATTCATACTGTATTTTCAGTTTTGTTTTTTTTTTAAAACTTTGGGTTTATTTATATATTTATTATTTATTTATGGCTGTGTTGGGTCTTCGTTTCTGTGCGAGGGCTTTCTCTGGTTGCAGCAAGTGGGGGCCACTCTTCATCGCGATGTGCGGGCCTCTCATTATCGTGGCCTCTCTTGTTGCAGAGCACAGGCTCCAGACGCGCAGGCTCAGTAATTGTGGCTCACGGGCCTAGTTGCTCCGTGGCATGTGGGATCTTCCCAGACCAGGGCTCGAACCCGTGTCCCCTGCATTAGCAGGCAGACTCTCAACCACTGCGCCACCAGGGAAGCCCCAGAATTTCCTTCATTTTTAAGGCTGAATATCCCACTGTACATATATACCATACTTTGTTCATCCGTTTGTCTGTCGATGGACATTTAGTTTGATTCCACCTTTTGGGTGTACCACCCTGTTTGAGCCCCTGTTTTCTTTGGGGGGGTTATATAGCCAGAGGTGGAATTGCTGGATCACATGGTAATTCTACATTTATTTTTTTTTGTTTTTACATTTAATTTTTTGATGGATCATGGTGCTTTTTTTTTTAAACAATACTGTTTATATATTTTGAAACATCTCAACAGAGTCATATTTGAGGCTGTATGCACACTGTGATCTATACTTTTTTTTTTCCCTGAGAAATGTTTTTTTTACTCCCAAGAAGTAGTGCAGTTTTAAAATCACACTCTTGTAAGAGGCTTAGGCTGTATATGTGGAATATGGATCCTGAGAAACAATTTTTGGACTGAAGAGCTCAAAGAATGATTACAAACAAGTCTTTCCTTATTAAATGGTTATTTTTTTAAAAACTGATTTCATTCAGCTGTTTTCAGCTCAATACTTCCTATATGCTAGGCACTGTTCTATGTGCTGAGGATTTCGTGTCAAATAAATGAAGTTCTGGCTCAGTGTAAGTGGAGCTTACATTGTAGCATGAGACAGTTAAGCAAACAAGTATATATTCAGTAATTTCAAGTGCTGAAAAGTGCTACAAAGAAAAATAAAGTGAAGAAAGGGGATAGAGAATGATGGGATGGGACAGGATGTTGTTTTTAGACGATGATTAGGGAAGGCATCTTTGAGGAGATGGCATTTGAGCAAAGGCCTGAATAAAGTGAGAGAGTGAACCATGCGAAGACTTTGTGGAAAAGTGTTCCAGATGAAGGGAATAGCAGGTCCCAAGGTGGGAGCTTTTAAAGGAGACAACTCAGAAGTTAAATGAAGATCTATCTCAACCAGTACCCAGTACCCATATGAGGAAATGGATTGGTTTAAGGTATCTCATTGGAAAGAAAAGTAAGAGAAAAATAAAGATGGAAAAAATGTTAGGGAAATTGATTTGTATATTCTGTTAAAGATTTTCAAAAATATTATATATCTATTTGTGGGGTGGGAGATGCTGGGAAGATATTGTGGCTGACAAGACGTTTCACTGATGATTACCACATAGAGGATGTACCGTCTTCCTCTGAGGTGTAGTTTCCTTGGCACAGTGAACCCAAAGGCTCTTATCTTCTGTTCAGAGAAGAAAGAAATGAAACAACTGATAAAGAGAGTCTCAGTTTCAGGAAGTGATCTCTAAAAATCTTAGCTAATAGGGACTTCCCTGGCGGTCCAGTGGTTAAGGCTCTGAGCTTCCACTGCAGGAGGCGCAGGTTCAATCCCTGGTTGGGGAACTGAGATCCTGCGTGCTGCGAGTTGTGGCCAAAAAAAAAAATCTTAGCTAATAAAATACTTTAATATCCAAGGTATCTTACTGATAGTATATATGACAATAATACAAATACTACTGGGAGAAATCATAGGCTCAGGCACGTTAAGGATTGGAAGAAAGCTTGGATATCACCTTTGTTTCCCCATGTGCTGTGCAGTAATGCCAAGTTATTCCAGAAATGACTTTGGACGTCAAGGAATAAGCATTGTTACTTTTGAGACTCTCCATTTATCTTTTGCAAACATTGATAGGACATTTATAAATAATATCGTCAATCAGAAGTAGATGAATTATCATATTGAGGTAATGCCGTATTATAATGTATATCTGAGTGTTACCTCTAGAACTATGAAAATATTATAGTCATCCCTCGATATCCAAGCGGGATTGGTTCCAGTATCACCACAGATACCAAAATCTGTGGAGGCTCAAGTCCCTTACGTAAAACGGCATAGTACTTGCGTATAACATACACATATCCTCCCATATCCTTCAAATCATCTCTGGATTACTTATAATACCTAATATAATATAAATGCTATGTAAATAGTTGAGAGCATGTGTCAAATTCAAGTTTTGCTTTTTGGAACTTTCTGGAATTTTTTTTTTCTGAATATTTTCCATCTGTAGTTGGTTGAATCTGTGGATGTAGAACTTGCGGATGCAGAACATGCAGATACAGAAGGCCAACTATATTAGGAAACTCTTGTTTTTAGATTTCTTTTTTTATGTATTCTCTGTTTGCATTATTTCTTCCTTGGTATGTCTTTCTGGGACCTCTAGCCCATTATCCTTATTACTCCCAATTCACCCACAAATTGCTGGTCCTGTGTTTCTTCTTGGTTCACAGCATGGCTAACCACCCGGTCATGCAGAGTAGACCTCATCATCATTCCCTTCTTCCTCTCCACCACCACCCTCACCAATTAGGTGAGCATTTACTAAGTGTTCTGTAATAAGGACTTCATCTGGGTTATCTTAATTTTTGTTATAGATGTCCTAAACAAATGCAAAACATCTTAAAAGTGTTTTAAGATGTAGACTTGTATTGCATAAATAGGACCTAGAATATCTGTTCCAGTCTGATATATTTGGACTATAATATCCTTGTCCAGTGTTTCTGCTACAACAAGTAGGTGCACAGGATAAGCAGTGGGGTTGAGGAAAGAAAGAGGAAAATATTTTATCATAGTTCCAAGAAAGGCCTCATAAAATCCTTACGAGGGGAAGAGTTTTGTCTGATTTTCTACTTCTTGTTTTACCTAAGAGGCATTGTTGTTGTCTCTGTAAGAAGGTCCTTCATAACGGAAGTTTCTTAAAGCATACTCATAATCAAGCCCACAGATACTTCTTTCACTAGGACTTCTGTCTACAACATTCTTTCTAACTGAGGACTTCAGGAGAATTTTAGAAGGAGAAACACATCTTCATTTGACATCCCAACAAAGATTCTGTAAGTATTAGAGGTATTCTGATGGGCAGAAGCCTATTAGAATGGAGTGAGTGGCTATTGTTAAGGCTAATGCCACATTATATATAGCTTGCTCTTTGCTGAAAATTTAAACTAGTGGGTTTTCCCCCCGTATTTATTTGGACTCTCTTACTCTGAGTGATGTGAGGAAAAATAGAATTTTAGTACAGAATTAGCTCCAGCTCCTAAACCGTTATTATCTTCCCATTTATAAGAACTTGAATAATTCAGGGACCATTCACATTACTATTCCCTTGATGATCTAGTAGTTTTCGTTTGGCATTTGATGTCCTTATGAAGACTGCCCTGGATGAAGATACCTTTGAGTGTTTGTATTCATGTTTCTGTTTTGTTCTTTATTCTTCTCTTCTCCATGTGCAGCCGTAGTCTCAGGCTTACTGTCAGGTTCACCAGCATGTTTTCTTCTCCAGCTCTTCCCGTGGAGCCCACAGAAACTCATTAACAAGAAATGCGCTCTTGTATTTTTTTTTTTTTTTTTTTTAACATTTGCTAAGTTGGGTCAGAAAATCTGAATTTTTTGTCTTTTTGTCTTTTGTCTTTTTTTGAGTGAAGTTTATGAGAAATTCCATGTTTTTCTTTTAAATTCAGTTGCTTTGAATGTGTTCTCTGATTTCAGCTATAGTTCTCTCTGCAAATCCTCTGTAGATTCAAATCTAGACTCAGATTTGTCATTGCCTTCTCCATATCTTCCAGAGCTCCTTTGTCTAATTGTCCCCAATTAGGACAGTGATTTCATTTATTCACTAAAATATTGTGTTCCTGGCTCAAAACTAGTCTTCCTATCATGAACACAGAAGTTCCAAATGGCACCATTTACCATAACAGTTGATTGAGCAAGTTCTACAGTCTATCTTGGAGGGCCTCATAATAATTTTCCACCCTCTGTTTATAGGCCCTTTTTCCTACCTGTTAGAGAAAATTTATCCTGCTGCTTCTAGAGCGGCCTCAGTTTGGGGGAATATAGTTGCTAGGAGAAGACAACATAGGCTTTGGTGTTGGGGATAGCTGGGCCAAGCAGCTCCTGCAGCAGCTGCTGTGGGTGTCGCTGCTGTGGCCCACGCTGCCCCATTGGGTCTCACTTAACCTCTGCCAGAGACCCAGGCAAGGGGACAAGCAAGGCTCAGGGGCTGAGGATCAGGCTTTCCTCTGGGAGCAACCATTTCAGCCCTCTGTTCTCATTTTCCACCCATTACTTCAGAAGGATCTTATTCTGAGGTTTTAGGTCCAGGTGAAGCATTTTGAGTATGAGCTCTGAGGTAAAGGTGGTGGAGTAAGAGTCTTCACAGGGTAGCCACATAGGTCCTTCACCCACCAATTTCCAGGAATTGATCCTCAGCTTTAAATGTCTAGAAACTGAGTCTTTCAGAATACCTTAACCTCTGTAAGATGTATTGCAGTCCAGGCCAGATCAGTCCTGGCACAAGGCCCGGCCCCTCACATGAGAGCCCTTATCTTGTGGTGGGCTACTTCTGCTTTCCAATGTCAGTCCATATTATCTTATTTAGTTCTTAAACCAACCTTTTGGTATTATCCCCATTTTAGAGATATGAAAAGCCAGATCCTTATTAACACTTGCCTGGACTGCAGCGAGAATCCGCTAAAAAGTCTGCGTCAAGTGTCTTCTGCATTCAGGCCATCTCGTAGTCTTCCTAAGACACAAATGTCATGGTGCTTCTCTCCTACTATTCTGTGCTTTGCTCCAGTAGTTCCCCCATTGTTCTGAATAAAGGGCCATACCTTAGTATGGGATTTGAGGCTTTTTGATCCAACTGCTACTCATACACTCAAACATATGTACTCCCTAGGCCTTAAACACATTATTGATCCACATTCATGATAATAGCAAACATTTATTCACTCAAATGTGTGTATACTTTGTGTTCTGTGGTGGATGGTAAGGATTCTAATAAGATAAATAAGCTGAAGACCTACCCTGGGAAACTTAATAGTTCAGAGGAAATGTAAGTAATTATGCTGCAGGATTGGTAGATAATCGAGGATTGGGGTTATGAGAACTGAGAGTTGGATGCAGACTGGGATGGGAAGTATTCCTATTTATTCATTCTATTTCTTCTACCTTAAATGACCTTTCCTTTTTTACTTGATGCGTTGCTATTAATTCTTGAAGGTCTGGCTCTAAACTAGGAAGCCAGATCAGTAGTCTTTTTAATTTCATAAGAAATGCTACTTAGGATGCAGTCACTGATAGGCCTGTATTCCTAGGCCTATCAAAAGTGCTTATTAGCACATGGCAGGTGCTCAGAATTGGGTGGTTGGATGGGTGGGTGGATGGATGGATGACCAAGCATAAAAAATGTTCCTCATCTTGCCATCAAGGAACATGTAGTGTAGCTATAAATATCCAGAAAGGCACTCTTGCTATGATTTCATAAGCTGTACTTTCAGTTAAGTCATTTTTTGCTTTATATGAGAGATCCTTTTAAGTGCCAAAAGTAACACTGTCAGGTGTGTACTCACGTCCGGTTTCTGGATTGGAACTATATTTGCTCTGGAAATTTTCCTTCAAACATTTAGGGGAAAAAAAATTGAAAGGTAACATTGTTCATGGATATTGATACATAAAGAGCCTGAATGCAAAGCCTGATTCTGCAACTTACTAGCTCTGTGACCTTGGGTAAGTAACTAAGCCTTCCATGCTTGCTTTACCTGACCTCCCAAGTCTCTGCTTATGTAAAGTGGGGATAATAATAGACCTGTACCTCACATTATTGAGACTATTAAAGGAGTTAATTCATGTAAACTGCTCAGTACTCAATAACTGATGGATGTTATGGTAATTAAATCACAATTTACAGGTATCTCTTCAGATTTTTATTTCTGTGAAGCTGATAACAAACATTTAAATTCTAGCCATAAGCTTTACACGTCAAATTTAAGCATTTAATATAAACTAAAATGACTTTGGGGACTTCCCTGGTGGTCCAGTGGGTAAGACTCCACACTCCCCGGGTTCCATCCCTGGTCGGGGAGATAGATCCCACATGCATGCCGCAACGAAGATCCGGCACAGCCAAAATAAATAAATAAATAAATAGAGAGATAGACAGATACATACATACATACATACGACTTTGATAATTCTGGAATCACGGTGGGTGATGGAGGCTTAAGGGCTTGTATACTATTCCCTTATGTATATTTTTGAAATTTTTCATGCTACAGTTTAAAATCAGAAATACATAAATATGAAAGAGCAAATAACATTTTTTCTAAATATAAAAATTAAAATGTACTACATTATTTCTGGCAAACGTTATAATTTTATAAAATACTGTTTATTTCATTTGATGTTGAAATATTTATATATATATTATTAATGGGTGATAAAATGAAACATTCCTGAAATGGAAGGATTTTGCCTGTCTAAATATTTTTTCAAATGAGCTCTGTGATGCTTGAAGAGAAATATAATAATAACTAATCTATTTTACTTTACCTGGAAGAGATTTCCTTAGATAAGTGAATTTTTAACCTTAGCCATAAAGCTTCACAAATGTATATTTTCTGATGACAATAGTTTTTTGATGGCAATGTTTGTAAATTTTTTCAGACTTTAAATTGTGGTAAAATAGAACATAAAATTTACCGTCTTAACCATTTGTAAGTGTACAATTCAATGGTATTACATATTGTTGTGCGTACATACTGTTGTTCATCTGTCACCACCACCCATCTCTCTTCATCTTTCAAAACTGAAACTCTCTACCCATTAAACACTAACTCCGCATTCCCTTCCTCCCGCCTCCAGCCCGTGGACACTACCATTCTGTTTTCTGTCTCTATGATTTTTACTACTTTAATTGCCTCATGTAAGTGGACTCATACAGTATTTGTCTTTTTGTAACTGACATTTCACAGCATAATGTCTTTAAAGTTCATCCATGTTTGTAGCATGTATCAGAATTTCCTTCCTTTTTAAGCCTGAATAATATTCCATTGTATATACATACCATATTTTGCTTTTCATCAGTTGATGGACATTTGGGTTGCTGCCACGTTTTAGCTGCTGTGAATAATGCTACTATGGACATGGGTGTACAAATATGTCTTTGAGACCCTGCTTTTAGTTCTTTTGGGTATATAGCCAGAAGTTAAATTGCTGGATCATATGGTAAATCTGTTTTTAATATTTTGAGGAACTTCTGTACTGTTTGCCACAGTAGCCATTTCCACAGTGCACAGCAGTGCCTGAAGTTTCCAGCTCTCCACATCCTTGCCCAACATTTGTTATTTTCTGTTTCATTGATAATAGCCATCCTAATAGGTTTGAGGTGGTATCTCATTGCCGTTTTGATTTGCATTTCCCTAATGATTAGTGATGTTGTCTTTTTGTGTGCTTATTTGGCTAGTCATATATCTTCTTTGGAAAAATGTCTATTCAAGTCCTTATCCCATTTT
Organism: Balaenoptera physalus; assembly: GCF_965194825.1. Taxonomy (NCBI): domain Eukaryota; kingdom Metazoa; phylum Chordata; class Mammalia; order Artiodactyla; family Balaenopteridae; genus Balaenoptera; species Balaenoptera physalus. Next base: position 11,441,247 of record NC_138883.1, read on the forward strand.
CTAATCAGGTTTTTTTGTTGTTGAGTTGTAGGAAATCTCTGTATATTCTGGATATTAATCCCTTATCAGATATATGATTTGCAAATATTTTCCCCCATTCTGTGGGTTTATAATTAATTCACTTTCAAAAACGAGGTTGGCCAAAATAAAATTGAAGTCCCTTTCAGCTCCATGAGTCTGACTTCTCTGCCTTAATAAGTATGTTTAATGGAACATAATTTCACCTCAGTGAGTTGCTGCTATCATAAACATTCTTGTTCTGTGTCACTGGAATGAATAGGGTTTGTGGTACTGGGTGGAGGTCATCTGCCTCTGTGTTAGATGGCCCTAGAGAGACATATGAGCCTAGTTGGTGGCTTTCTAAACTCTCATTCTGATCTCATCTATTTGAAGATGCCTTCAAAAGGCAAAGGTCTCTTGCTGACTGCTTTTGATTTACTGTTCACAGTCTCTTTTTGTTTTGTTGTTCTTATTAGGTGTCCAAGGATAGAACTGAAGGTTACAATATCTGTGACTTTAGCCAAGTTACTAACCTCTCAGACTCATCAGTTTAAAAAAGCGGGGAGGAGTATTTGGAGAATTAAATGGGTTTAATACATATAAAGGCTCTAAGAACAGAGTCTGGCATATAGTAAACCCTCAATAAATGTTAGTTGTTATGTTAAGTAAAACATGTTTGGGTAATGAGAATGGGCATACGAAGTTATATTCTTTTAACTTAGTTTTTTTCTTTTTTTTTTTTCTTTTTAAGCTTTATTTCTGGCTGCTCTGGAAATGTGAGATTTGGCTATAGAACTGATCATTCATCCCACTTTGCCTCATTAGGCCTGGGCTGTACCCCTTTTCACTCTCAAGCCATCCTGATTTGAATGATATGATTTGAATGATGTGGTCACCTTAGATTTGACAGAAGTGAAATATTACTATGGTTTTGCATTTCTTTTTAATTATAATTGTTTTTCATATTCACATATGTCCCACATTCCTGTTCTTCTATAATTATCCATAAAAATCAGACTAAGTGGAAAGCATGTTTAAATTCCAAAGTCCAATTGCCTTTTTTTTCTCTGTACACTAACGTTTAATATAGAAGTAACCCCCCTCCCCATCCTCATTTTCCAAATCAATAAGTATTACAGCTTCAACGAATTTTAGGAACCCTATTTTGACATAATTTATAGATGTTGCAATCCATACATTTCAGTTTAGGTTTATAAAAACTGAGACTCATAGAAGTTAAATGTAGCTTATCCTGTGTAAGTGGTAAATTAGTGACAAGAGGGAGAACTCTATCCCAGATACCTGACACTCATTGTTCTCTCTACTGCCTAAAGTGTAACAAGTATTTTTATGCAAAGGTCAGAGTTTTCTAAAGTGTGTTCTGCAAGTCCATTCTTTTAATGCTCTGTGGGGCAAAGGGCCTCCTTTAGATTATGCTGAATACTTCCTCTTGGAGGTTCACAATGCCCCTTACCACTTTAAAGATGCTAAAAAGTTCTGAAGTAAAGAAAAGTAAAGCTTTGTTTAATACTGCATTTTCCAAACACTGCGAAAACTGTTTGGAAATGCTAGCCTAGGGATTTGGGGAGGAGAGAGAGGTTGATTTTTGGTTTTGAAACTTTTTTCATAGGGTTGTTAATTCTCTCTGTTGCATTCAGCATGATTTTTCTCCCTTAGTTGGGTCTACTACAATCACTGAAGCTTATTTTAAGCCAGTTGGATCCTCTGATTGAGATTGGTCATGTCAACTATTAACAGAAGGAGCTCCCCCAGAAAGGTGATTCTAGGAAAAGGGTTTATGAGCTCTCTAGGGCTATTTGCATCCTCTGGGCCTCTCCCAATCCCATAGGCCCTCTCTTTCCCTTTCCTTTCCTGTCATATCATCCAAAGATTAGATTTCATCTTGTTCCATGTAGGAGACAGACAAAGCTTGCCTGGAATGAAAACATCCCTGGAGAGGTGAGACTGTGACTGACTGTCACTTCCAGCATTTAAAGGCAGTGGATTTGATTAAGAAATAAATAACGTCATACTGTGTTCCATTTGGCATGAGGTTTTGGTTACCTAAGAAATAAATTGTTCTCTGAGAATTTTGAGAGATACAGCTTTAGTAACTTAGGGTTACCCCCAGGATTTGGAATTGGGGACACAGGGTGGACTTAAGGGTTGTATCTGATCCAGAAAAGATTCTCCCACCAAGTCTTTCCAAGGCCTATGTTTATTTTAGTATTAGAGCTCTAGTAGAAGATATTAATGTCACCCAAATCAGTTCATCTTGAAGGGGGGATTTCCATTGACTAGCAGCTACCGGGAAGAGACTCTGTCCCTAAGTCCCAAAGACATTTTTATTTGAAGCCACTTCACCAGAGTGAGACCCCAGCTGTCCCGGTGGTGCTAATTATAGTGGCAAATGGCCAAGCATCTGTATCTCAGCTGTGGCTTCTCTAGTGCTTGCTAGGTGTTCTTGTGTCTTCAGTGGGTCTGGTGATGTCTTCTAACCCTTTTATGGTTGCTTTAGAATATCTAATTGTGCTCATCACAAAATTGAGATTTTTTTAAGGCATTTTTGGCATGGTTTAAATCTCAAACAGACCAATGTAATAATGTTTGGTGTCCCTGCAAACTGTACAAAATTCTCAGATGAAGATAGTTCTCGTATATGTGTGTGCGCGCATTTATGTGACAAAGTGAGAACAGTTAACTCTGTCCACTTCTATAGATGCTCTGACTTTTCTTCATCTGGAAGCAAGCCTCCATTCTTCCTTGGTTTGTTTCGACAGCATACTTTGTGCTATGTTAGCGGGTTTACTCTGCAGTCATTAGAAATCAAAAAGCAAAACAGAACAACAACAAAAAATGAAGCAACATGGAACTTCAAGAATTGAAGTTGGAAGAATGGGACTTCCTTCCTTAAAGAAGGAAGTGAGACGAGGACTACCATTAGAGTGACACTTTATTATTTATTTTTTTAACATCTTTATTGGAGTATAATTGCTTTACAATGGTGTGTTAGTTTCTGCTGTATAACAAAGTGAATCAGTTATACATAAACATACATCCCCATATCTCCTCCCTCTTGCGTCTCCCTCCCACCCTCCCCATCCCACCCCTCTAGGTGATCACAAAGCACCGAGCTGATCTCCCTGTGCAATGCAGCTGCTTCCCACAGCTATCTATTTTACATTTGGTAGTGTATATATGTCCATGACACTCTCTCACTTCGTAGAGTGACACTTTAGAAACACTTTATCAGCACTTTCCACCATCCACCATTACTTCCAGATTTAAAGCTCATCTTTTTAATCTTTTTTTTTTTCTCATTTTGGTAAAGGCTTTTATTTTGCATGTTTTTATTCTGGATTTTTCTTAATATATTTCAAACTTTTTTTGAGAAAGGATTGCCTATGCTGTTTTTATGTTTTAAATACAAATCTTTAGTGACTGAGAATAGGATTTGACCTGTAAATGAGGCCACAGACTTGGCTTTCCAGGATCCTATTTTCTTTTCCTTTTTTTTTTTTTTAAATATTTAACTATGGTTGATTTACAATATTGTGTTAGTTTCAGGTGTACATCTTCAGTTTCTTTTCCATTATAGGTTATTACAAGATACTGAATATAGTTTCCTGTGATATACAGTAAATCCTTGTTGTTTATCTATTTTATATATAGTGGTGTGTATTTGTTAATCCCTTATCCCTCCCCTTCCCTTTTCCCCTTTGGTAACCATAAGTTTGTTTTCTGTGTCTGTGCGTCTGTATCTGGTTTGTAAATAAGTTGATTTGTATTGTTTTTTAGAGACCCTATTTTCTTTTAAAGAACCAGTAAAAATGCCTGATAGGACCTTGAAACTTTTTAAGGAGCTCAATTTGAAACCTAAGATTTATTACTTAGACTTACTGTTTTTTAAAGTTTGAACTGAAATTAACACAGGCACATTTAGTTTCCGTTTTATGAAAGTTGACAACATTCAAAGTGAATTACCAAAAAATTGCTTTTTCTACATTTTTAATATTTAAGAATAGAAAACTGTGAATTTACGTACACTGAGCATCAGCCTTTAAGAAAACTGACTTTTCTGGAAGAAGTAATTTTCTTGATTAAACCCTCTGGATTCCTTGCTGGGTAGTTCTTAACAGAATGTACTGTCGGGCTTCCCTGGTGGCACAGTGGTTAAGAATCTGCCTGCCAATGCAGGGGACACGGGTTCAAGCCCTGGTCCGGGAAGATCCCACATGCCATGGAGCAACTAAACCTGTGCGCTACAACTACTGAGCCTGCTCTCTAGAGCCCGCAAGCCACAACTACTGAGCCCTCGTGCCACAACTACTGAAGCCCGCGCACCTAGAGCCCGTGCTCCGCAACAAGAGAAGCCACCGCAACGAGAAGCCAGCACAGCACAACGAAGAGTAGCCCCTGCTCGCTGCAACTAGAGAAGGCCCGTGTGCAGCAATGAAGACCCAATGCAGCCAAAAATAATAATAATAAATAAAATAAATATTTCTTAAAAATCTAAAAAAAAAAACCAGAACGTACTGTCACATCTCTTGCTGCCGTGCATCAGTAACGTGCACTGAAGTAAAAAGTCTGTAATGTGCTGTGTTCTCCTAGGGTAGGTAGGTAAATTTCAAATAGGAAATTAAATTTGCTCATGTGAGCATACGATTTGATTGAAGTTACTGCTACTTTGCATAATATCTAATTAGTAGAAAGTTTCCCAGTTTTCTCTTGAACACTATAGGTAGATAATTCTATGCTTAGATAAACAAATTTCCACATATTTATAGTAGGAAAAGATTGAAGGAAAGCACAAATGTTGAGTGATTTTCTTAAACTTGAATTCCTAATGTTACACTGTGTAACAGAGATGAAAATAAATTCCATGAATCTTGACATAGTTCTGTTTTCCAGCAGGTTTTTTGTGATGTGTGTGTGTGTGTGTTTAACTCTTATTTGTTAAAACGTTTCATCCTTCGTTATGAGGCCAGATTGACTGCCTACTGGTTGGTTTCCTAACAGTTCCAATAATAGATTTTAAATTGTGTTTTCTCTTAAGCCATTATTGCTTTTGGTCAAATAAATTTTATATATCTGTATGGTATAAATATTTTGAAGCATTCCTGTTAACACTCAGAGAATTTCTTCTCTTTGCGCTTATATCTTCTGCTTGCAGCTCTGAGAGTTAAGGTTCCGTGATGTAGAATTTATTCTATAATTGTTAAAATTATCTCTTAAACTGGTACTACCCTGTCCCTGTTAACTCATAATATCAGGTAAAAGAAAGTAGTGTTTTTATTTCAGGGCTTTATGGAGAGGAGAGATAAAAGTTTTTGTTTTTCCTTGTGTCTCCTCACTGTACTTATTATAACTTCTCTCAAAATTGCTATAGAACAAGTAGCCTAAAAATAATTTAGTTTGAACTGTCCACCTTTCCTTCCCCCTCTTTCAGTAAAATGCCTAATTACACAGATTAAGGATCAATTTAAACAATTTTATCTAAGGTAGAAAAACAACAAACCATTCAACTATCTGTTCTCTGTATGTCTGCATCAATATACATGCATTTGCACTACTAGTATCAAACACCTCTTAAGTGTTTGTAAATTGCTTAGAATGTTAGATTATATTGACTGGTGGTTGCTTCTAAGGAGTAAAAAAATTTTTTGAGAAGTTTCTTTTTAGTCTAAATACTTTTCCCTGTGATTTGAAATATTCTTTCTGTAACTATATTTAAATAAGTCTGATATGTTACTTTTTACTTTCTTAGAAAGTATATAATTGGTACCTTTTATGGCTCAAGATTGCAGATAGCACTGATTCATAGTTCAACTATTTGTTTACATTTTCTGAAATTTTCACATGTGAATTTGACAGCATGTCATTATTTGCAAATAAAAGCAGTTTTCAGTAGCTTGCTTTTTTTTTTAACTGTACAATTTGAGATACATTTGAAAAAATGAATAAAATTATTTCTGTTTCATATCAAGAAATGGATGAAAAGAGGCTACTGGATCCAGGGTTGAAAGTTCGTAAAGGCCTCTGGGATTATACTCTGAAGAACCAGCAGATGGAATGCCTGAGTGACTGAAGAAAATGGGTGCTAATGCATCTAGCTATCCTCATTCATGCTCCCCGAGGGTAGGGGGAAATTCTCAAGCCCAACAGACTTTCATAGGTAACTGTTTCAGTTTTTCTAATTTCATTTTCTTTTGTGAATATAAATAGAATCGGGTTTTCGGTGGTCTTTTTGGATTAAAAAAGGATTAAGCTATGGAAAAGGTTATTACAGATAATAATTCTGTAGCATCCAGATTTTTTCCCATCAAATGTAAATCTGGCTTATATGATTTTTATCCTAAGCAAGCTGCTACAGCACGGTTGAGCTTTTCTTTGGTTGTCTTAACCATAATTGCCAGTTACCCTAGGAAAACTGGGACTCTCCATTGGTGTGGAAATAGCAAAATGTTTCTTGTGTCTTGGTCCATTTCTTTTGCCCATACAAATGCAGCATTTTTTTACAATTAATAATCTGCTTTGTTAGTCCCTATTCTTTATTTAATATAAAAATGAGTTATTTGAACTCTTCAGTCTTCCTTTATGAAAACAGAAATCAGTTTTATTTGAATGGTTCAGAAATGTCTGTAAATATTTTTAGCACAAAATGCGTATTAAATTGAATGTTGAAAATCACTGTCACGAAAAAAGAGACAAGTTTTCATTTGTTTAATTTCCTTCTTAGGGACATCATCCTATTCTCAGCAAGGCTATGGTTGTGAATCAAAATTATATAGCCTTGACCATGGCCATGAGAAACCACAAGACAAAAAAAAGAGAACCTCTGGCCTTGCCACTCTCAAGAAGAAGTTTATCAAGCGTCGAAAATCTAATAGGTCTGCTGATCACGCCAAGCAGATGCGAGAACTCCTCTCTGGGTGGGATGTTCGAGATGTCAATGCATTAGTGGAGGAATATGAGGGAACTTCAGCCTTAAAGGAGCTTTCTCTACAAGCCAGTTTGGCTAGACCAGAAGCCCGGACGTTGCAGAAAGATATGGCCGATCTTTATGAGTACAAGTATTGTACTGATGTAGACTTAATATTTCAAGAAACTTGTTTTCCTGTTCATCGTGCCATTTTGGCGGCAAGATGTCCATTTTTTAAAACACTACTTTCTTCCTCACCCGAGTATGGGGCAGAGATCATAATGGACATCAGTACAGCTGGTATAGATATGCCCATGTTTTCTGCGTTGTTACACTACCTTTATACGGGAGAGTTTGGAATGGAGGACTCAAGGTTTCAAAATGTTGATATCCTCGTTCAGCTTAGTGAAGAATTTGGAACACCAAATTCCCTTGATGTAGATATGCGTGGACTCTTTGATTACATGTGTTATTATGATGTCGTCCTTAGTTTTTCTTCAGACTCTGAACTGGTTGAAGCTTTTGGTGGAAATCAGAACTGTTTAGATGAAGAGCTCAAAGCTCATAAGGCTATAATTTCAGCACGGTCCCCATTTTTTCGAAATTTATTACAAAGGAGGATACGGACGGGTGAAGAAATCACAGACCGAACTTTAAGGACTCCCACAAGAATTATATTAGATGAGTCCATTATACCAAAAAAATATGCGAAAGTTATATTACACTGTATGTATACTGACGTGGTGGACCTCTCCGTTTTGCACTGTAGCCCCTCTGTGGGGAGTCTCAGTGAAGTTCAGGCTCTCGTCGCAGGGAAGCCAAACATGACTAGGGCAGAAGAAGCCATGGAACTTTACCACATAGCACTGTTCTTGGAATTTAACATGCTTGCACAAGGTATGAAATTCTGATTTTTAATCTTGATCTCTAGAATGACATATTTGTCTTCCAAATTGAAAACACAACCAATATGTTCCATGATTTCAGTGTCTGGGATGTAACAGGGTCAGTTTTTCAAATCTGTAGTTATGACATCTGAGACAGAATGCGGGTTAGTGTTAATGTGGCTCTTCATTTGGTATTAAAACCAAGCATTCAAAACTAATGACTAAGCAATAGATGAGACTTGAGGCTCTTTCTTCCCTAGTGTAAGATGATAGGTGTGGGAATATATAATTACCCAGCTACCACCCACCTACACCCTGTCTGCTCTTGAGCTTTGAGCTAGCCCTGTTTCCCAGATTTCAAGGTTATTCTTGATCTAAGACTCCTTAGGTGACTTAGATTCTCATATTTACACCAGTGCCTTATTGATTCTTAAATATTTAGAATAAGAATGAAAGTTAATTACAGAAATGAAGATAGTCCCATTTGGATACAAATTAATTGAATCAAAGAATTGGGCAAGGTTTCTGACTTAAATTTTAAAATATTCTATATATTTTCAAGTTCAACTTGTACCTCAAGCAACAGTTTACAGGGCATAAGGCAGAGTTAGTGCTTAGACTCGTGCCTTCATTTAATTTAAACTAAAACTAAGTTAGAATGGCACATTTTTTGTGTTACAGGCAAATAAATACATGAAAATTACATTAAAATAATTGTATATCTGTTGGTAAACGTTAGAATCTTAACATTTCAGAGCTGGAAAGAGATCTTCCATGGGAGAGCAAAGGGAATTTGCTGGCTTGACAGAATGCACTCTTAGCTTTCTATGGCTGTATATTAAAAGAAAACAAGCTATATGACATGAAACTACTTGTGAAATTTAGCTGATGAGTGTTTGCTAAAAGAACACTACAAGTTGCCAATTAGAAGAGAATGTTAATGGTTTGGGTAAAAGACATTAATTTAAATAAGGAAAGCTAAGCACATTTTTCTAACTTGAAAAAAATGTATGGCTAAATCAACAAATTAATAAGACTTTGAGAAATAAAAATAAAAGCCCCAGTTAAATAACAACGTCAGTGACAAAAAGAGAGATTATCAGAAGACGTTATAAACATGAGTGAAAAAGTTTAGATTTCTGTTACATAAAGAATCTTTTAAAATCTTATTTTACCATTACCTGTGTAGTAACAGTACTAATTTTGTTTTATTACCATAATCAAAATGTCATTAAAATATTTTCTTACTGGTTTAAAACAAAAATTATTAGTAATAGTAGACTATTAGACATCAGAATATAGGAAAATATGTCACAAAAGTAACCTAGCAGCTTGACCTACCATTCTTTCATTCTGTAAAACCATATTTGTCAGAAAATTCCTCTACAGAAAAATTTAAAGGTTGCAACATTACCAAAAAGATATAATAATCTCTATTTTCTCAAAATGGCTTTACTTTTTTGACAAGTTTAAATAATAAGAAACCAAAATGTACTGTGTATACTTTACTGTTTTTAAAAATGGGAAAGCATCCCTTAATGTTTTTTTGTTTTGTTGCTGTTAAGTTTTTAATGGAAAGTAAAATGGTGAGCCAGTTCTCGGATCTTGGCTAATACTTGATCTAGAGTTCTTTTATGTTAAGTGAGTTAAATTTTTTATATATATAATTTAGCTAGAAATTGTATTTTTTGGAGCACATTTAAAGCTATAAAACAACACTCCTTGCAGAACCTTAATTTTGGTTACTTAAAACAAGCAAACAAATATTCCCTTAAATTTGGGTGTACATGACTCTCTGTTTCCTTTCATTATTCAAAATATAGAGTTTGGGTTATTTGGTGTTTTGTTTTTCGCACACCATGTAGGCCTTATCTTTCTCCCATACCCATTATACTGTTCATACTAGGGTTTATAGCAGACCATAACTTCAAGGTAATTTTTACCTATTCCCATGGGAAGGAGAATATTTAGTCACTTGGAGAGGGATTTAATATCATAAAGCCTAAGACCTCAGGCTCTGGTACCAGACAGGCTGGATTTGAATCCTTTACTATTGTGTTTTAACTCGTTTGACCTTATAAGTCATCTCTCTAAGCCCCTGTTTTCTCATTTGTAAAATAAGAATAGTAATGCTGTAAGGTAGGTTTATGAGGATTAAAGGAAATAATATATGTTAAGTGATCTGAATAGTGCCCAGTACATAGTAAGCATTCAATAAATGTTAGCTGCTAAATGATAATCATCACAACATACATTGTTCACTACCACAGTCTTTTCTAAAACTAACTTTTTAAGTTTTAAAAAATAATTTTATAATTATATTGACTAAACCGCATATTGAGAATAGTTTACAGATTTTTTTTTTTAAGTAATTACTGTTGTTAAGATTTTCTTATAATTTTATCACTAGTGAGTTAATGCATACCACTTATCAAACTGTCGTATCTGGCTGTTTGTCACTCAGCTCTCAGCCAGAGTTCTGCAAGCAGATTAAACCTCTAATCCTCTGAGGCATCTGTTATGTGTAATGAATTAGCATCTCTCCCATGCATCCAGCATGATACTAGTTACATACCATTTTGGAGAGAATTAAGAAAACAGTCACCGAAATAATTTTCTGTGTTCTATGATTCAGACGAGGACTCCCAGTTAAGAAAGGCTGTGAGACTAGACTGGCAACTTGAGGATAGGACCATATTGTTTTCATCTTTGTGCCCCCAGTGCCTGGGGCATACTAGGCACTCAGTAAATGTTTATGAATTAATGACTGTTACCTTTTATTCCAAATTAGATTTAACTTTAAAAGTTAAAGCCCAGTTTCAAAAGGAGACAAATTCTATCAAGGGAGGCTAGGACCTTGAGACAGCATATGCCCTTAAAGGTGCAGAGGTGATTTAATAGTTTTAAGAACATCATAGGGCTTCCCTGGTGGCGCAGTGGTTAAGAATCCGCCTGCCAGTGCAGGGGTCACGGGTTCGAGCCCTGGTCCGGGAAGATCCCACGTGCCGCGGAGCAGCCAAGCCCGTGCACCACAACTACTGAGCCTATGCTCTAGAGTCCACGAGCCACAACTACTGAAGCCCACGTGCCACAACTACTGAAGCCCACGCGCCGAGAGCCCATGCTCCGCAACAAGAGGTGCCACCGCAATGAGAAGCCCGCGCACCGTAACGAAGAGTAGCCCCCTCTCGCCACAACTAGAGAAAACCCACGCACAGCAACGAAGACCCAACGCAGCCAAAAATTAAATAAATAAATAAATTTCTTTTAAAAAATTAAAAAAAAAAAAATAACATCATAAAAAGAGGCAATATAGGCAGACAGCCGAAGTGGTTTGGCAAGTAGATAAAAGGGAGTATTCCTGGCCTACATTGAGAATGTGTTTTATTCAGACAAGTAGGCAATCACTGTTAAGGAGGTGAATTAACAGGTAATGAGGCCTCAACTTACTGTGTGCCACCCTTTATTAAGCTCCCATGAATACATGGGTTAGTACTTTCTCATTTTGTTTCAGTGGTCCATCTGTCTGTTCTTGCATTAATATCACTTGCAGCCATGTGGCAAATCCTGACCTCTGCCCCCTCAATTCCCTTCTAAACACAAGAGACCTGAGGTTTATTTTCAAACGAAGTGAACTAGAGAGATTCCACATCTGGAAATAATGATAAAGAAGGGTGGGGGTAAGGCACAAGGTTGAAATCTAGGATTATGTGAAAGCCTACAAACTAAATGGTGAAGTCATTCCCTGACCTTCACCTGCTCTGGTCCAAGCCCGGACAGATACAAGGCAATAAATCGGGCTCCAGAAGTGGTGAACAGCCCAAGAGCATATAGACCTGTTTTAGGGTTTCATGATGAAATTATACAGTGAAAAAGCCAGTATACCTTCCAGTGGTTCTACAGAGAAGACTACAGTCAGCAAGCCTCCTTCTGCAAGAGCTTCCAAGTAGGTATTTACTGCCTCATTCTTAAATATAAAAACCCTGGACATTTGAGGAAAGCTTCCAAACTGAGACAGAAATAAGAACAAATGCTAGAAGAAACAGACAATGAAGGGAGCAGAAGAAAACATCAGTAGAATCAAGATATCCTTACATAAAAGAGCATTTTATTGAACAATGAGACATAAATAGAATGCTATAAAAGTAAAAACAGGAGCTTTTGGAAATGAAAACTGTAATAGAAGGATTGAAAGGGAAAGTTAAGAAATCTAGAAAGTAAAATAACAAAGAGATGGACAACAGTGGAGACAAATAAGAAAACTAGAGTATTCATCCAGAAAGTGTAACATCTTAAATAATGGCTTTAGAAATATATACTAGAGAAAATGGAAGAGAAGACAGTATCTAAGGAATAATACAATCAATATTGCCAAAGCAAAAGGGATTTCTATATTAAAAGTTTCATCCCTTTCACTAGAAAACACCAGGGAAAAAGAGAAGATTCTGAAATGATTTAGAGAGGAAAGAATCAGTTTCCATACAAGAAATAGGAATCAGAATGGTATTGAACACTTCGGTAGCAACAACTGAATTACATATTGCCTTTAAAGAGCTGATGGAAAATTGTTTTAAACACAAAATTCTATGCTTAGCCACACTGTCAATCAAGTGTCAGGCTAAATAAATGCATTTTTCAGTCCTGCCTCGAAAAACTTACCTCCCCTGTACCCCTACTCAGGAAATTACCAAGGATGTGTTCCACTAAATGATGAAGTAAACCAAGAACAAGGAAGTGTGGGATCCAGTAAATGGGGTCTAACACCAGAAAGAAGAAAAGAAAATCCTAGGTACGAGCTGTATATTCGGTGTAGTGGGCATCTAGTCTAGACTGGACTCGGAGGAGGAGGAAAGGCTCCAAGAAGTAAATATCTAGGAAGAAATCAATTACCTGAATGTTTGAACATTAAGTGACAAGTGACATTGAAAAAGGTGTTACAGATCTTTTGGTACATTTATGAAGAATTAGCTATTGTTAATTTATAAAAAATGAAGCAAGTGAGAAAAGAGGAAATTAATATTTGCCAGAAAAATTTAAAGTTACATATGGAAGAAAATGTAATTCTAGTACACAGCCTGGCTCAGCAGTTAGTAGTATTTAAATAGTCATCATAGGGACTTCCCTGGTGGTCCAGTAGTTAAGGTTACATGCTTCCACTGCAGGGGGTGTGGGTTGAGTCCCTGGTGGGAGAGCCAAGATCCCACATGCCTTGTGGCCAAAAAATCAAAACATAAAACAGAAGCAATATTGTAACAAATTCAATAAAGACTTTAAAAATGGTCCACATCAAGAAAAAAAAATAGTCATCATAATTTGAACATTGAATGTTAGTTTAATAAAATTTCTAAAAGTTTATTTTCATAAAATTTTATAAAAATTATAATAGAAAGAGATAAATACCAGAAGATACTAAAATACTAAAAAACTGAGAGTAGTTGCCTCTGGGAAGCAGGACTGGTGTGGAAGAGAGATAGGGCAGGAGGTTTTATTTTTAGAGTAAGCTTTTTATTGCTAAGTAGAAGACTTTCTAAATTATGAGTATACACTGCTTTGACTACAAAACTGATTTTTTATAATAAAATAAAGATACGACGTCAGTACCCAGAAGAACCAGAGAGATCTAGATTGGCCACAATCCTGAAGAACTGGGGAATTTATCATATCTATCAGGACTGTTAACTAATGAGATCATGCTTATACTTTTGGTCTACACAGGGCTTTTACTTTCCTTCTCATTTGGTTATCTTGACAACCTATAAGTATAGTAGGGCTTAGAGATTAATAACTGGCCTTTTCCTAAGCTTGTAAGTGATGAAGTTGTGACTCATAACCAGCTCTTCCAACCCCAAGCCCAGGAATTTGGGCATGGTGAGGCACGGGAGCAGTATGAGAACCAGTTTTCAAGGATGATGGTGGGAGGCCACTGTGGCCTAGCTGCAGGAACAAATCAGCAGACTAGTGATTGAAGCATCAACTCAGAGGAGCCTCAGCTGTAAGCCTGGTGGGACTGAACCGCTTGCGGATGGGGCTAAACACATATGTGGGGGAATTGTGGGCCAGCTGGAGATTTAAATACCTGGGTAGGTCACCACTCAGACTGCTTCAGAGCACTTTGCCAGAGAACAGAGGGCTTTGTACTGAGTGGGCCATTCTTTCCTGAATAGGCAAGTATTCCCATATCAGTTATTTGACTTCTTCAGCTGCCCAGAGTAAGGAACTCCTTCCTAATGTTGGGAAATTCCTCACTGTGTAGGTCTTCATAGAAGGCAGAGCCCACCTCCCAGTGTAAAAACCTAAAAGGTCGGATACTTGCTTTCTCAGCCTTCTCTGTGTTTAGGGCTTCAGCACATGACCTAGGCTTTTTGAATCTAGAGCTGATGGCACAGAGAATCGGGGACTGTAGAGAATTCTTTCTGGAAGCAGGGTAGGAGCAGCAACACCTAGTGGAAAAGGAGAGAAGTCAGCGACAGTGGTACCAATGATGGCATTCGCTGTCCAGGAGTGGTTTTGGCCAGGGTCCCAAGGCTGCACAAGGTGCTCACTGGACTGTTTCTGTGATGTAGTACTCACTCGCAGCCTTCCTTTGTTGTTTGTTTTCTGAGCCTGCATTCCAACTTTCCCAGCAGCTCTGTACTAACAGTATCCTTTCAAATAAATTCCGTTTCTGCTTAAGCCGACTAGAGTTGTTTTCTGTGGTTGCAGCTTAGAAGCCTAGTTCATAACAGTACCTATATTAAAAAGACTAGTGTATAAAATTCCAAAATAGATGACTAGATTGGAAGAGCCTCAAAAGAAGGACCAGGTGTTTGATCACTGACTTTGCACAATGACCTTAGCATACACTGTGTAAACAGCTCTGAAAATGTGAGAACAGTGAGAATATACTATTGATTCATAATTTTTTTTTAGTAAAAATCCACTCTTTAGGAGAACTGTAGGTTTTCTCATGAACTTTAACAACCCACAGGCCTACAGTAAGAACTTCTGTTTCCGTGTCATAAATAACCATTGACCTCAGAACAAAATAGCCCAGAATTAGCACCAACATCTGCATATTCCAGTCCAGGACATTTTACAGTAATATGCTTTAAACTGCAGATTTATTTTTTCATATTAATCAAAACTGTATTTTTCAATCTTTGGAATATGAAATTTATGACTTTAGTTCCAAAATAGCTTCTGAAATGCATTGTCCATATTTTTAGTCATAATGCATGTGATTATATTTTATTGAATTAAAAATCTAACAGAGAAACAACTGAGAGCAATGACCTAATTTTTTCCCTTAGCAGCTTGGTCAGATTCCAAGAGTGTGTGACTTGAAACGAATGCAAAATAGCAAAGACTAACTGTCCCCACTCTAATCCATTCCTCCCTCCTCCCATCCTCTCCATTGTCCCCATGTTGACACTCTTCCTTCTGTCTCGGTTTGGTTGAGCTGACAGTTCATTTTGCTTCTGTCTGTAGTTGTTTCCTCTTCAGCAGATTAGTCTGGATATACTTCCTAGAGAACAATGGAGCTAAGTTAAAGACCATTATCAACAGATCAGAGTAGTAAATATAGGTTTCAGTTAAATATGTGACATAGGTGAAGAATTAATCTCAGTTTCAGGAATGGCAGTTCAAAAGACTCAAGTTATACGTCTCTAATCCCAATAAAATGTAGCTTACAAAACTTACTCAAAATTGTAACATGTAATATTTAAAATATTTAATTGCACATTTTATTTTAGAACTTAAACCGTTTTTCATATAAACTATAAACCTTTCACCTCTGACCCTCTGCTCACACTTTTCTTTGGTTTTGTAATATCTTTGACTTTGTTCACTAAATGTTCAAATTCTACGCTTGTCTTTAAGACCAAACTCACGTGCTACTTCCCTTGTTTGGTCTTAAGCATTATAAATTAAAAGTATTTTCTGCTTCTTGCAAACTTCTAAAACACTTTGATTATTCTTTTAGGTTTTTACATCTTCTGACTTATTTTGAAATTAACCTATGTAACTGTTTCATTTCCTCTACCAACTAGTATCAACTATATTCTCTAAAGACAAGATCAAAATCTGGGTCATCTTTGAATCACCCAAAAAACCTAGCACAGGGCTTTGCTCCTGGTAGACTCTCAGTTATATATTTTGAATTATGTTTAGTACCTATGAAAACTGAGTAACTTTTTCTTTTAAAAGGGGGGGAGGGGTATAATAAATGTTTAACCCTAGAAGTTGCAAATAAAATGAAAGCAGTGAGCCTCAGTCGAGGAGATAAATATGAAGTATTATTTATAAAAGTAAATTTAGATGTGGTCCAAATGATGTATAACTCTGTACTGTTAAATGCAGTTTTAAGTTAAATTTCAAGTAAAATTGTCTCATCAGCTCTTTGTTGGTCCATTGATATGAAATAGAATATCAGTTGAATTTAGAATATTCTTGGAAGCCAGTCAAGGCTATTAATCTTTTGAAGCCAAAAAAGTTTAATCCAAGTATAATCTTACCTTTTGTGCTAATTATAATTTAGATCAAAGAACTAATTATGTATCTAAAATCTCACTAATAAAAACATATTTACAGTAATAATGCAAATATAATTCAAAATGTTAAAGTAACTTGGAAATTCTTATTCTAAATTAGACATCTTTTTACTTCTTATTTATCCTGTTTTATTAAAGGAAAATAAAATTGTAAAGGAGTTGCCATTTTCTTGTCTATTGAAAGTAGAGTGTTTATTCACCCTTATTTTATATACTTAGAAGACAGTGAGTGTAAATATAATGGCTTGTTATATGACTTTTTGAATGTAAATGTACACCAGGCACTTTGCAGTCATAGCAAGTGTTATTTTTAAATACATACAGTTTATTTGAAGTAAAGTCTATCAAATGTCTGTTCCTTTTTATTTAAAATTATGCGGAGTTTAATTAGAAGCCTTTTCTCAACACTAAGCACAACCTTTTTTCTGTAATACTGAAATTCCAAGGATGCCACAGTGAAGGGAAATGAAATAGAGGAAGATTGGTTTGGTTTGGTTTTTTTCCCCAACCCAAGTTGTGTGTTTATTTCAGTCAGTATCTAAGCAATTGGATTTAATTTGAACTTTATAGATATTAATCAGATAAAAGATGAAATGCTATACTCAGGTCAGTATGGATATGAACACAAAACTTTGAACAACAGTACTACTTCTCTGGGATAAGAAAGAGCTGAGCATTTATATTATTTAAAGAGTATGTTGAATTCTGGCCACTTGGAGGATAGCAGATAGCACCTGCAGTGTATTCTGAAACAGAGATACTTGATTTCAGGTTAACATTTTTTTGAACACTGTTGCTATACAAGATGCAGTGCCAGGGAGAAGAGAATTACAGTTTTCAAATGCCGCTGTGTACCTAGCAGGCACTTCAAATATGCTGATTCATGTCATCTCCCATTTGCTCAGAGAGGTTCGGAGATAAATAACAGTGCCCAAATTTAATGGTATTTTATAAACACCATTAGATGGGGTTAGATCTGTGTTCTAATCCTGCCTCTGCCACATACTAACCATATAAATTCTGTCCGGGTTCCTCAACTTGAGCTCGTTTATTCCTCTTCATAGAAGTGCAGGCACCAAGCACTGTGCCTGGCTAACAGTTGGGCTTTAACAAATGGTTTTAAAACTGGATTACATTAACTCTTAAGTAGACAATTTCTAAAGATAAGAATTGAGTTATTTTCCTTACACATCATTTGACAGCACAGTTCCAAGTTTCCGAAGTCTAAAAAAATTACCAGATTCAGACTTTTTTTAAACACAATGATGCAATTGCAAGAAACGTCCAATGTTAGATGGCAAAACAGAGCCATTACAAAAAATGGTCCATAGAACTTTCTCTATGGTGGTGGGCTATTTGGTGTATACTCCCATTTTGCTTTGATTCAGTTATAGTTGCCTTTTCTCTTAGAAACACTAAGAAAAACGGCCTAAGTTGTGGCCTTTTCCTAAAGCCCCAACTTATTTTTATTTTTCTGACTCTGCCATCGTCAGATTTTGACCTTCCTCTTATACCTTCTATTGCCAAGGAGTGCAGAAACTAATGCAGTCTAAGATGCAGGTTATACCAGTACAAGGAAAATAGGATTGGGAGAGGGCATTATTAGTGAGTTAGGAGGGGAAATGACAGGAGGAAGAGCCTCTGTATTGTACAAGTATCCTGGCTTTTCAAACTCAGTGTTGACATACATAGTTGACGTTTCTGCCTTAAAACCAAATATTGCACTTAACTCCTAAAATATCCAGAGTAGAAGGACTCTGCCCAGATGCAAGTATTCTGTCTACTTCTGGTTTTAAAAGTGGCTGGAGGAAACTATTCCAGGAATTAAGGTAGATTAGATGTTTTAGCTATTACAGTGTGCAAAACATTGAGCTAAGCTCTTTTTGTGTAAGACCTCCCTTAATCTTTACAATAGCTCGTATGGTAGCTGCTGCTATCATCCTGCCTGTTTTAGAGATGAGATGAGTAACTTAAGTTGTTACTTCCCCAAGGCCACTTCTGCTGATCAAAAGATGGACTTCAAAACAAGAATTTACCGACCACCAACTCTATACACGGTAGCTAAGCTTCCTATATACTTTGGTTTTTTGGGGTTTTTTTGGCCGCCCCGAGCGGCATGCCAGATCTTAGTTCCCCAACAAGGGATCAAATCCATACCCCCTGCAGTAGAAGGGCGGAATCCTAACCACTGGACCTCCAGGGAATTCCCTATACTTTGTACTTTAAAAAAGTTTATAGGCAGTGTGTTTGGTAACATTCATAAGTAAACCATTCCTTGTAACAACTTTAAATTTGAATGAATTTATTTCAAAAGCAGTGTATGCTCATTGTTGAAAAAAAAAGAGAATAGTACAGAAACATAGCCTAAAGTGTATTTTCACCTATTACCACTCCTTTCCCCAAATCCTTATTGATGACATGCTTTGAACAGTTTGAGTTTCCTTGCAAACCTTTGCGTGTGTATGAGTGTGTGTGTGTATTTCACATGCATATCTTGTTCTGTTGTAATATAATAGTACCACACTATACATGTTATCCTGTGTCTCGCTTTTTACATACTTAATAAACTTTGGGAAAATTATGTCGTTACATAATAGTTACTTTCTTTTAATAACTATTTTTGTTTGTTTCTAAAAATGTAAGGATGCCCTGGTTGGATATTCAGATAATAAAAATAATACAAAAGGTGTTGAAGAACCCTTCAGAATCACTACTCAGTGAAAAACACTTAACAAATAGTACCTTTTTATAAATATCTCCAGAAGACTGAATCGGAGTTTGAAGTGTTAATTTATGAGCCTGCTAAAACATGCAGTGAATATAAACTGACTAGAAAGTTCTTCCATCCAGCTATTTTTTCATATATGTAGATGAAAAGGAGTATCAATTCCTATTATAAATTAACATGGGCTAGCCTCACTAAATATGTCTCCACGAAGGGGGTAGCTTTGGTATATTAAAAGGCTTTGAGCCCTGGTTTTGTTCTCTCCACTGAAACATGCCTCATACTTAGCAGTGATGTGTCCATAAGACTTCGAGTAAATGTTTTTACATGTCAAAGTACTTGAAGGTGAAATATCCACACATCTGAAAGTCATGCCAGAAAACTGAAAACACTATTTGCACACTTACATGGCTTTGTTTTTAACCATGTTCTTCAACCATAATAGACCCCTGAAGTGGGTTTGTTTTAATACTAAGTTTTTGCTGTCAGTGTTCCTTCCTAACGAAGTTTACATTGAAGAACAACGCTGGAACTTCCCTGGTGGTCCAGTGGTTAAGACTCCGCGCTTCCACTGCAGGGGGTGAGGGCTCAATCCCTGGTCGGGGAACTAAGATCCCACATGCCGTGTGGCGCGGCCAAAAAAAGAAAAAAAAACCAATGCTGAATTTTGGAACCTGATTCACTAAACTATTTCTAGAAAATACGTGGGCATCACCTTGGTTTTCTAAACCTTGATATCTGTCTGAGCTTGTATATAATTATGAGAGGTTCAGAAATGTATGATTAAATAATTTCTTTGTTATTTTTATGCTTCATCGTAAATTCTAGATTGATAGTTTTTTGTTTATAAGTGTAAAGAAAAATATTAAGTATCTAAAGTCTTCAGTGGTGTGAACTCCCCCTCCTAACCTAGTTAAATAGAAGGTAGTAAGTACTAAGTTAAATAGAAGTAGATAGATACAGTGTCGTAAATCTGGTCATCATGATAGGTCTGTAAACCTGAGAGACCAGCAGCTGCCTGAGTTTTCAAGCAAATAAAGGTAACAATGGGACATTATGGGGGGAGGGAGGAATATAACCTGTTGATTCAAATGGATCCTTGTTATAGAATTAGCACTGTGACTCCTATACTTCATTCATTTAGCAAACACTTATTGACTTCTTACTATATGCCAGACCCTGAGAGTAGAGAAATGAATAGGATAGTCCAGTGGTGAGTGCCAATAGGCAATTCCAGTGTCAGTGGTGAGTGCCAATAGGCAATTCCAGTGTAAGTGCCCTAATAGAGTAAAGCACTGAATGGTAGGGAGCACATAGGAAAAAGAGGAGCCTCAAACCTCAATATAGGGAGTTAGGGAAGGAGGGACAGTATCAAGAACTATACAAGAACTTTACAGAGAAGTGACCTGGAGAATGAAGGGAGTTAAGTAAATAAAGGTTGGAGATAAAGAGGCACATATCAGGCAGAAGGAACTGCAGGTAGCAAGGCCTAGAGATAAATGAGAGCGAGGCACTTTTGCCTGGTGCCGAGGGGAGGGGTTGCAGAGATAAGAGAGGTGTGGTATGGAGAAATGAGGCTATAGCAGCCGGCAGTGCTGTGTAATGAAGAACTTGGTGTACCATGCTGAGACATTTGGCTTTATCCTGAGCCTGTGGCCCGATTAAATTTACATTTCTGAACGGCTCTCTTTGGTTGCAGCATGCAGAGACCATAAGAAATGTTCCAGAAATAGTGTTTTTATTTTAAATGCATACATTCTTTAAGCAGATAAAATCTATTAATTACGCATCAAAAATTACTAATTCTTTTTAAAAAGTTCCTTACTCTATTTATTCATTTATTTAGTAGAATTTTTTGAGCACCTATTTTTTGCCAGGCACTGTGTAAGCTCTTAGCTCACATTATCCTCTGTGGTAGGTATTACCTCCATCTTACAGATAAACTGAGGCTTGAAAATATTGTCACCTGGGGTTACAACTAGAAAGTGTTAAGGCCTAAATTTGAATCCTGGTTTTTCCAACTCTAGAGCTACTCTTTCCCATTTGAGGGGGAGAGGGAATATGATCTCTGTAAGAAGAAATCATCTATGAGGTACACTGTTTCAAAGGGAGTGCACGATTATATTGAAGAGATAAAAACCAGTAGATACCAAAAAGTTTTCTGAAAGTCATAATTACTTGGCTCTACCCCAAGAGCTTTGGACTTTTCCTTTATTATGATAATGGAATTAAGGATACTAGCTTACTGTTTTGTTACTAGTGGGAAAATGGTTTAAGAATAATAAACATGGTATAGGTATAAATGGGTATTTTTTGTTTTTAGATAAAGAGGCATAAACTTCTGAGTTTCTCACGTAATAAGTACTAGGACTGTTTATGTAGCATTTTAATAAATGATCTGTGAGAGAAAAGTGCACAAACATTTAGGTTGTCACTGACCCTTTCTGTTCCCTTTATGACCTTTGACTTGCTCTGCTGTCTTAAGATTATGCTCCCTTCCTACCCTCTCCTACCCCCGCAAATCCCCATACTTGCTTTTGAATTAGAATACACCAGTACAGTGGGTGCCCTCTTCAAGGGAACTTAATTATAGTAATAGCTGCCATTTATTTAATGTTTATCGTAAGTTAATGTGCTAGATGCTGTGTGTATATTTTCTTATTTAATCTTCAAAATAACCCGATGAGGGAGATTTTTAGGATTAGGAAACATTTTTCAGTTGAGGAAACAGGCAAAATTTCATACATCACACAGCTAAAGGGAGTTGGGATTGGGTCTCGGATCAGTCCGACTCTAGTGGTGTATCTTGGCATCTCTCTTCCAGTAAGATGCCTGCACGTGAGAACGTGTGTTCAATTTCAAGGAGTTCAGGCATCCTGTAGGTCCCAGAATTAGATCCCCTCGCATTTTAGTTTAGCAGAGGCTTATATATAGTGTCTGTGTCCAGAGAACGGACAACCCCTTGAATGCTTCTCCCTTTCATTATGCTATTCTCACCCCAAAAAACACTTAAGCACAAATATTAAAAATGTCATATTAGAAATGTTAATTTATAACAGACATTAAAGAAATATAAATCTATATTCAACTAAGTATCTTAGGAATTCTTAGTCTTTTTTTTTTTTTCCTTTCATGGTGTAAAGAGAAATCTTCAGTCTTTTGTCAGTTGTTGTCTGTGTGCTTTAACCTCCTCCTTTAGTTACTAAAGTTGTTCTTTAGACATTTTCAGCTTCTTTCCCATCTTTGTTTTTCCCTTCCACACAGCTTGGCAGAGCTGTAAGAGTAAAGAGTACAAGCACTCTTTGTACATTTTCACACACAAGTTACATGAATCTCAGTGATTGTGTCTTTCCCATCAGAAGGGAGGAATGTTCTCAAAGCAGCAAACCTTCTCATTTCCTTCCCAATATTTGCTTGGATTTTGTGGCCATTGATTGATTTTGTATTGAGCACTGAGGGAAGGAACTCCTGGCACCTTCCATAGCCTGGTGTTTTTTGTTATTTTTTTTATTATTTGATTTTTTGAATAGGTAATCATTCAAATGGAATAGAATTCAAAAGGTACAAAAGGGTCCTCAGCGAAAGGTCTCCTGTCCTCTCAACTTTTTGTCCCCCAGCCCCTCAGTTCCTCTTCACAGAGGCAACCAGTGTTATCAGTTTCTTGTATATCCATCCAGATAGACAATCCAGAGATTGTATTAGAACATAACTTTTAAAATATACTGAAAGGGAATTTTAAAAGATATTTGGAATGGATCTATAATACTAGTAATGCTTTCTGGCATTTAGCTATTACAAGAAAATCTTACAAGGCTATTAAAAGGGGCAGAAGTTTGAAAGATATACTTCCACATAGATAAATATGTTGCACTTAAGTCTCTGCCTGTATGTTAATGCCCTTCTACCCAACAGGGACATCCAGGTTCTGAACATTAGCCAAAAGAGTATAAGAAGTAAAACCCAGAAAAACTCAGCCTACTTTTTTTTTTATAATGAAAATAGTTTTTAATCCAGAGTTATTTTCCCTCCAGCTTTATTGAGCTATAATTGACTTATAGCATTGTGTAAATTTAAGGTATACAATGCAATGATTTGATACATGTGTACATTGCAAAATGTTTACCACAATAAGATTAGTTAGCATATTCTTTATCTCACATAATTAACATTTTGTTGTTGTTATAGTGAGAACATCAAAGCTGTGCTCTCACAGCAACTTTCAAGTATACAGTACAATATTGTTAACTAGTCTCCATGCTTTACATTAGATCTCTGGACCTTATTCATCTTATAACTGGAAGTTTGTACCCTTTGACCAACATCTTATTTTCCCTGCCTCTCAGCCTCTAGAAACCACCGTTCTATTCTGTTTTATGAGTTTGATGTTTTTTGATTCCATGTATAAGTGATATCATATTTTTCTTTCTCTGACTTATTTCACTTAGCATAATCCTCTCAGGGTCCATCCATGTTGTTGCAAATGGCAGGATTTCTTTCTTTTTATGGCTGAATACTAGATATAGATATAGATTATAGATATAGATATCTCACATTTCCTCTATCCATTCATCTGTTGATAGACACTTAGGTTGTTTCTGTGTCTTGGATTGGCTATTGTGAATATTGATGTGATGAACATGGGAGTGCAGATATCTCTTCAAGATAGTGATTTCATATCTTCAGATATATATACCCAGAAGTGGGATTGCTGGATCATATGATAGTTTTATTTATAATTTTGTGAGGAACCTCTCTACCGTTCTCTGTGGCTGTACCAATGCACATTCCCACCAGCAGTGCACAAGGGTTCCCTTTCTCTCCAACCTTGCCAGCATTTGTTGTCTCTTGTCTTTTTGATAATAGTCATTCTAACAGGTGTGAAATGATGTCTCATTGTGGTTTTGATTTGCATTTCCCTGATGATTAATGATGTTCAGCACCTATTCATGTACTTGTTGGCCATTTGTATGTCTTTGGAAAAGTGCCTGTTAAGTCCTTTGCCCAGTTTTTACTCAGATTGCTTGCTATTGAGTTGTATGAGTTCCTTATATATTTTGGATATTAACCCCTTGTTATTTATGGCTTGCAAATATTTTCTCCCATTCCGTAAGTTACCTTTTTATTTTGTCAATTGTTTCTTTTGCTATGCAGACACTTTTTAGTTTGTTGTAGTCCCACTTGTTGATTTTTGTTTTTGTTGCTTGTGCTTTTGGTGTCATATCCAAAAATACTTGCTGAGACTGATGTCAAGTAGCTTTTTCCCAGTGTTTTCTTCTAGGAGTTTTACAGTTTAAAGTCTTTAAGTCCTTAATCCATTTTGAGTTAATTTTTTGAGTGGTATTAGATAGGGGTCCAGTTTCATTCTTTTGCATGTAGGTGTCTAGTTTTCCCTGTACCATTTATTGAAGAGACTATCCTTTCCCTCACTGAGTATTCTTGGCTTTCTTATCAGTCCTTTTTTTTTTTTTTTTTTTTGGCCAAACTATGATACACCTTTACCTGAATTATTGATTGCAGTTCTTACTGCTCTTCAGAAATGTAGTAACGTTAGACATGTTCTGAGAAAACGCAGCTAAAGCAGATCAAAGAAATGAGTACTATGGCAGACTAAAATGATTAGGATTGTCCAGTATGTCAGAAAGGATATTGCTAAGATGCTTACAAACTTACTGTGACCCCTAATGATCCTCACCTTCAGGTATTCATACCATTATGCAACCCCCTCCCCTTAAGTGTGAGTGCAACGTAAGACTTGTTTCTAACTAATACAATATGGCAAAGATGATGGGATATCACTCCCATGGTTACATAAGATTATATAAGACTCCATCTTCATAGTAGACTTACACTAGAGACTTTTTACCTTGCCAGCTGTGAAGAAGTAAGCTACTATGTGGTGAGATGGCCTGTTGAGTGGACCGCATGGCAAGAACTGCAGGCAGCCTCTTGGAGCTGAGTGTGAACCCCGCAGCTAATAGCCAGCAAGAAGCTGGGCCTTTAGTTATACGGCTGCAGGGAAATGATTTCTGCCAGCAACCCAAATGAGCTTGGAAGCAAATTCTTCCCCAGCCTTCAGATGAGAATGTAAACCCAGTTGGCACCTTGATTGCAGCCTTAAGAAACCCTGACTAAGGACCCAGGTGACCTGTGCCCAGACTCCTGACCCACAGAAAATATGGGATGATATGTTGGTTGTTTTAATCCACTAAGTTTGTGATAATTTGTTACATAGAAACGGAAAACAAATACATTATTTAATCTTCTGATTTTCATAGGTTAGAATGGTTTAATATCAACAATTCCATGTGATTTAACTTAATTAGGGGAAATCAGTAATTTAAATCTAATTTATCACAGAGCCTTCAAGGTGATAACCAGCCACACCTCTAATAAAAGACTCGGTTCAGGAAAGATGGTGCTGTCAGCCACAGTCCCAGCTGCTACAACTGGCTGGAGGCTATAATTGATACTCTCATTGTAACTATATCACTCAGAGTTCAGTCAGGGAAGCTGAGCAACTCTGACTTACGGGGTAGGGGAATTATTATAGGAATTGGGCCTTACACAATTGTGGAAGAAGCTGGGGAAGTGAAGGTCTGAAAGGGAGAGGAGTTAGACCCCAAGGAGTTAATAATCAGTCAACCTGGGAAGTCAAGGACATTGAGCCACTAAGGTGGAGCTGCAAAGGGGGAAGCATGAGGACAGTGGCAGTTGTATCCGTGGATCTGCAGCCAATCATCTGGTGGTTGCCTGGGGCCAGTGTTGTCACCAGGGCTGCAGTTGGGAGGGAGAGCTGGATGCAGAGCTGAGGAGAGCAAGGACAAGCTAGAATCCACGGGCACCTCTGTGTCTGCCTGTCACCACATCTAGCTACAGTGACTTTTTTTGTTGTTTGTTTTTGAGTTTTTTTGTTGTTTTTTTTTCTGGTTTTTTTTTTTTTGGCTGCGTTGGGTCTTCGTTGCTGCGCGTGGGCCTTCTCTAGTTGCAGCAAGCAGGGGCTACTCTTTGTTGCGGTGCGCGGGCTTCTCATTGCGGTGGCTTCTCTTGTTGCGGAGCACGGACTCTAGGCACACGGGCTTCAGTAGTTGGGGTGTGTGGGCTCAGTAGTTGTCACGCACGGGCTTAGTTGCTCCACGGCATGTGGGATCTTCCCAGACCAGGGATTGAACCCACGTCAATCCCTGCATTGGCAGGCGGATTCTTAACCACTGCGCCACCAGGGAAGTCCCTACAGTGACTTTTAGAGAGTAACGGCTGCTGCTGCTGCTCCCTTTCAAATCACACATTTCTGTTTTGGCCAACTTTAGCTTAGAAACAGACAGGGATGGAGATCGTGGAAAAGAGTTTTAGCTTAAGCAACTTTAAACAGTACAGGTCAGCACAGTCTCCCTCTTCCATCACCCAACCTAGATTTTCTTCATGCTTTACCAACATTTCAGCAGGTCTAGATAGCCTGCCAGGTGAGATGACCCAGACCTTCATCCCAGAAGTATCTGCAGTTGCCCAGCCTCCGTTATCACTGAGCAAGGAAGCACCAGAAGGTACTGCAGTCGAGTCCCTCGGATTCTGGACGAACACCTTCCTGCTCCTTTTGTACTGCCCCAAACCTAGCGCCCTGGCACAGCACTCTCAATATGCACTCTCACCGTATTTATATCCAGGTCTTGTAATTCCCTGGGTGTGTGTGCTTTCTTCCCGGAACAGGGACTGTACTTTCTCTCTCAGAATGTGATTATGCTTGAACAGATCCTGATTATTGGTTTGGAGCTAGTGAGAGGAGGCAGGGGCAGATGTTGAAGAAGACAAACCCTGTCTTTTCAGGCACCTCCAGGGTCTTCTGGCAAGAGAACACTACTGTCCTCTAGCAAGGAGTTGGGAGGTGCTGCTCCTCCCAGCCCGGAAAGTTCAAGTGAATCTTGGGGTTTAGCATTCCTAGCTCATCCACCCAAATATCCCCCTTCCAGGTTTCTGTGTCCACCTGTTCCTATCGAGACCCAGATTTTGTCAGAGGTTTGCCAAGACTTTGCTCAAGTCTTCTTTGTAGTTCTGATATCCTTAAAATTAAATCTTGAGCCTGAGTTTTGGCAGTCTTTTCTGCAGCTGCAGGAAATAAGGGTCTCTTTGAACACTGATCTAGAAGTTTCCTGATTTTGACAGAATTCTCAGACTTGAGGGGTGACTAACTGTCATTTTCTTTTTTTCATGACTTTTCATCCAGCCACATCAGGTCCTTCGAATTACTAATGTTTCCATTCAAGTTCAACCACTACTACTGAACTAATACTTCACTTAGTGAAAAATCTTAGTATTGTCACGCTGCTACAGGCAGGGGTTATCACCACCCCACTTGTCATTAGGAATGGGGTCCTCTTCGCCATCTTACCAGTGAGTGATTTAGTTCCAGAATCTCACTCAAGAATCTTATTTCCTAGGGCCACTTACCTTACTATCATAGTGTGGGTGTCTCCTCTCATTCCCCCATAACCTGTGCTGAAACAGCCTAAAACAAAGGCTTGCTTGCAGGTAGTTTATTTGGTAAGGAATCCCATGAACAAGAGTGAGAATTGGGGGGATTGAAAAAGGGGAGGAAGGAAAGCAGCATAAGAGTGGGCCATTGTGTTGGTTACCACTGGAGGCTGCTGGGCTTCAAGCCTACCAGGATCCTTGAGGAGTTTTGTAGAATCTTCTTCAGAATGGTCCTCCTGAAGGATAACAGAGAGGAGCCTTTATCCAGCCAGCTCTCAGATGTTGCAGAGTCCAAGGACTAGCAATGAAAAACACTAAGGCATAGATTGACTTGTCTTCTAACCCCCATGTCTGATGCTTATTCTCTGCCTTGGATCTGGAATTCTGGTTGCCTTTTTAAAATAGATGTGCAGGGATGATATGTTGATGGTGGTGTTTTAGAAAGCAAACCTTTCGGCTGCGTGATCATTATGGATTAGAATACTGAAGGGACAGAGATAGTGGGAAGCTTTTCTATAATTAATGTGTGAGGTACTGAGGATTTGAACCAAGGTGGTGTTAATAGGAATGGAAAACAAAGCTAATCAAAGAGCATTTTGAAGGAAGAATCAGTAAGAAACATTAACTAGTTTGTTTTGTGTGAGTGTATGTGAGAGAGAGAGAGAAAGAGAGTTGGCACAGCTGATTTAAGATGTCTTGCCTAGAAAAAGGATAGTGTTCATGGACACATTGGCTCCCCAATATTATTTAACATAATCCTCAGAACTCTGATGGGATTATTTCATCCTGGATGTGAGGAAATGAGACTAGCAGAGGGTGGTGTGCTTTGATCCAGTACAGGCTGGTAGGTGAGAGCCAAGAGTTAGTGATATAATTACCTGAATTCAAAGCCTTATATGCTCTTCCTGCTACTTCATGCTGCCCTCACTTCCCTCTTGTTTCATAATTCCTTTCCTTAGGATTTGGAATCAGTCATGTACGGGTTAGTAGGAAAGAACTGAAACAACTTTTCTCTCAAGCCTATTTGCACTTGAAGTTGTAATTCTAACTCTGGTGCCACTGAAGAGTCACTATGCCTGCTCTAAGGCCAGCCTTCCTCTAACCTTATTATATTGTTTTATGTTGCATGGCAAGCCGTAATCTCCTCCATAATTCCTTTTCTTTCTTCCCACTTGTCTGTTTCTTTCTTCCTCTTACCACCTCAAACCCAATATGAAACTTTAAATTTGGAAGCAGCTTACACATTTCCTGTTGGATATGAGCCAACGAAAAGGTTTCCCACTGATATTGGTGAAACATGTATGAGGGTATACCTAGGAATAACGAAGAGTATGAGAGTGGCAGTAAAGACAGATGCTGACAGTGTATTATTCAGGAAATCTGTCAACGTTGAAGTGCATTTTAGTAATCAGAGGAACACGAAGAGGAGAAAAACAAAAATGTTCATAATAAAAACAGAAAGTGGTCCTATTTAACACGCAGCAGTAACAATCATTTGTATTACTAAATGTCAAATTAATTTGTTTCACTTCTTTGTATTTCTGCCTTGATCATTCATGTTATATAGCTCAAATTTTTGAAGAGAGGCATTTTTGCCACCGTTAAAGATTAGAAAGAAGATATTCTGGTGAAAGAGAATAGAAGAAAGGATTTAAAAAATTGGAGATGGATCTGTAAAATGGGGTTATCACACAAGCAAAAAGAATTGTAAATTGCAAGAAGACAGACTTCATACTGTCTGCCAACCTCACAACAGCATCGTTGAAAATCTGCTACCTGAGCAAAATACATGGGCATCTTTGAGCCATTACATGGCTAGGCTACAGATGAGTTTTTCTGTTACAAGGAAATTGTTAAAAGCTTTGATTCATCCAAAAAGGTGTATGGGTTATTAGTCATTGCTGTGTGACAACCACCAGAGAATCTCAGTGGCATTTAATAAAAAACATGTATTTCTCACAAATTTCCAGGTCAGTTGAAATCACAGATTTAAATTTGCAACCCTGGAGTCACTCTGATTGCCACCGTGGTTGAGTAGGGCCGGTGGCTCTGTTCCCACTGCTGCTCATTTTCCTCCTGGGACCAACAAGCTAGCCACAGTGTGTTCTTCCCATGGCAGTAGCAGAAGGTGAGAGGGCAAGTCTAGTTCCCAAAAGTACTTTTGAAGCCTTTTGTCACATCACATTCACTAACATTTAATTGGCCAAAGCAGATCTCATGGCCAATTCCAAAGTCTTGGGGCAGGGAAGTACACTCTGCCCGTGGAGGTGGCGGGGCACGGGGATCAGAAGGCTGGTAGTAGTGAATATGTCTAAACAGTAATCGAGCACGTGTGGGTAATAGTCTAATAAGCTCCAAAGTTCTAGTTTAAAAAGATAAAGTAGCCATTCTGACTGTGTCGTTTAGTTGTCTTTAAAGAAATATATGTACTGTTTAATCTGTAGTTAGGAAATGGAGTCAGTAAGCTGTACAGGGGAAAAAACAGAGAGCGTGCCCTCTGTAAGTTAATTAGTACTGAATGGGAGGAAACAAACCTGACTTCCATATATCCTGAAACTGGCAAAGGGGAAGGAATTTTAGCACAGTGCTACTCAAAGTGTGTCTACAATGAGATAAGTACAGAAATTGAGAGTATGAATTTTAAATCTTTTGTAGCAATTTGACATTGCCACAGTATTTAAGCAGTGTTTTTTACTGAATTTTACTAAAGTATTGGTCCATGGCAGATCAGAAACTTAAAAAGAGGCAAAAACAAAAAACTGTTCCTTGACCCAAGATAGTTTGAGAAGAGCTAAGATAGATTATGACTTTCAGCTCGCTAGAAATGAATACCTGCACTGCACATAAATGGACCTTGTGATTTATACATTGGTCTTTTGGGATTTGGGTTATTATCACTTTGTCACCAAGGATCTGACCATCTTTCAGTGTGCTACTAATGTTTTTGGACTTACGAGACTGGTCCAGATTTTACCAAGGAAATGGCATTGTGTGAAGCCTCTTTGCATCTTACTTGCTAGCCTTTCCCTGCCAGCATCCCTTTGGCCTTGCTGCTACAGTATTTACATTTTCATTCCATTATTGACAAGCTTGACAAAAGGCAAATTACCACTAATTGATATTCTTTGCTATAATATGAAAATACTAATTTTGACAAAATTAGATAAATCTCTTTAAAATATACCTTCCACCTTTTTTGGGGGGAACCTAATTGTCTTTCTTTTACTTTTGTGAGTTAATATTACCATGTTCGGTGTATTTGTAAGGTGCTTTTGTATTCATGAGAGAGGCAGTTCTAAGTGAAGTTCTGATGAGCATTGATTAGTAGAAGACCTAAAGTTAGAGGCATAAGAAGGAGATGGAAAGAGATTTATAGGATAGAAGGGAAGGGAAGGATGTGTTTCATTAAGTATGACTTGTCCTCTTCCTAGCTGTATGACCTTGGCAGATTAATTAATCTTTGTGAGTCTTAGTTTTCTTATCTGTAAAATGGGAATCATAATATACCTTCTTTAAGAAGAAGTGCTAGGATTAAATATTATCTAAATTAAGCACAGAGCTTGGTACATAATAAATTTCAAAAATGTTAGCTATTATGTTTGTTTTTAATTAATTATTTACCAGGTGTCGGGTAGATAGATAGAATCAGAGATAAGATGGGGCCACTACCAGGACTTTCCTGGTGGCGCAGTGGTTAAGAATTCGCCTGCCAATGCAGGGGACACGGGTTTGAGCCCTGGTCTGGGAAGATCCCACATGCCATGGAGCAACTAAGCCCATGCGCCACAACTACTGAACCTATGCTCTAGAGCCCATGAGCGACAACTACTGAGCCTGCGTGCCACAATTACCGAAGGCCGCACACCTAGAACCCGTGCTCCACAGCAAGAGAAACCACCACAATGAGAAGCCCACGCACCTCAACGAAGAGTAGCCCCCTCTCACTGCAACTAGAGAAAGCCTGTGCACAGCAATGAAGACCCAACGCAGCCATAAATAAATAAATAAATAAATATATTAAAAAAAGAAAAAGATGGGGCCACTACCCCAAAGGAGCGCTCAGTTTGATAGAGGATTCAGACAAATATATCAGAAAGATAAACTAGTATGAGAGTTTAATGCTATTACAGAGAGAAACACAGGGCACTATGGAAACTTTTAGGTAAGAGGAACACCTGACTTTTGACTTAGGCTTTGGGGAGCGGGTTCAAGATAGGCTTTTGAAAGAGGCAATATCTAAGCTGAGTCTAAAAGATGTGGAGGAGTTACAAAGGAAAATTAAGAGCATTTCAGAAAAATGGAACAACATATGTAAAGGCCTAGAGGTGAGAGAGTTCAGTGGTATTCTAGGAAATTGTAAGTAATGCAGTATGATTAGAGTACAGAATATGAGCCGAGTAGGGGCTGGAGAAGTTGGCAGAGGCCAGATCATCCAAAAAACTGCAGTTTGGATTTTATCTTGAAGTCAAGCTACTGAATAATTTGTTACATATATAACAAAGGTGTGTGTGTGTGTATATATATGAGGAGGGAAGTGCTAGAGGAGGGAGGAGGAAGGGCTAGATTTCCCAGAGGAAACGAAGTGACTTTTGGATGAAAGATGTCTGCAGAATATCCATGTGAACTCTGGGAAGTTAAGGAATGAGTCTGGGAAGTTTAAGAAATGAGTCTGGGTGTCAGGAGAGAGCTCTAGGTTGGACCTTGAAAGACATAAGGATACAATGGGAGTTAAGACCATGGGGACAGGTGACATTACCCAGGAAATTGTGCAGTAGAAAGAGCTTTGTAATTACAGCACTTGGCAAGTAGGTACTCCAGAATGTTCGAATGAAGGAAGAATATCATCAAGGATACGGTCTCATTTAAGTCTCATATAATAACCCTGAGTTAGGAATATAATCCCAGTTTTACAGATGAAAACATTTCAGGCTCAGGGAGGGTAAGTGATTTGCCCAAAGTGACTTTTCTGCTAAATGGTCAAGCTGGGATTTCAAGTCAATTTGATTTCAAAGTCCATTTTTCCTATCATGTCTAGCTTCTTTGTAAACCTCAGAAGTTTAAACATATGATGTTATCTTTAATTCCCTTTCTTCCCTCTGCCAATATCCTAGGATT
This sequence comes from Balaenoptera physalus, assembly GCF_965194825.1. Taxonomy (NCBI): domain Eukaryota; kingdom Metazoa; phylum Chordata; class Mammalia; order Artiodactyla; family Balaenopteridae; genus Balaenoptera; species Balaenoptera physalus. The sequence continues at coordinate 11,473,893 of NC_138883.1, forward strand.
GTGACACATTTTTTTAAAAACCACGTTTTCTCTAATTTGCCTGGCTTTGTCCCCAAACATGTCTACCAGATTGCCTTTCCTGTCATGTTGACTCATACTACTTGACTCCACTTCAGTGCCTGCTTTGGAACAGCAGACTGACAGAAGTCCTCCACTGGCTACGGGCGAGGCCTGTCCTCCTCAGCTTGGCTTTCACGGCTTACAGTAAAATCTTGAGAACTGTTCAGAACTTTTCCATATTTCCCACTTCTCATTAGCACACATTCATGCCTTTGGTGTTGTTTACATGCAGATTTCATTTATAAGGATCTCATTTTAATGTTTAGATTAAATAAATTAATCTTTAATCTTTAGATTTAATTACTCTTATGCTTACTCTGTTATTTCTAAAAACACTTTTATCTTTGTGGCAGAAAAAGCTTGGATGTCATCCTACCTTAGTTCCATACCCAGTGTAAGGGTTCTTGGTACTCTACCCGTAATGCGATGAGCTAGCCTCTGCTCCTGCCTTTTTCTAGAAGGATCCTTGAGGGGAGGTAAGGAGAGCAGTTCTAATTGTTAGAAATTTCTTAATAATGAGTCAAAAATCTCTCTTCTTTTACCATCATGTGTTTCCCAGGATTTGCCCTTGCAACCACAGAGAATGGGTCATTTCTTTTCTGCCTCATGAGGTTCCATCAAACATTGAAAGATAGCTCTTATGTCTCTCCTCGGATTTCTCTTACGTAAATCAATAATAATCTTGTTTGTTCAGAGCTTTTCTTCAGTAACAGGTCTCAAACTCTCCACTGTACTTACACCCTCCTCTGAGAATTCTGGAGTTTTGTCATTGCCCGTCCAAACACAGGGCTCAGAACAGAACACAGCACCCCACAGGAGAGCAATGCAACATTATTCCTTTGATTATGACTCTATGCTTGTATCTTAAAAGCCTGAGATTGCTTTAGTTTTATAGCAGCCATGTCACATTTTGCATTTGTTCAGTTAACATACCCAGATATTATCTTTAAATAAGCGGTTATAGTTAAGCTAGCTCGCCCCTGTCTTCTACTGTGCCGTTGCTTTTCTTTAATCTAAATGTAGAACTTTCTGATTTTTTTGGTTAGATTTCATCTTCATTTCGATGCATCTTTTTAGCTAATTATGATCATTTTATCCAGTGTATTTTTAACTGCGTTTCCCAGCTTTAGGTCATCTCAAGACTTTGAAGCATACTTTCCACAACTTAATTCAAATTCTTGATTAACATCGGAAAGACAGAGACTCTCCACTCCATCCCGGGAGTTAATCAGTGCTACTTGCAAATGGTTCTGTTAGCCACTGTTCTGTCATCCCTCCACATCTTTTTGTCTTATCTTCAAAGATCTCATTTGTACATTCAGCAAATTTTTATTTAATGCCAACCAGGTGGTAGAAGGTGCTAGAGATACAGTGAAGACAGCGGTCCCCGTCTTCTGTAGCTAACAGTCTAGAGACATCATGAAGTGTTTTGTTAAATGCTTTGCAGAAATCAGGTTATACAATTCTCTATGATTTTCTGCTTATCTGGTACCATATCAGAAAAGGGGAGGAAGCATTACTTTTTACAAACTCTATATTGGCTCCTAATGATCTTATATCACCTGAAAATGGGAATTGTTATCTTTCTCTTTTCACTTTTCATAGGTTCACAAGAGCTTTGAGCTTTGGAAGTCTCCAGGGTTCACTGCTGCCCTTTCTGTCTTTTACTACTATATCTTTTAAACCTCTGAGCTCATTAGAGAGCAGCCTGTTTAGCTACATTTTTGTTGTTGTTGGTGGTGGTGGTGTTTAAACAACCCCCCCATTACTGGGGTTCTTTTTTTATTTTATAGTAAACTTCGTTGTGAAGAATTTCTGTCCAACTTTAGCCATTTTCCTTTACACAGTCTTTGTCACTCTAATTTTACTTATATTTTATCTTTGTATTTTGAAATTATCTTTCCTAAAGAAAATAGATGACTATCCTCAGATTTTCTTCTTCTCTTCTTTGAGCTCTTAAGGTGCCATAGTCACTTTCTCCAGGATCCTGGTCCTTTTCACTTAAACCACATATTTCTTTTTAGTTCACCAGATGAACAAAAAACTGCAGTATTTTATCTGTATTCTGAGGGATTAAACTGTCGACGATGCAAAGTGTTGTTTTTTTTATTAGAATAATACAAAAAACAGATGTCCTCATAGTTCCTAGAAGATAGCCCACCTGTCTTACCCCCAAGGGTGGATTCTCTTATCAATCAGGTGTCATCCAAGCCTTCCTCTTGCCAGTTCCCACAACTGTACCATTTCTACCTATTCTTCTTTCTTTCGCCTTTGGTCCAGTGCCCTCCACTATAATGTCTTATACAAATTGTTGAGTTGCACATAGATGTTTATTTTCTTAAACAATTATGAGAGTTCCTTGCCTTTTTCTATGGATCTGTCTTTATGGAACAGCAGATTTCCTATAGATGTCATAATCTATTATAGTTACCAATTGTTACCCCATCCCACCAAGTCTTGGTGATTACCATGAGATTTTATTTATCTCCTTGTTCTTTTTTACCATTGCTGCTTTTAAGGTTGGTGTCTAACACACTGATGTTCAATAAGTAATATTTATGATTAATCTCAAGAAGTATTTGCCTTCTCTTTTAGGCTGTGAGGATATCATTGCTGAAAGCATCTCATTAGATACCTTAATTGCCATCCTCAAGTGGAGCTCTCATCCATATGGCTCTAAATGGGTACACCGACAAGCTTTGCATTTCCTCTGTGAGGAATTTTCCCAGGTCATGACTTCGGATGTTTTTTATGAACTCAGCAAAGACCATCTGCTTACTGCTATCCAGTCTGACTACCTACAGGTAACCATTTATACGCCTCTCAAATTCAGTGTCATTCATAGGTGCACCAAGCAACCCATCTGTGCTCTGTTACTCTCCCATCTAGGGAGATCAGCCCACCCGGGGATGCCCTCTTCATATTTGTACAGCCACAGCCTTCTAGCTCTCTGGCCCTTTGTGCGCTCTGCCGCCATGATTCAGCATTGTGAACCGGCCCAGGTCCTAACCAACCACGCCAAAGGGGTTGTGCCAGTAGGCAAAAGGCAGGGTCAGAAGCATATCCCAATGGTGACTCTCTTGGCTTCTGTTAATAGTAGATTCACTGTAACGGTTTCGTTTATTTGGTGAAGTATCAGAAGATACTTAGTTAGTTTAAGCAGCACAAAGTAAGAATAATATTCAATTTCTGACCTACTCAAATGCTTATAAAAACTCAATGTGTGTGTCCTGCTGAAGTATAATAATGCTTTCAACTACTTATTTTTAGTCAGAAGTACTTTTAAGCAAATTCTTGTGCCCTTGACTTATATGTCCTTTATAATTAGGTAATTTAAACTAACAATAGATTTAAAATATTGTAAAAAAATACTTTCAGGTAGAATATGTTCAAGCTTTTTTTTTTTCTTTTTTTTTCTTTTTGCATTGGCTGTATGAATTTTATGCTAGAAGCTGTACAACAGTTTTAATGTTATGAAGTCATAAACTCATTGAGCCATTTCCTGTTTCTTTGTATTTGTACCAGAAAAATTATGAAATGCTTCCATCTCAGTCAGAAATGAAGATTTTAAAAATCCACTTAGCATCTGTGTTTTTCCTTCATATATCGCTTTGATTGCAGTACAAATGTTGTCATAATTGGTTTTGATTTATTTAGGATCTGTGTTCATTAACCTTGTATTTCACTGTCCTGATGCAGACATTATGGGAGTTAGGATTTGTCAGTTCTCTCAATTATTGTTTTTAGAAGCTTTGCATTTCTTCTTAGAAAGTAAAAACCTTGGACAGCAGCCTAGATTTTGCCCTCAGATTTTAAATAGAGTACAGAAGAGGGGCTTCCCTCGTGGCACAGTGCTTAAGAATCCGCCTGCCAATGCAGGGGACACGGGTTCAAGCCCTGGTCCGGGAAGATCCCACATGCCGCGGAACAGCTGAGCCCATGCGCCACAGCTACTGAGCCTGCACTCTAGACCCCGCGAGCCACAACTACTGAGCCTGCGCTCTAGAGCCTGCACTCTAGAGCCCGCGAGCCACAACTACTGAGCCTGCGCTCTAGAGCCCGCGAGCCACAACTACTGAGCCCGCGCGCCACAATTATGGAGCCTGCGCGCCTAGAGCCTGTGCTCCGCAACAAGAGAAGCCACTGCAATGAGAAGCCCGCGCACTGAAATGAAGAGTAACCCCCACTCCCTGCAACTAGAGAAAGCCCGCACATAGCAACGAAGACCCAACACAGCCCAAAAAAAAAAAAAAAAAAAAAGTACAGAAGAATGAGGGGCACATTGCCATTTCACAGACAGTGCTTGAGGGGTCCTTCACCAGTCAGTAGCATACTTTGTGGAGATTGTAGTGTCTTCTGCCAAAACAAGTTGCCATAGTTGTTTTTTTCTGCTCCTGCAGGAGATATCGGTCACACTGTATCCTTACACTTTTACTTTCATCTGTTTATCTCCATATTGTCCCAGAAAGAATTTAAGCCAGCTCTATCGAAACCGTATAGTAAGATAAATTTAAAACAGGGGAAGAAAACAGGATAAAGAAAAAAATAAAGATGGAAATAAGAATAAAAATGTAATTAGAGCCAAGAGTGAGGTTACTGGACAAAACACATGTCATTCGGTCTTGTGTATTTGCTGCTGATACACCACAGGTTTAGCTCAGACATTGGAAACAGCCAGTGTAAAGAGTGAAGCGTGGCAAGTTGCACATTGTATTTACTTTATGACCTAGGAGGAGTCATTAATGAGATTAACCATCTATCTGATTGCACTGAAATAAATGTAAACCGTTTTTTATTATAGGCAAGTGAACAAGATATCCTTAAATATCTGATTAAATGGGGTGAGCATCAGTTAATGAAGAGAATAGCAGACAGAGGTAAGCTCAGAAAACTAGCTTGCAACTGTAAGCTTTTCCTGAAAGTTACTGAAGTGTGTGCTGCACATCAGTCTTTTGACAGTTGCCACTGTTGCCTGGTGAAAACAGAAATTTTTACAATCAGTAGAATCCTTTAGTGGAAAGGGTATACTTTGTTAGAAATAAATATACCAGAAAATTTAATTTTGCAACTTTAAAGCGATACTCTTAATGCTATCTTTCTATGTGTTTAATAATATATGTTGACTGATTTATGAAAGTATTAGAGTGAAATTTTTCATTTAATTAAAGTGTTACAAAAGCATGTCGTTGATGAAAATGATCTAGAATTAGATAGTGGTGATAGGTGCACAACATTCTAAATGTACTAAAAGTCCCACTAAGTTGTACACTTTAAGATGGTTAAAATGGTGAGTTTTATGTTATGTGAATGTGAATTTTACCTCAAGGGAAAAAAAAATATATGACTACCAAAAGAGAGTATATTTGTTTATTTTAAATTTTTGTGGAAGGTAAAGGAGAAATGATCCTTTTGAATGGCCTCCAGCCGGGGATACTGCAGAAGAGATAGAAGCATCATATGTAGCTTATGATTTTAACTGAACTTTGGAAGCTTATGATTCTATAGCAGTCTTATATTTATATCTAGGGTTAGCCCACCCACCTGTGCTCCGTCTTTCATAGAATATTGTGTTCCTCTATGTAGTGAACCCAAATCAAAATATTAGAAAAATTAAATGCAGGTTTCCCTTTCCTGTCATTTTCAACAGCTTTATATAAATATAATTTACATACCATAAAGTTCACCTTTTTAAAGTGTTCAAGTCAGTGTTTTTTAGTACACTTACAGAGTTGTTCTGCCCACATTTTAAAATATATTTTAAAAAATCAAGCTAAACCTGCCTTCAAATCTTTTTATAGTGTCCCTTTAATATACTACAACCCAAGCGTGCCAGGGAACAAAAGCAGTCCTCCTATCTTATTTCTCCTAATTTATCTTTTGCTAAAAGCCTTTAGCAATTTCATATTTGAAATTTTTTAAATACAAATACCACTACTATTAATTTGGGACATTTTTGAAATGCCATTATACAGTCTATCCTTATTTGCAGATTCTATATTTTCAAATTCACCTACTTGCTAAAATTTATTTGTGATCCCCAAATCAGTACTCATGACACTTGCATGTTCATTTGCAGAGATGTGCAGAGTGACACAAAATTTGAGTCATACGTTTCCAGCTTAAGGTAGAACAGAGTGACACTCTCCCGTCTTATTTCAGCTCTCAAACCACTGTCCTTTTCATAATCTTTTTAGTGCCGTGTTTTTCACATCTTTATGGGTTTTTCTGGTGATCCCACGGTCTAAAATGGCCTCCTAGTGTAATGCTTAGTACTGTCTAGTGTTCCTAAGTCCACGAGTGCTGTGATGTGCCTTACGGAGAAAATGTATGTGTTGATAAGCATAGTTCAGGCACGAGTTACAGTGCTGTTGGCAATGAGTTCATTGTTAATGAATCAACAATATGTACCAATAAGGTGTCTTTAAACAGAAACACACGTAAAGCAAGGTTATGTCTTGATTGGTTAACAAAACTAATGTGACCAGAGGCTCTCAGGGACCGAACCCTGTGTTTCCCTAAGAAGCAGTGGTTCAGTGTTCACTAACTGTGGCGGCTTTAGAGAACAAAACCACCCCAGATAACAAGAGTTGATTGTATATAATGCTACATAATCATCACAGGCTTGTTCGTTGATGTAAGGCTGGTAATGATGAAATGTCATATTTATTTTGAGCAGATAATGAACATCCTTGATAAAATTTCCTTACAAAACAGTGGTTTTCAGGCTGGGTTAGAATGGAAGGCTCTTTCACAGGGATGAGGAAGGAGGACGCTGCATGAACCAGGGTGCCCTTTGTCTCAGTCCCCTTCATACATAAGGTTTCTGCCCTTACCTGTTACATATTTGGGAATTTCTTGTAATATTTCGTTTGAAACCAGGACACCACTGCTTTGAGAAAAAATTTCTTTTGAAAAGCAGTGCCTTTTATAAGTACTGAAGCCAAAGCATAACAAGACAAGAGAAAAAAAAAAAAAACCTTTTTCCACACACGTGCAATAATTTTATTTTGAATGACTCCAAAAATATCTTACCCTCTCAAAAAACAGTATCTCTTTATCTATCTATCACGTGATTTAAGGGGAATACCAGTTTGCCTGTAGTGTTTGCAAAAAATCCAGCATTTATATTTGTGAATGATAAAGATCTTATTTTTTTAAGCAAGAAAAAGATACAGCCCCCTGGTTTAAAGATATGATTAAAAATTCCCCAAATATGAAATTTTCCTTCCCACCTCAATATCAAAAGCATATATATACACTTCAGAGTTTCCCCTTTCACTAATACTCAATGAAGAAAACATTTTATTCTCTGCTCCGGACAGTGGTATTACACATCAGATGTCAAAAGGTTCACTTTTATGCATTAACATTCCCATATTACGGAAATTTAGGAGGCTCATAAAATTCTTAAAGTCAGATAGAGTGTACATTAGGTTTTGCTGCTTTAAGATACCAGGTGATATAATTTTAGAATCTCATTAAATTGCTGTTAAATATACATAGTAGCCTAATGAGCATACTGATAACCTACAGTGATCAGAAATAACATTTGACCTGCATTGCCCTTATTGTACTTTTTAAAAAACTGGTCACAAAAGTGAGAAACCTTAAGAAAAAGCCCTTGGTCAAACTAGATTTTAATAGATTGTCGTTTTTTCTCCTTTGAGTTAGTATATGGAAAAGAATTCTGTATTCTTTAATGCAGAACAATCATAAAGAATGTTATTGTACTGTTGACACCATGCTTTTTTCTTTGTCTGAGAGTATCTCTATTATGAAAACTTAAGACATAAAAATAATTTATTTATAATGCTTTTTGAAGCAGATATACTTAATATAAAGAGTGTTACTGAAAGTGTACTGGAGAAGAAAGAAAGCCTTTCTCTGAAAATTTGGATTTGGTTGGAGACTTCTCATTTTCTGTCTCTATCATAGAGCCAAACTTACTGAGTGGCACTGCTCACAGTGTGAACAAGAGAGGTGTAAAAAGACGAGACCTGGACATCGAAGAGCTTAGAGAGATCCTTTCTTCTCTCTTACCTTTTGTGCGAATTGAACATATTTTACCTATAAACAGTGAAGTCCTAAGTGATGCAGTAAGTGTCTTTTTTCATTTATCCCTTTCATGAAAAGAAAGTGTTTTTTTTTTTTAAATCATTGTAAATAATTTCTACTAATGGAGCATCATTAAACTAAATTCCATGAGGACAGAGACAGATGTCTCTTTTGTGCTGTATCGTGTCCCCAGTGTCTGGCATGTGGCACAAATAAATGTTTGGTGGATGAGAGTTGAGTGGATATATCAGTCTTACTTTTGCAAGAGGATTGTTTCTAGTGGAGTTGATCCAGCCATTTATCAGTGTAGATCAAGTAATCCTTATTAAAAAAGGAAAGGGTAGAAATTACCTTTGGAGACTAAGAATAGCAGTAAATCAGAGAGCAAGAGAGAAGGAGATTAGTTCAGTGTAAAAGGGATGAATGAATCTTATAATTGTATTTCAGGTAAAAATTAATGGAGCTGACTGATTATGTTACTTTCATAATTTTTTAAGTGAATTTTTTAGACTGTAAGAATTGCTGTAATTAATGGATGGGGAAAATAAATATTCTTCACATATTGGTTTATAACTTTAATATGATGTTGTAAACATCATAATAGTTTATTATTCAACTGCACAGAAACATTATAAAAGTCATTCGGAAAAAAACTGATAAGAATTTTTTTAAGTTCTCTAAAAAGAACATAATTAAGGAGGGATAACTCTTCCATAATATAAAGTATATTTTAAAACTCTAACTGTTAATCTGTGGTGCTAGCATAATAGAGAAGACAAAATAGCCCAGAAAAAGATCCCAATTAATATAAGAATTAAACATATAATAAGCGAGCTATCACAAATCACTGCAGTACTATACTAACCATCAGTGGGAGAGGGAAGAAATGTGCTTAAGTTAAACCCTCATTTCACTTGCACACAAAATTAATCCCTGTTAGATTGAAGAATTAAATATTAAGTTGAAATATGGAAAAACTAGAAGAAAATAATTAAATATTTATGGACTCTCTGATTAGAAAAATGTTCAGTCTCACTAGTCATCACACACACACCAAAGAAAGCAAAATAAAACAGTAAGTTATCATTTTTTTACCTATTAGGTCACTGATTTTTGAAATAATATTACTGTTCCATAGGGGAAGTATAGCTGGTACATGGGTAGCACCATCATTAAATTTTGGGAAATAGCCTAAATATCTAATAACAGGGAAAATAAATTATAGCACGACTACTTGACAAAATATTTTGCTGCCTGCCCTGACCAATGGTTGTAAAGACTAATATAGCAACATAATAATGGAATATAATTTTAGAAAGAAGAATAAAAAATGTGTTTCTTTTTTACTTCTTTTTTTTTTAACATCTTTATTGGAGTATAATTGCTTTACAATGGTGTGTTAGTTTCTGCTTTATAACAAAGTGAATCAGCTATACGTATACATATATCCGCATATCTCCTCCCTCTTGCATCTCCCTCCCACCCTCCCTATCCCACCCCTCTAGGTGGTCACAAAGCACCGAGCTGATCTCCCTGTGCTATGCGGCTGCTTCCCACTAGCTATCTATTTTACGTTTGGTAGTATATATAAGTCCATGCCACTCTCTCACTTTGTCCCAGCTTACCTTTCCCCCTCCCCATATCCTCAAGTCCATTCTCTAGTAGGTCTGCGTCTTTATTCCCGTCCTGCCCCTAGGTTCTTCATGACCATTTTTTTTTTTTTGGATTCCATATATATATGTGTTAGCATATGAAAAATGTGTATTTTTATGTATTCTAAAATTTAGTTAGGTAAAAATTTATTTGAAAAAGACTGGAAGGAAATATATCAACATTATTACAGTTGTAACAGATTAGAGTTGTGGGTTTTCTTTCCTATTTTCAAAATATGTCTATTGCTATATTTTATTTGTTCAACATGATTTTAATGCAGCAATTAGACGTTTATTATATTTAACAAGAATAATATTAAAGAAACAATGTTTGGTTTTGTTTAAAACCTGGGACTCAAACCAAATTGATCCCTGAATTTGGTTTAGAAAAAAATTTTAGAACTTTTGTTTAATAGACTTAGAAAATATATATCTCTGCTCTTAATCCCCTGCCTAACACATAGCAAGTCCCCAGTAAAAGTTTGCTAATAATGGCTGTGAACCATAATGCTCTTCTAGTGTATGCTGAGCACTGTGCCAGGCGCCGCTTACCTTCCTTACCTTCATTCACTCCTCACAATCACCTCATGGGCTCTAAGGACTTGATTTATAGTCTCCTAGCGTAGATGTGGGAACAACAGGGCCACCACATTTAGTTAGTTGTGCAGTGTCCCATCTCCAGGGCTATCTAGGGGCCCTTAAGGTGAGGCCCAGGTAAAAGGAGATGTCCATGGTCACGTGGCTGTTAAATGGAGAGTTAGGGTTTGAGCCAAGTTCGCCTTCCCTTAGAGCCCCTGCCCCTAATCACCATGCAGACTGTCCATCTTTGTACTGTAGATACAGGCCCAGGAATGTGCTTGTTTTGTCTTGAGGAGGGGAGGGTGGGGAGGAATCAGTTCCCAGATGAGTAAGGAAAAAAACAAATTGGTTCTCATTAAGAGTTCTGAAAGTTAGTCTGACTCATTATATTTTTAATTAGTATAGCTCTTGTTTTTAAAACATCATTCCTCTATGTAGAGAAAAATGGAAAATTGTAGTACCTTTTTATGGCTTGCTGAATCCTTTAAATATTATTGAACATTTGAAGTATTTTTAAATTTCACATATATTCCTAAATTTGTATTTAAATGCTAAAGTTCTAACATTTTGATTTATAGGTATAATTATTTTTATCTTTGTAATATTGTGGTGCTACACAAATCTCTGTTTCTGTAAAAAAAAAAATTTTTTTTTCAAGATGAAAAGAGGCTTGATTAGTACTCCTCCGTCAGATATGCTTCCTACAACAGAAGGTGGAAAGTCAAATGCCTGGTTACGGCAAAAAAATGCTGGAATATATGTTCGTCCTCGACTGTTCTCTCCCTATGTAGAAGAAGCAAAGGTAATAAAAACCATTTTAAGATGTTAGACTACTTTGTTACAAACTATAAACACAAAGACATTTATTGTGATATTACTTAAATATTTGGAAATAGTCTAAATGTCCAATAATAGGGAAAGTGAAAGTAAATTCTAGTTTGACTACTCACCAGAGTAGTTTTCCAAATGTTGAGTTATCAAGCATGTTTTTATCTTTATAACTTAGGTCATATTAAATTGCATTTTATATTTTTCTCATCTCAGTTTTTCTTGCAAACTGTTAGCTTGGAAAAAATTTTTCATTTTACTGAAATGGTCATCAGTATTTTGTGATCTTCAGGGTGGGAAAAATGTTTGAAAGAAGATTGCACACATATTTTCTTCCTTTTGTAAACTAAAGAAATGCCATGACTTCTTGTAACATATTTTTGTAGTGGCTGCTGGAAATTGTGTTTAGTTTTGGAATAAGTATACAAACTTAAGACAAAATTTTAGGCCTATTCAGTAAAAAGTTGGCATTATGTATATTATAACATAAAGAACTCGCCACATAAATATGGTAATGGAAAATGAAATACTGTAATTTTTATTAGAAATGTTCAGCCGTAAGATCTTTGGGGTGACCTTTTGAGGAACTGACAGTCTTTGAAAGTCAGAAATCACCAGTAAGCTTAATGAAATGAATTAACAGGCAAAACAATGTGTTTGGGTATAGAAACATAGTTATCTTAAAATTTTCTCATTTTTATTGTTGGAGTCCCTAGTTTAAGATATGTCTATGAAAGGATTTGTGAGAGGTTTATTTTATTGAATAGGATGATAATCTATCCCTTATTGAGTAGTTGACACTTTTTTTTTTTCCAGTTTACCAATTTTATTTTATTTTTAACTAATTTGTATTGGAGTATAGTTGATTTACAATGCTGTGGTAGTTCCTGCTGTACAGCAAAGTGAATCAGTTACACGTATGTCCACTCTTTTATTTATTTATTCATTTTTTATTTTTATTTTTTGGCCGCACCGCACAGCACACAGGATCTTAGTTCCCTGACCAGGAATCGAACCCGTGCCCCCTGCATTGGAAGCACAAAGTCTTAACCAGTGGACTGCCAGAGAAGTCCCTATCCACTCTTGTTTAGGTTCTTTTCCCATATGTCACTGCAGAGTATTGAATAGAGTTCCCTGTACTATACAGTAGGTTCTTATTAGTTGTCTATTTTATATATAGTAGTGTGTATATGCCAATCCCAATCTCCCAATTTATCCCTCCCCGCCCCGAGTAGTTGACACTTTAAATAGTTGTAAAACAGAGGAAAAAAGCAGAATGGTTGGGTCTGCTCTTTCTGAAGTAAGTTCGATGATTAAAGTCACTCAAGCAGCTGAGGCCTCTTGGAAGGTTGAGTCTGGTGATGAAAGGCCCATAATAAACTAGATCTACCCTCCCTTCTGCTCTGTCTCAAAACGGAGCAGCAGTAAGCTGATCAGACAGTCCTCCTGTACCCATGCATAAGCAGAAAAATGCCCCCAGTAAATGCAGAAAATGTTTTTACATGATGCCATTTTGACCGTTCTGCAGTTTGTTGAGATAGAGTCATCTGAAACTTACTTAACAGTTAGGTCTGTTGAATTTAATATCAGTCTTTAATATTTTATATTTTGAGCATTTCTTATTGGCTCTGATATTTATATACATTGTTGTATATACATACATATAAATATGTACATAATAAATATGTACATACATATAAATATGTACATAGTAATATACATATAAATATATATGTATATTTATATACATATATACATTGTTTTCTTTATAGTAACTTTATGTATAAGTTACTTCTGATTAATTTTATATCCCTTCTTCAAATTTCAAATACTTCAATTAAAAGCAGATTTTTCAGGCTTCCTTGGTGGCGGAGTGGTTAAGAATCTGCCTGCCAATGCAGGGGACACAAGTTCGAGCCCTGGTCCGGGAAGATCCCACATGCCTCGGAGCAACTAAGCCCGTGCACCACAACTACTGAGCCTGTGCTCTAGAGCCCATGAGCCACAACTACTGAGCCCGTGTGCCTAGAGCCCGTGCTCCACAACAAGAGAAGACACTGCAATGAGAAGCCCACGCACCACAACAAAGAGGAGCGCCCGCTCGCCGCAACTAGAGAAAGCCCGTGCATAGCAACGAAGACCCAATGTAGCAAAAAATAAATACAAGTAAATTAAAAAAAAAAAACACCGATTTTTCAGAAAATGATTCTTTCTTTTCAAAGATGCTCCAAAAAGATCCTTTAAAAATTAAAGAGGTAGGAAAAAATTAAAGAGATTAGGGTACTTTTTCCTTTCACCACTAATTTTAAGCGTCATACACTGGAAACAATAAATTAATTCCCTTTTTATATGATGATGGCGGTAATCTTTCTCTAAATGTGATTTAACAGAGGTGTAAGGTTGACTAATTCTGTTAATACTGAATTGTTTTCAGTCAGTGCTAGACGAGATGATGGTGGAACAAACAGATCTTGTGCGTTTGAGAATGGTTAGAATGTCCAATGTGCCAGACACACTTTACATGGTCAATAACGCCGTGCCACAGTGCTGTCACATGATCAGCCACCAGCAGATCAGCAGTAACCAGTCAAGCCCTCCTTCGGTTGTAGCAAATGAAATCCCAGGTAAGGCAGTAACCTTGTTTCAGGCATTGTATTTAAATGAATAATCTGATCATATTTTGCATAGTCAGGGCTCAAAAAATTATTTGAATAAATCAGTGAGTATATTTAAAAGACTTTTGAAATATCCTGAGATTCAGAAGAGAATATATGCTAGTAAAATTTTATTTGGACTGTGAACTAATAATGCAGTTCAGGAGCTGTTTGGTATTACCAAGAGCCTTTTGGACACAGTGAAATTTTAAAACCTTAAGAAATAATTAGAAGTATATAAATTACTATCTTTCCAGGAAATTAAAATACTATCAAAAATTTATGAGAAGATTCTGATGCAAAACACATGCTTTTTTTCTTGCATTCAACAGGTGGTCTTTTGTATAGCTCAGGTATTGTGCCTACAAACTATTTCTCTTCTTCCAGTTCCTCGTCTCCTCATTATGAAAGACATGGTCAGACGTCTGCAGGAGCTACGACACACAGAGCAGGTGCAGAGGGCCTACGCGCTTAACTGTGGGGAAGGCGCCACAGTCAGCTATGAAATTCAGATTCGAGTATTGAGGGAGTTCGGGCTCGCAGATGCCGCTGCAGAGCTCTTGCAGGTGGGAAACGGCACTAAACCATTTAAAATAGGGAGCCATGTGTTAGATTGTCAGTTATTATTAACAATGAAAACATTATGGTATTCTTTTGGATTTTGTGATGTTGTGTTATATGTCATATTTTAAAATTTGCAATTTGTGATTTCGAATTCTAAATAAATATTCAATTTTTTATACTTGAAAAAAAATTAAAATATAGGGAGCCTTGACTGTCACGCAGGCAGTGTTTTAGGTATCCCAAGGAGCCCTCGTAGCATGTCTTTTTCTTTGTACGTGCTCTCTGACTGTCCCTGGTGCCTTGGATGACCTGAAAGCCCCCAGTGGGAGGCAGTGTGGTAGAGTGGGCAGGACACAGGTTCGCGTGAGAACTGGGTTTATATCCTGGCTCTGCTGCTTTTACCAATTGGTTAACTTGGAGCAAGTTACTTAACCACTCTGCGCACCAGTTTCCTTACCTGTAAAATGAATTGTTGTGAAGATAAGAGCTGCTGTATGTAAAGCAACTATGCATCTTGTATATATTAAGCACATAAATGCTAACTGCTAGAAGTTCATGGTGTGTACGCCCAACAGAAGTGGAAGAGAAAGTAGAAAATTCTGGCCTTCCGCTGCTTTCTGTCCCTGGTTTGGTCACTAGATTTCAGGTTTTAGCCTACTACATACTTAACAGACCTTCCATATACCCCTCTTTTTCCCTCTCTCCTCCCCTTTATTATAAGAATTTTTTTTTGCATGATGGTTCAAACCCTATAAGCATGAGAATCAAGGAATGAGTGCTTTTTTTTTTTTTAAACTAGCACAGAGAAACCCATTTCTAGTAATTATTTGGTACAAAAAACAGTAGCATTTTTGTATAAAATGTGTAAAGTAGTCTTCACAGCAACTAAAGTAGAGCCTAAAATAAAATTTAATTTCATCTGGTCAGGTGATTGAATTGTTTTCTTGCCACTGACTGCAAACCACTTTAGCCTGAGTTTTCAAAGGGGAACGTGGTATGGTGGCCTTAGGCAAGGAGCAGGCCATTTTTAGGTTCTTGATTTTCAATTTTTACTGTGGTTTCCATCTCTAAAACAGGCTTGTTTTCTGTTCATTTCTATTCTCTTTGCCATTCTAAATTGTATCTTAATTTGATCTCTTAAATTGTGTAAGTTTTACAATTTAAGAATTTCCATATAGTGTTTATCAAAATATTAATCAAACTTATTTCTATATAATAGGTAAGGAATAGTATTTTGTAGTTTTTATTTCAGACTGAAAGTGTACGAATGTTTTGTCAGAAAGTTCTAGAATCCTCACTTATATGCCTTTTCCTCCTTTTTTTAAAACTTTTTTATCTTTTTTATCTTTTTAACATCTTTATTGGAATATAATTGCTTTACAGTAGTGTGTTAGTTCCTCCTTTTGTTTTTAATGGTAATTTTATTTTCTTAGCAAAGACATAGTTGCATTAGGTTTTATTTCCTGTTTTTGATTATCACATAATCTTGCAAGAGATTACTGACCTGCCTTCTGGAGTATTCAGTTAAGCTGCTCTCCTTGATAGCTGCTGCACTCTACCCTTTTATACTGTTTTTAAGGTAATTTTTCCTTGGGCTTCTGGCCTAGAAAAGTCTGTTGTGCCTTTTACTGTTGCTGAATGTGGTTTTCCTAGGTACTCGCTTAACTCTCTCTGCCTGTAAATTTCTGTCCAGGAAATCTGCTAACAAATATCCTACCTTTTTTCCCCCCCCATTCTTTCTTAGAATCCTCACAAGTTCTTTCCTGATGAACGTTTTGGAGATGAAAGTCCACTCTTGACAATGAGGCAGTCTGGGAGATGTCGAGTTAGCAGTACCCCCGCTGCGGAAACCGTGTTTACAGATCCGGACTCTTTTGTGGCCTTCCATCCACCCTTGCCACCTCCACCACCGCCGTACCATCCCCCAGCTACCCCAGTCCATCACCACCTCAAAGCGGGCTGGAGACAAAGGCCTCCCAGCCAACACCCTTCACGTTCGTTCTCTTATCCCTGTAATCATTCACTGTTTCACTCCAGAGCAGCTCCTAAAGCAGTGCCCCCTCCAGTCTGTTTGCCAGGTGTTCAAGCAGCAGGACCTGACTGTGCCGGCACCACAGGGCTGGGGAGACAGACGGTAGCCGCCGCCGCCTCAGCAGCAGTAACATCTGAGAGACAAGTGGTAAGTTTGCACCTCAGTAGCTTGCCTAAAATTACAAGCTTCTGGAATGTTAGAAGCAGTTTCCTTGGCCCCAGGAGCCCTACTGGGACACAGCGGTGTCCAGAAGTGTTACTGACAAGCTGAAAGCATAGACTTAAGGGGGTATGGAAAAGGGAGAGAAAAAGAGAGTGTAGGGGGATGAGAAAGGACGGAGAAGAGAGGCGAAGTGTTTGCGGCGAGAGTAGGCCAGGGCCTTCCCTTATGTTCGCGTGCAGGTGTACAGAAGGGTGGGGTTACTGGACAATGCAGATGACGTTACCGGTTTCATAGTGTGCTGTTCAAGCACGTGTCTGGAGTCTGGCCCTGACCTCTATTCTGTAGAGTCTACTCTTCTACCAAAGGCTTTGATGGGGCAGGAAGGGGAAGCTACTTGTAGCTGAGTATACCGTCGGGAACAGTGTGGCAGAAGACTCCTCATTCATAAAATGGGCAGAAAATTAACCCGCATGCATGTCTCTGCCTCGAGCAAGCTATTCCATCAGAACACTCATTTGACTGGAAATCACAGTCGCTAGCACTAGTAGGTAGTAAATTAAGCAAGAATTCTTTGCTTGATCTTGCACTGCATTAGAGGTTGAATTTCTGTTTTATATAATACATTTGGGAAAAAAAGTGGTGATTTTTAAGTCTGCCTGCTTAGTCACATACTGTCAATAGCGTTCAATATAGAGAAGAACAAAAGATACATATATTAGTTAAGGGAATCTTCATTAAAAGATGGCCTTTTGGAAGCTGTGGACTGGTGTACGCCTTGGGTCAAATTATGGTCCTTCCTCACCTTATACCCTTCTATCCGCTTTCCCTGCTGTCCCCCCCAACCCCTCCAAAAAGAAGAAACAGCAAAGGTTGATAGTGTTGAATAAACCAAATTCCCATCTTATTGGCCTGGCCCTCAGTTCTACAGTTACAAAAGTTCTACTACTGTATATTTTATTTATTTATTTTTTTTTTTATAAATTTATTTATTCTTGGCTGCGTTGGGTCTTTGTTGCTCCACATGGGCTTTCTCTAGTGGCGGCGAGCAGGGGCTACTTTTCATTGCGGCGCACAGGCTTCTCATTGCAGTGGCTTCTCTTGTTGCGGAGCATGGGCTCTAGGTGCGTGGGCTTCAGTAGTTGTGGCTCGCGGGTTCTAGAGCACAGGCTCAGTAGTTGTGATGTGCGGGCTTAGTTGCTCCGCGGCATGTGGGATCTTCCCGGAACAGGGATCGAACCCATGTCCCCTGTATTGACAGGCAGATTCTTAACCGCTGCACCACCAGGGAAGTCCTACTTTATATTTTAAATAAAACTCCCTCCAAAGGTGTTTTATCTGTATGTTCATTACAGTCTTGATTATAATAATGAAAAATTGGAAACAACCTTAAGGTCCAACAGTGGAAGAATGGTTAAGAAGTCATGCCTCATCAATACAGTGGAGAATAGTATGCAGTAATTTAAATAGTATTAGTGGCAGTGTTATATATGCACTAAATTTTATGAAAATATGTGTGCAAAATATAAAAGGTGAGATAACTGCTTCAAAATGCTAGTAACAATGGTTATCTCAAGTAGGGAAGGTTAGGGTTTTTGTGGGGTTTTTGCCTTATAGTTTTCTATATTTTTATCATTTAAAAAATAAGCAGGGGAATTCCCTGATGGTCCATGGAGTCCAGGTTAAGACTCCATGCTTCCACTGCCGGGGGCCTGGGTTCGACCCCTGGTCGGGGAACTAAGATCCCACAAGCTGCATGGCACAGCCAAAAAAAAAAAAAAAATCCCCCCCAAATAAAGCATGTGTCACTTTTCTAATGAGGAAACAAAAATCAGTGAATGTCATTTGAAAAAGAGGGAGTCTCGGGCCTTTTTCTTTTAACCCTTCCCCTGTTTTGTTTCTGTTTGCAGTGTACACAACCTGTGCTAAATGATCTAATGCCAGATATCGCCATGGGAGTGTCCACACTGTCACTGAAGGACAGGAGGCTTCCCGAACTTGCTGTAGACACAGAATTAAGCCAGTCAGTTTCTGAAGTAGGACCAGGGCCTCCTCAGCATCTATCGTGTATTCCACAGAGGCATACACACACATCTCGAAAGAAACACACACTAGAGCAAAAAACAGACACTCGAGAAAATCAGCAGGAATATCCAGATTTCTATGACTTCTCGAATGCTGCTTGCAGACCGTCTACTCCGGCTCCTGGCAGACGCACCCCTTCCCCTTCGCAAGGTGGATATTTTGGTCCTGATTTGTATAGCCACAATAAGGCATCACCAAGTGGCTTAAAGTCAGCCTACCTACCTGGCCAGACCTCTCCTAAAAAGCAGGAAGAAGCTAGGAGAGAATATCCACTTTCCCCCGATGGGCATCCGCACAGACAAAAGAATGAGCCGGTGCACCTCGATGTTGTTGAGCAGCCTCCCCAGCGGTCGGACTTTCCTTTGGCAGCCCCAGAAAATGCCGGCAACGGTCCAGCCCATGTCAGGGGGCGAACAGCAGTGGAAACTGACTTGACTTTTGGGCTGACTCCTAACAGACCTTCACATTCTGCATGTAGCTCTGAAGCTCCAGAAGAGAGATCTGGTAGAAGACTGGCAGACAGTGAGTCCTTGGGCCATGGAGCTCAGCGAAATACAGATTTGGAAAGGGAAGATTCAATCAGCAGAGGAAGGAGGTCACCAAGCAAGCCAGACTTCCTCTACAAAAAGTCTGCCCTTTGAGAGCAACCTCCAAGTCGTCTGTGCCTGAGATGTGAAACATCCCATTTTATGATGTAACCCAACAACTTAGAGTATTGATGCCAGCTGATAACTCAGTTTCACATTATTTTATTCTAGTTTTTGTATATACATGTTTATTAGACATGGCATGCTAAGAGGGTTATTTTGAATGCTGCATCTGTCTATTTTGTGTTTGGACAATTGTGTGGGGAAGCATTTTTAAGAGCAAGCAAGCTGGCACTTTTTTTTTTTTTTCTCTTTACAAATGATGGAATTTTTTTGCACTTGTACTTTTATCTGTATTGTTTTTATATCAGTATGTTAAACTTTATTGCCACATTTAAAGGACTGTATTTTCATACTTTTTTGCATTTTACCTTTCATCTAGCAATTTCCACGTGCATTGGATTGCACACTAAGATGTATTTTCTTATGAAATAGTTCTGTGTTTATTTTTTAATTATAGAAATTCCAAAGAACAGCACATCAAAATGCTCCTCTCTTTTCAGTAATTGCTTTAGTTCAGAAATCTTCCTGCTCAATCTTCATAAATCTAATGTTGTACTTTTTAAAAAAGTCTTGGGAGCTGGTCTTCATTCCTCCAGCAGGAGTCCAATCAGGATCCTGAAGTTTCCTGGTTCAGTAAAGAACAAGAAGGAGAAAAGCCTTTTGTGTCCAGACTAAAGCTATTGCTTTATTCACAGTGCAGATGCTGTTAGAATCACTGCAGATTCTGGTAGTGTGGATTAGAGTTTCACTAGATGAGGTTCTAAAGCGATCGGCTTTTCTGGAATCCTAAAGAAGTGGAATTAGCGAAGTAACTTAAGCTTGCCCTATGGGATTGCTGGTTCTGAGCTGCGACTCTCCAGATGAGTCGGGGGAGTGACTGCTTGCTGCCTTCAGTTGTCTTGCTCTCTGTGGGAAAAAAAAACAAAAAACAAAAGGGCTTCAGCCTTACGGATGTCATTTGGTGTTTGTAAGCATATATTTTCTTTTAAGTGTTTTTCAAAGTGTGTCTGAATTTTGGTGTCCTTTAAAAAAGTTGTTGTATAATGCATAATGCTTTGTCACCAAAAAAGAAAAAGAAACCTTTTTTTTTTTTCTTCGGTGAAACACTACATGTCCTACTTGAACTCCACTGGGGACGCTGGTTTGGGATTTTACTGAACCACTGAGCACATGGGATCTTTTGAGATCCTCTCCCTTAGAAGGGCAATGTGTGAGCTAAGGACTGTTTTTTTCTTACTCTCCAATGTAAATACATTAGTATTTGAGTTTTTAAATCACTTCAACATTATTTGAGCATTCACTTTCTATTTTTACACATACACACACAGCCGTAGCACTTAGAAGAAAAGAGACTTTCTGAACACTCCCTCCCGTGAAGGATGTTTGGGAGCCTCTTCTCTGTGTATGTATATATATATAAAACTCTGAATCACTCACACTCACTCTAAAACTATGCAGGGCTAGGGAGCCTTTACAAGCTACCATATAAATGAATGACATGCACTTTTAAGTAAATAGGTTTCTATTGGGTGTCAAGAACTCTGATTTCTCCCGAAACTGTAGTTTCTCTTACAATCTTTTCCTACTTTTACCCTGTGGATATACACTCAGGAATAATCTGACATTTAAAAAAATCCTAACAGTAGATAGTCTTAAAGATGGGAACACATCAGTTTGTCTGTCTACACCGGCAAACCGCTGCCACTCGCTCTGCTGCCTGGCTAGTTAGCTGCTGCCCGTGCGTCCCTCGATGTCGGCCAAGCTGCACACCGAGCCCCAGATCTCCCAGAGTCAACACCAGGCTACTGTGAGGTCGGCTACACATCGTCGCCTTTGAGGCTCCTTTTTTTAAAGATGAAAAACGTTAGGACTCTGTTCTCGTTTTTAGGAGGTTTTTGACTTTGTAATAGATGACGGTATCTTTTGAAGCCAATCTCAGTCTGTCTCTCCTCAGAAACACAAAGTGTTAATTCCATCATATTCCTTAATGTGTATTTATATACATGTGTTGACATGAATTATTTTGATACAGTTTTAAATTTCTATTCTGAATTCAGACTGTGCTGTGCTGGTACTGCAAATAAGAGTGAGTAGACATAGTTGGTGGGGGAAATCTTTCTCATCTCCAACCTGTTTTTTTTAAAAATGTTAGACAAGAGCTATTGGTGCCACACATGCATTTTTCTGAAAATTTATTAAATATTCTTTCACGTCCCTAAAATATAATTATAAAAGAAGTGGCCACTGTTCATAGTTTTATTTAATTTATGAAGTTTGCTTTTAATAATTTAGTAGCATACCTGGCTAAACTCTATGTGTAGAGAGAAACGTGCTGTGGATCGTGGACTGTTGCAGAAGGTAAACAGATGTGGGTTTTGTGTTAGGGCAGGTGTTAGTGGACTTTTAATGTATCTTGTGAAGTATGGTCAGTAGGGTAGTGTCAGTCGTGCCTCTGGCTTTTGAACCCATCTCTTCAGTTTTCTTTAATGCTTACTAAGCATTAAAATCTTTCAGTGCTGTACGAAGATAAATGTGAAGTCTGAGTAAGATTGCTCTCAGAAATAAACATGTATAATATAAAATTTAGGCCACGGGACCTAGCATTTTACTCGGTGTAGAAATTTCATGAGAACCAAATCTCAACACACCAGATCTCCTCTCGAGGCCGCGGACAATCAGGCCATTTAGACAATCGCCACCTTTGGTGTCCGCCGTGTTGAGGTTAGCGAATACCAGTTAGATCCTGGAGCGGAAGGAGAAGATCTACGTTTCTTCAAGATGCTGTTGGTCTGTTTCTTATATTTCTGTTTTAGTTTTGTGATTTTGATTAGTAATTTCAGTTCAGAGTCACCTGTGACTCCTAAGGGAAAAAGATAGCAGCATGAAAGGCAAAAATTATTCCTGAAAAAAATCATTGTTTGAATTTACCATGTACTATACATACTCTTTCTCACACGCCCCTGTAGCTTTTTCTAGGCGTGTCCCTAGACCTAATCTCTCCTGCCATTTTGGTAACCAGGTAGATTTTAAGGATTTTAAATGAGTTCTTTTTATTTGAGTTTTGTTTTGTTTTTTTTTTTGGTTGAACTCTCTATGAAACTTTACTTAATTCTTGTTTATGCTTCCTTAAAAAACTGTTCTTTATTGGGTCTTCTTTGGAT
Organism: Balaenoptera physalus; assembly: GCF_965194825.1. Lineage (NCBI taxonomy): Eukaryota > Metazoa > Chordata > Mammalia > Artiodactyla > Balaenopteridae > Balaenoptera > Balaenoptera physalus. The sequence continues at coordinate 11,496,372 of NC_138883.1, forward strand.
TTGTTGTTCAAGCTCTAGTAGCAGTGGACCATACCTGTCCCTTAGGATTTAGGTGATGATGGAGGGGAAACAGCATAGACGGCATCAGAAGCAGGGTGCAAAGATGACCCCCACGTGTTGGCAGCAGCGGGACGCAAAGATGATCCCCGCGTGTTGGCAGCAGCGGGACGCAAAGATGATCCCCGCGTGTTGGTCTCTAGAGGTGAAAGGTGAACACTTCTCAGTAACTACTCATCAAAATATGTATTTTCATGTTTAAATCCGCCTTTTAGGGGAAAATATGTTTCGTGAAACACTTGTAAGATACAGGTTTTGCAATTCTAAGACATTTATGTTTTTATCTTAGGACTGAACTCAAAGGGAAATGTTTGACTTTTTTTTTTTTTTTAATTACTTGGTTGACCTTCAACTTACTGTTGAAAGTTACTATTAAAGCAGCAGTGATGGGTGCTATTCCCCGTTCTGCAATGGTTTACTTTGTCTACTAAGGAGTTTACTTTAAAACCTCATTACAGATAACCTTACTAAAAGAATTAGTGTCACACACTAAAGGGTATTGTATTATGTTCCATTCACACTGTCGTACAAACAGTGTTTTATGAAATGTTAAGTTGTCTTTTTGTCCTGTCGATTGCAATAGGTGTTATGTAATTGTTGTATTGGCAAGTTTTTTGATTTTTCTTTTCCTCTAGAAAAGCCTCAGACCATGAGTCAATCTTCCATATTCTGAATATTATAATGCTGTGGCCGTTTCTATAGAAAGATTACTTGCAAGTGTGCGTCTTGAAAATAACTTCTTGTGTCTGTGTGTTTACGTGGGTTCTGTCTAAGAGCTGAAATGAGCTCTGGAAGCTTCATCGTGTACCTGCACGTGACTGTGTATCTGGGTTCCGTGGGCACGTGGGACGGAATCCTGCTCTTAGGTGGGGTGGCTGAACGATAAAGATTCCTGAACTCCACTTGCTGTTTATGTACCACGTCTGTGCATCAGAGAGGTGGTATCTTCTACAACACTGCATTTCTTGTGGTTGTGCTGTTACTGGTATAAAGTCAAGTGCCTTCAATGCTAAAGGCTCAGAAATTTTTCTTAAACTGATTTCATGTCCTATGCAAGTGTTTTCTACAACCTGCATAACCAGTACTTTGTAAAACTTGTTTACGCTTCAAATGTACATAGTGTTTTTTAAAGAAATATATAGTATTTTTATTTAGGTACCTCCAAACTTGAATTCGTCTGTGTGAAGCATTGTAAAATGATACATTTCTCTTTTGAGTATCATTACAGTTGTACAAAGGTTTTCACTGGTTCTATTTTTCTACTGTTACTGACAAGCATGTAACACTGACTTTATCCTACATATAGTTGGCGTTTCAAATAAATGGCTTGGATAGAACCCGCTGAGTTGGATACAGTCTGTTTTAGCAGGTAGCACACAGCCCTCAGTTACAGAAGCGATGTTGTCCCCACCACTAGGGTAGAAGTGGGAGGTTTTCTAGGTGGACTTCTCTGTCTCTATGCTTTCAGTTATTCAGAGGCTTTTTTAAAGTATTACGGATTTCTTGGAAATACCGTGTTTCATTTGATTCAAGTTCAAAATTTTCTGTGATTTCATTGGGGCATTTCTGAGAGATTTCATTTTACAATTTGAGCAAAAAAGTAACTTGCACAGGGGTCTCCAGAGGAAGTTCAGCATTCCCAACACAGGGACCCAGCAACTGGAATGAATCAGTCACTGGAAGGGCTGTGGTCAGTCGGTGAGAGACCCAAATGCACCCCAAGATTCACAGGCCTCCAAGTGTCAGACACCTGGCTTAGATTCAAACTCAGGAGCATTAATATTTTTCAATTTGAAAGGGAAATGGAGTCATGATCTAGACTCTAGTTTTACCAAAAAAACATGCAAAATAGAAAGTTTTCCAATTTCCGTTTTTTAAAATCACTATTTAAAATTTTTACTTTAATCATTTCACTAATAAGTTCCATCCTAGCATTTCACCCTTTGTGCCTCACTGTGGCAGTTCTCTTTTTATATTTCGTAACCATCTTAGGTTTAACTGTGGAATATAAAGATAAAATAAAACCTAAGGTTTCTGGAGGTGAGCTTCCTCAAAATCTAAAACAGGAAATTGAGTAAGTCAACTTTCACTTCTGTTCTTGTGGATTCCCCTGGAAGAGTGAGTTCAGGCCAGCTTCCCTAGCTACTTGAGGCCTTACCTCTCCTCAGTGCATTAAGGAATATTTCTTGAGTCCACTCTTCTCAGAGTTTGGGAATGTGGAGCAGCAGATAAAGCAGACAGGATACCTATTCTCAGAAGCTTTAAACTAGGGAGAGACTTCCCTGGTGGTCCCGTGGTTAAGAATCTGCCTTCCAATGCAGGGGACGCGGGTTCGATCCCCGGTCGGGGAACTAAGATACCACGTGCCGCGGGGCAACTAAGCCCTCCCAGGGCAACTAAGACCCGACGCAGACAAAAAAAAAAAAAAAAAAAAAAAAAAAAACTAGCTAGAGAGACAATTGGAACAGTACATAGCAATAGAAGGTTACTGTGGCTGAGGGGAAGGCTGGCTTGACATGGCCCAGGAATGAATGGGAGGAGAAACACGCTGGATTCAGTGCAAAGCACTTTATTTTTTTTTTTCCTGTAATCAGTGAGTTAAGTATTGTTTTCTTTAATCCTCTGTGAATCACGTATTATTATTAGTGCATTTTACAAATGAGAAAACCAAAGCACAGAGATATCGAGTGACTTGTCCAAGGTCACACAGCTAGTAAGTTGACAGAGCCTGAGTTCAAACCCAGGCATTGTGGCTACAGAGCCCAAGTTCTCAACCACGGTGTTGTACTGCACACCAGAAAGCATGGTGGCCCAGGCAGGGGGACCGTAGTGTGCAGAGAGTGGAGGTAGGTACAAGCATGGCATTTACTTGTTCAAACATTTATCCAATAAGTAAGCAACTTCTACCCGCCAGACCCTGCTAGGCCCTGAGGTGACAGGAATGAACGAGACAGTCACAGCCCCACCCATAAGAACGTTAGGGTCTCAAGGAAGAAAAGACATCGTACCATTACAGAGGTAAGGCTGGGGGTCTTACTGGTCCTGGGATTGGGAAGGCTTCCCTGTGGAAGTGACCTTCAAAGTGCAGGGGAAGGCAGAGTCATGGGGCTAGAAGGAGCGGGCTTCCCGGGAGGTTTCCAGGACGAGGCAGAGCCTGAGGCAGGAGGGGCTGAGCCCTGGGGAAACCAGTGTGGGCTGGGACGAGGGTTGAGCCCATCTTGCCAGCCCTTCCAGGGCAGGCCAAGGATTTTGAAGTTGATCCTAACAGGATCAAAGGGAAACCGCTATAGGGTTTTAAGCAGGGGCATAAATGTAATCAGATTTGCATGCCCCACATCACTGGATTGAGGAGGAGCAGGAGTGGGTCAGGAAACCAGGCAGGAGGCTGGCACAGCCACCCAGGGGACAGCTGGAGTAGCCAACAGAGAGCAGAGAGGAATATGGCTAGGGCGTAATATCTACAGGACTTGGGCATTGCTTGGACGTGGGGAGAGAGCAGGAGGCGTCAGATCTAGGGGAAAGACCATGAGTTTAACATTGCTTGTGTTCACTTGGTGGTGGTTCCAGGTAAGCTGGGAACTCAGAAGCAAGGGGCCAAGCTGGAGGTGCCAGGTGGGAATTGTCCACACACATGGGTGGCACTGAAATCCTCGGGAGTAGATAAGGTGACTTAGTGGGGAAGGTTTAAAGATGAAAAGAGAGCCTAGGAATGAACTTTGAGGAACTCCGACCTTTATAGGTCAGCTTGAGGGAGCTGCTGACCAAGGGCAGCCTACCAGGTAGAAAGAGAACTAGTGTGGTACTCAGAAGGCCAGGCAGGGGCTGTTCAAAAAGGACGGAATATGATCTTCAGAATTTATAAAGTGAAAGAAGTAAGATACAAAACAGGGCATATGGACGCTCCCACTTGTGGAGAAGACAAGAAAAAGGAGCTACATAATAAACTTGTATATTCATAAAAACGTCTGCAAAGACCTATGAGAACATTTGCAGGGCTGCCTCTGGAGAGAGAAGGGCATTGTAATCGGGTGGGGGGAACTTAGTTGTATACTTTTTGTACTGGTTGAATTTTTAAATTACCTGCATGTATTACTTTTTCAAGTTAAAGGTTACGAGATGAAGGATCCATTCCACCCCTCCCCAAAAGTTAACTCAGCGGCTGCTGCTCGGAGATTTTGGAAAATCAGGCTCAAAAGATGCTTTGGGTCGGCACCATGGAGAAGGTGAGGTTGGCAAGAGCGGTTTGGTGGCGGGATAGGGAGAGAAGCCAGGTGGGGTCGGGTTGGTGCGGGAGTGTGCGTGGGAGATGAGGCGATGGCCTGGGTGAGGAGCTCAGGGTGGAGAGGCGTGCGGAGAGCACGGAGGCTGGGGCAGTAGTGAGGCGTGGGGAGTCATGGCCAACCCCCCTTCTTCACCTCCACACGTCCCTCATGAGAGACTGTCACACGCCCATGTGCAGCCCAGCTGGGGTCTATCCCCCATGGAAGAGGAGGAGGCCAGCTCAGCATAATTTGTTCTTAAAAGACTCTTAGTTCCGGGAATTCCCTGGCGGTCCAGTGGTTAGGACTCCGTGCTCTCGCTGCTGAGGGCCCAGGTTCAACCCCTGGTTGGGGAACTAAGATCCCACAAGATATGCAGCACGGCCAAAAAAAAAAAAAAAAAAAAAATACTGTTAGTTCCTAATCACAGCTACTTTCTCCAAGTATCAGAAATCATTCAGGGACTTCCCTGGTGGCCCAGTGGTTAAGAATCCGCCTGCCAATGCAGGGGACACGGGTTCGAGCCCTGGTCCGGGAAGATCCCACATGCCGCGGAGCAGCTAAGCCCGTGCGCCACAACTACTGAGCCTGCACTCTAGAGCCCGTGAGCCACAACTACTGAGCCCGCGTGCCTAGAGCTTGTGCTCCGAAACAAGAGAAGCCACCACAATGAGAAGCCCCTGCATCGCAATGAAGAGTAGCCCCCGCTCGCCGCAACTAGAGAAGAGCCCGCACGCAGCAACAAAGAGCCAATGAAGCAAAAGATAAATACATAAATTTATTTAAAAAAATCATTCTTTGTCTTAAAAAAAAAAAAAGAAATCATTCAGCGGTAGCAGGAGTTCATTTTAGAATCCTCTAGGGAGGGGCTTCCCTGGCAGTCCAGTGGCTAAGACTCCGAGCTCCCAATGCACGGGGCCCGGGTTCGATTCCTGGTCAGGGAACTAGATCCTGCATGTGGCAAGTAAAGATCTCACGTGCGGCAATGAAGATCCCACACACTGCAGCTAATACCTGGTGCAGCCAAAATAAATAAATAAGTGTTTTTTAAAAAAAACCTCTAGAGAACCCCAGTGAAGGTCCCTGTCCTTAGTTGCCAGAACCTGCCATCCCCCTTGTAACAGGACCAAAGCAGATGAACTGAGACATTTGGTCATTTCTAGTATTGGTCATCTGTCCGATTGACAGTAACGTGACAGCTCCCCGGAAGGGAACCTCACACTCCCCAGACCCTCCCAGACCTTTGCCTCCACGTTTGCTTATTTGTCCGAGTTTGAGGGATGCTCCCTTCACAGAAAGTATGGAAGTGAATCGTGGGTCTGCTCTCCATCATCCGCTAAGCCTACATTAAATGTCCCAGCTCCAAACGCAGCTTTACACTTGACAGTGATAACGACACTGGGACCATGGGCCTCACCTCGGTCTTGACTTCACCTCAAGGACCCACCGACACGTCCCTTGTCTGCAAACCTTTTGCCCTTGGGCTCCTTTTTATTTGGTCTCTAAACCCCCGGAGCTCACCATTCCGAATAGCCTCAGATGCCGGCCCTGAGCCTTTCCGTCAGCGTCAGGGTTAAGACGTCCTCCTCTGAGGTCTTCCCGGTGGGTGAGCCTCACATCTTGCAGAGCCTCGGATTTGGGGCCAGCGTCACTTGTCTGTAAACTTCGAGGCATCTGCATCCACAAGTCTGGTGTCCAAGCATGCTTGTGACCACTGCTGGATGGTGGCCGAGCTTGGGAGAGAGTGAGGAAGCCGAGACCAGAAACCCCGAGGGAGGAAGGGCTCGTGTTCCGGAGGGAGACTTGCCTAGTGGGGACCGTCACCGGGGCGCCACGAGGAGCCTACGGGTCCTCATCCTTAAATGGGGTGACAGGAGTTCACGGAGTTCACGGAGTGAGCTTTGACTGTGGACTTTAAGTATTTTGCCTCATAATCCTCGAGTCACCCTGAGTCTTCTCCCCATTCTCAGGTGAAGAAGCTCCTCAACACCCCTGGCAGGCCTGCTGTGAGGGTCTGTGGGCAGCTGTTGCCTTTCGCACTCTCCTCCTGAAATTCCTCACCTTAAACCCACGTAAACATCCTCCATTTCTGGAACCTTCCATCAGATGAACCAAATACCTCACCACCCTCTGTGACCAAACTAAAAATATTTGTTCTTCCCATTTCCCCACATTCTGACAGATCCACCCAAACTCTGGTTAGTCCAGGTGTGGGTGGCCCTGAGAGGCCCGAGTGCCCCGACTTCCCAGCATCCCCGCGGGGCTTCCAGGACTGTGCCCTTTGCAGCGATGGGGTCTGTTGTCCCCCTGGACCTGCTGTCCCCGCTCTCCCAGGTCGCTTGCACAGCCCCCTGGATTCCCAGGCCGTCCCCCGACCCCATCTGTGTTGCCCACCTTTCCTGCATGCTTCCCCCACCTTCCCACTCTCTCCTCTCCTGCCTCTTGCCTTAGCTGAGGTCCAGCCCTCCTCCTGCCCTGCAGGCCTCTCCCGAGAACTGGCATCTCGCACTTTCCACGCTTGAGGGTCAGGGTGGGCAGTGTGTGGCGGCCCCCCTGTAACACCCCTAGCACCTCTGCAGTCCCTGCCATCTGGCTGTCCCACTCTCAGCTCGTGACCGTCACCCTGTCACTCGTTTCATACCCCGAGGCCTTGTCGCAGCCTCGCTGTTGTCCTCTTGTTCCAGGCCCGGCCATCAACCTGGGTAGCACCAGGGACCATCTCCAGCTACCTGCTCTTCTATTCCCCTCCCCCCTACTCTGTGACCCTTCCCCTTTTCCCCAGAAGGGCTCCACCTTTGAAACCTTAGCTCACTTCCTGCTCTCAGGCCACCATGTCCCAGATGCCCCTCCTGTCTTCCTCTGGAACCTCTGACCTCTGGCCTCCTTGCTCCCCTCTCAAGGACAGCCCAACGTCCCTAGGTGTCGGCCTCCTCAATTTGCTCACCTTCCCACCAATTTTCTGGCCAAACTCAACCCATAAACAATGGACACGTCCATCTCCTAGGTCTGGACCCAGCTTTGGGGGACAACTGAAGACAGTTGTACAGCCACGGTCCCCATGGTCCCCATGGTGCCCGGGCTCCCGGCCTCAGTGCCCAGGCCAGCTGAGTCGGCCCTCACCCAGCTCCCGGCCACTTTCCACCCTCGCCTCCTCTCATGGGGGCCACCCTCCAGCTCGCTCCTCACTCCCGGACCTCATGGGCAAAACAGGCTGCCACCGTTTCCCTCGTCCTCTCTTCTGGATACTCCTTGTGGGCGAAGGCACCACACTCTCCTCTGGGGTCGCCATCCGTTCCCAGCCTCTCGTCTGGGGACGCTGCGCTCGGGTCGTGTTTCTTGGAAGGCTTAGGAAACCCTCCCTGTAGTGGTTTAGATGCTGGAAGACAGTCCAGTTCTGTCATGTAAGTATAAGTGAATTTACCAAAACAAAACCCAGAAAAGAGTCAATGTCCCTCCTATCCCAGGGCAAAATACGACATCCTGTGATTTATGCAAAAGCTATTGATATCGTCCATCATTTCTGCTCCAAGAATTTTTTTGGCCGCACCACACAGCATGCAGGATCTTTGTTCCCCGACCAGGGATCGAACCTGAGCGCCCTGCAGTGAAAGTACGAAGTCTTAACCACTGGACTGCCAGGATAGTCCCTGCCCCAAGATTCTTAACTGTTCCTGGTGCCCCACTTGAATGAGGCCGGACTGTGGAATGAAATGAGCTGGGAGTCACCCCTGGCAAGCTGTGGACCCCTGGTTTCTCAGAGCCTCAGTTTTCACATCTGTAAAACGGGGACGGACAATCATACTCTTCAGGCTGCTGTGGGTGGGTGAATGAGATCAGGCGCACAAACGCGTGCAGCCTGCAGCTGTGCAGTCACCTGACAGCGGGGCAGGCGGCCCCCAGGTTCCAGCCCTTTAACCATGAGCTGGAAGGACAGTCCCTGACCTCGCGGAATTTACCGTTTAGTGGGGAGGACAGATACTAAGCAAATAAACTCACGAATATGTCATCACTAACAGGGCTAAGTGTTGTTACGAAGTGAAGTAATGATTTGAATATTAGCCACACGGCGGTGTCTCTCCATCCATAGTGAAGAGTTCGTGGAGGGGAGGGGAGGGGAGGCTGGGCAGGAGAGAGCCGGAGGCCTCCGTCACAGCAGCTGACCTGCCGATGCACCGAGAACAGAACCTGAGGATGGAATCAGTGGCTGGCTCCACAGCTTTGTGAAGAAACTGGTGGGGAAGGTGCGTCTGTCATTCTCAGCAGCTTCTCTCTGCTCAGCTGCTGCCCCATTTTATTCACAGCTCCAGGCCCGAGGGAGCGGAGAGCCCCTTCCCTCGCGGCTGGGGTGCTGTGACCCCAGCGTGGTCTCAGGGGGCCTCTTACAACGGGAACGGCCTGAGCGGCACCTGGGGCCCAGAGAACGTAACAGCCGGGGGCACAGGCCACGGCTCCAGACCCCGGGCGGCCTCTCTCACTCTACAGGTGCTGCTCAGAGTGGAACGAGACAAACGGGTCGCTTGTTGTGGTGGCTGATTTTCTGTGTCAACTTGACTGGGCCGTGGGGTGCCCAGACATCTGGCTAAACATTATCCTGGTGTCTAGGAGAGTGTTTCTGAGTTAGATTAGCGTTTGTACCTGCAGTCCGAGTAAAGCAGGTGAGCCTCCCAGTGTGGTGGGCATCATTCAGTCCACTGAGGGCCTGAATAGAACAAAAAAGCGGAGGGAAAATTTACTCTCTGCCCGTCTGAGCTCAGGCACCGGTCTCCTATGGCACTAGGACTGACCCTGACTTACATCATCAGCTCCCCTGGTTCTTGGACCTTCGGGCTGGGACTGGAACTACCCCCACTGTCTTTCTTGGGTCTCCAGCTTGCAGACCTTAGATCATGGGACTTCTCAGCCTCCACAGTCATGTGAATCAATTCCTTGTTTTATAGATTTATATATAGAGACACAGAGAGAGAGAGAGAGAGAGAGAGAGATGGGTGTATATATCCGCTATTGGTTCTGTTTCTCTGGATAACCCAATACAGCTGTAGAACTTTTCAATTTGGCTCATTTAACTACAGGTCAGCTGCATCCAGGAGCCTTAAGGCCTGAGGCAGAGGCAAGAGAGGGAAGCCAGGAGTTGGGGACGTGAGTGGGAGAAACAGAGCAGCACAAGCCCCAGGCTCCACACAGGAGGATAGATGGCTGAGGAGAAACCCAGCCATCTCCAGGGGGATGGGAGTCTCCAGGTGGGGCAGTTGAGGCAAAGTTAAGCAGGGGCTGGAGAACACCAGGAACAGCCAAGGAATCCCTGGGAGAAGACCAGAACAAAGATTTGGATGGGAGGCCAGTGGAAAAGGCCAGAAGCGTCCAGACTTTTTCCACAGGAAAAGGCACCAAGACTGGGAGAGCAGGGGACGAGCGCCGCGTGCGGTAGGGAGCGCCCCGTCACTAGAAGCGCTCAGAAGCAGCAGCTAGAGAACCGCAGAAGTGCTCCCGGCTACAGAAACGTCTACAAGTCGTATGAGCTTCAGACGAGACTTACCCAGTGGCTCAGTGCGCGAATCACCGAGGGCCTGGTTTTCTCTCCTCTCCACCTTCCAGGGCGCTGGCTTCTCCTAAGCCGGGCTCCACAGGGCTCACAGGATTTACGCCCGCAGCTGAGAGAGAAGAAAGGCCAAGGCGCCTCAAGTTGCCCGGCAGGGAAGGGGAGGCGTTGCCACCAAGAGCATGGAGGCATGGAAGCCCGGTGGCCGAGACCAGCACTGGTCCCCTATGGGGTCACCCGCCAGGGAGGGACCCCATCCCGAGAGGTGAGGCTGGGTGACTCCTCAGATCCCTTCCAACCTAGGGATCCTGTGACTAAGTATGGAACGCAAGCTGTCTAATGCCCAGTGGTTCAGGGCACAAGTGAGGTAGAGTGGCTTTGGGCCGGTGCCGAATGCCGGATGCCCCTCAGGCCACAGCTTGTGTCTCCGGGCGCTTCCAGGCGAGCTGACTGGGGGCAGCCTCGCTGGTGCTGGGAGCGCTGCTGGGTTGGCTTCCTGCGCTCCCCGCCTTCCCCAGAGCACACTCACCCTCCGTGGGAGCTTAACTAGGTCGCTGCCGAGGTCCGGTTATCACTGGGATTGCTCTTTCCATTTCCTTCCAGTCCACGGGGGTCCTCTGGGGGAGCTGGGAGAACTGCTGTCTTCCCGGCATCGATGGTTATATAATCCTGCGTGTTCAGAGATGAGGGCAGCTCCGGGCCTACACAGAGCACTTCATTCACTTGAGCTTAACTCACCACAGGTGATGACCTCAAGCGTGAATCATTTCCAAGCAAGAGCTGCGGGGAGGCCAAAGATGGGCCTCTACACTGGCTTCTTGGTTTGTTCTCACATTTACTTTTGAAATAATGGCTATGGAATGGCTATGGATGAGGTGGACCTCATCTCCTCCTTGGCCTGTGGGCTCCCAGCCCTCTCCGCTGCACACAGCAGCACCTGAACCCATTGCGATAGGTCATGACCCACGCCCATTTCTTTGTTCTCTGTTCATCTAGGCCCCAGAGGGAATCATGGGCCCCTCCCTCCTCAGAGGTGCCGTAAAGTGGGGGTGGGGAGGGGAGTGAAGGAGCTCTGCCGGAGGGACCTGGGATCAGGCCTAATTGGATAGAACAGCAGGAGAGACAGAAACCATCCCCGCTGCTGGAGCAGGGCCCCAGGGCAGGCAGAGCTGCCGAGTGGGCCCATTTTCTTACAGCCTGCCAAGGGACGCTGTGTACGTTTAAAAGTGACTAAAAACAATCTGAAAAACCACTATTCTGAATTGGTTTATTTAAATTTTACAGAAACCTGACTAGAGTTAAGTATGTAATTATAAGTCCAGTAACAATTCTACAAAAATGCACATACAATGCCAGAATTCCTTAAAAGTAACTAATATCATATTCTTGTTTTGCATAAAACATGCATTAATATCAACTGCCACATGTTGGCCAAAATCAGTCTCTACAAGAAGAGACGGTCCAATACAGTCAATAAGAAAACTAGTTGTTAACAATAGGTAAAAAAAAGAGGTTTTCTGGTTAATGTAAAAGGAACAGCACCTTCCCTAAGACAAGCCCTTCACCACTGGGTGACTTGTGTTGTGCTGCACAGTAATGCGTCACCTCCAAGACTGGGTCCTGGCCTGTCATAAGGAAGGAAGGAACTTTCTGATAGTTAAATCCAATGTCTGAGAAGATATAAACTTTCAGGCCACAACGGTACACAACTAGTACCACCTTGCAGAGGGGGTTCAAAAATCCTCAGACTTGGGACAGAGTTCCCAAGCTGGGGATGTAAACCATCTTGAAGACGCCGCGAGCTCTCACCCTAGCCTTTCCATCCTTTCTACAAGGCCAGCTCAGAGCACGCAGGCATCTCCTGTGGCCACAAGACCTTCCAGCTCCACGCGTCACTCTTCATGAGGATCTGTAATTAGGAGGTTTGATGCAGAAAAACGAGTTGTACTATTTCTTTAAGTCCTTGACTTTCTGTAGGCCTAGTTCAACTTATCCAGGGATCGGTGGGCACTTGTGACTGCTGGACACACAAAAAATATTAATATACACTTGTGGCCCCAAAGCCTCAAATGCGTATAGTCTCACACCTCAAAGTGTGTCGTCTCCTGTCAGGAAAGACCACGCTCCTCCAGAGGGAGAGAGCAACTGAGGGCTCTTTGTTTATCAAAAGGTGTTTTCCACATAGACTGAGGGGCTTTAAAGAGATTTCAAACCAACTGAAAGGACATCCCCTCAAATATGGGGTTTTATACAACATCCCATGAGGTTCTTCAAAAGATCTCACAGTCATTAGGGACTCAGCTGTGGACAGTAACGTTTATATACATAAAGCTCATCATGTGCACAGCCTAGGGCCTTGCTTGGGATCTCTTCCACATAGTCCCCCAACACAGAGCACTCACTGCCCTGCTCGCTACAAGTAAGCTAAGCCAGTATCTTTTTTCTTCAGCACAGATTTAAGGGGAAAAATAATAATTTATTGGGGGTTCTAATACCATTTTCTTAACATAACAATATCAAAATAGGTCTGTTTATAATCTAGGCTTATGAATATCCCTGATAATATAAAGAAACCCAGAGGACTTTGTAAACCACCAAGATTTCACAGGGTAGTACCCGGTCTATTTTCTAGGCAGCAGAGAGGGACCAGTATAATGGCAGATTTTCTCCAGGAAGCCCTGTGAGCACTACAGTACTGAAATTCTAATATTCTAGTGCCAGTAGACTTGTGAATGAAATTTTCACTTTAAATTTATTAGTAAAATTTGTAACAAAGGTAGGCTTCCTCAATCCTGCCATCAGCCAATCTCCTTGCCTGTGATAAACATCTAGGACAGGAAACCATCAGCCCTGGCTACTCCGGAGGTTTGGCCTGGAGGAAGCAAGCTCTGAGATCCCTTCTAAGCTGTGACCAAACCTCAGAAAACAGGGATGTGGGAGAAGGGGCAGAACAGGCTTGAGGAAGCTTTGACCCAAGGCACCACGATCGTAGGGGTGGGGGGATCTATGGAGGTTGGAGCTGACAGGAAGAGAACTTCACAGAGCCGGTCCTGGAAGACGGCGGCTCTGTGACAGGGCAGACACACTTGGGAGTTAAAGAGCAAATCATAAGGGAAAAAAAAACCAAACTAGTTTACTTTCTCAAAACCAAATCAAACTTCTTGAAACTCATGAGCAAATAACCCTGGCTGGACTGGCGTGGTGGGGCTCAAGTCTGTGGAATGAGCTGCATTTAGCTGAGTCAGAAAGAAGAATGCTGGTTGTGAAATCAGCAGGAGGAGGCCTCTCCAAGGAGAGGACAGAAAGGGGACCAAAGGTGAAATATGCCTCTTTTATTCCTGGAACAGTAAGTGGCATCTTCACTGGCTGGACGAGGAGGCGCCACACTCCAGTCTAGCTGCAATAATACTGCATCCCATCCACTCTTCTTCTCTTTTTTGACTGAAATTCTTCAAAGAACTGCTGGATGTCCTCTCTCTTAACCACCTGTTGAGGGAGAGCAAAGATTAGGACAGGGAACATCACAGAACAGCACTAACTGGCTGTAACATTCACAGTCAAGTCCAACAATACTGCTGATAAGGACTGTTTTAACGTGTAATTAATTATCCTAGCTCCATCGCATAGACAAGCTCGTCCTGGCTCAGAGACCGGCCAGAGTCACGCGGCAGGCAGACAGCACACTGGTACAGAGCGTGGGTTCCACCACCGGCCTCGGTTTCCTCATTAAAATGAGAGGAAAGCAGCACCCATCTAACAGGGCCGTTTGAAGAGCAGATGAGATGCAAGGCCTGTAAAACACTGCCCAGCACAGAGCAAGTTCTCAATGAATCTCAGCCGAAGAGAAAAGTGGCGGAGCCAGGACGAAAACTGAGGGGACTAATGGTCGCCTGAGGCCGCTGCCCTCCCGCAGGACACAGCTGTCTTGGGAATGTCCTTCAGTTCCGCAGAAGCACCCACAGCAAACAAAATCTGCTTTTTTTGAGATGTGTGCTCTCTCCTTTACTGAAAAAAAAGGAACCCCCAAACTCTTCCCTCTTCAAGAGTCCAAAATTACAGATGTTTGCTATATAAATAGAAAAATAATTGGCAAAAACTATGGAAGCAGTACTCCCAGTAAATGGAATATCCATGTTATGCAATAAAAATGAGAAATTTATCTTGTATTTTATCGGAAAAAGGACTAGAACATCACATAAAAGTGTTTCTATTAGCAAAATAAAATATCAAAAATAAGAAAATAAGGGGAAATATGGATAAAAAAGTAAACCAGGCCTACCCGGAAGGAGTCCCTGCTCACCCCAAGAGTGAGTTCTGTGCCGAAATTGACAGGTTTGTTAACATGGTTTTTAATTACAAAGGTAACACATTCTTATTATTATAAAGGAATAAAGGTGGGGCAGGGAGAGGGAGGGAAAGAGAAAAAGAAACAGAAAGCACTGGAATACAGTGAGCAAGAGGGAGAGAGGAGAAAGAGAAGTAAGAAAGAGGACAAATACTTGTGTGTAAAGCGAAAACCTCCCTCTCCACTCCCCAGGGGTAAGAGCGCGACATCCCCAAATGGCACAGGCAACCTGGATAACCCACTGGGGTGAGACATGATCTGACAACTCCTCGAAATGAAAGAACTCCACACCAGACTGGCAGCTGACACACCAGTCTCACAGGCACCAAGAGCCAGCTGGGGATCAACCTGTGAGGAACGAGAACCCCTCGCAGACTCAAGATCGAGATGCTCACGCACTCGGAGGCAACCACAGCTCAGAGCTCTAAGGCGCTGGGCTTGGGAACGCACACTTACTAATGCTAGTAGATAGGATACTGGGGAGTTCCAATGTGAAGGACCTGTCCCTAGCTCGGATCACAAACATTAAACGCTGAAAGGCAATACAAGGACATTTCTCTGGCAAGGATATAGTAGGAGGAGACCTAAAAGCCCACAAATTACACAAACTAGAGTGTGTAATCTTTAGTTTCTAGGCATCCTCAAATGGTCACAGCCAACATGCAGAGTAGAAATGTTAAAGAATAAATACCTGGGTCCAATAATGAATCATTTTATTGGTTTGTCCTAGAAAATGTGTAGTGTCTAAGTGTTATTATTATTTTTTAGTCAGACACAAACATTAAATAAAGGGCAGTCCATCATTTGACAACACCCAGACCTTATTAGCATTCTCTTCTATAGCCAAATACAACCAAAGCAGACGAGCTTTATGACAACTTAAGGTGTTTGTAAAGATCTAGTTAGTAATGTCAAAAACAAACATAAAAAATATTTTTCCGTCCTTTTCAATCATCGCATCAGATTATCTCAGACTCATGAAGAACGGCTCTGCTGTCACAAAGATCCACACACTGAAGACACATGTGAAGACTCCGGATACAATTGTTTCAAATGTGAATGGAAAACGACAATATACCTACTTTTTTTCTTCTATGTGAATTTAAGTGTGTGTCTAATAAAATCAATAAAGAGCACAGCAACCACAAACTACACAAAAGCAGAGGCAAGAGCATGTGCTTTGACACAACTGAAAGACCCTGAACGTCCACTAACAGTGCCGAGGTTAAAACAGTTACACCCGGGGCTTCCCTGGTGGCGCAGTGGGTGAGAGTCTGCCTGCCAATCCAGGGGACACGGGTTCGATCCCTGGTCCGGGAGGATCCCACATGCTGTGGAGCAACTAGACCCATGAGCCACAACTACTGAGCCTGCGCTCTGGAGCCCGTGAGCCACAACTACTGAGCCCATGTGCCACAGCTACTGAAGCCCACGTGCCTAGAACCCATGCTCTGCAAAAGGATAAGCCACCACAATGAGAGGCCCGCATGCAGCAACGAGGACCCAATGCAGCCAAAAATAAATAAATAAATTTATAAAAAAAAAAAACCCAAAACAGTTACACCCATGGACCCTCTTAGTTCCAGTGAGAGAGAAGCCTGAGGCTGCATTAAGCAGAGGACAGCCTTTGCAACAGAAATGAGAATAACTGTCTGTTAAGAGCTGCTGGGAAGCAGGAAGACGTCCGTCCCTAGTGACAGTGAGGAACATTCTCTAAAAAATGAGAAAACCATTTAGGAAGTCTCTTTAACTTTGGACTTCACAATTCATTTTGCAGAAAGGCAGCATTGCCAGATATCCAGGCAGCTACAAGTTCTTCCCACATTTACGAGAAAGCACTCGGTTGGCAGAGACTTCTTCCAAGAAAGCAAGTTTCCGGGCATGTCCCGAGTGTCCGTCAGACCCATGTCTGACTTCATTTGTCTGTCTGGCTATAGCAGAGCAAAACATTTTTTGTCCAGAAGGACAACTGTAGGCCATGAAAAGAAAAGTTTTGCTTTATATCTGCCTTTGGAAGATAGAAAAGTATTTTAGAAGAGAAAGTCCATCATAAATGTATGAGTAGTAAAGGGCTAGGAAGTATTTGTAAATTCAACTGGAAAACTATTTTATAAATTAATTAATTTATTTATTTATTTTTTGGCCTCACCCCGTGACATGTGGGATCTTAGTTCCCTGATCAGGGATCGAACCCACGCCCCCTGCAGTGGAAGTGCGTTGTCTTAACCACTGGACCAGCAGGGAAGTCCCTGGAAAACTATTTTAAAAGATTACATGGGAATTCCCTGGCGGTCCAGTGGTTAGGACTCCTTGCTTACACTGCAGGGGGCATGGGCTCATACCTGGTTGGGGAACTAAGATCCCATGTGCCACGTGGCCAAAAAAAAAAAAAATTTACACATTATACAATTAGTGTCACCCTTAAAAGCATATAGACTGTCCTAACCAGCAAGAGAAATGTTTTAGCCCCCCAATATAAAGTTCTTTTATTTTAAACTAGAACTCAAAAATCACAGAAAAGGGGTCTGGCTTTCCTTTTTTTCTGCCTGGTCATTTTTCTTTCCTTCTCCAAAAATCCCTGCTTGAAGGTCGGGACTGGGAGAATCAGTGTGGCTGATCCCACGGCCGCTCCTAAGTGACAACTGTTCTCGCCAGATCACGGATGACTGCTCCGTCCCTCATGCGGAGGGTTGGGAAGGACTCCTGCTGTGGCTAGTCCACTGCTGTTTCACTACTATTGATTTCCCTTTCCTCTGCCTGCATTAAGCTCTCAGTCATCTTTTTCATCAAAGAAAATGAACTATGGAAAACAGTATGGAGGTTCCTCAAAAACCTAAAAATAGAACTACCATATGATCCAGCAATCCCACTTCTGGGTATGTATACAAGAAACCGAAAACACTAATTCGAAAAGATACATGCACCCTAATGTTCCCAGCAGCATGATGTACAATAGCCAAGATATGGAAGCAACCTAAGTGTCCATCAACAGAAGAATGGTTAAAGAAGATGTGGCACGCACGCGCGCGCACACACACAGACACAATGGAATATTAGCCATAAAAAAGAATGAAATTCTGCCATTTGCAACAACATGGATGGACCTAGAGGGTATTATGTTTAGTGAAATAAGTCAGATAGAGAAAGACAAATATTACATGTTATCATTTATATGTGGAGTCTAAAAAATAAAACAAACAAATGAATATAACAAAACAGAAACAGACTCAGATATAAAGATCAAACTAGTAGTTACCAGTGGAGAGAGGGAGGGGGAGGGGCAAGTGAAGGGTAGGGGATTAAGTGGCATAAACTACTATGTATAAAATAAATAAGCTACAGGGATATATTGTACAGCACAAGGAATGTAGCCAATATTTTGTAATAACTTTAAATGGAGTATAATCTATAAACATGTTGAATCACTATGTTATACACCTGAAACTAAAATAGTACTGTGTATCAACTATACTTCACTAAAAAAAAAAGGTACTTTATTCAAAACATACAAGGCTATGATTAAAACTCTAACTCAACTTACTGTGCCTTCATCAGCAAATCTCTTGAGATAGTCTTTAAGTTCAGTCTTCAAGTCATTGTATTCTAAATCAAAACAACAAAAAAGGACATAAACTTTAGATAAGCCATTTGCATTTAGAAACAAAATATTTCTTACCATTGACATTTGAGTATGTTAGTCTAAACCACATTTTTCTTTAAGTGAAATCTGCATAGAAACGTGTTCTCAATTTCTCTCAAATTCCTCCATTTTGACATCTGGGACCCTTTTTCATTTAAAAACCCTCAAAAAACAGAGATATCCTCATTCCCAAAAAGATTAGCTAAGAATTTTTTTAAAAGTTTTCCATCTCTCTGGAATTCTAGTGCTTGAAATATCTTGCACTTGTCAAACATTAAGTTTTTTTTTTTTTAATTAATTTATTTTATTTATTTATTTTTGGCTGCATTGGGTCTTCGTTGCTGTGCGCGGGCTTTCTCTAGTTGTGGTGAGCGGGGGCTATTCTTTTGTTGCGGTGCGCGGGCTTCTCACTGCGGTGGCTTCTCTTGTTGCGGAGCACAGGCTCTAGGCACCACGGGCTTCAGTAGTTGTGGCACGTGGGCTCAGTAGTTGTGGCTCGCGGGCTCTAGAGCACAGGCTCAGTAGTTGTGACGCACGGGCTTAGCTGCTCCGCGGCATGTGGGATCTTCCCGGCCCAGGGCTCGAACCCATGTTCCCTGCATTGGCAGGCAGATTCTTAACCACTGCGCCACCAGGGAAGCCCCAAACATTAAGTTTTAAAACTCGTGTACTCACTCAACAATTTATATTATGTACAAGGCACCTTGAGGGCTACAAAAATGTTTTAGATGCAGCCTCTATCCTCGGAAAGCTTTCAGTCCAATAAAGGCAAAAGGAAATTAATCAAACAGTTACAAATACAAGACCGGAATAATCAATGTCAAAAAAGGGGCACAAAAGTGGTTGCATCCGAGTAGAAATGGCTAGGATAGAAATCACTAAAATAAGTTGGGCATACTGGGGGAAAAAATGTAAAAGCCTGTAATTAAGGGTTTGGGAATGTTTCCCTTCTAGTGGTTTCCTGTGAACCACTGAAGCATCCTCAAGAACTGTCAAAAAGATGGCATGGTTTGCTCAAAAAGATGACACGTAATGTTCAATGAAAATTATTTCAGTGGATGGAAAAAGAAATTGATTTCCTTTTATTGTTTACTCATACATCTACCCTTAAGCAAAAGAGCATGTTACGGTTTCTCAAGCATGTAATTATTCTAGCATGTAACCCTAATTCAATGAAAATAGCAGCTAAATACCCAGCAACATTACAATCAAGCAAGTGTAGGTGAGGCCTACTATAAAATTCCAAACTTAAACCATCTTTGTGTTAAATTAAAATAGGTATTAGTTGTCCTCCTTATATGTAACTGTTTTTAATAGTGAAGGAAACTTCATGAACTTCATGAACTTTCACAAACAATATTTACCACAAATAAGTTCCACTTGCTGGACTCTGTTCATGCTGTTAAGGGTGTCCATTAGAGGGTCTCTCCTGTCAGCTGCCTGGTCAACCTTGCCTTTGTTTTCATAAGCCAGAACTGTGTCACATTCATCTGTCAGGAACAGGATATCTAGATCGCCATACATTTTCTTTAAAAAATAAAACCAGTTTCCCCATTAGAACTGTATGTCATTCTCAGAAAGTCAACCTCATGAGAATCACTAAAAATTTATTTAATTAATACCCAGAAAAACCTGAGCCTTTTAGCAGAGTTGCTTGAACGTTTTATTCTTTTTGCCCAAATCTCTTTTAGAAACCTCCCAACTTCCCAGTAGATATTGTACGATCTAAGAGATCTTTATTTAAAAACCACTGACTTACTGTAACTTTCAAGTAATATGTTTCCAAGCAATTCTATGATATAAAAAAGATAAGCTATTTTCCACTGAAATGAAGCTAAGTAAATAAAAAGTATTGCATAATTCTTAATTTCTTCCATAAGCATTAGGACTGCAAATACTATTTCATAAATTTGCTTAATATAAAAAAATGTTCAGTTCTCTATACTCTAATATCAGTTTTTTAAATATACTTTTCAGGTGCTCTTATTTTAGGCATCAGTCCACAAAACATACTAATATTGAACTTGATCAGGTACTTACCATACAGTCTTTGCAGGTACATAACTTGCTACGCCAGTTCAGGGGCCAATAGGTGGCGGTGTCTTTCTTTATAAACTGCTTAGCTTTAAGCTCCTGAAGTCTGCAGCCGGACTGTGATTCTGTGTTGAGATGTTGATTCTTAAATGCTGTCTGAAATTAAATTAAGTTTTGAAGTGTGTTTTTTACACTATCATAGTTTTCATACTTTAGATTTTGTCAAAGAATTTCTTTAGGCAAAGGGTACAACTGAAACCCAAAGCTATATCGCTTAGAGAATTAATTTTGCTTAAGTTTTATTTCTTTTATACCTCAGATTTCATGTTACCTGGAGATCAGCTTCAGAACTAGAGCTGGTACATGGTTCGTTCATCTGCTCTGCTTTAAATTCCTTCTCAGCAGCCTTTCCACGTTCTGGAACATCCTCTTTGAGGGCACCATCATGATGAGCTCCATTTTCAGGTTGGATAACTTCCTGGTCACCTACCGCATCAACATTCAGCACCAACCCATCATCTTCAGCAGTTACTTTGGTTACTGTGGGTTCATTGAAAAAACACACACACATATCCACAGACCAGTTAGCCAATGAAATCACTTAGTCTGATTAAAACATACTTCAGAATCTGGAAAAGGAGAAAGTCAACCTTAATCTCTGGAATAATAAGAAAGGAAATAACACTTTTTTAGGTTATGCCTGCCTAATCCAAAGAGTCAAACAACTGAAAAGATCATTTAAAAATACCAATCACTACTTAAGCACTTTCTATGTAAAAGAGAAAAAAAATACTATACATGTTAAAGACAGAGGGACACCTCAAGAAGCAAGAGGCAACAGGAAGAGATTTAACTGCAAATACAGGTAGAAGGGCAGTTTTAGAAAAAACAACAGCTTTTCTTTATGAGAGAAGGAAATCAGAAAGGGTGCGTGTAGAGACAGAAATACTGTGAAGGAGAGAAGAGAAATGATAAGGGAACTCAGTTTGCATGATGGCATTTCAGTTTAGTAGGAAATGAGGCCATCTGCTGACAGGGAAGGAAATGAAGGAGGGGCAGAGGGGAACGGTTAAGAAAACCTGATGAATGCGAAATAAATTCAGGTCCAGCAGAAAGTGAGATTTAATTGGAAAGGGTATGAACAGAAAGAAAGCACACCAAGTTTAAGAATTTTGAGACAAATCAAAAATGTCTGATGCTGCTTGTGGTTTGTATGGTGAAGTGTTCCCTAAAGGTGAGAAGGGCAAGAAATTATGAGGCCAGAGCAGCAGGTAACTGCCACTTTAAAAATAAACACATATAGCATTACAAATAAAATAAAATATTTAATGCCTCAAGAACATTCACTGCTGATTAGTGGTTTGGGGTCAATTTCTTAGAGTATAATAAAAGCACTATATGACAAACTATACCACCACCCTCTCCCCAACCAATAGCATGTCTTACATTTAAGAACAATGTTTATCTCTTTATCTTTCAAAATCCCATTCAAAACTGCTTCCTCCATTTTCTCTAATTCTGGTCTCACCCATACTCTGCATCATGCCATTTAAGTACAAATTTGTTCTTGGTAGTCTCCCAATCTATCTATAAGCACCTTGTGGAGAAGGAACAGATCTTATACTTTTTTCCACAGAGTCCAGTTAAAACTAGTTGATAAAAATTATGTACTGAACATACAAATTGTTCTGAACATACAGCACAAGTTGGTGGAATACCAACTCCACAGAGACATTTACCTGCCAAATGTGCAGCATAAGCCCACAAGAAAGAACAGCGTTTCATGCAAGCCTGGCACACCATCTCTTGGAAATCTCCACTCTCAGGGGGAATGGCACCAAGATGCTGTGAACACAGAAAACCGAACATTTTCCTTGTGATCACTAAGTTGTCCAAAAAGCCCATTATTTTATAAAATATTGCAGGACTTCCCTGGTGGTGCAGTGGTTAAGAATCCGCCTGCCAATGCAGGGGCACGGGTTCGGTCCCTGACCCGGGAAGATCCCACACGCCGTGGAGCAACTAAGCCAGTGTACCATAACCACTGAGCCTGCACCCTAGAGCCCACGCGCCACAACTACTAAGCCCACACGTCGCAACTGCTGAAGCCCAAGTGCCTAAAGCCCGTGCTCCGCAACAAGAGAAGCCACCACAATGAGAAGCCCGCGCACCATAACAAAGAGTAGCCCCCACTCGCCGCAACTAGAGAAAGCCCGCGTGCAGCAACGAAGACCAAACGCAGCCAGGGGGAAAAATATATTGCACTAGTATGCTGATCATATCTTTACTGTATTTTTAGAAGAGTAATTATAACGTAAAATATAGTAAATTCCAAAAGACAAGATCTTTTCTCTTTTTGTAAAGACAATGTCTTTAAAAGGTAAAAGCTCTCCTTACCCTTCCATGGAACCAGTCTTCACAGACTACACACTGGATCATCTCATCTGGAATCTAACACGGGAAAGCCATTTGTTTGTTAATGATTACAGCGAATTCTGGGATACCAAAGTAAATCTGGCACATGTTAGAATTAGACATTAAATAATTCTCTACCAATTCTGTAAAACTGCTATCCACATGCCAGAAGTCAAGGGGACAGGGAGTAACAGCAATTTAAGGGGCCAAGGAAGTTCATTCTCCATGAACTGGTGTTACAGAAGGAATACATTAAGTTAAGCACTTTGTGAGCAATTATCAAAGCTTTCATATCAGTTACTTAATATCTGACTCCCATAAAACTTTATAAATAAGTAATGTATTCTCACTTCAGACATAAACCCAGGCCCAGGGAGGTAATGTGAATTGCAGCAAGTTGCAGAAGTGAATGCACAGAATTTTCACTTTTGTCAAAATAAAGGGAAACTAGAAATTAAAATTCACATTCACTCACTTATAAGTGCACAGAAAAAGGTTTAAAAATACATATACCAAAAAGTGTTAACAGTGGTTGTTTCTGGGAGGTAAGAAGGTACACGAGTGAGGAAGAAGAAAAATTCTTTTTAAATTTTGTGTGTACTTCTAATTGAAATTTTTAAGAGGATCCAGTTTGTACACCCTATTTCTTTCCTTGCAGAGATGCAAGAAATTGAAGGTCACTTTCTGGAAAGTGTTCAGGGGAATGGAGCAAACAGGCAGGCAAAGAGGGGGAGGAAGGAAAAAAATTCTGGCCTTGAGAAAGTCCTGTCCAATATTTCATTCTCATGATACAAGAATGAGAAGAATAGTTGGGATCTGTTCTGGTTGTAGCTCCAGCCCAGATTCATAAGAAGGGATAAATCTAGAATCCTTTCACAATCCCCAAATCCCTGCTGAACAGCTAAAGGGTCAAATATGACAAAAGGCTGAGGAGTGAAGGCTAGAGATGACACAGTCCCGGTGCTAACCTCTAAATCTCTTACCTCATCTTCAGGATCAGGATAAGGTCTCTTGCAAATGCAGTACAATCCAAAAAAGTTGTCATTGTACTTATTGCCACAATTTATCTTTGCTTTGTCCTGAAAGATATTAATTTCAATATATAATATGGTCTAACTTTAACTATAATTTCATGCATCATGAAATTTATGCGTTCAATAAATTTGTGCATTAAATATCTCCCCCCCCCCCAGAAGCTGGTCTTTAACTTTCAAAGTACAAAGGAAAAAAATTCATTCCTATTAAAGGGATACTTTTTCCAGGATACAGGGAAAAAATAAAATTTATTTTCTATGCCTTCTTTGTAGCAATTGGGGGAAAATGAATCATAAATATTAATTATCAACCTATGTAAGCTGACATTGGCCTAGAATTTCAAAAGACTTCTTAATGCCCAGCTGTGATAGCCAAAGCCCCCAGGTTACTAGGAGGTAAAAAGCAGGCAAGGAAATTGTCTAAAAATAATCTTTGAGGAGGGAAAAAGCATGACAGTTTTAGCAATGACTGAACAATGTAAAGTCCCTTATTTTCTCTTTCATTTCTGTTATTTCATTGAAAGCGTATAAGCATAGTTTTTATTATCCAAAAAGCACTGAAAAACTTCTGAGTGCACATAACCCACTCATTATTACCAAGTTTTATTTATTCAGTTTTTAAAGTCATCCCTTTTGCTTTAAAAACCTTAAAGCATAAGCACAATCAACATAATTAAACCTGAATCACTTTAGAACATTCCCCCCCAAATCCTTCATATTAATTACAATCTATACTGTAGGCTCCGAAAAGGTTACTTAGTTTTCCAAAAAGTAATAAATGGGATACAGTCTAATATTGATTTGTCCATTTACAAAGAATAAGCATAACAACTGCCTTTTTGGAAAATACTTGGTTTTTATCCACTCGGACAAATATCGATCACAGCTACCTTTCATGCATTTATAGTTACCGTGCTTACTTACAGGAAATAATTTGCATTCCAAATTTTTAAACTTGTTGTTTCCACAATCACAACGAAAATTTCTGAAACAAAGGAGGAAGAGCCGATTTTAATTTTTTTTTTAAATCTAATGACTTACTCTTTAAATTCATGTCACAGCCTCTTTCAACTGGCTTCTAGGATCTAAAAAGTGACCTTGGTTGTTGTTCATGTAGCCATCCAGAATTTCTCCAAGCACATAACAATAAAAGATTTAATAATTCTAGAGATTAACATGCATAAAGACAAATATCTATATTACACAAACACTAATAAAATAATGGCAGAGCAGCAGGAGTAGTTTGAGTTTGCACCATAATTTTATTTTAAAAGGCCCTCTGGGGACTTCCCTGGTGGCACAGTGGTTGAGAATCTGCCTGCCAATGCAGGGGACACGGGTTCAAGCCCTGGTCCGGGAAGATCCCACATGCCGCGGAGCAACTAAGTCCATGCGCCACAACTACTGAGCCCACGTGCCACAACTACTGAAGCCTACGCTCCTAGAGCCTGTGCTCTGCAGCAAAAGCCACTGCAATAAGAAGTCCATGCACCGCAACAAAGAGTAGCCCCTGCTCTCCACAACTAGAGAAAGCCTGCGTGCAGCAACAAAGACCCAACACAGCCAAAAATAAATAAATAAAATAAATAAATTTATTAAAAAAAAAAAAAAAGGCCCTCTGGAAAAACTGCTCTCTCCAATTATATTATATAAAAACACATCACATTTTACCAGTGCACAACTACTTTGAATGCCCAAAAAAAAAGATTAAGAAAAAAAAGTGCAGCTGGAAAAGAATCTAAATATTTGAAAAGCATTCAGCATCAATTTCTGACCGTTTTACCTTTTTGTGTATAGCTCAAAAAGTTTATGACTTCCATGACATTCATAACTGCAAGCTAGGCAAATTCCTGCTGGTTCTTCTCCCTCTGGGGTGCAGGTACTACAGGCATATAGTGCTTGTCTCTTTACTGAGCCCTAAAAGACAGCCCCAAAATGGAAAAAGAGAGAGAAAAAATGGAAGAAACATGGCAGAGTCACCTAATGCCCATACTATGATCTAAGAAATAACTGAAATCAGATTACCTGTGGTCAAGATTTTCCTGTAAAAAACACTGAGGCTAATAAAAAAGCTTATTCAACAGAATACCAAAACACTGTTGCATGTTTCATACACTAGTGCTTGTTTTCATATAATTTTTTCTTAAAGTGATAGAAAGAAGTTTAATATTTTCAGTCAGCTGTGAAAAAGCTGGTCTGCTTAATCATTTCAACACATAAAAATGTAGGAGAATGTGTGTAAGTTTATGTAAGTAATAATCATACTTAATTTTGGAAAATGCTTGTGGTTCCACCAAAGAGAAAACCAATGCATTAAATGAATCCCTTTGATTTTTAGATGTATGCTGAAGTATTCAGAGGTGTGGTGTCATGGTCTGCAACTTATTTTCAAGTGGTTGAGGAAAAAAGAAAGTCTATTACAATGAAGGGGTAAAAGAAAAAACAAATGTTGTAAAATGTTAAAAAGTGAATATATGTGAAAGTACACAGATGTTCATACTATTATTTTTTCAACTTATCTGTAGACTTAAAATGTTTCAAAGTAAAAAGCTAAAAGAAAAACAAGCAAATCCTGATGATGGATAGTACCCTCTTCTGGGAAGAGGGGAGACACAAGGAAGATACAAGGAAGCTTCTGGTATGCCGGTAATGTTCTATTTCTTGATCTGGGCAGTACGTACCTGCATGTGTTTTTGTTTATGCTTTCCCAACACTTATACATGGTTTGTGCACTTTTCCACATATTTCACTACAATAAAAAAAAAGTTAAGGAAGTCTGTTTCAAAAACCTAACTACATTTCGAAGGTAACTTACATACAGACTTTTTAAAAAAAGGAAAGCAGAGAAAAAGTTGTTTCAGTGGTGACCAAAGGTTTTTAAATACCAGCCAACATTAAACACAGCTGACACAAGGTGTATTAAAAAAATGTAACCACTTTGCAGTGTAAACTCAACCGGACAACGATGACAACTGGTATTATGATTTCAGTCCACACCACAGAATGACCCCAAGTCTCCCTCCCCATCCTTCAGTGTTCCACTCCACCCCCTTGGAAGGTAACCTTCTTCCTCCTACCAATTCTCACCTCTTATTAGTTTTCTTCTACCCACCTTTCTCCATTTTTGTACCTAGAAATATAGGATGAGTCACCAAACACGACATCACACCCCCTCAAACCCTTGTTCACAACATCTTCCAAATGCTTTCCCTCCTCCCCTCCCCTCCTCTGCCAGTGCCACCAGCTGTTCGGGTCCCGGTCTATCCCCCTGGGGGGCAGACTGCAGACAGATGCGGTACTTGCTTTTTCTCTCCAAAAAACCAGCTAGCACTTGTCAAACTAAATTGCAGAGGAACCAGCTGTCCAGGAGCCCAGCCCACACGGGGAGATTTTCAAATCCCGAGCTCTCTCCTTTAACTCTGTTTTGACTCTCCCATTCGATTCCTAATAAATGCTCTGAGGATGGGAAAAGTAGGGACAAAGATGTCTGGATATGAGAGGTCACGGGGACGGTTTCGTGAAAAGCAGCTGAGGCACCGAGAAGAGACGGGAAAGGAAGGAAAGAGCAACCGCTCCAGGGCCAAAGCCTGGAGAATCGTGGGGGGCCGGACGGAGGAAGACGGAGAAAGAAGGAGAGCCCTGCTGGACACAGGCTGAGGAAGGGGGCTCAGGAGACTAAGGGTAATAGGACAACTGAGCCTGCGATGGGGAAACGTACGACGAACAGCGGCCCCGGACCACCACGGGGGTGCCGGCCGCGGTAGGCGGGAAGAGGGTAAGTCCAGCGGGAGAGAGAAGGTGCAGGGGAGCCTGTGGAAGGCGAGGCCCGGGCCGCGCGCCCACCTGCGAGTAGGAGCACTTCTCCGAGTCGCTGCCGCCCAAGACGGCGCACGCCTCATTCTCCAGCTCCTCGTCCTCCTCAAGTACGTCGACCAACGATACCACGGGCTCCAGCTCCGCCTGCCGCCCCGCTGGCTCCTCGGCTCCGGCCATGCTCAACTGTCACCCAAACCGCCTCTCGGCCCCGGCGGAGGCGGGAAAAGCGGCCGCGAGGGGCGGGGCCGGAGGAAGCGGGGCCGCAGTGCCAGGCACCAATCCCAGAGACGGGGAGCGAAGGAAGGGGGAGGAGCGACTTCCGACAAACGGAAGTTACTCCTCTCCCTTCTCCCGCCTGCGCCGGCGGCGAGCTGGCTTCCGCTTCCGGGTGGCGCGTCACCGTGGCGCGTTCTGGAAGCTCGGCGGTGTCCATGGAGTTGTTGGCCGAGTATGTCGGGCAGGAAGGTCAGCGACAGCAGCTGAGGGTGCCCTGTGAGGCGCCGGACGTCGCCGACCCTTTCCAGGGCTTGTTATCGGGCGTGGCTAAGATGAGGGAGCTGGTGACCGACCTCCTCGGCTCCCCGGTACAGCGGGAAGCACAGGACCGGGTGGCGGCGGCTCCAGACGAGGCGTTGGACGGTGAGCTCTGAGACGGTGCTGGAGCGACAGATGGGCGGGCAGGGGCGCCCGGGGAAAGTCGGCTCAGGGAGCCCGCGTGGAGTGGCAAACTTGGAGAAAGTGAGCCTGGGGGGAAGAACTCCAACTAAAAATTGTTAGCATCTTCCGCCAGATCTGGGCTGTACTTGGGCTCATTTACTAGGGCTGCTTTTCACGATTCTCTTTGCATTTATATCACACACACACAAAAACGTGCTGAACGTCTACTGCTCTATGCCAGTCATTGGGCTGAGCTCTGGAGAAGGAATGAAACTCAGTTCCTGTCCTCGTGGAACTCTGACCGCTGAGGGGTTAGACAGAAAAACACTCTTATTAAAGAGTAGGAGGATGACCCTAGGCTCCTCTGTAGCTATTGCAAACCTAGAGAACCCAAGAAGACTTCAGAGAGGGCGTGACTTCTAAGCTGGGTGTTGAAGGATGGAAAGGAGTTTTCCCCGGTGTGAAATTACAAACAAGTTTGGAAGACTGCCATCTGTCACAGAATAGGAGCAGGTTCCGAAGATTGCAACAGATTTAAGATGAACAAGTCTTAACTCTCAGGGACTCCTTTCCTTTCCCAGTTTTGTAGGTGCAGTTTGAAAGTAGAAACGGGAAATTTAAGTGTATTCGTTTTTTTTTAAGTCTTGACTACCCTGAGCTGAAGAACTTAAGAACTAAATATTAGAATCAGGACTTAATTCCTCTGTAGAGGAGCTTAAACTGTACTGTACTTTCCTTTCCTTTCCATCTTGTTTCCATCTTGACTGCCAGATAATGTGAAGGAACCAATTCAGAATATTACACGAACTTCAGATAATAGATTGTTTCCATGAGAGAGAAGTCCTGGTTCTTGGCTCCAAAAGTTCCTCTCTAATCCGTTGAAAATATTATCATTGGAATAAGGACAGGTATAGGTAGAGCCATTTAAAATATATATATATATATATATATATATATATCATTACTTACTGAAAAAGTAACTGCTGCCTGTTCTACTAATAGTGGGTCAGGAATATCTTCATACAGGAAGAAATGCTTTTGTATGTTTAATGAGGTCCCCATAAAGCTTCGGTTTGAATTTCCTTTGTTAAAAGATGTAGAGGTTAAAATGACAAATTTTATCTTATATGAATCATATCTCAACATATACAAAATTTCAAAAATGTAACAATTATGAAAGAAAAGTGATAGAACGCAACACTAGAAAGACAAATAGTGGTGATCATTTTGTGATGTACAGAAATATTGAGTCACTGTGTTGTGCACCTGGAGCTAACAGTGTTGTGGGTCAGTTATACTTCAATTGAAAAAAAATCATCATAATGACCAAAAAAAAAAAAAAAAAAGAATCCAGTTACCAAACGTGCAGAAGACTTGAATAGACAGTACTCCAGATAAGATATACAAATGGCCAGAAAGCACATGAAAAGATGCTCAGCATCATTGACTTTCAGGGAAAGGCAAATCAAAGCCACAGTGACATACCATGTCATGCCCACTAGGAAGGCTGTAATCAGAAAGAACCATAACAAGTCTTGGCTAGGATGTGGAGAAATTGGAGCCCTCATACATTGCTGGTGGAAATGCAAAATGGTGTACCTTCTTTGGAAAACACTTTGGCAGTTCCTCAAAAAGTTAAACATAAAGTTGTCGTACGACCCAGCAATTCTACTCCTAGGGATTCCTAGTTCCACTCCTAGTTCTCCCAAGAGAACTGGAAACGTGTTCCCATTAAAAACAAATGCACAAATGTTCATAGCTGCATTATTCGTAATAGCTAAAAAGTGGAAACAACACAGATGTTCATCAGCTCATGAGTAGATAAACAAAATATATATCCATACGATGGAATATTATTCAGCAACAAAAAGGAATGAAGTACTGATAAATGCTATACAACATGAATGAACTCTGAAAACATGATAAGTGAAAGAAGGCAGACACAAAAGGCCACATGTTTTATGATTCATTTTTATGAAATGTCCAGAATAGACAAATCTAAGAGATAGGAAAGTAGATTAGTGGCTGCCAAGGGCTGAGGGGAATGGGAAGTGACTGCTAATTTGTATGAGATTTCTTTCTGGGAAGATGAGGAGTGTTCTGGAACACTGGAATTAGTGATGATGGTTGCACAACCTAGTGAATATCTAAATCAATATACTGTTCACTTTGAAAGTGAATTTTATATGAATATGAATATGTATATGAATCATATCTCCAAAAAAACTGATAGAAAAGAAAGGTTTTAAACACCAAAATTCCCAAAGTCTTTTTAACTGTACATATTTCTAATTTGATATATCCATTGTTTTATTAATCCCTAAAGTGAAATGGTCTCATTATCAACTGCTTTAGCTATGTATATTTCTTTCAACCAATGAACATATTGTCATACAACAAATATTTATTTTAAAAGGTGATGATGAAGATGATGCAGAAGATGAAAATAACGTTGATAACAGAACTAACTCAGATGGACCATCTGCAAAACGGCCAAAAACACCAACTTAACTGTAGCTTTTATGAAATTTAAAAGACTGCTACGATATCTTATTTATCACACACTGACATTTAAGGAAGACTTGTGCTCTAATTTGGAAAGCATTTGTTTTGTTCCCCTGGGACAGTTTTTTCAAAGAAGAAACTTTTCTGTTGTTTCCATCAAAGAAAGATAGAATAAATGTTTAGAAAGGAATCTTTTTTCTTGAGTGAGAAGTAAGTTTCAGACCATGGAGATAAAATAGACATTTAATAATGTATAAAATCTGCTAT
This sequence comes from Balaenoptera physalus, assembly GCF_965194825.1. Lineage (NCBI taxonomy): Eukaryota > Metazoa > Chordata > Mammalia > Artiodactyla > Balaenopteridae > Balaenoptera > Balaenoptera physalus. The sequence goes on from NC_138883.1 coordinate 11,526,937, forward strand.
GTTGGCAACTGAATTCTTTCTTTATACTTTTTAAATAGCCTCTGGATTAAATTGTGTGATGTCTACATCTTTTAGCTTCTGCGTCTGTTATAAAAAGTACATGTCAAGGCTCATGGACAATTACATTTCAAGGAACTGACATGAACAAGTGGTGAAAATTGGGTATTAAATTTAAGAATGGCAGTTCTGTATGAGTAGAAGGAAAATGGGAACGGAGAGAAATACTGAAGAGAAAGGAGAGCCCTTGAGAGAGACCCAAGGAAACCTTGAATCCACACTCAAACACAGTACACAGGCTTCTGGAGACAATACCACTCAATGGATATATGTTTAACCTGTACCTTAAGAGAGTTAAATGGGGTGTGTTTTTATGCTGTGATTTGCTATTTATGTTAACACAAATATAAGTCTTTAGGTAAGCAACCTGTGTTGAATATAAAAAGATATTTTGTGTCATCCTGTAGTCAAACTTTGATTTTGCTTAGCAAAGGACTATCAAATCCTTTAAATATATATATGTATATATTCCTAAAATATATGTGTGTGTGTATGTATTCCTTTTCTGCTTGTCGAGGGACTAAGGCATTTTTCATTTACTCTGCGTGTTTCCTGATTCATTTAGATAGCTAAACTGCAGAGAAATCAAGTAGCATGTACCTACTGAAACACAAATTGTCATAGAATTTTAGAGTTGGAAGTAACCTTACAGATTATATGATTTATTTCAGAGGTGAATCAAATGTTAGGTATTTGCCCTGAGTTACAGAGCTTATTGGCAGAGCTTGGGTTATACACTTAGCCTTTGAAAGATTCCCATAGCACTTTCCCAGTTACACATTCTGAAACCTATAGCTTACAAAGTACATGCTATTAAGGAAACTGAATTTACACACCTTTTCATATCTTTAAAGTATTGTTTTACTTGGAACATCAGCCTTCCACTAAGTACTCTTATGTAATTAAAACAATACCAACTAGAAAAAGTTTTATAAATGGTCAGAAATGACCTTGTTTAGTTTGTGATAATGTCTCTAATATTGGGACTTTAGCTCAGTTACTGATTTATAATAATCTTTCATCTTTATACAATCCTTAAAAAAACTTAACCTGTATAATTAAAATAGTTCATATTTTTAAAGTAGTAGCTGAACTTTGCTCCTGAACATTTTGTCTCCGTCTGTGTTTAGTAAGTATGTTTATGAAGAAGAAATGTCAACATATTTTTGCTTGTGGTCTAGTGTTTGGAGGTCTGGGTTATAGGTCTGATCGATCTTTTTCTGATTCTAATACTGTCTTCCTAAGTGAGCCACATGCATGAGAAAAAAGATTTTGAAGGTTTGAGGGACCAGCTTGAAGGACCAGTAGAAAAGAAATGCCTTGACTGGTTTTCTAATCTGCTGCCTTCTAAAGGTAAAAAAGTTGGCCACAGGCTGTATGCAGGATACAGTTATTCTCTGAAACAGCTCCAACTTTACTGTTATACAAGAAAGTCAACCCCACAATCCTACCTAAAAATAAGCTTGATGCTAGACTTAGATAATCTTTTAAAATATGAAACATGTGGAGTTCTAAATATGAAATATATGGACATATGCAAATATGTATGTATGTAAGTGCTTTTGTGTCACATTAAGTACTTATTTTAATAGAGTTCTGTGGCCAAGGACAAGAACTTTTACTCTTTTATAATAGGTTGCTGTTGCTTGGCTGTAATATTAGTTAGGAAGTTTGAACATTTAAACATTTCCTTCAGCAGAACTTTCTCAGCTTCTGAGACAATGTTAGGTCCCCATACTATATGTTTCTGTGGAATCTGGCCCCCTGTACTTACCCCCTCATAAAATGTACTTTATTAGAATTATTTCTTCAAGCTGCTCAAAATTTTTTTTTTTAATAAATTTATTTTTTGGCAGCGTTGGGTCTTCGTTGCTGTGCACGGGCTCTCTGTAGTTGTGGTGAGCGGGGGCTACTCTTCGTTGCAGTGCACAGGCTTCTCATTGCGGTGGCTTCTCTTTGTTGTGGAACACGGGCTCTAGGCGCGCGGGCTTCAGTAGTTGTGGCTTGCGGGCTCTAGAACGCAGGCTCAGTAGTTGTGGCGCACGGGCTTAGTTGCTCCGCAGCATGTGGGATCTTCCCAGACAAGGGCTCAAATCCGTGTCCCCTGCATTGGCAGGCGGATTCTTAACCACTGCGCCACCAGGGAAGTCCCTCAAAATTTTTTTTAAACTTTTATTGAGAAGGCTTGTATTTTTAAGGAAATAAAGTTTGTTTTCTTCCAAATGGGAAAATCAGAGACATCTGTGGCCCTCAATTTATTATGTAGTACTTTTCCCTAGATCCTATTTAGCCTATTAAAGATACACCTATTTCTCAGTAGAACTGTTCAATCTACAAACATAGAATATCATTTCTTATCTAACATACTGCAGTAAGATGCATACATGAGACATCTTAAAAACCTAGGCTTTTTAACTCATGTTGTGGTAAAATGATTAACAAGAAATTCCTGCTTGAACTTACCCTGGTGGGCAGCTGAGCACCCCCGAGTTAAAACTGTATTAGGGTTATGTAATTTTGTAACTGATAGTTCCAAATAAAAGTAACATGTTTGGGTAAATTAATCATACTACAATCATCTTGTGATGTCATTTTTCACATTTAAGTATATAGTAAGATTAGAGTGTAAAATTATTATAGAAATTGGAGAATATTTGTAAAATAACACTTTAGGTTTTAACAAATGAGAAACAAGTTGGTTAGTTTTTGTGATGAAGTTGGGTTCTTTTCTCACTACCTAGGGCATGATAAATTTCAGGTAGATTTAAGATGTTTAGTATTAAAAAAAAAAAAAAAAAAACCTGTAAAAGTACTAAAAGAAAATGGACTAAGAGTTTTTATAGTCTCAGAGTGAGGAAGGTTACCTAAGGAAGATTTTTAGAAATCCAGACACCGTGATAGAAAAGATCAGTAAATGCAATTACATAATAATGAAAATTTCTGAACATTTTGTAAATGAGGTTAAAAGACAAAGTGGGAAAAAGTATTTAGTATTTTCAACAGAAATGACTAAGAACTAAAATTCCTTTTATAGCTGTCACGTGTACCAGTCAGAAAGACAATAGAAAATTTCACTTCAAAGAAATGAAAAGTAAAACCACAATGCAGTAGTTTTCGTACTTCTCAGACTGAAAGGGCAAAAGTTTTGATGCAATATTGAGCTGGAAAGGGTGTGAAGTCCATAATATATTGGTGGTAAGAGTGTAAATTGGTATAAGCTCTTCAAAAGTCAAGTTGACGATTCTGTCAAAATGTTAAATGTGCGTACTCTTTGACCCAGCAATTTCACTAATAGAAATTTATCCTATGGTTAATAGCACACATATGCAGAGATAAATATATAAAACTATTCATTGTAGCATTATTCTTGGTAACAAATGATCGTAAACAACCTAAATGTTCATCAGCAGAAGACCCTAGTTAATTAAATTAAAAAAGAAGCACATTAGTACAATAATTCTGTGCAGCCATTAAAAAAAGACCAAGGTATAGCTCTATGTGTTGTTAAGATCAATATGCAGTATATGATGTTAAATGAAAACTAGCAAGATGTAGGACAGAGTGCAGAATGCTTCTAGTGGAGCATATTGGCTAGATATGCATAGAGTATCTCTGAAAGGACAGTCAAACTGCACCTGGAAGAAGGAGTTGGGGTTGGGAGTGAGAGCGAGAATTTTCATTGTATGCTCTTGTTCTCTTTGCTTTTTTTTTTTTTTTTTAATTTATTTTATTTTTGGCTGCATTGGGTCTTCATTGCTTTGCGTGGGCTTTCTCTAGTTGCTGTGAGCAACTACTCTTGGTTGCGGTGCATGGGGTTCTCACTGTGGTGGCTCCTCTTGTTGCAGAGCACGGGCTCTAGGCACGCGAGCTTCAGTAGTTGTGGCACATGGGCTCAGTAGTTGTGGCTCGTGGGCTCTGGAGCACAGCCTCAGTAGTTGTGGCGCACGGGCTTAGAAGACTAACCACCACTTAAAACCTTGTTTGTGACTGTGGTCTGTGTTGTTCTCTCATGAATAAGGAAAATCCCAAGACAGCCAACATCACAAGAACTGTTGGAAAAAATAAATTGAGAGACTCATTTTAAATCTTGGCCTTGGAAAGAATATATCCCTACATGCTGAAACTGGAAAGAGCTTAGTAACCAAACTTACCTAGAACACATGACAAATTATGCTATGCACTTAGTAACTTTATTCTCTCTAGATTGTTTTGCAGCCTCGTGAGAGAGTTGTTGAGTGGCAATAAAAATCACTCATGTAGTAAATAATTACTGAGCACCTACTATGTGGCAGGCACTGTTCTGGGCATGGGGCACATGGCATGAACAGACAAAATCCCTGCCCTCATGAGGTTTAGATTCTGACAAAATGTATAACATGTCATATGACAGTAAGTGCTCTGGAGAAAAACGGGGGAGGCGGATGCTTACTTTTAAATAGGGTGGTCAGAGGCAGCCTCACTAAGCTGACAGTTGAGCAAAGGTCTGAAGAAGATGATGGAGCCGGTCAGGGCTGAGCATCCAGGCAGAAGGTACACTGAGCGCAGAGGCCCTGAAACATGTTTTTCTGGCATGTTCTAGAATCAGCAAGAAGACTAGTGTGGCTGGAGTGGAGCAAGGGGTGGAGGGGGTCGTAGAAAATGAAGTCGAAATCGAGGGCCACTTACTTAGAACTTTGTGTGCCATGTTAAAGACTTCGGCTTTTATTCTGAGAAGGGGAGCTATAGAAGGATATTTGAGAAGAATAACATTTTAAAATGATCCCTCGCCTATTGTTTGATAGTAGACTTGTAGGGGACTTGAGGAGCAGATTTTGGTGGGTGGAGAGATCAGCAGCTTATCTTTATAGACAGGTTAAGTTTCAGGTGCCTGGTGAGATATCTTAGTAAATATCAAGTAGGCAGTTAGATATTCAAGTCTGGAGCTCAGGAGAGAGATCAAGGAAGTGATAGAAATTTGGGTTTTAAAGCCATGAACCTGGATGCGATGACAAGGGATTAAGTGTAGAAAAGAGAACTGGGGCATGCTAACACTTGGAAATTGGGCAGATCCTCAAAGAGGAAACAGCAAAGGGGATAGGAGAAGCTGATGAGGAAGGAAGCAAATCAGAAAAGTATCTAGAATTGGACTAATACATGGTAGCTACTAGCCACATGTGACTGTTTAATTAAAATTTAAAATTCAGTTCCTCAGCCGCACTGGCCACATCTCAAGGGTTCATTTCATGTGGCTCCTGGCTATTCATAGGGACAGCACAGATACAGAACATTTCCAACATCACTAAAATTCTATTGGGCAGTACTGATCCAGAAGCCAACCAAAGAAAATAGCTCAAGGACAAGGGAGTGTGTCAAAAAGTAATTTGAGGGACTTCTTTGGTCCAGTGGGTAAGACTCCGTGCTCCCAATGAAGGGGGCCCGGGTTCGATCCCTGGTGGGGGAACTAGATCTCACATGCATGCCGCAACTAAGAGTCCGCCTGCCGCAACTAAGACCCGGCGCAACCAAAATAAATAAATAAATGTTTTTTAAAAAATCCATTAAAAAAAATAATAATTTGAGGGGGAATTCCCTGGCAGTCCAGTATTTAGGACTCCATGCTTTCACTGCCAAGAGCCCACGTTCAATCACTGGTCAGGGAACCAAGATCCCACAAGGCACGGCACAGCCAAAAAAAAAAAAGTAATTTGAGGACTGAGACTTGACCATTGGGTTTAGTTACATGTAAATGACTGGCAACCTCTTGACAAGAGAGCAGCTTTGGTAGAGTGGGAGGCAAAAGCCTGACAGAAGTGTATTCAGGATAAATTGGACGATAGGAATCAGAATCACAAAATATAGACATCTCATTCCCGACCTTGGGCTCTGGCTGGCAGCTGTCTGCAGTCTACCTGGTATGGTCATGTCTACTCCGCCGCCACTGCTGCTGAGGGGCCTGACAGGCCCGGCCTGCAGCTCCCGTTGCTGCATGCCCAGATGCATTCCAAGCCACCACAGGAGCAGCTCAGGACCATGGATGTTGCCATTGGGCTCACCTCCTGCTTCCTGTTTCCTCCTGCCTGGGGCTGGGTCTTGTCACACCTGGAGAGCTACAAGAAGCAGGAGTAAAGAGGGCTGTCTTCTCCCTTATCTGTGACATGACCACCCCCAGCCTGTCCTGATCATGTCTACTGCATTCCTGGCTGGCCTCCCCTAGATCATGGCCTTCAGTTAGTGACCTTCTGCAGCTGACCTTCGTGACCTCTCTTTCTCCGTGCTTGACATCCTGAGACCACATACATTAGTTTATAAGTCTAGTTAACAATAAAGTCTATTTAAACCTTGGAAAAAAAGAAAAGAAAGAATATATAGACACCTTTTTAAAGATTTGCACAATTCAGACAGCTGGGGTAAGCCTACCATGAAATAATGGTCGACACTGTTCCAAAGACAAACAAACCACAGTTCTCACGAGTAACAGTTGAAGCTTTATGGTACGTAAAAACCCCTGGCCCAGTAACTCTCAACCCTAATAGACTTGCTTGAAGACCTCCTAAAACAGGATTGCCTTGGCCCTTCCCCCCAGGGATTGATAGTTGGGAGGGACCCTGGCATTGTTTATGAGGAGTTTTGCTTTGTTTTTGTATTACCTTGAGTGATTCTAACATTCAGCCACAGTTCAAGACCCACTCACTGCCTTAGACCAAAACAAAAATACCAATGCATAATGATTCCCAGCCACGGTCCAGAGTTATATGGAACTTTATCAATATATTGGAGAATTTATAAAGTGATGGCACATATTTGATGCAAAAATGAGTCATGTGGTACTGCGGTAAGCTTTTCTGCCAGTGATTTGGAGATTGAGAACGTTAAATCCATCAAGAAGGAAATCAACACCAGATAATCTTAACACAGACTTTAACACTACCCATGGTGAACAAACATGGTTTGTAATCAAACAGGTTTGATTACTTTATGGGTGCTGTTACTCTCGTAGCACTTTATCTGATGATTCCACTTCTGCAAAGAAAAGCTTGTTAATTATAAAAGCTTTGTTTGAAGTAGAATCAAATTCTAAACTCGGGGAATCACACTTTTTACTTTGAAACTGGTAGCCTCTTTAAAACCAGAAAATTTGGGAATTCCCTGGCCGTCCAGTGGTTAGGACTCCGTGCCCCGCCACTGCAGGGGGCACATGTTCGATCCCTGGTTGGGGAACTAAGATCCCATATGCCGCAGGGCAACTAAGCCCACTTGCTCTAGAGCCCACACACTACAATTAGAGAGAAGCCCAGTGCCACAACAAAGAGCCCGCATGCCGCAACTAAGACCCGACGCAGCCAAATAAAATAAATAAATAAATAAATATTAAAAAACAAAAAAACCCACTAGGAGCTGTAACTGTTTTTCTCAAGCTGGAAGCAAATATCACTGACTAGCTCTAGATCCTAGGATGTGTCCCTTCCCTAAAATCCCTGAAGCACTGTCTATATTTGCCATTTATCTCATTATCTAATCCTGTATTCACAGCTTTTTGTATTGTGATGTGACTATGAAATAAGTGATGATCTGTTATAATACACAGGTCTCCTATCCATTGGTTTCAACCTCCACCTCAATCTAATAGAGCTAAGAGACTAATTTCACCTTTCTCTCTTTACCAAAAGAGTGATTTGAACTATTAAATAGCCATTGAGAAAATAGGAATAATCTAAAACTTGGATAATTAATTCCTAAATAATCAAATAATCAAATTAACCCTGCAGTCTAAACCTTTGTGATTGCATTGGAAATACTACATTACTCCTACTCTAATTATTTTAATATTTCTACTATCAAGGCAATATCTTGAAAGAAAGAGATGGCCTGAGCATTTACTCACCAAATCCCAAAATACTAGAATCTTAAGTGTAAGAAAGTCTACTTCAATAAAAAGGAACTACTACCTTACAAGACAAATAGCAAACTCACAAACCTTGCATTACATCAAGCATTTATAAAACAAAAAATAATGGAAATAATTTCCTTAAATCATTTCCAAACTATCATTCCCTCAAGACAAAACAAGAAACTGCTCAATGACTTTCCTTAATCTTTTTTTTGATAAGCAGTATAGTGGAATGATAGAGCTGGAGATCCGAAGCCAGATATCCTGGGTTCAAATCCTAGCTCTTCCACTTGCTGTGTGACCATGAGCAAGTTATTAATTGGTATGTGCTTCAGGTTTCCTCATTTTCCTCTTCTGTAAAATGGTACTAGTACCAATACATACCTGCCTCATAGGACTCTTGTGCAGCATGAATGTGTATCACTCAGGAAGCTGCCTGCAGCATGCATACTTTTAGTAAGTATTCAAAAGATACAAGTGATTTGGTTATCTGACCCTTGCAGAAACATACATTTCAAACTGCTGCTTAATTTGAAGATTCAATGTATTGTAGCAAAAAATATATCATTTCAGTAACTAGACCTTTGGAAGTAGTAAAGGAGAGAAATGAGATTAATTGGAGAAGAAGAGAAGAATCTGATGGTACTGCTTTTGAGTTACAAGAGTACCTGCTTTATCTTTCAAGTAAAAGCTTGCTATGGAATGCTCAGCCTTCCATTCTGGTCAAACCTGATATAAGGTAAAGGTTGAGGTTGCTTGAAAACTTTTAGATTTTCAGTAGCTCACACAAATTGAGAAAAACCTTTCTCAGTTCTTTTCCAATCTTTAGCATGGTTAGGCAGACAGTACCCAGTGCTGAAACATTTGTCACAGCTCAGTGATTAGGAATAAAGGCATCAGATGCCAGGTTAGAACTCTGGCTCTGCTTCTTGGCTGTGTAACCTTTGGCAAGTTACTTAACTTCTCCACCTCACGGTCCTTATGTGTAAAATCTGGATAATAATAACTGTTACCTCATAGGGTTGTTGGGAGGACTAAATGAGTTAATTCATGTAAAGCTCTTAGGACAGGGCCCAACGGAGTAAGCACCAAAAAATGTTACGATTCTTATTCAAATCGGTCAGTGTAAACATTTCCCTGGTATTGATGACATCACTGTATAAAAATATATCTTGATCTCACCCAGAAAAAAAGAAAAATAATCCTAATATCTAATTTTCCATGTTTTAGTTACTTGTATTGTTACCAGACATGAGGTAGTAAGTACAGATGCAAAGGAGGCAGTACAGGGATCACATCTTCATGCAATTAATCTAACGTCTGAAGACTGGACCTTAGGCAGAAAAGAAAATCAGGACGATGACTTGAGAGCATCGTTTAGATGTCACACATCTGACAAGGACTGGCTTAAGTATCTTCATTGAACACCTTGTTTCCATCTTCTATGTGTTTGTTAGATTTCTCAACTTTCAAACACTTAGTCTCTTCCCAAGTAGTTTAAAAAAAAAAAAGTTGCATGAATAATTCTAGCTAATTAATAATGCCAGTAGCATTACCAAACGAAGAACACATTTTGCTTCTCAACACAGCCATCACCTCAATAATTTTATACCAATTTCTCACAAGCTGATAGCAAACAAGCATAAATAGTTGGCTTAGCTACAACAGGAAGAACTGGTGTTTTAGTCTGAAGAATTTTAAAGCAAGCCAAGTAATTGTATAAAATTTAAATTTTATGACCATGTTTGGACCTTTTTACATTAAACGCAATGGAAATGTTCATTTTTTCCCCAAAGGAAAAATTTCTGAATCATCACTATGTTGCACAGTAGAATAAAAATATGAATCCAGGTACTTATTCAAGTTTCTAAAGAATGCAAATAACAGATAAAATTTTACTTCCAAAATCTGAAGTCATCAACATGATTTTGTAGTACTGTATCACAGGCTTTACCTAAAAATTCAATATTCAGATAAAGATAGTCCCCTAGTCCCATTCTTTAAAAAGCCTCTGCCCCACCACAGCTTCCTGAGATCTGTGAAGAAACTGCAGTCTTGTGATCAGGCTTCATACGGTACTGGCAGTTTTGTACTTGTAAGGAAAAAATGGTGACTGATTTTATGTGTCAATCAGTTGTAGTCTGCTGATCTGATTAGAAGCCTTGACAAATGCCTGGTGGCGATTGCATATAACTGCCAAGCATATGGGAATAATACAGTAGCCCACCGTTTTGGGGTCAGCTCTCGTACAAGAATAAAGGAACAAAAACATCTGCAAGTAAGGTATCAGAAAAATAACTGTCCAAAACCAAAAAGGCAGGGAGAGTAACCGAGCTTTCAAGGAGTGTGTCCATGTGGTTCCTTCAAGGGGCTCCTCTGGGTGCTGTTGAATGTGTTCCAAGGCCAGCCTATTGTAAGTCTCGTTGATTTCAAAAACATAGTAAAATGCTGCTGCACTTGCTAACAGATACAATCCCACTCCAATCCATCCCATACGCTGACGGAAGTTCATCATTCTCCATGCTCTGTGCCTTTGAGTTAAAACAACAATAAGAACACAGTGAGGGTCTAGTAATGCTGTCATGTCAACTATCCCAAATGTACGTACTTTTTGTCCAATGAGCTCTAAAATACTCCCTAACACATTTGAGGTTTAAAGTAACTAAGTTAAATTTACATCTGTTAAGAAATATAAACATCTTACAGGTTGTTTTATGTAATAGTTATGCGGAAGTAAAGTTTCAGTATGAAGTGTGCTTTTTACTGAATCCCACAGATAAATAAATCACTAAATCTGGCTTAAATAGGTCCAGCACACGTTCCCTTAAATTGTAATTAAACTAGTTTCCTAGGGAACATTTCACTTCTATACTTCAAATACTTTCTGAATTAACAGTATCGCTTCAGACATGAAAACTTGGTTCTACAAGTCAAACCAATGTCGGAGCCCCCAAGTTAAGACAGCAACTCTTAAACACTTACAGTGGTCCCGAAAATCTTCCTGTTCCCACGGCAAGCGTTAAAGAGTCACTCAGCTCTGAATAATCGGGTGGCTTTGGCATTTCAGAGAAAGCCACCATAAAAGAAATCCCCGGGGTCACCGGCTGGGAGAATGGTGAGCACGGCCAGCCAGGAGCAAAAGCTAATTGTGATTAAGCACAGCGTGACTGCAGCCGGTCACGCGGCGGCCCGGCCCCTGTCGCCGTTGCCGGAGCCCCAGCCTGTGTCACTCGGCCCAGCCGGGAGGCTCCCCAGCCACCCTGGCCTCCCCTGCAGCCGGCCCCGCCCCCTGTCGCGCTGCAGCGCCCGCCGCCGCGACAGGGCTGCGCGGGCGGCGCCAGACCCGGGCCTCTCCGCCTTGCAGCGCCGGGAGCCCAGGGCCCGCCAGCGGCCACAGGCCGAGCCTGCAGAGCTGGGCAGGTCCCGGATCTCACCTCCTGTCCCGGTTGGCCCACCCGCCCGCCGTCCCGGATGCTGCCACAGTCGGGGCTTCCGGCTCGGGCCGGAAGCGCGCTTGCCCCGCCCCCGAAAGGCCCGCCCCCTCGTGACGTCAGGGAGCCTCCCCGCGGCACCGCCTCCCCAAGCGCGCCCGAAACAGCTCTGCTGGGACTCGGGGGAGGCTACGGAGGCGCCGGTTGTGGCGCTACCCTTCAGGTGGGTGGCAGTCTGGGCCTGGGCGCTTCAGCGCTCCTCCCCCGTCGCTTCGCTCGCGGCTCTGATCGCCCCCGTCGTTCCTCGCCGCGGAGAGCACCGCAGCAACGGGCGGTCAGCCATCCCCCGGCGCGCCTCTGCGCAGTTCGGGTATCCCTCTCGAGTGTCCATCCGAGTGCAGGAGAAGCCGCTCTCCCGCCCCTCAGACCTGGCCGCCCGGGAAGCGTCGGAAGCAGGCCCTGGCGCCTCGGCCACCGGCGAAGGACCCAGACATGACTACTAGATAACTGCGAGGGGAAGTGGGACCCCGCTGTCTGCTGCGGGGCGCCCGAAGCCGGGAGAGGGTAAGGTGGCTGCTTGCCGCAGTGCGGCCGGCCGCCGGCGCGGGTGCGCGGGGCTTCTCCGGGCTCGGGTTATTCATTTACAACTTGAACTAACGTGACTACTTCATCTTCACTGCCCGTCGGAACTGCAGAAGTTGACGAGACTTAAGTCGGTTACCGCGGAGGAATACTGTGAATTGCAGTGACATCAGTGGCCGGGACAAATTGGAATTTAAATGTGTTGTTTTGGGCATCATGACGCTGAGGCTCTTAGAAGACTGGTGTAGGGGGATGGATGTAAACCCGCGGAAGGCGCTGTTGATTGCCGGCATCCCCCAGACCTGTAAAAGGCAGAAATTGAGGAGGCTCTGCGGTCTGGTTTAGCTCCCTTGAGCGAGTACCGACTGCTCGGGAGGATGTTCCGGAGGGAAGAGAACAGGAATGCAGCCTTAATAGGACTTCCTGAGGAGACGAGTCATGCTCTGGTCCCTAAAGAGATACCCGGAAGCGGGGGTGCCTGGAGAGTGATCTTTAAGACCCCTGACCCATACAATGAATTTTTAAGCAGGTTACATGAATTCCTAGAGGGAGAGGGCGTGACATTGGGTGAGTTTACCGAGCTCTTGGGTATGGAAACGACCTTTTTGACCTAGACCAGGACATGATCCCAGAAGTGCGGGCTCCTATGTTGGCACAGGCATTAGATGAGGCCCTTCAGCCTGCCCTGCAACCCCTGAAATACAAAAAGCTGAGAGTATTCTCAGACAGTGATCCTCCAGAGCCAGAAAAAGAAGAGTTTGAATCCTGGCTGTTTCATGCCACTCAAATGGTGAAGACATGGCAGGTGTCAGATGCCGAAAAAAGAAGGTGATTGCTAGAGAGCCTTAGAGGCCCGGCATCTGATATCATTCGTGTCCTCAAGATAAACAAGCCATTAATTACAGTCCCTGAATGCCTGCATGCTCTGGAGCAGGTATTTGGGGTTACCGATAATCCTAGGGTGTTGCAGATCAAATATCTGACCACTTACCAGAAAGATGAAAAAAAATTGTCTGGTTATGTACTAAGGCTGGAGCCTTCACTACAGAAACTGGTAGAGAGAGGAGCAGTTGAGCAAGAAGTTGTGAATCAGGCCCGCCTGGAGCAGGTCATTGCTGGAGCAGTCCACAGCATACCGCGCAGGAAGTTTGCTGTGTCAGAGGACGGCTCAGCCCCTGGCTTATTGCAGTTACTGACACTAATAAAGGATGAAGAGGCAGCTGAGGAGGAGGAGGAGGCCCTCCTCCAGGCAGGATTAGCGGGGCATTTCACCTGAATCTTGGGAAATCAGGAAGGGCTCTCTGGCAGTGAGCAGAGCATAAGGTAGAACAGTCTGTATGCTCAGTGACAGACATTAACCAATCCCTATCTTGTGTTGCCAAGTAACTCATTTTTGTGCAGTTCTCAGTATAATCCTTTGTCATTTCTGTGCCCATTTAATGTCTCCTAAATGTGTCATTGACTAGAAGAATGTAGTTCTGCACTGGTATTTATATATTTAAATTCACCCTGTGAATTTTTTTTTTTATCACACACAGTTGTACAAAAAGTCTCATCACTACGCACGTGTGATACTCTGAGAGGACAGGCAAGGCTCAGGTGCACATGCTGATCCCATCTCATTCAGATGTCAGCTTGTGTGATAATAGGTGCAAGTGTAGCTGTCAGATGTGATAATGTGTCATAGATAGTTCTGGGGTGTGTACGGCCCTACATTAATCATGAAGATCGTGAGCAGGGGTTAAGAGGTTATTTTCTGTGTGAATCGGAATTTTATTGATTCTATGCCATCAAAACAAGAGGCAGAATTAAATGCTGCAGTTGGTCAGTTTGCAGCTGCTACCTCTAACCCCAGATTTCTGATGTGTGTCTCAAAGCATCTAGTTCTGAATATCATTTTAATAGGTTACAGAATTATAGATGTGAACTTATAAAATAAAGAAATGTGAATAAAATGACCTTTTTACCTAGTTTGTTTGTATCAAGGTTCCAAGGGAGATTTCACTTGAACAAAGGGTTCCAAAAGCATGAATCTGAAAACCACTGAACTTGCACAGTCTTAGTCCTTTGGACACTTTCCTCTTGGTGCCCAGGTGGGTAGGGAGTAGTTTTCTAAGTGAGAGTGCTGGCAGGACCTTCTCCTGAAGTACAATAGAGTGAAATGAGACTGTATAAATTAGTGCAAGTAGCAGGTTCAAAGGCATCAGGGCGTTGAATCTGGAGGGTGAAAAGAAAGACAGGAACATTGCATACCTCTGCACGGCAGATTGGACTAAATGTTCCATGTACTTCCTCACTTAATCCTCTTAAAAATCGTGCAATATAAGAAAACAACTAGTTTCAGAATTCTGTCATCTGCCTTATGGCAAGGCCAATGTTCTTTCCATTGCTAAGAAAGAGAAGCAATCCTAAGGGTGTCTGGACCCAGCCTCACAAGGGAAGCAGGGCAGATTGTTAACAACATTTAATAAATGAACTGTTAGTATGCGTTAGTGTGGACTACATCTTAATCACTACTGCAAACTGGACACTAAGAAGTGGGGAGTATGAGAACGTGTAAGACCCACAGGCAGCAGGGAGGGTGGACCTGGGTTAGTGATTTGGTCTCTAAAAAAAAGAATGAAAGCATGAAGAAAAAATGAAAATTGCTGAAAGATCAGACTGAAAGTCTTTATCTTTAATAAAAAATACCCCCAAAGAACCAATTCTGGGATATACGTTTTTGGTTTAGATTTGAAGGCATAGTATAATGTTTCTGTTATGACTAAATGTCATGGTTTCGTTCTTTATAAGTTCCCATAAGTTCTCACACTATGGAAGGTTAAATACACATCAAACCATCATGTTGTACCCCTTAAATGTATATAATTTTAACTTGTCAGTTACACTTCGATAAAGGTGAGGAAAGAGAAGCTAAATACTAGATGACATATGGATAAATTCAAAGGTGTAATTCCCATCTTGTTTATATGCGTAGAGTCATTTATTTGCCACCTTAGTAGTAAGAAGTGTTATTAGCTGCATTTTGCTGATAAACAGACACTGTGAATGTGTGCACACATGGGTGTTAATAAATGTTGCACCTCGAGGCTTCCCTGGTGGCACAGTGGTTAAGAATCCGCCTGCCAGTGCAGGGGACACGGGTTCGAGCCCTGGTCTGGGAAGATCCCACATGCCTCGGAGCAACTAAGCCCGTGCGAACCACAACTACTGAGCTTGCGCTCTAGAGCCCGCGACCCACAACTACGTGCCTAGAGCCCGAGAGCCCGTGCTCCACAACAAGAGAAGCCACCGCAATGAGAAGCCCGCGCACTGCAACGAAGAGTAGCCCACGCTCACCGCAACTAGAGAAAGCCTGTGCGCAGCAACGAAAACCCAACACAGCCAAAAAAAATTAATTAATTAATTAATTAGAAAAAAAATGTTGCACCTCTCCTGTATGTGAGGCACTGAGATGGGGTGGGGGGGGACAGGGGGAGTAGATTGTATAATTAAATTTAGGTTATAAGCCCTGCCATGGAGGTCTACCCAGAGTCAACAATAATAGCTGACGCTGAGCACTTGCTATGGAATAAGCGCTGAGCACCACTGAATGCATTTGGTCCTCCAACAATAGTGAGAAGCAAGGCCTTTTGTTTTCCCATTTTACAGATGAAACCGTGGCACAGAGATGTTAAGTAACTTGCCCAGGGTTTCCTAACAGTCCTTCCAGGGTCAGGATTTATACTCAGGCCATCTATTTCCAGAGTCCTTGCTGATAATCTACTCTATGCTGCTTTGCTAAATTCTGTGAAAAACATACCATCATTTCCTCCCTTTTCTGGATGAGAGGATTGAGGAGCAAAGATTCAGTGCCCCGGGGGCGCGGGGGGCACATAGTCCGACTCCAGAGAGCTTTTCTTAAGGTGTTCTGACATATGCATCTGGTAAACACAACATAATTGTAAAAAATGGCAGTTATGTTTATGAAATCAGGTGAAATAATAAAACATATGTTCTTTATAAGCTATGTTTCAAAAATGTAAATGACAAACATCACTAAAATACCAGTTGTGTTGGGATGATGGGACTATAAGGGTAATTTAGTTTTCTTTTATTTCCTAAATGTGTTGTTTTTTTATATTAAAAATAAATATGCAAAAGAAGTGCTCATAAAGCAAAAATCAGTTGG
The DNA here is from genome assembly GCF_965194825.1 of Balaenoptera physalus. Lineage (NCBI taxonomy): Eukaryota > Metazoa > Chordata > Mammalia > Artiodactyla > Balaenopteridae > Balaenoptera > Balaenoptera physalus. Next base: position 11,543,045 of record NC_138883.1, read on the forward strand.
CACATCAAAGGAACACAGGAACAAGCCTGAAAGAGCTCCCACTGGCGAAAGCTACAATTAATTTGAGGAACAAAATAAATAGCGTAGTATTGGGTTATAACCCAAAGTATAAAATAAGTATCCATGAGTTCATTATGATATAAGTAAATGTGGGAGAAGAGTCCAGTTTTCCTTACAGAAGAATTCCAAATCATTAGTGTGGCTATTTCCCCCTTCAGGAGTTGGAGTTTATTCCTGTCCCCCTTTAAGTGTGGGCTGAATTCAGACATAGAATATGGAAAGGAAAAATAGTAACTTTTCAGTGAACAAACGTGGCAAGGACTACCTTGCTAAGACAAGGTTAATATCAGTGATCAGTCAAGTTGATGGCATGTATTCCTGATAACAATGCAATGACAAGGGCACTTTATTTCCTCAGAACTCATAACCCAGTCTAGTTACGAGAAAAACACCAGGCAAATCCACATGGAGGGACATTCTACAAAATACCTAACCAGCACTCCTCAAAACTGTCAAGATCATGAAAAACAAGACTGAGAAACTGTCACAGATCAGAGGAGAGTAAGGAGACCTGGTAACTAAATGTAATGTGGTATTCTGGCAGGGATTTTGGAAGAAAAGAACTTAGTAGAGAAATGAAATCCGAATATGGTCTAGAGTTTAGTTAATAGTAACATATCATTGTTAGTTTCTTGGAGGTGACAGATTACTAAGGTAATGAGAGATGTTAGGGGCTTCCCTGGAGGCGTAGTTAAGAATCCGCCTGCCAATGCAGGAGACACGGGTTCGAGCCCTAGTCCGGGAAGATCCCACATGCCACGGAGCAACTAAGCCCATGAGCCACAACTACTGAGCCTGCACTCTAGAGCCCATGAGCCACAACTACTGAGCCCGTGTGCCACAACTACTGAAGCCCACGCACCTAGAGCCCATGCTCTGCAACAAGACAAGCCTCTGCAATGAGAAGCCTGTGCACCACAACAAAGAGTAGCCTCCGCTCGCCACAACTAGAGAAAGCCTGCATGCAGCAACGAAGACCCAACGCAGCCAAAAATAAATAAATTAATAAATAAACTTTAAAAAAAATCTTTAAAGATGTTAATAGGGGAAACTACGTGAGTATACACAAACTCTGTACTGAGAAAGACAAATACCATATGATATTGCTTATATGTGGAATCTAAAAAAAAAAAAAAAAAAGATACAAATGAACTTATTTACAAAACTGAAACAGACTCACAGACTTAGAGAATGAATTTATGGTTACCAGAGGGGAAGGGTGGCGGGGAGGGATAGTTAGGGAGTTTGGGATTGATATGTACACACTGCTGTATGTAAAATGGATAACCAACAAGGACCTACTGTACAGCACAGGGGAAAAAAATACCAATAGCCAAAAGACATCAACAGCTATTTGGCAGCTCTAGTAATCAAAGAAATGCAAATAAAAATAAAAACGAACAATAAAAACGATAAAGTTCTAAAAACGAACAAACAAAAACTCTCTGCGCTATCTTTGTAACTTTTCTGTAAGTATAAAACTATTCTAAAATAAGATGTTCGTTGAACTATATACACAGATACTTAAACATACATATGTACGCAAGCAGATAACAAATGGCCTGGGAATTAAGTCACTAGGGAGTGAGTAACTGGAGTGCCGGCCCTTCCCCAAAATGGTTATTCATCTAAACACCACCAGGTGGCGGTAAGCACTCAGGTTAGGCCTTAGCCAGACTAAAGCGGGGAAAGGGATTATTTCTTATGTAAGTGTCGTCATACCTGCCCCCCTCAAAGACTGGAAAATTTCTCAAGTCTTTTTAAAAATTTATTTATTTATTTTTTAAAATTTATTTATTTTTGGCTGCATTGGGTCTTCATTACTGTGTGCGGGCTTTCTCTAGTCACGGCAAGCGGTGGCTTCTCTTGTGGAGCATGGGCTGTAGGCACGCGAGCTTCAGTAGTTGTGGCTCGCGGGCTCTAGAGCACAGGCTCAATAGTTGCGGCGCACGGGCTTAGTTGCTCCACGGCGTGTGGGATCTTCCCGGACCAGGGCTCAAACACCATGTCTCCTGCATTGGCAGGTGGATTCTTAACCACTGCGCCACCATGCAAGTCCTCTCAAGCCTTTATGTGGAAAAGTATTTAAATACTCAATCTGAAACAGTGACTTCCTCTCTAGGTCCATGACACTTCTAGAATCTTTTTTTTTTTAAATTGAAGTATAGTTGATTTACAATGTTGTGTTAATTTCTGCTGTACAGCAAAGTGATTCAGTTTTTTATATATATATATACACATTCTTTTTTAATATTCTTTTCCATTTGGTTTATCACAGGACTTTTTTTTTTTTGGTTGTGCCGTGCGGCTTGCAGGATCTTAGTTCCCTGACCAGGGATTGAACCTGGGCCACCACAGTGAAATTGCCAAGTCTAACTACTGGACCGCCAGGGAATCCCCTATCACAGAATATTGAATATAGTTCCTTGTGCTATACGGTAAGACCTTATTGTTTATAGAATCTTCTAACTACCTTCGCAGACAGGCCTGGCCATGACAAAGGGACTGATCCATCTGTACAAATGAAGAACATCCTTAGCGATTCCACTGCACTCCCAGCGCATTTCACAAAATTGGAAACTAGATGGTTTTAGAGATCAGCTTCTGGAAGTCTCTTATTTTATTTTATTTTTAAAAATATTTATTTATTTGGTTGTGCTGGGTCTTAGTTGTGGCAGGCGGGATCCTTAGTTGTGGCAGACGGACTATTAGTTGCGGCACGCATGTGGGATCTAGTTCCTTGAGAAGGGATCAAACCCATGTCCCCTGCATTGGCAGGTGGATTCTTAACCACTGCACCACCCAGGAAGTCCCTGACTCTAAATTCTTAACACGCCTAATATTTGTCACTTAACATGTGTTCCCAAATATTATCAGGATATCTTTTGATAAGTGTACTAACTCCCTAACTAGGTTCTGTGTTTTCCCTGATATCAAGGTGTATTTTATCCCCATATAAGCCCAACATGGTGTTTCTCACTTGGAAGGTAATAAATATTTCTTAATTAATCAGTGCTGTGATGTAATAATATATATAATGATAATTATATGTATAGATATAATATATAATGATATATAATAATTATGATATATAATTATTATATATTATATGATATATAATATATAATCATGGCTATCATTTGTTAAGCTCTTCCTATGTGCCAGGCATGGTGCCGAATGCTTTACATATATTACCTTATTTAATTCTGACCACAACCTTTGTCGGTATATTTCTATCACTAATTTCAAGGAAGCAAACAGACTTTTGGATAGGTAAAGTGGCTTGCCCAGAGTCACACAGCTAGAAGCTACCAAGATCCGTCTGTCCTAGAGCTAGTACCTTAGCCACTGTGCCAGACAGCCTCCAAGAGTATCTTGGCTCTGAACCAAACTAGCACGACTTCAAGAGTGGGTATGAGAACATGAATATAATCACTGGTAAACCAGGTTCTGACTATATAACCTGAAACCCTATCCGTCACCACTCCCTTCTCTCTTCCTCCAAAATAAATAATAATAATACAACCCAGCTTAGGCTGCAGAAGAGACAATAGTTAGCTACCACCCCGCAACCATTAACCCTCCTTCCTTTGTATCCAAAGCCAGATTTGTTCACCCACTTCACAGAACTGTGAATTTCAGGTGAAACCTAGCCTTTCCCTGGCCCCTGCAGGGAGTAGGGGTGGTAAATCTTGATTAGTTTAAGATGATTCAGTACCCTTTGCCAAACTGCTTGTTTTGGGCGTGGGCAAATAATGCAATTCTATCCACTGAAAAATGAGCAGCTCTTTTTTCATCTTTATTTATGTGAGCATGACTCTGGTGCCAGAATACCTCACATAAGATTCCAGCTTCACCATTTTCTAACTCTATGGCTTTGGGAAAGTTTATTAACCCTTTCTGGACTTCAGTGTCTTCAACTGAAAATGGGAGTGATAACAGCACTTGCAGGGTCATTGTGAAGACCAAATGAATTCATAATGTAAAGTGCAGAGAACTGTACCTGCTGCACAGTAAGTTCTCAACAAACAGCTATTGTATTTGTTCTCTGTTCCTGCACAACTAATTGCCCCCAAATTTAGAGGCTGAAAACCAACAGTTGATCCCTGGATCAAAAATCTGGGAGCGACTTAACTGGGAGGTTCTGGCTCTCTGACAGAGGTGTCAGCCAGGGCTGTGGCCATCGCTTAGGAAGTCTTCCAAGCTCACCCACGGAGGCCTCGCCACACGGCTGCATTGTGATACGGCAGCTGACTTCCACCATTTCCACTGGAAGCAAGCAATCCAAGAGAGATTGAGAGAACACCCAAGATGGAAGCCACAGTCTTTTTATAATCTTATCAAAAGTGACATCCCATTACTTCTGCCATATTCTACTCATTAGCAGCAAGGCAATAAATCTAGCCCGTTCTCAAGGAGAGGAGATTGCACAAAAGTGTGAATTCCAGGAGGTGAGAATACTGGGGGCCATTGCATAGGCTATGGCAGCTACTGGTTATTTGTTTGTTTTACAAAGTCTATATTTTTGTTACTTCTACTTTGTATTTACCCTTTTTTTTTTTTTAAATAAGAGGCTCTTTTCTGTTTTTTGGTTTTTTTTTTAAATTAATTAATTTATTTATTTATGGCTGTGTTGGGTCTTCGTTTCTGTGCGAGGGCTTTCTCTAGTTGTGGCAAGCGGGGTCCAGTCTTCATCGCGGTGCGCGGGCCTCTCACTATCGCGTCCTCTCTTGCTGCGCAGCACAGGCTCCAGATGCACAGGCTCAGTGGTTGTGGCTCACGGGCCTAGTTGCTCCGCGGCACGTGGGATCTTCCCAGACCAGGGCTCGAACCTGTGTCCCCTGCATTGGCAGGCAGATTCTCAAGCACTGCGCCACCAGGGAAGCCCCTATTTACCCTTTAAATGATCAAATTCCTCTATTAGATCCAGGTTAAAAGAAAAATAATCCTCCATTACATTCCTTTTCTCTAATTTAACTCTTTCATGGATCAGAGTAAGAAACACAGATTTGTTCTTTGTCCCTTCTAAAGGCTGCCGTGGGCCCTCTTAGGTTTTACAACCAGCATATGTTCAGCTTTTTAGAGTTACAGGCATAATTACCTCCTCAGTCTCTCTCTGCTCCAAGGAGTAAATGTCCAGCTGCTTCCTAGTTTCTGATTCCCTTCTGATTTCAACTCCTTCCCTTTTGACTGCCCTTTAGGGAGAAGCAATAACCCCCGGGGCCCCTGACACTCCCATCCTCTGGGGAGCGGGGAGAAGACTTACCTTGTCCCAACCAGCTCTGGCTTCTCAGAAACTATTCCTTCAGTATGCAACAAAAGCTTTTAAACTGTGCATTCCTTTGTGGGGCGGGGGGATAAATTGGGAGGTTGGGATTGACACATACACACTACTATATATAAAATAGATAACTAATAAGAACCTGCTGTATAGCACAGGGAACTCTACTCAATACTCTGTAATGACCCATATGGGAAAATAATCTAAAAAAGAGTGGATACATGTATATGTATAACTGATTCGCTTTGCTGTACACCTGAAACTAATACAACATTGTAAAGTAATTATACTCCAATAAAAATTAATTTAAAAATAATAAATAAAATGTACATTCCTTTAATCTAATGTATTCCATTTATAGAAATGTATCCCAAGATACTAAGTAAGAATGGCCACAAAGGGACTTCCCTGGTGGTCCAGTGGTAAAGAATTCAACTTCCAATGCAGGGGACGGGGGTTCAGTCCCTGGTCGGGGAACTAAGATCCCACATGCCGCAGGGCAACTAAGCCCAGGAGCCGCAGCTACTGAGCCCACACACTCTGGAGCCCGTGCGCCACAACTAGAGAGAAGCCCACGTGCTGCAACGAAGATCCCGCGTGTCGCAACTAAGACCCGACGCAGCCAAAAAAATAATAATAATAATAAGGCCACAAAGAATGGGCTAAAAGAGTTTTCCATTGCAATATTTTTTAATCATTGTGAAAAAAAATTGGAAACTAAGTGCCCAATAATAAGTGATAGGCTGAATAAATTATGCCATGCCCAAACGGCTATAAAATCTGCAGTGGTTAAAACAAAATTATGCTGGGTGAAACCATATGCAATCACTGTTTCTGTAGTTCAAAACTGAATTTTGGTAATTCCATATGGTTCAGCCTAATAGAAGGATATTTTTTGGTATACAAATAGATCTACAACCTACTATTGAGTGAAAAAAGTCGAGTACAACGGTATTTATGGAACAATCTATTTCTGTGTTGACAAACACATAAATATATCTGTAAAGAAAAAATCTGGCAAAGCATACATCAGAATGTTAACAGTAGTTATCTTTGGGTGGCAGAATTATGTGCAATTTTATCCTTTTCTTAAAAAATGAAGTTTCTGCTTTGTTCCAATGAATACTTCCTATTGGTGTAATGTTTACACATTCTTAAATAAGTAAAAGAAAACCCAAAAAAGCGTAAGAGATAAACTCCAAAAGGCCAACCCTATTCTCTCATTTTTCATAGTAACTGATAATGCGTTAAGCCAAGCAGAGGCTAAGCAACTTCTCCGCAGCAAGCAGGTGTGCGAGTCCCAGCCAGCCGGAGGGGATTCCTCTAGGGCTGGGAGACTGGCCAAGCAAGGGATGCTCAAGACAGGCTTTTTCTCTCAGTGACTTGGATTTGGGTTTAGTTGAGAGCAGAGCGACTAAAGAAATGTGCATGTCCCCCAGGACCTCTGTGCTCGACTCCGAGTTTGCTCTCTCTTTTTCCGGCAGTAGCCCCAGTTTTGTTGGGGATTTTCTCCGCCATAGCTTAGCCGTAGTTTAGGGGTGGATGCGTGACCCAGACCTGAACTAATCAGCGAGTCACATTCGTGCAAGGTGAGCACGGGACCTGAGCGAAGCCGCAGAAAGATGAACTCCATCTCCTCAGCGCCCTCTGCCAGCCTTTCTGTTGAAATTTTTCTTTTTCTTTTCTTTACTTTTAAAAATTAATTTTTTAAATTGACCTATAGTTGGTTTACAATGTGGTGTCTGTTGAATTTTAAATTCAGTTATAGCGTTACTTCTCACTCATCCATATTGTGTGATTATTCCATTTTTATTGATTTTCTGTCCTAATTTCATGGCTGTATTACTTTTACTACCAATGATCTATTACTGCCTAACTAATTACCTTAAAACTTAGACAACAAAAACCACTTATTATCTCTCACAGTTTTCTTGGGTCAGGAATTCAGACAGGGCTGAGCAGGGATGGCTTGTCTCTGTTACATGATGTCTGGGGCCTCAGCTAGAAGACTGTGAGGCAGGGGACCTAGAATCATCTGAAGTCTTATCACTCCCTTGTCTGGCCATTGATGCTGGGGCCAGCTCAGGGCCAGCTGGGGAAGGGTGGATGTTGCCTGCCAGAAGACAAGATTTTGTCTGCCAGGCCTTTCCATGTGGCCTGGGCTTCCTCACAACATAGTGGTTGGGTTCCCAGGGGAAATATCCCCAGCTGTCAGGCAGAGGCTGGATCCTTTTTATGACCCAGCCCCAGAAGTCCAATAGCATCCCTTCTGCTGGACTCACCGGTTACTGGCTGGGCAGTCAAGACCCCTCCGCCACCCAGATTGAAGGATTTAAGGAACAGGCATAGATCCCACTCCATTCCCATTGTGAAAAGAGGGTGTGGAATGGGATGAATATATAATTGGAAAGTGCAGTCTGTCTCAAAGGCTCATTATCCTTCATTGTCCTTCAGGATTTTTATTCCAGTTTGCTTGGTTTGTTTGAGTTTGAGTTTATATTTTTAGTTTTCTACTGTTCCCTACCTTATTCCTGTTTCCCCCAGTCAGATCCATCCTGTGTGAGGACCTGGGAAGTGCTGTCCTGAGGCCCTCACATGGGTGGAAGCCACCAGGGGCTGCATCTTATGATGTTTATGGGCAGCCCTGCATCCTAGTTTTTTTCCTTTGTTTGTTTTATTCTCTTTTGTGTTGGAAGCTTTTCTCAAATGAGTCTGAGAAAATGTGTGGTGGGGTCTCAACTGTGCAATGCTCCTTAGCTGTCAAGTCTCATCTCAAAGTGGGGCACTGAAAACCTGATTTTAAGCGCTGTTTTCATGGGTGGGACTCGAGGCTTCACCACAGCGTGCTGGGATAGCAGGCCAGCTTCTTGGTTGGGGGAACCCCCAAATGTCAGTAGCTAAAGGCCTTTTCTCTCTGACTGTTCAGTTTCTCCAGGGAACGATTCTTAAATTTCCTGCCCAAGGGGGATGAGCCTGACTACTTACACTGCAGGAGTCAGATGGGATACGGAGGCCCTGCATCTCCTGCTGGGAATGCGGACCCTCATTACTCTCCAGGTTTTCCATCAAGAGCCTCACTTCACCCTACATTGTGTCTGGCATCCCTGAGTCAGGAGCATCTCTGGTTCAAGTTCAACTTGTCCAGAGAATAAACCTCCATCTCCTGCCAAGGTGGGGCAGCACAGGTTAAGGTCGGGCTCCGGGTGTCCTACTGTTCCTTTATCTGACTTTCAGCCAAATTGTCTGAATGTTTCCCGTGGCTGCTCTAGCAAATTACCACAAACTTGGTGGCTTAAAACAACAGAAATTTATTCTCTCACAAGCCTAGAGGCCAGAAGTACAAAATCAGTTTCATTGGTCCAAAATCAAAGGGTCAGCAGGCTACCCTCCCTCCGGAGGCTCTAGGATAGAATCCATTCCTTGCCTCCTGAGGTGTGCTCGTTGCTGGCATTCCTTGGCTTGTGGTCACATCATTCCAGTCTTTAAGGACACCATCTTTAAACATCTCCATCTTCATATGGCCTTCTCCTCTGTGTCTGCGTCAAATCCCTCTCTGCTTCCTCTTATAATTACATCTGTGATTACCTTTAAGTCCACCTGGATAATCCAGGATAATCTCTCCATCTCAAGATCCTTAATTTAGTCGCATCTGCAAAGACCCTTTTTTCCAAGTGAGGCAACATTCACAGGTTCCAGCGATTAGGACCCGATATCTTTGGGGGCCATTATTCAACATGCTACACCCTGTCTTCAGTCCCGTGTCCTTACAGTGCCTGCTTCTGTCCCTGGTGCCTTTAACGTCTTTGGAATTTCTGGGAGGGGTGAAGATTTGCTTTGCATTGGCCCCCCCTGCAGGGACTTCCTCCTCCTCTGTACCTTCCTCTGCTCTTGTAGGTCAGTACCATTCCTTCAATATTTGTCCTTATTCCAAAAAATGTGTTGATGTCTTACTGTGGTCTGAATGTTTGTGTCCCTCCAAAATGTATTTGTTGATATCCTAATCCCCAAAGATGATATTATTAGGAGGTGGGACACTAGGATATGATTAGGTAGTGCAGATGGAGCCCTCATGAGTGGGATTAGTGCCCTTTATAAAAAGAGGCTCCAGAGAGCTCCCTCACCCCTTCACCATGTGAGGATACAATGAGAAGTCTTCAACCCAGAAGAAAACCCACACCTGACCATGCTGGCCCCCTGATTGCTGACTTCCAGCCTCCAGACTCTGAGAAATAAATGTCTGCTGTTTATAAGCCACCCAGTCTGTGCTATTTTGTTGTCCTGCCCGAGTGGACTGAGACACAGCTCTCCCCGGCAGCAGACACACCCCCTTCTCCTTGTTCTCTAGGTCCATCTTTGTTTTAGTCCTTGGATGAGTTTCAGGTGTAAATAAACACGTGTGTTTAATATACAGGGTTTAACCTAATATCTCTCCAATGTTTTTTTTTAATTAATTATTTATTTACTTATGTTTAAGTTTCACTGGAGTATAGTTGATTTACAATGTTGTGTTAGTTTCAGGTGTACAACATGGTGATTCAGTTATACATATACATATATTTATTCTTTTTCAGATTCTTTTCCCATATAGGTTATCACAGAATATTGAGTAGAGTTCCCTGTGCTATACAGTAGGTCCTTGTTGATTACCTATTTTCTTTTTTTTTTTTTTTTTTTTAAATGTATTTTTTTTTTTTTTTTAAACGCATTGTTTACTTTGTTTATTTATTTATTTATTTTTGGCTGTGTTGGGTCTTCGCCTCTGTGCAAGGGCCCTCCCCAGTTGTGGCAAGCGGGGGCCACTCCCCAGCGCGGTGCGCGGGCCTCCCACCGTCGCGGCCTCCCCTGCTGCGGAGCACAGGCCCCAGACGCGCAGGCCCAGCAATTGTGGCTCACGGGCCCAGTTGCTCCGCGGCACGCGGGATCCTCCCAGACCAGGGCTCGAACCCGTGTGTCCTGCATTGGCAGGCAGATTCCCAACCACTGCGCCACCAGGGAAGCCCACCTATTTTCTATATAGTAGTGTGTGTATGTTAATCCCAAGCTCCTAATTTATCCCTCCCCCACCCACATTTCCCCTTTGGTAACCAGAAGTTTGTTTTCGAAATCTGTGTGTCTGTTTCTGTTTTGTAAATAAGTTCACTTATATCATTTTTTAAAATTAGATTTCACATGAGTGATAATCATGATATCTGCCTTTCTCTGTCTAACTTACTTCGCTTAGTATGATAATCTCTAGGTCCATCCATGTTGCTGCAAATGACATTATTTCATTCTTTTTTATGGCTGAGTAATATTCCAGTGTATATGTATATACCACATCTTCTTTTTTTAATTAATTTTTATTGGAGTATGATTGCTTTACGATGTTGTGTTAGCCTCCACTGCACAACAAAATGAATCAGCCAGACACATACAGATCTCCCCTCCCTTTTGGACTTCCCTCCCATTTAAGTTACCACAGTGCATTAGGTAGAGTTCCCTGTGCTATACAGTATGTTCCCATCAGTTGTCTATTTTATACATAGCACCAATAATGTGTATATGTCAATCCCAGTCTCCCAATTCCTCTCACCCCACCCCTTCCCCCCTTGGTATCCATATATTTGTTCTCGACGTCTGTGTCTCTATTTCTGCTTTGCAAATAAGATCATCTATACCATTTTTCTACATTCCACATATATGTGTTATTATACAATATTTGCTTTTCTCTTTCTGACTTACTTCACTCTGTATGACACTGTCTGCGTCCATCCACATCTCTATGAATGACCCAGTTTCATTCCTTTTTATGGCTGAGTAGTATTCCATTGTATATATGTACCACATCTTCTTTATCCATTCCTCTGTTGATGGACATTTAGGTTGCTTCCATGTCTTGGCTATTGTAAATAGTGCTGCAATGAACATTGGGGTGCATGTATCTTTTGGAATTATGGTTTTCTCCAGATATATGTCCAGGAGTGGGATTGTTGAATCATACAGTAGTTCCATTTTTAGTTTTTTAAGGAAACTCCATACTGTTCTCTATAGTGGTTGTACCAATTTACATTCCCACCAACAGTGTAGGAGGGTTCCCTTTCACTGATGATTTTAAATATTTTTACAAATAGCTTTATTGCTTCTTCCATTTGTTACAATATGATATGTTTGTTTTCAAAATGGTCTCATACTAAGGGCATGTAGACAGACTGCTAGAAATCACATCTCTTACCTAAAAGCAATGGTCAAAATTTGAGTCCACCATTATAATGTTTTCAAAGCATATCCCAAACATGATGGCATTTGGTCCCTACATACTTCAGTATGTACCTCTGAAAAAATAGACCTTTACTTATCATGCCAATATCACATCTGACAAAAGTGTCGCTAATGACTTGATATCCTCTAATACCCAGTTCATATTCAAATTTCCCTGATTAGCTCAAAAAAGATCTTCTTACAGTTGATTTATGGGAATCAGGACCCAAACAAGACCACACATGGCCCTTGGTTGTTATGCCTCTGAATTCTGTTAATTAAAGCGGCCCCTCTCCCTTTTCTCCATGTCATGGCCTTGTTGAATCTCCAATGTTAAAAAGACACATAAGAAACACCTTTATACTCCCCACACTATTTCAAAGTGACTTGGAGAGAGTCTAACAGGTGGCACTAGTGTTTGCTAGAAAGGCTGTGGCTGTGACTTGGAGTCTAGCAGCATCAGCTGAGGTCGTCCTCAGATATCAGACTCCAGCCCTACACATTTTGTCCCTACAGCAGCTCCTGTACCCTGAAATACAGACTTTTTGAAGAGGCATCTCTTTTCCTCCAAGGGTCTGGAGTAACCATATCCAGGCAAAGTTATCTTTGGATCAAATGGGATCCAGGAGAAGGAAGGAACCCAAAACACCAAATTCCTTCTTCAGGGGCCATGGTGCCCAGGGGACGCCCTTGCAACACTCCCTTGAGCTGATGTGCAAACTGCTTTTAAAGAAAAATCAGGGACTTCCCTGGTGGTCCAGCGGTTAAGACTCAGTGCTCCCAATGCAGGGGGCCCGGGTTCGATCCCTGGTCAGGGAACTAGATTCTGCCTGCCACAACTAAGACCTGGTGCAGCCAAAGAAAGAAAGAAAGAACATTGAAGAATCCTCCTCTTGAATTATTGTTTCAGAATATTACTGAAATAAGTATGAGAAAAGGGAATTTGTTGCGGGAGGGCGGGGAGCTTTTATACCGCCTTCTTATATGTGGGGATTTGCCCACTGCATTAGTTTCCTGGGGCTGCTGTAACAATGGACCACAAACTGGGTGGCTTAAAACAACAGAAATGTATTCTCTCACAATTCTTGAGGCTAAAAGTCAAAAGCAAGGCGTCAGCAGTGCCCTGCTCTCTCTGAAGGCCTTAGGGAAGGATCAGTTCCATGCTCTCTTTTTGCTTCTGGTGGTGGCCAGCAATTGTCCGTGTTCCTTGCTTGTAGACGCATCACCAAATCTCTGCCTCTTTCATCACATGGCCTTCTCCCTGTGTATCTCTCTGTGTCTCAGTTTTCTCTTCTTATAAAGATACCAGTCATTGGATTAGGGCCCACCCTAACCCAGTATGACCTTATCCTTACCACTTACATCTGCAAAATCCCTATTTCAAATAAGATCACATTCTGAGGTTCCGGGTGGACATGAATTCTTGGAGGACACTATTCAACCCAGAGGCCCCACGCCGAGTCTGATTGGAATACAAAAGATATGGAGCCCACCTACTTCTATAGAAAAAGGCAACACCTGATATGCACTTTCCCAGTCTTCCTGTCAGGTGCACACAGGTGTGTGACCTGGGCTTTGCCGGTGGACACCTCCACAGAGGATTTTGTATCTGGAGCTGGAGCTCTTTTGTAAAGAAGCAGGGGAGGAGAGATTCTGCCAGCTGGTCCTGTGTATTTGTCAGCTTCTACTGTGTTAACAAATAGCCCCCAAATCTCAGTAGCTTCCAAGAGCACATGTGTGTTTCTCATTCACGGTTCTGTGGATGGGTCGCCGGTGTACTGCACGTTGGCTGGTTTCTCCTGGGCGCCCACGGGCTGGGCTCCAGGCTGTCGGCTGGGATCAGGAGCGCTCCACATCTTTCCGGAGCTCGTGCTGGAGGAACAGCAGCTCCCTGGAGTAGTCAAGAGCAGGGCAGAAACACTGCTCAGAAAGGGCACACAGTCAAGTTGCCCACATTCCATGGATCAGTGCAGGTCACACGGACAAGCCCAGAGTCAGCAGGGCAGGGAGGCGTGGGCCAGAAGAGAGGAGAAGGAATTTGTCCTGGAAAATAGCAGAATCTATCACACCAGGGCAGCAACGTCAGATGCTAGATGGCAGCAGAGTCCTTTCTGATCTGGTTCTGGGCTGTGATCCTGCCGGTGTTTCTGGCCCAATTTCTAATCTTTGGTCAGTTCATTTTCAGCTTCAATCAGCCGGAGTGGCTTCTGGGGCTTGTAGCTCAGGGTCCTGAATGAAACACAGGATATTAACTCCTCCCTGGCCTTAAATGTGGTTTGGTGGTCACTGGCCTAGTGTCTCTCCATCCCAAGCCCACCCATCTGCCTGCTTTGGGGATGGGACTCTGAAAACCACATTCCAGACCTTGCCAGATGGCTTTCTGATGGGTCTAGCCCATCTGGAGAAAGGCTGGGAGGGAGGAATGCAGAAGGGACATCTTTCCTGCTGCTTGAAGCTCTTGTCTGCGTCGTCTTGGAACTGTGGTTGGTCCCAGCCTCCAGATTCCTTCAGCACCTCCAAGTCTGCTTCCTTGTGCCCTCTCCCGTGTACCAGCAGCAGTGGGGCAGGCCCCCTCCTCGGGGATGTCTTTTGACGCGGTTGATTGGTGCCTGGATTGTCTCCAATCACTGTCCCAGGTTGGGGGCCTCCAGCTCGAGTTTGTCATTCCCCAACTAAGTACAGCCATGGGGCCTCCTCCCATCCCTCTCTCTGGGTGGCCAGGCATGCCCTTGGGGCCCCTGGGGTCCTGGAGCATTTCAAGGCGGCATCTGCAGTGCATAGTCACACGGGGACAGGACACAGTCTTGTGGCATCACTGGGTGTTGTCCCTGCCAGAACCTGATCCATTCTGCGTGCAGACCACAGAGGCGTCTGTATCCAGAGCCTCCCGGGAGAAGCTGGTGAGGCTCCAGCAAGGCCCCGGGCGGGGACTCAACAGTGCTTCACACGCAGCCCTCCCCGCTTAATCCCTTCACACAAAAGCCCTAGTCTCTCTCTCTCTTTCCCGGTAGAGCCTGATGGGCCAATAAAACTGGACACTAAATCATTACCCATTGAAAAACTGGTTTCCCTTGCCCCGAGGGCTGGAAGGACTCATTTTTTCATCTACTACTGGGAAAGGGAAGGGAAATATTCAGAAATATTTGCCCCCCGGGGTATGTGCTTGGGGCTGGGGGTGGGGACAGACTCCCTTCCTAGACTGTGTTGAATCCTTCCAAGGCAGGGAAGAAAAACAAAACTGTTAATTTTTCATATTTAGAAAGTTCATGTGCTTCCCCAGCTTTTAAAGGAAAATAAACTTAAAAATACAAACAGGGCTTCCCTGGTGGCACAGTGGTTAAGAATCCACCTGCCAATGCAGGGAACACGGGTTCAAGCCCTGGTCCGGGAAGATCCCACATGCCACAAGCCCGTGCGCCACAACTACTGAGCCCACGTGCCACAACTACTGAGCCCGCGCGCCACAACTACTGAAGCCCGTGTGCCTAGAGCGCGTGCTCCACAACAATAAAAGCCACCACAATGAGAAGCCCACGCACCGCAACGAAGAGTAGCCCCCGCTCGCCACAACTAGAGAAAATTGGTGCACAGCAACAAAGACCCAACGCAGCCAAAAATAAAATAAATTTAAAAAAATACAAACAAAAACTCATGAACTTCAAATTAACATTAAATCAGCGTGATGGATGATGTTTTACCGACACTGGGTCACTGTGAATCACTGGTGTGTGGTTTAATGGGAGAAAGATGTATTTTCAACTTGACTTTTTTTTGGGGGGGGCAGGTAACGGACTATTATTTGAGTTACTGACAGTATCACTGTTGATTTTGGGGGGGGGTTGAATAATAAACTCCTTTTTAACTGCCTATCCATTATTTTAATGAGCCAATCAGTTTAATTGTGCACCCTGCCAAACATAATACAGGAAATGTTTTGAAAGCATTTAGTGAAATTCTTTTATTGTTTATTTCTACCACACTTAACTGCTAATGCATATCGTCACAAGTTGGATGGAAAGGAGATGAGAGCTGCAAAATCCATCATCTCGCAGGACCACCCAATTCTCTTGCCATCTTTCTCTCTTTGAACTCTAGTGAAATATTTGCCTTCAATGATACAGCACACTGATTCATCTGCCATGAACGTGACCTTAATCCGAATGGAAAAGCAAGTTTAAAATAGTGAAGTGGCGCTTGGTTCTGGGGTGGTCATCTAGATGATCCAAAAATGAAATCACAACTTTCAAAACTTTTGGTAGAACCCATAGACCTCCAGTAATATGCCTATAGACCCCAAGATGAAAAGCACCACCCGAAAATAGATAGCTAGTGGGAAGCAGCCACATAGCACAGGGAGATAAGCTCAGTGCTTTGTGACCACCTAGAGGGGTGGGATAGGGAGGGTGGGAGGGAGGAAGACGCAAGAGGGAGGAGATATGGGGATATATGTATATGTATAGCTGATTCACTTTGTTATAAAGCAGAAACATACTATTGTAAAGCAATTATACTCCAATAAAGATGTTTAAAAAAAAAAAGTACAGTAAAACAAAACAAAAAAACTTTGCTTGAGGGAGCAAATTAGAAATACTTTTCATAAAAATGAAAATTTTGCCATCTTGTAGAAAACCTTCAAACAGTAACAAAACGTCCTTACATATTTCTGGCATTCATTCATTTCTGCAAAGTCTTACAAATAAAAACATAAGATGGAGCTGGAAAAAAAGAAAAAGAAAAAGAAAAAGAAAAGCACCACCCGGGGTTTCATGGGGAGAAGAAAAGAGAGATTTCTCAGTGGCCACATGAATGGGCCCTGGAGACGTCCTCTGCTGACCTGCAGAAACAGCTTGGGAAGCCTTCAATAGATGGAAGGGCCTGGGGGTGAGTTTCCAACGACAAATGCAGACAGCTCGTATACATTCAAGGAGGAGGCTTGATGCAATCCTGGTCAGAGTGAGGTTCCTTCTGGAAGTAAACAACATAAGATATGATTGCCTTTCCTCTGTGCTTCTTTGAAACTTGAGCTGCAAATTTCCCCAAGAAGTCTGACATGAGTATGGTCTGAAAAAAAAAATGGAAAATAAACAGTTAACAATGCTTACCTCTGGAAAGTAGGAAGGAAGTAGTTAAGGAACTTCCTTTCCACCCTACTATATGCATTTTTCACATAAGCATGTATAATTTATTTTATAATTCATTTTATTAAATAATAAAGAGTGCCTCAACTCTCCAAGACCAATACTGTCCAGAGTGACAGGCAACCACATATCTTGGATTTTCTGACTCAGCTCCAGTCTGTTCTTCTTTCGACGAAGTAACTTTCCTTGATTATACAAGTCAGATTCATAGTAGAAAATTTGGAAAATACAGTAAAGTGGGTAAGAACCAAATTCCTACTACTCGGAGATAATCATTACTAACTTAAAAACATTTTTTTAAATTGAAATACAGTTGATTTACAATGTTGTGTTAGTTTCTGGTGCACAGTCAAGTGATTCAGTTATACAAACATACATACAGATATATGTATGTATATATATAATATATATACATATTATATATATATATATTCTTTTTCAGATTCTTTTCCATTACAGGTTATTATAAGATATTTAATATAGTTCCTTATGTTATACAGTAGGACCCTTGTTGTTTATCTATTTTATATATAATAGTTAGTATCTGCTAATCCCAAACTCCAAATTTATCCCTCCCTGTCCCTCTTTCCCATTTGGTAACCATAAGTTTGTTTTCGAAATCTGTGAGTCTGTTTCTGTTTTTTAAATAAGTTCATTTGTATCATTTTTTAGATTCCACATATAAGTGATATCATATATTTGTCTTTCTCTGTCTGACTTACTTCACTTAGTATGATAATCTCTAGGTCCATCCGTGTTGCTGCAAATGGCATTATTTCATTCTCTTTTTATGGCTGAGTAATATTCCATTGTATATATGTACCACATCTTCTTTATCCATTCCTCTGTTGATGGACATTTAGGTTGCTTCCATGTCTTGGCTGTTGTAAATAGTGCTGCAATGAACATTGGGCATATGTATCTTTTCAAATTAGAGTTTTCTCCGGGTATATGCCCAGGAGTGGGATTGCTGGGTCATATGGTAGCTCTATTTTTAGTTTTTTAAGGAACCTCCAGACCGTTTTCCACAGTGGCTGCACCAATTTACATTCCCACCAACAGTGTAGGAGGGTTCCCTTTTCTCCTCATCCTCTTCAGCATTTATTATTTGTAGACTTTTTGATGATGACCATTCTGACCATTCTGATGTGATACCTCATTGTAGTTTTGATTGGCATTTCTCTAATAATTAGTGATGTTGAGTATCTTTTCATGTGCCTGTTGGCCATCTGTATGTTTTCTTCATAGAAATTTCTACTTAGGTCTTCTGCCCATTTTTCGATTGGGTTGTTTATTTTTTTGTTATTGAGTTCTATGAGCTGTTTGTATATTTTGGTAATTAAGCCCTTGTCTGTCACATCATTTGCAAATATTTTCTCCCAGTCTGTAGGTCGTCTTTTCATTTTGTTTACGGTTTCCTTTGCTGTGCAAAAGTTTATACGTTTGATTAGCTCCCATTTGTTTATTTTTGCTTTTATATCTATTGCCTCAGGAGACTGACCTAAGAAAACATTACTGTGGTTTATGTCAGAGAACGTTTTGCCTGTGTTCTCTTCTAGGAGTTTTATGGTGTCACGTTTAAGTCTTTAAGCCATTTTGAGTTTATTTTTGTGTATGATGTGAGGGAGTGTTCTAACTTCATTGATTTACATGTAGCTGTCCAGCTTTCCCAATGCCACTTGCTGAAGAGACTGTCTTTTCTCCATTGTATATTCTTGCCTCCTTTGTCAAAGATTAATTGACCATAGGTGTGTGGATACCACTAACTTTTCAAAGTATTTTCCTCCACTTCTTTGTGGTAAAAATTTCCTTTCCTTGAATATAGTTGTAATCACACCGTGAGGGCAATTCAGTAGACTTTTTTTCCCACAAGCAATATTATGACATAAGCATTTCTCCCATGGTTCAGTAAAGACCAGGAGATCACTAACATTTGACAATATATTCTGGAGATTCTGTCTTTATCAAGTCATTGCCTAAATTAAAAAAAAAACGTTTTCATTGAAAGATAATCATAGTCTCACAGGAAGTTGAAAAATAGTACAGAGAGTTCCATGTACTCTTAATTAGCTTCCCCTAATGGTGACATCTTACATAATACAGTACAATACCAAAACCAGGAAATTGACATTGGTACAATCTACAGAACTTATTCAGATTTCACCAGCCTTTTCACACGCTTGTGTGTGTGCGCATGCTTTTATTTTCTTTATTTTTTTAAAGATTTAATTTTAATTTTTTTGGCTGTGTTGGGTCTTTGTTGCTGTGCGTGGGCTTTCTCTAGCTGTGGTAAGCAGGGGCTACTCTTTGTTGCGGTGCGCGGGCTTCTCATTGCGGTGGCTTCTCTTGTTGCAGAGCACGGGCTCTAGGCGCGCAGGCTTCAGTAGTTAGTTGTGGCACTCGGGCTTCAGTAGTTGTGGCTCGTGGGCTCTACAGCACAGGCTCAGTAGTTGTGGTGCACGGGCTTAGTTGCTCCGCGGCAGGTGGGATCTTCCTGGACCAGGGATTGAACCCGTGTCCCCTGCATTGGCAGGCAGATTCTTATCCACTGCACCACCAGGGAAGTCCCTGTGCTCATGCTTTTAACGTCAATTTTATTTGTAAAGGTAGAGAAACCTAAGGCTCAGATTGCTTTAGCCTCTGCCCGAGCTGCACTGCTGCTGAAGCTGGCATATAAACCTAGGTTTGTCTGATTTGAAGTCTGCATATTTCTCACTTATTCTGAGGGGTGGAAGGAGCATCAGGAGACAAAAAATTTTTAAAGGCAGCTGAAACATTGAAAACTTAAACAGTGTCTGAGGATTAGTATCCAGGAGATCC
Source organism: Balaenoptera physalus (assembly GCF_965194825.1). NCBI lineage: Eukaryota > Metazoa > Chordata > Mammalia > Artiodactyla > Balaenopteridae > Balaenoptera > Balaenoptera physalus. The sequence continues at coordinate 11,562,581 of NC_138883.1, forward strand.
AGGCGTTGTTCCAGTAAGATGTTGGGGAAATCTTTTACATCTCTTTTGGCTTCAGGGTCCTGATCATAAAATAGAAGTGACCCCCACAATGCCCTCCTCCTAGAGCTTCTGTAAGATAGACACAATGCCCACAGAAAGATAAGTGTATCACACACACACACACACACACACACACACACACTGTTATTTTAATCCCCAAATTTAGTAGCCCTCCTAAAAATGTTCTGGATGGGAAAACTTTAATAGAAACTCCTGATTCTGGAGTTAAAAGATTTAAGTAAGTCGATTATAGTGTAGTTCCATGTGACGTTCATTTGAATTGTGGAAATCCGAAATAATGGAAGAATATGAAGAAAGCCTGATACTATGCCTCATAATTTAAATACAGAACCCCACCCAATTAAAATATTAGTCAAGAATCCCTTCATTTCAAAAGTGGTGAGACTGGGTATTGTACACCGTTCATGACATTGCCACAGGGCGGCGCCACTTCAACAGGTAAACAAATACATAGGCTGCGTCAACAGTGTGGGAACCACAGTGGTGTGAAGGTGTATTGGGACTTTGAGTTCAAGTGGTCTTGGAAGGGCTGAGGCTGAACAATGCATTAATGTTGTGATCACTTTTGCAGTAGGTTAGCTGAGATAAAGTGCTATGAAGAAGGCCAGTCACTGTGATAGCTCTTGCTATTAATTTATGTGTGAGAGCTCTGCAAAATATTAGAGATGGTGCAGACAGCAAAGGTCCAATGAAAGCACAAGACTACAATGGTTGTAAAATCTGTGCTCTGAGGATCATGCCCCCAACTTTAGAATTATTCGTGTGGGAAAATTATTCTTAAACTACTGAGTTTTAAATAATGCAAATCTCTAGAAACCCATCATTCTCATGAAATGTGATTGATCAGATTCTGATCCCTAGGAGTAGATCAGCTCAGCTAGAAAGGAAGTTCTGCTCTCCCAACCTGTCCCAGAAAACCCAATTCCCTCCAGGACACAAGTGAAGAAACAAACACTTTTTGCTCCACTTCATGTTAGGTTGTGCTTACCCTCCTTCTCTTATTTAATCCTTATAACTCTACCTGGTTCTAGTACCCACCCATCCACCCCGATGGCTGATCTTTTGTCAGTGTCTTTTCCTTCCTTCAATAATGAGGAAACCAAGGCTCAGAGAGGTTAAGTAATTTGCCCAAGACCCCACAGCTGACAATCAGTAGAGCTGGAATTTGAACCTAGGTCAGGTGATACCAAAGCCTGCTTTGTTCCTGTGCAACAGGGTGACTCTAAGCTATCCTTGTGCTCCACCATCAAAAATTCAGCAGGAGGGGACTTCCCTGGTGGTCCAGTGGCTAAGACTCCACGCTCCCAATGCAGGGGCCCGGGTTTGATCTAGATCCCGCATGCGGCAACGAAGACCCGGTGCAGCCAAATAAATAAATATTAAAAAAAATTCATCAGGAATAAACAGGTATCTGTCTTTGATGGAGGTGGAGGGAAGGTATTTCTCAATAAGATATAATTGCTCTTTCATAACATATTTCAGTGTTCAAAGCGTCCTTGCACAGGATGATTCTGAAGATTGTTTAGATGGAAGCAGTCATTCCTTTTTCTCCAGACATAATGCCACTATCTGTAGTTCACATAGCAATGGCATGTCTATCAGCAAACCTCTCAATCAGTGATTCACTTGCAAGATTTTATTTTAGTTGAGTCAGCAGCCTTTTAGTTTCCTGGAGTCAAGGAGAGGTTGATGTAGGCGGGGCAGAAAGGGTAGAAAATTGTGACATAGCAGCAAGGCAGAAACGGCAAGTGCTTCCCAATTCTTTGGGAAATCGTAATGTTATTTTTTCCATCCACTCACCAAACACCGATGAGGAGAAAGAAAGCATGAGACCCTGGATAACTTACTCATTGCCAGATAACAGCATCTGCCTTCTAAAATCAGCATTATTCTGGAAGTCGGGTGGCTGTGTTCCTGATTAAATCGAAGTAGAAATGCAATTGAATTGCCTAAGTATGATGATAGGGGACATACATAACACGTTTTTCTTTTCGAAATGCTTTTACATCTGTAATCTTACTTTATCTCTGCACAACCTCCCTGCCTTGAACAAACTTTTATTATAGCACTTATGGCCCTGTAGTTAATGTTCAGTGTATATGTCCATCTCTCCCGCTGGTTTATGACCTTCTTCAGGGCAGAAGTCCTGCCGGATTTATGCATCTGTAAAGCTCGAGCACTAAAGTTAGGGTTTGTTTCGTTGCAAAAGACAGAAACCCACTGGATGCAATTTAAGCAAAAAAGGGGCTTTGTTTCAAGGATCCCCAGGGTAGGGGTGCAGCCACTGCTTGGCAGAACACCAGGCTCTCTGGCGATTCCTCACCTCTTGCATCTGCCTCATTAACACCTCCTCTCTGCAGAAGTATCTTTCACTCCTTTCTGGTCGCCTCGGCTGAGAACTTGGCTGCCAGCATCTCCTGAGTGGAGATGTAACTTGTCCAGCCCTGAGCCAAGAGCCTTATCACTCTCTCTGTCCCAACCTCCCCAGTCTCCAGGAGTCAAGGCCCTGATTGGTCCAGCCTCGGTGAGGTGTTCACCTCTAGCCCAATCAACTGGGGCCAGAGGGGTGTGGTTCAATCTGGGACCCAGGTGGTTCCTAAGGTAGGGCACCGGTGGGGCAGGAAGGAACAAAGCACAGTTCTCTGAAAACAATGTGAAGGGGCGGGGCAGCTCAAACTATAGGGGGCCTGTCTGTCTTGTATATACTTAGTGCTCTGTAAATGCTTACCGACCTGCCTGGCTCTACGTGCTGCACAATATTGGCCTTCTTGTAGTTCCCCAAACCCACCGAGCTCTTTCTGGACTTCAGGCTTCAGGATGGCTCTTCCTCGCCATCACCCCCGTGGCCTGGCTAACTCCAGCTCCTCCTCTGGATCTACATTTGGATTCACCACCTCTTCATCAGATGGCCTTTCCTGACCCCGCCCAGAATATCCTGCTCTCTTTCTTCAAAACACTCATCACCTTGCAGTTACTTGTTTAATTCCTGCCTCCCCGCCTCTCTCCCCCAAGAGACTCTAAGTTCCAGTGTTCCCAGAGGCCCCAGTAGCTCCCGGCCCAAAGGGCAGCCCTACAACTTGGATGTGGGACAGCAGGGGCGTTAATGCCCTGCTAGGCAAACCTTTGACCAATGGGAGGTGGGAGAAGTGGATAAATTCTTACCCTTTTTCCCTCAGTGGACTGTCCTGAGATGAAATGTATGAGCTTTTGAGAGGACCTCCCTGGAAGACGAAGCACCTCCTTCTCACCCACCTCTCTTGTCGAGGGTCAAGGATTTCTGCTCTCTGGAATTGCACTCCCTTATAAACGAGTAGCAAAAGCCTTTGCCTCAGGCTCTGCTTTCTGGGGACCCAGGCCAGGTTGCTAACTCTAGCTGGCATACATGAAAAATTAAGCGTATTGGCTTTTGCTTAGCACAGTGCTTAAACAATGGATCAGAAATCCCACTCTTGCTAGGCTCTGCTTTTCTCCACTTTAGTTGTCTTTTTTTTTTTTTTTGCCATGCTGCGCTACTTGTGGGATCTTAGTTCCCCAACCAGGGATCCAACCCGTGTCCCCTGCAGTGGAAGCTCAGTGTCCTAACCACTGGATTGCCAGGGAACTCCTCAGTTTTCTTCTTTTTTTTTTTTTTTTTTTATAATTATTTGTTGTGAATAGACAAGCCCTGCTTTGGCCTGCTTGTGAGGCTTGGAATTCTTTTTTTTTTAAAGAGAGTGGTTGCTTGAGGATAAATAGCTAGTTTTTTTAAAATTAATTAATTAATTAATTTATTTATGGCTGTGTTGGGTCTTCGTTTCTTTGCAAGGGCTTTCTCTAGTTGTGGCAAGCGGGGGCCACTCTTCACCGCGGTGCGCGGGCCTCTCACTATCGCGGCCTCTCTTGTTGCGGAGCACAGGCTCCAGACGCGCAGGCTCAGTAGTTGTGGCTCACGGGCCCAGCTGTTCCGCGGCATGTGGGATCTTCCCAGACCAGGGCTCGAACCCGTGTCCCCTGCATTGGCAGGCAGATTCTCAACCACTGCGCCACCAGGGAAGCCCCTCAGTTTTCTTCTTATTCAAGCTTTCTCTGAATGCGGGCAAGGTTGCTACCCCCAACTCCAGCTTGCTCTCATGAAAAGAATGCTTCTTACCTCCTGGCTTCACCTTGAGTCCGGAAGCTGACCCTCATGGTCTCTGATGGGCCCAGGTAGGGTCACATGTTTTCCTCTGACCCAATCACTGGGGGCGGGTGAGGACCAAGATCCGTCTCCAGGTATTCTCTTCTTTCAGATTTCAGGAGCAGTGATGATGCGGACAAAGAGGCAAGATGAGGCCCAGGAAATGCCAAATTGGGTTTGGTGTTGGGTAGGGGAGCAACACAGATGCAGATGGCAGGGAGTCTATGACCCCCTCTCCCCCCGTCCAGTACAGACAGGAGGAGGAGAGATCTGGGCCGCCAGCTCTGCAAGCAGTCAGGGTGGGAGGCTAGAGCTGGGGCTGGCCAGGCTCTCTTCCACAACGGGCTGTCCCCAGAGCAGGCTCTGCAGTCAAGGCCCAGGAGCAAAGCTCAGGCCCCTCCAACCCTGACGTCCAAGGTGGCACTGGCCTTCTCTACTCCACAACACCATCAGGGCCTGTCTACCCTAGAGCTCCCAGGCCAGAGCCTTCCCAGGGACCCAGACACACCACTACCAAGCACTGGGTTCACACAGAGCTGGGGACCCCAGCCTGGAGGTTCCTCATTCACCACAAGCTTTCAGCCAGCTAGATCCTCCCCCTCCCCCTGGGAGACACTACCTTAGGGAAGTCACCTTCTAGAGGTCAGCCAGGACTTACCCCGAGACCGGGCCAGAGGCTCCCTCTGGGCCACCTGCTCAGTTATGGGGTCACCACGCCACACTTTGCAGGCCTTCTGGGCCTCAGTGCTGCTTCTCTTGACACTCTTATTCCCACTGTGGTATGGAGTGTCTGCAGTTTCATGGGTCCTGGGGCCCCATGGAGTTAGATCTCAGCCCCCAATTCCTAATGAGAAGTGTCAACACTCACAGAGCACTTACCATACCAGGAACCATCTAAGAATTTCATGATTCTCAAGTTCTGGCCACACCAAGCTACTGTTCCCCATTCATGTCCTGCACTTTCTTGTCTACAGCTTTGCACGTGGCATTGCTAGAACGAACTTCCTTTGTTTGCCTTTCTTTGTTTCTGCTTGGTGAGTTCATCCTTTAAGATCCACTTCAAATTTCACCTCCTGTGTTAGTCATCTATCGCTGTGTAACAAATCACCCCAAAACTTTGCAGCTTAAATCAACAAATATTTATTATCTCCCATCATTTGTGAGGGTCAGGGATCTGAGAGTGGCTTAGTGAGTGGTTCTCGCTCAGGGTGTCTCATGAGATTGTAGTCAAGCTGTTGACAGGGCTGCGGTCTCCTCTGAAGGCTTGACTACCCACCTCACTCACATGGCTGTTGGCAGAAGGCTTCAGTTCCTGGCCCCCTGAGCTTTTTCCATAGGGCTGCTCATGACCCGGCAGCTGGCTTCCTCCAGAGTGAGTGATCCAAGAGAGCAAGATGGAGGGGACCCAACATGGAAGCCACAGTCTTTCATAACCTGTGCTCAGAAGTTTCCTATTATCACTTCTACTTTATTCTGTTGGCCACACAGACCAACCCTAGTGCAGTGTGGAAGGGAACTACACAGGGATGTGAATACCAGGAGGCAAGGCTCACTGGGGCTGTCTCAGAGGCTGCCGGCCACCGCTCCCCCATGCGGTCCTCAGGGGATGGGCACTTCGAATGTACTTCTGTGAAGCTTGCGTCATGGATGTTTTGTCTCACTCCCAGATGGCAAACTCCTGGAGGATGGTTACTAAATCTTGTTCATCTTCCCCTTCCTTTTTAGCCCCACATATCCTCTAATATAGGGTATATATTCAATAAACCTCAAATTAATGCTGAATGGATGAATAAATGAGTAAATAAATGAATGAATTAGTGATTCTCTAGGTGGATAGTTCAAGACTAGAGGAGACAGCATGAACTATTATATGATTAATTTCCCCTGTTTCCTGCCTCAAGATACCTAAGGAGTTGGTGGCTCAGAGCTCGCTTCCTTTTCCTCTGGTTACTTCTCCTTCCCTAACACCCCAGACTTGTAGCATCAGAAGGCTTGCTCGCCATCTTGGTATAATGATGGCCTGCCCTCTCATCACAGCTGATTGGACCAGGGCCGAGCACCTGACCCAAGCTGGGCCAATGGACTCCAAGAAATTTGAAATTGGACTAAGAGAGGCCAAGCTTCAGTCTGGCTGGTTTCTTGTCAAGAGGGAAAATCTGGAAACTGTTGGCAGTAGCAGTTCTTTGATCCATGGACTGGGGAGCAGAGAAAGCCAATCTGCCTCAACAGGAGACAAGAGTGCAAATAGAAGAGTGAGAAGGAGGAGAGAGGGGAAGGGTAGCCGAGGTTGCAGAAGCTCTCAATTCCTGCTTCCAGTTCTGTCAGAAACCTGGCTGCAGCTCCAGCTTGGTCCCCATGAGATACACATATATGTATATGTATTTTTAAATTTTTATACAATTTTTAAAGGTTACTTTCCATTTACAGTTATTACAAAATATTGGCTCTAGTCCCCGTGTTGTAAATATATCCTTGAGCCTGTCTTACACCCAATAGTTCGTACCTCCCACTCCCCCACCCCTATATTGCCCCTTCCCCTCACTTATATTCTTATAATAAATGGGGTTTAAGCAATGGTGTCCTGGAGCTGGTTCACACTAGCTCCTGAAAGCTAATTGTACATCTTTCTCCATGACGTCACTTTGGGAGCTTGACATAGGCCACAGCTGCCGTATTTACACCACAGGAATTGGCAAATGCTACAAATCAGTGTCCCCCACTAAAAACTGGTTATTAAACATTAGCAAGCACATCGATGGTTTTACGACAATTCCAGGGGGTTTCCGTAACATACAGCCCAAATAGTCTTTCTGACTAAAACATCGGGGCAAACTCCTACTCATGCTTCGTGACCCAGTGCATCTCCCATGAGAAGCCTCATCTGGTGTTTGTGGGAAGCTGATTCTCTGTGTACTCACATAACTTAGGAGACACCATTAGACAATCCAGAGTGCTGAGGGCTACGTGATAGCCCAGGCATAAGACAGAGACCTCACCTAGGCAATAATTGCCTATTGCCCTTAGAGTGAAGTCCAGGCTCCTTATCATGGCAGGCTGTTCCTCTGAGCAGTGACCCGTGCCCTCCTCCATCTCGTTCCTGCCCACACCATCCCCACCCCATCGCCACACCCTGGCCTCCTCAGCCTTCTCAGTCTCTAGCCCAGGGTCTCTACCCCATGAGTTGTCAGTCATTTGGAGAATATGATAAAGATCATGAACCTTCACCTTGGAGGAAACACACATACAGACACACAAAGATTTGCATATAGTTTCAGGGGATTCATGGACCAAATAACTTCTTTTCTCTGAAGCCCTTCCTAACTCCTACATCCCGTGTGCCCTGCTTTACCCCAAACATACCTCTCTCTTAGCACCTTCAGTGCTCTTAAGCTTATGTTTATTTTTGAGTCTTTTGCTACACTGGCTGCTCCTTGGGGTAGCATCTATCATTGTCTTATTTAGAGTACATGAGTGACCGAGGGATGGCTGAGGTGTGTCCTAACACCCAAGTTCTAATCATGAGATCAGGGTGTAGCTACAGACACAGCCTACTGTCTAAGCACAAATGTGCGTCATTGAGGCTGGCGTCAACATTGCTAAAGGGAGAAGATGCCAACCATAGACAGACTGAGACACACGCAGAAAGTGAGAAGCAGGCATTGCTATGGCTGGTGTATTCCCAGCACCAGTGGGGCGAGGGGTGGTTAGGGGCCTGGGGGCTGTCTTGGGCAAAGGAAGAGCACCCCAAGTGTGGTACCATGGGAAAAGCCTGAACTCGGGGTCTCAGAGATCTAGGTTCAGATTCTAGCTCTGTCACTCACGGCTTGTGACTGTGAGCAGATTACTTTGTCTCCCTGAGCCTCAGTTTCCTCACCTGTCAAACCCTACTTTATTGAGTCACTGCTAAGATTAAAAGAGGTGATCTGTGTGATGTGCCTGGGACACAGGAGTTGGTCAATAAAAGTTAGTGTCCCCTTTTCCTGTACTCCTCTCATGTTGGTCACATGCAACAGAAATCAACTCTGTTTAACTCAAGCAAAACAAGGAATTTATTTGTAAGAGTGGCAGAGACTGCCTACTGTCCCCCAGTTCCTGTTATCCCTTTCTAACATGGTAATTTTTAGCTAGGTACATAGTTGCTTAGCTAAATACTACATTTTTTTCCGCCAGCTTCCCTTACAGATTGGCACGACCTGGTAACAATGTTCTGGAGAGTGTGATGTAACCAGAAGTGATATGTACAACTTCTAGGTCATGTCCTTAAAGAGGGCAAAAGGCGACAGGTCCTGTTACGTTTCTTCAAAAAAAAAAAAAAAAAAGAGAGGGTACATATTCACCTCTTCTCTCTTTTCTTCTGTCCTTCTGGCTGGAACAGGGATGTGCTGGCAGGAGGTGGAGCAGCCATATTGACCCATGAGGTAGAAGCTGAGTGTTGAGGATGCGGAGAAAGAAGACAGAAGGAGCCTAGGTTCCTAATGACTTAGTGGAGGAGAGGCACCATACCAGCTCAGACTTTTAAAGGCAAGAGAATTAAACTTCTATTTGTTCAGCCATTGTCAATCTTTGGGTTTTGTTATAGCAGCCAAACCTATACTCTATCAAGTACTCAGTGCTATAGACCGTATACCGCTAAAATTTGTATGTTAAATCCTATCTCCCATATGATGGCATTTGGAGGTTGGGGCTCTGGGAGGTCAAGAGGACAGAGCTTTCACGAATAGGATTAGTGCCCTTATAAAACAGACCCCAGAGAGCTCCCTTGTCCCTTCCATCATGTGAGAACACAGGGAGAAGACGGCAAGCAGGCTCTTGACAGAAACAGAATCTGCCAGAATCTTGATCTTGGACTTCCTGACCTCCAAAACTGTGAGAGAGAAATTTCTGTTGTTTATAGGACACCCAGTCTATGGTATTTTTGTTGTAGCAGCCAAATAGACTAAGATACTTAATAAACCATTAAGATGCTCATGGTATCCAAAAAAGAGCCAGACAAATGTTTACATTGTTTTGACTTTGACTATTGTCAGTTTGACAATTATCTATTTGACTATTCGGTTGACTCTTGTGTTACTTTGATATACACACATCATTTTGTATTTTTGAATATTTCCTTACATTTGGCACAAGATGTTCCAGGCTCATCTTGTAATTTCCATGCCTCAGCATTGGACTCAATCATTTGAATAATGAGTTTTAGTGGTTTTGGTGGAGAATGGTGATTAGAAACCATGATCTGGGGACTCCCCTGGCTGTCCAGTGGTTAAGACTCCGTGCTTCCAATGCAGGGGGTGAGGGTTCGATCCCTGGTCAGGGAACTAAGATCCCCCATACCATGTGGTGAGGCCAAAAAAAAACAAAAAGAAAAACACCATGACCTGTGTGCTATGTATGCTTATTGATACTGAGCTGACACTGCTTCCAGGCTTTCCGGCAGATAGGAGTAGGAAATACATGTGTATATATATATATATGTGTGTGTGTGTATAGGTTAATACATGCATCTAATACAAACTCCTGCATCTATACATCCATTTAAAAACCATGAGTTTACATCAACATTTCTAATTCCAATTCAACACTCAGGGTTTACTCTAGTCTTTTCCTCTTTTCTTTTCTTTTTTTTTTTTTAATAATTGTATTGCACAGTTAAGTGCTACATTTTGTATACTTCAATTATTTCGCCATGCGGCATGTGGGACCCTAGTTCCCTGACCAGGGATTGAACCCCTGCCTCCAGCATTGGAAGCCTGGAGTTTTAACCACTGGACCGCCAGGGGAGTCCCCTTTTTTTTTTTTTTTTTTTTAATATGGACCGCTTCACGAATTTGCATGTCATACTTGTGCAGAGGCCACGCTAATCTTCTCTGTAGTGTTCCAATTTTAGTGTATGTGCTGCCGAAGTGAGCACTCCCTCTTTTCCATCAGACGTTACTCTCTTCTCTGATGGTGAGAAACTGGATGCCATTATTTCCACACTACTTCCATGTTTGCTTGGTCCGCCTGTATGTACCAATCCCTTGACCACTCAGGTCCCTCCTCGAGCCTGGCCCTACCATGTCCCCAGTCTGACCAAGGGAAGGCGGAAGAGACCAGATGCACATCTTAAGATGTTATCAATCTCTTTACTTCCCCCTGCTCGTCAAATAGCCTCCTCATTATAATTTGGCCTCCCGTTTAGCTTGCTTATAGATACAGAACGAAGTGACCGTCTGGAGAAAACATTTTCCCCTTAACCCTGGGCCACAGGGAAGCTGAGATTGGATTTGCCTTCTGCTTGAAGAAAGAAGGTGCTAGTCAAAGGGTCTGGACTGCAGGACGCCTTTGAAGGAGGATGCTGGAAGCACGAAAACCGGATGCTTCTCCAGCAAGAGCCCTGGGTGGGGGCTCCTATACTTACTGGGGAGCCCAGCGCCCAGGTAGCTGTTCTTCAAGAGCATCCAGCTAACACCCTTCTCGTCTTCTGATCCCATCCTCAAGTACAACAGCAATCACAAAAGTGGCATCCCTGCCAGGCATTGTGCTGGTGGCTTTGCATATATTATCTCTTTTTAGTCCTCACAGTAATATTAGGGGGAGGCACTGTGATGGTCCTTATTTTACAGATGAGGATACTGAGTTTTGGAGAAGTGAGTGAGGACTTCCCTGGTGGCACAGTGGTTAAGAATCCACCTGCCAATGCAGGGGACATCAGTTCGAGCCCTGGTCCAGGAAGATCCCACATGATGCAGAGCAGCTAAGCCCGTGAGCCACAACTACTGAGCCTGCGTGCTGCAACTACTGAAGCCCGCGCACCTAGAGCCCGTGCTCCTCGACAAGAGAAGTCACTGCAATGAGAAGCCCGCACACTGCAACGAAGTGTAGCCCCTGCTCGCTGCAACTAGAGAAAGCCCACGCACAGCAACGAAGACCCAACGCAGCCAAAAATAAATAAATAAACAAAAACCCAAAAAAACCCATATAATCTTAGAGAAGTGAGTGAACCTGCCCAAGAACACGTGACAAACATCAAGGCCAGAACTTGAGCCCTTGAAGTCCAGCTCCACTGGCTCCATTATCCTGCTCTGAGCCCTTGACCTCTCACTTCAGTGTTCTCTTGACCTCCACCTGTTGGTCTGACGCTACCCATGCTCTGGCTAGTTCTGTCTTTGTCCAGGAAATAGAGTCCTGGGCACACAAAAGATGTCAGTGCCAAGCTTTTTAAAAAGTACCGCTGTGTGATATTTAACAGGTGCCAAAAGAAAATGCGTAACATACATATGTAAGTCAGAAGACATAGTAATAAAATAATCCCCAGCCCCCAGACCTACCGCCCAGCTTAAACATACGCTAACAAGTGCTTTTTAATTAGGCTTAATTTTTTACATTTTTAGAGATCCTTTGTATTTTCAAAGTGCAAAACCTCTCTCAATTTAATCTCCTAACTGGAAAGCTGAATATCCCGTGTAGATTAGCCAGCTCCCTCCTTTTGTCACCCTTTCTCTGAGGAGTGAGTCCTTGACTACTGTGTGCGTGTTTTTTTTCTATCACATTTCCATCAACAAATTCTGTGGGTTTTACCTTCAAAATACATCACAGATCTGACCACCCTGGCCTCCTCCCCTAATCCAAGCCACTGTCAAGGCGGGACCCCTGCAGTAGCCTCCTAGCCACTGCCCATCAGGCAACCACAGTGAGCTTTAAAAAAAGAGAAGGAGTTAAATTATGTCCCTTTCCTGCTTGGTCCTGGCCCCTGGGACATGTTTGTCCTGCCAGCTCAACCCTGAATCCTCAGCGCTGACCTAGGGCCAGGGACAGAGTCCATGGTCTTTGCCATGGCTGACAAGCCTCCCTTCCATGGGTCTTCTCTCCACCAACCCCCCGCCCCCATTCACAGACCCTGTTCCTTCTGCCTGGAACACTCTTCCCCAGATATGCTCATGGCTCCTTCCTTCCCCCTGTAGGGCCCCTGCTCATTAGCACATTTGCCCCCTTTTATCACATTTTATAAGCATGAAATAAATTCACATAAGCATAAAATAAAACCTACCTAAGCACATACTTTTAAAAAAATCAATAGGATGTACAATAATTTAAGGGAAAAATAAAAGGAAATGAATGTGTAATAATTTAATACGTATTTTAACAAATAGATGTTCTGGCAGCTCTCTGCACTTATACCTAGAGTTCTTATAAATGTGACAGCCACAAAGATACAACGTGTTGACTCAGATTCTACAGAGATGTGATTTCCTAAAACAGTGAACAACTAACTCTTGGTGGAATCCCAAACAAAACATAGTGTAACCTTCCCTCTGTATACATAGTTCTTGAATTCCTGAAGATGCAGTGAGTGATAAATCTGTGTATAAAATACTTGCTGCTTATTTATAAAACCAAGTTAGGTTCTAGGCTCATATAATTATAAGCAGATTTTTCACCTACATAGATGTCTGCTGGGATATTCCAGAGTTTCACGAAGGAGGTCAGTTTTCAGCCCCTCATTGCTTCATGTGTCTTGTGCATTGCAGGATGTCTGGTGTGCCTGCACCAGCCAGCTAAACAGCTGGTATGCACCTGCCCGCCCTTATTGTGACAAGCAGAAAAAGCCCTGGAAATTGTCAAAATGTCCGCTAGTTGGCACGAGAGTCCAGGGTGAGAACCATAGGTGGGCCCCCGTTTTGATTTTTCCTCTCCGCACACACCACTCCCTGACCTTGTACTGTGGTCTACATTTTTTGTTTGTGTTGCTTGTGTCTGAGACTAGAATATGAGCTGCAGGAGGGCAGGGCTTTGCTTCTTTCGATGCCACATCTCCAGTGCCCAGAACAACACCTGGCACGTGGAGGGCGCTCAGTGAGGGAGTGGAGCCCTGAGTGGTGTCCAAGAGCACCCTAGTCTCCATCCCTAGAACTCAACATTGAAGTGTGTGCAGGGCTTCCCTGGTGGCGCAGTGGTTGGGAGTCCGCCTGCCAATGCAGGGGACACGGGTTCGAGCCCTGGTCTGGGAAGGTCCCACATGCCGCGGAGCAGCTGGGCCCGTGAGCCATAACTACTGAGCCTGCGCGTCTGGAGCCTGTGCTCCGCAACAAGAGAGGCCGCAACAGTGAGAGGCCCGCGCACCGCGATGGAGAGTGGCCCCCGCTTGCCACAACTAGAGAAAGCCCTCGCACAGAAACGAAGACCCAACACAGCCAAAAATAAATTAAAAAAAAAAAAAAAAAAAAAAAGAGTGTGTGCAGAATCATCTCAGTAGAGAGGCTGCGAAAGGTTCTCAGTGTCATGCATCCGCCAGGCGTAAGGCCTGGGTTTTGAATACCAGGCCCTCACTATCCACACGCAGAGCCTCCAGGCTATATACCCCTCCTGATACACTCTGGGCAGGACTGTGTGTGACAGCAGAAAGAAGTCCGGCTTAGGAGCCAGAGACCCGGGTTCAAGGTGTTGTTCTGCTACCCATTTGCTGTGTGACTTTGGGCAGGCTACTTGGCCTCAGCCTCCTTATCTATGAAGGGAAGTGGTAGAACCAGTCCAAAAAGCTAATTTGATACGAGGCCGCGTAAACAGACATATCTCTCTCAAGGGAAGAGATTTTGACTCTGCTTTAAGGCAGCCAGGCAGACCCAGGTGGGCTCAGGTGAGCCTGGAGCAGGCTCAGAAGAGAGCATCCAGCTGGAGGAAATGGGGCCATTCTGGCCTGGAGATAGAAGACCAGCCAGTGGATACGGGTGGGATGACTATCTGCTCCTCTCTGAAGGGCAATCAGAGGACAGAGAGTCTTGTTGGGTGACCACGGGTCAGAGCCCAGGAGGGAGGTCAGCGCTCACACTGCAGAAGCTGGAAGAGAAGGACTCCTTGGGGTGACCTCAGTCTTAGGTTAGAAGATGAAAAGTTCTAAAGAGGGAGTCAGAGGGAGTCTCAGGTTGGGTACAAAAGACAGAAGAGCTTTCTGGAAGTCGGGGTGTGGATGCAAAATGGAGGAGAGCACTCTGGGTGAACAAGAGAGCTTCCAGCAGGCTTTTTTTTTTTTTTTTTTTAATTTTAATTATTTATTTATTTATTTTTGGCTGCGTTGGGTCTTCGTTGCTGCGCGCCGGCCTTCTCTAGCTGCAGCGAGCGGGGGCTACTCTTCGTTGCGGTGTGTGGGCTTCTCATTGCGGTGGCTTCTCTTGTTGCGGAGCCCAGGCTCTAGGCACGCGGGCTTCAGTAGTTGTGGCACATGGGCTCCGTAGCTGTGGCGCACGGGCTTAATTGCTCCACGGCATGTGGGATCTTCCCAGACCAGGGCTCGAACCCGTGTCCCCTGCATTGGCAGGCGGATTATTAACCACTGCGCCACCAGGGAAGCCCCCAGCAGGCTTTTAGAGTCCTTTCACACCAACATGTTGGGGAGATGGTCCCTGACATCTCTTTAAGCTTGACCACCCCCCATCCCTCGGCCCCCGACCGTCTGCTTCTTAAGGCTAAAATGCTCTTTTCTCTTTCCACTGGCCTTGAAAATCCATGAGGGACTTTCCTCAAGGACACCATGGAAGAAGCTGCTCTGACCTATTCCATCAAGCCTTCTGGGGCCAGGCCTGCCTGGATATTTCTGGCTCTCCCAAAAGAAAACTAACATTTACCCACTAATATAAGCAGGCAAAATCTTTACCCAACAAAACAAACAAAGCCAGCTCCTCTAGGCCATGCCCAGCTTTCTTAATATGGCATCGGGGATAGGACCCTTGGCATCCAATCAACATGGCTAGTCCCACTCCCAGGAGAACAGAAGGAACTAACCCCGGGGGGCAGATGAAGGTCACATTCACAATGAGGGGGCTTCAAAGGTTGGATGGGCTCTTCATGGGTAGGGTTAGATACACCTGGGTAAAATACAGGAGGCCTAGTTAAATTTGAATCTCAACAACAAATACTTTTTTAAAGTATAAGTGTACCTCACAGCCCATCTGGGACATACTTATACCAAAAAATTATTCATTGTTTATCAGAGATTCCAATGTAACTGACCTCCAATATTTTTATTTGCTTGATCCGGCAACATTTGGGGGCTGCACATAAATGCGGTAAACAACTGGGGTCTGACTGGTGTCTTAAAAGGGAGTCAGCACCTGTCAAAGAAGGACTTCGTGCAGGTAACTCAGAGACTTAGTACCTGATGTCATTTACATATGAAAACTCAGCCCCTTTGCACTAAAAACAGCTGAAAAACTGAGAAGGCTGCTTCTGAGTAGGTATCACCATTTAAAAAGCTGCCCAGGAAGTTTGAAGTCAGTTTCAGCCTTTGGGAAATACTTTTGACTTTTTGATACTGAAGGAGTTTGAACCCATTATTCCCCTCATTTCCAAGGACAAAATCATAAGTAAGCTTTAGGGATAAAGACATTCATCCAGAACTATCTATAATAATTGCTAACACGTTCATGGCAGTGCTGTACGTAAGGGAATTGCTGAATCCTCACAATAAGATTGAAAACCAGAGAATAACTCAGGTCCAATATCAGGGGATTAGTTACATGAGTTGATGGTCTAGTCACCAGACAACTAGGCAGTCATTAAAACCAATGATTCTTAAGGCTGTTACAACATAGAGGATGCTTAAAGTCTGACAATGAGAGAGGCAAAAGCAGGACACGAAATTAAAATAAAAACTTGTTACCTGTTGAGAGAAAAGACACTGGAAGGAAATAAATGCTAATCCTGATTGTTAGGTAATTTTTTCTTCCATAGTTTCTTTTTTCCAAATGTCCTTTAATAAATGTATATTCATTTTATTGTTAAAACAAAACAAAACAAAGCTGAAAAGTCTTCCAGGATCCTCCCCGTCTTCCCAGGTAGCCAGGCAGAATCCAGAATCTACCCAAGGTTATCTCCCAGAGACCTACACTGTGATTCTCTCATCTTCCCTCCTTACCTTCTCATGAATTAAAAATATTTAAGAAATGCCTCTCAGGTGCCAGGCACAGCCCTGCAACAGAGCAGTTGGAATACAGAGCTGAGAAACACACAAAGCCTGCACTTGAGTGTCTTACAGCCACACTTCTATGTAGTACCTGCTAATTCACCATTCTAGACTCACCTCCTCCAGGATGCCTGCCAGGATATCCTCTTCTCATGGTCTCATACAGCTCTGTACATACTCGCCTGATTTTCCCACTAGATCATGAG
The DNA here is from genome assembly GCF_965194825.1 of Balaenoptera physalus. Classification (NCBI taxonomy): domain Eukaryota; kingdom Metazoa; phylum Chordata; class Mammalia; order Artiodactyla; family Balaenopteridae; genus Balaenoptera; species Balaenoptera physalus. The sequence goes on from NC_138883.1 coordinate 11,578,938, forward strand.
CTTCTTGAGGCCAAAGTCTGTGTTTCTTTCGTCTGACTCCCCAGAGTATGTAATTGGCCTCAAGAGATATTTGCTAAATGAATGTTTCATATATCCTACAAACATATGGAAATAACTTGGTGGGTACTTCACCCTCTTTAGTTTGTCATTTTGATTTTCTTAGTCAGCTGCTTGCCTCTTCCAGGCCTGGTCTAGCCTCTTCCAGGCCTGGTCTAGCCTCCAGTTGCTACATATCCATATATGAGAAAGGTTAAGATTTCCTTTTGTTGTAAATATTTTTATGGCCTCACACATCTGAGCACTGAATACGTTTGTATTCATGGGCTTGAATTCATCCTCCAGAAATCTCAATTAGTTTGTTATATGACCCTATAAAAGCTACTTTATACATGCTCGAATTTAGTAGTTTTAGGATAAAAACAGCGCTCATTTAAGTATAAAAAAAAGAAAAGTGGAGAATTTATAAACGGGGTAACCATTCAGAGCAGGGGTCAGCAAAGCTTTTCTGGAAAAGGCCAGATGTAAACATTTTCAGCTTTGCTGGCCATACGGTCTCTGTCACAATCATTCAACTCTGTTGCTACAGGAAAGCAGCCATGGACAAGACAGAAAAGAGTGGGTGTGGCTGCGTGCCAATAAACCTTGATTTGTACACGCTGAAATCTGAATTTTGTGTAATTTTCACATGACATGAATTCTTCTTCTTTGGACTTTTTTCCCCAACCATGTAAAAATGGAAGAACCATTCTCAGCTCATGGGCTGTACAAAAACCAGTGGTGGGTTTACAGCATGAGGCCGAGTTCAGCTCCAGCCTCACCAGTCACACCGACCTTGGGGCAATTCCTTAATCTCTCTGCCCCTCAGCTTCCTCGGGTGTAAAATGGGAGGAAATAAGTGTGAACCCAGCGTAGGGCTGTTACGAGGACTGACAGTGCTCCTGCATGCACACTGTAGGACCCTCATAAATGTATGCATAGTAGCTATTATTCTTTTAAACTGTAAAGAATATTGGGTACCTGATTATAAATGATGATGATAATTTTGTGATTCATTTCTTTCTGTATCTTGGTATAGTGCTCAATCCTCACGTGCATCCAAATATCTTGGGGAAGACTCTTTTCTCTCTTTCTCTCTCTCTCTCTCTCTGACTCTAATTTCTGGCATTTCTTTATGCTGGTCTTAGAGGCACAGGGTTTTAAAATTATACTGTTCGTTTCACTGTACACTATCATCATGGTCCATGCTAGGTGCCACTCATTTATTTTTGAGTCTCACTTTCTCTCCATGTTCCCTTCCCCTCATCAAGAATTCTGATGCATTGGTCTGGGGTGGGGCGCAGGCAGAGGTATTTATTGTTAAAATCTCTTCAGTGATTCTAAGTACAGCCGTCTGTGTTTCACTACAGTTTCTAGTGTCTTGCTGCTCAGAGTGGCACGTACACCAGCAGCAACAGCATTGCTGGCTGGAAATGCAGGGTCTTAGGCCCTGCCCCAGGCCCAGTGAATCAGAACATGCACTTGAACAAAATCCAGGTGATTGTGTGCTCATTGGAGTTGAAGAAGCACACAGCTCTTGGGTCGTGTGTGTATGCTTCCCTTTCTGCAATCGATGTGTGCTTGGAAGTGGTGTTTGAGACTCGCTGCTGTAGATGGACTCATGTTCTAGACCCAAGGTTGGCCTGGGAAAGCGTCAACTGCTGAGGCACATGGGTTGTGAGCTTGTTTATACTTTTCCTTTTAAATCTTGGGTTCTCGTAAAGTGAGGTCCCTTTGCAGTCCTCTGGCAGAGCGCAGAGGGCAGGACGGTGCCAGGAAAAGCAATTTAGGACCCGAGAGGCCACCAGGGGCCTCTTTCCCCATGACCCCAGAGGGTGGATGTCACTGGGGCTCACGGGGCTGCCAGGGGTGGGCTGCGGGTGGCATTGCTTAATATAGTTAGTCAATAGCTGTGTTTTCTAAGTGCCACAGAGGACTAAAGGAATGTCGCTAAATGTTTGGCATGGAGGTTACTGATGGCTTTGAGAGGGACATTTCCCAGGCCGTGGAAGGAGAACAGATGTCATAGAAGGGGGGCATCATGGAGACAAATCCCCATGCACAGGCCTGGTCCCTGCTTTTTCACCACTTTGGCTTTGGGCATGAATATAATGGTGTGAGCAGAGAGCTGGCATCGCCCAAGGAGACTTTGGCCTCGCAATCCTTGGAACTTGGCCTTGCTCAGGTCACAGGCAGAACTGGATGCTGCTGGCTTTCTCCCTCTGCCTCGGTTTATTGGCCTGTACAAAGGGCACGTTGCTGCAGCCAGCCTCATTGCAAAACTCGATTGCACTTCCTTGTTTCTCTGAGTGTTTCCTTCCTTCTTTCCACCAGCGGTCTTGAGAAGAGGGTTCCTGTCCTAGACCTCTCTGCTTCTTCCCACAGCAACAGGGAATGGTGGGGAAAGCCCAGCAGGAGGCGGCAGGTCCCACTCTGCCATCACTGTGTGGCCTTCAGCTGGGCACTTTGTCCATCAGGGTCCTCATTCAGTATCAAGATGGGGAGAACACACTGTTCTTTGCAGGTGGCTGTAGAAGTCTGTAAAGCAATGTAATGAAGAGTTCTTTGAAGACCAGGTTCGTGGTCTCAGTAGCTGTGTATACTCTAAATGAACATCTCTTGAATTGAATCATCTCTCTCCCACTAGACCTGCAATGTCAGTTTAAATCTCTCCTATGCCACTTTTTTCTGACAGTGACAGCTGATTTAGAGTCTGATCAGTTCTGCAATCTTCAAGGAAATCAACAATTCTGGCAAAATTATCTATTGGTGTTAAAACTATTAGGAAGTCTATCAGCAAGGGAATGGACAACAAAATTGTGGCATATTCATCTAATGAAATAAGACAATAACAGGGGAAAAACCTTGATACCCACAAAAATATGTGTGCATATCACAGATAATGTTGAGTGAAAGAGTTCATATTATAAGATGTTACTTATATGGAGTACTGAAGCAGGCCAAACTCATCTGTGTGAAGAAAGTCAGAATAGAGGTTTCCTTTGTGTGTGGGCTGTTATCTGGGAGGGGGCATGCGAGGGAGCCCGTTGGGGAGCTAGGAATGTTCTCAGTCTTGATTTGGGCTGTGGTTATGTGGGTGGAAACATATGTAAGCATCTCAGCACAAGAGGACCTTATGCATTTTCTGGTAAACATAACACCATCTATAACGTATTTCAGCCAAAAGCTTTTAACTTGAATCTAATCAAGATTTTAGATCTAACTTCTAGTTTCCAAGAAATGGAGAGATAGACGGACAAGCTAAACGGTACCACGAAGAAGACACCGAACAATCCCAGAAGGTTGGTCCTTCTGTAGGACAATCAACGCAGTGTCTTTCACGAGGGGAGTTGGCTGAGGTCAGAAGAGCTCAAGAGACATCACAACCAAAGACAACGCAAGGCCTTGGTCTGGATCCTGGTTTGGACAAACCAGTCATAAAAAAACTCGTAGAGGCAAATAGGGATACTTAAATATGGATCCAGTTTTAGATGTCATTAAGGAATTGTTTTTCCTGTTTTTGTTTAGTTTTGATTTATTTTTTTGTTTTTCATGTTTTAAAGTATGATAACACTAATTATTGGAAAATGTTATTTTCAAAAGATGCATACTGGCAAGAAATTCCGATTCATTTTCATCTTGGTGAAGACAAGTCAACCCACAGGACTGCCTTGGAAGTTTCCCTTTCTGTAAACAAACCTTTCAACAGGAAATGGACATTTACGGGGCTTTTGTTATAGGTCAGCATTTTATATATATTTCTCATTTCATAATATTCATGTGTTTTTCCTTTTTATAACTATGTTTAGTTGAAAAAGCGATATAAATTTGATGAAAAATATTTTAATCACTTAACAAATATGCGATGAAATATGATTCTTCTCACTGCAGGAACCTCCTTTTCCAAGTTCCTCTCCCTAAAAGCAGCCACTGTTTTTTGTGTATCTTTTCAGAAAACAGATATTCTCTGTCCACGCAAATATATACATGGATATGTGGTCCCCTAAGTTTTTTACTCAGTGGCAGCCTACCATCCACACTGTATTACACCTGGGTGTTTTGATTTAACACATATGAGACAGTCTTCCATATTTGCTCTTATGAAGGCCACCGATGATCTCCCTGTGTTCAGATCCAAGGCCACCTGTCAGTAGTCCCGTTATGCCACCAGCTGATTGCTCTGTCCCCCAGGCAGGCATCCTGCACGAGGCTTCCGGGGCTAGTACTCTCCTGGGTTTCCTCCTATCTCTTCAGCTCTTTTGTTGTCTCCTCCTCTCCTCCCTGACCTCTGAATATTGTAATGTCCCTGGCCTTGTCCTTGAACTTTTCTCTGTCTACACTCACACCCTCGGTGATCTCATCCAGGCTTTATACCACCCCTATACTGACAACTCCCGATTTTATATCTCTAGCCTGAGTCATGCCCTTGAACTCCAGATTTCTTATCAAATTGCTTGCTTGACATCTCCATCAGATGTTTGACCGATGTCTCAAACCGAAACTGTCTAAAACAGAACTCCTGACTTAAGCCCCTAACCCTTCACCTCCTGCCGTCTTCCCCATTTCAACTCCATTTTTCCAATTGCTCGGACTCTAAACCTCAGACATCCATGAGTTTTCTCTTGCTCTCAAACCCTATATCCCACCCACCAACAAATCCCGCTGAGTCAATATCTGACCAATTCTCACCATCTTCGCTGCTACCTGGGTCTGAGCCACCATCATTCATTACCTAGATTATTGCAAGAGAACACTAACTGGTCCCTCTCTCCTCCATCCTTGCTCCCCCGCCCAGTCTCTCCTCCACACAGTAGCAGAGTGATCCTGGTTAAACAAGACGAGGTCCTGTATTCCTCCAAGGAATCCTATCTTGCTCAGAGTAAAAGGCAACGTCCTTGCAGTGGCCCAGGAGCCGTGTGTGGTCCCTCTGTGGACTCACCTCCTATTCCTCCTCCGTTGCTCATTCTGCTGCAGCCCGTCTAGCCTCCTGACTGCCCCTTGTCAACACCAAGACTATCTTAGAGCATTTGCTCTTCCTCTGCCCGAGAGCTCTTACCCCAGATATCTGCATGACTTGCTTGCTCACCTTTGTCGCATTTTGGCTAAATGTCACCTTCCAGTGGGATTTACCCTGACTACTGGATTAAGATGGCGATCCGCCATTTCCCATCTTCCTTGTACGCTTTATTATTTTTTTGTAACATGTATCACTTACTAATATACTAGGTCATTTATGAGAATATAAGCTCCACAAGGACAGGGGGGCTGGGGGGGAGGTCCATCTGCCTCCTATTTTTGCACTGTTTTCATCACTGCAGTAGCCCTAGTGCCTAGAATAGTTCCTGGCACATAGCAGATACTTAAGAAATATTTACTGATTGAGTGAATGAACAGATATTATCCTATTTGATTGTTTAAATGGCCGTAGGGGTCCACTTATGGATGACGCTGTCTAACACTCATAAGCCGTGTCTGATACAGTCCTTTATGAATTTAGACTCATTCAAACTTCTCGCTAACCTTGTGAGCTACATTTGATAATCACTCCCACATAATAGATGATCAAACTGAGGTTTAGACAGATGTATTAACTTGCCCCTGGTCACACATATAATAAATGTTCATGCCAGTCTAGCTATCTTGAGCTAGCACATTTAACTTTGTGTCAGACTGTTGCAGAATCGGTTTACTTAACCAGTCTCCTACAAATGGACACCATCTTATGGTTCTCAGATGAGGCAAGGCTCAGAGAGGTTAAGAAGCTTGCATAAGGTCACACAGCTAGAATTCTGGTCTATCGGCTGAACCCTAGGTCTAAATTCTCAATCACTACATTGTCTCACCTCCTAAAGCCTCCTCCCCCAGGGGAAGGATTGGGGTTAGGAGGCCTTCCCTACTTCCCAAGTAGGAGGTGCCCTTCCTCCCCAAGGCCCTCTCTCTACTGTTCCTCTCCCCGCTCTGGAATCCTCTCCCAGATGGCCCTAGGCCATGGACACACACACTACCCCATTTAATCCCTTAATGGTTCATCTGCCTCCCAAAGGGAATGTAGATGTCTCCAGACTCCCCTTCCGGAGTCTCCCACCTCAGAGAGGTCAGGGACAACCTGGAGGGACTTACCTGAGGTTCATTTAATCAGTCACTTTTAATGAGCACTTCTGAGGGTAGGGAACTGTTAGAGGCAGTTTGGCTTCCTCTAGAATCCAGATAGCGCCCAGCCAGTATTATCTACTGTTTTTTTAAAAATTATTAATTAATTAATTAAAAAATTTTTGGCTGCGTTGGGTCTTCCTTGCTGGGCACGGGCTTTCTCTAGTTGCGGTGAGCAGGGGCTTCTCTTCGTTGCGGTGCGCGGGCTTCTCACTGTGGTGGCTTCTCTTGTTGCGGAGCACGGGATCTAGGGGCATGGGCTTCAGTAGCTGTGGCACGCGGGCTCAGTAGTTGTGGCCCACGGGCTTAGTTGCTCTGTGGCCTGTGGGATCTTCCCGGAGCAAGGATCGAACCCATGTCCCCTGCATTGGCAGGTGGATTCTTAACCACTGTGCCACCAGGGAAGTCCCAAGTATTATCTACTGTTGTGTTATGGGAAAATTGGTGAGCAGAGAAAAGCACAGTCCCTGCCCTCAAGGGGCTTACAGTCTAGTGGTGAGACAAACATTAGTCAAGTACACCACTCAATGGGGCAAGTGGGCTGACCATCCTCACTGGAGGTGCAGAGAGCTAGATGGCTGAGATGCCAGGAAGGGACACCTGGGCTAAGAGCTGGTGGATGAGTTAATAAGCAAAGAGAGGGAAGAACATTCCAGAAAAAAAAGGGCTGCATACTAAAGGCTCTAGGGACAGCAAGGACCACAAGAGGCCAGGACGGAGGCGGCAGGGTGAGAGGAAGGTGGTGGGAGATGAGGGTGGGAGGCCTTGAAGTTATCAGGGAGTTTTGGTTTCACCCCAAGTACAGTAGAAAGCCACTTCAGCAGCGTGGCGTGCGGGGAGGGCAATGGTGCAGTCTGACTGGACTGATCAAATCTGACTTGCATTCTGAAGACTGCTCGGGCTGAAGGGTGGAGAACAGACTAGCTGAACTAGTGGGCACAGAGAAGTGGGCAAGGGTTGTGGGGAAGGGTTGATGGGCTCTGTGGCACTGAAAGAAAGGAGGAAGTGGTGAATCTGAGAAATATTTGGCCCGAGATTGTGCCCCTTCCTTAGGTCAGCCCATATTCAAAGTCTGGTTGATTGAGCAGGGATGGGGCAGGCAGAAAGGCTCACTCCCTCGGTCAAGGTGGGACAGCTCTGAAGGGTGGTTCTAGCCCTGGAGCTCCCTGGGGGATGACCAACAACTTAAAACAGAAGTAAAAATGTATAGTTTCCCATTCTCAATGGAGAGGAGGTTTGAGGCCATGAACTGCCCAGGGTTCCAGAGAAGTGTGGGTAGGTCCCCGGTCTTATCAATGCATGGGAGGATCCTGATTTGCCCTGGGCAGGGGTCCTGGCCCTCAGAACCTGTCTCTCTCCTCTCACATCCCTCCCATCTCCAGAATGATGGTAAGCCATGGGGGTGAGGGGCCTCTTGACCTTGGGATGCTGGTTCTAGCTTTCCCTCTTTTCTGCTCTGTGATCTTGGGCAAATCCTTTTCCCTCTCTGGGTCCATTGCTTCATTGCTAAGACAGGAAGTTGGAGTAATCAGTGACTCAGACTCTGAGAGTTTGTTGAAAGCTACGGTCATTATACATATAATTTCTGGCAGCTGCAGGGGTTCCTGGAGTCCTGGGGTGGGGTAAGGAGGGGACTTAATTGGGCCTCAAGTTAAGAATCCTTACATATACACACTACTATATATAAAAATAGATAATCAGCAAGGACCTACTGTATAACACAGGGAACGCTACTCAATATTCTATAACAACCTATATGGGAAAAGAATCTGAAAAAGAATGGATATATGTATAGTACAAATGAATCACTTTGCTGTACACCTGAAACTAACACAATATTATAAATCCATTATACTCTAATATAAAATAAAAATTAAAAAAAGAATCCTTGTATAGAAGCAACTTAAGTGTCCATTCATAGATGAATGGATAAAGATGTGGTACACACACACACACACACACACACACACACACACACGAATATTACTCAGCCATAGAGAAGAATCTTACTGTTTGTGACAACATGGATGAACCTAGAGGTTATTATGTAAGTGAAATAAGTCAGACAGAGAAAGGCAAACACCATGATTTTACTTATATGTTGAATCTAAGAAAACAAATGAACAAACATAATAAAATGGAAACTAATAGATACAGAGAACAAAGTTGTGGTTGCAGGGAGGGGGCGGGGAATGGGCAAAATAGGTGATGGAGATTAAGAGGGACAAACTTCCAGCTCCAAAATAAATAACAGCACAGGGAATATAGTCAATAATATAGTCAATCATATTGTAATCACTTTGTATGGTGACAGATGGTAACTAGACTTATCGTGGTGATCAATTCATAATGTATTGAATCATTATGTTATACACCTGAAGCTAATATAATATTGCAAGTCAATTATACTTCAGTTTAAAAAGAAGAGTCCTTGGGTGAGACAGTAACAAGCCCCATTTCTGATGACCTGCTGAGGACCAGTCGAATACCCTGTCTTAATCCTCCCCAAATATTTCTCAGATTCACCATAATCCTTTAAGGCAAGCATTACTTTCTCCACCCAGAGCTCAGAGGCAGAACTTAAGTGACTTGTCCAAGCTGGGAGGAACTGAACTAGGACCCCCCCAAGCCAGGTCTTTCTAAAGCCAAAGACTGTTCTTCCCATTTCAATGAGAGACATCTCTTCTCTCCTTCTGTCCCCACTCTGCACCACGCCCCCTCATAACACCATACATTTTAGACCTCATAGCCACTGGTCTTTTGCAGCCTGAAGTGCTCTCATGAGGCAGGGCTTACCTCCTAAGGTAAGAGGGAGGACCTGAGGCCCAGAGAGGGTAAGTGGACTGCAAGGTCACCCAGCAGGGGTGCAAGGGGGGGGGGAGATGGGTGAAGGGTGGAGCTAGCTGAGAGGTGGACACAGAGGACCTGTGTGCTCACTCCCAGAGTCAGGTGTGGACAAGCTTCACCTGGTTGCAACTGGGAAGCCCTGCAGGAAGAAGGATAGGGGAAGCTGTAATTAGGGGAAGAAGGCAGGCGCCTAGGGCTGGGCCTTAAAGAATGAGCTCCAGTTTGGTCAAGGAGAGTCTGTCACCCCTAACAACTTTGTTCTTCCATTTCTCCCTGCCTCTATTCAAGCTATTCCCCCTTCTCAGGCCCGTCAACATCCTCCTTATTTTCCAAGGTCAGCTTAAATGTCTTCCCTGAAAATCTGAGACCCCTCCCACCCCCCATTCATTTTCTCTGCCGGGGCCTGGGGAGAGATGCCCACTTCTCCCAGACTCTTTGAAGGCAGGATGCTCTGCTACCGCCCCACAGGGCTTGGGCAGGCAGGGTGGGGTTAATGAATCAAGAGCGCTGAGACTGCGGCCGCCCTGCACCCTGAAAGGAAAGTGTCTTCTGGGAGTGTCCCACCCTGATCCTTGATACTTCTAGTCTCTCCCCTCGCCCCCCTCCGTTGGAGGGGACCCAGAGTGTGACTGGTGGTTAACTTCCTAAGCCTGAGACGGCCCCTGGGTGTTCATGTCCCCACCCTAGGGGCCCCCATCCTGGGCCTGGGTCTGTCTCCTCCGGGGAAGACAGATGATCTCATTGAGTGTCTGCATCCGCCGCGCCCCCCCGCCCCGCCCCCCTCCTCCCGCGCCCTCTGCAGCAGTTGGCACTGAATAGTGCTGGGGGTACAGAGATGCTTTTGATGAATGAAACTCAGTGGCTCGATCACTCCCAAAGGACAAGCAGAAAATGCCCACACCACGACTCCTCTCGTTCCTTTAAAAAGTAAAAGCACTTGGCAAGGGCTGCCCTAAATTCAGTCCCGCGCCCTCAGTCCCCAAGCTCAACAGCCAGAGCCTCGACACAAACACGCACCAAAGGACCAGGCGGGGGAAGGCGCGGCGCCTTTAAGAGGCGGCGGGCGGTGCTGCCCCCTAGCGGCCGGCGCGGCCGCGCTTCCTCCGCCCCGGCGGGGTCCAGCGGGCCGCCCGGCCGGGTCAGCACGGCGGCGGCGGCGGGCTGCGGGCTAGGCCGAGGACGGGGACGAGGAGGAAGTGGCGGCGGCGGCGGGTGAGGACGGCTGGGCGGGGGGAGCGGGCGGCTGCGTGCGCCACGCCGGGGTCCGAGCGCGCCGGGAAGGGCACGCGCCCGGGTCGGATGGGCCGAACGCGCCGCCGGGGACTCGGAGTGGGGACCGCGGGCGAGAGCGAGAGGGAGGGCGAGGAGGAGGAACTCGGGGGCGGCGCGCAGCCCGAGCGCGGGGGCGATCCGCCGTGGCCGCCGCTGGAGGGCGTGTTGCTCAGTCCCGAGCGCCGGGAGGGCGGTGGGCTGGGCGGCGCCGGCGAGGGAGGGCCTCCCTCCTCTCCTTCCCGGCCCGGCCTGGCGCTCGCGAACTTGCGCGCCGGGAGCCCGGCGGGCGGCGGGGGCGTGGGCGGCGGCGGCGCAGGCGGCCCCGACGCGGCGGCAGCCAGTGGAATGCTGCGCTGAGCGCCGCTCCCTCCGCCTGGGCGCCCGCCCCGCCCCGGCCCGCCCCTCCCGGCAGGACTGCGCGCCCGGAGCCCCGTTCCGCGTCCCCGCCGCCGGGAGGAGGTGCCCGCAAGCTCGCGGCGCGCGCCGGGCCGCCAGACTCGGCCTGTGGGCGATTTCCTCCGGACCCCAGCTCCCCGCCCGAAAAGGAAGATGCAGACCTTTCTGAAAGGGAAGAGAGTTGGCTACTGGCTGAGCGAGAAGAAAATCAAGAAGCTGAATTTCCAGGCCTTCGCCGAGCTGTGCAGGTATGGAGGGACGGGGCTCCGGCGTCCGGGGACCCCCGGCCTGAGCCCAGTTTAGCCTCAGCGGCTGTTTTGGGAGGTTAGAGCGAAACGGAAAGGAGCGGTGCGCGGGGACACTGAGTCCGAGTAGCCAGGTGGCGGTGGTGGCCGCCGGCTGTGTTCGAGAGAAGCAGTGGCCAGTATGGGCGGTGTGGCACGGACCAGGGCTCTCAGGTGCACTGGGACCCCGGGTGGGGAGACCCCTGGTTCCCCAGGGCACGGTGGGAACGCTGCTAAAGGTGGCAGAGGGACCTGGGAAATCGGGGTATCCACGCTGTCTGCCTGTGGCTGGAGGTTACTTTTGAACTGGAGTGTTTTCCTTCTCTCGTCCGCTTCCCTTCATGGAAAAGGGCACCAATGTTTGTATGTTTGCGGACCACCTACTATGTGCCCCGCCGGTGCAGCTCTCTTTGCAAGAAGCTGTCATTGCATGTCACTGGATTAAGCCTCTTTGAAGCGAGTAGCAATACTTGGCATGTATGTGATTTGCTGTCTCATTAGAGCCTCGCACCAGCCTTGGGAACTGGCTGGGTTGGTGATTCAGGGCCACGTGTCTAAGAAGGGGAATCCATCCGCAGAGAAATGGGGTACCCGGCCCGGGGTCCCACAGCTACGGAGTGGCTGGTGCAGAGGAGGTGCTGGGTAGATGCTTGCGGTGTAGAATGGCTTTCGTCCCTCTGGGCTCCACCCCCCCCCGCCCCACCTCCCCATGCTGGTCACAGTGGGGGAGACTCCGGGTGTTTTACTAAGATCACATTCTTAGTCCATTACAGATGCCTCCAGTCTTGGATCAGGTATGCCTCACCTTGTTCCACCACGGTGGCTTTGCCTCTGAGAAGCTGTTAGTTAAATCCTGTTCTCAGTGAAAGCCTGAGAGAATCAAGCTCCTCACGCCTTTTGCAAACTCTAGGTGGAAAACCCTTTTGTTATGCAGTGTCTCCACTTGGTAGATTTGATTCTCGAAAATGGGTCCCACTTGCATTTTTGTCCCTGTTGGGTCACCAAACATAATGATGAATTGAACAATTGGGTTTCCTTATCTCCTGGTGCGCGGAGCAAGTGGCCAGTCTGAGCTGGCCCGCGCAGGCTGGCCTGGCAGTACCTCTGTGCCCCTCATGCCTGTCCCCCGGGCCTGTTGCTCCTTTGCCTTGTTCCAGCCCGCCAGGAGCTCTTCTCCCCACAGCCAGAGGGGCGCACCTTGTATAAAACAGCTCCTGGCTCTACATCCCTTGGTCTGGGGATGGAGTTGGCTGCCTTCTCTCATGCTGGCTTCCCCAGGAGAAAGCAAGCTTTTCGTGGTCAGTAGGGCATGCCGAGTGGCCGGGGAATTCACAAGGAAACCAGGAGGAACTTGCAGCCAGAGCTTTGAAAGTGGGTCTGAAGACTTTTGTAGCGTTAAAAAGGGGCACTTGAACATTGCACCGCAGATATGCACACTTGTGGAAAATGTGCCCTAGACACTGAAGAAATGTGGAGAAGCCCCTTTGACGTGGTCTCGAAGTCTGGTGCTGCTGTTATGGTAGGTGCCCGAGCTCCCCCTGCAGTCATTTAAGACTTGGGAAATCCCCACTGATACCTTGCACCCTTTTTCCTGAGGTCCCTCTGTATTTGTGTCATCCTGTGTCTGCAGCTAAAGCATGAGGCTTGTCATCTGGTTGGTATGTTTTGCTTGGTAATTAGGAGGCTCTCGCAAAACAGTTCCAGCCGAGACTTGTGGCTGGGTCCTCAGGCTGGGCTTGCCGATTGGCTTTCCCTCCCCGTGGACCCTCCTGTCTTTAAAGAGGGGGCTTCAGGGCAAGCTGTGATGTCAACCATTCTGGGGGAAATCCAGCACAGAGTGTTGATTTCTCTGAAGGGGTTATTGTGTTCAGAGTCTAGTTGCGTTCTTCTGGCCAAATGGGCTTCAAAGAGAGGAAGGGAAACATCTGGGTCATTCTAGAACCTCAGGAAACCCACTTTGTGTTTTCATTAGGGGTGCTTTAGATATTTTGTCACTTAAGCTTAGGAAGGAAAAGAAAACACCAAAAAGAATTTTTCTGTTTCTTCTCTCCTTTATTACTTTCAGGGCAGCTCCCCCTGGTGGCCGCATTTCTGTACTGGGTGCAAAACACTCCCACCCTCGAGAGTGGCCAGAGTCCTTGCTGCTCTCGCGTTTGATGTGAATGCTGGTGCAAGTTTCAGTGGCCGAGAAGGGGGTGTAGATGGACATTGTCATGTTTTTGACTTTCACAATCCGTGGGTGCAGCGCTCCCATTTGGATGGGTGATGAATTGTCTGTGAGTTCCATAGTTAAGAAGTCCAGAGATGTTTGAAAATGGCTTGAGGCTCTGCTCCGAATGTTTGGGGCAGTGTCAGTGGCAGAGAGGATGACCTGAGTGGATCGGGGTGAGTTGTTTGTTTAGTCGAACGTCAGGCCTTGTAAAAACCTTAGAGCAGGAAGGGATGTGGGAGATCATCTCACCAGCACCCCCCGCCCTGACCCCCACCGCTCCCATGCCCCTGTTTTTCTTGGCCGCACCGCCCGGCTTGCGGGATCTTAGTTCCCCAATCAGGGATCAAACCCGTGCCCCCTGCAATGGAAGCGCCGAGTCTTAACCACTGGACCGCCAGGGAAGTCCCCCCAGCCCCTTTGTTTTACAGACGGGGATATGACATGAGACGGAGCAGCCTCCATACTTTTGTTCCTTTTGTTCAATTTCTAGAATGGGTCCAACCTGGGCACCTTGAGACCCATACGGAAAGCAAGTCCTTTCTCCTTGGGCATCTCCGACAGTTGGGCGGACCCCCTTATTATCCTCACGGGGGTCCAGCTGCTGCCGTTTTGTCTTGGAGACACTTCCTTGCAAGGCTGAGCTGTGGCCTCAGCAGGTGTAATGTCTGCTCTCAGAGGGGCATCACCCGCTGCAGGCGTCCGTGGCCGTTGGAGCAGGTCCCGCTGGGACACCTTAGCAGGCGTGAGGGCCAACCCTTAGGACCCTGGTGCACCTCGATGGGATGGGCTTTCTGGCTCCTCGACAGATGGGCCTTGACTCAGCTTGTTTTTCGTGGCACTGTTTGTTCCCGCCCCTCTCCTGCATGTCTTCCCTTCTCCACGGGGACGGCTCTGGTGTTCTCTTACCCTCCTACCTGCCTTCCCCTTCCCCTCACACTGGAGCACCCTCGCAGCTCCCTCACACCTCCCTTTGTGCCTTTTCGAGAAGTTCAGAAGGAACTTCAGGCGGGGAGTAGAGAAGGAAAGCTGTTAGTTGGAAATGTCTTGTAATTTTTTTTTGTGGCTGTGTTGGGCCTTCATTGCTGTGCGCGGGCTTTCTCTAGTTGCGGTGAGCGGGGGCTACTCTTGGTTGCTGTGCACGGGCTTCTCATTGTGGCGGCTTTCTCTTGTTGTGGAGCAGGGGCTCTAGGCCCGCGGGCTTCAGTAGTTGTGGCACGCGAGCTCAGCAGTTGTGGCGCACGGGCTTAGTTGCTCTGAGGTATACGGGATCCTCCTGGACCAGGGCTCGAACCCGTGTCCCCTGCATTGGCAGGCAGATTCTTAACCACTGCGCCACCAGGGAAGTGCATGTTGGGTGATTTTTTAATTTTTAATTTTCTTAGTTCTCCACAGTGCCCTGTGTGGAAAGCCTGGCTGACCTGGTTCCCTTTGTCCGTGTTTTCTGTGTCAACCCTCCAACGCCTCACCCCCCCCACTCCTCTTTCCTGCGGCTGAACTTGTGTTGCAGGAGGTGGTGGAAAGGCACAGGACATCACGAAGCATTTTGGTGTAGAACGTGGGTGAACCTCTGTCTGTCTTTACTGTCGTGTTACCTGACTTTTTAATGCTGGAACCTCATCTCACATCATCCTCCCTGTAGCTCAGGGTGGCAGAATGGGGAAACTGAGGCTTGGGGCATACGAGGGACTTGCATTCAGAGTGGAGGGCTTCCCTGAGCCCAGACCCCAGGTCTCTACACCTGAGGATGTGGCTGCCTTGTTTATTAAGAAGTTCTTTGCCCAGCTTAGGCCTGGGCTCTTGGAGGCTCCAGAAGGAGGGAGCTGGCAGTTTGGTGTTAACAGTAACCTGGCCTCCAGGGTACCCCCAGGCCGTCCCTTCCCCTCAGGGCCCCTAAGGGCCTACATTCCTGTCTTTATTTTTATTTTTAAATTTTTTTTATTTTTTACTTTTTTGCTGCGTGGCATGTGGGATCTTAGTTCCCCGACCAGGGATCGAACCCGCACCCCCTGCAGTGGAAGCGTGGAGTCTTAACCATTGGACTGCCAGGGAAGTCCCCATTCCTTTTTTTAAATGAAGGAATCCAGAAGGTTCGTTTTTGCTGGGATGGTTTAGCATTATTCTGTGCTGGGATTCTTTTGGGAGATTCATAATGGGGAGGAAGGAGAATCTTTTCCTAGATTAAGTGGTGCTGGTCTGTGAGTGGGTATTTTTCTGTTTGTCTTAGTGTCTGGATCTGGCACCATTTTGGGGGCGTGGAGGTGGGAAGAGGTGCTGACTTAGGGTTTCTTTGCAGCTGTGCACCAGGACTGCCCATACCCAGCCTTGCAAGTAAACACTTTCCAACAGCCTCCGAGGGAGCAAACTGGGCTTCCCACAGGAGAAGACGGCCATCCGGGCGCTGCTGTCTGTTGATGAGCCTGCCTGGGTCCCAGGCCTGGGTCTACAACAGGCCACCCATGTGACCCTGGGCATGTGCCTCAGTGTCCTCATCTTTAAAGTGAGGATGATGACAGTATTAGCTCAGGGTTATGAGCCTTAAAACTGTCAGCGTGCGGATGCGTACTGTGCCCGGAACCCTGTGAGCGGCGGTTGCGGTCCTTGGTGAGTGGGTGAGTGCGCTTCCGCCCACGGATGCCTTTTTATTCCCAGGTCTTTGGCATTTGCAGATCGAGTGTCCCCGGCCTGGGCAGTTTTTGAGTGACCCTGGAGTCCGGGAGGGATTGCTAACTGCTCATCCTGCCTGGGTGTGAGGTGTGTGGGGGGCCGGCGGGCACGGCTAAGGAGGGGGGGGGCTACCCTGCCCGGTGCCTCCCAGCATCTCCCTTCACACCCGGCCTGTGGGACTCTTACAGCCCCTTGTGGGGTGGGGCTGCCGTCCTCACCTATTTTATGGATGGGGAGCCTGAGAAAATTACGTTCATGCCACATGATACTTTCATTTTTTTAAGTTCTGAGATTCAAGAGGAGTTTGTGCTGGGTTTCCTGAAAATGCCAAGAGTCTCCATGAGCAATCGTGATGCTGTTATTCACTAACATGTATTGTTTTATCTTTTTGCATATTAAATACATGCATATGTTAAAATAAAACCCAGAGGATTCAAAATACACAATGAAAAGGACTCAAAATACACAATGAAAAGTCAGTCCGTTTCCTTCTTGTTCTTGAGTTCCGGTCACTCAGGGACATGTGCTGCTGGCAGTCTCTTTCTCTGGAGGTATTTTTTTTTTTTTCTTTTTAACTTTTTTTTTTTTTAGTTGAATGAAAGATTCTTGAAATTCTGTAGTGCTTTACAACTTTCACAAGTTTCACACATATGATTTTATATAATCCCATAATAACCTTTTTTTCAAAAAATCCCCTACTCCTATATTGCCCCTCCCCCCTCTCTCGAGGTGTTTTGTGCAAAACACACACGGTGCGTGTGTGTGGGTCTCTTCCGCCCATATCGCTTTGCCCTCGGCTCCTTTCACGGAACACCGTGTCTTAGAGAAATTGAACATCACTGCTTCTTTGGAAACAGTTCTGTATCACTTGCCCCGTTTCTTTAACGGCTCTGGGGTCCAGATCTTAGAACAGTGGGCCGTATCTCTTGCCCTGTGGTTGGCTTCTGCCGGTGTAGACGGTGGGGCAGGGAGTGCTCTGCCCCATCGCCTGAGTGCTCATTGCTAGGTGAGTGAGCCCTGGGTCAAAGGGCGTAGGCATTTTACTTTCTCGTGGCAGTTCTGAAACCACTGCCAGGACGGGGCACTGCTCACAGATGACAGCGCGTGGGAGGGCCTGTCACGCACACCCTCCCCAGCACAGCTCGTGGACAGATATTTCTGATCTTGGCCACACACATGGGTGAGAAATGGCACTTTTGGTTTGCATTTCTCTTATGACGGTGAGATTGAGTTCACGTAGGCGGCGCTGGCTGTGCTTGGGCAGGCGTGGGGCAGAGCTGGGCCCGCTTGTGCATCAGGCCGGGGCCTCCCATCCTAACCGCTGGGCCCTCCTGCCTCCACGGGTTATTTCTCCCTCGTGATTTAGCAGGTTTGGGGCATTCAGTAAATGCTTAGTGAAGTGCCGCATGAGTGCAGTTCCTGAACAGTTGGATGTAAATAGGGTTTCTGTTCCTACTTGTATTTTGAATTCAGCTGGTAAGCTAGCTTTTTGAGGGAATGTTCTGGTACCTCCTTTATAGAAAGTAAGATTCATTTAGAAAGCAAATCATCATTCAGGAACTGAGCACCTACTCCCTCCCTGGCAAAGCCAGAGTCTTAAACCCCTTCCCTCTTGGTGCATGAATCGGGCCCATCCCGACCTTTCCCCCTCCGCTGGCCCTCGGGGACCCGGCCTGGGTGTGTGGCCTGCTTAGGGGAGAGTGCCGTGCTCCCCAGGGAAGCCCAGGCAGGGTGCGGTGGCTTGTCCAAGGCGACACAGCGGGACGTGGTAGGGGTCGGGGGCCCCACTCCAAGACCAGCGCGCCCTCCCCGCTGCCTGCTGAAGCCTCTTTTCAAACAGCGCTTCCTCTGGAGCTGTGAATGAGGCCGTTCCCATTGGGCTGTTTGAATTCCGCCTGCTGCTTTGTCTTGCCTGCTCCCAGCTGCCCTCAGAAAGCAGCTGCCCTTGTGGCCTGTGCCTCCCCAGCTGGGCCTCATGGGCAGGATTGCCTCAGCCTGTCGGGCTGACAGCTCCTGGGGGTGCCCCATTTTTAGGGCTCAGGGGGGTGGGTCTGTCACTGGCTGTGCAGATTTGGGAATCATTCCGTGAAGGATCCCCGGACTCCTGCCCCCTTCCCTCCCAGGCCCGTGGGTGCGGGGCGCCCACCCGGTTAACTGCCCTTGGTGTTCCCAGCAGCCCTGCCGTCCGAGCCCGCTGGGTAGACTCTGCTAAGCTGCCAGCTGCCCCAGAGGGAGAAGCAGGACACACAGGCCAAAGTCCCTCCCAAAGATAGCTTCCGGGAGATGCCTTTTTTTTCTTTCCTTTTGCTCAGGATCCTAAACCCTTAGTGCCCCCTGGCTGCCCTTGTTCTTTCTCTCTGCTCATTGTCTGTCTCTCCTTTGGAAAGTTGGTTCCATAAAAGTCGAGACTTTGACAGTTCTGCTCCCTGCTGAAGCCCCAGTGCTTGTACCAGGGCACACAGTAGGGGCTCAAGAGAGCATGTGTTAGTGGATGAAGGAACTGACTGGCGGGTTTTGGAAGCCTTTTCTGTGTCCCTGTGACTCAGCCAAAGCTACTTGTGACTCCGGAGTGCTCTGGGCCAGGAAGGAAAACCCAGGGTGAAGGTGGTAGGTCCCAGGTCAGGGAGGAGACCGTCGGCTTCATTCCTTCATTACCTCAGCAAAGCCCGAGCATCCACCCTGGCTTGCCTTGTGCTGGTCCCTGCCCCCCTGCGCCTGGTAAGGAGATGAAGGGAAACCAGCACACAGATACATTTAAAACGCTGCAAGGTGGAACTAGAGCCAGGAAGCCTGCAGATGGGAAAGCCACGACAGGAGCAGCTGCAGCCACTTCAGCACTATGTGGTCAGAGAAGGCCTGTCTGAGGAGGTGACGTTTAATGAGGGGCGAGTGCCTGTTTCTCTAGGAGCTAAAGAGCTTCAGGACGGGTGGGGTCTGCTGCCCGGAGGTCACACACCCTGGCCTGCCTCTGCTGTGGCCCTGGGTTCCCTGAGGACTGAGGGCAGCCGTCTAGGGAAGAGCAGGCCGGTTTCCACATTAGACAGGCGGTGGTCAAAGGAGGCAGCAGGGTGTCCTGCAGTAGCGTTGTTCCCTGACAGTGTGAAAGGGGACCAGGGGGGTGGCCCTGGAACCTTCCTCCACATGAGGCTGCAGCTGTGCTCTGGGGGCCAGACAGGAGGACAGATGCTCCCCTTTGGCCTCGTTCAGTCCAGCCTTTGTGTTCAGGAATGAGCAGTTCTGGGCTTTGGGGGCCTGGGGCGGGGATAGGTGGGGGACCCTATGGCCCTGGTAGGCCCTAGGCCAGCTGACCCTTCCTAAAGCTCAGGTTAGGCCTCAGGTGCCCAGGGAGTGGGGGGAAGGATGCTTGCTCTCTTTTACACTCATTTACCTTCCTCCAGGCCAGTGTTTGCTGAACTCGCCCAACAAAAGAAGCACTGGGGGCACCAGTGAAAAACGTATCCTTGAGTCCACCCCCTCCCCCTTAAAATTCTCCAGGGAAAGGGTCTGGGAGCCTCCTTCTAACAAGTGCCCTGCTGATTCTTCTGGGGAATGGACACTGTCATTTCCCCAACAGTGTTACTAGCCCTCACGCCCGAACCATCAGGCACGTTTGACACTGAGTTAAACAGGCTAAAGCAGCTTCTTTACTGTGGGGCTTCTCTGGGACAGGGGCTTTCCAGGAGGGCATCTGGGATGTAGAGGTTCCCAGGCTGGCCTGTTCCCGGAGTCCCTGTGCGGGACTCGTGTTCCCCGGAGCCCACCCTGGGAAACTCTGGTGAGGCACTCGCCATCTGCTGCCTCGTTTGAGCCTCATCACACGGGAGGGGGGCAAGGCAGGGGCACCAGGCTGCCCACCCAGCTTCCCTGCCTGCCGGTTGCTACCTTTTGGGCAGTCCTGTTTCCCCTTTTAAAAATGTCTCGCCTCTGGCTGCTGGTTTGCACTGAAGTTACTTAGAGGTGGGTCCTGAGGCTGGGGAGGAGATAGCTTTTGCACAGGAGACGTTCCTGGGGACCGGCCCAGCCAGGTGCACGCTGGTTATCAGGCCAGGGCCGGGAGCAGAGGCCGGAGCACAGCCTGCGGTGCCTTATTCTGCAGTTGAGTCTGCAAACCCGTTGGCTCCTCATCAGCCTTCTGCCTGCTCGGGTCTTAGAGCCTCTGAGCCAGGAAACCAGAACCGGGGGGCTTGTCCAGGAGGCCCTCCATGCTTCAGAAGGGCTGTGTTGAAGTTCCCTCCTGTTCCCTCCTGGATCAGTGGCTCATCCCAGATTTCAGAGCACAGGGAGAACTTACCACGGGCCGGGCACTATTGTAGGTCGGGAATCTACTCTCCAAGGCGGCGTATCTCCATTTGCTAGATGAGAACATCGAGGCTTGGGGAGAGGCGAGATGACTTGCCCACTCACTCAGCTGTGAGTGGCAGAGCTTGGATTCACCCTCGGGGCTCACTGACTCTTGGAACCCTGCTGTTTCTACGCTGCCAGGTGGCTTTTATCTCCGTCTTGAATATGACATCTTGGTACCGTTGGACTGATACCCAGTTTCAGAAGAAAATCAAGGCATTCTTTTCTGAGCATCCTCTGTGTGCAGTTACGGGGCCCAGAGGGGTGGTGGGTGGTGAGATGGCTGTAAACTCGGAGCACAAGACTTGCCTGATTGACTGTAGATGACTGACAAGCCATTCCGCCTCCCCAGGCCTCTGCTCCTCCATCTGTAAAGTGGGCATAGGACACCCACCTCTAGGGCTGCTGAGCATGGCAGGTGCTTCGGACGTGACAGGACTCCCCCTCCTTGTGGGCCACCTCCCACGCCCTCCTACCCGACCAGGCCAGGGTCTGGGGCCTTTGACACATCTCTGGTGGGAGCCCCCAGCCCAGGGCAGGCAGAGAGGCTCCCTTCCCGGCTCCCCTATCCTTTTCTGGTGTGGGAGACCTCCAGCGCCAGTGCCCAGGACATGCCCCCAGCCTCTCAGCTCACTGCTTCCTGGGAGGGGCTGTGCGTGGTAGGTGGCTGCAGAGTGGAGGCCCCTATGGGAGTTTTGCTTTCATTTCTGCCTCACACCCTTTATCCATCCAACAGTTGAGGGCTGGGGTGTGGAAACCTCCGGACCCCTCCCTGGGGCCCTCGTCCCAGCGCAGGTTGCTAGGCACCCCCCTTCCTGGTGGATGAGTTTGGGTGCTGTGGACCCGTGCAGCAGTGAGCACCCCGGGGGCGGCCTGGGGCTGCGGAAGGCTCTTCCTTGCCGTGCATTGGGCTGGGTCCCATGGAGGGGAGGGTGGTAGCAGGGGGGTGCAGGTTGTGTGTGGCTTTCTGTTCTCTACGGGGGATGGGGGGGACCCTTGGAGAGGAGAGAAGGGGGCATGTGGGGGAGGGGTATTTGTGAGTCCCCAGGGGCTGTTGTGCTGTCTCCTGCCCTCCCGGGTTCCTGGGCGTCTTTCTGAGGAATGTTCAGTGCTGTGGGACTCTTGGTTTCTCTCTGGATGGGGTTTCCTCTTTGTTCCCCAGCCTATGGTACGGAAGCCCAGAAGGAAGATGCAGAGGTAGCCCCAAGTTGCAGAGCTAGTAGGTGGGGCAGCTTGGATTTGAACCTGGCCTTGCTGACACTAAAGCTTATATTCTTTAAGATTTTATTCTAAAAGTCCTAACATTCATTGTGGGATCCTTGAAGAGCAAAGGAATTCTGGCCATTCTGTCAGAGATCTGTTCCCGCCTCCCTGTGGGCAGGTCTGGGCAGGGGCTCCAGGGTCCTGTCGGGAAGGAGTTCTGCTTCTTGCGGAATCAGCCCCCAAGCCCCCCGCCTGCACTTTGACCCGGGCGCAGCACGTTGTGGCCTGTGCCTAAGGAGGTTCGGTTGCTCAGAGCCTCGCTGCCTGAGCCCCTGGGCCTCCGTGCCCCTGCTGGTGAGGAATGTGCTTATTCCCTTGGGGGAGCTGCTGTGGCTGCCCTGGCACGGAGGGGGCCGTGGGGTCCGTGGCTTGAGGCCGTGGATGTCGTGGCATCATTTCCAGTGTTACGAGAACAGCTGAGCCCTGGGAATAACAGTAGCTCCCGATTCTGGAGCTCCAGCCACGGGCCTGACCCTGTGCTTTAAGGCCCTCAGTCCACACGCGGAAACAGGCTCAGAGAGGGTGAGGGACCTTCCCCGGGTTTCATAGCTGGTCACTCCTGGGGCGCGATCTGAACAGCACTTTCTGTGAATCTAAAGCTCCAACCCTTGACCATTAACAGTTTTTTTCTTTGTAAACGAAGGCAGAGGATGAGAGGATGGCTTTCCTTTTGTCTGAGCTCTTTTCTAATGACCCGTCCTTGGTGCCCTTTAGTTTTTAACTTTTCTCTTTTTCATTTTCAATTTCAATTGGATGTATGGCTTGCCTGGAGTCAGGAAGTTTAGGTGCTGGCTCCGTTGGTGTCCACTCAGGCTGGGTATCAGCTGAGTCACCTTTCAGCAGCATTGCCATCCGTCCTGTGGATGCCGAGTTCGGGCCGCCCAGTTTGCAACGTGCTCTGTCCAGACAGCATCGTTCAGATTCCCAGGATCCTGCCACTCCCGCCTCACACGCTCCTTCCTTGAAATCCTCTGAGCCTATGTGGATGAGGCCCCATGGCCTACTCTTCTGTTTAAATTGCCATGCGTGTCCCTCTTTGGGGTCACCTTGGGGAACCTTGGTGCTTTTTCTACTGAAGGTAGAGGGTTTTGGAAGCACCTTGGAAAGACCCCAAAAACCTGGAAGGCTCTTGGGAACATTCTCATTGGAGCCATTCCTCGGCTACAGAAGTGGGGGGGGATGCTTGTGAAAGAGCTTCAAGATCAGGAGCAGGAACTTGGAGTCAGGGGTGCTGGGTTCTGGCTGTGTGACTTTGGGCCAAGCCACCTAACCTCTCTGAGGCTTTCGTTTCTATACCTGAATTGGGAATTTTCTACCAACCTGCAGCAGAATAGTTCTGCAGATTGGGTGAGCTGAGGCAGCTTGAGTCTTTTTTAGCGCAGAGCCTGGCTCTTGATGGGCAAATGGTAACTCTGTTATTCAGAGTCAGCCATTAAAGGCTGATGGAGCTGTTGACCCTGGAGCTTATGTTTGAGCAGCCCTCATATCTGGGAAGAAGATGGGCAAGCTGAGTTTCGGAAGCCTCTTAGGTAGGGCTGTGCTGGATTCCTTGTGATGTCCCGGGGACAGTGTGTATCTTGGTCAGTGGTGGGATATGAAGGCTGACTCAGCCTCTTACTGGATGGGTGACCCGGGTGTGTTTTGGACCCCTCTCTGGGCCTTAATTTCCTCCTTGATAAGAGTCAGCCTCGTGCGTGCGCACAGGAGGGGCTCAGCACACAAACTTGCTCCTTTCTTGTTCAGGCCAGAGGCCATCTCTGACAGAAGCAGGGGAGGGCTGCCCTTCACTCCCCCAACCTGTAGTCACGCCCTCTGTCGATGGGTGATGGAGAGTAAACCTCCCCTGCTGGTGAGATGCGGAGGTCCGCCGTCTGAGAGGAGGAATTTCCCCAAATCTTGGAACCAGAAGGGGTCCTTGCAGGTGAGGATTTGCAGCTCAGAGTGTCCGGCCTTGATGGTTCATGCACACAGGGAATCAACCCGATGTGCTGGGCCTGAGCCCTGGAGCCCACAGATGCTCCTCCTTTGGCTTCCGGGGAACCGCAGGTCGGATGTGAGGCCGGGGTCTATTCTGTTCCGTTCTGAGCCACTGTTGGCAGACCCCGCCTCGTCCAGGGTGAGTTCTTTTGGTTCATGGGCCCAGGCAGTTGGGGGTAGGACCCCCAGGCTGGTGGTCTTTCCTGTCTTTCCTCCAACTTTGCCAGGAATGCCGAAAGGGCAAGCTCTTTGGATTTGGAATGCTGCCCTGGGCAGGGCGGGGGAGTGGGCGGGTAGCCGTTTGGGACATGGACAGTTCTGGGGTGGGGGGAATGGGGACTCCCCTGGGAGTGAGACCTGAGGACCGGCCAGGTGCCTGCAAACCTGTCTTCACTGCTGGAGGACACAGTGGGGCAGCCGTGTCCTCCAGGCTTCTCTCTGTCAATCAGCCAACAGACGTGGAGAGTTGCTGGGATGAAGTTAAAGATCTGAGCAGAAGGGCGATTGTCTGACTGATTTCTGCAAGTGGCAGCAGTGTCTTCGTTTCGGTAGAAGCCTCAGTGCCAACTGGGTTCAGTAATAAAGGGGCTCCTGTAAGTGTTAACTCCATGCAGAGGTCTGGCTTCAGGTATAGGTGGATTCAGGGACTCTCATGGTGTCCTCGGGACCCGGTCTCTCTGTGTCCCTGGCCTCCCTCGTGTGGCTTCATTCTCAGGCCCATGTGATACAAGGTGAGTCCTCACAACTGACCTTTATTCTGAGTGCCGAGTTCCTTGTGTTACACCCTTGTGTTCCTCCTTTGATCTGCGTTACACCCCATCAAGGGTGTGGGCTTTTAGTACCCCTGTTTCCTAACAGGAGTGAAGACACAGAGAGGTTAAATAACTAGTCCAGGGTCACAGCTCGTCGGTGGCAGGACTGGGATGCAGACCCGGGCTGGTGGCTTCGGGGCCTCCCTGCACCTGGGACGTAGGTGAGCCTGGGCCACAGCCAGGTGCTGGGGCCGGGGAGTGCCCCGTTCCCTACCACGTGATCTGCGTGTGGGCCGGGTGGACCCCACGCGGGAAGCTGGGGACTTCCCTGAAGACAGTGGGATTGGCCGCTGGGCAGCCGGGGGAGGTGGGGATACTCCGTGGTTCTGGGCTCCGGGGCCAGGGCGCTGTTCCCAGGGGGGAGGGACGGCCACCTCCACAAGTGAGAGCCTGAGGCTGGGCCCCTGGCTTCCTCTTTCCCCTCAGACAAACCCGAGCTGGTTCATTCCCACGGCGGGTCGGACGCAGGCAGATTCTGAGGGCCCTGGGCCCAGTGGTCACGCAGCGGCATCCTGGAGGAAGGGCTTATGTAACCCTGCCTTGAGGGATGGGGTCTGGGGCCTTGGGCAGAGGCTGCCTGGAGTCCAGGGTGAAAGCCGATGTCTTCCCGGCCCTGCCGTGTGGAACTGTGGGGTTTTGACACCGAGTGTTTGGGGTGAAACAGTCTTGTGTTACGTAAACACGCCGCCGCCCTGTTGCCGTCTGGCCCTGTCCCATGCACGCTGGGGAATGTTTAGGTGCCTTTCCCCCGGGAGCCTGCGGGATTTCGCAGCTGTGAGCTTTTGGCCTGGGGGCTCGGTCCTCCTGCAGAGGGGGGCATTAGTGCGGGACGCGGGCTCTGCTGCCAGCTCTCCCACATCCGAGCAGGACTGCGGGGAGTGGTTCCACCTGGAAGGGGAGGAAGTGACTGCTGACGGCCGGTGGCCTCACACCCGGGCCCTGCACTCCTCAGGGCCCCAGTCCTGAGGGCCCCTGGCGAAGGGGCAGGGCTGGAGGCCGGGAGAAGGCTCAGCGTGGTGGGGCCTGGTGAGGGGTTTTGGTCCCTCATGGTTCCTTTCTGGAACCAGTGGGAGAGCAAGGACCCCTTGAGAAGCCGGTGGCTGCCCTGCTCAGTGCCCTTGCCCTGCCTGCCGGGTGCCTCGACTTGGGTGTTCCCGAATTCTCATAGGCCAGCGGTTCTTCTTAGTGGCGTGGCCTTTGGTGGCAGGTAGATAGAGGTAGTGGTGGTGGGAAAACAGTGGAAGGGAAGGCTGTCCCGGGCCCTTCTCTTTGCTGTGGCCACCGTGGACTGCAGGCCTGGCCTGACATCTGTCAGCCCCCCCAGTAACTTCCTGGGGCTGTGTGATCAAGCAGCCGGGTCACGAAGCTCACGTCTCATTCATTCTCACTGTCGAGCTGTGTGGCCTTCATCAGAGTCCCTATTTGAGGGTCCCCAACTCAGAGGTCCTGGGGAGCGAATACTTCTGGCTTAGCTGGACAGACTGCTGTTTGGGCCCAAGTTGTCAGCTCATCAGGTCTGTTACGTGAGGCTGCGAGGAGGGGTCATTTCAGTTTATCAGCTGATTAAAAACAGCACTTGAAAACAGAAACCAAGCTGGAGAAGGTCAGTGACTTGTCTGCACGAAATTCCATAGTTTCTTGTGGGCAGGTTTACATCTGACTTGTGAATAGCACTAAAAAACTTCTGTTAAAAAAGAATAATGTATGTGATCAAAATTTAAACCACACCTGAGAGCGTGCAGTGAAAAGTCGGCCTCCCTTACACTTCACCCCAGGCCCTGGAGGCCGCCGTGTTACCACGTTCTCGCCTGTTCTCTCAGACACGTGTTGTGTCTGTGTAAGCCCTTGTGTACCCACACACACACGCCCCCTTTTTTGTTTCTGAAACAGTGGTGGCCATTATCCATGCTCTCGTACAACTAACTTTTTTTTCCCTTTAATATAGCTTATGGGTGGTTCTATACTTGTACAGATGTTGAACTGTCGTTGTCTAGGAAATAATATATGAACATAGCTTTACTCTTCTGTTCTAGTACAACCTCAGGCTTGAAAAAGACCCCTTGTCAGTTTCTCTTGGGGGTTCTAGGCTTGCCCCGGGGCTCATGGTTTACCTTCTCCCTTAGTCTGCCTGGGCTGCCGTAACAAATGTCATAGGCTGGGCACCGTAAGCCACAGGCGTTTATTTCTCACAGTTCTGGAGTCTGGGAAGTCCGAGATCAAGGTGCCTGCCAGTTTGGTTCCCAATGAGGGTCCACTTCCTGGTTCATAGATGGCCACCTTCTCTCTGTGTCCTCACGTGGTGGGGAGAGAGCTCTGGTCTTTTCATCTTGTAAGGGCAGTAACCCCACTGTGGGGTCTCTGCCTGCATGACCTCATCTAACTTTAAGTACCTCCCAAAAGCCCCCCCATCCCAATACCATCGCATTGGGGGTTAGGGCTTTAACATGAATTTTGGGGGGACGCAAACATTCAGTCAGTAGCATCTCACCTGGCAGGGGTTGTACAGGGGTTGCCATCCATCTAAGGCTGGGGGTCCTCAGTGCGTGTGGGTGTCTACCTCCTGCCCCACATGCATGTGGCGCTTACTGGAGGTGCTGCCTGGAAGGAAGCCAACAGGTGTGCTGGCCCAGGCCCTCCACTGGCTCCTGAACCCAGCCCCAGTGCCCAGGGCATGACTGACCTGGGGCAGGTGATGGGCCTCCTTTTCCTCCTCTGTAAAATGGGGACATTAGCACCCAGTTGGGAAGTTCCGGGGATCAGAGGAGGTGATGGCTGAATTGGTGGAGGTGGTCTCTGACACATGATGGGGGAGCTGATTATAATTTACGCTCTTCCCCAAATAATTTTTTTTTCTGCCTAGAGATAAATATTTAGAGAGCTGAATATCATCTGTGATCTCAAAACTGGTCAAAGGAAGGGGTAGCTGGTGTGGCCCCTTCAACTGGGAAGGACCAATCTTGGTTGATAGCCTCCTAACCCAGCACTCTTGCTGGGGCCGGTTGCGGGCGGGGGAGGGGGTCCTCTCTAGCTCCGCCAAGTCTGGACTTCCTCAGCTGCTTCCGTCAGAGCCTTCCTCCTTCCCAGCCCCACGTGCTTCTGGGTGGGGTCCCCCACCAGCCAGCCCCTCACTCATGCTGAGCCCCAGCTGAAGGAAATGAAAGAACGTCATCTTTTTTCTTCGCATTTTTGGTCCTCTGTAAAGACAGTGTAACATCATGAAAGCAAAATTTGAAGAGACAAATCATTCCTCTACTCCTCACCCCACCACGTCTAGTTCCTTTTTTGTATCTAAAGTTGCAGAGTTGGAAACATCGTATGGGTAGCTTTTTGATTTTTGCTTTCTGCACACAGCCTTGTAGTGTAAACTAATTCCATGTTGCTACAGTCTTTTTAAAAATTAAATAAATAAATAAACTCACTCACTTATTTATTTATTTATTTATTTTTGGCTGCATTGAGTCTCCGTTGCTGTGCGCGGGCTTTCTCTAGTTGCAGCGAGCAGGGGCTACTCTTCGTTGCGGTGCGCGGGCTTCTCATTCCGGTGGCTTCTCTTGTTGTGGAGCACGGGCTCTAGGCACGTGGGCTTCAGTAGTTGTGGCACACGGGCTCAGTAGTTGTGGCTCGCGGGCTGTAGAGCGCAGGCTCAGTACCTGTGGCTCACGGACTTAGTTGCTCCGCGGCATGTGGGATCTTCCCAGACCAGGGCTCAAACCCGTGTCCCCTGCATTGGCAGGTGGATTCTTAACCACTGCGCCACCAGGGAAGTCCTGCTACAGTCTTTAGAGTGAACTTTTAAAAATTTCTATGAACTTTGATTATGAACATTTCCAACATGTATAAAAGAAAGAATAATAAAATGAACTCCCTCCCCCCATACCAAGTATTAACCATTATTAACTTATGGCTCATCTTGTTTTATTTATTTCCCTCATATTATTTTGAAGAAAATCTCAGCCCTAGTTCATATGTAAATAATTTAGTATGATCCTTAAAAGCTAAGGACTTACATAATCAATATGATCATGTATTTATAGTTTAATTTTCCTTTTCATAAACCAAATATCTTAAGAGATAATAAAAGTGTCATCATTCCCTCCCCTTGTCCCCCGCCTGCTGGCAAAAAAAGCTAAGGACTTAAAACATATTCCCAATGATGTTATCCGACCTGAAAATAAAGTACAATAGAGGATGGTCCCTCTTCATTGCTACGCGATAGCTCTGTTGGGTGTCTACACTGTGATATATTGAGCTATAATCTTATGATTGAATATTTAGATTATTTCCAGTTTTCTTGCTCGTGTGAATAATGCTGCATTGGATATCATTGTGAATATAATTGCCTTCCTTCCCTTTCTGATTCCATTACGTGTAAGTAAGAGCTTTATCAGTTATTGTTGAATAACAAACCATCCCCAGCGTAGTGCCTTTAAACAGTAACCACTTGTAAGCTCACTGCTCTGCGGCGCGGCGGTTCGGGCTGGGCTCCCTTGTGTATCTGCGGTCAGCGGCCGGTCAGTCAGGATCTCTACTTCTGCGGCTTGGCCTCTGCTCAGCCAGGGTGATGGGGGTGACCCGGCCATGGGTGTCTCATCGCCCAGCAGGCTGCCTGGGTGTGTGCTCTTATCCAGGGGGCAGGGGTCCAAGACAGTGGGCGTTTCCAAGGCCTCTGGAGGCCTGGTCTCTCCACCACAGTCTGTTGGCCAAACAAGGTTCAAGGCCCACCCGGATTCAGGGGGTGAGAAAAATGAACTTCACCTCTTTCTTTTGTTTTTTTTTTTTTTTTTTTTAGTGCATAAATGGAATTTACTCAGGGAAATATTGAGGCTGTCACATAAATCACCTGTTTCTGTAGAACAGTTGCTTCTTAACCTTTCTTAGAGGTTGTGGAGATCTTTGAGATTCTGATGAAAGCTATAGATCCTATTCTGAAGAAATGACATGTAATAATACACATATACCAAAACACAGAGAATGCCACAGTCTCTCTGAAGCAAAGGTTCTATGGATCCCAGGTGAAAGCTGCTTGTTTGACACACTTGGCCTAGATTTTCAGGAAGGACGATGTGTAAGCATTCTTTAGAACAATTATCTTGTAAGATTTCTACAAGATAATCCGCCAACGAGCAATTCCATGGTCACATAAGTTTGGGGAGCAGTGCATACCTGGACATTTAAAACACACAATAGCATATTAGAAATCCTAAGACACCTTGCCAGAAAGAAACCTTATTGTCTTTGACTTAGCGTTTTGTGTTCGACATGTTAGCATCTTAGAGAAGACATTTTGGGAGACACAGCTTGGTCCAGTATCCACTCCGTGACTTATTAGCTTTGTGACCTTCAGCAGAGAGCTTAACTGTGTGAACCTCGGTTTTCTCGTCTGTGAAATTGGGGCAATGATACTAATGCCACTCTGTTGGCTTGGTCGCAGCGGCAAAGTCATTGCAAAGGGTGCGGATGGCCAGGATGGAAAAGGCCCCATCCTTTGGAGCTCTGGTCCATGGGGGGAGGTGTGTGTGGGTGACAGACATGTCAACCAGTGAGTTAAAGGGGTGATTTCAGGAGGGAACAGGAAATGAAGTGATAGCAGTGATGTGAAGCCGTCTGGGGACTGTCCCCAGGGTGGTCAGAGAAGGCCTTTCTAAAGGAGGTACTCCTTCTGTGACCTGACTGGTCAGAAAGAAGTAAGCTGTGGAGAGTCTGGAGCATCTCAGGCAGGGCGAGGAGCAAGTGCAAAGGCCCTGGGGTGCCTTAGGGCCAAGGAGCTTGGTGTGTTTGTGGAGCAGCAGGGAGGAGTGCTTGGCTGGAGCCAGGCTTGTGAGGTGTGAGGGAGGGAGCAATAGAGAGGGAGGTGGAGCCAGATTCTTCAGGGCTTCCCAGGCCGCGGCGTGCAGCTTGAGTTTTATTTACGTGAGAGGGGACGGCAAAGACTCCCATCAAATCACCCCACAAGATAGTCCTTGAACATCGATGACCCCTTTAAAAGCTTTGGGCAGTGTTCAGAGCTCCAGGGCAAGGTGTTGAGGCTGTCTGTGTCTATTATCCTTGAGGATGTTAAATGTCAGCTGAAAAGCATTGGCTCCTTGCGGCCCTGGGGCCGTGCTCAGCCCTCAGGTGGGTGAGGACCTGTGTGTGTGACTGTGTCCTGGAGCAGGCCGTCCTCCTGGCTGGGCGGTCACAGGGACACTTCTGTACACTTGGGGCAGCCTGGGCTCCCCTCCCTCCAACTGAATAACAAAGTGCCCACAACCGGCTTTGGAAGGAGGGACCTGGGTTTCAACCTTGCTTCTGCCACTTTCTAGCTCTGTCGTTTGGGGCAAGTTGTTGAGCTTCTTTCTCTTGAGCCTCAGTTCCTACATCTGTAGGATAAGCAAAGCACTTTTTAACATTCACGGTTGATGTGTCAGTTGAAATAACGAATGTAAAGCCCTGTCGTCCACCGCCTGCCGCATTTATTTATTTATAAATGTTAGAAGTACCCCATCCCAGGTTCCTGGGTAAACGGGAGGCAGACGGTATTGAAGTTGTGGAGGTGGTGTTATCGGCTGGTGCTGTGGGTGTGGGTTAGAGCCGGTACTAAGCTGGGAGCACCCAGGAGCGCAGCTGGGTGCGGAGATGGAAGCGCTGAAGGGTTAGGCTAGTTAGCTCATGTTCCGAACAGCCGTAGTAGTCGGGGGCTGGGGCAGCTTTCTCCGTCTAGAGCATCCAGGAAGGCTTCCGCTGGGTCTTTGAGGGTCGGCCGGCAGGAGATCACTGGACAGAGGAGTGTGGATTTAAGGAAGTCCACGTAGCGAGCCGGCATGTGGGAAGCTGTGATCTGTGAGGTCAGGGGTCCTCAAACAGCGACTCTGGACGTGTCGGGTCAGGGGCAGATGGGGGCTGCCGAGAGCCACTGGAAGCCTGGGCTGATGAGCATCTAGAGAGCAGTGAGGTGGGGTCCAGGGGAGGGAGCACCTCTGATGCTCTTCCCCACTCTGTGAGCGGCAGGTACGGCTGTGCAGGTGAACAGGTGTGGTGAGGAGCCTGGAGCCTGGAGGGTCCCCCCCCCCCCCCGCCCCGCCCCTGCCCCGCCCCCGGCTCAGATTCTGGCTGCCCTGCTGGGAGGTCCTTGCAAGTCTCTAAGCTTCTCTTGGGGATGGTGACAGTCCCCACCCCTTGCAGCGCCGGTGGGTGGACGAGAGGTCCACGGATGGCACTTAGCACACGGCAAGCACTTGATGATGAAATGGTGGCTTTTAAACTGGGTCCTGGAGGCCGAGCCCGTCTGACAGCCTCTTGTTGATTTAGGCGAGGGGTGGTGTGCAGGGGTGGGGGGACGTCCCTCTTAGCCTCCTCTGAGCTGTGGGCACAGATGAGTTTCCAGAGCAGACCGACAGATACAACTCTGCTGCTTGTTTCCTTTCTTTCTCATTGCGAAGCAGCACAGAGCAGCTACCTTCCTCTGTCTGCCTCCCTCCCCTGCCTGGCAGCCCCGCCCCCTGCCCCCCTCCCCCTCTCCCCTCCCCCCACCCCAGCCTCCGGGAGGGAGGGAGGAGGAGACCCCACAGGCCCTCAGACCTGAACCAAGGAGGAAACGGAGGCTGGAGGCTCTTGCCGAGGCTAAGTGACCTCTACTGGCCCCCTCCGGGTTAGAGCTGGGTGACCCCCAGAGCCTCCCTCCTGGGAGGGGTGGAGCGAGGCCATGGACACTGGAGGGAGCGTCCCAGGAGCCCAGTGCAGTCCAGTCCGTCTGGGCCTTGGCATTTGGGGCAGGCTTGAGTCAAGGTCAGGTGGCACAGGACCCCGTGAGCCATCCCTGCGGGAGTCTGGGCCTGTCCCGGAGGCTGTGGGAGCCCCAGCAGGCATGTGAGCTGGGCCACTGGCCAGCTCCCGTGGAGGACAGATCAGAGGTGGGCTCTGGGGGGTGGGGAGGGGGAGGCACCCATGGTTGTCCAGGAGAGATGTGACGGGGGTCCAGAGGGTGCGGTGGCAGATGGAGGTGAACTGGGCTGGCGGCTGGGGACGCGTGAGGACCTCATGCTCAGGGTGTGGCAGGCGGCCGCCGCACCCCTGGAGCTCGAGAGAAAGGCAGGAGCCCGCCTGCCCCAGGCCTGCTGAGCAGAATCTGCGTTGTGGCGGGATCCTCGGGAGGTGCCTGTGCACGTTACAGACTCACGTCTGAGAAGCACTGGGTGGACACCTGCTGACCCCTGGGTGTGGGGCCGGGGGAGGGAAGGGAGAATGAGGCCAAGGCCCGACCACGTAGGGGCAGCGGGGGAGGGAGTTGTGTTGGATTTGGGGTGTTCATTGCACTCAGGTTCCTTGCTGGGGTAGTTGAAGGCCTAGCGGACTTTCTGCGAAGCGCTGAGAGCAGTGCGCAGCTCTGCTCTTGGGGCTCCAGAACCGGGGGGGCCTGTCCTCTGTGAATGAGGTCGGGCCTGCCCCCCAGACTTGGGTGCTTGTTCATCTGCCTACCCGGTCAGGAAGTGGGCATTGAGTCCATAGGTGCACGGCTGTGGGTCGTAGAAGTGAAGAGAGTCCTGGGACTTCCCTGGTGGCGCAGTGGTTAAGAATCCGCCTGCCAATGCAGGGGACACAGGTTCGAGCCCTGGTCTGGGAAGATCCCACATGCCGCGGAGCAACTAAGCCCGTGCGCCACAGCTACTGAGCCTGCGCTCCAGAGCCCGTGAGCCACAACTACTGAGCCCGCATGCCACAACTACTGAAGCCCGCATGCCACAACTACTGAGCCTGCGTGCCACAACTACTGAAGCCCGTGTGCCTAGAGCCCATGCTCCGCAACAAGAGAAGCCACCGCATTGAGAAGCCTGCGCACTGCAACGAAGAGTAGCCCCTGCTCACCGCAACTAGAGGAAGCCCGCACGCAGCAACGAAGACCCAATGCAGCCATAAATAAATAAATAAATTAATTAATTAAAAAAAAAAAGAAGTAAAGAGAGTCCTGCTTTTATGAGCGTCATTTTGGGGGCACAGGTGGTGGCGAGTGTGAAGAGGAGACAGCTGGGGGTGGGGAGCCCTGCCCTGTGGGGACAGGCTCGGAGGGGCAGATCAGGGGGTGTGTGGAACTCTCTGGGGTTTGTCCTCGTGCCTCTGTGGGCATCCAAATCCAGGATCTAATCACGGCGTTGTCAGGAAGATGTTTGGGAAGGCTGACCTCAGGTCGTCCTGCTCCAGAGGCTTTCAAACCAGAGGCTGAGTAGTTGAAAGAGACTCTACATACAGGGAAGTGTTATTTTTTTATTTTCAGAGAACATAAATGTATTGAAATAGACAATATAGTCACACGATTCAAATCAAAAGGCAAGAAAGGACTTAGATTGCAAAGGGTCTCATCCTAGCTGTGCCCCTTCACCCCTAGCTTCCCCCTTGGAATTGTTCCTAGTTTTTTATGCTTCCAGGATATTGTAGCAAATGCAAGCAAACACGTGTGCGTACCTATATCCATATTTACATAAATACACACACACATACACACACACACATATGCATATTTATTTATTTGAAAGTCTTGTTGTTTTGAACCAACTCCATGTCCAGGAAGATCCAAATCCTTGTTCACAGATTTCTGTAGCTCAGGGTTCCTCAGCCTTGGTACGATTGACATTTCGGGCTGGATCCTTCTGCTTGTTAGGGGCTGTCCTGTGGATTGTGGGATGTAGCAGCGTCCCTGGCCTCCAGCCACTGGGTGCCACCCCTTCCCCCATTGTGACAACCAAAAATGTCTCCACGCATTGCCACATGTCCCCTGAGGCAAAATCGCTTCCAGTGAGAACCACCTCTAGGCTGGCTTTGTTGCCACCCAGCCACCAGGTGTGGGTGTGGCCTGCTCTGGTGGCCGCTCTGGTGGCTCACTGTCCTCACATATCCGTCGAGGCCCGCGTGGCAGTGTGCTTGTGGGCACTCCGTGTGGCTGGTTCTCTGGCCTGGGGGTCATGGCTCTCCTGTTCCCTTGTTGGAGACCCTGAACCTATCCCTTTATACTTCTCCAAACCTCGATTTTCTCATCTTTGAAATGGGGCTCTTACAGCCTTTCCCTTCCTTGGGTGCTGGTGCAGACTGGGGATGCCAGTGTGGTGCCCCCCACCTCCTGAGTTCCAGGCTCATCCTGGGTGTGACCTCCCTGTGACCTCAAGTCCCTCTCAGTTCTGGGCCTTGGTTCTTGTGTATAAAATGGGGGGACCCTAGGAGGCAGAGGGTCCAGAGCTAAAAGACATCCCCTGGGGAGAGAGGGGAATAGTGGAAGTCAGCCGCCCAGCCAGAGCCTGTGGCGTTTTAAAACCCAGAGTCCCGAAGAGGGTTGTGTGCCAAGGTTGGGGAGAGCCGGGCTGCGGGCTGAGGTCAGAGTGCACGCTGGCCTGGCAGCTCTGCCAGGAGGGGCACACTGAGGAGCTTGGAGTGGCCCCTTCTCCAGCACCCCCCGAGCCCAGCAAGCACTCAGGTGACAAGAGTGTGGAGTTCGGACTCAGGCCGAACTGGGTTTGCACCCCTGCTCCTCAGCCACTAGCCGGAGAGCTCGTGTAGCCTTTCTGAGGGTCAGGTTCCGCGTCTGTAGAGCCGGCAGTGCTGTTCTGAGGCTTCAGTGGGAGAGGGAGGCTTGTTGACTGGCTGCCCGGGCGTCATTCAGTCTTCAGCACGCTGTGAATTACACTCCATTGTCATGCCCAGTTTACAGATGGGAAAACTGAGGCACAGAGTAGAGCACCTGGGTGTAGGAGGCATACAGAGACTGAAGCTGTCCTTGTTATTATTAACTGGCTGCTCTTGGGATTTGAGTCTGAACATCAAAGACCCTAAAGATAGAGAAAAAAAGAAGAAAGACATGCCTCTTGCCTTCTTGGGGAAGGCCCTGAGCCAGATGTGGAGGGGAGCCGGGCTGGTTCTGGGCTGGGTTTCCTGGGCTGGTGCTTCCCCTGGGCAGCTGGGAGTGCTTCTCGGGGAGCAGTGGTGCCCCTGTTGGCTTCGTTATTTTTTGCCTGCAGGGGCCTGAATGATCTGTGCTGGTGGTAAAACATTCCTTGGGCTGACATTGTAATCACACTGCGAGGGACGCTTGAAATTATATTCTCATTTGGGAAGCTAATTTTAAATAACGTTTTTCTTTCATAATTATATGCAATCAGCCAGCCAGTGTTATTGGGGGTTCTCTTTTTCCCTCAGCCAAGAGACCATCTGCTTTTCTCTTCCTGCCCCTCCTCCCAGCATGCAGTAGGCCACCTCCATGGGAGAGGGACCACCAGCCCTTGGCTGTCTAGAGGCCCAGATGAAACCTTTCTTTGGTGACTGATGGGGCAGCGGGAGAGAAGTGGAGGGTGGTGCAGGCTCTGGCTTGGGCGACTGGATGGGTGGGAGTGTTTGCTTTCAGGATTGAGGCCCAGGTTGGTGGAGAAGGTGATAGAATATGATGCATTGTTGTAGGATGTTGTAGGATTCTGTGGATGCAAGTGACAGAAAACCCAATTCAGATGAGCTTAAGCAAAAAGAAAATTTTTTGCTCAGGGATGCAAATGGTACAAAAACAGCCCCTCAGGGCCCCAGACGTACCTCCTGCCCCTCTCGATCCTCACCATGGATCAGCCTCCATGATCTTTTCTGAATTCTTCAGCTGCCCTAAGCTCCTTCTACCTCAGGACCTTTGCACATGCTGTTCCTGCTGCTTTGCAGGCTCTTCCCCCCACCACACGTCTGGCTGCTCCTCAGCCTTTTGATCTCAGCACAGTCCCCCCTTCTCTGTCAGTTCCTCGAGTGTTCCTTTCAGAACATGTCACAGCTTGTTGTACTTAACTTCAGTTGTTTGCTTGTTCACGCTCCCTTCTATGCTGTAAGCTACTTGAGGACTGTGTGTGTCCACCATGCTGGGCATATAGTAGGTGCTCAAGAAATAGGCATGAAATAAATGAATGAGTCAAAGAATGCCTTGGATGGAAAGCAAGCCATCAGGAGGAATCTGGTTTAAGAAAACCTTGGCCAAAAAAAAAAAAAGACAGTCTCCTCTCCCCACCTCCTGCAAATTGGACCCATTCTTCTCTATCTTGAGTTCTTATCCTGGCAATTAAGGTCATTCCTGGAGAACTGTCCAGCAGGTTAACATCCTGACTCAGGGAAGTGGGCCCCCCACTCCCCAACAAGGACTGGAACAGAGTGGGCTGTGTGCATTGTCCTTAGGTAAGGGGGCACCTAGGTCAGGAGAAGGCACTCTTTACTGGCCCTTCCAGTTGGGGTTTATCTCCTTGGGCTCCTCAGCCACCTTCTTCTTGGGCTGCCCTCTGTGTGAGGAAGAGGCTTCCAGTGCTGTGGATGGTGGGCAGGGGTGGGGATGTTCCAGCGTGGGCAGGTGGGGGAGGGCATGGAGCCAGGTGTGCTGGGAGCAGACGGGGTGTGTGAGGAGGTGGGCACCTGCTGCAGAGGTCTTGAATGCTGGGGGGGGTGGCGAGGGCAGCTGAAGGAGTGGGGGGCAGGGAGGGGATGAGTCACGTCTTAGATGTAGAGGGTCACAGGCTGGACCCCTGGGAGGTGGGCAGGGTCGGCAGGATGGTGGCCTATGGTCCTGGTGGCCCTCGGGACGGAGGCCTGTGTCTCTTGGGGCGGGGAGGCTGCCCTTTGCTGGCACTGAAGCGTTCTTCTCCTCTGGCTGGACTCGGGGCTTCCTCTTTTTGGTGTTTCTCACTTCTGCCCAGGGCACCGGCTCTTGGCTTCGGGTTGGCGGCCGCTGTGACACCCTGCGTGGGGCTCTCGGAGGGATTTCTCGGGCTGTTTGGGGCCTGTTGCCATGGCTCCCAGCTGCAGAGCCTGGCAGGGTGGGAGGCCGGGCAGGAAGGAGGTGGGGCACGTGCCTGCCTGCAGGGAGGAGGCTCTGGGGCTTCAGCTTTTGGTGGTGGGGCCCTCTGAGGCCCCGGGCTTGTTCTCTCCTCCTCGGGGGGCCCAGAGGGCCGATTGCTCCTTCTCCTTGGGGGTCAGAAACCTTTAGAGATGGGGAAGGCCTCCTAAGACGTTAGCCCCATCCCCTTCCCCATGTACCTGTCTCCCTTCTGTGACACGGGCAGCCAGCCTTAGCTTGAATCCATCCTACCACGAGGCGGTCACCACCTGCCTGGACAGCCTTGCTTGGGGAGCCGGCAGCCTCTTCTACAGTTGAGCCGAAATCTGCTTCCTTGTCCCTCTGCTTTGTAGGAAGGGTTCCTCCTGCTTGGAAAGTGTGGATTTCAGGTGACACAGTGGCCTGAAGGAGCTGTCAGCCCCTTGGAGAGGGGAAAACAGGTGTGCTGGCTCCCCTTCCCTCTGGGCCTTGGGTGACCCCGGCGTGTCCTGTCCCCACTGCACAGTGGTCTCGGGATGCCTGTGGCCAGTCACAGCTCCTCAGGAAGCCCCTTCTGGGCTGTTGACCCTCAGGCCTCCCAGGGGCCATGACACCCCTCCTCCAGGCTCCTGGGGGTCAGGGGTCTGAGGAAGGATTTCAGCCCAGACTTGGGGCAGTGGCTGGGCCGGGGGGAGGAGAGGCAGGTCTGTCCAGAACAATTCCTTCTCCAGAAATCCCAGAAGCTTCACCCTAGCAAACCTGGCTGGACCTGCACCCTCATAGATCACTGGACAAGGATGGTCTTTGCTGACAGACCAGACCTTAGACTGTGGTTCTGCTGTGGCTTGTTTGCTGTGAGTCTTTGGGTGAGTTCCTTTTCTTTTCTTTCCTTTTCTTTCTTTCTTTCTTTTTTTTCAATACATATGTATTTTTTCCATCTTTATTGAGGTATAGTTGACAAAATTGTAATATATTTAGAGTATATGATGTGATGATTCGATATTCCACATTGTGGAAGGATTAATTGAGTTAATTAACACATCTATCCCCTCACATATTTACTCCCCATCCTTTTTTTGGTGAAAACAGTTAAGTTCTACTCTCAGCAAATTTCAGTTATATAATACAGTATTGTCAACTATAGTCACTGTATTATTCATTAGATCCTCAGACCATATTCTTCTGATAACTGAAAGTTTGTCTCTTTACCAACCTTTCCCCATTTCCTCCTGCCCCCAGCCCCATCCCCAGCCCCTGGAAACCACCATTCTGTTCTCTGTTTCTTTGAGTTTGATTTTTTTTTTTTTTTTTTAAGATTCTGCTTAGGAGTGATACCATGGAGTATTTGTCCTTCGCTCTCTGGCTTTTTTCACTTAGCATAATGTTTGGGTGAGTTTCTTAACCTCTCTAAATGTCCTCTCTTGAAAAAATAGGACAGTCACACCCCCTAATGCAGCCTTTGAAATGAATGCTAAGTGGCCATTGTTGCACATCTCATAGGCCCCTCCTGGCCCCCGCCTCCTACCCCTGCCTCTTCCTCCATCCCCTTTTTCCCTGAGTGGGGAGTGAGGGGCTCAGGAATTACAGGTGTTGCCAGTCATTTGTTTGGGTTGTATCCAGGCCTTTGGAACCTTCCCTGAAATTTGAGGGTCTCAGAGGCACCAGATGAAGCCACTGCTTGTTTCTAGAATTTGCTGCTCAGTGCATCTGAAGTGGGCAGGGGCCAGGGCCTGATACCCCGGGCCTGTAAATGGGGGCTCTACAGGCCCTCTCTGGCCCCGGTGTGCCTAGGTGCTGGGCTCAGGCCCCAAACGCCTCAGTTTGGGGAGTGTCTCTTGCATCCACTTGGCAGCTTGGAGCCGTGGCCTTTGCTGGAGCCAGGTGGCCTTGGAGCGGAGGGTGGGGAGGCCTAGGTGGTCTGGGCATTTCTCACAGACCTTGAGGTGGACCCAAGGGTCAGGAATATCACCCCTTCCCCCAATTTACAACCAAGCCTTCCAGGCCTGGGGCCTTAGGTCTTCGCCACCCAGGCCCTGGGCGCCTCTTCCCATCAGGGACCCATGTCAGTGTTTGGTTATATCCATTGCCCCTTTGGAGTCCTGTGGGCACTGTGCGCGCTGAGCCCCAGCCTCCTCCTTGGTGACTGTCGAGATCCCCAACGAACCTCTGGACAAATCTTAATCTGCCACCAGCCCACACGTGGGCACTTTGAGGGAGCGTCTGAGATTCCGGGGGTGGCAGAGCTGCGAGAGCCTTGTTGTTGGGATAGACAGAATAATGTCCCCCTCCGCCCAGTTGTCCTCAGAACCTGTGAATATGGTCCCTTACGTAGCAAAGGGACTTTGCAGATGTGATTAAGGTCAAGGATCTTGAGATGGGAGACTATTCTGGATTATCTGGGAGGGCCCAGTGTCATCACAGGGGTCCTTTAAGAGGAGGGTTGGAGGGAGATGTGACAGTGGAAGCAGAGGTCAGAATGATGTGGCCACAAGCCAAGGAATGCAGGCAGCTTCTAGAACTGGCAACGGCAAAGGCATGATTTCTCCCCAGAGCCTCCAGAAGGAGCACAGCCCTGCTGACCTGTTTTAGACTCCTGACCTCCAGAGCCGCAAGAGAATACATTTGTGTTATTTTCTGCCCTGCTTTGTAGTAATTTGTTACAACAGTGATAGGAAATGAATATACTGTTCTGATGCACTGCCTTTTTCAGAACCGGTCAGGAGGGACTAGGTCAAGGTCAGAGCCAGGCTCTGACTCCCTGCCCTTAGTCACAGACCAATGGGTAAGGTTGTTACTTGACTCCCTGGGTCTGCCTCCCCGCCCCCCCATCCTGCAAGTAGTTGGGGGTTGGGGAAGTATTTGAATAAGGTGCTTGTGGTTTAAGTTTTCAGAGATTGGGGTTGGGGCTAACCTCACCTTTGCTTTGATGTGACAGCAGCCTTGGTGCTGTGGCAGAGGGGCCCAGGGAACCCCAGTGACCAGGGGCCCTGGCATTGCCCCGGGGCCCTGGCATTGCCCCAGCTGTAGCTGGTGCTTGGCAGCCTTCTCCCAGCACGCCTTGGTAGCCCCCCTCCTGGCCACCCCTGGGGCTCAGCTCAAGCAGCCGTCTTCAGAAACCTTCCCGTGCTCACCGCCATCCCCCAGGGGCTTGCTGTGTTCAAGGGCCCCGTGGCCACCGGCACCTCTAGGCAGGGCTTGTGGCTTGGCGGTCCCTCTGTTCCCAGGCCAGCCCAGAGCTGGATGGAGAAGGCCAGCCAGTGTTTGATGGCGGTCAGACAGGGAGCTCTGTGCTCCTGTGCTTGGAGTCCAGCACAGCGGCTGGGCAGAGATTCCCCCCGCTCCCCAACCATGGTGGCTCAAAGAACCCTTCTCTTGGTCTTGGATTCCAGCCCTCGGGCAGGAGGGAGCTTTCAATTGTAAGGGAGGGCTAGCAGCAGGATCTGGGTGGATGGAGATATTTAATCTGCTCTGGAATGCAGCCTGTAAAAGAGTGTCAGCATCCCAGAAGCAGTCCTGGGACGAACACTTGTGCAGTTATTTTGAGAGCGTGTGGTACCTTGAGGATAGGTGCTAAAAACAATTCAGAACTTCTTGGGCAGGCTTCTCCCTCCCCAGTGGGTCCGAAGGGCAGAAATATCAGCACAGGGATTCCTGTCTCCCTTCCTGCTGGAGCTTACCTTGTTCACTGGGCTGATGTTAAAGTGACTTCGCATTCCTGGGAATAAGAAACTGCTCTGAAGAGAACCGACTGAGTCATTAGCCCAGAGGCCGGCGGACTGACTGCTGGGGCTGGGGGTGGGGGAAAGCGCTGGAACCAGCCCTGTCTGATGCCCCTGTGAGTCTCCCGCTCCTGGGGCCCATCCTTAATTACGAGAAGGAAAAAATTTTAGCACCTGCAAGGGGGTAGTGAAAGACCTAAAAAGAATTTCAAGTAGAGAATTTTTATATTGAAAAGTGGAGGCGGTAAGGGAATTTCAACATTTATTTTCAGATGAAAAGTCAGGGCGATTTCTAATCTGAAATGTGACACTTTGGATGCAGCAGAACACATTCTTGGGTAATCTCCACCCCTGCCTCAGTTTCCCCACCCTGAAAGTTGAGGGGGTGGGGTTTTAAAGTGCCTCAGCCCCTGTGCCGCCATGTGCCTCCATAGCAAAGGCCTTTTGGCCCTGGTGGTTCTGTTTTCCTCCTGGAGATGCCGGGAAGGTGAGTCACTAGCTCTGCCTCTTGCCCACATCCTGGGTTCATGAGGAAAAGCCAATTCCAGGCACCCCATGGGCTCGTTCTAGGTCGGAAGGGACACGCTGACTCATGCCACGGCGGGGACCCTCTGGCCCACCTCCTGCAGGTGGGGCACCTAGTCAGGGGGAAGGTCTTCAGTTACCGGAGGTGGGGACTGTCCAATCAGGGGAAGGGTTTTACATTCCCCCTGACCTCCCACCTGCCCCCACCCCACCCCAAGAAAAAAAGACATGCTAGCTTCCAGTTTATCTGGTTCTTTCTTGGAGCTG
The DNA here is from genome assembly GCF_965194825.1 of Balaenoptera physalus. Taxonomy (NCBI): domain Eukaryota; kingdom Metazoa; phylum Chordata; class Mammalia; order Artiodactyla; family Balaenopteridae; genus Balaenoptera; species Balaenoptera physalus. Next base: position 11,620,496 of record NC_138883.1, read on the forward strand.
TCCAAACAATTCAAATGTTTGCACTGGCTTTAAAATTCTCTTCGTATGTTGCCTTTGTATTGGGCCATTTCGCTTTCTGGCGCTGCTAAGAGAAGACAATTCCAAATTACGAAACCATCCACAAGTGAACCAGGCTGACAAGTGAACCAGGCTGCCGAGGACGCTGACCGGCAGGGGCACTGAGGGATGAACTGGAGGCCGTCAGCCTCATTCAGGAAGTGCTTGCAGAGTACCTGCCAGGTGGGGGGTGTCGGTGGTGGGCACGGGGCACTGGAGTAAAGAACAAACTCTCAGACCTCAGGGGCTCACGGCCCAAAACTGAGCACAGAGCAGTCATTTAAGTGTCCGTGGCTGTGTGGCTGAAGAGCCATTATTTCTGCCCAGGGAAGGGGCAGGGAACAGCCTCTCGGCAAGTATGATGTTTGAGCTTCCCCTGATGGATGAGCAGGAGTTTGCCGGAGGAGGAGGGGCATTCCAGCAGAGGGAACAGCTTGCGCAAAGGCACAGAGTTAGGTCAGGCCTGCGTGTTTTTGTAGCATAGGGTCTCTCTTGGGGGAGTTTGATGAAAGGAGGGACTTGCGCTACTCCCCCCACCCCCGATGCCTTGTGTGCTGCGCCTCCAAATGCCTTGTGCTAGGTATTGTGCTAGGAATCTGGGGTGTAGACAGAGGGCACAAGCCCCGTTTCCTCAAGGAGCATTGATCAGTCAGGTTAGGCCCGGTTAGGCTACAATAACAGGCATCCCTGAGAGGTTTGCAACAACAGGTTTATTTATAGCTCATTCAGAGTGCCCTCTGGGCCTGCGTGACTCTCCAGGGCTGGCGGCCTCCCTGGGGTGGCTCAGTGCTGGTCCTCTGCATCTCGGCATTTCTCATTCTCGGCACTGTGTTGCAGATCATTCTCTGTTTAAGGGCTGTTCTGTGCCTTGTAGGGCCTCTACCCTCTGGATGTCAGGAGCACTTCCCCCACGTGTGACCATCAAAAATGTCTTCGGATGTTGCTAAATCTCCACTTGGGGCAAAATTGCCCCGGTTGAGAACCACTGCTAAGCTGAAGTTCCTCTTAATAGAGTTTTTTCTGGTTCCCAGCCTGGCTTCATAGCTGCCCAGCCATGTTTCTTTCCAGGAGTGGGTCTGGGATGGCTTTGGGGACCGTCTGTGCCCCCGTGCTCCCACAGTTGCTGAGGACCAGGAGGACTGGCTGGAGAGCCGACCACTGGCCATCGGATGCTTCTACTCAGGAGTGACATGGGTCACTTCTGTGCACATTTCCTTGGCCAAAGCAAGCCACATGGCTGTGCCTAGCCTGGTGAGTGAGTGAGTGAGTGTGTGTGTGTGTGTGTGTGTGTGTGTGTGTGTGTGTGTATGTCCAGGGGAGTGCCCAGGAGGAGGAGAGCTGTCATATTGGTGGTCACCATTAATGTCCACTTTACTAGCTCTTAGCCTAGCAGGGGTCAGCGGCACGGAGCCAGGCGTCCTTCACATCCATGCTCTGTGCTGTGGTGTGGGGTCTCTGAGGAGGACGGGAGCCAAGGAGGGCTCCTAAGGAGATGTCCTCGAGCGTGGGTTAGGTCGTGATGCCGGTGTGGCATTGGGGCGGTGGGGACAGCATGTCCCTCTGCGCACTCGGGTGAAGGAGAAGGCCCAGCCGCCTATTCGGGGAACCCTGAGTCCTCGGGAGACATTTCGAGGGCCCTGCCTTCTGCAGGCTGGGGAGAGGCGGGGGCAGGGGGTTTGCCTGCAGGCCTCGTGGTGCTAAAGGGCCTGTTATTCGGGGCTCCTGAAATCTGGTAATTACCAAGCTGTGCTACAAATGGCTGGGATGTGAACGTGCCTGGCTTTCCACTTATATAATTATACACTTCCCGTCTCTAAGTGGTTTTTAGCTCTGGTGCAGGTGCAGCTTCTTTCTCCCTGCCCGTTGGCTTGGGGGAAACCTGTGTTTCCGGGTTGATCCCCTCTGCTGTGAAATTGCTCCGAGGCAGCCTGGCCAGCCTCCCTCCCCAGCAGGGTTATCCTTCCTCTGCTGTCCGCTGTGGCCAGCCCTCTGCTGTGCCTGGGTGGGAGGCAGGTGGCTGTGGCTTTGCATATCGTGAGAAAGCAATTCTTTTTTTTTTTTTTTTTTAATTAATTAATTTATTTTTGGCTGCGTTTCATCTTCGTCACTGCGCGGGGGGGCTTTCCCTAGTTGCGGAGAGCGGGGGCTACTCCTCATTGCAGTGCGCGGGCTTCTCATTGCGGTGGCTTGTCTTGTTGCTGAGCATGGGTTCTAGGCGCGTGGGCTTCAGTAGTTGTGGCACGCGGGCTCAGTAGTTGTGGCGCACGGGCTTAGTTGCTCCACGGCGTGTGGGATCTTCCCGGACCAGGGCTCAAACCCGTGTCCCCTGCATTGGCAGGCAGATTCTTAACCACTGCACTACCAGGGGAGTCCCTAAAGTTTTTTTTTTTTTGATGTGGACCATTTTTAAAGTCTTTTATTGAATTTGTTACAATATTGCTTCTGGTTTTTTTTATGTTTTGGTTTTCTGACTGCGAGGCATGTGGGATCTTAGCTCCCCAACCAGGTATCGAACCCCTACCCCCTGCATTGGAAGGCGAAGTCTTAACCACTGGACCACTAGGGAAGTCCCAAGAAAGCGATTCTTGATGAACCCAAGGGCCCCCTTTTTGGCAGACTTCACTCTTCTTTGGTCGCTGCTCTGCTCTCTCAGAGCACCTGGAATTCTCCCAGCTGTCACGGGACTTTTCTTTCCTTGTTGGTCAGAGGGTACCGCTGTCTCGGCCTAATCCCCTCTTCCCTGCTGACTCACCATTGCATGTGCTTCGCTTGCCCGCAGCCCTCGGTTCTCATACTTGCTCTGGAAGGTCTGGAAAGGTCAGACCCATTTAACAGATGTGAAAGCTGAGACCCGGGGCTGCTCAGCAACACGTCCTGTGCTTGCTGCTGGTTTTCGCAGGCCCCGCTCTGCTGTGAGGCAGGCCTGCTGGTGTCCCAAAGTGTACCTTGTTACCCTTCCTGATGCCACACCCAGCAGCTGAGCCTCAGGCCTTATGGTGGCCTCTGAGTGGTTTGGGCTGGTGCCTCTGGATGGTCCTGCCTCCCTGGCTTCTGGGACCTTGCTCTTTTCTAGTCCTCTTGCTTTTGGTCCTCTTCTCTGGACTCCTGTCCTGTATTGTCCCCCCTCTCTACGCCGTGTCATTTGGGGTAATTTTTGTCGTCTTCAGGAAGTGGGTGCTGCTCTTACTAAGCTCTGCTATATTAAGCAAGACAGTGGCCAGTGACAGAAACTCAAAATCCACAACTGAAAGTCCAAAGAGGGCAGGCTCTAGGCCGGCTGGATTGGGGCCTTGCCCTCTGGCAAGGGAGTGCTGGCCTTTTCTCCTGGCATAGCCTCCTTCTTGAGAGCCTGCCCACGGCGTCCTCTGACGTTTCCAGGACGTGCCCTTCGTGCTGCTGGCAGTGCCCCAGGACCCGTCCTGGAAAGGCCCCGGGCTGGTCTGGCTTGGGTCCCGCACTCATCCTGCAGCTAAGTGAGGTGCCAGGCCACGTGCCCACCCCCGGAGGGGCTGCAGCCCCTCAGTTTTCTGTTTGCCCACCAGAATCACATGGATAGAGGAGGGGCAGTTCTGAGAGGGCAGGAAGGCCAGGCAGAACAGAAGTAACAGGCCCCCAGCCCCAGCGTGGGCCCAGCAGTCCTGTGCGGTGGGGTCCAGGATTCTCCTCGCTTGACAGGTGAGGAAAGTGAGGCACGAGGTACAGTTGTGTCTGGTTCCGCGTTCTCCTCGTGGGGACGCCCCCCACCTCTTTCACGTCTGCCTGCCTCCCAGACAGGCCTGAACTGTTTGCTCAGCTCAGTGGGGGCTTCTGACCACCTCCTGGCACCACCGCGGTCAAAAAAAGGAGAAGTTGCCATCTTCCTGCGACGCTCCCTCCCGGTGCTGGCGTGTGTTCTCAGCCTGCTGCACCCAGACTGTGAGCATCACAGCTGGCTCTGGTTCCTTCGTGACCTTTACTCCTGTCCCCAAGGCCTGGAGGGGCTGCCCCTGAACGAACAAGCCCCCGCCCCTTCCCGGGCGTGTCTGGCCCTGCTGCTCCTCAAGCGGCAGGAGTTGCTCCTTGTGGACGGGCGGCTGTTCCACACCTGGCAGCTCCTGAGGACACCTGGGAGCTGCACGAACCCCGAGTTCCTCTCAGACCCTCTGCCCTTCGCCTCCTGAGTCAGAGGCTTTGGGACCGGACCTTGGATTTAGTATTTTTGACAAGTTCCAAGGGTCATTCTTAGTCATCTATCCTGGCATTTGGAAGCCACTGGCCCATGGGGTGACATTCTGGGCCCCTGGGCTGTGCCCAGCCTGCATCTTCTATCCACTTCTCATCGCCCCCACCTGCCCTCTCAGTGGGGCTTATGCTTCCACACTCCCAGATGACTTTTGGGAAGGGGGGGGACACTCCTCGTGTTATTCCTCTTTAACTTCTTCTCCCCAGTGTCTGTCTGTAGTTGCCCTTCAGTTTTTGTTCGAATGGCAAATGCCGCCTCTTCCTTGAAGCCTTCTCTGATTGCTCTGTCTTCTCCCCTGAAAAGAGACTCCGTTTTGTAAGTATTTTAAATTCCCCAAGGGTATGCTCTCCTTGGTCGTCTGGAGAGGGAGGTCCCTTTTGCAAAATGGATCCTCCCTTATGGGATATCCAGCTTTTGGAAAAGCACGTTTATATTATGAGTTGTGAGGTAGACCTCTGTCCAAAACTTATTAATCCAATATTTATCAAGGAAATGACAATTTTAGAGCCTGTATTTTCTTGAGGTGCAGGTTTTAAGTAAAATTCTTTAATTATTTAACTTTTATTGTTACTTTTTCTATAATTTTAGAAGTAGTATCTATGCTCATTGTCGAAAACTTAGAAACTACCAGAAAATGAAAAGAACCACACATCACTTTACTGCTGCAGCCAGAGTTAACACTGCAGTGTGTTCCCTCCCCGTCTGTTTCCCCGGTGCCCGAGTATTTAAACGGGCTTATAATCCAAACTGGATGCTCTGATGCGTGACAGTCCAGTGGCCCCGGGAGGGGTGTCATGGCAGCTCCTCTCTGAGCAGTACAGGGGAGCTTTTCTAGATAAATCCTGAGCTCCTCTTCTTCACGTCATCAACTGGTCGATTGACCCATGCCTTCATCAGGCATCTACTTTATGCCAGACCCTGGGAATGCTGGCAACTGTTATTTTGTAAAAAATAAAAAAATATAAATTTCCCTAGTTTTGGGGCATGCGTTAGAGGCACCTGGCACAAAATTCGAGAAATGCACGAGGGTGCACAGTGAAAAGGAAGTCTCCTCACATCACCTCCCAGCCACCTTTGCCCTTGCCCTTGACTAGAGGCTGGACCACAACTATTTTCTGGTAGTACTTTCAGATTCGTTCTGCATATATGCAAGCATGCCTTTTTTGTCCTGGATGTTGTGCTTAACCCAGATAACTGTCTGCGGCCCACAGGGTTTGCATGTTGCTTTCCCGTAGCAGTGTCTTGGAGATAGCGAATGCAGTATGGGGCCTGGAGCACTTCCTTGTTCTTTTAACTGCTGCATAGTATTCCTTTGACTGCATGTAGTTTGTTAGTGGCCCCTCTTGGGGGGTTTAGGCGCTGCCAGGCTTTTGCTGTCTCGGGCAGTGTGGCAGTTAACATCCGCAGCCTGAAACGCTTTGCCCGTTCAAATGTGTCTGTGGGGTGAGGTCGAGGAGCTGGGGTTTTCAGGAGGAGCAGTTTACTCAGTTGACGACAGGTTTGGTTTCTCTTCCCTTCTCCCCCTCCCGTCTCCCCCCCTCCTTCGCCCCCTCCTCCCGCTTCTCCTTTGGTGTCATGATTCAATTTCTGAACTTTCTGGTTAGGGCTGGGTTTCAGGAGCCCGCTGCTCGGGAAATGAACGTTCTTGGTACCTTTGTTCTGCAGAAGTTTCAGGCGCAGAAGGGAGCCCCGGCAGGCTTATACCTTATTTTCCTGAGCGGGCGGTGATGGGGTGCGCGGCATCGCACCACCCTAGGGAACGTGGTTTTCCACTTGCGTCCCTAGGCTCCATTACACCGAGGCCCTGGGGCATGGAGACCAGGCTTGCCCTCTTGGCACCTCCTGAGCCAGCTGCGCCATGACTGCGTGGTGTGGGGAGCCCAGCTGCAGAGCCAGCACCCACTCTCCTGAGGCAGCCGGGCCTCAGCTTGCCGGTCAGAGTAATGGGCAGTCACCGCGGAAGGTGCCGCGAGCGCTCAGTGGGCCTTAGCTCCTCTCACCACGAGGGTGTCTGGTGTACGTGTGGCCGGATGTGTGTGGAAAGGGGACCCGAGCCCTCTCTTTTCTGCCAGAGGCGCAGTTTATCCTGTTCTTGGTGCTCTGAGCTGCAGAGAAACTGCACTGGCTCCTGGGAGCTCAGCCCCACTTGAGGTTGTCAGTCTGTCCTCGAGACCACTTTTTTTGTTTCTTTTATTTCACGTGTCCCGTCTGTTTTCAAAGGGAGAGTCCTGTTTGTTTTTTAGGACAGGGGTAAGGAGGGTGGGAACTGTCTGGGCTGATGTCTGATGTGGATGGATCGGAAGTGACCGCAGCTGCCTTCCTAAGGACATGAGAGCCACGCGCCGGGATAATCTGGATGCCGAGAGAATTAACTCGGAGGGAGAAGCCAGGCCGGGCCCGGCGCCTGGCAGAAGCCCTCTCCACCTGGTGTGGGTCACGTACACACGGGCCTGTCTCCTGCAGGCCGTCTGTCTGTCCCCGAGACTCGTCACCCGAGGCTCGCCCCTCATCTGTTGAAGATCCCCATCCAGGGCTGCGGATGGGGACGGGCAGGGTGAGGAGGCACGCTGAGCCCAACCTAGCCAGTCACAGTCACAGGCCAAGTGACCGTGGCAGGTTACTGTCACCGATGCTCCCTGGGGGCCAGGACGGTCTGGGAATGAGGCAGGGGCTCTGGGGTGTCCACAGGGCTCAGAAATGAATGGTGTGGGTTGTGAGCCGACGCCTGGATGTGACATGGGTTCCAAGTGATGCCGTCTGTCCCCCTGCCGTGGGCTCTGGTGGCCCAGGGCGGTGCTGTCGTGTCCAGCCCGTCCCCTCATGAAATCATGGAAGCAGATGCATATCGGCTGCCATTCCTTCCAGAACTGCAGAGAAAGCTGAGTGACGGCGAGGACCCTGAAAGCATCAACTACTGTGGTTTTCAGATTGGGTTCCTCGGGGCCCGGGGTCCTGGGAGGTGTTGGGTGTGGAGGGCCGGGCAGCCGGCACGCCCTGCAGTGTGACCTGGTCACCCCCTGCTGCGTCTTGCTGTCTTACGTGGTGGCCTCCTTGTGAGTTTCCGCTCTGTGCCCCGGCGCTCGGAAGGTGCTGGGAAGTGCTCGTTGGAAGAGCTCAGTGACATCCGTGAGGGTTGGCGGGCGTCACCCCCGCTGTGCCGTGTGAGGTCCCGCCTGCTCACCGTGGCCTGGAGGTTCCCCTGGGGCTTTGTGTCGTCTCCTCCCTTAGGCTGTGAGCCTCCCGGGGGGCCCGAACCATGGCTGTTTCATCTGTATTATCCCCCAAGGGCCAAGCCGGGCACAGGAACCGAGGTGCGGCTCCTGCATCTATGTTCAGGGGCGGCTGGATGCCAGGCGGGCGCACAGCGAACTTGCCCAGAGCCTGCTCCAAGGAGGGATTGAGAGCGAGAGGGCCCCAGGCCCTGACCTCGCCTGATCACAGCCTCCTCTGAGCGTCTGTGGGGACTCAGCCTCTGTTCTCAGGAAAGCGCGCACGGCCCGGGCTGTTGGCGTGCTGTCTGCGGTCCACACGCGCTCCGCCCCCAGGGGACAGCCCGTCGGTGCTCCGGAACCACGGGCTGGGAAGCGGTGCCCCAAGTTTACCCGGTGTGTGCAGGCCGGGAGAGGACATCGTGAGTCAGGGAAGGCTTCCTGGGAGAGCGTCTGTCGGAGCCGAGTCCTGAAGCCTGGGGTGGAGGGTGGAGACCGAGGCTTGGAGATGCCACGCCGCCCTGCGTGTCCCGAACCGCTTGCAGTAAGGCTGTGGGTAGGGGAGTCGGCAGGGAGCCTTTGTGTGCTCCTCTGGAGACGCGGACCCCAACCCAGGCTCCACGGGGTGGGGTGAGTGAGGGCACGCGTGTGGGAGCACGGCGGCCCTGGGATTGTGTGGGGAGACACGGGGAGGTCCAGGCCTGGAAGGATATTGGCGAGGACCGTGGTGGTTGAACCAGGCTCAGAGGGCGGGCAGGGTGTCAGTGGGGCAGAGATGGCCAGCGGCGGACGAGCAGCCGGGCAGGACTGAAGGGCCTGGGGCCTCTTGCACGTGGGCATGTGGATGGGCTGCGGTGGGATGGGCTGAGGCCGGCCTGAGGGACTGGGCCAAGGGGTCCGACCTGACCCGAGAGGGAGTGGGGTTGGGGGCTTGGGTTAAGGCCATCGGTGGTGGTGGGGTCGTGGGGTGGTCCAGGCTGGAGCTGCGCCCACGAAGCCTTGGCCCCGGGATTGGCGTACGGGACGGCTGGCCGTGAGCGGCCTCCAGCCAGCTTCCTCTGGGCACCCAGCTCTCTCTTTCAGCCGGAAGGTGGCTTTGAGGACTGGCTAGGAGTTCATAAACCTCCCCCTTGAAAACAAGGCCGTTCTGGGGACCATGGCCTGAGAGGTGCAGCTGCAGTCTCCTCGCTGCTCTGCCTCCAGCTGGCCGTAGCGAAGTTTCTGGAAGGATGCTTCCTGCCTGCTGGAGTAACCTGTGTCTTCTTTGTTTTTCTCCACAGGAAGCGAGGGATAGAAGTCGTGCAGGTGAGTACAGACCACACCCTTGCCGTTGTTCAGCTGGGGGGGCCTTCAGCGTTCACTGTTCCTCCCTCCCTGAAGAGCCTGGGCGCTTGGCCTCTCCTTACGTGCTCTCGTTTTTAACTTCTCTCCCTGTGCAGTCGACACGATTGCCACCCGGGTGGGACCGAGCTGGAGCTGGCGGTGTGTCGGGGTTGAGGAACTGCTCTGCTTTGCTGGTGCGGGAGTGGTGGCGCCCTTGGCGGGCGTGGGGATGGGCAGGGTGAGGGGCGTAGCCACCCAGCCACTCGTCCTGCTTCCAGATGCTTGCCCGGCTCTGCTGCGGGAGCTGCAGCCCCCAGGGCCTCTGCTTCGGCTGTTAGAGCTCTGGGGACGAGGCTTCTCCTGCACTGGACCATTCTTTTTTTTTTTTTTAAATGTGTAGTGATAGCAAGTTTTTAAAATTTATTTTATTTATTTATTTGGCTGTGTTGGGTCTTCATTTCTGTGCGAGGGCTTTCTCTAGTTGCAGAGAGCAGGGGCCACTCTTCATCGCGGTGCGCGGGCCTCTCACTGTCGTGGCCTCTCTTGTTGGGGAGCACAGGCTCCAGATGCGCAGGCTCAGTAGTTGTGGCTCACGGGCCCAGTTGCTCTGCAGCATGTGGGATCCTCCCAGACCAGGGCTTGAACCCGTGTCCCCTGCATTGGCAGGCAGATTCTCAACCACTGCGCCACCAGGGAAGCCCTGTTTGTTTGTTTGTTTGTTTGTTTGTTTATTTATTTATTTATTTATTTTTTGCTGTGTCGGGTCTTAGTTGTGACATGCGGGATCTTCCGTTGTGGTGCGCGAGCTCAGTAGTTGTGGTGCGAGGGCTTAGTTGTCCCGCAGCATGTGGGATCTTAGTTCCCCGACCAGGGATCGAACCTGCGTGCCCTGCATTGGAAGGTGGATTCTTTACCACTGGACCACCAGGGAAGTCTGGACCATTCTTGTATTATGGCTGACGTGGTATCATCTTCTCCACCGATGCTCCTCCCCCGGCCCCAGGGTTCGTCCCCCTCCCCCTCGTCACCCCTTTTCTGCTCTCAGTGGCCACATCTGATCTTCCCGATGTGCCCCTGGCCCCTGGAGTGTGGACTGAGTCAGTGGGGGCTCCTGACCCCTGTGTTGCCTCACCCTGAGTTGGACTGGGGTCAGGAGCTCACTGGGGAAGGAAGGATGGTTGGAGAGAGGAGCTCTCCCGGGGGGTGGGGTGGGGCTCGCCCTGTGGGCTCAAAATAGATGACAGGCTCGGACCGCAGCAGTAATGCCGGGAGGTTGGATCTGCCTGAGAGTGGGGAGGGACGGGGGGCCACGCCAGGGGATCCCTCTGGCCAGCTGCACTTGTCCTGGCAGTGACGACTCACGGGGGATGGGAAGGGGGCCACTGCTCTCTGTGTCGGCATGAAGGTTCCCTCAGCTCTTCGTCAGGGGCAGGCTGTGACATTTGCTCCGGAGGTTTTGCCTGCTCCCTAGCAGGTAGCAGTGGGTCTTGGTGAGACCCAAGGGTGGCCTGGCTGTGCTTGCTGTCGCCCTCTCTGTCCCCGTCCAGGGTGAGTCTGCCAGTCTGTGCAGCTCGGCTGGCAGCCCTTCTTCCAGCTGTAGCTGCAGAGAGGGTAACCCCGGCCGGGGCTACCTCAGGACCGATGTGAGCCTGGCCCTCCGATAGAATATCTGCGGTAGGTTTTCATAAAAGCCTGCTGAGAAGCTTTCGGAGCCCTCCGTCTTAACTCCGGCCCCAGTCCCCCTCCCCACACCTAGCAGGTTCGGTGGGTGTTGGTCTCAAGCTGCTCTGCTTCTGGGACGAGGGTGGGGCTGGTTGGTGGGGTGAGGCTGGGCGCCTCTGTCTGGCTGCCAGAGTGGCCGGCTGCTGAGTTCTTCCTCCTGGCCTCGCTCTTCATAGCTTGTGGGTTGAACTTGTCACCCCAAGGCTGAGGTTTGTTTTGGGAGAGGAGGTAGTTTCTAGAAGCCTCTGAGCAGCTGTGTATTTTTCATCCTGCCTCTTCTTGGCTCTGCAGTTTCATGATCTGCACTGAACTTTTCTGTGGACCTCAGTTTCTCCATCCATCAAAAGGGGGAGGTCTGAAGCATACTAAAAAGTATGCTTTCAGTGCCATTTCTGATTGATTAGTAGTGGGTACCTGGAGGATTCTAAAATCCGTGAATGGCTGAGGACAGGGATTGATTGGTAATGCCTGCTAGGGGTCCAATAGTGGGCAGAGGAGGTGCAGTTTTATTTGTGTCATTCTGGAGCTAGGTGTCTCCTAGCTAGGTGTCATTCTGGAGCTTAGGTGTTTCCTGCTCCAGGATGCTTTGGCTTAGTTTTGTCTCTCAGTCCTTTTTAACGGTTACCTTGGAAGCCCCCAGATCCTTTGTAGATGCTCCTATACCCACCACCAAGGCCTAGACCCGTAGTTGGAGCGATCGTTGGAGGTTACTGTGTGAAGGGCCAAGTGCTTCCCTGAGGTTAGCTACAGCCTCCCATCAGGGTCCATGAGGAAATTTCTGTTGGGAACTGTTTTTAGAGGAAATGAATTCATGTGCTCACGAACAACCACTGCTTAAAAGGTGAAGAAATATGCTCTACCCCCAATACCTGATTTCTGTTCACACCAGATCCCGGACTATAGCACAGTGGGATGCCACCCCTCCCACGGGAGGGGAGAGGAGGGGGGACGGGGGGGTGCCTTGGAGCTTCAGGATGTGAGGGACAACCGAGGGGTCAGTGTGTTCGCTTTACATGGCTTCCTGGGAAGATGAAAACCTTTAATCCACTTTGTGGGTGGAATGAGAAACTGAAGCCATTGTTTTAGAATGTACCAGGCAGAAGAAGAGTTATGAAATCTTTTTTGATGGGCCTACTGTTCATTTTGGTGATGACTTGAGGGAGGAAGTAGTGGCTGGGGACCAGTGTGAAGGCAGGCTGGAAGCTTTCTATGCCGACATCTAAAAATAAAACCCACCACGACACCTCTCTCTTCACCTCCTCCTGGCATCCCCGCGTGTTTGGAGAACTTGAAATTTCAAGACATAGAGAAAAGGCTCTTTGCAAAAATTGGAAACCAAGCCACTTGGCTGGTTTTTTTCAAAATCAGCTGAGCCTCTGTGCACCAGACCACAGGCTGGTGGGCCACTGGCTGCTGGAGATGGGGGTTTGCCAAGTCACTGGGTGGCAGTGACTGAAGAGGTTGAGAGTAAGCATGCCACCAGCCTCCACCCAGTATTTCCTGTGTCAGGTGCTCTGAAGGACATTGTCCCATTTTGTGCAGCCACCTGGTAATGTGAGTGGTGTTTTCACGTCCATTTTAGAGATTAGGAAACAGGTTCAGAATGTTGTGACTTCCCTCAGGGAACTCAGCTGGTAAGCGGTCGAGTTGGATTTGAGTGCAGTTGGTTTGTCTGTAAAGCCCATGGTTTTTCTGATAACTCAGTCTCCCCTGCATGTTAGTAGATGGCTCGGTTTAGTACATGCTTCCATACCTGTTATTACCTGGGCTTTGGCTACTATTTAAAAAAAGCATGCTGGGACCTGGGGTCAGGAACCAAGACTGTAAAATGATGGTAAGACCTGCAGTGTTTGTCTTGGTCACGAGAGTTGTTCTTCCAGCTATTGAATGGCAGTAGTAACACTATGGGTGCTAACATCTATTGGGCACTACTGTATACCAGGCAATGATGCCATTTAATGGAAGGAAGCATTTGTGTGTAACCTCTCCAAGGAGGGGGTGGGAGCACATTTAAGAAAGTGACTCTTGCAGATCCTCAGCCTGCTCATGTGTTAGTTCCCACAGCTGATCTGCTTGGGAAGGAGCTTGTAAACTCTCCCATCGGCCCTCCATCCATCTCTACAGAGGCAGTGCACGTAGTGGGGGTGGGAGCCAGACAGCCTGGGTTCATGTTTCTGACCGTCTGACCTCGGGCCAGTTTCCTAACCCCCAGGTGCCTCAGGCTCCCTGTCTGTAAAATGGGGATAATAGTGGTGCCTGTCCCCTGGGATGGTTGTGAGGACGAATTGCATTAATTTGGGTAAAGCAGTTGGCACCGTGCCTGGCACACTGGAAGCTGGTTGTCTACAGGAGAAGCACACACTCTCATTACCCACAGGCAGATCTGAACGTGGTGTGTGACCCTGGGGCATACATCCTTCTTGGGCGCCATGTGACTCGTTGTTAGGATGCTGGGCAGGTGAGGTAGTTCCAGTTCTTTGCTTGCAACAGAATTGAAAGAGGGCCTGATTGAGTTGTCAGCTGATAGAACATTAAAAATGAGTTTTGATAATAAATTACTGTAATTCTTGCCATATAATTCTAAAGGAATTAAGAGAATTCGCTATGGTAAATCTGTTTCCTTTCCACTTTTAAAACTTATTTGAATAGGTGGTTTCAGCACTATAAAAATTGAAAAATGGAGATAGAATTGATAATAAACACTGCTTTATTCTAGCAGTCGGTAATAGTCATCTCTGGATATGTGAAATAATTTTAAAAAATTACCTTTCATCTCTTCTGAGATGTATTTCTAATAAGGTTTAATTTTTATGATTATTACTTATACAAATTTATAATATATTTCTGTTATATTGATCAATTATGTACTAATAGTAATTGTAATAATAATTCAATCCAGAAGAAAAATTTTGACACTTAGAGCTTTATGGTCAAATGAAATTAAAAAATTAAGACATTTATATCCTTTTTTTTTGGCCTTGTACTACGATAGACTAATCAATGAAAGGCCTTCAAACATGAAATACATTGATAGTGGAAACATCTCTGAGGGATGTGGATTGGAAATTGGAGTTTGAGGAGGCAGAAGGAGCCTTGCTATCTTTCCACGTGTTTAAGAAGCGTCCGATTCTGTAATTTTAAGATGGATGATGGTGGATCTCAAATCGCTATGGTATTTAGATTCCACTAGATCCATTTAAAAGAGAAACAGTAACAGTTTTATTTTGAAATGTTAATATTTACAGTATGTTGGAAATTACATCCTCTACAAGTATTTAAACTTACGATGAGAAATTTTAGATGTCAGCTTGAAAATGTGCAAATTGATATACAGTTTTAAACATTTATTTTGGGGGGTTTGGTTTGAAGGCCACTGCTTTAGAGCGTTACCCCGTTTGCTTCCCAGAACCAGGCTCTGAGGCAGACACCACCTCGGAGAGGGGGGACAGCAGGCCGGCTCTCAGGCCATCAGAGGCCCCGCTGGGACTGGGCCACTCGGCCTCTGGGGCCTGTGTGTCTGCTGAGACTCAGAAAGGCTTTGACAGTGGACTTGTCTGCAGGCCAGCTGACCTCCCCTAACATGGGTCTGTTAGGCCAAGTGATGCTTGATAATAATAAACACCTGCCGTTACCTGCTCAGGTGGCGTGAGACGCCCCAGGTGAGCCCGAGTCCAGCAGGGCTGGGAGGAGTGGAAGTCCTGCTCTGTGATCAGGGCTGGGACTCGACTAGAGCACAGGGGGAGAGTGGGACAAGATGCCCTCCACCCCTGTGTCCTCAGGGGCCACCTGTCATGACAGTGATGGTCGCAGGTACCTGTTTGCCTCAGTTGTCTCGTCTGTACTATTGTGATGAGGGTGCTGGACGCACCGGGCCCCTTGACTCCTCCATTTCAGGTGTTACCAATTGGCCTTGCTGAGCCAATGAGGTGAGGGCCCCTCATAGCCGGCAGGTACCGATTGGGAAGACTGGACCCCCCCTTGCAGCAGGATTCAGCAAACCTTTACTGGGTGCCTGCTGTGTACCAGGCTGCAGGTGCTGGGGACTCACACGGGCCCAGGCCCCATCCCTGCAGCTCTCTGAAGTCTGCAGTTGGCAGCCAGGGGCCAAAGTGCTGGGGATCATGGGCACAGGCACGGAGGAGGGTCCTGACCCCGCCTGGTAAGTCAGGAAGGCTTCCTTCCTGGAGGAGGGCAGGGTGAGCCTGGCTAGTGGCGATGAGCCTCGTCCACCTGACAGAGCCCGGCTGAGAGGTAGGTTCGAGCCCACAACCCCGCTCAGGGCTGGACCTGCTCCCGAGGCCCTTCTCCTCCCGAAACAACTAGGTGCTAAGGTGACCAAGTGCTGAGCACGGCACAGCCGTCACGGCCCTTCCACCCAGTGAACCTTTGTTGGGAGAAAACATTCCTTGGCCACTTGGGTCATCTGTGGCCCGGGGCTCTGCTGAGGGCTGGGCAGGAGGCTTGCGTCAGCCTTGCAGGACGCCTTCCCCTGGGAGCATTTTCCACTCTGACCTGATCTGTGGGGAAGGCTTGGGAGGGAAGCCTGTGAGTTCTCCGTCCCTGGACCCCGTCGCCCCTTTCTAGGGCAACCCTGAATTTCGTGGAAGAAGATCTGGAGAGAACAACGTGCCTACTGCCCTGCCCGCCTCCAGCCTTGGCATCCTCAGGGACATGTATATCGCATCCCACCCCCTGCCCGCCAGGTTCCGAGGGCTGTCTTTCACCAGTTATCTTCAAAGCGCCAGGGGAGAGGGAGATGGCTGTTAGCACGAGAGGGGTTGGAGTCTTAGTTTAAAATGCAAGTGAGCAAGCTGTAAGTGTGAGAAGCACAGTTGCTGGTTCGAGATTCATTGTCCTCCTTACAAATTCCTTGAGAATTCAGACATTACGAAACCCCAGTCTCTGGAGCAGCCACTGTTTCTCAAGCCGGGTGAGGAAGTAAATACATTTCCCCAGCTTGCAAAAGAGTGAAGGGTGGGCTGCAGGTTTTTCCTGGGGGTTACTGCAGAGTTGTTGCCCACTTGAGATGTTGGAGTTCTTTGTGTGTTCGTCTCCCCCTTTCTGCACAGAGCATTCAGGGCAGGAGGTTGGGTGGCAGAGGATAAAGCAGAAGAGGAAAGGCTAAGAAAGAGAGACAGACAGAAAGACGCCGAGAGCAGGCCACATGCCCAGGGCTGACGGAGGACTGGGTGCTGGGCATCTGGAGTTGGAGGGGTGCAGTGACAGGGGCCCCGAGCACGTGGGCAAGCCTGGAGGGTGGGAGGGCTTGTCTGTGCCTTTGTGGGCCCTGCGAGGACACAGGGGCAGCAGGCATGAAAGCGGGGAGTGGGCGGGGGGCGGGGAAGGCCTTACGGGGAAGTTGATGCCTCTTGATACAGGATAAACGAGGCAGGCGTACGTGTGGGTGGGGAGGTGAGGTATTTGAATGTCATTTCGGGCAGGGAGCACAGCCTGTGCGAGGACCCAGGGGCTGGGAAAGGGGGTCTTTTGACTGCCAGTGGAATGGTTTGGAAGTGCCGAGGCCTCGGCCGGCCGTGAAGGAGTCAGGAAGCAGCCAGGTCAAGAGGGCGGCAGGGCCAGCCCACAGGAGGGCCGGGTGAGCTGACCGTGGGATGCTGGGGGCATCAAAGGGCTTCTCCGTGGGAGAGGTGTGCGTGCCAGTTAGAGGTGATGGGGGAGGGTCCCAGTGGGAGGGCACACTGTGGGGGATTAGACAAGCCGGGCTGGAGGGTGAAGAGCTGGGTCTTCTGGTTGGGGGCTGGGGCTGGAGCCTAACGGGGACCCTGTGGTCTGGCTGGAATGGACGCAGTAGTGGATGGCAGGGGAGACAGAGGGCGGGGTGTGGTGCCTGGGTTGCGGGGGGGGGTGACAGAGAGTGAGGAGTCAGTCCTCAGACTAGGGGGTGCAGGAGGGGGAGCAGCGGGGAGCGAACGCTGGTTCAGACAGGTGTGTTGAAGGCAGGCAGCTGAGTTCAGTAGCTGCTTCCTCATTGAGAGCTGGAAGGAGAGTCACATGGCTGAGTGAGTGGTACGCCTTCCTCCAAGGATTATAGGTGCTGGATTCTCCATTCACCTTTAAAAAATGTATGTTATTTAGTTAATATTTTCACGATTCAAAAATTGTTTTAAGAAGTACGTTGTTAAAGGTGTCAAATGATTAATCCCCAGCTGGGTTCCCTCTGCCACCCACTCTCCCTCCAGGGTGGCCCAGCTGGCTGACCTTGGTGCCTCCTGGATTTTATTTCCAGGTAATAGGGGCCCAGGTAGGGTTGGACACCTGTGAACATTCTTCCTTCCATCTGCTCCCTCTGCTGGGTGCTCTGGAGCCCAGTGTAAGGGGCTTGGGGAATATCGGTTGCCTTGGTGTTTCTTGGGCCCCTGACATCCTTGCAGCTGGAAGAGCCCAGGGCAGCCAGCTGGCCACTTCCATATGGGCAGGGGCTTTCTGAAGGCCACCTGAGTATGACTCTGATGCTGACCTCTGGCAGCAGACCCCAGTACCTCCAGGGAGGGTGGTCATGGGACTGGGAAGTTGGCTCTGCACAGAATGTTTCCACGTGGCCGTTTGGGACCATAATTGGGATATAGATTGTTCTTGGCTGAGTTCAGCCTCCACATGGAATCCAGAGGTCTGGGTTTGAGTTTCCGTTAGTCTGTTTTCTGACTGTGTGTGATCTCACTTTCCTCATCTTTAAATTGGGATGACACTTAGCACGCAGGACCTAAGACGCCTAATAGAAGCTCAAGGATTGTGGGCTTATTTTCCCTGATCCTTTGTTATGAACGGTGTGGTTTATATGTGTGTAGGGCGGGGGATACAGCTGCAGGTGAAACTGTGCTGCTTAGAAAAATATGTTGTGCAAAGAATGTGATCTTTCTGTCCCCCTGCCAAAGTAACACTTTTCGGTTTCTAACTATTGTGGATTTTAACTTAATTCCTTTTTAAAAGATAGATTTTATTTTTTAAAATTTGAAACACAGATATTTGTATCATTTTCAAAACTTTGAAAGTTGTTTTTATTCTTATTTACTTAACATATATTTAATGAATGGAGTTAGTCACATTTATCTGTAAGCATGATCATCAAAGTATTTTTATAATAGTGATACATGGGGCTGGGGAAGTATTACATGCTGGGGAGCGTACCAGCTGTTCATAGTAGCTGTTCAGAAGAGATCATAGTTTGGAGGGCAGCGTGGGAAAATGACGATGTAAGTGCTGTCGACGTCTACTGAATGGTTTCAGTTCTGCCTGTTTTATTTTTATTCTTGAGCTTTTTAGGCTTGCTGTTACAAATAGCAACCATCTCCGGCGTCAGTGCAGTCCTGCGTGGCTTCAGAGGGCTGTGAAGCTCAGTTCTGGGGTGTTCTTTCCTGGCCTTTGACTCGCTGAGTCAACTTGAGTAAATCCTTGAACAGGAAGCACTCCGGCCAGGGAAGCTGGAATCCGGGTTCCTGGGTGGGCTCTGCGGGAGCCAGGCACCCACCCCCAGCCCACCCCCACCCCGGCAGCAGCACTGGTCCACACCACGAGTCAGGGTTCCATCTCCTCGTCCCTCTGCCGTTGGCGGGCCTTCCGATTTCACTGGCCACCTTGGGGGTTACAACAAGTAAGCACGTAAAAGCAAAAGGAAGAAGAAGCGTGGCGAAATAGGAAGGGCTTAAAAGGGATAGAAAGAGCCAGAAGCAAAGGTTCCGCTTTGAAAGTAGCCACCTGTTTTGAGGTTGTTCTGGGGTGAAGTTGTCTAGAGTGTTACTCAAAGTGTGGTGCCCCAGCCATTGCCTGGGAGCAGGTTAGAGGGCCAGCCCAGAGCTGCCGAATCCATGTCCCCAGGTGAGCTGGCAGCACGTTTCCAGTTGCAGAAGCTCCATTGCAAATAGTTGGTGCCCATTTGAGTTGGGGAGGGTGCACCTTCTGGGGCTGAGACTCTGTGTGAAATGGTGAATTGACTTGAGGACCCCGGCTGCACAGCTGGCACTGGGAAAGCAGGAGTGGAGATGGGCGTTGCCTTCTGCTGTTTCGCGGACCACGAAACGTCCTTAAATCTTTCGGGGGCTAAGAAGCTGGTATCTCCCTCTCCAGCCCCCTCCCCACTCTCGTGTTTCTATTTTTGCTGTTAGACCTGTTCAGATGTCACCTTGCCAGTGACACCTTCCCTGCTCCCCCAGCAGACCTCCCCCCAAACTGGAGCTGCCTGAGGACGCGTGCTCCTGGGCCAGAACCCTCCTCTGTCTTTTTTTTTTTTTTCATGGAATATCTCATTTTATTTATTTATTTATTTGGGTATAGTTTCTTTACAATGTTGTGTTAGTTTCTGCTGTACAACGAAGTGAATCAGCTATATGTATACATATGCCCCCTCCCTCTTGAACCTCGCCCCCCACCCATCCCACCCATCTAGGTCATCACAGAGCACCGAGCTGAGCTCCCTGCGCTATACAGCAGGGTCCCACTAGCTATCTGTTTCACACATGGTAGTGTATATATGTCAGTCCCAATCTCCCAATTCACGTGTCCACACGTCCGTTCTCTACGTCTGTGTCTCTATTGCTGCCCTACAAATAGGTTCATCTGTACCATTTTTCTAGATTCCACATATATGCATTAATATACGATATTTGTTTTTCTCTTTCTGACTTACTTCACTCTGTACGACAGTCTCTAGGTCCATCCACATCTCTACAAATGACCCAATTTCGTTCCTTTTTATGGCTAATATTCCATTGTATATATGTACCACATCTTCTTTATCCATTCATCTGCCGATGGACATTTAGGTTGCTTTCATGTCCTGGCTATTGTAAATAATGCTGCAGTGAACCCTCCTGTCTCTGAGGAGGGCAGCACCTGGCCCTGTGTGTGCTCTGTGTTTGCTGGGTGAGTGAATGAAGGACTGAGCCAAGAACTTTCTATTATGGAAGACTCACGTGACATAGCAGACTGGGAGGGCAGTATAGGGCACGCTGTGTGCCCATCGCTCAGCTTGGTGTCCGTGACCACCTGGCCAGTATCACTTCCTGGAGACCTCGTTCCCCACTGGACAGTTTGAGGCCAGTCTTCACCATTCTGTCAGTTCATCCATGAATGTGTCACTACATGTCTCTGTAAGGTAAGGACCAGCCCTTGTTCTTAACCTCTCGGTGGGCCATTCAGAGGTGGGTTGGGGTGCTGCCAGGTGATGGGCCCAGATTCTGGGTCCGGCCCCTGCACTGTAGCAGTTCCTGGCCCCTGGGAGGCGAATGAGAGGCAGTGCTGGGGCAGGTCCTTGGGGCCCTGCTATCTTCCTGCTGACTTCAGGGCCGCTGGTGGCTGTTAGAAACCCGGGATGTGCGTGAATTGATTGGGTTCACATTGGTCCCTCCCTAGGAGTGGTCATTATAACGGTGTTGGGGAGATGATCAAAGCAATGTGGACACAGCCTTACTGTGTTCTGGGAACTTCTCTAAGTGCTTACGTGCGTTAAATAATTTAATCCCCACAACAATCCAGAGAAGGACTGTTATTTAGTGCAATTATTAGCTCTATTTGATAGATAAACTTTTTGTTTGTTTGGTTTTTGTTTTTGGCTGTGCCGCTTGGCTTGCGGAATCTTAGTTCCCTGACCAGGGATTGAACCTGGGCCCTCGGCGGTGAGAGCGCTGAGTCCTAACCACTGGACCGCCAGGGAGGTCCCAGTGGATACACTCTTATTATCCCTGCTTTACGGATGAGGAAACTGAGTCAGAGAGAGCTTGCCCCAGCCTCTGAGCCGGCATGAGGCAGAGCCGAGCCCAGCACGCAGGCTCTGGTCCACCTCATAACCTCTACACCCCACTGCTGCTTGTGCATCATCTCTGAAACCAGCACTTGCTTGCAGTTCCTTTGCCCGGGTGTCTTGACCTCTCTCCTGGACTGGCCCATCTGCTGCCCAAGTGCTCTTTCCCAGACAAGCTCCATCTCGTCACAGCGTGGCTGCAGGGCCCAGCGTACAGGGTGAAGACCCTTCCTTGAAGGGATCCACAAAGCCTTTAGCAGTTGGTTCTCACTCTGGGGAGCCCAGCCCGGGCCACGCCCTCACGTGCACCCCAGAGCACCGCCTGCAGGGCCTCAGCCTGCTGCTGCATGTATCCTGTCCCGGCAGCCTGCCACGGCCCTCGTCCTGTTCCATCTGGTGGACACTCATTCATCTGTGTGGCCAACCTCACTGCCACTAGCTCCTCAAAGCCTTCCTGGACCCCCCAGGCCCAGGGAGCCTCTCCGTCATCTGGGCCCCCTCCACCCTGTGCCCCCAACCTCCTAGGCACAGAAGCTCCCATTCCATGGCATAATCACATATTCTGGCAGCTTCTCCTCTTCTCTGGAAGCTCCTTAAGGCTGTGGACCATGTCTTCTTCTGGGGGCTGTGCCAGCCTGGCGTGCCTTCTGGCTTATAGGTGCATCTTATCACTTAATCTTTGGAAATCAGTGGAAAAATAATGAAATATTATAGAAATATATGAATTAGAAAAGTTCCCTATTCATTTTATTCTCCAGAAATAACCACTGCTAAGTTTTCCATTTTTTTTCCTATGCCTGTGCTAATATACCCTTTTTTTTTCTCTTTTGGTTTTCTAACACCTATTTAAAAATCTTTTAATACTTTCAAAACTGATATGTGAAGATCTAATGAGCCTTTGAGTGGAGGAAGTAGAGGAATAACATATTTGTATATTGTGGAGGGTTCTTAACCTGTGCTTGACGGTGTGTGAAGGCTGAGGCCGGGTGAAGGGTCTTGGAATTTCTTTTTTTTTTTTTCCCCAGCACTAGGGTGATGCGTCATGTAGCACCACTTTGAAAGGTCAGAAAGTATACGTAAACCGGAGAATTTCCCTTGTACTTACGAAGTGCTAACTTGTTAGTTTGTCATTTTAGCTATTCCCAGAAAGAGAAAACTGCGTTACTTTCATTACTTTCATAGTCTAGGGATATTCCTGCCTTTTAGTGTTCTGCTCTAAACTCTAGTGTTTACACTCTTATCTCTTTCCCTGAAGGCAAGGTTAGTAAGATAGGATTAAGTCGAGGCTGAGGAACAGAGGAGGATTAATATTACCTGTCAGGCCCTGCTGCTGTGAGGGTACGGCAGGGTAGTTCTGAGCTTCCTGGTAGCCAAAGCGTGCAGGGAAATGAGATTAGCTGCCACGGAGGAGAAGAACTCTGAGTTCCCAGGAGGGGGAGTAAAAACCATGGAGAAGATTGAACCTTCCTTCCTCAAATGTTGAAGAACCTCGTCAGTGTCACAAATCGGAAATTCTTCTCTTGACCTGGACAAAAAGGGAGACTTTCAAGAGAAGCAGAAGTATGGTGGCCTGAGCACATCCTCCATGAGTCTGTGGTGCAGGGACATTGTCCTTTTGGCGGGGGGAGGGGGAGCTCTCCTGGACCACCCCCACCCCCAGCCCCTCTGCATGGCCAGCTCTCATTCTCCAACACCCCGTCCGCCTGCAGCTTCACTCTGGAGCCATCGGGATTTGCATTCATCTGCCAGCGGCAGATTGGAAATCATGGTGGCTTAAAAGAATTACCATGTTTATTTCTCTCCATGTGAAAGAAGCTGGATGCAGGAACTTAGAGCTGGTGTGTGGGCTCCATAAAGTTGCACGGAACCCTTTTCTCTCTGTGCCACGCCATCCTCCGCCCTGGCTTCTAGGCTCCAGATCACCTCCTTGCTGAAGATGGCTGCTGGGGCTTCAGCCATCGTGTTGACATTCCAGGCCGTAGGAAAGTGGTCAGGGAGTAGGGCACCCCGCCTCGCACCTGAGTCTGTTCTCCCTAGGTGGCCTCCCCAGAAGTCCCACGTTAACACTGCTGCCTACCTTGCCTTGGTCACGAGTGTTCTAATAGGCACTCGATCCTGGTGGCCAGCAGGCTGGAAGTGCGGTCTTTTGGCTGGGCATGCTGTCACCTCACATGAACTTGGAGAAGAGAGTGGGCATGGGTGTTGGGCTGCAGCTGACTCTGCCAGCACACTCGGGCTCTGGACTTACAACTGGACAAGTTACCCCCAAAGAGCCATTGACAAAAAGGCAATAATACTGGAACCGGCCTTGCAGAGTTGTCATGAGATTGAGCCAGTGCAGCGAAGGAACGGCGCAGAGCCTGGTACGTAGCCGTCCTCAGAAGCAGCTGTTTGTTATTATTTACGGGAGCCATTATGCTCGTCGTCCTTGCGGCCCATGGAAATTCGTATGAATCTAAAGTGTTGTGCAGGTGAACCATTGGGTTGGTAGATGAGCCAAAGTAAAAGGATCTCTCTTGTTTGATTTGTTATCACAAGGAAAGAAAAGAAGCCAGAAATGTCTACAGTGTCAGTTACACCTGTCTGGTTTGCTTAGAGCAGGGCTGACAGGGACCTTGCTCCTGCTGTGGTCCCATGGGGTCCCCACTCAGGGGCGCCCTCCTGGACGTGGCAGCCCGAGGCCTCTCCTAGGCTGGGATGTGGGCAGCCTGGTTTGTGGTGCCCTCTGGGGTTGGAGCCGAGTTTGCCCTGGCTGGGGGCAGGCTGATTTACCTCCTGTTTCTAGATCTCCCTGCGCCCAGCCATAATCGGGTAAAGGCATCACCTCTGAGGGTGTTGACCCCTGACCCTGGCCACATAAGCCCTCCTCCCCAACCCGGCATGCTAGCTTCCCCTTGGCTGGGGGAAGCCCCAGGAGGCATGTGCACAGCTGCGATTTCATGGCTCTTCCAAAAGTTTGTGAACCCAGAGCTGCAGCTTGGCTCCCCTTCAGCCATCCCCACCTTGAGAACTCCCCCGGGAACCCCCGCATTCCCCCACCCCCTTCGCCTTTCTCCCAGGTTCTCTGATGTCCTGTATGAGTGACAGACAGGGGCAGACCTTTCAGGGACCCAGTCGGCCTGGCTGCCTTGTCCCCCTTCCCCGCAGGCCGGTTTTCCAGACGGACCAGCAGTCTGAGTCTTTCTCGTTTTGAACATTCTGCAGTGCCCTCAGAGCATACCCTATAAGGAGATCCCGGCTCACGCTGTGTCCCGAGAACTTGGCCTGGAGCGGGGCTCACTCATCACTTACACAGAAGCCACTTGGGAGGCGCTCAGAGGTCCGATGGGAGTTGGGGGGGTGCTTTCATCAGGTGTCCTGGGGGAACATTTAGGGCTCCCCGGTTCTCAAAAGAAGGTGACCAGCCTGGGCACCTGGGCAGCGATCACCTAGTGATATTGCTTCAGAGCTCTGAAATGCCCACGTAATGATTCCACAGCACTGTGATGTCTTTGGGCTGCGCTTCTGTGAACCAGCCCAGGTGGCAGCAGTGATAGTCTGGGCCTTGGCCACGTTCCCACTTTCCAGGCGAGAGCACTGAGGTTCAGGCGGGTGGAGTGTCTTTGCCCTGTGCTGCCCAGAAGGTGAGCAGCAGAGCTGGGGTTGGATTCCAGGCTGTGCAACCGCGAAGCCAGTGCTTGCTCTGCCCCTTCCCACCTCCCCCTGGACTGAGAACTCAGTGACTGGCCCCTGGCCCAGCTTCTCCCCTTCATAGCTGTGCAACCCTAGGCAAGTGGCAAAACCTCTCTGAGGCTCATCTACCAGATAGTGACAAGACTGATGAATGTGATGAGACCAGGGCAGGTGGGAAGGCCTTCCTAAAGGAGAGCCGTGAGTAGCCTGAGGTCAGGTTGGGGGCTGGCAAGGACCTGCCAGCAGCTCACTGGTTTTCTTGCTCCTGAGATCACTTGAAGGGTCTTTTGAAGCCCATCCCTTTGTCTGATGGGGCAGAAATTTGGCCGCGACTTGGAGTCTCTCCCATCCCTGGTGGGTGGGACCCCTGGATCCCTGGGCATGCAGGGTGTGGGTTTCCTGGCTTGGAAGCAGCCCTTGCCTCACTGCTTTCTCCCTGCCCGGGCAATATTTTTGCTGCAGGCCCTGCCAAGTGGAAATACGTTATTTACAGTGTTTTGACAGGAGCATCAAAAGCCTGGCTGAGAAAGGATGCCTTTGGGACTGAGCTAATGTCCTAGGAGTGTGGCCTGAGGGGAAGGGAGCCTGGCACAAGAGGAGGGGGAGATACACAGTGGGGGGCTGGGGGTACCCATTTATTGAACTTGATAAATGTGAGGCCCAGGGCTTAATAAGAGTATGTACCGAGTGAATATCCCAGGCTGACCATTCCCGGCTCCCACTTCAATAAGGACAAGGGTGTCCCCAAGCCAGCTTTGGGCCTCAGCCTTCTTACTTTGCTGTCTGAGGCCTCAGTGCCATCATTTGCCTGATAGGGACAAGGACCTCTGATGGGGAGAAGATGAAACACCCTGAGGTGTGTTGAGGCCAGGCCCGTCTGTCCGCAGAACCCAAGGACTCTCTAGCCGGGCCGTTCTGGACCCATTTGCTGCCTCAAACGGTATGGTGCTGCCTTGGGACCCGGGCCACCTGCCAAGGTGGCACCTCCGTCCCGCTTGATTCTCTGACCCTCCAGAAGCAGTTTGAAAATGTCTTTCAAAATGGTCCAGGAGAGCCTCCTTTGTGGCTGGTAGGAGCAAAATGTGTTTACCTGTGGCCCAGAGATAACCAGCAGTCGCCCGTCACGAATGTCCTTTGAGTTTTTTCTCTCTGTGTAGAAATGGAACATGTTTATATATTTTAAACAAAATTGTTTTCTGTTTGTACCTGCTCCCCTCAAACACACTTAACATATTGTTGATCAAGTTTCCCCTTTTGTTAAAGGCTCCACTCAGGCTTGTTTTGTTTTTCTTTCTTTCTTCTTTTTTTAAAAAAATATTTAATTTATTTATTTGGCTGCACCGGGTCTTAGTTGCAGCACACGGGATCTTCACTGCAGCATGCAGGCTCTTGGTTGCAGCATGCATGCGGGATCCCTGAGCAGGGATCGAACCCGGGCCCCCTGCACTGGGAGCGCAGAGTCTTAGCCACTGGACCGCCAGGGAAGTCCCACAGACTTGTTTTCTTAATGGCTGCATAATGTTCTCTCTGTCAGCAAAAGTTACTGAATTCTCTTGGTGGATGTTGGCTGTGGTTCTGGTTTGTCACTTGTAAATACTGCTGTGATGAACATCTGGTTCTTTTATTGTTGGGGCAAGTTGGTGATTATTTCTGTGGGCTATGTGAATAATAAATCGTATTTGTTGTTTTCACAGTTTATGAAAAGTAGTATGTACTCCTTGGGGAAACAAAAAGCCAAACATTATAGGGAATTGTAGAAAGGGACATTGGTTTTGGAGTTTGTCCTGCTGGACTTTTGGATGCACCCAGGTTCTGTTTCTCTCTCATGCGTCCTCTCTCCCCTCCTTCAGTTCTCACCCACGCCCCGGAGCTCCCCTCTCTGTCCTTCATGGCTGGAGGCTGTTGCCCGTGTGTGTTACCGACCTGGGGAAAGGGACGGAGAGTGTGGACCCATGCTGAGGTGTTGGCCCCTGGGTGGGTGGTCTCCAGCACCGCCAGCCTGCAGGCTGCTTCCCTGGGCCCATCCACCATCTGCACCGTGGTCTTCCCGCCCTCTCTGCGACCCCTGCTGCTCCCAGGTGCTTTGCCCTTCTTTGCACATACCTGCGGTTCGCTAGCCAAGCTGAAGTTCAGACCACTTCTGAGAGTGGAGAGCTCCCGTCTCCCTAACACCAACCCCCCCCTCCCCCCGCCGCCCCCCGCAGAGGCGGCGAACATCTCCGTCAAGGGACCAGCCTTATCCTCACAAGTGCCGGTGGGCGAGTCATTTGCCTTCTGGTCCCAGCCTCCTCATGTGGAAGGGGATTTTCATGGCACCTACCTCTGAGGTTGAGAAGATTCATTGAGATAGAGTCAGGACATCTACCACAAAGCCTGGCACGAAAACCGTGTTCAGAAATCTGTGGCTGGTGGTGGTGTGTCAGGATTCACCGCTGTCCTTCGGCTGCCAGGTTGTTTTGGGGGAACTGAGGACTGGAAAGTTAGTTTTTGAAAAAAGAGTATCAAACACTAGCTTGCATGTCAGGTTCCCTTCAGGGTGGGAGAGTTGGGTACAGCCCGGAGTCAAACCCTGCGGTGCTTCTGTGCCGGAAAGGGCCCAGCCCAGACTTTGGAGGAGAATTTCCAGTGTGGATATGGGCCACTGTCCTACAGAATCCTGACCACATGACTTCGAACCAGTTCCTTGTCATTGCTGAGCCTGGGTCTCCATCTTTCTTGGACGTTTATACTTTTATCTTGGTAGTTCTGGGAGGTGGGAATCTATTTCCCATTCTCCCTATTGTGCAGATGAGGAATCTGAGGCTCAGATAGGTCACTTGCTTAAGGACGTATCTAAGGCCACAGAGCTAGCAAGTACCAACCACTGGGGTCTTTGAACCAGAGAGACCTGACTCCCATAGGCCTGGGCTCTTGCTACTCTTCCATACTCCCCACCTGCCCCAGTGCTAACTGGACGTCCCTGGTTTCCCATAAAACCCTATTGTGCCTTCGAGACTTTTCCGAGGATGCCACACACCCAGCCCTGTTGTCTTGCATGGGCCTTTGCGGCAGAGCAGAGTCACCCCCATTCCTGAGCTCGGTACACTGTCCCCCCCCTCCCCACCCCCGCTGATGCTCGCCTGTTGTAGCCTGTGACCCCTTATTGGGAGAAGGCCCACACCTGCCCGCCCTGCTTGGTGGTTCTGCACTCATCTCTCCCACCCAAGTTTGTTCCCGTTGTTCTAATCCTGTAATGTTCGGTGACCTGGAGAGTCTGACCAGGCGGCACCCGCGGGTGTTCCCAAGTTGTGTTCCCCGGGCTCATTGCCCTCGTGCAGCCGGGCCGGCTTTGGTTCCTTCTCTGTGGAACAGGCTGCTGGCCCTGATGCGATCTCTGGGGTTTCATCTCGCCCTCCCCTCCTGTGAATCTCTGACTCTTCAGAAAGCAGGGGTAGAAAACCTCCCAGTCATTCTCTCCATCTGTGCCTCCTTATTTCTTAGCCTTTCATCTTGAAGACAGCCTGGTGAGGTTGCCACGCTTGCACTGCAGAGTCGGAGATCTGAGCCCTCCCGCCCGCCCTCCTGGGTGGCGCATGAGTGTGAGTGAGATTGCGTTGATCCGTTTGAAACAGGCCCCTTTGATGCTCTTTAAATAAGGCAAATTTCTAGAGAATTCAGCCAGGTCCCCACATCAGACCTCCCTCGGGTGCACTTGCTGTGGGTGTAGCAAATGCACACATGGCTGCCTCTGTGCGCACAGTGGTTTGGAGTCAGCGGACCGGGGTTTGCATCCTCTCTGACTTTGACCAGCCGTGTGACCTTGGGCAAGTCACTGTGCTTCAGGCTCTGTGCTGACTGCAAGGCTCATCATCGTAATGGTGTTAATCAAACTCACCCCTTTGGGAGGACCAGGGGGGCGAGCGCAGGTGCAGGCGCTGTATAAACTGTAAAGCGCCCTATGAGGCGAGCAGACGTGCGGATGCCCTCTCCCCAGCAGCACCCAGCTTCAGAGGCTCAGGAAGCATTCCTGGCAAAGCCCAGTTTTCAGGCTCGCAATGTCATGCTCGAAAAATGCTCGCACGTGGTTTGTTCAGCTTTAAGCAGGGGCAGATTCTGCAATGGGTTGTTTATTGTCCACATTGGATTTTTCATTTCTTATAAATTCCCCACAAATTGCTGTAGTACATCTCTATTTATTGAATCTGTCAGGGTTGTTTATGGTGCTGAGGCCTGGGCTCCCTTGTTTGTGGGCTGTTGCCCTGGTGACGCCAGGGTCTGAGACTCCGGAGGGGAGGCCCTGCCCCAAGGTGGCATGGAAGGTTCTGGAAGGGCTGGCAGTGTGAGGTAGAGAGAGCCACGGCTGTTGCACGGAGGGCCAGCCTTGGGTCAGGCAAGGTGTTCAACACTGTGGATTCCGTGCCAACTTTACCTCCTTCCTGCTGGCCCCCGCCTTCCCATGGGGGGTGCACTGCTCCAGCCTCCTAGCTCTGCCCCTCCAAGCCCTTGCTGCTCCGAGTGGGTCTGGGGACGGGCAGCGCCTGCACCGCGGGGCGCCTGTGGGAAATGCACACACTCCCCAGGCTTGCCGGCTCGCAGCTTGCGGTTCAGCAAGATGGCAGGTGCCCTCTCGCCTGTTCCCGACACACTGCCATCGGGTGACCACTTCAGGACACCCCTGGGGTTCCTGGTCCTTAGGACAGAGCCCAGGGGCCTTGGCCTGGCAGTTCTTTGTCTCCACCACCATCTTACCCTGAGATCTTTCCAACTCCATCTCCCCCATTCCCCTCGGCCCTGCTGCATCTATCTCTCCACGCCCCCAGCTCTGCACATGCCCATCTCTGCTTGCCATGCCTGCCCCAGCCTTCTCTCTCTGGGGAATTATAGGCATCTCGGAACAGGCAGCTCCTGAGAAACCTCCTCCTTGAAGCCCTCTCTGCTTTCCCTGGACTGGGTCAGGTCCAGCTTCTCCGGAGCGCCCTTGTGATCCAAAGGCCTCACCTGCCTCAGCCCCATGGGGCTGCCTGACCTACTTTCCCAGCTCTCTCCCCTCACTACTGGGTGCTCTGGCCGCCCCTCCTGACTCCTGCGGGCTTGGCCTGCAGCCGGAACTCAGGAATGCACTGCAGTCAGCTGGCCTTCACAGGACCGAGACTTGAGGCTGGACTTTTCCCAGGAGGCTGGATGCTCCGTCCTGGGGAAGGGATGTGGCATGGCATGAATTCCCGGGAGCTCTCGGCCTTCAGTCGAGTCCTGATCGGCATCTGGGACTGGGGACTGGATGAATAGAAAGGCACCTGCGGGAGGAAGGACAGAGGGACGGCTGAGAGGTGTCCCGACTCTTGTGTGCAGGTGAGAATGCAGAAAAGCTCGGAGGCTGGCCTACAGGCGTTTGTTGAGTTTCTTCTCTGGGCCAGGCAGTGTCCCCAGAGGCTCTGGGGACTTGGCGGTGAACAAAAATCCCTGCTCTCATGGAGCGTCCACGTCTAGAAGGGCAAGAGACTAAAAAGAGATACACGTCTGAAGTGAGTGAGATGGTGCAGAGCGATAGGGAGAGAAATAAAGCAGGGTAAAGCACTGGGGACTGGTGTGGGGTTTTGGAACATGGCTTGATTAAAGCTGAGCTATCCCTGCCCTTTGACCCCACAGTTCCACCCCAGGTGTCTACCCAAGAGAAAGGAGCGCTGTGTCCACCAGAAGACAGGCATAGAATGTTCCAAGCAGCAGTAGTCATAATAGCCTCCGCGTGGAAACAGCCCAAATGTCCATCTGCTGGAGAATGGGTACATCAGGGTGTCATAGTCACATACGCAGCGATGACAATGAACCAAAGACCACCACATGCAGAACACGGATGTCCCGTTGACATGCTGCTCAGACCTGGAAGAGCACTGATAGTAAAGTTCCTGAACAGGTGAAACTACTCTGGGGCGGGGGTAGGGGGAGCTGGAAGGCAGGCTAGTGGTTACCTCTGGGGACAGGGACCCGGGGGACCTGACGGGGCTTGCTGGGGTCCTGCAAATGGTCTCTTCTCAGTCTTGATCTTGGGCATCCTTCTGTGAATCTCCATCACACTGCTCACTTGTGATATATGCTTTTTCTGTTATCGTATGTTATACTTCAGTAAAAGGCTTATAAAACATAAAAGGCAAAAAAAAAAAAAAAAGCAATGGGAAGCAGAGGGTGTGCTGTTTTCTGTAACACGTACCCTTGGGCTCTCTCTAGAACATTGATTCTTAAGCAGCAGTGCCTGTCGGGACACGGGCATCCCTCCGGAGGCTCCCTCTGGGGAAGAGGCTCCCCTCGCCACGGGTGACAGGCTCCAAGGAGAGACCACCTGGTGGGAAGCCAGCAGCCTCAGGGACGTCCTCCTTGCCCTTCATGGAGGGACTTGAGCCTCCCTGGAGTCAAAGGGGTGCAAATTCTGTACCCCCAGCCTCTGGCCTGGAGCAGGCACTGGTGAGCATTTATGGAGTGAAGGGTGTTCGGAAGTGGGCTCCAGGCTGTGGCAGCTGCGCATTACGACCTGCATTCACTGTGTTGTGCGCTTACCCTGTGCCCTGCGCCGTATCCCACTCCAGCCTCTCAATACCCTCCATATGCAGATGAGGAAACGGAGGTCAAAGCAGGTACACGTGGTGACTTGCTCCAGTTCACCACCTAGAAAGTGGGGACTGTGGTTGACTCCAAGTGGAGTGACTCAGGCCAGCGCTTGATGTACTGACTGCACCAGAGGGAGGGGTTAAGGCGGATGTGGGGAGGGAAGATGGTGAAAGCTCAGTTGGAATGAATGAGCCATTGGATGGGCTACAAGAAAGTGCTTTCAAGAAAGCCCGCCTGTCCCCACCCCAACTTTCCCTCAGTCAGTTGTGACTGTTAATTCCCTCCTCTCGGTGTCTTCCCTGAGCGCCAGAGCTGTGTGGTCTAACCTGCCGACTCTGAAACCTGGCTGTCCTGCCCACCTCCCAAGCAGCACCCCAGGCTCCACAGACCACCTGAATCACAGTCACCTTCTTCTTCTTCTTTTTTGTTTTTTATATTGTATTTATTTTATGGGCTACTTTTTTTTTTTTTTCTGCCGTGCAGCTTGTGGGATCTTAGTTCCCCAACCTGGGATTGAACCTGGACCCTCAGCAGTGAGAATGCGGAGTCCTAACCACTGGACCGCCAGGGAATTCCCAAGATTTTTTTATTTAGAGTGGTTTTAGGTTCACAGCAAAATTAAGGCGAGGGTACAGAGTTCCCATGTACTCTCTGACCACACACACACACACACACACACACACAGCCTCCCCCATTACCATCTCCCACCAGAGTGCTGCATTTGTTACAGCTAATGAACCTACACGGGCATGTCATCGTCTCCCGAAGTCCATAGTTTACACTGGGGTCTGCTCTTGATGTGGCACATTCTGTGGGTTTTGACAACAGTGTAATGACACGTGTCCACCATTATAGTGTCGTAGCACAGTATCAGACACCATATAGTATCATGTCGTTTCACTGCCCTAAGAACCCGCTGTGTTCCTTGTATTCTTTTTAAAGTATTTGAGGAAAAAAATTTGCACACTTACTATTGGGGGGCAGCATTAATTAAATCAAAATCTCGGGGGTTGGGTCCTGAGCATTGGTTTATGTTAAAGTTCCCCAGGCGATTCTAATAGGCAACCAGGGTGAGGCTCACTGGATTAAAGCCGTGGTTCTCAAACTTGAATGTCACTAGAATTCCCAGGAGAGCGTCTTCCACCTGGTGGCCAGCCGCACTCCAGAGTCTCTGAACCAGCGGGTCTGAGGGGTCGAGAATTTGCATCTCTGATAAGCTTCCGGGTGATGTCGACGCTGCTGGTCGAGGACCCCCGTCTGAGGACCACTGGGTTTAAGCAGTGGTGGTGAAGGACGTGGCGGGGCCATGGAAGCTCCTTCTGAGTCCTTTGGGGGCATCCGGGGGATTGTGCCCAGGGGTCCTTCCCGAGATTGCACTGCCTGCTGTCAGAGTGGGGGACTGAACCTGGGAAGGGAGATGCGGCACCTTTCCTCTGTGCCTGAGCTCATGTGCTCCAGTCATCGGCCCCTGGGGATCCTGGGTTTGGGAGGAGGGTGGTGAGGCAGGCAGGTATTACGTGAGTGCAGGGTGGACCAGGGCAAGGGGTGGGTTGCTCACAAGCCGGGAGGCTGGTGACGTCCAGCCCCCTGGATCACTCTCAGGCAGGCTCTGGGCGTTTCTTTTTGCACTCCCACTGGGACAGATGGGACCCCCAGGATAAGGACAGCCCAGACTAAGCCTCCCTGGGTGGGGGGTGTCAGCCAGTGTCTGACACCAAGACGTAGACTTTGTACAGAGTCCAGGATCCTGGGATCCTGGTGGGAGAAGCAGGCTGCCATAAATCTGCCTGGCATCTGTAATAAAAGACCTTCAGGAGAAACTCAGTCTGCTCTGCTTGGCCTTTAGAAGCCCAGCAATAAAATCAATGTAAATATAGCTAACATTTGGGAGTGGTTTATAAAGCACTTGAAAAAAATCCCCATGTAAACCCCAAGACAGTCCTATGAGCTGTAGAGATGATTAATTACCCTGTCTTTTAGATGTGTAAATTTTAGGGTCACAGAGCTCCTAATTGGCAGAGCTGGGATTTGAACCCATGGTGCTTTCTGTTCTCTCAGTTCTCCCCTACCCCCATGTGAACCCTCAGGCAGAGATTAAGGTTCCTCCCAAGCAAGCTCTGGTGACCAAAAGGGTGAACTGAAGATACTGGTGCTCTCAGGAGTGGAATGTGCTGGAATTTCTCATGACAGAGTTGTTCTTGACAGTCCTCACTCAGAAGGAATAGAAACCACCACCCCATATGTGCTACAGTGGCAGGGATTGGCAAGTTACTCAGCTTTCAGATTGAAAGACTTCCGCTACATCTGCTGTTTTCCATTTCCCACACTAAGGAATTGCGAGGCACAGCGTGGTTTCCCAAGCTCATTGGATTAGGGCTGGCAAGAGGGGCTAGCACAGTTTGAGCAGAACCCTCAAGAACCTGAGGGTTCCTTGAGGGAGGAGCACCTGCTTTTTGTGGGTGGCGTTGCTGACCCCCGCATACGACAGGCTCCCTTCAACCGTAGCTGCAACTCTTTTATCTACGTTTGATTTGTGGGGGAATTTCCTTTCAAGCAAGACATCACAGGTCAGAGAAGGTTTGAAAATCACTGGTACAGGGAGCAGAGTCGGGAGATGGAGGTCGGGGTCCAACAGAGCCAGGGCCCTGGACCCCGGCAGCCCACTCCCCCCAGGCCTCAGTCATTCAAGGTACTGTGTGTGCAGAGTGCTGTTGAGCAGTGAGGTGAGCGGGATGGCCAGGGCGGTGAAGCCCTGGGAGTGGAGTCTGGCCGTCATTGGCTTGATCCATTCATCAGGCATTCATTCATCTGTGTGCCAGGCCAGCTGGGTTCTGTGCCGAGCACTGGGATATAGTTGAGAGCAGAACTGCCCCAGTCTCCCAGGAGCTTCCCATGAGTGGGAAGACAGAACCTGGCTTTGGGGAGACTCTGAATCTCTTTCGGTACCCCCTGGTCACCATTATTGGAGAGCGTAGCATTTTAATCTCCTGCGCAGGTACTGTGCACGTCTGGTGTCTGCGTGTCTGCTGACTCGTCGGCAACACTCACTTCCTCCCAAGACCATGGTGGCGCCACCTACTGGACACTGCTGGTCATGGCGGGCTCTGCAGTGGGTCGGCTGTGAGGTCTGACCTGTCCCCACCTGACCCCATCTTTCAAGAATTACGCTTGCCAAACCTCTCCAGGACTGTGGTTTGCCACCTTTCTGAGTGGGTGAGGGAATAAAAGGAGGAAGCGTTAGTCATGCGAGGAGAGGAGCGGGAGCCAAGAAGGACCTCGCAGCACGGATGGAGGGGAAGCTCTCAGAGACCAGCTGCAAGAGATGCCCCCTTGAGACCCCTGACTCCTGGTGTCAGCCTTTGTTCCCTTCTCTCTTGTGGTGGACTTGGCAGAAGTCGCTAATCGGGAATCTTGGAGAACCATTTGGAACAAGTGATGCTCAAGAGTGCAGGGCTCCGTGTGCAGGACAGGGACCTGGTGGATCACGGGGCAAGCTGGAGTGGAAGGACCTACCTCTCCACGGCACAGAGGTGGACAAGATAAGAGGGGCTGTGTCCTCCCCGCTCGGGGCTCTTGGAAGACAAGCCTTTTACAAACGCAGCTCAGTTTTGATTTTACACACTGGCAACACGGACGAGAGAAGTAGCATAACCACTGGGCTTTCTTTAAAATGTGCTTTGTGGGGGTCCCCCAGGGCAACCCAGCCCTCCTTGTGTAAACTTGCAGATCAGTTTGCTTCTATTTAAGGCAGTGAGAAGCTCTCCTGCAGCCTGCTGTTCCCCGGGCTTTTGCTTTGCCCCAGGAAGTCTGATCCTCACATGGTCTTTTGCAGCCAGGTGAAACTGAGTGGAGGTGTACTTGTCTGCCCCTACCCTCATCAGGCCTCGAATGTCTGGGAAGCATCTCTGCCTGGAGGCACTGTGTTCTGTATCTTGACTCACCTCCATCCTCTCCAGACTTGTTTCCTCTCCTGTTTTCTTGAGTCATAAAGAAGCAGTGCCTCCCATCTCCCACCCAGGCAGCCAGCCCACGTCCCTCTGTCCCTCCACATCCTCAGCTCATCAGTTTCGGGCCCTGGTGGTTCTCCCTTTGGATGTTTCCTTGCCAATCCCTACCTCCCTCCTTCGGTCGTAGGTCCCCCGTCGCCCCTTACCCAGCACGGCCACACCTCCGACTGGCGTCCCTGCCTCTTGGCCCAGCTCCCACCTTGTGGCATCGTCTCATCGAGACTACCTGAGTCACTCCCCTGCTTTCCTTGTCTTCAGGTGAAAGTCTAGCCCCCGAGAACCGCTTACCATGCTCCTCCCAGTTTGGGCTCTGCCACTCCCCAAGTCAGACACAGCGAACCCTTAACTGCCCCATCTGTGTGCCTGCACATGCCTGTCGTGACCCACCTTGTCACACCGTTTTCATCCTAAAGATGCAGGTCAGGTGTCACTTCCTATTGGCAGCCTTCCCTGACTTCCCATATGTGCCCCCCCCCCCACCAGGAGACCGCTCACTCCTGGGGGCTGCCGCGGGCCTGGCCCAGGATCCCTGGTCTCCCTCCAGATGCTCTGCCGTCTAAGGTTGACCAGCTCCTGCCCCCCAATCCCCCTTACCCGTGAGGTCCATGAGGGCATTCATCTAAGTACTTAGCAAAGAACCTGGCACGTGCGGGGGTTGGGGGGCTTGATAATTGATTCTTCCTATTTGTTGACTTCACCCTAAGGTCACGTAGATGCCACAGAAGTGGTTTTTTAGGATTTGTAAGGCACACGTGGACTCCATTTTTCTTTAGCATCTGGGAAGTTGCCTTCCTGGCACATCTTCACTCTCCGTCTTCCACCATTTCTCTTTTGCTCCAGGTGGCATTGGTGATTGACCTAGGCCTGTCATGACCACATAGTTCCCTTTGTCCAAGACTTGCATCTCAAGCCTCCCTTACAGTTAGAGGCACCCATGTCTTGTGGTTCTGACCAGTAAGATGTAAGGGAGAAGAGTATTTCCTGTGTTACAAAAAGGTAGCAGTTTGACCCTGTCCCCCTTTTCTTGCCTTCCAGATGCCCTCTGGGGACAGGGTACCTGGAGCTATGGCAGCTGTTTTATGACCATGAGGCGAAAGGCATGAGGACAGAAATGTATCATAGGAAGCATGGCAGAATAAAAACCTGAAAAGAGCCTGGGTTCTTGCTGACATCAAGCTGTTGAAACCCTCTAGAGACCCACCTCCCTCTAAACTTTCTGTCCTCAGGTTCAAGCCATTTTCAGTCAACATTTAAAATCAAACATATCTTCACTGTTTATTCTGAACTTGGCTGAGCTGTTTTTTGTTATCAAAGATCAAGTGTACCTTTGGGATAAGTCCTGGCCATCATGGAAACAAAACTTTGAAGGTGGAAGGCATGTGCCAAGGAGAAGGACACCAGTGCTGTTAGTGTTGAAAGTTTAGATGCCCAAGGGGTTGACTATTGGGGCTCATGTTTATTTGGACATACGTTATGTTAAAAAAAAAACAAATTGTACTTCGTGTATGATAAAACTTAAAAACTCTTTCGGTAGTTAAGTGACAGATTTTCAACTTGAAAGGAGACTTAAGGAAATGTGAATAAATAGAATTTATTAGCACGTATGTCTCAAAAAGTCTAGGTTGATGGGTTTTAGGCCATCAAGGACTCAAATTTATGTCATCGGAAGTATTTCTTCACTTTTCAGGCTCCTTATGTGGGTTCCGTTGGGGCAGGCTTTGCCAGGTCGTGTGAAAAAGGTTGCCAGCAACTCCATCCCATAAGTTTAACAACTTCGTAGGAAGCAAGTATGACTTTCCTTTTGCCCTGAGTTCCAGCAAAAGTCCCTCGGCTGGCTGAAGCTTGCTGCTTCTGATTGGTCTGACTTGGGTAACATACCTATTATATTAGTTACCCGGGGCGACCATAACAAATTCAAACAGCAGAAATTTATTCTCAGTTCTGGAGGCAAGGAGTTGGAAATTGAGGCATTGGTAGGGCCACACTCCCTCTGGCTTCTCCTTGCCTCTTCCAGATTCTGGCGGCCCCTGACATACGGCTGCACCACTCCAATCTCTGCCTCCATCTCCACCTGGCCTTCCTCTCCCTGTGTGTCTGTGTCTTCGCATGGCACTTTTCCTCTTCTTATCAGAATACCATTGTATTGGATCGGGGCCCACCCTAATGGCCTCATTCCAACTTGATTACGTCTACAGAGACCCTGTTTCCAAATAAGGCCACATTCACAGCTGTGGGAGTTAGAGCTTAACCTATTTTGTTGAGGGACATAGTTCAACCTGTAACACCTGTTCTTGAATCAGACACAGGTCTGGATGATGCGATGTTCTAATTGGCCAGGCCTGAGTCCCATGCCCATCCGGACAGTGAGGAAGGGGTAAACCCCTGGGAATTACGTGGCTTAAAAGTAGGCGAGAAAGGTTCTCCCCTGGGACTATATGGAGGGTGGGCCATGGGTGCAAGGCTGGCAAAAGCAGTCGGTGGTTCACCAGCAGCCTGCCTCGCTCGAGGACCCAGACTTTTTCGTTTGTGTCTTCTCGCCCACTTCAGTACCCGCCCCTGCCCTTCCATTTTCGGACTTTGGGGAGGGGACGGTTAGTTGAGTTGGGAGGAGGATGGAGAGAGAAGGCAGAGGCCGTAGTGATTTCCCTACTTGCTGTTCACCCTGGACCGAGGCTTATGGTGGGCATCCGATGGTGGCGATGGCTGGACGCCAGGTCGTGTACACTGCTTGCCCGTCCACGCTTTGGGTGGTTCCGTTGACTGCTACTGATGTGGGGACCCGTCTGCGTAGGTTCCTCAGCAGTCGAGCTTTGACGATAACGAACGATCCGTTTGCTGTTCTTGTTTGCTGGAGAGTTTCTCAGCTGCCGTGAGAGGCAGTGTCACATGGGGCAGGAGAAGGTGGTTGGAGTGTTCCGTCCACGGAGAAATGGAAAAGTACTGATTCCCTGATTCTGCCCCTTGCTTTCCTGGTGACCACTCACTTGGAGGTATTTTGTTTTGTGTTCTTTTCCCCTAGTCTTCTGGGCTGTCCCTCCCTACCTGGCCCTTCCCCGTGGGTCCCGAAGCTGCAGAGCACCCGGGAGCCTCTGGGCGCTAAATTGTGTCCAGCCGTTTCACCACTTCCTGTACGCAGGTCTTATCTCTTTTATGACAGGGACATGGTTCATGGTTTCCTTTTATCAAGAGCACCCGGTGGGGGACACGTGGGGGAGGAAATTCGAGCCAGGCGGACACAGCACAGATCCTGGTGCCCCTGCCCTGGGGCCCTGGGTTAGCACAATTCCTCCTCTACAAAATAGGAAAGGAACTAGCCCGAGGCTTGCTCAGTGGTTGTGACTTTCCTGTAAGCGACTTCCTGTAAGCAAGTTTGTGCGTGTCTGGGACCCTGAGCACAGCCCACAAAACGGTCTGAAGTTGAGTTTATGGTCAGCCCGGGAGGCAAGATCGAGATGGCCTGAGAGTTAAGATTTGAGTTGTGTTCAGACCACACATAGGCAGAAAAGAGCCTGGTCGGGGAGGGGGTGGCAGGGAAACTGGGGATGTGCAGGCCACAGGGCATGGGGCCAGGTTCAAGGACCAGGAGGGGCCAGAGTAGGGAACTGCTTTGGGAGGCATTGAGCTGGGAGTGGGGAAGGAAGGCCGGGGCAGTGCGGGTCTTTGTGTAGGGGCACTGGGGAGCCATGGAAGGTTTTTGAATGGGTGAGGAGAGCAGTTCAGGAAGGATGCTCGGGCAGTTCTGGCCCAGGGTGGACTGGGTTTCTCCCAGGCTAGAGACTGGACTCAGAAATTAGTTCCGAAGCAGTGAAAAGTCTGAATTAGGGAGTTCAGTGAAATGTAGTGAAAACATAACTTAATTTTAATAACTGGTTCTTGTTAATCAGTTCCCTGATTTGCCTGTAACCAGGGTCTCTAATTGGCTCTTGAGTGCTGTAATACCTTTCAAGAAGACACACCATCTCCCTTCCTCTAACCTTTGCCCCCATCCTGGTGATTTGTTGAAGAGCCCTTGTTATGAGGCAGCACAGCATACTTCAGGCCTTGTGCTCTGCAGCAGGGCTCTTTGGGTCATCAGAGGAGTTGAATTCAAAGGCTGCCAGAGGAGCCTGAGGGTTTGCCCAGAGACATACCTGGCCCCTCTGCTTATTTCTGAGAGGTGAGGCTTGAAGATTTGATCTGGTCTTGAAACGCTGTGCGTGTGTGCGTGCAGTGGTGAGGACCCGGGGCCTGGTGAATCATCGTCATCAGACCTGGAACTTCAGACGCAGACTTTCATCTCAGGCCGAAAGGCCATGTGGCCTGGGCTGTGAAGTCAGGGTTCTTTAGGGGACAACTTACGGGGATGGGGCCCTTAGATATGCCTTCCCCCCACCTCTCTGGCTCCATAGCTGGACTGGTTCTGGCCCTGGAGCCCCGGAGCCTGCCCCCCCGGCTGGGGTCCCCGGGGCTGGGGACCCAGTTGGCACAGTGTGGATTTTCTTCCTCCTTCCTTCCTAACCAGCCTGGGTACCTGAGGCGGCCCTTCCAGCTGGTGTGAGGCAATGCCCCTCTTCCCACCCCGCAGTGCTGGCCGCCCCTGACCCCGCCCCCGCACCGACCCCACACCCCCGCTTTTCCTCCTCCAGAATCTGAGATCCCCATGGAGTCGGGGGATGGTCAGCATTGATCTGTTATCGCTTATAACGAACCCCAGGCCCTGGGGGTTCATTATGTGGGCAGCTTTCAGTCCTTTATCAGGAGGCCCTGTGGGTTATCCACGTTGTCGCAGAGTTTCCACCTGCTGCCAGCCGCGTGCAGCATCACTCACCAGGGCCATAGCTCAGCAGGTGGGGGAAGGTGGTTAATTAGTACTGGCCTAGGCTTCAAGCTCAATGTTATCCTGGACCCTCAGTAATTACTGCCTGACCTTCGTTCTGTTCCCCCCGCCTCGCGGCTGGGCCTCAGCCTCCCCATCTGTGTAGAGGGGGTGGACCTGGGGACTTGGACAGTACCTGGCCTGCAAGTGACACACTTGGCCCACACAGGACATTTACGTTTTTCTCTTTGAATTCGTTACCCCTTGCCCACGGTCCCCGCCGCTCTCTGTTATCCCGCACCCGCCGCCTCGTTGTTTACATTTCTGCTGTTGGGCATTCTTCTGTGCTCCTCCATTTGCTCATAGGCTTGTCCCCATGGAATTCCCCTGCGGCTGCTGGCTCTGGCCTTCCTGGGTGTTGGGGCCAAAGGGGAGAGCGGCGAGGGGCTGGTCCTTTGCAAGCCAGATTCCGGAATGATGGGAGCAGAGAGCTCTGGGGGAGGGGAGAAGGTTCTCCGTGGGCTCAGAACCCAGGGTGGGGATGGTGTCCGCATACTGGTCTCTCAGGCAGCAGCTGTGTCAGGGACGGAGTTGAGACCAGAGCTGCAGGAAGGTGTGGGTGGGCCGTCAAGGGTCAGGGGTGTGGTGTGGGAATGGCCGTGGGCAGCTTCCTGCAGGGTGCTGGGCAGGTGCCAGGCCTGCCCCTGACAGGTCATGAAGAGACTGTGGTTTGAGCGCGGCCCCCAGAACCCTGATACACTCCAGGGAGAGGCACCTGATTATAGCGCTCCTGGCCTTAGGACTTAAAGATCTTGGAAATTCAGTCTGGCTTTAATCAGGCTACAGATAAGAACTAGCCTCCTCCCAGCCTGGCTGGGGCCGGCCCAAGCCGGGGTGCACAGTCCCCACTGGCGTATTTTGTACTTTGCTCTTCCAGGCGGGTAGGGCTGGGCAGGTGGAGCTGCCTGTTGGTGTGGACCCAAGATGGCACTGCCCCTGCTTGACAGGGTCGCAGGTTTCCTGTTGGTAACAGCCCCAAAGGGAAGAATGGTCAGTGGGTTGACCCACGCGTGTGTTAAATGTTTCCTGCAGTGACCCCAGAGAGCATGTGGGCTTTTGTCACCTCCATCCCCACTTGTGCTTTCTCGCTGGTATTCCTGCCTTCAGAAGCCCACTTGGCCTTTTACCTGCCTCCCCCAGGGAACCCTTCCTTACCTCTCCCCTTTCCTCTCGCCTCTCTGCACACACTGGGGTGGATTTGAATCCTGGCCTCTCTTAGCTGTGTGATCTTGGGCAAGTCATTTTACCTCTCTGAGCCCCAGCTTTACAGCTGTGTGTGCCCTGAAGCCACCCGTGGCCCAGGTGGCTGACCTGGGTCAGTATTTTGTTTCAATACCAAGCTGTTTTTAAGACTTTACTCAAAGTGTGGGCCTCGATGGGCAGCCTGGCTTTCTTATCCTGGGAGTAGCTGGGTGAGAAAGGTTTTAGGGATAGGGCTGAAACTTTAATTTTCTTCTCCTTGTCTGAGGCTCCTTTCCCTTTCTCTGCCCACTAGCATATCCCTGTGTTCTGAGCCCCCCAACATCCTGAAGCCAGGACCTGGGTCACCCCACCAGCCCCAGTTCCCCCTGAAATGAAGACAAGGCAGACAGAAAAGGGACTTTTCTTCAAAGCCCTGTTAGGGCCCAGCTCTACCTGGCCCAGTTCCAGCCATGTCCGTGGAAAGGGTGTTTGATCAACAACCTCAAAACAGTGAGATCGCAGCCTCAAACAAATCCTTTTGCCAAATGGCTACATGTTGCAGGGGGTTGGTGACCTGAAAAAGTATCAGGCGTTTTCCAAAACCTCCAGCATCAAGGCCCACCCAGGGACTGGCATTGAAGGTACCTAGCTGAGGAGAGAGGTACTGTTTTCATTCTTAGCTATACTTTCTGTTCATTTATGGCTGTCATTCATTCAGTGGATGTTTATTAGAATATCGGGGCAGCAGTAGGAAAAACGTGTTTCACATGTGTTAGATCTGTGTTTCAGTCCTGGCTCTGTTCCTCTGAGACCTGGGACATTTATGTTATTTGTACTCTAGAAGGTTAATGTCCTTAACTTAAATGACTTGAGCTGCCCCCCACTGCGGGGGGCGTCCTGAGGGTTGAGATGGGCGCGAAGGTGCCCGCACATGGCAGGTGCGCGGTAGATCGTCACCGCTGTTGTCATTTTGTAGATGGCGTGCGGTATTAGACACCGTGGGGGGCACAGGCCGGGTGAGATGGGGTCCTTGCTACCGGAGCTCATGGTCAGAGAGGGTCAGCATGGGGCCACAGTAGAGCTTTGCTGTGTTTTGGGGGTTTCCAGTATCTGTACTTCTCAATTTACATGTCTTCCCGTGGATCGTGGAGGCCAGGCCATCCTGCACTTGGACGTGGACACATGCTGGATGTGGGCACATGCCAGACCACCTCCTGGCCCTGCTGTCCAGGAAGCAGGGACAGGAGCATTCATGGCCGCGGAGGCAGGTGCCAGCCAGCCGGGGAGCGCACGTGCCTGGGTTTGGGCTGTGCAGTGCGTCCTCTTCTGACTGCTGCAGGGCCCACTTTCCTTGTGCTTCAGGGTGCAGCCTCCCTTCCTGGGGTCCGGTTTCCGGGCGTGGCTCTCCTGGCTTCCTGCCGACTCTGGGCTGCACGCTGGCCTTTTTAGTGTGGCGCTGTTCATGGCAGCCCTGGGGCAGTTCTGCGCTCACACCCCAGAACCCACTGGTCTCTGGGACTCGGGAGTAACACATGCTGAGAGCAGAGAGGGGGAGAAGGATTGCCATGCCTACCTGCAGGGAAGGGTCAAGGAAGACTTCTTGGAGGAGGGGGCATTCAGAGGGAACTTTGTGGGATAAAAGGCCTGCAGGGAGGAGGTTGTGGGCAAGGTTTGGACAAAGTGTGACTGTGAGAAGAGAACATAGAATTCAGTTATGCAGGGGGTTCCTCCCTCCCTCCCTCCTCTTTCCTTCCTTCCTTCCTCCCTTCCTTCCTTCCCTTCTTCCTTTCCTTTCCTTCCCTTCTTCCTTCCCTTCCCTTCCCTCTCCCTCTCCCTCTCCCTCTCCCTCTCGCTCTTGCTCTCCCTCTCGCTCTCTTCCCTCTCCCTCCCCTTCCCCTTCCCCTTCCCCTTCCCCTTCCTCCCTTCCTTCTGGTCAGCCTGCCTCATTCAAAGCCCAGCTCTGCCACTTGCCAGTACAGCCTGGCCCTGGCCTCATAGCCTCTTAGAGTCTCTTTCCTCATCAATGAGATGTAAATGACAGTAGTGTTCACCTGCTGGGGTCTTTGAGGAGTAAAGAGCCGAGGACAGTGCCTCCTGAGTGAGTGAGTGAGTCGTGCTGGAAGCCAGGGCCGTTGGTAAGCAGATAACCCTGACCTCGGGCCTGCCATCGGCAGTGGTAAGAAAGGCCAGGGCAGGACAGAACACTGTGCCCCTCACACTGCTGCCCAGGGTTAGTCCATGGCAGCTGTGCAGGATCAGCCGACACCTGCTGCCCTGACTCTGTGTTGACGGGGAGGAGAAGTACACGCGGAGCGTCTGCCCTGCGCTCCCTGCAGCTCGCGTCCTGTCTCCTTCCGCCACACGACACCTTGTGAAGCAGGTACCGTCCTTCCTTTCTAGCAGGTGAGGTTAAGTGCCTCGCTCCGCCCCAAGACCATCCAGCAGGTGGGCCAGGACCTGGCACCGACTCCCTCTGCCTTGCAAGCTTGGCTGTTTCCACAACCCCACGTGCCCCCTGCCCTGGGGGTGGGGGGAGGCAGGCTTGGCGGGGGACAAGGGCAGCACGCCAGGGTGGCCACAGAGCCACGGCCTGCCCGGGCCTCAGGGTGGCCTCCCGAGGAGGGAGTGTTTGAACATCCCCTTTGGGGAAGGCTGGGAGTTCACCAGCTAGAGGAGGGGGAGGGACGGGCCCCCGAGACCTGACCCAGCGCTGGCCTTTGACATGTATGGTGTTCATGGTCGGGGGGAGTGGGCACGAGTAGTGTGACAGGGGACCCTGTGTGCTCTGGCCGGGGGCTTGGACCTCACTCTGTCCTTGGTGGGAGCTGGCGCAGGTGGGGGTGGCATGGTGGGCAGAGACCTGCCTCTTCCCCTCCCCCTGCTCTGTCCACGTACCTTAGGGCCACGCCTGGGACCCTGGGCCCAGGCCCTGTTCGTAGCAGGAAGTAAACCTTGCTTCGTGAAGCCCCAAGGATGGGCCCTAGGCTTAACATCTGCCCTCACGCAGACCCTCAGAGTGCTCAGTTCTCTGGTCTGTAAAATGGGTGTGGAATCCCCTGACCGTTCTCTCCTCCCAGGGGAACGGTAAGGATGAAGGGCCTGCCAGATGTGTGAATAGGTAGTTTTTAAAATTAAGGCAGTTTTACCCAAAAGGAACAAAATGTTTCCTGAAACCATGGAAGATGCGCTGGGCGTTCCTTGGGTAGCCCGTGTTGGAGGTGGGGGGACCCCAGTATGTGCTCTCACCCCATCCAGAAGAGAATGGTCATTTGGGGGTCTGGGGAGCTGGATGGAGAGGCGGTGGGTCTGCAGAGCAGGGCCCCCTCTGGAGGAGTTGCTGAGGGCAGAGAAGGTCCTGGAGGAGAAGTGAAAACGCCCCTTTCCCTCCCACCTCGGCTTTGTGGACGGCAACGGTGCCAGCCAAGGGCTGGGGTCAGCCCATCCAGTGGTATCGAGGCCACACACCGGCCCGGGCACTACTGGCCTGCTGGAGGTGCCGAGCGGGGAGGGCATGTTGATCCCGAGAGGCCTCCAAGTGTCAGCAGCCACTTCAAGTGACCCTTTCAGGGGCTGGTGCCTCCCTTCCCCCCTTCAGTGGTAGCTGAAGCACGGGGGGGTTGAGTGGCCACCCAGGCAGGGTCTGTGGGTCTTAGGTTTATAAAGAAGTAGGCACAGAGCGAAGGAGGATTCTTATAGAAGTTGATGGGCCGATTAATTGAGGAAATCCTATTCCAAACAAGGAGGTGGGGATGCAGGGTTCCTGGGGAGCAGTGAGCAGGAGTCTTGCTTGGCCGACAGGAGCCCCGGGGAAGGCAGATTGCGGCCGGATCCCAGCTGGAGGCAGGCACTCAGGAACTCTGGGCTTGGGCTTCGTTTGGTAGCATAAGGGGAGTCATGGGTGGGCTTTTGTCGTGGCTGGGCCCCCTCGGGAGCTGGGTGCAGGAGGATGCCCTAGCAGCCGAGGGGGGCAGTCAGTGGCAGTAGCACAGGGAACTTACTGCAGAAGTTGGGAAACATCTTTTGGGGCTCAGTTCAGAGAAGAATTGAGCAAGAAACAGGGCACAGGTATTAGGAGTAGTTGTCGAACATCTTATTTTCTGGCAGGATCAAGAAATGAGGTTTTCCTCTAAATGCATTGTTTTAGGTAGTTGCTTGGAGCTTACCTCTTTGTCTTCTGAAAAGTGGTTTTACAGGTTTAACTGTATATCCCACTCTTCTT
Source organism: Balaenoptera physalus (assembly GCF_965194825.1). Taxonomy (NCBI): domain Eukaryota; kingdom Metazoa; phylum Chordata; class Mammalia; order Artiodactyla; family Balaenopteridae; genus Balaenoptera; species Balaenoptera physalus. The sequence goes on from NC_138883.1 coordinate 11,665,297, forward strand.
TCCCTTTTAAGAAAAGAGTATATGGGATACAATTTAATCCTTTTTCTTATGTTATTGTACAATTAGAAACAACCAAATGTTAAACGGTAGGGAGTTGGTGAAATAAATGATGCTTTATTGGTCTTTAAATGGCAGTGATTTAGAAGAACATGTAATGCCATAGGAAAATGTCCATTATAGCACACTTACTTAAAAAGTAGGATCCAAATCTGTTTATGTAGTATGACTCCAATTTGGGGAAAATATACCTAAAAATTGGAGGGATGTATACCAAGATAGTATTGGTTACTTCTGAAATCAAGGAAGAATTATCTGGTGTGAATAATTAACTTGGAATTTAAACATCTCTTACAAGGAGCAGCTATTAATTTGATCAGGAAGTCTCATTACTTCATAGCCACATCTGATATCTTTCCAGTCAGCCTGATTTTCTTTGTCTCCGCTGTGGAACACTCTAGAATCTGAGCTCCTGGCAAGCAGAGGAGCCCGAGTCCCATTTGGGCTTCGTGGGGCGCCAAGTGGCATTACTGTCTTGGGCTTTCAGACCGCACCCTTCTGGAAGCTGTGTTTGTGTTCCAGCCCCGCCATCTCTAGTTGCTCTTCTTGAGTCCCGGGCCCGGCTCCCCTGTGTGAAGGGACCGAGCCTGCAGGTGGCTGTGAAGGTCAGGCTGCTCCATCCTGGGGTTAGATCGAAGCCTGAGCTGGGCCTTCATCTGTGGTTGCCATTTCACTCCAACAGTGAGACCCAGCCTTCATGCTTCTTGAAATACCTTAAAGAATCCTTGCTAAGTTTTGAATTTTTGTTAAGAGTCAGTGTGAGTTTGACCCCCGGGCCTGTCTGAAATAAAGGCAGATGCCCCCTCCCCGCCCTTGCAAGCAGGTGGGGTCTGACCTCCTGGGTGAAGAAGTGCTCTCCATCTCTTTTCCTGTCATTCTTGCCCTGCTGACCATGCGAGGGACATGGAGGTGGCTTTGTCCTGGGGCCAGGGGCTTGGCAGGGAGGTGTGCTCTGGTTGGGGGGTTGCTTTGTGGCCCCCAGGGATTGGGACTGACTCAGCCAGACTCTGTCCCAGAGCAGGGAGCCACCCAGGGAGCAGGGGACAGCCCTCAGGGCCAGCCTTGTCCAAGAACAGCCCTGACAAGTGGGGTCACTGCCCAAGACAAAAAGAGCATTGTTGAGTGGATGAGGGTGGGGAGAATATCGGGGTTTTTGCTAGCCGGAGGCTCTGTTCTGGGGTTTTCCCCGCTCCCCAGCGACCCCCCTGTGGTCTGGGCTGCACCGCTGGCAGGTACAGCCCCCAGCGACCCCCTGTGGTCTGGGCTGCACCGCTGGCAGGTACAGCCCCCAGCGACCCCCCTGGGGTCTGGGCTGCACCGCTGACAGGCACGGCCCCCAGCGACCCCCCCTGTGGTCTGGGCTGCACCGCTGGCAGGTACAGCCCCCAGCGACCCCCCCCCCGGGGTCTGGGCTGCACCGCTGCTGACAGGCACGGCCCCCAGCGACCCCCCTGTGGTCTGGGCTGCACCGCTGGCAGGCACAGCCGTTTTCTTCCTTCCGGGTCGCCTCGCTTTGGTAGCTGTCCATCCTTGCGGCCCCTCCTGGCTCTGCTCCAGGGAGATTTGTCTTAGCACTTCCCAGCTCTGGGAGCCATCCTCTCCCCCTGCCCCCTGGTACTGAGGTGAGTGGGAGACAAGGCAGCTCGTGTTCTGGGTCATGATCCCAGAGCAGAGAATAGGGTCAGTGTTCCCAGGCGATGGGTCCGAGCCTGGGGGGTGGGGGCAGCGGGGAGAAAATATGGAGCCGGACAGGGGAGCCCTCTGCCCCAGAGACCTGTGGGGGGAGCAGTGGGGAGGGGCCACCAGCCAGCGGAACAAGTCTGGGGGGTCAGATGGGCCGTGTGCCCCCGGCAGCGTCTCGGAGAAAGCCGTGTTTATTAATCGTTGGTGACGTCAGAAGAACGTGTTATCAGCTGCTTATAAGAGGAGCCTAAGTCCCGTTTCTCTGTGTTCTCTCCCTGTCTTTGAGTTTATCTTAAACCTCCACGAGACGTTTGCAGTTTTTCTCACTGTGGCCTTGACCATATGTCCTTCGGACATTGCAGTCCTCTGCACCCTGCAGGCATCCTGGGGCAGGGCTCCCAGCAGGATGGGGACAGTGTCTGTCTCGTGTCCTCGTCTGCTCCCTGTGGCCCTCCAGGCTGCCGATCGTGAGCTCCTTGGGAAGGGGGCAGATTTCACTGATTTCGTCATTGAGGCTTGGGGAAGGGGTGGCCTTGGTGAACACGCCCTCCCGCCTGTTTCCATCCTCTCTTAGGATGCTCTTTGGGAATTAGAGAACCATGAACTAGTCATCACAGTGCTCAGGTCAAGGCTGGGAAGGGGTAGCCACCTGGCACCACATACTTCTTCCCACCAAGTTTTGTCTGGGACATCCAGGCCCACGTTCAACGCCATGGGCCCCAGACCGTTACGGACCCCTGGCCGGGCCACGCTCAGGGTCCCGGCCTTCAGGTCCCAGGCTGACTCAGGTTTGGTTGAACCCTGGCTTTGCTGTTTTCTAGTACCAAGGAGGGTTAGACGGGTGCGGCGCTGCAGGGCACTAGTCACCGCTCAGCCTATGGTTACTGCTGTCCTGGACGGCCTCGGTGGTGCCTCGTGGACCACTCCTTCCCATTCCTGGTGTCACGATCAGCCATGCCGGTTTCTGCTGCCCCTTCCAGCAACCCTGCTCTCCAAGCCCTATGTCCGAGGCAACGCTGCCTCTTTGGCCATCTGCTGACCTCCCATTCTGCCTGGATTCCAGATGCAGGATTTCCATGGCGCTTTGGTCTGCACTGCTGATTTGGGACTCCCTGGTAAATGGGTGCAGATGTGCGCCCCCAGACATACCTTCACGGCTCAGCTCACTGGCCACCTCCTCTGAGTGGACTTCCTGACCGCCTGCTTGAATAACTGCACCTTCATTTGTGTCCCTGCCGCACTCTTGGTCATTCTGGAAGAGCTGCTGTTCTCTTATGCCTCACTGCCCCATGGTGCCTGCGTCTGCCCCCGAGAGCCTTCCCTGCCACCCTGGCCTGGGGTCGGGTGCATACACAGCGAGAGCTTGGTTCCTGTGTGTTGAGTGAATGACTGTGAAGTGGCCTGACCAGGTCCCCGGGATCAGCGAGGGGATGAGACAAGGGACGGTGCGCGGGGGGAGCAGGGCACTGTCCTGGGAGATTCCAGGGAGAGAGGCGTGTGCTCTCCAGCAGGCCGGCACGTAGGCCATGGGTGCCCAGAGACCCGGCCCCTCGGTGCTGCCTGGGGTGGGGCGGGGAGGGAAAGGCCTGCGGAGGAACCGCCAGGCCTGAGAGGTGAGGGGTTTGCAGGAGGGTGGGGACGTCCGGGCGGAGGGGCCCACCGAAGCCTGGGCCCGGCGGTAAGGGCCCGCTGCCCCGTGTGCTGGAGCTCTGCAGGCTGCTCTGCTGCAGCTGTGACCTGTTCTCTCCACCCGGTGAGTTCACTGCCGCGGCTCTCATCTCAGTTTCTGACTTGACCTTGCTGGGCGGGTCGGCGCGCATCCACTCAGCCAGCAGGGACATTTGCCGAGTCCCCACCTTGCACGGGTGACTAGGACACGCCCCGCCCTCTGAGCTGGGGAAGCAGAGCAGACAGATCATCTCAACCCAGGACGGTCAGAGCTATGGCAGAGCCCACCTCCCATGTCCGTTCCTGGCAGAAGGTTCTGGAAATGCACACAAAAGAGTATAGGCATAACCGGGCAGAGGGACTGGAGTCACCTTCTGAGGACGCTTGTAGGCTCCCCAGAGAGAAGGAGAGTTTTCTGGGTCAGGATCAAGGAACTCAAGGGTCTCCTTGCCTTCCAGCAAATCCCGCTGCTTTACCTTTGGGTTTTCCAGAGTCTCCCCCTCCTGCAGAGACAGGAAGGGGTGGTTGCCATAGGAACTGCTGGATGCTGCGGGATCTCCCTCCTAAGTCAGCCAGCCTCTGAGGGGCTGGCCAGGGCAGGATGCTGAGGGAGGGCACCGTGACCAGGGTGTCGGATCAGAGCTTAGGCAGGACCAATGGGGAAAATATTAGATCGCTTTTGGGGGCTCACACTTTGGGGGTCTGGGACCCAGGCGTCAGAGCCCACTCTTTTTTTTTTTTTTTGGCTGCGTTGGGTCTTCGTTGCTGTGCGCGGGCTGTCTCTAGTTGCAGCGAGTGGGGCGCTACTCTTCGTTGTGGTGCGTGGGCTTCTCATCACGATGGCTTCTCTCGTTGCGGAGCCCGGGCTCTAGGTGCGCGGGCTTCAGTAGCTGTGAGAGCCCACTCTTTTCTTCCACTTGTGGCTTTGGAGAAAGGCTGTGGCCAGCACCCCATACCCCTACTGCTTGACAGGCATATGTCCTGTGTGCACACCCCACCCCATCCTCGGTCCCCAGCCACTCGGCCCCTGTATATTCCTGCTTCTTCCCTCCCTACCCCCATTGCTGCCCTGGTTCTACACCTTTCTCTTTGCCCCCTTGCTGCCCAGGAGCCCTCCTGTGCCGCGGTCTTATCCTGCTAGACACACACACACACACACGGCCATTCTCTCCCATTACAAACCCTCCCTGGCTCCTGAGGCCCTGAGGTATCTGTGTGACCCTCTTTCTGGCTTCTCCTCTGTCCCCAGACTCCCACCTCTTCTCTGACCTGAGCCCCTTCACATGTGCTGGCCCCATGGCCCCCTGCTCAGGATCAGTTCCAGTGTGGCCTCTTCCCTGACGAAGCTCTCTCTCTTTCGGTTACACCCCTCACCCCCGACTCTGGCTGTCCTAACCCCTTGCACGGTCCTCCACTACTGCCCTGGCCACCCCCGTGGTCACTGTGTACTGATTCCTGGTTGGTTTTCTCTCTGCCTTCGGCCCTGGTCCTTATGCCTGTGCCCAGCAAGGGGCCAGGCCCAGAGGAGGTGCTGGGGGATGTATGATGGGAAGAGTGTCCCCTGTGTGCAACATTGATAAAGGCTCCTGCTAGACGAGAAAAAGTACCTACGCGCTAGGCTTGGCAACCCTGTGCGTTGATACAGTGGCTGTTTCTTCGAGTTCCTCTGAGGTGCAGCTGTGCTAGTGCAGTTAGTTTGAACTCGATGTCACCCCCTCCAGGACCTTCCTGAACCTGGTCCCCTCGCCCCCCAGGCTTAGTTTGGGTGACCCTCGGGTCTTCCTCTCACCTGTAGGACTGCAGTTAATACCAAATTCCACTGAGTCACAGGCCTCTGAGCAGAATCTATGACAACACTTTTGCTGATTTAATTTTTTTTTAAACATCTTTATTGGAGTATAATTGCTTTACAATGGTGTGTTAGTTTCTGCTTTATAACAAAGTGAATCAGCTATGCATATACATACATCCCCATATCCCCTCCCTCTTGCGTCTCCCTCCCACCCTCCCTATCCCACCCCTCTACGTGGTCACAGGGCGCTGAGCTGATCTCCCTGTGCTATGCGGCTGCTTCCCACTAGCTATCTATTTTACATTTGGTGGTGTATATAAGTCCATGCCACTCTCTCACTTCGTCCCAGCTTCCCTTTCCCCCTCCCCGTGTCCTCAAAACTACAGTGAGGTATCACCTCACACCAGTCAGAATGGCCATCATCAAAAAATCTACAAACAATAAATGCTGGAGAGGGTGTAGAGAAAAGGGAACCCTCTTGTACTGTTGGTGGGAATGTAAATTGATACAGCCACTGTGGAGAACAGTATGGAGGTTCCTTAAAAAACTAAAAATAGAACTACCATACGACCCAGCAATCCCACTACTGGGCATATACCCTGAGAAAACCATAATTCAAAAAGTCGTGTACCACAGTGTTCATTGCAGCTCTATTTACAGTAGCCAGGACATGGAAGCAAACTAAGTGTCCATCGACAGATGAATGGGTAAAGAAGATGTGGCACATATATACAATGGAATATTACTCAGCCATAAAGAGAAACGAAATTGAGTTATTTATAGTGAGGTGGATGGACCTAGAGTCTGTCATACAGGGTGAAGTAAGCCAGAAAGAGAAAAACAAATACTGTATGCTAACACATATATATGGAATCTTAAAAAAAAAAACAAAAGAAAACGGTTATGAAGAACCTAGGGGCAGGACAGGAATAAAGACGCAGACGTAGAGAATGGACTTGCTGATTTAATTTGTAGACCCTGGGAAAAACCCACGACTGATTTCATTCCTCCGCCCTGCTTTAGGAAGTGGAGCCTTTGCCGTGCTCGCGGGCGTTTTCAGCTCTCTGCTTTCACTCTGAGTCTCTTCCGGGCGTCTCCTTGTCGAGGCCTCCTAAGCGCCTCTAAGCAGCTGTTGCCGCAGTGAGATGGAACTGCCAGGCCCTTTGCAGAAGGCCTGGACGCAGGCCCACCCCCGGCCAGAAGGGCTGGCTTCGCAGGGTGCGTGAGCTGTCCTGTCACCACTGTCACCCGTTGACCTGAGCTTAAAAGCTGAGCTTAAAGCCAGCTGCTCAGAGCCGTTGAGGGCATTGCAGTCTCCCCGTCACGAGTCTTAGCAACTTATCAGGGTCACCACGTGCCACTCCGGGAAGTTGCTGATCAGAAGTGCATCAAGCTGCCCCCTCCCGTGTGGTGTGTGGTGATCCTTGGGGACTTCCTCCCATTGCAGGGCAGGGGTGGGCACGTACATTGTCTAGGATTTTCCGTGGTGGTTTGGTCAAGTTTCTACATTTCTGGGACCCGGCATTCTCTAGAATTCTCCCAAGTGAGTTCGGGAAGGGTTCTAGCGCCAACTTTCTCCCTTTGTCAGTGGCCAGTGCACACGAGCATTTTAAAATACTTGAGCCCTGCGCTAAAGATGCCAGTTTGACTTGATACTACCCAGCGCCTTTTCAAGCGATTTGGAGAGTACTGAACTTCTCTTTTTCATGGGATGTGTTTAATTTTTAAAAAATGCTTTCATTAACATTATATCAAATACCAGTTTGGAAACTGCCTCAAGGGATGCTCTCTTTGGACTGGAAATAAATGACTATAGAAAGGGTACTGCTTTGGGGCTTAAAAAATAATCTTTGCAGGCTTTGTAGAAGTTTCACTCAAAGTTTTCCTTTCTTATTGTTAAAGAGGAGGCACAAAGAGTATGTATTTTTGGCCTGGAGAATTCTTAGCCGCTTGTGACCCGAGCTGCCAGTTGCCGTTCTGCAAAGATCGTGGAGATAAAGGCAACATTGAGATGTGTTTTCTGTTGTCAGCAGGAAAAAAACCACCCTGGGCCGGGAGCCAGGGCTGGGCAGGGAGCAAGGGGGCATGGTTTGGGAATCCCAGCTGGGGGTGGTCAGCTATTCTCATCTCACCAGCTCTGGGTACCAGCCCCGGGGGCCTCATATTACAGACAAGGAAAGTGATGGCCCCCCGTTCCTCGGCCGGTCAGTGCAGGCTCCTGACCTGCCCTCTTCAGAGTATCCTGGTTTTTGAAGTTCTTTCTTAAGCCCTCTGTTCTGTGAGGCCACAAAATTGACATCTGTGCATGTTAAGTGCTTCCAGTGTGTTCGAGGCCGGTTGCCGACACCTCACAGGTGTTAACTTCCAGAGTGGTCTCTTCAGAGAGAACTGAGAGGTAACTCCCTGCCCAGCGCCCTCCGGGGGCTTCCCCTCCCACTGGGGACACCACCTTCCCAACTCCCAGTCCTGTCCTTGGCAGCTCTACACAACCTGCCCCATGTCCTTGTCCCCCTCCCCCTGAGACCCCCCGCCCCCAATGCAGCCTGTGCTCGGGGCCCCACCCGGCTTTCCCCGTTCCTCCTCCATCATTCCTGGGTCCTTCTCCTTGTTCAGGTCTCAGCTCAGATGGTGGGTCCTTGGGGAGGCCTCGCGTTAGTTCCCTGGGCTGCCCTGTAACGAATTCAAGATTGTGCGGCTTAAACAACAAATGTATTGTCTCACAGCTCCGGAGGCTGGCAGTCGAGATCAGGGTGTCAGCTGGGTGGGTTCCTTCTGAGGCTGTGAGGGAGGACCTGCCAGGCCTCTCTCCTAACTTCTGGTGTTACTGGTGATCTTTGGTGTCCTTGGCTTGTAGATGCATCACCCTGATCTCCACCTTCATCTTCACGTGACATTCTCCCTGATGTGTGTCAGCACCCAAATTCCTCCTTTTTATAAGGACACCAGTCATATGGAGTTAGGGGCCCACCCTACTCCAGTATGACCTCAGCTTAACGAATTACATCTGCAACGCGCCAGTTCCTAAATAAGGTCACCTTCTACGGTACTGACGGTTAGGACTTCTATCTAACGTTTTTGGGGGGGGACAGAATTCAACTCCTAACAGGCCTTCTCTGTTGAGTCCGTCCCACCCCCTTCCGCCCCAGTATGCTCTCTACACTGATTTTCTTCATGTTGTGACGCTTGATGGCACCTGAAATTATTTTATTTATTTGTTTATTGCCCATCTTCCTCCACTAGAGTATGAGGTCCTGAGACAGGGACCTTGGCCGTGCTCTCCACTGTTGTATCTTCAGCACTCAAGCAAAGCCAGGCACAAAGTGTTCACTCACAGGAACTGCTGAGTGAGTGAACGAATGCACGGCTGGGTGCACGGGTGGGTGAAAGGATGAGCGAACGGCTGAAAGAGCGGCCCTACAAAGCAGGTACTCTCATCATCCCCACACACTGAGATTCCGAGAAAACAAGGCCAGACTGAAGAACAGTCTTTTGTGTCTGATTCGTGAAGCAGTGGCGGTTTCTCTTTTATTTAAATCTTAAAGAGCAGAAGCAAGGATTGCTGTTATTGCGTTCTTGATGTTTTGAGAGTTTGTCAAATGAGACACGTCTCACCCCATGTGCTTTTGCACATCCTGCAGTCACGTTCTGCTCCCTGCACACACTCACCCCTGTGGCCTGCGGAGTGCCGATCTCTCACACCTCCATCACCTCGTTGGGCACGCGTGTCGTTCGGGTGGAGGATGCAGCATGCGTTGGGTACCAACTTCAAGTTTACCATCTGGGAGGGAAGTTGGCATCCAGGTCAGTCAGTGCTTGATCTGAAATCCTCGGTGGGAAGTGCAGGGAGAAAGGTGAGAGCCGGTGCAGGGTTGGGGTCGGGGGGCTCTGGAAGAGGGATGGTGGCATTTGAATTGAGCTGGCTGAGAGCTCGGATGGAGAGCCTCACCCCGTCTCAGCCCAGGCTTTTAGCTTTGGGATGGTCAGCTGAGGTGAACGGAAGCCTCTCTGTGGGGACTGTTGTCCCTTTGCCTCTTTTCCTCATCCACCCTCTTGGGTCCTTGAGGGTCAGTGTCTGGTGACTCTCCGATCCTGCATTATACTTGGTTGTAGACAGACACCCAGAGGCAGGGGCCCTCAAGACGCTCATTGTCTGCTTGGGAGGGCAAGACTCAAGCCCAGGAAGCCATGCGGGTGACTGAGGGGTGGCTCCTCCTTTGCTCTTTTGTGCTGTGCTTGGAGCCCGGCCTTTCTAGCCCCCGGAAGTTCATGGCCTGCTAGCTTGGCTGAGAACGCAGCTACTGTAAGGCCTTGGGCGTCTCGGGCTCCCTGTGGAGGCCAGGCCGCCTCTCTGCAGGGTGCACGACCTAGTGCTGGAACTGGGGCGTGCACATCACCCTGCTTGTCCCCTGGGCATGTATCCTTGTTTGCTCTGTGGCCCCAAGGCACCCTCGACTTTCTCACCCTGCCAGGCTCAGGGTGTCTGCAGCTTGTTCCTGGGACCACTTGGACTTCTGCAGAAGACTTTGATTGGGGGTTCCAATGGGCCCTGTGGAACCCCCCTCCCTGAGCACGGTGTAGGCATACTAAGCTAGGGCATCTTGGGGGTCCTGGCCCCTGGGAGCCGGGACAGCATGCTGAAAACAGAATGGGGGTGATGGCTGTGGGGAAAGGAGCAGGTAAGAGACTGGGGTCAGAAATCCCTTGGGCCTGCCCCCCGCTGGCAGTGCCCTTGGGCAAGTTACCTTGTCCTCTGTCTTCATTTTCTCAGTGCACAATGGGGATAACATTTACTTGGAGGGGTGGCTGTGCAAGTGCTCAATAAACGTTGTGTGAACGGATGGGTAGGTTGATGGGTGGATGGTCTGAGTTTCTAGCCTCAGGGAAGCATTTCAGCACATGTTAGCTGGTCTCTGGCACAGCCGGGCACTGTGCCAGGCTATGCAGGGGTCACAGGGAGGAACAGGACACAGTCCTGGACCTCAGCGAGGGCACACAGGCCAAGGAGAACTCTTTTTTCTGAAACTCACCAGTGGTGTAAGCATCATGCCTGGGGCCCAGAAAAGTCCGATCTGAACCCGAAGGGCAGTTACTGGTTGGTCTCGGAGGAAGCGGATCCAGCAAGCACTGTGACTGCTGAGGGTTTGGAGGGTCCGAGAGCAGAGAAGTCTCCAGGAAGGGAGAGATGACACTGCTCCTCGGCACCGTGCCTGCCGGACGGGCTGCTGAGGGCTCAGCCTGGCACTAAGGCTTTGCCAACACTGTCTTAAGTGCTAAAGGCAATGACTTCTCCGGCTCCTTGAGATAAAGCTGGCTTGCAGATTCCCAGAACTTTGGAGCTGCACGCAAGGGACCTTCATCATTAGGCCATTGAAGTGAGTTGGCCCTTCCTCTTCTGGGGGAGAAAGGTTATCCACGCTTCTGCCTTAACCAGATTACTGTTTGTTATGCTAGTAATTGGAGACCAGTTGCTGAGAGATTGGGGCAGTGGGTCAGGGAGTGTTGGGGCAGAGGCTGCCGGGGTGACCAGCGTCGTGCTTGGCTCAGCCTGCAGGTCTTGGTGGCCAGTCCCACGTGACCCCCAGTTCCTGAGGTCTCTGAGGGCCACTTTGAGCTCCTTTGGGAGGGAGAGTCGCTCTTGCTGGGAAGGGCCTTCGGGCTGCTCTCCCCTGTCATCTTTTGGAACCAACCCCGCCAAGAAACACGGGACTGGGGCTGCATCCTCCGAGGCCAGGCACCCTTTTGCAGTCTGTCCCTGAGGCACCAGACCTGACTTTTCTCTCGGGAGAGCCCTGCTTCTGCCCGGCGGGGCCTTTCCATGTTGCATATGGCAGTTCTGTCCCCGCTTCTCAGACCTGTGGAGAGTCCAGAGGAATAAATCAGACTTCTGCCCACTTGCTGTTCATCACGGCCATTGAGTCTGGACCTTGGCTGAGTCAAAAACTTTTCATCTAGTGACTTGCATTGAAAGTCACAGCTGAAAACACGCCATCCGCAGGGGTGAATTGAGGGGCAGAAAAGGGATGGAAGGAAAGCCCAGGTGCCCGGGGCACCCTTTGGCTTAGTGGCTAATTGTCTGGCTTTGGCAGGAGAGAGACCAGGTTCCCATGCAGCTGTAATGGGATGACCTTGGGCAGGCTACTTAACCTGTCTGTGACCCAGTGTCCTCACCTGCATCTCCTGCGGTCAGTGCTTGTTAGCTCGTCTGTGGCCCAAAGTCAGGACTCTGTGTTACTTATCATCATTAACAATGATGGTCCATTTTAATGTGGCAGCGTGAACACGTTGAGGAGTCTAATATGAGCTAGGACAAGTGACCTAGCTTTGCAGAATTCAAATTCTCGCCTGCACCTGAGCTCTTGTTAATAGTACGTGGGGGAAATTTCCACTGGTCAGTAGTAATGTGAAGACTAAGAATAGGGAAATGGAATAGCTGATCCTTTTCGAGTGCACAACTGAATAGGAAAAGCATACCTCCTGCAATTCTCCTTTACTGTCACAATTTTACACACTCACCACGTCTGATAGCAGGTGTCGGGGGGCTTTTCCCACACCACGCAATCCTGCGACACCAGCTGGGTGTCCCACGGTTTAACTCAGTTTTGACCCCAACCACCTGGAGATGAGTGTCAGATGCCACAGGGTAAGGACTCAGTCCCACAGGATGAATCCTTGTGGACTTATCAGATGCTGATTGCAAGTTTAGGTTGTTACCCGTGCTCCTGACCCCTCAAGCTGTGAGTCACAGGTTCTCATGACCCCCTCCTCTAGTTTGATTAATTTGCTGGAGTGGCTTCCGGAATTCAGGAAAACAGTGGACTTACTATTTACCAGCTTAGTATAAAGGGTTATGGGAAAGGATACAGTTGAACATCCAGATGGAAGAGGCGCGTCAGGCAAGGTGCGTGGGAAGAGGCTTCCGTGCCCTCTGAGCAACCCATTCTCCCAGCCCCTCCACGTGCTCACCAGCCAGGACGCTGCCTGAACCCCGTACCTGTGGAATTTTCTGTGAAAGCTTCATCACAAAGGCATGATTTGTCACGATTTCATTTTCCAGCACCCCCCCACCCCGCCAAAGGATAGGGAGTGGGGCTGAAAGTTGCAGTCATGGCTTGATCTAATCATGCCTTAATCTTGCTGGTGACCCGCCCCTATCCAGCCCACCAAGTGTTGCCCCATCAGAATAAAAGACACTCCTATCATCCAGGAAAACCCCATTTGAGGACAGGCCTGTGTGGTCACCCCCCTCGGAACCTGAGTTTTCAGGCCAGAAGCCTCGTTGTCTGGGCACCGGTGCACGGCTCTTGCACACTTGCTCTGTGTTGGGCTCTGTCCTAAGTAATTTACACACATTAACTCGTTCAATTCTCACAACAGCCTGAGCTGGGGACCCGTGAGAGCGACACAGAGCTTAAATAATGTTCCAGGCCTCATAGCTTCACAGCCACTCCTAACAAGACCCGGCTGCCGAGCATGGTTGTGAAATGGTAACCACACCTGCCTGATGTCCTCACTGGCTTCACTTGCAGCCTTTGCAGTTGAGAGGTCAGTTACAGCCTGTCTGGGTGTTCAGAGAAGTGTAGACTTTTTTTAGCAGCCCAGGCCTCTGGGTAGAACACCGTGCATGTTGCATCCAGAGAGGATGAATGGCCCCGAGCGTGAGCAGGGGTGGGAGCCAGTTCTCCCGAGCCCCCAGCCTCCCCGATGAACCTGCTTCTTTCGTATCTGGCTGGTTATTGATCACGTCAGGGAAGCACGTGCGGGAGTTTGGGAGCAAAGGGAGAGCTGGAAGTACAGCCCAGAGAACCCTCCAGAGAGCTGAAACCCTCTGCCTTTGATCTCATCTTGGCACCCCCCGCCCTTCCCCCATCCACACTCTCCCCTCTGGGGACTGTATTAGGGCAGACTAACTGCCAAAGCCGGCAACCCCAAATTCTTAGTGGCTTAATGCACTGAAGATTTATTAGTTGTTCATACCACAGCCGAATTCGGGTCCCCTAGGCATTAGAGCCTTCCGCTGGGTCCTCGGCTTCCAGCCTGCAGATCAGGCATGAGAGAAGGGCGGTTATGGGCCACCCCTCACCCTACCCCCCCTGCCCAAGGTGCCATTCAGGGACCAGTGCTGTAGGAAAAGCTATTTTTGCTGAGGTGGTAGCTTAGGGCACCTGAGGCATTTGGAATTGATAGATACAGGAGAGGATTTAATGCAGGTGAGTCCTGCATCTTTGCAGCTGCCCCCTCTACCTGGATTACACCTCCCTTCCGCCGCCCATCTCTGGGGGTCCCATTCTTCCTTCTCCCCTCCATGGCTTGATCTGGACACCTCCTCCTCTGGGAGGCTATTTCAACCCTCTTAGCAGAAAAGAGTCACCCTGCTCTATGGAAAGTCCCTCCTTCTTGATCTGCGTTGTTCACTCTGTTCTTTAAAACTGCCAGCGCATTTAGCAAACGTTTACCGAGCTCTTGCCTGGAGCCCCGGTTCTAGGTCCTGGGGATGCCAAGCCCCAGCCCTGGTCTTTGGGGATCTCACGGTCGTGTGGAGGAGACAGAGGGTTAATGAAATGCCTTTATACTTGGAAGTTACAGTGCAATCCTGGAGGGATGTGCAGAGAGTCCTGGGGACACGGGTGAGACGAGGGAGCCATTATTCTTCCTGTTTGGGGAGGGGTGAGTTCAGAAGTCTGGAAAAGGATTGACCTTCTGAGCTGGGACTTGGAAGATGAGTAAGAGCTCACATGTGGGCAGGGGGATGTGGGGTGGGGGACATTCCAGGCAGAGGGCTCGCTCTGGCAGAGGAGCAGAGCACTGCCCTGTGCAAGGTCTGGGGCAGCTGGGGCTGCATCCAAAGTGAACAGAGATGTTCCTACGGCCGCCTGAGGCCCTGAGTTGAGAGGGCAGGGGTCGTCGTCTGTGCCTGGCACACAGGAGGGGTCCAGAAAATACTTGTCGAATTAACAAGTGACCAAGCAGAAGCAGGAACTTGTCTGGAGGGCTCATGTGCCACATCTCTAAACGGAATGTTCTCATCCAGCCCTGGGAGGTGTAGTTACGACATCCTCATTTTATGAATAGGGAAACCGAGGCACAGAGCAATTAAGTGACCTGCTCCAGCCCAGAAGCATCTGAGCCGGGAGGGGTTTCCAGGCGTCTGCTGTGCCCATTATCCCATCCTGTCTTCCTGCACCAGGTGGTGGGGAAGGCAGGGGTAGGCGGAGCCCAGCTCACCTTGGGTCCGGGCCTGGGCATGATGGGGTTGCTTGTTTCGGAGGCCAGAGGTGACTGTTAGGCCACCGGGGTCCGCGGGCCTTTGTCCCATCTCCTCCCAGCCCTCCCTCCACCCTAGTCCGCCTCACTGCCTTCTTCGCCGAGGAAACAGGGGGCCCTTGTTTGCTCCGAGTTCTGAGCGCTCACAGAACAGCATCCAGCATTGGCCTCACAGGATGGCATGAATTGGAAACGTGGCGCCTGCAGACCTCCTCTGGCCACGGCAGGCGGCCCTTTCATCGGGACACCTTGTGACTGGCTGAGAGGGACCCTTTCTGAGGAAGAGAACAGGTCCCTGGGAAAGTGCCCTTTTCTGCGAACAGAGTGTGGTCAGAAAAACAAAATGACACAACTGAAGTGAGTTCACTTCCACCCGAGCCCCCACCCCCACTGCATGTGGGGAATGAATCCTCTGAGGTGCCTCCCCCGGTCCCAGGGTTCCCTTCTGTGCAGCACCCTCCATCTGAGGGCCCCTCGTCTCTGACACCCTCCCTCTCTGAGGGTCCCCTCTTCTGCAGTATCCCCCTCCTGAGGGTCCTGTCTTCTGCGGTCCCCCTTCTCTGCAGTGTCCCCTCCTCTGTGGCACTGCCTCCCCCTCCTGAGGGTGCCTCCTGTGTCATCCCCCCTCTGAGGGTCCCCCCCTCTGCAGGGTCCTGGGTTCTGTCCCACGTGCGCCCAGAGCCTACTGAGTACCACTCCTGAGGATGCAGCCCCAGAGGGCCTTCTCCCCCTTCCCAGCCAGTGGGGAGAGACTGCCGGCTCCTTGGGGTAGGCCCCCTCAGGATGACCAAGGCTTGTCTGGTCCCTTGAGGAAAGGCGGTGCTGGAGGGCCTTTTAGAGCCACTGGCAGCTCTGCTTGGGCCCCAGCAAGGATGCTGCAGCAATGCTGAGCGGAGACCGTCCAGGCCTGACGTGTGTCCTGATTGCTGTTCTCGTGAAAGGGTTTCACTGGCACAAAAATGCTTGGAAAATACACAAAGGAAGGTGGCCGGCTTCCAAAACTCAACTGTTTACCTTCAGTGGGGCGGCCGGGAACGCGGGGAGCTTATTTTCCAAACAGCCCACGGTTGTCAGGTCTACAGGCCTTGGGTGATGCCAGGCGAGCCTGAGCTGAGGGCATTTCCTGCCCACCTCCTTCCCCAAACGCACTGGGACGCCAGGTTCCTCTCAGGGGCTGACTCTGTCCCCTCTTGCTGCATGGGAAATGTTCCCTCTGGGATGGGGTTTCTGAGGCCCGGGGCGCCCTGCCCAGCATCACCATGTGACCCAGTTCTCTTCCATCCGTGGCTGTCTTGGTCTGAAAATATTGGCCTCTTGTTTTGGTGCCTGTCACAGTGGAGCCGCGGTTACAACACAAATGGGCTTGTGTCTGTGGCACCTCTGAGAATGAGGTGTTCTTTGCCCCTGTTCCCACTTCCCACTGGCTGCTCTGCCTTCCTTCCAATTCTGTTTTATTCTGGGAAGTGGAGTTGGATGGAATGTAATAATGAATCCGCGGACAGAACCGGAAAGGTCCTTGGAGTTTCCTGTTTTTTTATCCAAGGGGAAACTGAGGCCCAGGGATGCTGCTAGGCTTTTGCACAGGCCCCAGGACACCTAGCAGCTTGGCTGCGGGCTGAGCCCATTGGTGTCACTGTTTGTCCAGGCCCCAGCCGGGCCATCTCCCACCTGTGAGGCCTTGCCCAGTCATTTTTCCTCCTGGGCTCTAGGTGTCCTGGTCTTTGAAGGGGGACCGTCACCCCCGGCTCCTGGCTGTGCTGTGAGGACAAATGCCGTTTCCCTTCCCTGTCCAGGAGTCCCAGAAGATGGGCAGCTTCTCAGCTGGTCTCATTTTTGCTGTTTTGTACACAGGCTAGTCACCACGGGGAAGGATCGGTGTTCTTCAGTATTTTCTTTTGGTGAAGTCCATGGGATTTTTTTTTTTTTTTTTTTCCAAATAGGTAAAATCCCTTAACATCTTTCCTGGCAGACAATAAAAAAGAGGAGTTAAGGATATCAGCAGAAAAGAGCTGGCACATTCCGAAGCCTTAACGGAAAAAGAGTTTAAATAAGGGAGGATGGCAAGGTGTGGGCAGGGTCAAAGGAGCCAGCGGGAGGTGGTGAGGTACCCCAAGAATGGCGGGCTGTCACCACCCCAGGCCTCAGGGGACTAGGGGAAGGAAGAGCTTAGAGACAGTGGTGGTCTTGGGAGAGGGGCTGCCCTGCGCAATGGGGACGGTGGGAGCAAACAGCCAGACTCCTCTCCCCTCCTCCTCTCCCATCTTCTGCTGGTGCCTCCAAATGGCCGGACTCGGCCAGCAGCCAGAGGACAAGGCAGCCGGTGGTCGTGGCTGTAGAGGACAGCCTCCCATGGCACAGAGCAGGCATGGGGCGTGGGACAGGCGCTGAACGACAGGCCCGGCTTCAGCTCTGGCTCTGCCTTCTCACCGTGAGGTCCTAGGCAGGTCTCAGAAGTCTGTGTTTGTGGGATTGCTTCTCACTGTGTGGTTTGAAAATGAAAAGAAACGAACGGACATACGTTTTTAGCACAGTGTCTGCCCAGAGCTGTCACCGTGATTTCTTTATGAATGACTTTGAAACAAACAGCCAGGAATCCCGGAGGGAGGCCCCCCTGGGGGTGGGGCTGAGGGCAGGGATGGGGCTGGTGGCTGTCTCCGGCCTCTGCTGAGGCCACCCGGGGGGGTCAGCCAGGTGCCGGGCTGGCGCCGTCTCCTCCAAGGGAGCGGGCCGTGCAGCTGGTGGCGGCCGCGTGCCGGGCGGCAGACATCTGGCCAGTCAGGAAGCTCGGTGTCAGGCGGCCCCGGCTGTTGGCAGGTGCTCCTGTCTTGGGGGTCAGGTGATGCCGACTGTCTGTCAGCCAGCAGCTCTGGCTCCCCCGGGGCCCGATCTTCCCAACCCCATGCTCTTGAAAAAACAAACACGTCCCCCAGTGGAGCAGGGCGAGCCGTGCCTCAGGGACCCCAGGCAGCCCAGTGCCCCCTGACTTTGTCATCATAGGCCCTGATCTCAGTGTGAAGTGCCAGCTTCTGGTCTCTCAAAGCAGCAGCTCTTAGATTCGCGCAGATCACAGCTTTGCCGAGACTGTGTGTAGATTTGTGGAGAGAGCGTCCGCTTGGATCTCAGTTCAGGTCTGGCTGTGTGACTTCAGTCGTTGGACTTGACCTCCCTGAACCCTGGTGTGCCCACCTGAAAAACCTGGGTGGTAGGGCAGCTGCAGTGTGGCCAGTACATGCTTTCACAGTGACTCTCCCCTGACCCACAGATACTTCGTCACCCTGATTCCACGTGTGTATTTTCTGTGTCCCGGGCCGCTTGGGGCTCGGGGACAGAAGTGTAAACACAGGGCCTGCCCCGGAAGGGCTCCAGGCCCTCAGCGAGTTCATCCCATTCGTCCCGTCCTGTCCCACGAGTGCCAGCCCCCTCCTGCCCCCTCGCCGTGCCGCGGGGACGTGCAGAGGGGACGGGGTAGACGGGGCAGCGGGCCCAGGAGCTGAAGTTGTTCTTCTTCTCTGTGTCTCCCGCTTGCAGCTGAACCTTAGCCGGCCAGTCGAGGAGCAGGGCCCCCTGGACGTCATCATCCACAAACTGACCGATGTCATCCTCGAAGCCGACCAGAACGACAGCCAGTCCCTGGAGCTGGTGCACAGGTTCCAGGTGCGTGGAGGGGTGAGGCGGAAGGCCGGGAGTGGTTCTGTGCATTTCTAAAGCCGTGGAGCTGTCTTGCCGCGTACTGTGTACACACGGCTCTGCCACTGGCAAGAAGACATGGGCTTGTGGTCGGGCACTTCCCTGCCGGGGCCTCCGTCTCGTCGGAGGCGAGACGAGATTGAACCAGGGCACGGTTGGAACCCTCTCTGCCCTCTACGCTTAGAGACCTGATTTACCGATCTGAGCGCTGCAGAGTCCACACGTGCCTTTGCGTCCTCAGCGACACACAGCCGCAGCCACAGGTGTTGAGTTGGCACAGGGGCGGAACCCTGTTGCCACCCCTGGAGAAAGGGACCCCCGAGGGCCTTTGAACTGGAGCGGCTGCCCTTGGCCCCTGAGTCCTGCCTTGGTGGAGAACCCCTCTCCGAGCTCACGGCTTTGACTCTGTGTGCCCATCTCTGAGCTGGGACCAAGTCTTCTTGGCTTTTCCCTTCTCCCTTCCCCGTTTCCCCAGTAGCCTGGGTCCTGACCCCACGGTAACCCGCCCGCCACCTTAGGGGGTGCTGCCGTTGCTGCCGCTGACTTGCCCTGTGTTTTCTGTGTTGTGGACAAGTGTGTGATTCATTCCTCAGGAAAGCGGCTCAGGGGTCATGAAAAACAAGGTCATGTTATCAGTGAAAATGCAGCCGAGAGAGAGGGCCTCCCTGTGGGAGGGATGCTCGAGCCAGCACTTTGCAGTGTGTGATAACTGGAGGGTTGACGTCCTGTCTTTCTTTATCAGGACAAAGGGGACTCTCATCGCCACATAGTAGCCCTCCTGCTGACAGCATTTTCTTTCCCCCATGTGTCCAGGGTCGGTGACCTCAGCCTCCCTCACTTCCCTGTGGCTCTCGCCCCCTCCTTGACCGACTCTGCCGTGAGCAAGTGGCTCCATGAGCCCTGGTGGCCCGTTTGTGGCCCTGCTGGTGTCCCCTCCCACTCCTCCACGCAACTGGGGAGGTGTGCTGTCCACACGTGGTGCCCTGCAGGGCCTTTGCCTGGCCAGCAACCTGAAGTCTCTTCCGCTTCCATGGGGCTGGGGGGCCGTGGGGAAAGGCGTGTTTGGGCTCCTCTGTGAGCTCGCCAAGCCTCAGTTTTCTTATTTGTAAAATGGTGTTAGTACCAGGAAAACCTCATACCGTGTTGGGAGGAGTAAACAACACCATGCGTAAGAAGTGCTTCACCCGGTGCTCAGGCCCCAGCGAGTGCTTAGTTGGTGGTCGATACCAGTGTGATCACATGACCCCCTCGAGCCTTAGTTTCCTCTTCTGTAAAATGGGGTTGCTGCTAGGTCCTACTTCTTAGGGTGGGCAGGTTGCTATGAGAAGTAAATGTCTTGGAGTATGTAGAAGTGTCTAATGTTTGCTGAGTTCTTACAGCTGCTCCCACCGCTACTGCCTGTGTCATTACTTTCTTAGATAAAGGACGGGGAGTTAGGGAACAACCAACCCTGGGGGGCCTCCCATCCCCTGCTCCCCGCAAGCACACCCACAGCCCACGGCGCAGGGCAGGCGGTTCCTGAGCACTGAAGGGGAACTTGGTCCCCTGTGTTCCTGCTCTTGTGCAGAGGAGGTTGGAGAGCGTGTCAGGCGGGACGTGGGGACGTGCAGCTTCAAGGGTTTCAGCCACCGGCTGCATTTCCCAGGGAGGTCTCGGCTGGGTCCCAGGAGTCTGTCCCACCCAGGGCACACACAGCAGCCGGCCCTCAGATGCCTGAGGTGACCTCAGGATAACCTTCCAGCCTCAGTATCTCCGGGATAAATTTTCACTGCCGTCTGTGCTTGAGCATGAAGCGGATATCTGCTAAGGCCGGGACGTTTCCTCTTTTGTGAAGAGCACAATCCTTTGGGGAGAAGGGTGACAGGCTGCACTTTGCACAGGCCCCGAGAAGAGAGGAGAAGGGCAGGGGCCGGTGGAGAGAGGGACTGAGAGGTGCCAGGTGAGGCCTGCTCAGCAGCACGCAGGCCATCCTCCCGCCACGGGGCCCCGGGCTGTCGGCGCTGACCTGGTCTTCCCACCCTGCGCGAGATACGAGATTCAAGTTCAGAGCCAGGCCATAGACTGACACTTGACCTTGACCGTGCCGTTGTTTTCAGATTCCTGTTTTAATATTTATTCTCGGGACATGAACAGGGAGGCACGGGCTTAGGTGTGGGGAGGGGCCCAGGGTCAGGAGAGGCAGAGGGACGTTCAGATTTCAGAGACTGGGAAGCGGGGCCCCAGGCTTGGGTTTGCAAAGCTGGCCTTTCTGCATTTTGTTGTAAGAAAACGGAGAAAGGTGGTTTGCCCCAGAAGGGGCTCAGCTCGAAGGGCCTTCACCAAAGGCAATATTCGGGTCCCTGGGGAAGCGGCTTGGGGCTGTGTGGGTCAAGATAGATGAGTTTCTGAGATGTTTCTGACAGCCCTAGAGCATTCCGCCCATGGGATGCTTCCGTTAAACCTCCAGGACCCAGGGATGGACAGGAATTCTCAGAGCTGAGAGGTTATGCTTTTTTTCTGGCTGCCCTTGTGGACAGGTTGGGGGTTGTGTGTCTGGAGCTTATGCAGATCACTAAAGATGGTTGCCATAGAAATCAACTCCCAAGCTGCCACCTCCCTCCCCCCACCCCAAAAGAAATATTGTCCTCAAGAGGGCTTGGCTTGGAGAATCATCAGGATGATTCAGTTGTTTTTCTGCGCCAAGGTTCTTGTGGAGCCGACAGCCTGGTGCCGCCGAGGCTCTGCCCGAGATTCAGTTATCAGGGAACAGACCTGGGCAGAGGTCCCCTGGGGGCCAAGTCCATCGGGGCGAGCGGTGCTGGGGTGGTGGGAGGGTCTCCTGGCCTCTAGAGCTGCTTCTTCAGGGGAGCAACGAGAGCCTTCTCACTGTGGCATCCAGGGCCAGCTGTCAGGTGTGGCCCAGAGGGTGAGGGGGGTGGCCCTTCTGCTGCTGCCCCAGAATTGCTAGAAGCGTTATGGTGACTGTATTCCATGAGTCAGGTGGTGCCGTCTAGGTGGATCTTCCTGGGGTTTCCCTGAATGAGCTTGGAAGGAGGAGGTATGAGTCTAAACTGTCACCTCTCCTCCCCATCTTCATTAGCTGGAAGGATGTTAAGTGTCCCCCAGATGGCCCCTGGACCCCCTGTGTGACCACAGGGACAGCTCCCTCTGCGGTGGCACACTGCTTGCTGAGCACCATCCACAGGAGCTCCCAGCCCGGAGGGGAGGCCTCGCGAAACAGGAACTGCACTCGCGGACCCCGGAGTGATGAACTAGGAGACACGCAGACCTGATCCCCGCTCGTCCTGACTAAAAACTCTTTCACACCTTTTCATTGCGATGATAGTGAAGACTGTAGCCTCTGACATGGCCCGTGAGGCCTGCAGTCTGGCCGCGGCCTCCTTCCCCGCCTCCCCAGCCTCACCTTGTCCCACCCGCCCCTTCCTTGCCTTGCTGGCCCTCCTGCAGCAGCTGCTCAAGCTCTGAGCTCTTTTCCACCTCAGTGCCTTTGCACAGGACGTTCCCTTAATTGGAATCCGTCCCCACCCCCAGCTCTCAGCCAGGTGTCCCTTCCTCAGGGATGTCTCTCTGATTACCTGACCTAGGATACATTCCCTGTCCCAGGCCCTTAAAACTTTGCACCTTTCCTTCCCTCCATTTGGAAGTTTGTCATTCTCTACTGGTTGCTTCTGCCAGTCTCTCCATTTGGGGGTTAGCTCCGCAGGGGCAGGGATCACGTCTGCTTCAAGCTCCCCGGGTATCCCCTTTGCCGCACACAGTGCCTGGTACGTAGGAGACACGCCTACGTGTCTGTGAAGTGGAAGAGCATCGTGGGTGCGGGGCTGGTGCAGGGCGCCCAGGCGGGTCAGGGGAGGGAGAAAGTGGCTCCAGTGGGTAGCTGGGAGGGGGCGGGGCGGGCTCACGAGGCAGACAGCGCCGCCTTTTGGGTGCACGTGGACCTCCCTTCGGATGTGGGGACCTGCAGGACCATAAGAGTGGAGAGAGTGCTTTTCACACCAGGCTGTGGGGCTTGGACTTCATCCTGAAGGCTCGGGGTGGGAGCGATAAGATCAGATTTAACTGGAACGAGAAGCCCTGCTTAGGAGGGGGAATTGCCAGTGCAGGTTGAACTCCAAGCAGTGGGGACACCGTGGTCATTGGAACCTGGCAGTTTTCTGAGATGGAGAGGGACTCATGCCATCAGAGGCTCAGCAGTGCCCCCTCCTCACTCCAGGGCCCCTGTGGTCCTGAGCGTTCCTTGCTCAGCCGTGACAGGCCAGCCTCTGAGCGGTCCGGCCTGGCCCTCCTGGGCCCGTGCAGGACGATGCCCCGCCCCCTCACCTCTGGGGTCCCGTCAGCTGTTTGGTTGTACGAAGTGGACCTGGGAGGGTGCTCTTCCCTCGCCGCGGGGATGTCGGCAGAGAACGCACACTTTGCGCGTTGGTTCTTCGTCATCATTGCCTGAAAGGAAGTAGCACTTCAGTAGCCCAGCTCCCTACCCCCTACCCCTTATCCTTTTAAGAAACAAGTTTATTGAGATATGATGCACATACCGTACAATTCACTCTTTCAAAGTGTACCATCCAGTGGTTTTTAATGTATCCACAGATGTGTACAACCATCACTACAGTCAGTTTTAGAACATTTTCATCACCTCAGAAAGAAATGCTGTACCCTTTAACTGTCACCCCCCGCCCACCCCAGCCGTAGACAACCACCACTTTCTGTCTCTACAGATTTCCCTGTTCTGGACTGTAATATGCATGGAATCATATAATACACCGTCTTTCGGAATTCCCTGGTGGTCCAGTGGTTAGGACTCCACGCTTGCACTGCCGAGGGCGCGGGTTCGATCCTTGGTTTGGGAAACTTAAGATCCCACAGGCCACGTGTAGAGGCCAAAAAAAATAGACAGTACCATCTTTTGTGACTGGTTTCTTTCCCACAGCGTAATGTTTTTAAGGTTCATCCATGTTGTACCGTGAATCTGTGCTGCGTTCCTTTTCATGGCTGAATAATATTCCAGTGTATGGCTAGACCACATTGTGTCTGTCCAGTCATCAGCTGGTGGACAGTTGGTGGTTTCCACCTTTTGCCTGTTATGAAGAACACTGTCGGAAGCATTCATGCGCATGTTTTTATGCGTACGTGTGTTTCATTTCTCTGGAGTATACACCCAGGAGTGGAATTGCTGGGGCAGGTGGTCGGTTGAGGAACCGCCAGACTATTTTCCCTGGTGGCTGTGCCATTTTAGATCCCCACCGCATATAAAGGTTCCAGTCTCTCTACATCCTTGCCAACACTTATCTGACTTTGATTTTGGCCATCCTAGTGGGCGTGCAATGGTATCTTGCAGTTTTGAATTGGTTTAAAATTTCCCTGGCAGCTAATGATGTCAAGCATCTTTCTGCGTGTCTGTTGAACACTTGTATATCTTCCTTGGAGCCCTCCTTATACTCTGTGTGCAAATGTCTAGAGCCCTCAGATTTGCCTTTTTCCTCCTCCAGACTGTTGGGCGCCCACAGCAGGGTGGTTAGGAGCGCTGATAACTGGAGCCCTTGCCTGGATTCAGAGCCAGCCTCCCCACTGCTTGCCGGCTGGCCTTTGGCATGTGCTCAGTTCCCTCGTCTATAAAAAGTGGACAGCCGTCGTCCACACCTCCCAGGACTGTGGGGGGACTGAGTACGTTAACACGTGTCCAGACCTCAGAGCACTGATGATCCTCGAGGCGAGAGTTGAGAATCTGCCGGGGCCCGGCCCCGGGGCAGGAAGCGGGCCCGCATGTGGCCCGCCGCTCCCTGGCAGTGTAGCTGCAGGCTCCAGTGTCCTCCTGAGATGCTGGAGGACATCGGAGGGGGTGACTTTCAAGACCCCTCCCTCTCCATTCTGTGGGGATTGGCTCGGCCGCGCTGCAGTAACGAGCAGCTCCTGGGACCCAGCACAGGCCTCCTTCTACCCTGTACTGCACACCCTCCGAGGGCTGGCTGAGCTCTGCTGCACGTCTGGGACCCGGATAACGGGCAGCTGCTGATGGGTCGTGGTGGCCGAGGGAAGAAACCTCAGTGAAGCTCGTCCTGGTTCTTAGTTTCTGCCCCAGAGTGACACAAGCTGGGGACTCCTAACATTTCAGTGGCCACACGGGTCCTCCAGGCAGGGATCAGGGACGTAGGAACCGCCTGCAGGCCGGGGAGCCGAACGTGGTGAACAACAATACACAGGGCCCTTTTCTTTTAAAAAATAAAAAAGACGCTTCAACCAGTTAACATGCGTGATGCCCTCGGCCCCAAGTGCGTGTAAGCGTTCGCCACTCTTACTGTTAGCGCCTGGCGTGTGAGAACACGTGTAAAACACTCTGCCCGGCTGGAGCACTTAGTGACCACTCAGTTGTGTCGGCTTGTTATCATACCCTGACGATAGTCTAGCAGCCTTATCTGTGACTGTCGGTTGCAGCCAACTTGAGAGTGCTTAGAGAAGTCAGTGAGACAGTGATTATGAAAGTGTCCCCAAGTGAGAGTTGTGCTGTGGGACAGGGGGGTGGAAATATGGACTGTCCTTAGAGGCAGGGCCGGGTGGCCTTCAGGGGGACTTTGGATACTGTGCCTGGCTCCACCCCTCACCAGCTCACCCACCTGGGCCTCGGTTTCCCTGCCTGCCATGCCAGGAACATGCCAGGATGCCAGCAGAAGACGGTGGCATTGAGAGCAGTGGTACCCAATCCAAAAGGCCGTCGCCGTGAACAGCGGTGATCACCTCCAAGACCACAGCTCCGTTTTACTCCGAGACCCCTCTGGCTCCGAAATGATTTCGCAGCTGTGTTGACTCAAACCCTGTCGACCTCAGATATTTATTGAGCAGCTGCCAGCACGGGGCTCTGTACTGTGTGCTGTAGGCACCGAGGGGAAGCAGAAGGAACAACAGTTTTTGTTGTTGGAGGCTTTCTAATCTGATTAAGAAGATGACGTCTAAACGTATCAAAAGTTAAGTGAGTTTCTGTCTGTTTTGGGGGCAGTGCCTGGTGGCATGTGGGCCTTCTGGACGGGGGTCAGAGCCCAGAGCACCAGGGAGTGATTCAGGCCGTCACCATGGAGCCGCGGGAGAGGCCACTGTTTCCCGAGCACATCCCACGTGGCCCTCTCTGCCTTGGGCACTCCACATCTTGTATCTCATTTGGTACTTACATCAATCCATGGAAAAAATGGAATTACTTCCCCATTTTTTTAGGTGACAAAACTGAGGCCCAAGGAAGTTTAAATCACTTGCCTACAGCCAATCAATAAGACGGCGGCTTGTGCTCTTTTCAGATATGCTTCAGAGGGGCTTTGGCCGGCAGCGGACGGACCCCTGGAGGGTTGAGAGCCAGTGGTTCCCGGTCACTGTCTAGCATTGCTCTGACATCTTTGGTGCCACACGATGATAAAATGTTGGCCGGCAGAGGCCAGGGGAGGCAGAGCTGGGTAGATCTGGTGGCCCTGGCCCAAGGACAGATCCTGTCCCGGGGAGGCCGTGAGGTCAGCCTCCCCATGACTGCTGCCCTGGGTCACGAGGCCCCTCCTCCCATGGCGGAAGTGGCCGCACAATCTGCCCATTGTGCGCCCAGGCCAGGCCAGCGGGCAGTGGCTGTGAATCTCTCATTCTGCCCCAGGGAGCTTGGGGCCATTTAGGGCCATTGAGTGTCTGCAGGGCCTTTCCCTGTGGAGGGGGAGGCCAGCCCCCCAGGAAGATGCACAGCTTTATGGCCCTGCCTGTTACCTGCCCAGAGCAGAGATGGACTTTGTACAGCACTAGGTGGGGCGGTGGGAGGGACGGCCACACGGAAGCCTGAGCTCACCCGGCGCGCTGGCCGTGGTCCCTCTGTGTGCGCGTGGACACTCACCATTTCACAGGTCAGGGTTGGAGGTCTGCTGGGTTTTAGAAATACTAACATTTGCTAATAATACATTTTCTCAAAGTCATAGGGAAAACTTGTGTATACACATCATTTCAGGGTTCCTTAGTTTGGCCCTGTGGACGTGTTGGGCTCCTCGAGTACCAGTATCTGGGTTTTGGAGATTGGGAACTCCCGCCAAGAGGTCTGTAGTCCTGTGGGTTCTTTATTTCAGGAACATCTACGGCAGGAACATCTCTTTCACTCTCCTCTTGGCCTCTTTGGGGCCATGACTTCCTGACTTGCTTCTGTGCCACCCATGTGGTCTTTGTGCCCACGATAAAGGCCCATATGGTTTCTTTCGACTTTGTGTAATAAATCACAAAGTCTCTCACCAGCCAAGAGTAAAGCTGCTCTGGTGGGCCACGGGCTGGGCCTCCACTGACCTCCATCCTCTGGAGACGGACAGAGTGAGCCACGAGGACCTTCTGTGAGCCCCTCCCACGCTGGCTGGGGTCCGTGCCCCCTGCCTCAGGCCTCACACACTCCCTGACTTCCAGCCCCTGACCTGGCCGGTATCTCTCAGTCTCTCCATTGATCCATGAGATCATTCATCAAATAACCACTGTGGCATTCATTCCACAAGTCTTAATTGAGCACTTGCTGTGTGCCAGGAATCCTAAAAGACATCGCAGATACAAAAAATAGGACAGATCAGGTGGATGCAGCCCCTGTCCCCATGGAGTGTGTGTGTGTGTGTGTGTGTGTGTGTGTGAGTGTGTGAATGTGTGTGTGTGTGTTGCTATAGGGGAGGCAGGGTTGATGCTGACAAAACACAAGTAAATGGAAAAGCAACATAGTCTCCATTTATGGTAAGTTCTAGGAAGAAGAAAAATCAAGACCTGTGATAACAGGGAGGGTGTTATCACCTCTCTGAGGAGGTGACACTTGAGCCGAGGCCTAAAAGGCCTAGTGAGCAGGGGGAGGGAGGGGAGCAGGCCGAGGGGGCTACGTCTGCCAGGCCCCTTGGCAAGACGGGCACAGAGGCCTGCGGACCTGGAATAGGCTGGTGCAGCTGAGCGCAGCAGCGGCGGGAGAATGTGCGGACCGAGGGTGCAATGGCTGCCACTTAGAAGAGGGCTGAGGTGTGCAGCAGGAAGTGAGACAGTTGTCGCAGCACTAGGGGTCATTGCCAGGGTCACGGCCGGCAGCAGTAGCTGTCTCTGTTCTCTGTCCTCCTGCAGCCAGAGGCTGGGAAGGTGGGGTGGCTTCGTGCAGGGGTGAGGGGCCCAGGCCTCCCCCGGCCCAAGTGGCCCCGCGTCCCAGAGTTCAGCGGCACACTGCGAACTCTGCTCTGGTTCCAGACGATTCCTCTCTCCCCGCCAAGAGTGCTGGGGTGCCCCAGGTCCTGGCTGTAACCTTGCTCACCCAGCAGAGCAGGAGAGGGAGCCTGCAGGCCTCGGCGAGACCTGCGCGGCTCTGGGAACTGAGAGTCGGACCCTGGCTGGAGGGCTGTGGCCCCGGCTGGGCGGGCAGAGCTGGCCTGTGGCTGGGATCCTGGGAAGTGGCCTGAAGGCGGGGGCTGCTCCACGGGCTCACCTGAACAGGTGTGTGGAGAAGGCGCGCGGGGTTAAGACGGGTGCTTAAGGGGTGAGGGGGCTGCTGCTGAGCCGGGGTGGAGCCGAGCTCCTGGGACCAGGCAGGCCCTGTCCGGTTCTCACTTCGCTCAGCTGGCAGCTGTGACACCTGGTCACATAACCACTGGGACCCCCTCCGGTCCCGACAGTGACCCCTGAGTGGCAAGGCCAGCCTGTTCTGGTTTAGTGTCAGCCGTGAGGAGATGCCTTCTCCTGGCTGGCACCCAGCCATGCAGATCCCGCCCCAGTCCCGGAGGCGGTGTGTGGCCAAGGTCTCTCTCTGTTTGCCTGAGGACCTGAGTAGTGCCCTGGCACTGTGACAGGGCATGTGACATTTGTCAGGTGCGCAGCCTGGCCGGGCACCTTGCCAGCCTCCTGCTGACGGGAGGTGGAGAACACAGAAGTTTGGTGCTGCGGTCTGGGGACAGAAAGGGAGGTATTGTTCTAGTCGGGGACCTGGAAGCGGGGGCGAAGGTGTTTGTTGTCTCAGATGGTAAAGTGTTCCGTTTCCTCCCCGCCCCCTCTTCCTCAGCGTTCGGGGTTACACTTTGATGGGATTGCTTTTCTTCATGGACTTGCTGTGAGCTCTGTCAACAACAGTGTGTCGTCCCCACGGGGACCCCGGTTTTCTCTCCCAGATGGCTGAGCGAGGCGCGTGTCACCGCAGACCGTCCGGGAAGGTGACTCAGGCGGATGGACAGTCGTGGGTGGCATCCGGCCTGGGGATGGGATGGGGGTGCCTGTGACCTGGATGCCACTGGCGGGCACACTGGGGCGGGTGTGCAGGTCACACACCCAGGATGCTCGGGCCCAGCCCCGCCTCCACAGGTGCTCTGCTTCCCCCACCCAGCCCCTCATCTGGAAGGGGTTTCCCTCTGCTCCGTCCGTGGCGCAGGTCACATCCAGTTCATTCTAGAGCCTGGCGCCTGGGTGCTCCAACCTCTTCTTGTCTTTTCTGAACCCCTGGTTCTGTGACTTTTGTTCACCAGCAGGGACAGTGGGGGGTTATTGCTGGCGTTCTGCTCCCAGGAAGCTTCCCAAACGCTCCAGTGTTTCTCCCGCCTCCTGCCCCCGGGACAGTGAGTTTTACCAGCCTATTCATGCACTGTGGTTCTGGTGGATTCCGTAGGCATGGCCTGGCCTGTGTCCCCTCTGTCTGGCTCTCTGCCGTCTGACGTAGGTAACACGTGCACATGCAGCAAATTCAGGGAGTCTTTTCCCACCCCTGCTGCCCAGCCAGCCCATCCCCGTCCTGGGGGCAGCCACGGTTGCAGCAGCCTGGAGCCTTTGTGGGGGAGTTCCGTGTACATGAGCAAAGACGGTCTTCCCGTCCTCACACAAAGCCATTGTTCTGTGTGATCTTTCTTGGAAATGATTTCATATCAGTCCTTCCTTCAGGCTGCCTTATTCTTTTTAATGGCTGCATAGTATTCCATTAAATGGCCTTAAATCCTTTTCTTAACCATTTCTCTACTGATAGACACTTAGGACATTTCTGATCATGTTTTGGAAACATGCTGCAGCGATTAAATATCTTTGTACATATATCTTTGTGTGCACATGTATGGAATTATGTGGGATAAATACTTAGAAATAGAAATGCTGAATTTACGTAGTCTTAATTTTGGTTGTTGCCCAATTTCTCTCCATAGAAGTTGGGCCAATAACACTCCCTCCAAGCAAGTGCTGGCCCATGTCCCACCACTTTGGGAGGTGTTTCTAATCAGTTGAATTTGGCCAAGTTGCAGAGAATCGGAGAGTGCCGGGACCGTAGCAGTCCCCTCCTCATCCTGTTGTTTTTTTCCGTGGGGCACTCAGGGCCCTGGGAGGGGCAGTGTCTGGGCCACCTTGCTCCTATCTGGTGCTCGTGCACCTTTCTCCTCTGTACTCCCTGTGCTAGAAGGGCCTGACCACCTGGGCCTGAGCTCGTGGGCTGAAATAACGGGTCTGAAGAGCAAAATAGGCTGAGGGGCAAATTGCATCGTCATTTTCCTTTCAGCAGCTCTGCCAGATCGGAGACAGTATTGTGCCAAAGGTCAGGCAGCATCTCAGTCCTTCCTGAACGGCGAGGCCCGGCGCACGTGCCCCCAAGGCCAGCACTGCGCCTGACACACTGGCAAGGCCTCGTCCCTTCCGAGCTCGGTCCCTTGGCCTTGCACACCGCTAGACGGGTCACCGCCAGACTCAGAGCTGGCTCGTCACTCCCCGCCTCAGGACCCTATTGCTTTAGGATCAAGTCCAAGCCCCTTGGCTGGTCTGTCTCCAGCTGCCTCTCCCGCCTGTCTTCACCTATGTCCACCTAGCCACGCGGGCCCCTCACCCCATGCCTCTGCTTTTGGAATGTCTTTTCACGTGTCCCATGCCTGTGATCCTTTGTGGCTCAACGTCATTGGCTTCCAGGAACCCTCTCTCCTCTCCTCTTCCCCGCTCCCCCACCCGCTCCCCCATATGGCAGCCCTGCCCTACTCTGTTATCACCAGTCACCCCCGCATCTCTGTCCACTTACGAGCCCCCAGTGAGGGTGGGTGGGAAATGGCCGCTCTGAGGCTGAAGAGGTGACCCCCTCCCTCCCAAACACACACACGTCCGTCAGGGGCTCTCACCCTCCCTGGTCTCATGCTGTCTGGGAGGCCTCAGGCTAGGCGCACAGACACCTGAGATCTCTCTGGAATACAAACGAGGGTTGATTAAGACCAAGGCGTCTGCTGGGTGGGGAAGCCCAGCTCTCGCCGGGAGCCATTTGAGGAGAGTTAGAGAAGCGGTAGTAGGTGAGGACATGCCGTCTACACGCCAGGCTGAGTCTGTGAGGGCTGGAGAGTCATCTGGTGACTGCAAAGGACAGTCTCAGGGTGTGTATGGGCTTGGTTGAGCTAGGGAGTGGGTGTCTGTCGCCGGCGTGGAGCCGTTATCTGTCACTCGTGCGCCCGTCCTGCTGGCCTTCTTCCCTCTGCTGTGTCCTGCCGCCCTGCCAAGGTTGTCCTGTGCAGTCACAGTGCTGTGCACCTGCTCGAGGGCAGCAGGCCCTGGGCTCCCATGTAGCAGTCTGCCTCCATCAGGCCCAAAGAGCTTTCTTTCTCTGTTCATCATGTCACAGAATCAAAGAATCCTGGAACTTAAAAGTCAGAAAGGATGTTAAAAATACATTATTCCGACTCTCTTGTTTATAGACGAGAAAACTGAGATACAAATAACTTGTGACCTTCAGAAACACACATAAAGTTAATGGGGATTCCAGGACTTGAACCCAGATTTCTAGACTCTGCCTTTGCCTTAACTTTCACAGTGCCTCAGGGTCCTGGTGCTGGGGTCGGGACTGCCCCGGTGCCGCAGCTGCCCTGAAAGGGGTGGTCTGCCAGTGATTGGAAGGCAAAAGCCTTGGCTGGCTGGCTGTCAGGGACAGTTACACAGGTTGCGCACTGAACAGCTCAGTAGGCTGCAGATGGCTCCCTGTGTGGCTGGACTCAGCGGTCCTGCCCCTAGTGTGTACTGGATGGCGCCACGACCCTTTCTTGGCTCCTGGGAGCCTACTCTCAAGGTTTAGCTGCAGGAATCTCCAGGCGCAGCCCTATGCCAGATCCGGCTGCCTCTTTAGACCCTCAGGCTATGATTCTTGAGCAGCCATGGGTGCCAGGGTTTAGCTAGGGCCGTGGCTGCCTGGCACACTGTTACATCAAGGCACTGGGGCCTAGTGTGGATTCCTCAGGACTGTCCATGGTGTGTGGTTTTCTGTAAGCACTAATGAACAGGCAGGTATTCTGAGTGGTGCCAGGAAGGCTTTGACTCAGAGACATTGGGTCCTGGCCTCAGTTGATTACAGGCTTCGGTGGTCTGCCCAGAGGATTTGTTAGTTGTCCTCCCAGAAGACTCTGCTCAGCCCGGCCCATGACCTCATCCTCACCGGCGGCTGCCCTCCCAGCGACTGGTCTCGCTCTCTGCAGACGCATATACTGTGCCTCTGAAGGTGGGATTGCCGGCGACACTGCTGCAGTGTTAATCCTCCCTCCACGGGGCCCGTTCCTTCACCCAGCAGTGTCCACAGCGGCCCTTCTGTGCGTCGGGCATGCATCCTTCCCTTGGTGCCATGCGGAGCCTCCTCCCAGAGGCCGCTGTGGACTCCGGCGTCCGGCCGTGCCATTTGTTTGCTCTCCTAAGAAGTGTCTGTCTTCAGTTGTGTTAGTTTGTCTTGATCCAGGGTTGGGGACAGATGCAGACTCTGGCCCACTGTGGTGGTCCCTGGGGGCCTTTGAGTGAAGAGTGAAGCAGGATGCAGACCCTGGGGTGATGGGAGGAGCAAGTGGGCCTGCAGCCTTTCCATTTTTTTGCTTTTCCTTGTGCTGCCACCAGACGCAGTGTGCCCGGCCTCACGGGCTGAACCACCAGGCTAAAGGCCTCTAGGCTAAAGACTTGGCCTGGCAGAACATGAGAAAAGCTTACTTTTTTTCCTTTTAACGTAAGTTTTAAAAGAGGGTTTTTAGATTTGAGAAAATGTAAATTTTTTTCACGTCACAAAATTATTTAGTGACACCAAGAGTCTAAGATTCTAAGGCTTCTGATTCCCAGTATAGTTTTCATTCCACTAAACCTCCATGACTTGGTGCTTAAGGAAAGGTTCAACATCACCACATGGTAATTGTGTGCCCACGTAAAAGTACCCAGTCTTTTTTGTTTTATGTAAATAAATAAATAATGGAAAATTAAAAAAAAAATTTTTTTTTAAAAGAATGAACCTGAGTGATCCTGGCTATAGCTAGAATTGAGATGCTTTTTTTGTACCCAGGTTTGCCATGCCTGTTTCACTGACTAGAAACTAGAGGGCTCTGGAGCCAAATGGTGTGGGTTCAGGTCCCATCTTGGCTACCTCCTAGCTGGGGGAGCCCGGGCAAGGTACTGAGGTTCTCTGAGCCTGAGTTTCTCTGTCTATCAAATGGGGCTGCTAATAGGACTTACTATATAGGGTTGTTGTGAGGAATAAAATGTCAGTTGCTGCAAGGCGTAGGACATTGTCCTGCACTTGGTGAGCGTTTAGGAAAAGTTAGCTGCTATCATTATTACTGTTGTAATTATCAATAATAGTAACACATCCTAGCATCTTGCCAGGACCTCCATCATGGTGTCAAGACTTGAGGAACTAGAAGCTTCCTGGCTTTCACCTACCACTTGGTGTAGAAGGAGCTCGTTAAAAGGCCAGCCTTTGTGCCATCAGCTGAACAGTTTGGGTGCCGGCCATGCTCTCAGGAGGAGCCAGAAGGAGAGAGATTATGCTGAGTAAGCCCAAGGTCACCCCCTTTCCTGTAAAAGCCCCCGCGAGTAATTTTTAACAGCTACAAGGAAGTCATTTGCGTTCTTCCTGAGCACGCGTTTGGTGGCTGAGTGTTAACTGAAACACAGACCCTGATTCGTGGGCTCCTGGGAATCTTCTTGGAGAGTTTCTCCTGTGCGTGGCGTGTGGGGTTCATCTTGAGTGCCGATGCTTCTCTACCTCTAGAACCAAGTGATAATCAGGATTCTGAAGTCCCATTGGGAGTATTTAGCACAAAAGGTGGTTGTAATTCCCAAGTGATCGCCGCCATGATTGGTGGTGATGGCTCCCAGGGCCGTGGAGGTGGTCATGGTGGAATTGGGCCCCCGTTTTCCACTTTTGATCCACTCCGCATGGGAGGCTGGAGTCCCAGACCGGGTAAGCGCAAGGCAGGCCACACTGCAGAGCAGGGACTTGCTGTTTAGGCCAGTGCTTGCTTTCTCTCCCTGCCCACCTTTTTTTTTTTTTTTTTTTTTAAATTGAAGTATAATATACACAGAGAAAAGTGTGCATTTTGTGACTGGCTTGATGAATTTTTGCTACACACAGATACACCGCGTACCGAGCACCTGATGAAGCAGTAGAGCAGCGCCGCTCCCCTGCGCCCGGCCCGGCCCAGCCCTGCCTGGCTCCGCCCTGCCCTTCTCCGCTCCTTCCTCAGCCTTGGGCAGTGGGCTCGCTTCCTACTCCTAGTGCAGAGCTCCCATCCTGCCCCGTGACACTCTCTTCCCGGGGTGGGGAACAGGGCCACTGGAGGGAAGGAGGCCAGTTACCAAACCAAGAGACGGACTTTCTCCAACAAACCGGGTGCTGTCAATCCCCTGTTCCATGAATGGCTTCCAACCTGGTCCCCGCCCCCCGCCACTGGACCCGGCCCGCAGGATTTTTGTGAAATTCTCCCTCCAGGCTGCAGGTTAATGCGCAGAATGCTTGGCGGGGGGCCGGTGCTTAGCTCACGCAGCCCTGCGCGTGCCCCTTGTTAGCATTCGCCATGCCCTGCCCTGCCTTCGCCGGAGGTTGACAGTGCCCCAAGAATAGGGCATCAGGCTCGCTCCCGCTGTGGGGCTTGCATAAGCGCCTGCTGGATGTGAACCCACGAAGCCATCTTTCAAACAGCCGGCCACCCAGAGACCCAGTAGGAGACTCTGCTCGTTCGTGGGAGGTCCAGGCAGCTCCCAGCCTCTCCATTCTCCTCCCACCGCTGGCCCCAGGCTTCGGTCCTCTGTTTCCTATTCTAGACCTGCCCTACTGAGTTGTGGACAGATGAGGACTGAGGCTTACAGAGGCCCCACACAGCAAGTGGGGAAAGCAGGATTTTACGTGGGTCTGGCGGCCTCCAGCTCCTTCCTATGCTTGTAACCTCTTCCCAGCATTGGCCTTCACTTGGCAGAAGAGGAAGCTGAGGCTCAGAGAGGAGATGGGGCTCCCAGCACTCTGTGTGGTGGCCCTTCCTCCATCCTAGCTCGCCTTCCCCCAGAGGCGTAGATTTCCAGAGCCGTCCATCAAGCCTGAATTCCCAGTCCTGCCGTCGGGGTTAGAGGCTAGGCTGTGCCCAGCTGGGCTCTCAGGGGCACACGGCCCAGCAGGCAGCCTTCCAGCTGCTGGGTCCCGAGCGTGATGAGGTGAGGCCGTGCCCGGGCACTCTCTCACTTCAGGTCCAAGGCAGGTGGCATCTGGATCCACATAAGCTCCTGCTGTTAATGATGTCCGGTTTATCTATTTTTTCTTGCTTGTACTTTTGGTATCATACCTAAGAAACCATTGTCTAATCGAAGGTCACAAAGATTTACACCAGTGTGTTCTTCTAACAGATGTATAGTTTTAGCTCTTACCTCATAGGATTTTTATGTTAAAAGAAATAGTACTTGCAAACCGCTTTACCCAGTGGCGTGCATGTAGCCAGTCCTGGGTAAATGGTAGCTGCTATTATTCTAAATTATTATCAATTATGATTATTTATTATCATCTTTACCATGAGTAATCTCTCATTGTGTTTCCCATCTGGGTGGCGGCCTCCTGCTCCTTCCTGAAAGATAGTGTTGCTGTTTGAATTCATTTCTGGCACAATTGTGGGTGCAGGGAGTTGAAGAAAGGGAGGACCTCGTTACTTCCCCCACTCCCTCCATTTCCCCCCAAACTTTTTGTTTTGGAAAATTTAAAAATGCTTGAGAGGGTGCTGCAATGCACTCCCCCGTACTTCACCCAGCTTCACGAGTCAGCGGCTTGTGGCCGCTGTGCTTTCACCTGTGCCTCACCTACTTCTCTCCCTGTGCCCGGTTATTGTGAAGCAGATGCTAGACATCATATTTAATCTGTAAATTGTTTTAGTACACATCTCTGAAAAATGAGTCACCACTGTTTTTTTTTTTAATTGAAGTATAAGTTGATTTACAATGTTGTGTTGATCTCTGCTGTACAGCAAAGTGATTCAATTACACGTATATATATACATTCTTTAGTATTCTTTTCCATTATGGTCTATCACAGGATATTGAATATAGCTCCCTGTGCTACCACTTCCTAGAAAGAGACCTGCGGTGTTTTGGGGGAGTGGGCCAGAGCCCTGTTACCTCCTGAGGATCCAGGGGGTGGATACTGGGTGCCTTTCCTGCTTCCCTGTGAGGAGCGGGCTGGCCAACTGCAGCTGGGCTCTGTCAGGACCTGAGCTGTCTGCAGAGGGCTGCTCCCTGCAGCCTCGGCTGCCCTGGGCCGGGGATCGTGTCATGCTCTGGTTGCTCACCCCAAGTGCAGAGGTGGCCCGCCCCCCCGTCTGCCAGGCAGAGCAGGGTACAACGGGCTCAGAGATCTTAGGTCGGGTTGGGCCCTAAGAGTCCATGTGCTGCAGAACCATGAGAATCCTTTTTGTTTTTGTGTCTACCAACTCTTTTCTTTCTTTCTTTTTTTTTTCTTTCTTTCTTTTTTTAAAATTTATTTTGGCTGCACCGTGCAGCTTTCAGGATCTCTGTTCCCCAACCAGGGATTGAACCTGGGCCACGGCAGTGAAAGAGCTGAGTCCTAACCATTAGACCACCAGGGAACTCCCCCTACCAACTCTTTTCATATCTGTCATTGTCATCTCCTCGTCGTCCATGGCAGCTCCCTGAGATAGGTTTTATTCAAAATGTACGTTTACACACAGGAAATGGAATGTCAGAGATTAATTCCAGTTTCTTCTTCACAGACACAAGGTGGCAGAGGCAGGATTTGAACTTGGGACTCCCACCTGCATTTCCTATTAGCTGAGAGCAAATCCTTGTGTCCCACTTCTGCTCCTTTCCTGGCCATAGATGGAACTGCAGAGGAAATGGTATCTCTCATGTTCATCTCGGTTCATCTCTCATTCGGCTCAGACTCTCAGTGGGGAAAACTTGACCCCTGCCCACTCCTCCCCAGCCCAGCAGAGGGCCCGGTGCCCCTCTTGGCGTCATCACCCCATGGGCCTTGGTGGTGGTGGTGGGGCATCTGGCCCATCTGTGCCCCTTTGTCAGTATTCTCTAGACTTCTTCCTGGCCCTGCTGACCCCGAGCTATATATCTCTGCGTTTCCCTTGCTTCAGCTGCTTAAAGCCAGGCTCTTCGCTGTTAACTTCCAGGATCCCTTTCTAGGTGTTTCGAGGCAGGCTGTCTAACAGAACATGTGTTTACCATTTGCCGTGGAGACGGTTTGGGCCTTTCTTCCTCCGAGTGGTGATAAAACAGTAATAGGGCACTCACCCTTCCAGCAATTTGTTTGGTAATTCTAAGAGACCTGTGAAAAATGCATGAAGCCTGCGATACAATAGATAAACTGAAAGGCTTGGAAGAAAATCCACTTGTGGATAATGGGGTGATTGGAAAAACTCTTTCTTTGCCCTCTCTGTCCTCGTCCCAACAGAGATCATGTTTAGGAATAATTCTTCTGTTAATTCTGATGCTTTCATCCCGGCTCAAAAGCTTGTTGGTGCCTGCTTGTCACATCTTCCCCCCTTTGGTTTCTTCTAGCTTCTTTGGCTTCAATTCACGTCTTAATGAGTCTGAGTTCTCTCTATAAAGGCCGCTGCCCTAATGCACAAAAGTGGAACCAGAACCAGCTTTGTGTTATCTGGCAACCATGTGGACATTCTTCTCGGTACTGCGGTGGGGATATTTGAGGGCGGGTCACGGTTTACTGGACCTCGGTGGTTGGGGGAGAATTGGGCCAGCCCGTCGAAGCAACGTCTCTGATGTCGCCTTCCTTTTGAAGGAAAGCAGTGAGCTTGTGTGTGTCCCTGCCGTTACCTGTAATGCCTCTACCAGTGGCTGCCCGTCCTGTTCTAGAACAGCCCCGTGTGTGGCCTTGAAGTGTGCCTCCTAAACACTACTCCTAGGTTTCTCCAACTTATACTCGCAACTCACAGACCGAGAGGAAACTGAGACGAGAGAAACCAAATGGCTCGCCCAGGGCGACAGCGGCAGGCGATCACAGCGGGAGACTGGGTTTCTTGACTCTCGGTCCCTTGCTCTCCCCTCTGTACTGCACTGCTTCCTGGCAGGGGGTGGTGAGGGCATTGCAGTGCTTTCAGTTCATAGCCCAGAACGTGAATTCATTGGCCAGATGCGGTAGGGGAAAACCTAGAAGGCTGTCATTTGTCCAGTGTTGTTTGCACCCTGCACGATGCCCTGAGCGCCGTGGATGCTGTGAAGTTTGTTGAGTGGATGACCTTTTAACACGAGGACATTAACATGATTTCGGTCGTATATGTCGATCTTGGTGTCTCACGAATGACATGCTCTTGTGGCAGCGTAGATCTGGTTCAAAGGAACAAGCTCCGGTAAAGGAACAGTGCCGATGGGGAGAGTTGCCTCTGGGGAGCCTGCAGCAGAGAGGTTCGGTACCCCGAAGTGAGGCTGTAGGAGAGAGAACCTATCCTTGGATAGACCTTCCTTACAGACATCTCTCACCTCGTTCCCACGTCCTCTGTGGGTGCCAGACGTGGGCCCTCCTGCGTCAGCTGCCTGCTTTTTCTGTATGAGCAGGGCAGCGGGCCAGGCTCTCAGGAGGAGGAGGAAGTCGCGAAGGCAGCTTCTGTTCTGCATTTGGGTCTGCAGATGCACGTGCTGGGAGAGGACCTTCTGCAGCGAGAGCGTGTAGGCCCTGTGGAGTTCACAGGTGTGAGGACGGGAAGAAGGCCTCCCCAGATGCGTGCACTGGCCACCCATCAGGGACGGAGACTTCTTTTAAACGTCCAGAGAAAAGGACACCAATGAGCTCATAACCAGCTACTTTGGTATGAAACACAAGGCGGGAACAGATTTCAGAGAGGTAGATATGAATCTCTGGCTTTTGTGTTGAGAGCTCTTAAAAATGATTACTAGGAACCAAAATAGGTTCACCAGGGGAAAAAAAAAATCCCAAATGGAGCGTTCTTTTTTCTGATAAGGTTTACTAGAAGAGAAGCATTATGGCTTTTCCTCCTGGCCTCTGCTGACCTCACAAACAGATCTTGTGGAATGGGTGGGGAGGGGTGAATTAAGCTGGTGTATTTATTCCCTGGGGCTCCTGTAACAAAGTACCACAAACTAAGTGGCCTAAAACAACAGACATTCATTCTCTCACAGTTAAGGAGGCTGGAAGTCTAAAATCAAGGTGTCTGCAGGATTGGTTCCTTCTGGAGACTGATGGGAAATCCGCTGGTGGCCGGTGGTCCTTGGCCATCCTTGCCTTGTAGCTGAGCTCGGTCACTGTCTTCATCTTCACACAGCCTTCTCCCTGTGTGTCTCTGTGTCCAAATTTGCCTCGTCTTGAAGATACCAGTCAGTGGATGAGGGTCCCTCCTAATCCTGTATAACCGCATGTTAACTCGATTCCATCTGTAAAGACATTTCCAAATAAGGTCACGTTCACAGGGACCGGGGGTTAGGACTTGAACAGATCCGGGGGTGGGTGTGCACAATTCAACCCACAGTAACAACAACAGCTAGTGAATGGCCTTCCTTACACCCAGCCTTGTCTCTGAGCCCCTCTCCTGTTACTCCAGCATCCCCCATTTGTGTCCATAGAATCATGGAGTTTTAGAGCCAGAGGGGTTCTCATTTACTTTGTCTTCCTGACAAGCTGCTCTAGCCCCCTGTTGTGACTTGGAGCTCTTGGAGTCACAGAGGTGTCTCATGGCGGCCCAAGATCCCTGAGTTCTTTTCCTGGAAACATCTTGCTCTGTCTTCTGTTGAATTACATTGCAAATAATGGTTTCTTGTTCCTCATGTGCCTTAATGTTATTTCCCCAAGAAGATTGTAACTTCCTTAAAAACTAATCTTATCATAGTTCTGCTTGCATTTCCATGGTCTACCATGAAGCTAATGGGTATTAATAAGCACTTACTGGAGTGAGCACCTGCGGGCCGGGTTGCTGCCCCATGGCGAGTGTCTCATCACCTTCCCACAGACCTACTGAATCCTGGCATCCCACTCTCCCCAGCCCTGCCTCAGAACCCTTATCAGTGCAGGGTGCTGGCCACTCATTGAGCATAATCCACCCGTGGAGCAGATCGGGTTTCAGGTGAGGCTTTATCCAGGAGTTGAACAAGCTGACCAGAACCGAGTTGTTCTCCTTTTCTCGGCTCTGTTTTCTCAGTTTGGGCTCCACTTTGAGTTTGGGCTCCATCAGCTCTCTCTCCTTCAGATCCCAGGATGACTGCTCCCAGCTGCCCAGTCTCCCAGCTTCCTCTTGTCCTCAGGGAGGGAGAGTGCTCCTGTCCCGGCATTCCCAGCAACAGCGCTGAGCCTGCCTCTGAATGGACTCGGGTCACATGTCCTCTCCTGAGCCAGCAGCCCCAGCAGGTGGAACATGCTGATTGGTCTGACCAAAGTCACGTGATCCCAGTGGGACTGAGTGGGTGGAGGCAGTTTCCTGAGACCAGGTGATGCCTCAACCAGAAGTCAGGGCTGTTGGGGGGGATGGAGAACAGAGAGATGGATGTGGGGATGGCACGCGGGATGAAATCTTGCTTGTCACCCTTGTTTCAGCATCAGTCTTCCCTCTCTAACCGGAGTGTTCTTTCCTCTCAGGAATACATTGATGCCCACCCTGAGACCATTGTCCTGGACCCCCTTCCCGCCATCAGAACCCTGCTTGACCGGTCCAAGTCCTATGAGCTCATCCGGAAGATCGAGGCCTACATGAAAGGTACGGACGTGAGTGGCTCAGCATCCGTGGCAGTCGGCCCACCTCGTGGACACAGGGTGGTCATTGCGTGGGGTGGGAGGAGGGACGGGGGTCCGGTCTTTTTAAGCACTTTGACCCAGGAAGCAGCTGTACGTTCTGGGGAGGGCCTTTCCTTCTCCCTCTGTGACCAGCGGAGTTAGGAAGTAAAAGCCCTCGGGTGCTCTCTTTGGGAGAGTGGCTCCAACCACTTCAAGTTTTGTTGTCTTAAACCCACGAGTGGTGATGAAGTATCCAGATAACACAGTGGTTAGAGAGCAGAAGTGTGTGTAGAATAGCTCAGCGGCAGGCGGGCGAGTGGAGTTACGTAACCGGGCAAAAGAGACAAACAGAGACATTGAAGGGCCTTTAATCAAACACACGGAGATATGTAATGTGGTGGCTGGACCTTGCGGGGTACGCTCTGTTCTCGCAGGCGGGAGCGTCTCCTGCCAGCTGCGGCCCCTGCCCCCGAGGACTCGTGCTCCCCACGTCCCAGGGCAGGGCAGCTCCAGAGAAGTCAGACTGCCTTTCCAAGGTGTCTGTTTACGTGAGAAGGGCTTTCTGGAAAGATTCACGTTAACAGTAACCTCCTAGTTCTCCCCCTGGTCCAGGCGCTCCCTGCTGAGCGTTCTTGTTTACCTTTAGAGAAAGTGCTTCGCCTGGGCCTTGGGGCTGCGGAGAACCCATCTTAGAGGCAGGAGACGCAGCCCTTGTTCCTGCCACATGCGTGTGACCTAAAGGGGCTGCCTTGAACCCTGACCTGGATGGTGACTTGGCCCCAGGTGTTGTTCATGTGATGGTTGGACCAGTGGGTGCTTTGGCTCACGGGACCAGCATGGGAATAATAGGAGCAGGATTTATTGGGTACATGCTGTGTGCCCAGCACTGGGCTAAGCCTTCTTCTTACATTCTCTCTTCTGGTGCTTCTGAAGGTGGGCCAGATCATCCATCCTCCCTGCTTTGCAGAGGAGGCTCTGAGAGGTTAACAGGTGTGCCAGCATCACACAAGCCTGTAAGCTGCAGAGCTAGAATCTGGCCACGTCTCTCTGACTCAGGCTCCCCAGCTCCTAACCCCTAAGCTTGACTCTCATGTCCATAGTCGGAGGGCCCTGGATCCAGCAAGCACCTGGCGTGGATGCAGTCGTGGACCCTGGTCAGGAGAATTGCTGAGTGCTTGGTTCTCTAGGGAACCTGCTCTGTGCAAGAGCTGGCTGGTGGACCTGGCTGTCCTGGAAGAGGTCTTGAGGCATTTTGCCCTGGGTGCCTGGCCGTCACCAGGAGACAACGTGGACGTGACATCCTGGGGGGCCCCAGAGCAGGCAGGGTTTTTCAACACGCTATCATTCTCCCATCCTTGGGTCTGGAGTGGTCAGTGACCGTGTCAACTTCCGTTCCCTTTGCATTCCTTCCCTGGGTTGAACCAGAACCCCCAGATGAGAAGGAAGATCTATAGTGATGCTTTGGCTGAACGTTGGTTCTGGAAAGGAAATCCACCTTTTCCCAGGAAGTGTGTGTGTTAGATGCCAACTATTTGCGAAGGGACAGGAGATGACAGTATGGGGTCACCCAGGAATGGGAGCCACTGTTCCTGCTCCTGTTACACTGGAAAGCGCCGAGGCATCTGGATTGGATCTTGGAGTCTGTCTCCGTTTTCATGGGTAGAGAATCAGGGCTGGGGTCAAGGGTGAGCCCAGGCCTAGAGTGTGAGCGTGCGTGTTCAGCGGGCTGGACCGCAGGGCGCACAGGAAGCAGGGCTGTCCCTGGGGGGTGAGTACCGAGGGGGCGAAAGCCTCCCAGACAGGGCAGGCGTGTGAGCGAAGCAGGGAGGGAGCTGAAGTGGGGTGCTTGTGTGGACTTGCAGACCATCGGTCAGAGGGGGGCTTCGGACACCTTGGGCAGTTGGGAAACTCCATTCGAGAGCAGCCTTTGAAGGTATGTGAGCTGGTGAGTGAGTAGATGAGAATACATTTTAGACAGGCGGTGCAGACGCGGCCTAGAGGTAGAGTTTGATGGTCGTTACTGTTGCGAGGGCGACCTCCCACCCAGCCACAGGTGTGAGGCGCTGGTGACTGGCCGCCAGCAGGGACACAGACAGACCCCGCTCAGCTCCAACCCAGGTGAGGTCAGCTCAGGGGCTGCCTGCTAGGGGGCCCAGTGAGAACTTGTTGACCAAACTCTCAAGACCGGCTTGGTCCTGGGCCAGCAGGAATTGTGTGGGTGGGCCGTGACCGCTGCACCCTGGATTTTCCTTATCGTGCACGCCGAGCCGGGCTGGTATTCTTCCAGGAGGGCAGGCAGAGGCTGGGACTTCCTGGAGCCTTTTCCTGCCCACCCGGGGCGGTACATGCGGAAGCACTGCTGGCTCCCACCCCCCATCCTCCCAGAGGCGAGGCTGCTCCTGGCGCGGATGCCGAGAACCTGCTCTGGGAAGCGCATCCCTGGCGCTGCCCTGCCGCACTCCTGCGATTCCTGGAGGCTCGCAGCCCTGTTAGGCCTGCTGTAAAGGGCCGTAGTTACCCTTTCAGTTCCTCAAGTACAGCAGTCCAGGTGACACCGCTTTTGTGTTGGGAGAAGGGGCTTGGCAGAAACTCCTGGAGTTGTCGCCACCCCTGTGCCAGCGTGGCTCTCCCTGTCCTCAGAGAGCCTTGGTGCCTGCACAGAAGACAGGGCAGTGGGTGAGGCTGCTGCAGGGAGGTGACAGGGCTCCCTGCTTGGCGCTGGGGGTGGGTTGGTGGGCTGTGGCACAGGGGGAGGGTCTCCCGGGGCTAACAGGCGGAGCCCTTGGACCGAGGGTCCACGCTCAGGCGGGCCATCCGTCTCTGTACAGAGCATCAGCTGTGGGGGACAGGTGAGGCCTGCTGCCCGGAGCTCCCAGCCTCACCTGTCTGAGGACCTGGGCGGTTCCGTGTGGTTGGCCCCGTCTCAGTTCCACACTCCCAGAGCTTATCTTTTCCTAGTTCAGAGCCTGGAGGGGAGGCAGGGTCCTTCCGGCTGCAGACGTGTCAGTCTGAAACCCGCTGACAAAGTTGCTGCCATAGCAGAGACCTGGAGGGTGGATTAAATGAGATGGACTTCATTTCTCTCTCACGTAAAAGCCCAGAGAAAGGCTGGCCGGTGCTGGCGAGTGATGGCGGGGACCTAGGCTTCCCCCAGCTCGTTCTTCTGGTGTGGCCCTCCTGGTCCAAGGTGGTGCTGCAACTCCAACCACCACATCTACAGTCTAGACGTTAGGATGGAGAGGGGACTAAGAAAAAGGAAGCAAAGGGAAACAGCCCTGGGTATCTTTTAAGGAAAAATTCTGGCAGCTACAGAGATGCTCTTTCATACCTCAGTGGTCAGAACCGAGTTACAAACTGAGCTGCAAGGGAATCGGGGAAAGTGGTCTTTATTCTGGGCAACCATGTGGCCAGCTAACATTTGGGAGCTCCGTCACCGTGGCAGAACGGGGAGGATGGGTTTGGGGCACAACTGGTTGTCCGCCTTCCCCTCCGGGAGGTGGGTTCCCGCCTGCGGCAGCCATGGGTGAATGGCTCTTGGAATGACCTTTCCCCTTCCCGCTGGCCAGGGTGGGTGACCTCAGCAGCACGTTCCTTCCACATAACAAGTCATACAACATGAGGTCAGTAGGCTGACGGAGTGATCCACCCCAGAGTGCCTGGGCCACAGGTTTCCCTAACAGGTGATTGCCTCTGGGCGGGGCTGCACCCACACCCTTTAGCCAGAGGCAGAGATGGCACTGAACCTGGATCCAATCCAAACCAAGTACAGGAGCCTCCCAGAAGTTGAACACTGCCTGCTGCCGGCTTGCGGGGAGCGGGAGGCTGCATCACCTGCCAAGATTGCTGGACACGCATCTGCAGGCCTCTTCTCTCGTGGGCACCTGCTTTGCCGCATAGGGCCGGGGTTTAGAGGTGGAAGCCCCGAGACCAAGGCCTGGCTCTGCCACCCTAGGCCAGGTGATCCTGGGCAAGGCTGTAGCCGGCTCCTGAGCTGGCCGGAGCGATGGGCGAGAAAGCTGGGCTGTGATTGGAGATTGTGGGTTTGTGTCCTTGGCCCTGGGGGCAGCAGGTGGTGGAGGGTCTCAGGCCACAGGGCAAAGGGCTCAGAAGCCCTTCCGAGACGGCTGCCGATGAGGTGTGGCTGCCCCGGCAGCTCCCACACATGCGCTCTGGGGGTGACAGATGGCCATCCGGACGCCGGGCCTCCCTGGGGACGGGGGGTGCACACCGCAGATTGAGCGTCTCTGCCTGTGGTTTTATGGGAATTTAATCAGGGCTCATCTTGCAGGCCGTTTGGAGGCTGGATTGAAATGGAGTAATGTA
This sequence comes from Balaenoptera physalus, assembly GCF_965194825.1. Taxonomy (NCBI): domain Eukaryota; kingdom Metazoa; phylum Chordata; class Mammalia; order Artiodactyla; family Balaenopteridae; genus Balaenoptera; species Balaenoptera physalus. The sequence continues at coordinate 11,709,705 of NC_138883.1, forward strand.
GACACCAAGCAAAGAGAAAATGACATTCCGTAGAGCCTGGGAGACATGATTCCCGCAGGGCAGCCGCCTCGGGGTGGGGGGGTGTGGTCGAGTCGGGGGGTCTCACTCAGAAGAGGGGGCCGGAGGGCCGTGGGTGGGAGAGGAGAGAGCGGGAGGAGCCTTGGAGTCAAGGCCTGGGCCCCAGGTCCCCCTGTGTCCCCAGTGGTGCCTGCAAGTCACCGTTCCTCTAGGGCCGCTTTGTCAGCGCTCAGGTGGCACCCCGGCAGCACTAGCTGCATGCCAAGCACTGTATTAGCTGATTTAATCCTCACGATGACCCTGTGAGGAAGGCACTACTGTTACCACCCCGTAGCGGTGAGGATACTGATACCCGTCGAATCTAGTTGGTTAAGGCTGCAGAGCTACTAGGGGCAGAGCTGGGGTTTGAACCCACGCCATCTGGGTGTTCTCTTAGCCAGTGGTTCCCGAATCTGGCTCCTGGCCTGACGAGGTGGGGTCGAGGCCACGATGGATGCAGTGTGGGCTCTGGCCCCGCTGCTCTTGCACCGCCAGCTGGCACTGCCCCCGAGTGCCCTCTGGTGTCCAAGCGATGGCATTGTCCAGCCAAGATCCCTGCTTCGGTCATGGAGTCTCTGCCCCGTGTGGTTATTGAGGAAACAAAAGTCCTGTCCCTTTTGAGAACAGCGATACATTGTAATGGAAAAGAACAGGCTTCGGCACTGACAAGCCTGGGCTGAAATCTCAGCCCCACTGGTGCGGCCTGGCCGGTCACCGGCCCTCTCAGAGTCCTTTGCTCGTCTATGACGTGCGGTTGTCATCACCTCGGGGGGAGGTGTGGGGAAGTCTGGCCCTGTCCACTGCAGCAGGTGTGGCCCAGAGGTGGGCGCCCAGGTGCTCTCAGCTCCTCCCCTTGGTCCCACAGGGTGCCCGGGGTTTGGGTGGGAGGCACGTGGCAGAAGCTGGTAGTTAGTAGCAGGGCCTGGAGTCTCGGAGGACAAAGAGGAGAGGGGTGTAGCCCCCCGAGGACTGTTACTCCCGAGTCAGGATTAGCTTCCAGCCCCGATTTTGGGCAGGAGGCTGGAGTTTTGGATTAACCCACCAGGACGATGCTTCGCACACCTGTCGGGTGGGCCGGTGAGGAGTTGGCCCTGTGGCACCTACCTGCCCGGGGCTCCCCGGGTGTCAGCCTGCCCACGTCACGGGGCCGAGGGGTCTGGTGTGAGGGAGGACCGGCGCCAGGCCAGGCCTGGACACACCGCCGGAGCGGGTGGCCACGGAAGAGGCTCGGGCGCCATGGGCTGACAGGGAGGCGGGGGCCTTGGCGTGGGGTGCTCGGTGCCTGATTCCACTCCAGGACTTTGGGGCATTTGGGAGAAACATTGTCCTCGTTCCCACGGCAGCCACTTCCAGCCGTGCAGGCAGAGACCCCGCGTTCGGATGGAGGTGCGGGGTCTGCAGCGCAGGGTGTTGGTGGCGCACCGCCTGTCGGCCAGGCCGAGGTGGGCCCCGTGTCCGCATTAGGAGGCAGCTGGCCCCGCCCCGGGGCCCGAGTCAGTCCTGAGCCCTGGCGAGTCTCCCATCTGTCACCTGCCCAGAGGAGGTAAACGCCTTCGCCCAGGGAGTCGTGAGGAGAGCACGTAGGGCCGGCCTGGCCCTGGGTGGGCGGCTTCTCCTCCCCTTGGTGCTAACCCTCCCGAGGGGGCTGTAATGATCCCCTTTTTCAGTTGAGAAAAGGGCGGCTCTGGACGAGATGCCAGGCTTCCTGCTCATCTGCCGGCACACGGAGATGCTCGGGCCTGTCCCGCGCCTTACACAGACCCTGCTGGGAACCCCTGTTTCCTCCTGACCCACAGACCCGCCCTCTCAGGAGGCACTCCCGAGTGACCCCCCCACCCACCAACCCCGGCCATGATGGCTCCTTCAGGCCTGTCCCTGCAGCCCCTGCCTGTGCAAGGCTGACCTGGGCCAGTAGGTGAGCCAGAAGCTGTCTTTGGGACCTCTGGCTCCCTTTCCCCTTGTTGAGATGACTGACCCCTGCAGACTCGAGATCCCCAGAGCCTTCTTCCCCCTTCACACTCAGTCTCCCGGTGCCCAGGTGAGAAATCTCAACATCTCTTCCCCGGGACATGGTAGGGCAGACGGATGCTCAAACACACCTGTTGGTCAAGGTTGATCAGAAAGTACTAGACACCAGTCGTTTATACTTCAGTGTGAATATAAGACCCACCTAGTGTCTTTCCAGCTGAAAGAGATCTTGAGCTCTTGATGCCCCCAAACTGTTCTCCGTATCTTAAAGATGAGGAGAGAGGCCCAGAGAGGTGGGAGGACTGACCATGGGCCACTCTGTGCCTCCAGCTCAGTCCAGGGGACGCACGTCTCCGCAGCAGTCTTTTCAGAAGCAGTGCTGTGGTGAATCTGGACTCAGATGGCCTGGCTGTGTGCATTTAGGCAAGTTATTTAACTGCACCATGGAGCCTCAGCTTTCCTACCTGTAAAATGGGAATAATGATAGCAGCCCCTTCCTCACAGTGTCATTATAAGGATTAAACGTGGTTATGCATTTAAGGCATAAATACTCAATAGATGGTAATTCTCCTGGGTGACACTGGGTTGTGGTGTTTCAGACCACACGCGGTGTGTTGTGACCCTATGAGTCCTGGGTTCCTGAGATTCTTTTTAGCACCAAATCCATGCTGGCGTCCTTGATCGTGACCTCTGCGACCCTGTGACCAGGCCCCTTGGACAGCACTCCCCTCTCCATCCGTCCTTCCTGAGCACCCACACCCATGTTTGAAATGCATCATGTGGGTTTATTTTTAATTATATCAGTTTTATGGATTTATTGTAAAGTTCACATTAGCATTCCTCATATCTGTGAGGGATTGGTTCCAGGACCCCCCACGGATACCAAACTCAGAGGGTGCTGGAGTCCCTTATATAATACGGCATAGTGTTTGCACAGAATCTACGCACATCCTCCTGTATACTTAATTTTTTTATAGCATTTTATAAATTTATGTATGTATGTATGTATGTATGTATTTATTTTTGGCTGCGTTGGGTCTTCGTTGCTGTGCACGGGCTTTCTCTAGTTGCGGCTAGCAGGGTCTACTCTTCATTGCGGTGCGTGGGCCTCTCGTTGCGGTGGCTTCTCTTGTTGCGGAGCACGGGCTCTAGGTGCGCGGGTTTCAGTAGTTGTGGCATGGGGGCTCTAGAGCGCAGGCTCAGTAGTTGTGGCGCACAGGCTTAGTTGCTCCACGGCATGTGGGATCTTCCCAGGCCAGGGCTCGAACCCGTGTCCCCTGCATTGGCGGGCGGATTCTTAACCACTGCGCCACCAGGGAAGTCCCATCGTATATACTTTAAATCACCTCTAAATTACTTCTAATACCCAATGCAATGCAAATTCTATGTAAATAGTTGTAAATACAATAAAATGCTATGTAAATATTTGCTGGCACATGACAAATACAAGTTTTGCTTTTTGGAACTTAATGGAATTTTTTTTCCTGAATATTTTCTATTCGTGGTTGGTTGAACTCCGTGGATAAAGAGGGCTGACTGTATACAACTTTTTAGTATAATTTTTATTTTTAAGTAATTTTAAACTTACCCAAAAAAGGTACAAAAAATGCTACACAAAGTGCCCGTCTGTACACCCTTTGCACAGCTGCGTCCAGTGTTAACATCTTGTGTGACAGTTTATAGTTCTCTAAGCCAGGAAATTCACATCAATAGCAATACGGTTATTAAACAATTTCACAGCTGTCCCACTGCTACCCTGTTCCTGGCTCAGGATCCAGTCTGGTTGTCCATCTGTGGACTCCGTCCACCTAGAGCGGGGCCGCAGGTTGTTTGTCTTTCATGACCTTGACACTTTGGAGGAGCCTTGACTGTTTATTTTGCCGCGTGTCCCTCAATTTGGGTGTATCTGATGTTTTCCCCTGAGTAGGTGGAGATTCTGCATTTGGGGCAGGAGCGCCACACCAGCAATACTGTTCCCCGCTCCGATCAGGAGGACATGACATCAGTGTGTCTTCCCTCTGGCTAATAGATTATTTGGTCAGAGTTGTGTCTGCCACGGTTCTCCTCTGCAAATTTCTGTTTTTCCCTTTGTGTTGGCAGTTATCTCATAGGGAGACACTTTGCAGTCATCCTGTTTCTTGTCAGACTTTTACCCACTTTTTTTTTTTTTTTAAAGCATCCATTGATGGTTCTTGATGACAATTGTTGCTGTTGCGGTTTTTGCCCAATGGTCTTTATACAGAGTTTTTTGGGGGTTTTTAAATAAATTTATTTATTTATTTATTTTTGGCTGTGTTGGGTCTTTGTTGCTGCACGCGGGCTTTCTCTAGTTGCGGCTAGCGGGGGCTACTCTTCGTTGCAGTGCACCTGCTTCTCATTGCAGTGGCTTCTCTTGTGGAGCACGGGCTCTAGGCGCGTGGGCTTCAGTAGTTGTGGCACATGGGCTCAGTAGTTGTGGCTCGCAGGCTCTAGAGTGCAGCCTCAGTAGTTGTGGCGCACGGGCTTAGTTGCTCCGCGGCATGTGGGATCTTCCTGGCCCAGGGCTTGAACCCATGTCCCCTGTATTGGCAGGCGGATTCTTAACCACTGCGCCACCAGGGAAGTCCCTATACAGAGTTTTAAAGAGCGAGTGTGCCTCCCTTCGCCCCAGTTGCACTGGAAAGTGACAGGGACTTCTCTGCCTTCTCAGACATCCATGGTGGGGAGGGGCCTCCATGGAGCCCCAGCATGATCTCATTTGTAAACAAAGGGAAAGGCAAAGATGAGAATTAAGAAGGAAAAGGAAAAGTTGGGGGTTGTGTCAGACGTGGTGGAGAAATCGGGAGTAGACACGTTTCTTTGCTGCAGGACTTTTCAGAGCCTTTATGTGCTAATATGAATCTTCAGTCTCTCAGAGGCAGGCAAACTGAATTTTACCACCGGTGGAAGTTGCGCTGATAGCTTATATTTCCAAATAAAGAAAAAAATGCGAATTAAATTGCGACACACCATAAGTGATGAGCCACATCTCAACTTCGGAGATGGAAAATGAAGAAAACCAAACCCACGCCCTAGAATCGATGAAATACAGCAATATTTAGCCTTTTCCACCTAATCAGTTATGGGTCCCCCCTCTCGTTTTTGTTGCGCTTATGGTAAGAGGCCTGGTCCACCCAGCACACCTCAGGAATTGCTGGACTGGATGCCTCCTGAGGGCCGCTCACCCCCAGCCCTGCTCAGATCTGGTCCTGAAGTCCCTCTGTCAGCAGGCAGGGCCCTGATTGCCAGTGGCTCACATCTGTTTAGACTAGGTCTGATCTGCCCTTTTTGATGACGACATAAGATTTCAGCATGTGAATGAAAAAAAACCCATAATTTACTCAATTATACGGGGCTCATAAAGTCATTCCAGTTTAATTTGGATGTTTTCTTTTAACTGAGCTGCAGTAAACACAGGTCTTTGCATAGGTCTGTAAAATTAATCCCTAGAAGTGGAATTGCCCAAAGACCATTATAAACATTTCTCACTTTGCAGGTATTGCTGGATTGTTCTTCAAAAGGTTTGAACAAATTTTACTCCTTAGAGTACATGGCTGCTGGAGAAATGATAACTGACTTACCTTCATTTGCGTTTCTTCCATTATTGACAAGATTACGCGTTTCTTCTTGTGTCTGTTGCCCCTTTGCATTTCTTCTGTGTATGAATTTTTTCATGTTAGTTGCCCATTTTTCTCTTGGGTTGTTGGTCTTTTTCTTATTGATTGGTTAGAGCCTCTTTTGGGGTTAAGGAGATTGTCGTATTGTTTACAAATATGGACTGTCTCGTCGCTGGAAGCTTCATCTTTGCCCTGGACCAAGCTAACGTTTTCTATTCTGCTTTTAGAATATGTATGACCAGAGAGAGCACTTCAAATATTATTTTTTAAAACGTCTTGAAAACAGCAAAGGCTGCTGCGTTTTGGGAGTTGGAGCCGAGTGGGGCAGTGAGCCTTTGGGTCCGGAAGGGGCCATAAATCAGTGCAAACAGCTGCCACAGAGTTAATCCGCGTTTCCAGCAGCCGTTTCCATAAGCTGGAATGGGACTCAGGAATGTCCCTGTCTCCACCGGGGCCAGTGTCTGACTTCCACGCTCCTGGCCTCGAGCACACTGGGTGCAGATAGCACTCTGTCCCCTCGAGAAGAAACAGGTCCTTAGCTGAGTCAGACTGGATGGAAGCTGGTCCAGCTGACCAGGGCCATGTCAGACTGGGGACTGTCAGACCTGTGGCCTTTGTTCCCCTCTGTTCCTGCCTAGAAGCCACCCCCTCCCCCAATTTCAGGCTGGTTCCCCACCTTCCAGTATTTTCCCCAACAGCACGCCTGTAGCTGGGGAGCTGAGGATCAGGCTGGTAGCAGGGCCTTAGGGGGGCCCCTCAGAAGCCTCCAGGGAGCAGGGTAGGGGCTGCAGCCACTGCTGAAATGCCCCCACCCCCCTACCCAGTGTCCAAATAACAGAGTCAAGGTCCCCCTTTGAAAACTCATAATAACCAAGCCTATTAGTTTCCTATTGCTGCATAACAGGTAACTACAAACTGAGTGGCTTTCAACATCCCCCCTTCGTTATCTCACAGTTCAGTAGGTCAGAAGTCTACCTGGCGTGGCTGGTTTCTGGTCTCAGGGTGTCTCAGATGGGAATCAAGGTGTCAGCTGGGCTGAGTTCTCATCCGAAGGCCCCGAGGAAGAACCCGCTCCCAGGCTCATGCTTATTGGCAGGAATCACTTCCTTGTGGCTGCAGGACTGAGGTCCCAGTTTCCCTGCTGGCTGTCAGCAAGGGGCCACCCTCTGCTCTTAGAGCCCCCATATTCCTTCTCATGGGCCCCTCCATCTTCAAGGCAGCAAAGGCTGTCCGGCCCTCCCTGTGCCTCAGGCAGCACCAGGCTGGGCCTCTGCACGGCACCCCTGGCTGAGCCCTCCCTCACCATGTGAGCGGCAGGGACACAGCGTGAGCCTGTCGGTACTCAGGAAGCGCCACTTCTCTCCGCCTCCCCTCGGGGTCCTGGGGAGGAGCACCATCCAGGCTGGCTCCTGGGCCCTGAGGCCTCCAGGTTCGCCGCCTGGTCTGTGTGGCCGTGGGCCTGGGTGGATGGAACCCTGGCCTCTCCTCACATCCACTGTCCTCACGTGACCTTCTGAGGTGTCAGGCCCTTCTTCCCCTCAGACGCCGTGGGTGAACTGGACGGTGAGCAGTGAGTGCCCAGCCGTGCCTGGGGAAGGCTCGCCCCAGGTTGCCTCAGCACCCAGCTCCCGTACACCCTTCACTTTCGGCCTCGCTCAGCCTCTGACTCCGTCTGAGCCCCTTGGTACCTGAGCAGCGGGCAGGGCCTTCTCTCCTCCCTTTTCCCGGAGGGGGTACCTCAAGGGCCACCTGTGTCCTAAGCCTGATACTCATGAGACAGTCCTAGCTCCTGGGGAGCCCTCCACCCCATCGTGGGTTCAGAATGGATGCCCAGGTTGTAGACTGGGCCTCAGCGCGCAAGGAGGAGCAGACCCAATGCCAACTGAAGGCAGCCAAGCCTTACGTGGTGCTTCCCCCTGCACGGCCACTCATGGTGACTCATCTAGTCCTCACATCCTCACAAGGAGCCTAGGGTGTAGGAGCCGGTGTTACCCCCATCTTGCAGATGTGGAAACAGAGGCACAGAGAGGCGGCCAGCCCAGGGTGAGACAGTGGACCTGGGATCGGAACCCAGGCACCCAGCCCACCACTACGTACACCCATGGCCTACGAGAGGCTACGAGGATGAGGATCGGCCTCTCCTGGGATCAACCCAAAGCCCTGGCAGATTTCCAGGTGGTTCCCATGAGTCAGGCTCCCCAGTCCCCACATCTCCAGGGCATGTGGCTTCAAGGGCTGGAACTTTAATGACTTAAACAAAACAAAACATATTATTTCAGTTTCATGTCATCTGGGGCTGTGAGTGGGTCTGAAGAGACAGGATGATGTCACCGTCGTCCAATCGTTTCCGCCCTTTTGAAGCCCGACACAAATCCCCCCACAAATCCAGCCTCTGTGCCTCCAGGGGGCCTCGGGCTATAGGGAGAGATGAGTCACCTTCCATAAAGGGAATGCAGAGTGAACTGGAAGCGGGTGCTAGGGTGCGTGCGGGGTCAGAGCAGGGGACAGTTCCTGAGTGTCGCTGGGGGGAACCAGCAGAGATTCTGACTCATCGAGGTGGGGCGGGGCGGCTTGGGGGCATCCCAGGAAGGTGCCTCCTGAGGAGAGCGGGGAGGCGAGGGCGGAACACTGCCTTGGGGAGCCCTTCCGTGGCCAGGCTGGTGGGCGGGACATTATACTGCGGACAGGGGGAGCAGGAGAGTCAAGGTGCGGACGGGAAGCGCCCTCCTCACGCCCAGGCCCGGCTCCACTTCAGAGACCGCTTCCCACTCGCATCTCTTCTCGTCCCGTGGGCTTGTCATCCGAGCCCTTCCTGGCCGCCTCCTCCTGATCCAGGCCTGCGGCTGCTGTCCCTCCCCAACTTGTCTGTTCTGAATTACTGGGTGGCTACCATCACCACGAGCCAAAAAGCCACTCAGTTGTCTTCAGAGGGGCTGTCAGGCTAAGACTTGGTTTGCCCAGGATACACAGAACGTCTTTCCCTGTCTAGGATTCGAGAACACGTGGCTCCTGCCCCCTAACAGGATGACGGCAGGGGGCAGGTGACTTTGGACGATCAGGCACCAGACGAGTCACGAACACTGGAGTCTGCAGGTTGGCAGGCCAGGCCAGCACTCAAGCCCCATGGCCGCAGTCACTAGGGCTGCTCCAGAGCAACAGCGCTGCCTGGTGGCCAGTCGAGGAGTTGCAGGCCACCTCCTTTCTCTCCCTGTGCTGGTCAGTTGTGCTCCTCCATGCTCCCCTTTCTCCTTTTGTTTCCGGGCTCACAGCTCACACTTATTCGGTTCATCTCACACATGTGCACTTGCCAGAGAGTTTTTACTGACGGCTGCCGTCTCTGAGCAGCACTGGGCTAGGGGTCAGGCCAGGTCCTGACCCCAAGGAACGTACCGCCTGGTTGCACAGTCAGAACCCAAATGTGTGGAAATTTACTAGGGGACCAGAAGTGAGCAAGCAAACAAGGTAGCGATGCAGGAGAGAGATGGTAGTGGAACAGGTGAGACTGCCAGTAGAAGATGCAGGGGAGGTGTCATTGTTAGGAGACAGCTTGTTCCCAGGGGCTTAGGGGAAATTGAGTGACACCGGCTGAGTGGGTTGTTGCCGACTGGTGGGAGGAGGGGAGTCCAGAGGCGTGTGTGGGGAATGATGAGGAGACCACTCCGCGTGGAGCCGGGCTTTGGCTGGGAACGATCTTGGTTCTGCATCTGAGAGGAGCTGGGAAGTGAGTTAGATTGCCAGGGCTGCTACAACAAAGCACCACAGACTGGGTGGCTTAAATCACAGAAGTTAATTTTCTCACATTTCTGGAGACTGGAAGTCCAAGATCAAGGTGCTGGCAGGGCTGGTTTCCTCTGAGGCTTCTCTCCCTGGCTTGTAGGTGGCTGTCTTCTCCCTGTGTCTTGTCATGGTCTTCCCTGTGTCTCCTGTCTCCTCTTCTTAAGGACATGAGTCAGTTGGATTAGGGCCCCCATGTGACCTCGTTTTAACTTAATCCCCTCTTTAAAGGCCCTATCTCCAAATAATAGCCACATTCTGAGGTCCTGAGGGTTGGGCCTTCAGCATATGAATTTGGGGGGACACATTGCAGCCCATAATGGGAAGGCAAACAGAATCATGTTGCAGGAGCCTGGAAAGGCTCTTCACGCACGTCAGCCTTGGACAATTATTGAGCTGAGAGCTGCTTCAATGTATAGGTCGGAGCTTTAGGAAGATGATCCGGGACCCAGCCGCTGTGTGTGGTTTGCGCTGGATGGTAGCTGAGGCGGGCAGGATGCCGGGAACCCAGTGGTTTGTGGGTATTGCAGCCACAGTGGGGAGAAGATGGTTCTGGGGTGAGGGTACCAACAAGGGGGTTCCTTGGTTAACAAACGCCAGCAGCTGGGAAGAAGCCCCAGCCCTGGGCCACCGCACTTGTTGTGTCTGTCCTGGCGGATCATCCAAAGGTTGAACCTGGGATGGGTCGTGCTGGGCAGGCTGGGGCCACTACAGCTACCCAGATGCTGGGGTGCAGCTGCCCTTCCTGGAGGGAACTGTATTAAGGAACTGTTTCATAATTTTAAAATACATTTTGTAAACATGGGGGAGTGGGAGACAACCCTGTGAAGTCGGTACTGTTTTTGTTGTCCTCTTTCCCGCGAGGAAGCTGAGGCCGAAGTGAAGTTACTTGGCCAGCGTGGCACAGCTGATACGAGGTGGAGCCGGGATTCAAAGCCAGGCACACCGGGCCCTGGTGAGCCCACAGGAGAGGCCTCCCCGAGGCGTGGGAGAAGCAGGTGCTCCGAGGAGGGAGGTGGCCTGACCCAGGGCTTGGGGCACGAGCAGGAGCTTCCCAGGCCAGGAAGGAGCTGCAAGAAGGGGCTTGCAGGGCCGAGGGACCAGCATGTGCAGAGGCTCCAGGGCCTGTGAAATCAGGGTGTTAGTTTTCTCAACTCTCAGAAGATTGAGTGAGAGCCCGGACCCTGCCCACACCTCCCCGCTCCTGTGCCTGCTGTCAGTGACACAGGGGATCTCCTCACTGTCCCCTCCTGAATAAGGCTCTGTCCTGCCATACAGCCCAGGCCCCGGGGAATGGGGAGTGGCCCAGGGAAGCAGGGCCGAGACCGGCTCTGAGAGGCAGCATCTGGTGCCCCCAGCTGGGGGGTCCTGGGCCGAGGTGTGAGGGAACCTGCCTTTTGATAAGGGCCACCTCCCTCTGGCCAGGAGAGGTGGGAGCCCAGGCCGGCGCTTCGTTCATTCACTCGTGGACTTGTTTGTTGGGGATGCAGCCATGAACGCGGTAGACAAGGCCCCTGCCTTCACGGAGCCCCCATTCTGCCTGAAAGGTGGAGCCCCAAGTCGAGGCAGCAGCTCTCTGACGGAGGAGGGAGGGTTTGCATGGACTGAAATTTCCGGCCTTCACCGAGGCCCACCGGGATGTCGCCTCCCCCCGAGGAGCCCTCCCTGGTCTCTCCAGGATGCAGTTAGAAGTCTGCACGTGCTTCCTAGCGCAGCCCTGCTCTCCCAGGGGTCAGTCTGCTGGCTCGTACCTGAGTCACACGCTCCCTCGGTGCTGCCTTCAGCACGCAGGGCTTGGGGTGCACCTGTTGGGAGACGGGTGAGGGGCCCTTCGCCACCACCCGCCTCCCGGTGGCACCTGTGAGCCCAGAGGCTCCCCTGTCGTGTCGTTGGGGGGTGGGGCGTGTGAACAGATGGCAACTCCAGGCCCTTGCCCACCGCACTCCCTGCACCCCCATCCCCGCCAAGGGGGAGCTGGCTTCTTCAGCTGGCATTTCGCAGCCCTTTTTCCTCATCCTTTCAACTCCAGCAAGTAGACAGGAGTGATTAATTATGATCCCCGGTCTACTGATAGGAACCCAAGACCTGAAAGGCCACGTGGCTCGCCTGGGCCCAGGGGAGCTGCCGGAACTTGCATGCAGGTCTCCGGGCCCCCGTCCAGGGCTTTCGCTCACTGGGTCATGCACGGGCCTTGCCCCCAGCCCCCGACGCCAGCCGATGTCTCCGGGCCTCGCTCCCTCTGCTGCGGGGCCTGCTCGACCCTGAGTGACCCTGTATGCGGGGGTTGGACCATTCACTGTGTCACCCGTCATCCTCCCTCATGAAAGTACTGCCCAGATTTCTGAAAAAGGGACTGCCTGGGCCTGGGAAGGCACGGTCAAGACCCTGCATTGCTGGTGCCCCAGGAAACTGCCGCCGTCCCTTTGGGAAGCAGCATGACCCTGTGGCAAGAAACATAGAAACGTTGATGGCGGTGGAGCGCGGACCCCCTCCTGGGAATGCGGCCTGTGGGAATGACTCATCACAAGCCCAGAGCCTTATCATGCATGAGAGGTGTTCGGCCCATGGCGGAGGAAGATTGGCACAAACGTGAATGTCTGACCTGAGGGGAAATGTCACCAGTCGGGTGACCAGGAAATGCAAAATCACAGGAAAATACTGGTGGCAACAGCATTCAGTAAAAACAATTAAAAAGCAAAGTCCAGTCAGAGTCATAGCAAAGTAGATAAACAAGATGCTTCTGCAGGGGAAAGTCCTCCAGAGAAGCCAGCGGCCAGGCTGAGAGGGGACAGCTGTGACAGCTGTCGTCTTTTCAGATGGAACAGACCCGGGTGGGCAGGCCTCGGGGGAGCGGAGTGTGAGGGTGCAGCGGTGGCCCGAGGGCGCAGGTAGCAGGCAGGCGGCCTGGAATGTGGGACATCGGCGCCCAAGCACACTGACCATAGGCTCTGCGTCTGTCCGGACGTGGCCTAGATGCCCAAGGAGCCGGCCTTGTGCGTAGGGCGCTGTCGAAGATCAGTCCCTTCACTCAACAAGGACTTGTTGAGCACCTACTGTGCACCTCAGTGTTCTAGGCACTGGGCCCACAGCAGTGAATAAACCCACCAGCCCCTGCCCTCGTGGAATCGATGTTCTAGAGAGGGAGACAGAGCCCTCGAATGTAGTAACTCCTCCCCCGGCACGTCCCAGGTGAGTCCTCCCCGCTGCCTAGGAGCACGCAGCGGGCTCCAGGCCCTCGGAGCCGCTTCTCTGGTCTGTCTGCAGCTCCTCTCGCCTCAGCACAGCCCTCACTCGTGGGTGTCATTCTCTGGGGCCCCGCCCTGCAAAGGATTCCCACTCTGCATGTCCTTGGGGACTGTCCCTGCCCCAGGTTTTGTTTCCACTGGGTATCATCTGGGTGAAGAAGTTATACCTGTCTGGGAGAAAAGAACCAAAGCAGAGTCTTGTCACAGCTGTCCCCAGGCCCCGCATCGCCGGGGCCCCGCCAAGGCTTCCTTCGCATCTGTGTGCAGAGGGCCTGCTCTGCTGGCACCATGCTGGGCACAGCCAGGGAGCCAAGGAGGATGAGGCCCAGGGCCCAACGTCCCCGGTAGCTGGACATGGACCGGTGGCCACGATTCAGAACCTACCCACTCTCCTGTGGGCAGCCCAGGTGGCCTTGCCCAGTGTAGTAATAGAAATAGCAGCCACTGCTATGTGCCTGTTAGGTGCCAAGGCCTCCCAACAACCCTCTAGGGAGGCATCGCTCCCATTTTACAGATGAAAAGAGCAAGGCCCAGCATTGTTCAGTCATTTGCCAAAGGTTACAGCTAGTTTACCCCAGGTTCAAAGTCAGGCTTCAAAGCTGCACCTTCAAAGTGCTGTCTCCACCTCTCCCCTACCCCTAGTTGTCCTCTTGTAGCACCTGTTTGTCATTGTCTTTTGTCCTCTTGCTAGTTCTGTATCAGCTGCCACCAGTTGCATGGGAGCATGGCCACCTGCCAGAGTGGACAGGGCAGTGATGTGACTTGGACACCTGGATTCTCACCCTGGGCCTGCCTGTGACTTGTGTATGGTCTTGAACTATTCTCTTCCCCTCTCTGGACTTGATAGGACTTGCCATCTCTGAGGACCTCTGGCTTCACGTTCTCTGATGAGGGTAGCAGAGAGGGAAGAGCGGGTGTTTCAGGTTCCCAGGGGCTAATATTTCAGCTCTTAACAGAACACAACCCACCATCTGACTAAAAAAAACCCTCTTTCCAACTCCCATCCAGAAATAAAGACGACAGATAAATAAGCAGCAGTAGCCTTTTTCCGGGAACCAGAAATAGCGCCCAGTGCTGACTGATAGAAAGAGTCTTATTCTATTTGGGGGAGAAGAGCTGTTGGCACTGTTGTGATTTTCCCAGGGCGGAGCTGGAGGGAACTCTGCTGTCGCTGTCCCTCACATGGGGCGGGGCCGGCCTGTCTGCTGCCACCAAGGCGCTGGCTCCACCGCTGCAGGGCGCGGCTGCTTCCTCGACCCTCCCACTCAGGTGACCTTTGTGTCCACAAGCTAGACTGTTGTCACCGTCTTCATCTCAAAGGCTGGGTCCGTTTGTATGACCAGACGGCAGCGTGTCCTCAAGCAAGGCCTTTGCACTGGCCGTTCCGTCTGCCAGGAGCGCATTTCCCCCAGATGCCCAGGCTGACTGCTCGCCTTCCTGTGCCTTCGCTCAGCGAGGCATATCCCGGTCACCCCTCCACCTCCACTGGCAGCCCCCTCACGCTCCCCGTGTCACCCGCCAGCACCATCTAGCTGTCCCTTTTACTCATCCATCGGGCTTATTGTCCGGTCCCTGCACCTGGAAAATGTCAGCTCCACGAGGCAGCGTTGCCTGTGTTCCTTCATTGCTGGGTCTCTAGCTCCAGGGATACAACACATTTTTTTGTTGGTGACCGGTTGTTGAAACCAAAATAGAAACAGTAGTAGTTTCTGATTTACTGTGATTTCACAGGCGTGGCAGGATGATTTTGGCTACAAGCAGTAGAGTCATGGTGGTCTGCTGTACCCGAGTCCAGCGTCGGGACAGGCCCTGGGCGTGGGGCAGCCTGCAGCCCAGTGAGGGACACAGGTTCCTTTCCAGCCTCTGCCCTGCGGGCACAGGACTGCCTTCCCCCAAGGCTGACCCCCACAGACTGAGCTTGGTCTGTGGGCCTTTCAGGCCGCATGATCAGGGAGGTCTCGGTCCCGGGCCCACCCTGGAGAGGGCGCGGGGTTTGCAGCTGGTAGTGCCTGCTTCTCAGGGTGTGGTCAGCAAGCTCCAAGTTAGGATAAAGGAAGAAGAGCATGATGCCGTGCCTGGGCCCCTCTTTCTTGTCACACTCGGTCCTTGGCCACCTCTGCTGGGTCCTGCCACCACCCAGGCTACCACCTCAGACACCAGAGCCTGAGATTTCGGAAAGGTGTGGGTGTCTGGCCTAATGCTGGATGCGGCCTGTTCGTTGGAAGTGTCTCGTCTCTGCATTTCATCTGGACCCCAGATATCTCCGGGAGAGCACTCCTCATCCTTCTCTGGTTCACCCTGGCCTTGGCAGGGGCGGGGCTGGGGGACGGGTCTCTGCAGGTTTTCTGGAGGATCGAAGGAGACACTGTACCCGAAGCATTTATTTAGCCCAGTTTCCCGCAGAGAGCGAGCGCTCGCTGGATGGCAGCTGCTGCCGCTGGGGTTTTTTCCTTATTTTTCTTTTTCAATTGGTATAAGCCACGTACCATAGAATCCACCTTTTTAAAGTGTAGATACAGTTCAGTAGGTGTGAATATATTCACAGAGTTGTACAACCATCACAATTATCTAATCCCAGAACATTTTCATCACCCCAAAAAGGAATGTACGCATTTGCACTCACTCCGCATTCCACCTGCCCCCCAGGCCCTGGCAACCACCAGTCTCCTTTCTGTCTCTATGGATCGGCCCATTCTGGACATTTGGGATGAAGTCATATATTTTGTGGCTTTTCTAACTGGCTTCCTTCACTTAGCAGAATGTTTTCAAGGTTTATCTACATTGTAGCATGAATCAGTGCTTTTTATGGCTGGATATATTCCATTGCATGGATATATCACGTTTTGTTTACGCACTCATCAGTTGATTGACATTTGGGTTGTTGCCACTCTTCGGCTGTGATGAATAACGCTGTTATGAACATTCCTGGACAGGTTATTTTGTGGACATATGTTTCTGTCCTCTTGGTTGTATAGCTAGGAGTGGGCTGCTGGGTCACACTGGAACTATGTTTGACTGTTTGAAGAACTGCCAGACTGTTTCTCAAAGCAGCTGGACCATTTTACATTCCCACCGGCAATGTCAGGACACTTGTTATTGTCTGTCTTTTTGGTTGTAGCCAACCTAATAGGTGTGGTTTTGATCTTCATTCCTCTGATGGCTAATGATGTTGAGCATCCTTTCCCGTGCTTATTGGCTATTCGTACATCCTATTTTGAGAACTGTCCGTTTCAGATCCTTTGCCCATTTTTTAAATTGGGTTACTGGTCTTTTAATTGTTTGGTTGTTAATAGTTCTTCATAAATTTTGGATACTAGACCCTTATCAGATATATGATTTGCAAATATTTCCCCCCATTCTGTGGGTTGTCTTTTCACTTTCTTGATAGTGTCCTTTGAAGCACACAAGTTTAAAATTTTGATGACTTCAAATGTGTCTATTTTTACTTTGGTTGCTTGTGCTTTTGGTATCTAAGAAACCATGTCTAATCCAAGGTCATAAAGATTTACACCTGTGTGTTCTTCTAAGCGTTTTATAGTTTTAGCTCAAATGCTTTTTCTGCATCTATTGATAGGATCGTGTGGGTTTTGTCCTTTATTCTGTTGATATGGAGCGGGCACTTTTTCTACTAGGGAGGCCGTGGTCAGTAGCATGGACTTGGGAGCCAGCTGCCCGGGGATGAGCCCCCAGCTGCACCCCCTACTCGCTGTGTGACTCTGGACAGGGAGCTTCACCTCTCTGTGCCCCATTTTCTTTATCTGTAAAATGGGGGTGACAGCACCTCTTTGTGGGGTTCTTGTGAGGGTAGATGATTGCTTTGCAGGCTGTGTGGAACAGTGTCTGGCACATAACAAGTGGGGTTTATTGACTGTTGGCCGTTAGCCGTGACATGACTTGAAAGCTTTGGGCTGGGGTGGGAAGGGCATTGAAGGCGGATCTAAAAGCCAGGCAGATTCACCTGCTCCGAAAACTCCGGAAGCTCTGACCGGAGGTGGTCTGTCTGACTCCAGGGATCTCCGAGTCTTCCCATGGGAGGGCTGGGTCCAGGGTGGACCCCCTGCCAGGCCAGGTGGGCAACTGCTGCAAGCCGGCCTGCTGCCACTCTCTCCAGTTTGTTTGGCCTGGAGTGTCACGCCCCGTTAGGGCTGGGCTGGAGGGGCTGCAGCAAGGAGCCTTTGCGCAGGGCGCTTCCTCCTTCCACAGCCTGCCAGCCCCTCACCCGTGTTTCCACCCCGGCTCTGACTCTGGGCAGGGGGTGCAGAAATGGGGCCCTGTTTAGACAAGGGCTTACAGCTGAGAGCCAGGACACCCTCCCCCCGCCCCAACCCTACCTCCCTGCTCTGATGTCCCTGGCTTCTCTTCTCCTGGCCTGCCATGTGAGCCTGGCTCCTTGTCCTGGCTCTGTACGTGGCTGTCAAGTGACCTTGGGCAAAGACTGCCTCTTTGGGCCTCTGTTTCAGCATCTGTCCCTGAGGAACATGAGCGCTCCGTGCAGAGGGCCTGCCTCGCCGTCTGCCAGGGCTCCACCCTCCCTGGGTCCCCGAGAACCTGCCATCGCTCTGCGCCTGTTTGGAGTTTGGACTTTGCTGGTGGGGGCGGGGGGCGGGGAGGGAAATTAGAACACTTTTAATGTTCCCTGTGTAATTCTTGGCACTGGCTTTTATGAGATACGTGAAGCTGGATCTTACCTTGGTTTCAATGTTTTAATGTACTGACCTCTTAGCCGGCCACGTAGTAGAAGCTGTTGGAGACAAGCTGCTTTATTGTTTGCTTTCGGTTTGGTTTCCAAGTTTGTGGCAGGGATGGGGGTGTCACCCCCATCCCACTGATGCTCAGCCTTTCCCAGCTCCTGTGCCCAGAAATACGGGGTGGTCTTACCTCCTGGGAGCTGGTGCCCTGAGTGGGGATGGAGGTAGACTGAGTAGTAATAACAAACCAGTCATGCAATTTAACAATCAGTAGAGAGATTCAGAATACACTTTGTTTTCCCGCGAATAATCTGTTCTGCCCTCACTCGGTGTCTGGCACCAGGAGCGCCCTGACGAACAGAGCACACCCAGCTCCCAGAGCTTCTCAGAAAACCAAACACGCCTGGAACCCACAGGGTGAGCGCGCACCCCTGCAAGAGGGGGCACTCAGGAAAGCAGCGGCGTGGGCGGTGGGGCCGGGGCGGGAGTGGGGTGGCAGGAGGAGGGCGGTGCCTGTGCTCGCGTGCGGCCCGTCGGGGTGACAGAGGGGTCGGGAGCCGCCTCTGTTAGGTGGCGAGAGGCTGCGTGCCAGGGGTCCCTGTGTGACTGCGAGCCGCTCTTTAATCCCCCCACCCCACCCTCAGCATCCTCCCCACGGGATTATTTGCAGACTTCACAGGTGATGTATGTAAAGCCCTTGGCAGTGGTAGACCCGGGGTAAGAGCTGAAGGGCTGGTGTCGTTCCTGTGATTATCATTAAGCTGATACTGCGTATGGAGGGGGAAGTCTTTTTTTTTTTTTTTTAACATCTTTATTGGAGTATAATTGCTTTGCAATGGTGTGTTAGTTTCTGCTGTGTAACAAAGTGAATCAGCTATACATATACATACATCCCCACATCTCCTCCCTCTTGCATCTCCCTCCCACCCTCCCTATCCCACCCCTCTACGTGGTCACAAAGCGCTGAGCTGATCTCCCTGTGCTATGCGGCTGCTTCCCACTAGCTATCTATTTTACATTTGGTAGTGTATATAAGTCCATGCCACTCTCTCACTTCGTCCCAGCTTACCCTTTGGAGGGGGAAATCTTCATTGCCCCAGAACAGAGTTCATAGTTGATTGAGTGAAAATTTGAGTTACAAAACTCAAATTGAGTTTTGTTGAGTACCTCGTTGTGGAGCTGTGTGTGTGTAACATGCCCAAGTGCGGGCTAGGAGGTAATCGCAGTCGTATCTGTGACTGGGTCTGGTTTTCACTTTTAGTTGATCTTCAGCCTTTGCCGTTATCGTGTATTGGTTCCATCATTACAGAAATGCTATTAGAAAATGTAATGAAAGTCTGTGCTCTCATTCCTGGGGCGTGTGGCTGAATGCGGCGTATGGGCCGTCAGATGGGGTGGGCAGGGGCGCTGAGGGCGCCCCGAGGAGAGGGCGGTGCTGACTTGGGCTTCTCCTCCACCCCCAGATGACAGGATCTGCTCACCACCCTTCATGGAGCTCACGAGCCTGGGCGGAGACGACACCATGCGGCTCCTGGAGGAGAATGGCCTGGCCTTCCCATTCAGTGAGTACCGCGCCCTGAGCGCACCACGTGGGGGCCGGGTGGGCCTTAAACTTCCCTAGGGTGCAGGCAGGCCTCGGCCGCCGGGGAGGGCATGGCCCCGGGTCCCTGGGTTCCTGGGTGGTGAGGGCCTGGCCCGGCGGCGTCCGTCCAGCTCACCCGCGGGCAGGTGCTGGCCCTGGTCGAGTCCACGCCGCCCTCCAGCTCCCACCTGCCCCTCCCCTGAGGGGCTGCAGGAGTTGTTGAGAGTTTCTTCCTGTACCTGCAAGGCTGGGCTTTGTGGGTGAATAACCTTGCTAACCCCTCTGTTTTTCTCTCCCCCACCCACAGTTTGCAAAACCAGAGTGGCTCATGGCACCAACTCTCACGAGGTGAGTGGGAGATGTGACGACTTGACTGCCCTGTGCCCCGCCTCCCCACCCCTGCCGTCCCCCTGCCCCTGATCCGTTCAGCTCGCGGTGTCTCTCTGGGAGCCCGCCAGGCCTGCTGCTGGATCCCGCTCCGTGCCCTGCTCCTGATGGTCGCGGCTTTGTACGCTGTCTCCACCCACACCCGCACCCTGTGCCTGTCCTGTCCCCGAGGCCGCGATGGCTGTGCCTGCCCCCTTTGTGCCCGGGCGAGCCAGGCCTCCATCTGACCAGGCCTTTGGCCCGTCGGTGTCAGTCACTTCCTGCTCTGTGCCGGGCACTGGCCTGGGCCCCGCTGAAAAGATGCCATCGCTGCCCACAGCGATCTGCCAGTCCTGCTGAATTTGGGAAGGGGGTGAGAGGCGGAAGGAGTACCCTACCTGCCGTGTACGTGATTGCCCCACCCTCTCATTCATTCCTGTGTTCACCCAGTGGTCATTCCCGGCCTTGGGTGCCGCGGGAAGGATGCGTAAGATGTGAGTCCTGCCCTGGTGGGGAGCACAGAGTCCCGGAGGCGGAGGGCACCAGCGGGGTGTGGTTGGGAGACTGGGCGGAGGAAGCCTTTTGGGGGCAAGAGGAGCTAATGGCCAGGCAGGGGCTCTGCTGGGTCTGTCGCCGTCCTTAAGAACCATGCCTGGGACATTGTCTTCAGGGGCACAGCCCAGCCTGGGGACCCCCTCATTAGGTGCATGGGAGGACACCCTGGGCCATAGACATTTGACCCACCCAGAAGGCCCTGTGGGAGAGTCTGTCCTGGGCAGCCCCGCCGTCAGAAATGCTCCCCCAAGACCTATGACTAAACGTGGACAACCCCGGCAGTGCGCCCTGGAGAAGATGTATGTAGTGTCTTTATCCCTGGCATGCATTTATGGGGAAATGTCTGTGAACAGATGTGTCCCTATGGTGTGGTACATGCCATCATGGGGCTGCAAGGCTGAGGGGGTCCCTTTGCTTGTGGGAGGGAACGTGAGGGCAGGAAATCCTGGCCTGTAGCAAAGGTCAGCTGTCTCCTAAGGTCAGGAGCCCTCGTGGAGCCTTCCCTGTCCAGGCCTGCCTGGGCTCCGGGCCAGGGGTGTGCGCCTGGGCTGGGCCCCGGGAGGGAGCAGGAAGGCTTCAGAGCAGCCAGAATCGTGTCCCTGGAACCCACACTCCCCTCACTGGCACCAGCACCTGCTCCCCGACCTTCCACCTGGCGCTTCTCACCACCAAAAGGTTCCTCTGTTGGTCAGTGCCTCGGGGTTTTCAGGACAGAAAGGCAACTGCAGTCGTTAGTGTAATTAGACCAGCCTAATGCAGAATAGGTCAGCCTGCCAGGAAGGAACTGCTTCTGCTGTTGACGTAAGAACCTTGGAATCACACCAGCCTGGGACCAGGTCTGGTTCTGAGCACCACCAGCTGTGTGACTTTGGGCAGATTACCCAGCCTCTCTGAGTTTCCGTCCCACACTTGTAACTGGGGATATGGTGGCTGTTGTAAGGATAAGGGAGTTGCTGCATGTGGTGCCATAGGGCCTGGCCCAGGGAGTGTTTGATACACTGTCGTGGAACCAGTTGCACTGGAGCCCGCTGGGTCATTGCTGACGGGGCGGGGGTTCCGGATCGAGGTGGCCACCCTCCTCCGGGGGAGTCTTGACTCCATGGGGTCAAGCGCCTTCAGGGGAGGCTACTTCACCCCTCAGTCCAGTTATCCAAGTCTGGCTCCAAGGTGTGAGCCACATCCCCCCCACTGCCCCACCCCTGGGGCTCCCCCAGCCTGCCGTGCACTGTTTCCGGGAGGGGCTCCTCTGCTGGGTGGGGGTCAGGGACAGAGCCCTGAGATTAGGGTCTGGGGTGTTGCAGATTCCCAGGGGGCTTGTGTGCCGCGGGCCGTCTGCCTCCTGGGAGGCTGTTAGCATCAGAGGGACGCCCCCTCTGGCGGGGTGCCCTCCGTGGCCTGAGCCTGGGGGTGGGACGCCGAGGCTCGTCACCCCCCTCAGGGGTGCCCGGGGATGCTGAGTGCAGCGAGGAGGGAGGGCATCTCTGTGCACGTGATTAGCTTTACACAGGAAAGGGGGCTTTCTGACCGGGGTCCTCACCTGTACCCCAGTCTGCCCGAGCCCTACCTCTGATTCCCCGGTCCCTCGCTCAACTGAAGTCGGGACTAGTTTGTTTTCATCTTATGTTCACACGATGGTTTGGGCTCCTGTCTTGGCTTTAAGCTGGTGTAAGCACACAAATTTGCTCCACAGTGGAATACCACGTCCCCTCCTTTAAAAAAAAAAGGCAAAAAAAACCCCCACTGAGTCAAAAGCTCGGAGGACCCTGAAGCTACCCCATGGTGGTTATTTTATTTATTTATTTTTAATTTTTTTGGCCACACTGCGCGACATGCGGGATCTTAGTTCCCTGACCAGGGATCGAACCCCTGCCCCCTGCAGTGGAAGTGCGGAGTCTTAACCACTGGACCGTCAGGGAAGCCCCACCATGGTGGTTACTGATGGTATTTTACAGGTGAGGAAAATGGAGCTTAAACAGGGCTTATGCAGCAAGCGCCAGGGCTGGGTCTTGAACCCATGTATGGCTCTCTTACTTTCATCAGATGGCTAAGGAGATAATTCACTGCTGCGCACGCACGCACGCACGCACACACACACACACACACATACTTTTCGTTTCCCCGTGTGGCCTGGATCTCTACTTCTGCCCCACCCGGCTGAGCACCAGGCACGTCGTGGTGGTGCTCTGTGACAGTTGATGTGAGAGGCAACAGCCAGTGTGGTGGCCAGCTGTCCAGCCCCGTTACCCCTCCCAGCAGCTCTGGGCGTCTGGTGGCTCCTTCTTGGGGCCCCGTGGCCTTGAACGAAGCATTAGCCGTGGCCCCGGCACTGGCAGCTGGCTGCAGTGGGCCCTGCCTCAGCCAAAGCGGGCAGGCTTTCTCCAGCCGCCCCTCTTCCCATCTCGACCTCAGTCCCCTGCCAGACCCTCCTGTTGGAGGCCTTTGTCCCCAGAGGATTCAGGGACGGGGAGCGGCATGTTCCCATTCCTCAAGTGCTCGTGTGGCTCACTCAGTGTGTAAGACGGCAAGGCTGGGGGCTGTTGGACCCCAGCCCATTCTGGGCTCTGTCACTTTCCAGCAGCCACTAAGTGCCGCAGGACCTCAGTTTCCTCATCTGTAAAAGGGGCGTGGTGTCAGTGCCCACCTCAGGGGTACATTGTGAGGGAAACACCAGGTGATTCATATAAAGTGGTTAGAACAGGGCCAGGTGTGTCATGAGTGCTCAAAAGGCAGCGCTTGTCGTTATGCAGGCTTGGACCCAAGGCCTCCCAAACCCTGATCCATTGTCTTCCGCTTCCTGGCCGTGCCACCCGCACGCCCCACCCCCCACCCCTGACCAAAGACTTTGTGGAGGAACCTCTAGGAGTTCATAAGGGTTAAGTAGTACACAACCCAGGGGGTCCCATTCCCTGGGTGCCGTGTGAGTAGTGGAATTGTGCAGTGCACAGCCAGCTCAGCCTTACATGGCGGCCCTGATGGTGCAGGATGTCCAAACCCCCATAGCAGGAGTGGATTGATCCCCAGGTGTTCTTCTCAAGTCCCACTCCACTCACCCTGGCTTGAGACTCTTCTTGGGGAGCCCTTGTGCTACAGGACCAGGGGTGGGCCTTGGTGGCAGTGCTCCGGACAGGTGACACACCCTGTGTCTGGGGCTGAGGAGGTAGTGCACTCTGACCAAGCCCTTGGCCCCCTGTCTCCCCAGATGGCCATCGTGTTCAACCAGGAGGGCCTGAGCGCCATCCAGCTGCCCTGCGTGGTCCAGAATTTCATCAACCACAACGCCGTCCTGTACAAGGTGTTTGTGGTCGGCGAGTCCTATACCGTGGTCCAGAGGCCCTCGCTGAAGAACTTCTCCGCGGGCACATCAGGTAACTGAGCCTTGCGCCATCTCTGGATGCCCTGAGCTCAGGGGCACGGCCGGAGCACGGCACTAGCCGCCAGTTTCTGGAGCGGGGAGAGGTGATCTGAAGGTTGGAAGAGTTGTGTCCAGTAGGCAAAGAGGTCTTGGGGCACGCCAGGTCATTGTAAGGGCTCCGTCTGTCTCAACTGCCATAAATTCCAGGAAGAACCTGGAAGCTTTCTGCACCCAGGCCGCTTCCCGGGGCCCCACGCGATAATGAGGCTCACAGGGAACACGCTGGGATGGCTGATGGGCCCTTCAGCGAAGCCAGGGGGGGATAGGGAGGGAGGGGCCCCGCATACTTTGAGGACCAGAGCGCTGGCTGCTTTAGCACGTCTCCTTTTTCCAACTGGGAAACACTGAGCTCCCTGCTGCTTCTGCAGCCGCTGAGGTGGACGCACGCTCTCTTCGGAGTTAGCGCACAGGGCACAGGACTTCCCAGCCGCGGGACCCCGGGCAGGTCAGGAGTGGGCACGGTCAGCCTGCCGGGCCCCCACGGGGCTGAGGAACGCATCGGGGAGCGTGTTTTGGATCAGTGGAGGATGGTCCTCCGTGTCCCTCAGATGTCACACAGTGGTGGCATTTGCAGGGTTCTGCCAGCATCGGGGCATCTGAGGGGGTCCTCTAGGGAGGCTGAGGGGCTCCACGCGCTCAGCTTTTCTTCAGCTGCTCACCAGCTCCAGGTGACCCTTGGCCGTTTCAAAAACTGACACTAAGACAAGGATTTGCTGGTATTGGGGCTGCTTAAAAGACTGTTCTAGTGGTTCTGGAGGCATCTCTAAGGCAAGTTCCGGAAACCTTTGGAACAGCGGCAGTGTCTCTGGAATAAGCACGGTTTTCCAAGAGGACCCCTCGGAGGATGTCTGGTTGCCCTTGTGTGGTTTGCTCTCACTCACTGTGTGTTTCTCTCTGGACGGGAAACCCGCCATCACCAGATGAAATGCCCAGGCTGCGTTATTTCCCTCTGAGCAAACAGATCTGTCTTCCTAAAATCCGTCTGCTGGGACTGCCTCTCACCATCAGCTCCTCATGGCTTCAAGCCACTCCTCTTTTTTTTTTTTTTAAATAAATTTATTTATTTATTTTTGGCTGCATTGGGTCTTCGTTGCTGCGTGCGGGCTTTCTCTAGTTGGGGCGAGCAGGAGCTACTCTTCGTTGTGGTGCACGGGCTTCTCATTGCAGTGGCTTCTCTTGTAGCGGAGCACGGGCTCTAGGTGCCCGGGCTTCAGTAGTTGTGGCATGCGGGCTCAGTAGTTGTGGCTTGCGGGCTCTAGAGCGCAGACTCAGTAGTTGTGGTGCACGGGCTTAGTTGCTCCACGGCATGTGGGATCTTCCCGGACCAGGGCTGGAACCCACGTCCCCTGCATTGGCAGGCGGATTCTTAACCACTGCGCCACCAGGGAAGCCCCAGGCCACGCCTCTTGAATGAAGTCCAGCTGTTCCCGTCCTCTCTCAGCCGTTCTTCCCATTAACACAACCCAGAGAGCAGACACTGTGGAAATTGTGTCTCTTTCCACTGCCCTTCTGAGTGCTGGCGGGGCTTGCAGGGCATCCAGTCCTCACACTTGTCCTTGCCTCTACCCACTGGGCTGATGGAATGATCTGGGGGTGGGGGACCGATGTCAGGAGGGGTCTTTTTGTATGTGAATGTGTACTGGCAAGAGGCATTCTTATCAATTGTGGGCAGGATGGGGCTGATATTTTTTTAAGCCTGTTTATATTGTTTCCTGATTTTTAAAAATATGTTCTTTAAGTCTCTGCGAAATGTATTAAGGGAAGAGTAGGTATAGCTTTTTATTTATTTTACCAACAATCACTCCATCTCTAAAAGAAATATACCACCTGGTTTCCTTCCTTTCCACATGAAAAATGCCCCTCTTTTCCTCCCCTTTTTCTCCTGGTTGCAAAGGCCTGGGCCAGTTTCCATCTGGGAACCACTAGTGGTTGGGCGTGGGCTCTGTGTCCTGTGTCTGAGGACAAGGGCTCCACATCTGTGTCTTCTCATGGCCATTCCAGGTTGCCAGTTTACCATAATATGCAGGCTGGGGCCGAGTAAATCGGTGGAGAAACACAGAGCTAACGGAGAAGTGTTTATTATGCCCAGGCGAGCTGAGTGATTTTCACTGTGTCCGTCCCTCCATCCCCGAAACTGATTCTGTGTCCACTGTCTTCAGGGCATCACACCAGCTCATTGTTCTTTTCACACGTGTGTTCTCTTTCTGGATGAGAAGCGCAGTGTGACAGCGGCTCTTTAAGCTGGACCAATTGAGCAGGGGGCTTCAGGGCTCTGGCTTCTTTCCAGCCCCCTCCCAGCTTTCTGGTTCCCATGGCCCTGCGTGGCGGGCCCCCCGGCCTCCCCTGTCCATGCAGGGAGATGGGGGCTCCTTGAGTGGGATTCTTTTGACCTGCAGTGACGATGAGGACACCAGCTTTCCCTCCACAACTACTGTGTTCTTTTGATTCTCAGATGTACTTTTGGTTTTCACCTGTTAGCATCTCTGAAGTCAGGTGTGTCTTACGGCCACAGGCCTCTTGCAGTTGCCTCTGCTGGAACTGAAGTCACGTTTTTACGGAGAGGGTTGAGGTTGGCCTGTGCCAGCCCCAGGAAGACATGTTCTCTGCCCTTGGTCCACGGTCTTGGGGAGACTGCTTCCCTCTCCCCACTAGTTCCAGAGTCGCAGTGGGCGTGTTTCTCTGCTCCCCTTTCTGTGCGGTGGGTTTATTTCTGTTTCTTTTCCTCTGTGGGCACAGCGCCTTTGTTATACTCTGCACGTGGGCCTTTTCTTCCTTAGGGGTATGTATGTAAAGGAACGACACCGCTTACCACATAGAGCAAGGGTCAGCAGGCTTTTTCTGCAAAAGTCCAGAGTAAATGTTTCCAGCTCTGTCATATTAATGCTGCTGTTGTTGCCTGAGAGCCGCTGTAGACAACATGTAAGCGAATGGGCGTGGCTGCGTTCCAATAAACCTTTATTTACAAACACAGGTGGTGGGCCAGATTTGGTGATCTTGCATGGAGAGGCCCTCAGGTGTAACAAATGCCCTGTTTCCTTGAACCTGCCAGGCGCTCAGCCCTGGGATCCAGCAGGGAACTAGGTAATCAGCCAAGTGTCATGCCCTCGTGTGCTCATTTTCTAGCGGGAGAAACTACACACCAGGGAAGAAGTAATGAAAGGACGAATTGTAGCAGCACAGATGAGGGACCCCAGAGGAAACAGTGGGTCCTGGGACACCGCTGGGTGAGGGGAGACACTCGGGCAGGGCTGCCGGGGCCGGCCCCTCTGCAGAGCTGATGCTTGCATGGGATCTGGGAGGAGACCTGGGCCACCGTCTGCAGCGCCATGACATGTGAAGAAATCTTCACATCTCCCCCCGCCAGAGATGTGAAGATTAAGCAAATGAAACTGAAGAAGGTGTGGCCACAGCTCACAGCTGCACCTCAGACTCACTGGGATATTTGGATGCTAAACTTGTCACTTACTCTGCTTCTTTTGAACCTCTTTTTCTTGTCTGTAAATTGTGGACAAAAATACCCATATTCCTCTTATTGCCTCCCCTCTCCTGTGGGCGTTCTTGGTGGTTCTTCACGGGGCTCCGTGTGACTCGGGACTAGTCCAGGAACAGAGAGGGGATGGGCCCCCCCAATCCAGGGTACACCTGTGATCAAGGTGCAAGGGCCCAGCCAGGCTTATCTTTAGGGAACTCTGTATCCTGAAGCTGCCCAAGGAAACTGGCACCAAGGGATGCTCTGACCCTTTCTGACCCGTCTCGGCTTCCACAGTCTCCTGGTTCATCAAATGGCCGGAAGCCGCTCCCACTCTGTCCGGCCCCTGCTCAGGCCGCACATGGGGAGGATCTGAGTAAAGAGCAGCTCTCCCCTCCCTGCTGAACAGTCCTCTGGCCAGGGCTCCCAGGTCAGCGTTAGCCAGGAGGAGAAACGAGTCTCCTTTGAAATGGTCCACACTTTCGATCTTGCCACAAGAAGCTGTTGGGTGACATGGTCTGTCCCGTTCAATGGGCACTGGGTACACCCCTCCGAGCGCCCACTTCCTTCCCTTCCTGGCCTAGCTAAGCACCCATGGTGTTCCCTGTGGCTCTTGCAGGCTTCCCAGCCTCCCTGAACTTGGCTGTGTGCACCTGCTCTGGGTGGCCTTTCTCTCCCCAGGCCTGCTCTGCCATCCTGGCGATTGCCCTTGGGTCCCGCAGGGTGGGTGGGAGGCACCCTGAGCTCAGTAGGACTGGACCAGGCTGGGCTACAGGCTGAGAAGGTGGGCAGTGCCTGCAGAAGGCCGGAACGCCCATCCCAGCTGCTCGAGCCCTGCTCTGGGCTCTGGCCCGTGGGGCTTGCCACCCTCCGAAGGCTCACTCTTCTTGGCTGTCGGCGCCCAGGAGTCGAGGTCGGTGGGGCTGCTTGGCACCAGTCCTGCAGGGTGTTTATTTTCCCCAGGCTCCTCCCCAGGACCGTCTCTCGTGCCCCCCGTCTGGACTGGCTCTGGTCGGAGCGGTAGGAGGACTGTCGGGCACACCGGGGCGGCAAGGGGCCTGCATGCCCCGCTAGCGGGAAAGATGCCAGGTACATCTCAGTGCCTGCCTGCTCAGCCTCCGCCCGAATCACTTCCTCATGCATGATTGTTGCAGCGCTGTAATCCTGGAGGTGGGAGGGCGGGCGTTGGCAGCCAGAGCAGGTGCCTTCTCGGTCTGGCCCCTGGCACACAGCGGTGCTCAGCCAGGGCCCTTCCTGGCCGGCGCTTAGGGGCCTGGGTCCCAGGGATGAGCAATGTGTCCTGGGGGACGGGAGCCATAACGCCCTGCCAGGAAGGACTAAAGCAGAGGCTGCTGGGGCCACGTCGGGGCTCGTGGCCCGGGCCATTCTTGGGGTGGGGGGATCATAGTGTGATGATGGCCTTTACTAGATCTCAGCCCCGAGGCTCATGGTTTTGTGATTCGTGCATTTGTGCGCCACACTTCCAGCTGCTGGAGAACATGTTTCTGACCGACTGACCTGCCTTTACTCTCCAGGGGCTGAATGAACAAACCACCTGCTCATCACTCTCAATGACCTTGGGATTGATCTGCCTCTCGGGCGCCCCCATGGGACCGAGGGGGCCCAGGGGGCAGTGGGAGCAGGGAGGGAGGGGGTGGGAGATGTGGAGGGTATTTCATGGGGCTGTGCTAACTTCCAAAGCCAAACAGAAATTATTCTGTATGCTTTCTTGGATGGGTCCTACAGAAGCCCATGCTCTGATTTGTTTTTTCCTTAAATAGTGGGGAAACAGCAAAACCCTTTGTATTTTAAACACTCACGTGCCAAGTGGCAGCCTAGCCCTTTCTCAACTGCTACCCTGAAAAGGCGTTCCGTGGGCAGAACCGGGAGGGGAATGCTGGATTAAATGGCATCAGTTGACCTCTTTACTCTGGGCCTTTGATATTCACATATGCAGCATTTCCCACTCACTTAGCCCCCTTTCTGGTGCCATGTCCGTGAGACACTCTAGACACACTTTGGGGAGGGGGGCCTCAGGTATTGGGGAAAATCAGGTATGGTTCTGTAAGACGAGAGCAGAGGCAGAAGTGCGCTCATCAAGCCATTCATTTTTACACAGGAAGAAAAATGGAAACAGGGGCCCTGCCTGGGCGTGCGTCCCTCCGTGGCGTCATGTCTTCTTGGGCTGGGTAGGGAGGCCCAGGTGGCTGCCGCTGGATGCTGAGCCTGAAGGCCACTGTGGCCTATGGCTGGGGTGGTGCTGTCCCCTGGTGTCGGGTGCTGGAATCACCGTCCCCGCCTCGAGCTTCTAACTCCGGCTTCTTCCTGTCTTTGCTTTTTCAGACCGCGAGTCCATCTTCTTCAACAGCCACAACGTGTCCAAGCCAGAATCGTCATCGGTCCTGACCGCGGTATGTCCCTCCCGCCGAGCACTGGGTGTGGGGTGCTTTTGGCTCTCCAGCGGGGCAGGGTGGCAGGACCTTCCCCCCAGGCCAGGGGCCCAGGGAGGTTCCAGAATCCCCTCTTCCTTGCTTGCTTCGGGCCTTCGTGCCAGTGGTCATCACAGCCACGCCCGCTCGTCGCTAGGCTACTCCAAGTGGATGATTTTCGAACTCTCCTCCTACATGAGGAGATCCCCCCAACCGTGAGGAATTTGAAGCCCTGCTTTCTAATCTGCCTTTTGCCTGATTTAAGAAAAGGGAGCAGGAGACAGCACCACCTCAGTTTTCCTTTTTCTTTCCTTGCCCATGTGAGTCCAGTGAGCGTTTGTTAAGAGCCTGCCGTGTACATCTGGGGCTGCTGGGGTAGTTCACGGTGGGTAATGGGCTCGGGGCTGCTGTTCAGCGAATGTCGCTGTGTGTCAGGCTCCATCCTCGATGCCCTGCGGCCCAAAACAGCCTTGCAGGGGTGGCCAGACATCCCCGCTTTCCTGAGGCGGGAGGGCTGCGCTCAGCCGGATTCACAGGGCTCCTCACTCAGGGACAGAGATGAGGTTTGACCCCAGAGTAGTCTGATGCCGAAGCTGGGTCTTCCGGGAATTTGGGATTTCTTATCTCCCTGGCAACTGCTGAGCAGTTACAAGTCAGCACTGGGCCACCCTCTGCTGTTCCTCCGTGTGTCCTGAGAGCCAGGGGTCTCTGCCGCCACTGCCGCGGAAATGAGCCCCCTGCCAGCTCTCCTGCTCCCCTCCTGGCCATGCTCGGAGGGTTTGCCAGTGTCCCCTCCACAGCAGACCCCCACCTCTGGGCCTCACTCCCCACCTCGTTCCAGGTTCGGGCCTCCTGTCCCCCGACCGAGGCCGCCTGTGCTTTTCTTGTTTGTTTCTGGTTCCTTTGAGGAGCCAGCTGTGTGCTGAGGGTTCGACAGAGCACAGGCGTGGAAGGGACCTGGAAGGAACACCAGCGTCCCTCCAGATGTTAATAGACATTCCCTGGGAACAAGCTTTGTGGTCAAGGATGCTTGGAGAACAACCAGATTTTAAACAGAACCCCTCAGCGCCTGGCTGTGCACATTATAAGACGTAAATAGGCGTTCTGTGCTAGAAAACGTTCTGGTCTCATAAAAGCTGTAGAAACTTCAGGCTGGCCCAGCTCCGCAGGGCGTCTTCCCTGCGAGGCTCTCAGACCTTATTCGGCCTGTGACTCTTGGAGGGGGTTGGCATTCCACGGACTTGCCAAGAGGCTGTCCCTGCCACTCCCCTGGCACAGCGCAGCTCTAGTCACCACTGGGCTGTTAACTGATGCCAGAGGGTCACTGTGAGGGCCAGAAGCAAAGTCACCTTCCTGGCTAATCACCCACCTACCATTCAGCCTGTGTCTCCATCTGCCATGTGGGAAAGGTCGGCCTGGAGACACTGCGGGGCCTTCTCTCCACCTTTAGGCCCCGCTGCCGTCTCCCCCTTCCTCTCATCTCATGACTGCTGTGTGGGGATTCCCCCAGGGCTGGCAACGTGGGAAAGAGAAAAGGGAAATGCAGTCAGCCGTCCCCTTTCCACTCGGGATGTCAGGCCCACCTGCACAGACAAGTCCATTCCCAGACCTGGGTGTCCAGACAAACCCCTTAGCAACCTCCTGCTCGCTGGGGTCCCTCCAGTCTCCATCTCAACCTCGTGCAGGTGCCGGGAGCCCTGCCCTGGCCTTGAAGCCCCTCCTCCCTCCCTGGCCGGATGCTCCCAAGGGTGGACGCAGCTCCCACACCCAACTGGCAGCCCCCGCAGACACGGGTACAGGGTATTGGTTAAGAGTGTGACACTGACGAGACTGCCTGGGGTCAGACCCAAGCTCCACAACCTTCCAGCTGTGTGGCCTCGGGCAAGTCACATTGCCTCTCTGAGCCTCGGGTTCCCCGTCCCACCCTGTAGGGTGGTGGTGGTGTTCAGGGAGTCCCTAGATGAAAAGCACCATGGCAGTGCCGGGTATGCCGTAGGTGCTCAGTCAGTGTCAGCTGTGACTGGTGATGGGGGACCCGGGGGGTCCTCCTGAGCACCTCTTACCGCCTCCATCGCCTCCTTGTTTCAGACAATCAAAGGGCTCCAGAAGGACTTCTGAGATTCCTTAGCTGAGCCGAGAAAGTGCTTTTATAAACAGCGGGGTCACGAGGCTTTGTAACAAAGCAGCGGCCATTGGTCCCCTTGCTGCCAGGCCTGAGCCACAGGCCCGTGGCGGTGGGGGTGTTTTTATTACCCCGTTTCCTGGGGTGAGAAAACAAGATGCGGCAGGGCCTGTTATGGCTCAGGGCACGCAGCAGGGACTGGGCAATGCCAGGCGTCCTCCCAGGGCTCTGACTCGGTGAGGGACCCGGGCCGCAGGACCAGTGGCCAGGCTGCTGACCTGGGCTCAGGCAGGTGCCTGTCATGGCAAAGCTAACGTAGCCGCTTAGAAAGCGTCTCGCCTGGACGAGACGCCGAGGCAACGGGGTCATGGGCGCTTTTGGGGGTCGCCGTCTGCTATGCAGAGCTGGTGGAGGTGGCTTTCACAGTAGCACACGACGGTGCCCGGTTGTGGGGTCCCTGCCCTGCACGTGTCTGGAAGTTCCCCATCAGCCATTCGGCTTCCTGAGCTGGGGGTAAGCACCATGTGTCCTGGGTACCCAGGGCTCTGTCCCCAGCCCACCTGACCCAGCCTCACTTCTTGTTAACATTAGTCGTTTTAATGTGAACCGTTCAGTGGCGTTAAGTACATTCACAATGTCGTGCAACTGCCACCTCTGTCTAGTTCCAAAGCATTTGCATCACCCAAAAGAGAATCCTGTACCCACTGAGTGTCACTCCTCATTCCCCCTCCTCCCAACTAATCTGCTTTTTTGTCTCTGTGGATTTACCTATTCTGGACCTTTCATATTAATGGAACCGTACAGTATGTGACCTATTGTGTCTGGCTTTTTTCACATAGCCTGATATTTTCAAGGTTCATCCACGTGGTAGCATTGTGAGAACAGTATTCCACTGTGTGGGTAACCCATTTTGTTTATCCAGTCATCTGTTGATGGACATTTGGGTTGTTTCTACCTTTTGCCTATTGTGCACAATGCAGCTATGAGCAGTGGCATACAAGTTACACACCTGGGGTGGAATTGCTGGGTCACATGGTAATTCTCCATTTAGCTT
Source organism: Balaenoptera physalus (assembly GCF_965194825.1). Lineage (NCBI taxonomy): Eukaryota > Metazoa > Chordata > Mammalia > Artiodactyla > Balaenopteridae > Balaenoptera > Balaenoptera physalus. Next base: position 11,742,061 of record NC_138883.1, read on the forward strand.
TTTGACCCAGCTTCTTTTCTATTTCTGATGGATGAGCTCCTGTGCTTCCCCTTTGGCCCCGAGCCCACAGTCCACAGGACTCTGGTATCTCCTGAGCACCACACGTGAGCCCTGTTCCGGCTGACATGCTGCCGTCCATGCCCTGAAATGCAAGTGGAGCGGCTCCTCCAGCCAGGCATGTGCTGTCCCCATCACATCAATGACCTTGTGATTCCTCCCAGCAGTCTGCGATGGAGGCCTCGTTGGCCCTGTTTTGCAGATGAGCAGGCTGACGCACACAGAGGCCAAGTACTTCCCCCTAAGACCACAGAGCTAGGAAGTCACAGTCAGGATTCAAATCCAGATCCCTCGGACTTCAGTCCTTCCCAGGGCGGTGTTCTACTTCCTTGGAGGCCCGGGCCAGGGGCCACGCTTGAGCCCATGAAGACTTGTGTGCCTGTCCCAGGCCAGCTGTGATTAGAGCAGAAAGTGAGCGGTGTCAGCGGGAGTCCAGGGGACGGCCCCACAAGCCCTGTGGGAGCTTCGCCAGAAGCTGAACTTGGACCCAGGAGTTGGGCAGGCGCAGCAGAGTAGACTCTTTGGGGAAGCCCACTGAGCATGAGTTAGTGTGGACACACCAGAGTTAGCGACTCATCCGGAAGGGGAGAATTGTGAGCCCCACCCAGGAGCCCTATGACCACCACCCGCCCCTGCCCAGTTCTGGCCAGTAAATGAAGGCCGGTCCACGGAACCCATCACCTCACAGCCTTGAGGCTCCGGCAATGGTGGGCCAGTGCGGTGATGCTGACAGAAATTCCCCCCGCTGCCCGCCTCTGCCCTAACCGTTCCAGCTGCTCCCAGCTCTCTCCTGTGGGTTCCTGCCTCTGCACCTTTGCTTCCACTGTGCTCTCACCTGGGTCCCTTCCCCCCGCCCCCCTCAATCCTCCCCATCTTCAAGGTCCAGCTCACAGGCTCCCTGAACCACACAGTCTTCCTGGGTTCACAACAGACTCTCCATCCCCTTCCTCCTTGCTAAGAGGCTTGGGTTTTACAGGCTTAAATGCCTGGGTGCAAATCCAGCCCTGAGCTGTGTGGCCCTGGACCGGCCCCTGACCCTCTCTGAGCTTCAGCTCCCCTGTGTATAAAATGCTGATAATGGTGCTCGCTCACCTCCCTGGTGGTTATGAGGACTGGAGGTCACGTACGCTGTATACCCAGCACCTGCCCAGCCCGTGGCAGGACTTGGAAATGGCCATCCTCGTGCTGACTCTGGTGGGTCTGTCCTGCCTCTTGCCTGCAGGTAAGGCCCGGTTTGTGCCACCTCACTGGAGGGTCTCTGTGTGTGACGAGGTGTGGAGCCTCCCCACCCAAGGCCTGACTCGTGTGTGTGTGTGTGTGTGTGTGTGTTGGCAGCTGGACAAGATCGAGGGTGTCTTCGAGCGGCCGAGTGACGAGGTCATCCGGGAGCTTTCCCGGGCCCTGCGGCAGGCGCTGGGCGTGTCACTCTTCGGGATTGACATCATCATCAACAACCAGACAGGGCAGCACGCCGTCATCGACATCAACGCCTTCCCAGGTGAGCGGTGGGGCCGGGCGCCGCCTTCACCGGTCTGTAGACTGGTGGCCTTGGGCGGGTGGCGGGGACCGGAGAGTCGGGCTGACCAGCTCCATCCCTCACTGTCTGGGGCCCGGGGTCAGAGCAGCCCCCGTTCAGCCTCAGCCCCACCAGCCAGTGGGTTTACAGGGCGCGTAGTGGGCCTGCAGCTAAACGCATGTTCTTTCCCCTGCCTCTCCTGGCCCGATGCCATCAGCAGTAGCTTTTCTGGGCCAAATCTCAGCTGACCTCTTGGGCCCTTGTAGGTTTAAAGAGCTGAAAGGACACTGGAGGGCATATGAACCCCAGTTTACACGCAGGGAGGGAGGGAGAGGTTGTCCCAGGTCATACTGCAGGGTGGTGGCAAGGCTGTGCTCCTTCCCCCGCCCTGAGCCACCATGCTGGGGACACGCTCGGATCCAGCCAGCTCCCCGCAGCTGGGGCGCCTGCTCCGTGCTGTCTGCGGCAGCCCTGAGGCAGGAAGCACCGCCGGGCCTGCTGCCCCACCAGGCTCTGCCCTGCACCCCTCGGATCCCAACTCAGGGAGGGGCTCAGCGGGAGACATCACCAAAGAACCCTCAAGGGGACCGTTAACTTCAGCAGTGATGGTGGTGGTGGCCCTGGGCTGAGCTACTTCACAGAGACACGTGCTGAGGCCAAGCGACTCCCCATCTTCACGGCAGGTCAGGGACAGAGTGCTGCTTCTCTCCCTCTGGCCCAGAGCAGCCTGGGCGCTTACCCTCTCGGTGGGCATCTCCGTCTCAAGGCCGTGGCTCTTGCCTTTATTAAGCACCTGCCCTGGAGGTAGAGCCATCGTCACTGCTCAGTGGATATGAAGAGAGGAAGCGGTTCCCACCCTCGGGGAGGCTAGCATCTCACGTGAGAGCCCTGCTTGCAGGAGGGCACTGCTCAGCGGGCGTGCGCAGGGAGCAGGAAGCCCCCGTGCTTGGGGGGCACTCATGGGGCACCAGGCTGGGTGCTTGACGCGTGTCCCCTGCACTGAGAGCATGCGGGCCAGGCCCGGCCGGCACCACGATTCACAGCCAAGGAAACCCAGGTTCGGGGGAGGCCCTCCTGTCTCTGTCATGCAGTTCGTGGAAGGCCCACTGCATTCCCCAGCTGCTGCAGACAGTGGGGGCGGCGGGGGCCCTGCCCCCGGGGGACGGGGGTGCCAGGGGCTCCTCTGTGAAGCGGGAGTGGGAGCAGGGCCTGGCAAGAAGGGAGGGAGCCATCTCTAAGGATCCCGGGCAGGGCCTGCGGAGGGGGGCCTGTGGCCCGAGGCCTCGTGCAGCAGCGAGGTCAGAGGTCAGAGGGGAGCCCACCGTGTTGCCGTTCACTCTGAGCGAGGTGGCGCGGCCATCTGAGGTCTGTGTTCGTGAATAGAAATTGAGACCCTTTGGGACAATGGCCTATTTTTCTGTAGTCACCGTGGGTGCAGCCTGGACAGAGAGGTGGGTTTTTGATGAGCAAGGGTGACGGAATGAGAGAGCACAGGGGAACTGAGGCTGCATCAGGGGAACAATTATAATAAATCAGAGGATCTAAATCAGGGAGGACATGGAGGGAGCGACAGCAAAAAGGTGGCCGAGTCAGTGGGTTGGGGGGACCGGGCAGGGCAATGCCCGGCTGTTGGGGTGGAGGTTCTAGAAGGATGGAGAGGGGGAGGAACTCTGCAACTGAGCTGTGGATTTGTGCTGGGTCCTGAGTTGGCCCCGCCCAGCCAGCACCTGTGCAACTCGGGCCGGGCATTCTGAGGGCGTCCCGGGTGTTCAGAGAAGGGACGGCCACTGTGAGCCAGCGTGGACGGGGGAAGCCAAGAGGAGGCCCCCGGCGGGCCAAGCCTGAGTGATGGAGCTGAGCCCCGAGGAGACTGTGAGGGAGCCCGGTGCTGAGTTAGGCCCCGGGAGCGCGTGGGGCTTGGGGCCCCAGAGGAGGCGGTGTCCAGGAGACGGCCGCCTGGGGCCCCGTTCTCTCCCTGCTTGATTTACGGGCCTGGATCTGGAGTGCTTATGGTCCTGGGCCCCCTCACCCTGTACCTCAGGCCATGGGTGTCCGTTAGCAGCCCCACCAGACAGCCTGTGTGCTGGGCTCTGGGCAGTGGTGACAGCAGTGGCCACCAGTGGTGCCCAGCCTGCCTGGGGACCTTTACCCCCAGGGTTTCATTTCATCCTCACAACCACACAGCGTGCAAGGGACCATCAGGATGTCCATTTACTGCCGGGCACGTGGGGCCAGGGGGCTGGGTGACACGTCCAAGGTCATATGGCTACCAGGTAGTGGGGCTGCGCCTGGGCCCTGGGCCCCTGACCTGAGGCTGCCTGCTTCTTAGCCTGAGTCGTGGGTTCAGATCCTGGCTGCCCTCACCGTCTGCTGAGGCGAACCTCCTGAGGGGGCAGCCTCAGTGTTCGCTCGTGCACAGTGGGAGCACTTCTCCCCTCCTAGCAGAGGAGATGGCGTGTGCTCAGTGCCTGCCCTGCACTGCTCCTTCACGCCTCAGCCCGCCCTCCCCAGGCTGCGTGGAGCCGTGGGCCGGGCCTCGTCTGGGGAAGGCAGCGCTGTCGCTGAGGGAACAGCTTATGTTCCTTGGTGGCCCGTCAGCGGATCTCAGCTCTTCTCCCCTGCTTGCATCTCTGCCCTGGAAACCCAGCAGCACGTCTGCCGATGGCCCGTGACTGCCCTGCCCTTCACCCCCAGCCCCAGGGCCGAGGAAGCCCCCAGGCCTAGAGTGGGGCACCCAGCACCACATGTATTCAAGGCACGGGTGGCACCAAAGGGCCTGGTTCAGATGCCAGTGCTGCTGCTACGAGCTTCGTGTCCTCATCTGCACAGTGGAGATAACCCTCAGGTCCCACTCCCCGGGGGCTACAAGGATGCCACGAGCGAGGAATGTGAAGCGTGTAGCCGGGGGCCAGCACTTGGTGGGCCTGGATGAACGCTAGCCGTGGACATTGTCACCATACTCACCCTCACAGTGAACACGTGTCCACCTGCTGATAGCTCTTTTGGTGTTTGGGGCTGGTTGCTTAACTCTGAGCCTCCATTTCCTCATCTGGAAAATGGGGACAGAGGGTTGCGATGATCAAGAGAGGGAGTGTTGAGCAGGGCAAGTGCTGTGCATGCCAATATATACCCAGTTTTGTTTTTACTCTGGGCACCTCCGCTTGCCCCTCTCAGCCTCGGGCTCCCTCAAAACCACAGCACTGTTTGCTGGACACATAGGAGCGCGGACAGTGGGGCAGCCCCATCTGCCTGGCCCCTGGGCAGCCTTTTCTGTACGCGCTAACGCACCTGCCCAAGTCCGAACCTTCATTCTCCTGCAGCTCGTGCCAACGGCTGTGAAGACCATCCCAGAGGACGTGCGAGGGGTCGGTACCTCTCAGCACCAGGCCTGGTGTCAGCGATGGGGTCACATCCCGGGGCAGGGGGTGGTACCTGGGCCCCCTCCCGATGCAGGCACACTGTGCCTTTTTGGGGACCTGCCTCCTGTCCCGGTCATTGTTCTTGCAGCCGTGTGCCCGGTTCTCATCACTGTGAATTGGTTCAGGCAGGCGGGGGCGGGGGCACCCACCCCGTGTCGAATTTCTTTCGAAGCAGCTTTCAGAAGTCAGCAAAATCCTCGAGCTAGATCCGAAATTTGCTCGATGGGTGGCTCCGAGGACTGTTTGCTGACATTCGCAATTGCATCTGTGATGGGAAACGCAGGCCCCAGGTGGGTACCGGCGGTTTCTGTTCCGGAGATCTGGGCCCGCTTGTTAGGGAAGCGGTGTTAGCGTGGTGGCCTTGCTGGGGGGTGCCCAGTCTCTATCCCTTGGCTTTGCTGCGCGGAGTACGCAGCATGGTGGGCCTCCTTGCAGGTATTGACACTTTGGGGGCTGAGAGGGAAATGGACTCAGTTCCAGGAGCAGCTGCTGTTGATCAGGCCTCACCCACGTTCCAGCCCCTCCCAGTCCTGCCCACAGGAGCCCCCGTTCCCCCGTCCTCAGCTTACACACAGGGAAGCTGGAGCCGGGCCACGTGGAGAGGAGGGGTGTTTCTGATTCAGAGCTGGAGGAGCGGGCCTTCTGTGCTGCCACCTCTGGCCACTCCACCTCCCCCGCATGATGGCATCAGACCACGTGGGGAGGGGGGGTGATTAAATGAGATGCCGAAGCTGTGCTCAGCAGGGACAGGGCGCTTTCTCAGCGGCTTCTCACCCTCCGGGGGCAGCCGAATTCAAGGACTGGCCCCTTGGGGCTGCACGCACCGGGCTTGGAGTCCAGGCTGTGTGCGCTCGACCAGCCCTCGTGGGTCCGGGAGCCCCTTCGCGCCCCCCGCACCCACCTGGCTCAGCGTGCTGTCTGTCTCTCCCACCCCCAGGCTACGAGGGCGTGAGCGAGTTCTTCACGGACCTCCTGAACCACATCACCACCGTGCTGCAGGGCCAGAGCGCGGCCGCGGCAGGCACCGGGGACGTGGCCCCGCTGAGGCACAGCAGGCTCCTGGCGGAGCAGGCGGGCGGCCTGGCGGCCGAGCGGACGTGCAGCGCCAGCCCCGGCTGCTGCAGCAGCATGATGGGCCAGGAGCCGCCCTGGACGGCCGAGGCCGACGTGGGCGGCGTGGGCGCGGGCAGCGCCTCCAAGCTGCCGCACCAGAGACTCGGCTGCACCACCGCCGTGTCGCCCAGCTTCCAGCAGCACTGCGTGGCCTCGCTGGCCACCAAGGCCTCCTCCCAGTAGCCACGGGGCCCGGGACCCTGAGGGGCGGCGCAGGCTGCAGAACACACGCTGGGCGAGCAGCTCCCGACCGTGACGCTACTACTAAGAATTCCCAAGGATCTGATTCTCCTTCTCCTCCTTCTTTTTTTTTTTTTTTTTAATTTTTAACCTGATTCTCTGATGTCATGATCTACATGAGGGGTGGGGGTGGGGACGGAAGAGAACCCCAAGTGGTCCAGCCTCGCGGAAGAGGGACAATCCCGCCTGATTCCTGCTGTGCAGATCTCTCCACTGAGTTTACACACGCTTGTGTTTTCAACACTAGGTCTGAATGTGAGGTGGGGTGTGCGTGCGTGTGTGTGTGGGTGTGTGTGTGTGTGTGCGTGGTCGCCATGCGTGTGTGAGTGCCCGAGCACGTCCACGTCTGTTCTTCTCAAATGGCTGCTGTGGTGCAGGCCTTGGGGACCCTGGAGCAGGCCATCTCTGGTCAGGCTGTCGGCGGCTGAGCAGAGCCGGCAAACGGTTGCCCGTCTCTCTTCTCTCCGAGCCGCCACGCCAGGCCCAGCCCCGTTTCTCTTACCGCTGGCTTAAAGCCCCATCCGGTGTGCAGCTGCCCCTCCCGAAAGCAGGAGGCAAGGGCAGCAGGAGGCCCCAGCTACCATTTCCTCGGGGATTCCACGCAGGGAGTCTGGGCTGTGGTCCACCTGCTGCCCGCTCACGAAAGCAGAGGAGGAGGAGGCTTCCCTGGGAAGGCCACAGCCCTGGGTCGGCTGCCTCTCTCCAAGTCCAGCTCCCTGGAGTCCGCTCGGCCCGTCAGCACGTGTCCCACGCAGCCCTGCAACGGGGCCTCCTTCCCTGGACCCGGGAGGAGCCTGCCTGGTTGGGAGCCTCCGGGCTGATCCTGCTTGTGCCAAGGATTTGTGCTGTGACTTTGGGCCAATCATTCCAAGAGTCGCCGGGCGGCCATGACCAGGAAACTCAAGGGCAGGCTTGACGCCCTGGCCCCTACAGTGCGGCCTGCGTCTCCGTGACGTCAACCCAGATGAGCGTCTCCTTGGCATCGAGGCGATTTGGGGCTCTCCCTCCAGGCTGAAGGAGGCTGCGCATTGCTCCACGCCTGCCCAGAAGGCCTGATCTGCCCCTTTCGTGCTCACTGCCAGCCCCAAGCACTCAGCCAGCCAGGTGCGAGGGGGCTTGCAGCCCCAGAGGTGAGAAAGCACATTACCCGCTTCTCCTATTAGAGTCACCCCAGCCCCTGATGGCAGCCGACAGACCACCAGCTGGTCAGTCCAATCCCAAGGTCCAGGCAGGCCGGCAGCCCCCTTTGCAGAGAAGGGGATCAGTGAGGGGCTTTGTCAATCCTCGGATGGTGTGACCGTCCGGCGGGATGCATAGGACCCCCTGAGCATGGCCTTGTGTCTTCAGCTATCCGTCACTCTTGAGGAAGAGGAACAGGCCTCTGGGCCATCCTGCATGGTCCAGGGAGGATGGATTGAGAGCGGCTGCGGAGCTGGGCGCTCAGAGACACCTTCAGGCCTGGTCAGCAGGGGCGTGGTGGTCGTCCACTTTGGGAAAGGAAGGGCTGGGGTGGGGGGCAGCTGCCGTCAGAACTGCCCAGCTGTCCTAGAAACCACGGGCCCTCCGACCACCGTGTTTACACGACTTGAGTGTTGAACCCTGATTATAATGTCTGTACGTCACCTTTCCTAGCCTAACCCCAAGCGCCGGGGGAACAGGAAAGCGTGGCCGGCCTCTTGCACTGCTTTGTCTCCAAAATAAACTACTGAAATCAAACTGCATTTCACACGTGTTTACAAAATGTTGCTCAAAGCTTATGCCGTCCTCCAGTCTTTTAATAAAACAGCTTTACCTTTTTGAGTAAAATTCCAGTCCTGATCCGAGTCAGGACAGGTCGGGAGTGCAGGGTGACCCAGTGCCAGGTGGGGCCCCTGGCCACGTCGTGTCCTGTTTAATCGATGCCTCCCCTCCGGGTCTCACACGTTAGCGTCCAGGGCCCAGATATCAAATAACTGTTTTGCAGCGACGTGGCACTTTGCACCAGCCTCGATGCGGGTGGCCAGCAGGGTGGGGAAACCGAAGGGCGGGGTTAGGCTTCATAAAGGCCCAGGAGCTGCACGGCGGTGGGGAAGGGACAGGCCGTGCTTGAGGGTGTGCGGGCCTCTCCCCGGGCCCAGCAGACAGCGGCCGTCTTTGCAGGGGCGGAGGGAGCCGTGTCCAGGAGCGTAGACGGGCAGGGGATTGTGAGCAGCAATGAGGCCTCACCGAGCGACCCCCACCCTCAGTGTCACCTGGTGCACGCTGACCGGGTCCCCGGACACCGGCCATGGAGTCGGTCTCCTCTTAGGTCTCCGTGTCCCTGGCCCTGGGGCTTCCGCATCAGGGGAAGACAGACCCCCGCAAGGCCCTCAGCCTTTGCGGTCTCTTCTTCCCCAGGGCTTGGTGCTGCTGCCTCTGGTCACTCAGCACCGTCGAGGGCCCGTGGAAGGGCCTGCTGTGGTGTACACGTGTGGTGCCTGGAGCCGGCCCTGCTGGCATCCCGGGGGCAGTTGGGACTCTCCTCCCCAAGCTGTTTTGCCAGTTGGTGGGCCTGTTGGGGGCCGTGCCCTGCAGCGTCTGGGTGGTGGTCGGTGACTGGGCCTGCTGAAGGGCTCCAGGAGCAAGTGGTGGGGCCACGTTTTGCCTGAGGCCTTGGGTAGGTTCTGAGGGTCACTTGCAAAGTCTCTGCCCTGGGCAGCCTGGAGCAGAGGCTGCGGGCCGGGCTCTGCTTGCAGGTTATATCATGATGTGGTTCCACAAGCACTAAGCCCCAACTGAGTATAGGAGCTGGATGTCTCCTCCCCACGAGAGCCTGGGGGCGGGGGGGTTGCCCTTGGCAGCATGGGTTTGCAGCGCCGGGTGGGTCGGGCTGGACCAGAGATCCTGCAGCATCACCTGCAGGAGACGGACGCAGCTGGAGTCCCCGGAGAGTTTATATGGGGCATTGTCTGAGTTAATGCCATCAGTGAGGGAGAAAACAAACTTGAGAAAGGATTCCTCTTTACCCAGAGGACTGCCAAGTGCGCTGTATGGAAGGTTGAAGGACCCTGGCAGAAAGCCGTCCTTTAAGCCAACTGGGAAGAGCAGCTGTTGTCTGCCGTGCAGCCCCTCTAGGACCGAGGGACACTGCGGCGCCCTGTCCTTGCTGGAAGACTGGTCCTCAGGTACTTGCACGCCGCTGGCCACAGAGAACCGTTGAATGGCTTCACTGGTGCCCCTGGGGTTTGCATCTGCGCTCCCCTCTCCCCCCTAGAAACTGACCCTTCACCCAGCGGGATCCCCGACACCTCGTCTCCCTTCCCGGGCCATGGCTCAAGGGCCCCTGAGCTCCAGAGACCTTGAGCGGCATGCTGGCTGTCTTGAGGGAGCACGGCCCCTGCACGTGGCTTACCACGAGGTAGAGGAGTGCATCCACCCTTGACGAAGGTTCTGGCCTCCTCGGTGAGCCTGGCCACACCCTGATGCCGCACACACCGCCCTGCCCGTGCCAGAGCCTGAGTGTGAGATGCTGTGGCCGAGGCCTCCAGACAGGCGGTTCTCCTGTCGGTCCTACCCTCCGCGAGCAAGGCTCTGTGCCTCTGCCCCTTCTCTGCACAGCCTTGCCAGTGTGATCTTGGAATGGCCCTCCACCCACATGCTGTTTACTGGAGAGCCGACTGTTGGCATGGAAGCACCCGGGCCCTTTTCCTTCTGGTTCCGACCACCAGGCCCCACCCACACCACCTGGGGCCTTTTCCAGAAATGGTTGCATTTCCCCTCTACTTCCAGAGTTGCCCACGACCTGGCGACTTGGAGGGACTCTCTCCCACAGCCAGACCAACCTCGGCTTCTGGGGCTGGGTGTGGATCCCACTTCTTTGAAGCTTGCTTTCTCTTTCGAAAAGCTTCTCCCACAGTGATTTCACCAAGACGTTGGCAGTTCCAGTTTCGGCGCTGACACCTGTGCTTTGTGACAAATGTTTGTTTCAATCCTGTTCACGAGCCACGTTTGCCAGAACCCCAAGCTGGCTTGTACTTAATTTGTGTGCATACATGTATATAATGTTTATATGAATCTATATGTACTATATGTAAAATCACGGCTTCTGTAAAAACCAAGAACCCCTGGCTCTTTTGACTTGGTTGCACTTCTGCCCCGTGTGTTTATGGCAACACAGGTGGCCCATCTCTGGGATGGGGTATCTCAGGGACAAGGTGTCCCGTGTTCTTTATTTGCTAAGTGGTCTTGGTGGTGGGTGTCCTGATAGCTGACTAGTGGAATACAGTTAGTGCTGTGTTTGTTATTTCGGTAATTGTTGGGGATGGGGTGTAAACCTGTCCCTTTGAAACATGTGAATAAACACCTTATGGCGCCAGCTCTTTGGAGGGTGTCCCTCTGTGCTTCAGGGGATGAGCGGCGGCAGCAGCCCCCTCGCCAGACTCAGGAGAGGCCCAGACTTGCCAAGGCCCCTCAAGCGACTTGTATCGCCATTGTAATGGTTTTCTGGTCCAGGCTGTCTAGACCCTCGAATCCTCACCATGATCTGGTGAGGAGGTCGTAAGTATTGCCCCCATTTTACAGATGAGGCTCCAAGAGCACCAGGAATGCTTGTCCAAACTCTACAGCTAGGCTGGGGATTCCAGGCCCACATTCTCTGGGCAGTGTGTTTCTTGAAGTCAGGGCTTGTCCAGGCCATTTCTGTGTGCCCAGGCCTGCCGGGCCCATAGCAGCTGCACACGGGTGTTTGTTGAATGACTGAATGATCGGCCCTGATATTCAACTGGTCCACACTGGTCCAGCACACCAGCCTGTCTGTTCTGGTTGCATAATCCTGCAGCCCCCGTGGTTAAATGTTTTGGGCATCACTCCTGCCTGTGATGTCGATGAGTCATCTCACCCTGTGAGCCTCAGTTTCCTCGTTCTCAAAACTGCGACTAAGACTGCCATGCTATAGTGAACCATTAAGTTCAAGAACTTCAGACGCCCCCGAGTCCTGTGCACGTATCAGGTCAGAGGGGATGACAGATTGATGCCGAGGGGGGGCCTGCAGCTCAGAGGCCCAGGTCCGGAAGGCCAAAGCTGGCTGGGGCCTGTGGCCTTGGTGACAGGCACTAAACCGGGGCTGTCAGGGCTTCTACCCAGCAGAGAGAGAACAGAGGCTGTTTCCCAAAGTCGCCCCGCCCCTGCATGGCCCAGTTCATGTGTGGCTGGGAGATAGGGGAAGAGTGTTATTTAATCCCACACGTGCTTTGGGGCAGGTGTCAGCACCATTTTACAGATGAGGAAACTGATGCTTCAAGCAGCGATGTCACTTGCCCACGATCCCCTGGCTGGAAAGTGGCCCAGAGCCACCCCAAGGGAAGTGAACCTCCCCTTGTCCTTTTGCCTGAAATCCAGTCCATCCCACCCCACTTGGAGTCAAGGCGGGGGAAGGTTCAAAGAAACAGGAAAGAGCCCAGAGCAGATTTATTTATCCTTAGATAAATTTTGTACAGAATATGTTAGAGTCAGGAGTTCTCAGCTTTCACCAAAAAGTCAGAAGTTATTGCAGTTGTGCCCAGTGGCTCTAATGGTGGAAGGGAAACTTCGAGAAAGCTGCCCGTGTTCAGAGAGAGGAAAATTGTTTAAAGTCAGGGGTCCGCCCTGCAGGGGGCCGCACTGGGGCAGGGGTCAGGAGCAGGAGGAAAGGAGCGTAGGGGCAACAGGGTGGCTTGGGCTTGGGCAGGCTGGGGGCGGCCTCCCTACTGGAAGCAGCGCCCGGGCCATCTGGCCAAGACCTGCAAAGGGGACAACAGAGCCAGGACCACAGGGTGCCTCGGGGCCCTGGCTGGTGGGGCCAGCCGGCGCCTCAGCCCCGCCGCAGCTCCTGCAGCTCGTGGGCCACCTTCTCCAGCTCCGCCTCGATGGCTGACAGGCTCTCCAGCTCCTGGTCCTGGGAGAGAATGTGAAGAGTCACACGGGGACTGGCCCAGGGAGCCTGTGCCAGCAGCATGGGGCGTGCAGACAGACTGGTTGTGCCCGGGTTAGCTGTGTGGCCTTGGACAGGTGGCTTTGCCTTTCTGAGTCTCAAGGGCCTCATCTGTTCCATGGGGACAGTGGTGCCACCCTGCCGGGCTGCTCTCAGGAGCACTGGGTGCAGAAATGTGCCAGGGGGACTCAGGCCCGCCGCCTCCTGAATGGCTCTGCGCGGGCACGTGGAAAACGAAGCCCCGGGTGCCCTTCAGAGCTCCTTCCACTGCCCCAACCCCAAGGCCTAGACTGTGACGATGGCTTCCTGGGTGAGGCCGTGCCTGGGTTTCCTGTCTGCCACAGGCCTCCCTACCTGAGGGGTCAGCGGTCTGTGGCCCAGGTTTCAGGACGTGAGAGCTGCCTAGGGCTGGGCTTGCATCCTCAGTCCCAGTCACTGGGTCCCCGAGCTCCAGCTGCCAGGGTGGTCCAGGGCAGCAGGGGACCCTCTGGGACTGACACCCACAAGAGCATGCCCTCAGACTCAGAGCAGGAGTCAGGGAAGGCCATGTCCCAGCTTTGACCTGAGAAGGGTGGTCTTCCTGGGGTCCCTGCCTGATGCCAAGCAGAGGGCACCCACCTGGGGCCCCATCAGAACAGACGGATGATGGTTGCCATGGAAACAGGGACCCCAGAGGCCCCCATCTTGGAGTAGCCCCCGGGCAGGAGTTCTGTGATTCTGGGGCCGTTTCTAAGATCTTTGGGCTGAGTGGACGGGGCCCTGCTCTGTCCTGTCCACAGGACTCAGGGGTCCCCGTTTCTCCGCCCTGCGGTCCAAGGCTCCCTCTGCCTGTGGAGAAGGGAAGCTGGAGGGTGCCCCAGGGCACCTGGCTCTGTCCAGCTTCTGTGGGTGGGGAAGGCAACGATCAAAGGTGCCCAGCCTTGGGGAGGGGTGGGGGGCAGGCTGCTGCTTCCTGCAGCCCCGTCCCCTCAGTCCTTGGAGACATAGGCAGGTGACCTCTCTTAGCGCCAGCTCCCAGGAACGAGGCTTCTTCCTCTCAGGCTGCTGGGACCCTGGTCCCAGGCCCAGAGAATGGCTTGGGGACCCAAGGAAGGGGCCACATCCTCTTCTGGGTGGGCAGAGAAGAGCACTGGGGCCAGAGCCTTGAAGATGTCCCACCCCCCATAAGGCCCCGATTCCCACCTGGGCACTGAGGCCTGAAGACCCCCCAAGGCCTCCTCCAGCCCCAAGGTGGTGTCGCCAGCCTGCCCCAAAGTCCCATCCCATCCCCTCCTATGGGACCATGTCCCTGCACCCCACTGAGCTTCCCAAGTAGCCCTGGGCATGGCCAGGTTTTCAAAGCTCGTGTGCATTCTGATCATGATAATGAGGTGAGCAGAAAGGACTTCTTACCCCCATTTCACAAATGGGGGAACCGATGAGGCTCAGAGAAGGGGAGTGAGTGGCCCAAGGTCACCCAGCTAGGAGGCAGGGCCCAGGTCTTCTGGCACATGTCCGTGCCTTCCCCACCCATCACCACCAGGCCCTGAGGTCCAGCTGGCCCTGCCCCTGCTGCCTTTGCCATCGGGGTGGGAGGCAGGGCCTGAATCTGGGAGGAGGGTGTGGTTGGGCTGCACGGGGGCCAGGAGAGGACATGGCTGGACCAACAGTAGGGCCTCCCCAGGATGCCTCAGTGTCCCCTCCTGCCGTGCCCTCCCAGCTCTCAAGGCCAATGCTACCCTGAGCCTGGATCCCCCAGGCAGCAAGTAGCCCTCCCCAGGCCAGTCCCTGCCAGGTCTTTTTAGTTTCCAAGCTCTCTCCATCCAAAGCTCCAAGCTCCACCAGTCACTCCCTTGTCCTGCTCCCAAACCTGCAGAGGTTCCCTATTGCCTTTAGGACAAGTCCCCGCCCAGCACCTCTGGGAACGGGCTTAACTCACCAGCCCTCCAGCTTCTGCGCGCTGACCTGAACGCTTCTGTCTCCTGTCCGCCAGCTTTCCTGTGTGCCCCCCTCCATGAGCTGGGGTTCACTTGCCCCCCTGCCTGACACGCCCTTTCCCCTGTCCCTTCCCGGTTTCCCAAGAGCCCCCTGTCTGAGTGCCCCTCCAGTCCCAGACTCCAAGGGGGACAGTGTCCCCTCAGTGGTGCAGGGGCCACATGTCTGGCTGTAGCTGACCCCCAGCTGGGCCAATGCTCCCGGGGCCTGGCCCAGGGCCGGCTCCCACCCCATACCAACCTCTGGTCTGCGGTTGGCGCTGCCCTCCTCCTCTTTCTTCTCCTCCGGGTAGCCACGCACCTGGAGGGGCAGGCCCGCCTCGACGCTGTCCTCTCGGGAGGGTGGCCTCCAGCCTCGTCGCAGCTGCAGCCCAGGACCCCCGAAGTCGTAGCCCCGGGCCCGGAAGGAGAGCTTTGTGGCACGGTCCGGGTCTCCCTCGTCCTCCTGCCCCTCCAGCCGCTTCTCGGCTGTCAGCTCCGTGGCCAGCTGGTCCATCTTGCTCCATCGCTTGGCGTCCTCCCACTCCGTGGAGAGCCGCTCCTCCTCCTCCTCCTGCTCCGGCGCCCCGCTCTTCCCGCCCCGGAAGAGGCCTTGAGGGGCCCCTGCCACCTCCTCCTCCTCCTCCTCCTGCTGCTGGAGGTGCTCCCGCTCCCCCTTCCCCTTGGGGGACTGAGCCTCCTCAGCCCCCGTCTTCCCGGCTCCATCCACAGCCAGAGCCTCGGGCCAACCTGGAGCAGGTGGTGGACAAGAGCAGGAGAATGAGGGAGGGACCGCCACTTTCCCCGGTCCCTGCCACTCCCCGGGGCCTCTCTGTGGCCACGGTTGGGACCACAGACCCCGTATGCGGGGTCCAGCTCAGCCCCTCACAACGGATTCCATTTGGAGGGAAAAGCCATCTTGACACCATGCTTTACAAGACCCACTAAAGCTCTGAGGGGTGGGTTGGCCAGAGCCTGCCTCTTCCTTCGGCCCTCTCACCCCAGAAGCCCTGACCCGGGGGTCACCCAGCTGGGGAGGGAGGAAAGACCCTGACCAGGGCCTCACGAGGAGCCAGGGGCTTTCCTAAACCCTGGGTGAAGCTAACAGTGTCCCCAGACCAGCCTGTTCCCACCTGTCATGCTGTCCCTCTGTTCCCAAAGCCCACCCACCCACGCTGCAAAGTCCCTCTCCCCTCAGGGGGGATGGGGCTGGGGAGGGGCTATGTGGGACAGTGGGAGATGCAAGGTTTTGGAATCAGACGAGCCTGGGTTGGAATCTCAGCTTTTACACAAATTAGCTGTGTGACCATGGGCAAATTACTTAACCTCTCTGAGCCTTGGTTTCCCATCAGGCAAATGGAGATAATACCTACCTTTCAGGGCTGTTGTGAAGGTGGAATGAGATTATGGATGAGGCCCCCCCCCCTCCATCCCATCCCCCTCTCCCCGACACATTTGTTGACGTCTCAGACATCATACATACTCTCACCCCTCTGCATCTCCTTGTAGCCGAGGCTCGGGTGGGGGTTAAATGCTGCGGTGGGGGTGCTTTCTTCCTCCGGGACAGCCTTCTCTCCAGCCTCTGCCTCCTCCTCCTCCTCCTTCTCCTCCTCCTCTTCTCTCTTTGCCTGCTGCCCTTGCTCGGCACTCAGGCCCCTCTCTCTGCCCACTGGACCCTGGGAGGGGCCCTCGCTGTCCTCCTCGGCCTGTGGGCCTGGGTGTTTCTGGCTGGAGAGGCTGGCTAGGGGGTGGGTATTGGAGGAGGCCTCCTCCTCCCCTGGGGCCTGGTTGTCCTCCTCAACCTTGGACCCCTGCCCAAGCTCCGGGGCGGCCTGAGGCCTGGCTCCGTCCGCATCTTCACCATTCCTCTCCACCTCTTTAGAATCTCCTCTTTTTTCCGTAGCATCCCTGGAGGACGCCTCTTCTGTCCCCTCTACAGAAACAACAGAGCAAAGTCAGGCCCTGAGGACCAGGCTGCACGTGGGATCTCCCCAGGGCCCAATTTCATATCTTAGTCACTGTATCTCTTGGCTTCCAGTAAGCCCAGCCCAAGACACCCATGAGAGAATTAGGGTTGCCCTCTCCATGTCTGGGTTTGACCTGAGCACAACTGGATTATGTTTCTTTCTCTGTAATTCTACCTCTCGAAGCAGGATGTGATTTTTTTTTTTTTCTAAAAAGACCTTGAAAATGACCCCAGAAGATAGAGCCCTGAATTTAAAATTAAGACAGCAGTTGAATTGCTGTGTGATCTTGGGCAAGTTCCTTAACCTCTCTGTGTAAGAGGCACCATTACCGCAACTTCATTCTCCCCTCTGTGCAGGTATTCTGTCTTGAGCATCCTGTGAAAGTGCTCAATTCCTCAATGTTTGTCAGGTTTCATTAAAAGGTATTTTCTTGTAGCTGCTTTGAAGACAGCCTTCTAACTAGTAAAAATCCCTCCCACTGCTAGAATGATCACTGTTGAACAAGACACTACCAAGTACATTCCATCATTTGACTCCAGGACTCCAGGTGGAAGAGCTCCCATGCCCATTTGACAGAAACTCAAACCGATCCTCAGAAAGGTAAGGTGACCTGTCTGTGCTCACAGTCAGCAGAGCTGAGCCTCGAACCCAAGCTTCCAAATGCCAAGTACCGGGTGCTCTTTGCACTGACATGTGGCTGCCACTCCCATTAATGCTACACTATTCCCCTCCTACAGCCCATGGCAGACATCCAGAGTCAACCACTCATTTCCATGGAGCCAAAATGTGGGAGTCCCTGCTGTGCCCCAAGCAGCCACTAGGGTGACAGCCCTGGCCAATGCGAGGGCACCTCGGCCACACCAGCAGGCTTCCCCTCTCAGCCCCGACGGAAGACCACCGAGATCCCCGCTCTTAGGAACTGGCCCTATTCACTCCCCTTCCACATGCAAAGAGCAGGGCTGCAGGGGCAAGTGTGTGGCTGTTTCTAGGCAGAAAGGTGAGTAACAGAGCATCCCCTTGACCTAAGCCATGATCCGTGACCCCTAAAAGCTCTCTGGTTTCAAGAAAGATGATCCAGGTTCATTTAGTGTTTCAAACCTACCCCTCTGGGATCCTGCTGCCACTAGGCTATGCTAAGGCACCACTAATTCCTGGGAGGGCAGGCGCTAGGGGTGGGGACCCTGCTGCGGTGGCCACCGGGAAGAGTCGAAGCTGCCCATCTGCCAGGCCAGAGACTTCCTGCCCGGGAGTGTCAGTCCCTGCAGTGGGCAGATGGGACTGATCAAGGGCTTTGGAGTGAGACAGACCCAGATTCACATCTACAATTATGCCTTGGGAAGGTACTTCAACCTCCCTGGGACTCAGTTTCCCCATTTGTAAAGAGAAGGAAATATGAGCTACCTTACAGGGCCTAAAGGAGGGGCTTCTGACTCCCAGGAACCCTCGATCTATCATAACTACTGTTATTTTCATCCTCCCTCCCCTGGTCTCTGGCCAGACTGGTCGGCACTGACCCTTCAGCTCGGCCTGGTCATTCTGCTTCTCAAGAACCTCTGAGAGTTCATCCTCATAACTGCTGTGTTTCTTCTGCTGATGTGCCCTCTCCTTGGCTCCTGTATGAAAAATGGAGAAAAAAGTCCCATTTGGTCTGAGCTCTGCATATTTGTCTATGAGAGGGAAGGCCTCTGTTTCCTCATCTGTAAAGTGGGCACATCATGTTCTGGGCTTGCCCAGTGAGAGACTGAGGGGGCAGGAGCTGGTGGGGGGTGGTGAGGGCTGGCTGCCCCCTCCCGGCCCCATCACCTCTCCAGACTCCATTTCTCACCTAGGAAATAAGAACAAGCCCTGCCTGCCGGCTCATGGAGCAATAAAGGCACAGATGGAGCAGATGGTCCCAGGGGCAGAAGCAGAGAGTGGAGGGCCCTCAGGACCTGGCTGGTAGCTAGGGGACCCTGCAGCAAGAGGTAATAGTGACTGCTTGTCCCCTCGTGGGGGCTCTTGATTCAGGCAACCCCTGTTCCCCCTGGACCCCATAAGCCCAGGCTGAGCTCTTGTCTGCATCCAAGCCCAGGGTCAGCACCAGAGACCCTTCTCCCTGCATCAGCCCCAGGCTATGCTATCTGCTCTGTCTCCACCTATCCCTGGTTCTTGATGGTGGCCCGGGCCAGGCCAACTCTGCAGCTGGTGGTGATTTTTTCCCATGATGAGAATTTCTGGGGTGGCCAGAGCAGGCTGACATGGGGGCTGTGGGCCGGGGGTATGTCCAGATCTGGCCCCCGGCCGACTGGGGTTCACACTTCCTGGTTAATTCCTTGCTCTGTGACCTTGGGTGACTTGGGCGATCCAACACCTGGTTGCTTATCTATAAAACAGGGTTGCTACCATGGTAAATGCTAGGATAGAGGTGTGCACAAGACATGAGAGTACAGAAGAGGGAGTGGGCGGATGAGTGGATGGATGGATGGATGGATGGATGGATGGACAGACAGACATATAGATCTATCCCATACTCTTTTAATAGAAAATAATAATGTACCTGTATATTGGACACTGTTTATATTAGATACACACACATATATGTGTGTGTATGTGTGTAAACAGATGTTTCAGGACACATCCCCTATAGTAGTCTCCATTGACATTATATTTAATTATTTAAATGCAGTAAGTCAGTCATTCAATACTTAATTTAAAAATTATCATATTGCCCTCCTAGCAACGATATGCAGTGGATGTTTGTCTTCCAGGAGGACGAGCGAGTGAGAGAAAGAATGGCACGCTAACTTGGGGAGGGTCTCAGGGAGCCCTCCTGCTGTGGTTATTTTCACTTGCCACCTCCCCAAATCGCTCTCCATTCTCACACGTGGCCCAGTCTGCCCCAGAAACCTCAGAGTGGGGGCCTCCCCTGAGCCCCAGCAGCCTTCATGCCCTCCACCCTACCCCATCCAAGACACAAGCCCAGCCCTAAAGCTGGGCCCTCACTTTCTCTGGAGGGAGACGCAAGATTCATGCTTGAGGGCCATTCTCAGGGAGAGGCACAAGGGTGCCTATGGCTCTGCCCCAAATAAAAGCCACTTCCCACGGGAGTCAGCCTGGGGCAGATGCAGGGCCAGAACCCGTTGTTTCCAATTTGCCAGGGAGTCCTCTGTGCCTCACATGAACCCAAGGGGGAGCCTGGGGTTGGGCAGAGCAGCTAACTCTGTGGGATGACATCAGCCTAACCCTCGTTCCCAGCATCCTGTCCAGGCTCTGCTTGAACATCCTCAGTGACAAGGAGCTCACTACCTCACAAAATCACTCCATTCCCAAGAGCATCAGTCGATTTTCTTAACCTCTTGGAGAAAGCCATGTCTCGCTCTGAAAGCACACTGCAAGTCTAGTCTGTGTTTTGGGGCAAGCAAGGCCCTGCTTCTCCCATCTCCCCCTTGAGCAGAAGCTCACAAGGGCAAAGGGGCCCCTCCTCTCTCCTGGAGACCAGTTTTCTTTTCCGTTAACAGAGAAAAGGGATCCTCTCTGCAACCTAGTCTTGAAAGTGTCCCCTCTAAAATGGCTGAACTCCAGAGACCATGGGGTATTAGAAGAGCTGCATCTGGTCTTGGGATGTCCTTAACTTACTATGTGACCTTGGACAAGTCACTCAACCTCTCTGGGCCTTGATCTCTTTAATTACATTAATTATAGACCGGACCAGGTGGCACAGAGGACCCCACCTTGCCACCCTATAATTGAAAGGCAATAACTGAGTATCAGAAACAAGACCTTGCTCAACCTTCCACCATGATTTTCTGACTCTCAGTTACTGGAATTTACTCAGATTCGCGTGCAGCGGTTGGAAAATACCTTGGAGAGCGAGGTCTTGGAGCTCTTTCAGCAAATTCTGATGTCGCAGGATTGAGAGGATCCGTTCATCTGCAATGAAGAAGAGTCGTTACGGGTGGTTTCCAGAGAACAGCCCAGAAAGAGATTGCCATCAATATTTTCAGCTGAGCACAAGGAATTTATTCTGGAAGCTCAAAAGCTGGGTGGTAGCAGCAAGATTGGGTCTTGAGATAACACTTCTGAAATGACCTCCTTTCCAAGGTATCACTCCATTTGCTATTATATCAGAAAGGTCAGCCACAGTCCCTGCACCCAGACCTTCGCCAAGAGATGGCAGCCCATGAGGTGATGCGGGGGTGTCGCTAAACACAACATGTTTTCTCATCTCCACGCCTTTGCCTGTGTTGTCCACGCCACCTGGGGTACTCTTTTTTCATTTTTCTACTTACTGATTTTCAACTTTTATCTTAAAGCCCAACCCCAATGCTAATGTTGGATCTATCCAACATTGACTGCCTGCTTGGAAAGCTCTGTCCTTCTCATGCCCACCCACCCATAGTGTTCTTTTAGTCATCATACATCTATAGGGTATCTACCAGGTGCCAGTGGCTGTTCTCGGCACTGGGGATACAGCACACAAAGTCTTTGTCCACAGGGAGCTCACATTCTGGTGGCTTGCTGTTCCAACCCTGGTTTCATTCTGCCCAGAATTCTGGTTAATTGTGTTCATATCTGTCCCTTCTGCTAGTCTGTAAGCTCTGGGCTCACAGGGGCTGTGAGCCCTTCATCTCTCTATACCACCCAGCACAGGCCTGGCTAAGGCAGGCACTTGGTCAGTGACTACTGAATTAAATCACTGAATTCCATCAAAAACCACACACCCACGTCCTTGCCCCCCCAGCCCAGCAGGCAGCAGCCCCTCACCCCAAGCCTGGTTCATACCTCCTCGGAGTGTCTCGAAACACTCCTGGCTGACAGGCATGGGGCTGGGCTTGGAGAGCGTGTCAGAAATGACCTCCACGATGCACTTCATCACCTGGGAAGAGAGTGGGGCAGGTTGGGGCTGGTTTTGGCGTGGGGCTCAGTTCCCTGAAGTTCCAGGGTAAATTTCTACGGAGGACATAAGGACATTCTCTTGTGTCTTTAGGAGTCCAGGGACGCCTAGCTCAGGGGCACAGCTCTGCTTTCTTAGCTACATAGTCACAGCATAGTAATAATTAAAAACAAAACCAAAAAACCTTACACAGTGCTTACCAAGTGCCAGGCGCTCCAATCACCAGGCCGGCAGGAGCCCCTCTAAGGTGGGGGTGGGTACCCTGTACCCTCTCATCCCAAGGGTTTCTCTGAAGATGGGGAATGCTCCTGGGCATTAGAGGTGTGTCTTGCAAAAGTACTTTAGTCTTGCAGATGCCCAAAAGGTCAGCTATCTCCAGGAAGCCTTTCTGGACCACCCAGTGGAGAGCAAAGACCTTTCCTGGCTCTACCCTGTCTGGAAACAAGACTTGGAAAACTGTCTCTAGATATCCATGGTGTTGTCACATGCGGGGAGTGACAGCCTCACAGTCTGGCTCCATAGTCACCCACCAGGTGAATCCCCTGGCTGGATGTGGGCACACATCTATCTGCTACATCTGGGTGTCCATCCCAGGCCGACAGCAGTCATATCTCTGAAAGTCTTATCTAGCGCCCAGCAAGGTGCTATGGATAATCAGGCAGCCAATAAGTGAATGATATCTGAAGATGGTGCCAACTGTAGTGTGATATCCTAGCTGTGTGATCTTGGGCAAGCGACTTGACCTCTGTGAGCCTCAATTTCCTCATTTGTAAAATGGGAGTGAGAAGACCTTCCCAACTCCCCTCCCAGGGTGATGAGGCACAGATGGGAAAATACTCTATAATGCATGAAGTGCCACACACACCCAGGGAGGGATTCACGACTCCCAACCTGCTTCAGCTGCCTAGAGCTGGGCAGAGGAGCAGGAGGCATCAGACAGGCAATAGGCAACACTGGTGGGGAGTGAGGGGGTGGAAGGCTGTGTTTACGGGATGCCAAGGCAATCCATCCAAAGATCCAGGATGGCAAACCGGCAAACAGGCTCTGCGGTAGTCATGGCATCCTAGGTTAAAACATGCAGGTCTTCACCAGCTGCTCCGGTGTCTCTGACCCCAGGCTGCTGAATACAAAGTGTCTCCCATAAGGCACCTGGCAGGGAGGAGCTTATAGCCTGCACCCTATATCTCCCTGCAACCAAAAGTCTTGCACTGGGAATATCAGATAACCACCACTCCATGAGGACAGATTCTGGGAGAGAGGAATTGGGTATGGGTCCCAAGAGTGATGGGGAGGTCATGAAAGGAAGCTCTAGGAATAAAAATGCTTATTTACTGAGGACCAACTATGTGCCAGGTACTTCACACGATTCCAATTCCTTACAACTCCCCTCAAAGGAAATATTATAGACAGGAAAAGGGGAAGCTCAGAAAAGTTAAGGAATCTTCCCAACATCACACAGCTACAATGAGTGGTATAGGTTTAAATTTAGGCCTGTCTATAACTAATGAATAGGAAATATAAATGAGCAAACTGAGGTTGAAATCTCTTTTGATGTTTTGGGTTTCAACTACAGCCTCTCTGGAATAGAAGAAAACAGCTCCTGAAAAGGCAGGGAGTAGAAATTTCTGACTCCCAAGTGGAGGTATCTGTGAACATCAGAGACTGGAAAAACAGCCCCAACTCAGACATGAATAAATTTCGAGCGTACACCCAACATAGAGTGTCTTTTGCTGGCCACAGAAGCCCCCACCAGTGTCTTCTAAGTCCCTTTCCTGGGTGACCTCCACCAGCAGCCCCAACTGGCTGGGACCCTGGGTGCAGGAGCCATGATCAAGAGTGTTTTCACTGTGGCCCTTTGGGAGAGCCAGCCAGGGCTTTAGTGACTGGGGGACGGGGCGGGTGTGTTGCTGGCAGGGCTCTGGGGAAGAGCAAAGCGGGAGGCCAGAGCCAGGCAGATGAAGACTGTTCCCGCAGGTCGGTGGACAACCACAGCCTCAGAGAAGTTACCCCCGCCAGCCCGTGGTGGGCCTGTGAGATTCGGAGTGTTCAGGACAGTGGGCCTGGCACCTGGGCCCCGCGGGTAAGACACAGGCCCCATCGGGCTGCACACCCAACTCAGAGGAGGTCGGGGAAGGCCCCACAGGAGGAGAGCAGGGAAATCTAGCAGACTTCGATGTCTTCTTCTGGCGAAGCTGTCCCCAGGCTCAGCAGCCGCAGTGCTGGCTCTTGGCTTTCTGCTCCTGCCCCCCATCCCGGGGCATCCCCGCACCCCCTCTTACCTCAGTGTCCCCTTTATTCATAGGGCTGTTCACAGGGAGGGCAATGACTAGGAAGAGAAAGAGAGAGCTGGGGTCACTCCTCTGCTCCGAGGGGAGAACGCGGTCCTTCCAGACTGGTTCCATCAGGGGCGCTCCCTCTTAAGACCACCTCCACCCAAATGAGACGCTGAACTGATTTTATTTCCCTTCCCCAGCTGCTGCCCGCACGGAGGTGGCTCCCAGAGGCTGCGCTGAGAGCCCTAACCCTTCCCCGTGGGAAAGCTCGTGCTCTGGAGGGGGTGTGTGAGCTGAAAGCAAGAGCGGTGAAAAGAGGTCAATGGCTGAGTGGGATTGGGGTGGGGGAGGATGAGGGAGAGGCAGAGAGACCCCAGAGGTGACAAAAAAGAGGGTGAGGTGAGCGGAAGAGATGGAAGAGCAGGACTGCGACAGGGGAGGGAGAGGCAGAAGTCAAGGGCAGCCAGACGCGGGGAGAGGGAGGATGCAGGGGGAGGCAGGCCAGTGGGGAGCCCGCAGCCGTCCTCCCACCTACCCCGATGACCTTGGCCAGCCACGACGCAGAGCCGGCGCCGGCCCCGAAGCAGCCCAGACACGGGGTGGGGACGTCAGGGGACCCTGCCCCGCGGGGTCGGGAGTCCGAGTCAAAGAGCCAGGCCTGCGGGATCAGCTCCCGGGCCCCTTTGCGAGGTCGGGTGGGAGGCGAGGCGCTGTCCGTGGCGCTGAAAACTCGCCGCGCCGGAGGGAAGGCATGGAGGAGCGCACGGCGCTGCGCGGGGCCCGGACCTCAGGGCAGGCAGGACAAGAGCAGGCAGGGGCGCCCGGGACCCTCTCCCACAAGGCCCCGCGCTCGCTCACCTTGCCCGGCGCAGAGTAGCAGCGCCAGGACCGCGGCGGAGCGCATGGCGAACCCGGGGCGCCGAGCAGCTGACGGTCTGGGGCCGGGCGCGGCGCGGATTGGGGCGAGGGGTGGCTGGACTGGTCGCTCCGGGCGGCCCCGGCAACGCAGGCGCGGGGATGGGGGTCGTAAGGTCTCTGTGTGCGTCCGCCTGTCGATCCGCCCACCGCCTTTCCCCACTGGGCTCGGGCACTGCAGCAGCGGTACCCTCGCGCCCCACTTATATACACCCCGGACCCCGGAAATGACGTCATCGGACCCGCCCCTACCCCCTTTTCCCATCCCTCCGGGGGTCTGGCCGCAGTTCGCTCCACCCCCAGCCTCACGGCTGTTGCCGATGGCCACCGCCTCACATAGCTCTTGGGTGAGGCAGCGAGGCGGATATCTGGCTTCCAGGAGGTGGCACGGGGGACTCAGCTGACCGTCCACCCCTCGACGGCTCCACCGATTTGCTGTGTCCGTGGGCAAGTCACCTCCAGTCTCTGGACCTCGTGTGCCGCCAAAGTGCGCTGAGGTCCCTGCCAATTCTAGCGCACCACTCCTTGCTCCTGAGGGTCCCTCTTGAGGGGGTCTTGCTTCCTTGATCCCACTGGCTGGAGGCATGCTCACCATTCAGGGCTCCCTCAAATATCTAGGAGGCCGTCTAGAGGTCCCCGAGCCCTTGTCTGAATCAGGCCTCTCTCTCTGAACCGAGTTTTGTGCTTTCACGATTTCTAATATGCATTTATTTATTTGAATAACGTTTAGTCTTCATTGCTTTTACAGTCCTGAGCAGGGCACCTGACAGAGTAAATGCCCTTAATTGATAACTGTTGAATGTACTGATTGAAAGTTCAACCCACAGATGAGTGAATCCTGGGCCTTGGCCATTGTTGGACAGCGCTCATGGGGGGTGGGGAGGGAGGAGCAGGGGACAGTTCTTGATATCAAACCGAAATAGAGGTCCTTGTAACTTGTACGCATTAGACCTCGTTCAGCCCCTAGGATCACCTTGCTGTGGCTGATAACCCATTTGTGTGTTTGAGAACAGCTCTCACCTCCTCTTGAGTGTTCTCAAAACCTGGATGGTTTGTGTGTAAGGCTGGTTTCCTGGTTTGTTTCTCTCTGCCCTGAGGCCCTTATGCTCCGGCCACATTACTGCTCTCACCCTTTGCCACCTGACCCCGCTGTCATAGTGAAGCGGGTATCTGGGCAACAGTTTGGCATCAGCTGGCATCGTCCAAGAGCCCCTCCTTCTTCCTGTAACCGTCCCCTCCCATCTGCTGCTGCTACTTCCCACTTCCCGCCCCTAAAGGAAAAGCTGGCAGAAGCTCAGAAGAGACTAAAAAGGTCCTGTTCATGCAGGTATTCATTCATTTAACCACTGTTTGTTAATCACCTACTATGTGCTTAGGACAGCACTTATTAGCTGCTGTAGGTATGCATGGTATGTCAGGTGGGGACAAGTGCTATGGACAAAAATGAAGCAGGGAAGGGGGATGGGTGTGCTGGGGGAAGGGGTTGGGTTATATTGTAAAGAGGGTGGATCTAAGGAGGCCTCACGAAGGAAGTGACATTTTAGCAAGTCACCTGAAGTTGCTGGGGGAGGTGGTTGCATGTGTCCAGGGGCAGAGGGACAGCAAGTGCAGACGCCCAGAGGGAGGAATGTGCCTGGCGTGTTCAGTAAGGAGGTAGAGGGAAAACGGCCTGGAGAATAGAGCTGAACAGTAACATGGAGTCTGTCTGAAAAACTTGGAAATGCACAGAAATACAGAACATCACCTGTACTCACACAACCCAGAGAGAAGTACTGATCATTTTAAAGTGTATGTTCTATAGTCTTTGTGGAGGTGGCTCCCTTAGTAAAGGACAGTTCCCAGTGAAAAACTTCAGCCAAACACTGAAAACATAAGCGCCCTTCTGATGTGGGTCATCCTGAACGTGGTGCAAAGGTTTGCAACATACAGCCTTGTACACAAACCTCTGTAGCATTTGCAATTCTTTCATGTCATTTCATATAACAGTAGGTGAACTCCTCAGTCGAAGAAAATGGACATTTTAAGACACTTGATGTGCATTGCCCAACTGTTGTGAAGAAAGTTGAACCACTTTTCAAGCTGAGTGGATTTTTCTCCTGGGAAGTTTCAGAGCGCCTGCCACCTTCCCGGGAGCACTAGTTCTCCAGAAGCCTGATCCTGTTTGCTCCCTGAAACTGAGCTTAACCAACCGGCAAAAATGTCCCAGACTAGGCTTTACAAGTGACGATGCCAGTAACTAGCACTTACACCACGCTGTACAGCTCTTCAGAATGTTCCATCACTGAGCCCTTACGGTAATCCTCAGCCTAAATTAGAGCAGGATTGTCTTTATTCTACTTTGCAGATTTGGAAACTGAGACTCAGGATGTTAACATGAGCTTCCAAGATGCCACATGGCCAGTGAATAGTAAAGTTGGACCTAGAGCTTGTTTTGCTCAAATGTCCATGGTTCCCCCCATCTCATGATTTCTCACAGCTGTTACCGCTCCCTGGAATGCCTCTCATTATCATACCACTCCCTCCCCTATAGCCTGGCAAATGCTTCCATCCTTTTTAGGACCTGAGGTAATTGCTCCCTCCTCTCTGCCTCCACAATATCTGTGTGAGCGTTTATCACACGTGGTTGGAATTTTTTGCCTCTAGATCGTTCTATCTCGTTACACTTTGAGCTCCTTGGGATTTGGTCCACATCCTGCTCATCTTTCGACTTCAGTTTCGGGCATAGTGCTGGGCACGTGGTCGGCACAATGGAAAATTGAAAGAAGGAGAAAACTCACATCCATTGATCCCATCTTTGGCTTTGGGCTGGATAGGTTAGGTAAGGATAAGCCACTGGAACGAAAGACCCTAAAATACAGGGAAATAAGATGGGGTCTTATTTATCTCTTCCACAACAGTCCCAGAGTGAACAGTTTGGATTCATGGGGCGGCTCTGTCATCCTCAACAAACATTTTCCACCTTTGATATCAAGGCAGCTATTCTGGTTGCCACCATTTCTCAACCATCTCAAAGGGGGCAAAGGGTAGATGGAGACCAAGCAGCTTCTCTGTAAGGTTCTGATGCAGACCTTGCCTGCAACACTTCTCACAGCCCACTGGCTAGGACTTAGGCAGGTGGACACACCTAGTTGTAAGGGAGACTGGGCAGCCACGGGGAGGTTCTGATTACTAAAGGAAGACGGGATACTGGAGGACAATGTGCATTCTGTACCACACAACCCATGGGGGTGATGCCACAACTAACCCTTGTGGAAAACTTGCTAAGAACCAGGCACTGTCTAAGAGTTACTATACAGCCCTATGAGGTAGACACAATTCTTATGCTTGTTTACGGATGCAGTTTTACAAGAGAATGAAGCCCAATACCCTAAGGCATTCATCATGAATTAGTGACTCTTGCATGCATCTAGAATGGTACAAATTATGCACCATTCTTGGGAGAACTGAAAAACTAGCCACTCAAATAATTTCTGTGTTATGGTTCTGATGAGGAACCCTGTATGGTGCTGTTGATGGGTCCCTTTTAAGGAGCCAGGCATTGGGTTAGATGTTTGTCTTTGTTTTTAATAAATTTATTCATTTTATTTATTTATTTTTGGCTGTGTTGGGTCTTCGTTGCTGTGCACGGGCTTTCTCTAGTTGCGGCGAGCGGCAGCTACTCTTCGTTGCGGTGTGCGGGCTTCTCATTGCGGTGGCTTCCCTTGTTGCAGAGCACAGGTTCTAGGCGCGCGGACTTCAGTAGTTGTGGCTCGCAGGCTCTAGACCGCAGGCTCAGTAGTTGTGGTGCACGGGCTTAGTTGCTCCGCGGCATGTGGGATCTTCCCGGACCAGGGCTCGAACCCGTGTCCCCTGCACTGGCAGGCGGATTCTTAACCACTGCGCCACCAGGGAAGCCCCAGATGCTTGTCTGTGATTGGGTTTCCCCAAAAGCAGACCCTAAGCGAGGATTTGGGAGTGATTCATTTGGAAGTTATTCCATCAGCAAGGGAGTAGGAAAGTGAGACAAGGAAAAGAAAAGAACCAACGAAATGTGTATTGATGATCAAGTTACCACTGAGGGCAGTGGAGACTCAGTCTAGCTGGGACTTACTGAGAAACTGTGTAGGACACACCTCGGGATTTTTCCACTGGAGCGAGGATGCTGGGATACTTACCTGTCGATTCCTTTCCCTCATTGAGGGTCTCACCTGAAGAAGTTGATTTCCCCGCACTGCTGTCTGCTCTGTGAAAGGGCCAAGCAAACTCCCACTGCCAGAGAGTACCCTCATACAGAGAAACACTGGAAGCTGTTGGCATGTATGGGAACTGTCTACAGGTAACCTCCGAGGTGGTGCAAGGGGACATAGGTGGAACACTGACCTCTGCTACAGGGCTTTATACATGTTATTTTATTTCATCTTTACAATAAACCTGTGCCTAAGATATCAACATCTCTGTTTCTCATATGCAGAAGCCAAAGCTCAGAGAGATGGAGGAACTCTTCCAAGGTCACACAGCTAGGAAACGGTGGAGTGGGGGACCAGTCATGTCTGTGTCACCCTCCTCCATTTCCCATGCCTTACGCCCTCTACCAGCCTTATGTTTAACTGATCTTCATCATCAACGCCCATCCAAAACTACTGCCTTCAGGCTTTCTAAGGTTTCTCATCTCTGAGAAAGACAATTGATGTTTTTCCAGCTTTAGGTGGATGAAACATGGTGAAAGGCTCTATTTATTGCTCCAAGTCTATACAGGCAATCTTCATAAAAAGCCATGTCCTGGCTTTATATATAAAGTTTTGAAAAAGTTCTCTAACCCTCATTTCTAATCAGGTCACTGCCCCTAAGCTCCTCTTGTCTTGACATTCTGGAGCCACTTCTGCTTAAAGCAAATACCTCTCATCTGGTGCCCATGGTCAGGTCCTTGTTTTTTTTTGTTTGTTTGTTTGGTTTTTTTTTTTTCCTCCCAGACAAATGTTCTTTCTGTGAACCACTCCTGCCGAAATGCAAAATCCTAAAGCCAAGATGTGGTTAGCTCTCCATCAATTATGCAGTAAGAGGAATCAGAGAGAAGGATGGTCTGCTCTGAAGGTGGGCTTAGCAGCCCATCTTAAGATCATGTTAGAGTACTAGGGAACCAGTATTTCTCAGTCTACCCACTGCTCATGGCTCCCCCTGACAGTTTCCCAGATCTACTGCCAAATTTTGATCCACTCACAGAATGTGTTATGATTATAGCTAAGTATATATACTGCCTTGGTTTTGTATGTTAGATGAAGCATTGAGCTGAGTAGGTGGTGGGAGCTATAGCATAGCTCACAGAGAGCAGGAGGCAGGGGGCAAAGCAAAGTCAGGAGCTCTTTACCTTGTGAGTATATGGAGGACACTGTGGATTCGATTGTTCAACCTGCATTCCGACCCTCTCCAGTTGGGCAGAAGTAGGAAAACTAAAAACTACATTTCCCAGAATCCCTTGCAGCTGAAGACTTGGATGTGATTTAGGTTCCAGCAATCAGAGGTACTTGCTCAGGAACTGTGTGGAGAGAGACAGGGTGCAGAGCCAATATGTTGCTCCTGTGGACGTGGCAGAGGCGGGTGGCTCTGGAGTCAGCGGCTGTGGTGGCAGCGTTCTGACTTGGCAAGAAGTTTCCTGATCCTGGCATGGGCAGCTCCCGTGGCAGCTCAGTTCTGGGGTGTGGCTTTGTGAGCTGTTTCTGGAAACACACTACAGTCAACTTCTTCAGTCCTCCCAGTGATTCTGTAAGTCGTTTACTATCCTGCTTTCTGCACCTGAACCCCAACTGAAACAAGGAAATAGCCAGTAAGGACAGTGAACAGTTCTGACAGCAAACAGCAACACTGGGGTGGAGGGTGTCCAGGTGAATAGGGTGCTGATGGTGGGAGTGTTTATAGACCCCTTGTCACTATGTCAAAGGAAAAGGACTACTCAATGCCAGGCACTATTTATTTCCGTATCACAGACAACACCATTCAAATTCATTCAAACCATGCAGGCTTTATAAAGGATGTCAACACTTCAGGGTTTGATCACGGGCATAGAAATCTCCTGGTTAATGGGCAGTTGTCTGAATTAATGCCTTAAAACGATCAGTTTCCAGGTCTGTAAGAAACTCAGTGAGTGACACTGGTATTGCCAAGATTCTAGTCCCATTCCTGCGGTTCAGAGATGGAAAGGCAGTTACCTAAGATCACACAGCAAGTTGTAAGAGCCAGAACTGGTTCTCCTGGCCCTCAATTGTTCCACTGCTTCAGTGACTGAAAAGAGTGAAGAAATGGATGAAAGAGGTATGGGACTGGCAGCCAAAATGCTACCCCCTAACTCCAGAGTCCAGGGGCCAACCTGGGGTTGGTGGGGAGGAGGAGAGAACAGAAAGCAGATTTGGGCAGTGAGAACTACACTGAAATGCTTTTTAAAAAATCACTCTTTAGTCAAATTCAGAGACAGAAAATAGAATGGAGGTTGCCAGGAGCAGGGGCTGGGGAGGGGGGGATGGAGGGGTTTGCATTATGGGAACAGCATTTCTGTTGGAGAAGATAAAAAATTATGGGGATAGATGGTGATGGTTGTGCAACAATGTGAAGGTACTTAATGCCACTGAGCTGTGCACCTAAAAATGGCTAAAATGGTAAACTTTATGTTCTGTGTATTTTACCACGATGAAAAGTTTGAAAGCACTCTCTATGGCCACTGCTGCGTGAGGGCGCTGGCTGCGTGAAGGTGGCTGCCTTCTACTCTGAGGGGTGAGAGCAGGGGGCCAGAATCAGCATCCTAGTCCCTCTGTGGGGCAGAAGCTGCCCCCCAGCTAGCGTCCCTGGGAGCGCTCCGGGCTCTAAGCTGGGGGAGTGGGCGTCCTGCTCGGGGCGCCCACTGGGGAGGGGCACCAGAGCCCCCACCAGAGCTGGTCTCCCAGGACTTCGGAGGTGATTCTCACAGAAGTGCAGTCCCCCAGAATACACCACCAAGGGAGACCCCAGAGGCAGCCTGTCTGTGCCCATGGGGAGCAGCAGGCTCAGGGCTGGCTGCAGCCCCAGTTGCTCCCCTCAAGCCGGTGAGCCTAACTCTACCAGATGCAGTCCAAGCCCTGCCCATGTCTCTTGGGCCTCTCAGGGTCCTGGGCTACCTCCCACTGCCAGGATCTACCCCTTGGTGCCCAAAGGGTTTTCACAGAAACCCAGAAGTCTGCTCTGCTCGCATTCACCGGAAGCTGAAAGCTCAGGGACTTGCCCTCAGATGTTCATTTATTTATTTTTTCAACAAGAGAAAAATAGTTTATTAATGCATGTGGTGCACCTCACACAGGAGAAATCTCGGTGATGAGTAACTCAAAGGGATGGTTAGAACTTGGGCTTATATAGCATCTTAACAAATAAGTTTGTAGAGAAGTGACAAGAGAAAGGAAAAGGATTTTAGGCTTCCAGGGGTGTCAAAATATGGGAAGGTAAATATTTGGGGGGAAGCCAATGGAAGACAAGTGTCAGAGGTTCATTTAGAAGCACCCCACCTTCCTCACCCCTGGGCGCTATTCCAAGGAGGGGTTTTTTGTACAGCTTCTCGTCGGCTCCCTGAGGAATTCAGCTGGTTCCTCACCCTGGGGTCGGGCTTGCCTGCACACACTATTGCTAGCACACTCTTCATTGATTTCCTTTCCTCTCCTCGCCCCCTACCCTCCACTCCTGCTTCCTTCCCACCCCTCCACCACGATTCCGCGAATCCTTGACCCTTCACTTGCAGAACCCACGCCAAGATGCTGACTGCCCCTTCCCCCGCTCCCCCGTGCTCTGTGTGGGGTGTGGGTGGTCTGACAGCATCCATCTCTCGATCCCTTGATGGTCCTCCATCCTGAGCCACGTGGAGCTCAGTGCCTAAGACTCCAGCCCTTCTGGACCCTGACAGATTTTCCTCCATCCCTGGCTCTGGAGCTTGATTGTTCTTCGCATTAATTTGGAGGGTGGCTCTTTAGACTCCTGTCCTACCCAGGAAGTATCTTGTCAGTGCTAGACCACTTCCAGGCCTCTGACCAAGGTGAGGTCCCGATGGTGAGGAAGGGCCAAGGCCAGAATCCACTGGGTTGGGGAGCGGACGTTGCATCAGGCAAGCTACAGCGCTGGAATGAGGGGGTGGAAAGAGCCCTGGAGCCAGATGCAAAGTCTACCCAGGAGCTACCAGCGAGTCGCCAAGTGACCCTGGTTCGTTTCCTACTCTCTGCCTCAGCGTCCCCACCTGAAACATGGCTGTGAAGATGCAGGACACACAGTTGTGCTGAGTGTAAATGAGATCTGAACCGCAGCACCTGACCCTTTAGCACGTAGTGACTGCTTCACACACCTGTGATGAAACCCTATCATTATCCTCATTAATATCAGGGGGTGGAGGTTCAGAGAGGTCGCAAACCTGCCTAATACCACACAGCCTGGTGAGTGGCAGAGGCAGGAGTCGACCTCAGGCTGTCGTGTGGAAAGCCGTAATGTGGAAGTTTACTGCTTTTAGATAAAGAAGGTAAATGTTAATATCATCTGACAGTAAATTGAGACTCAGAGATGGGCAGCGCCTTGTCCCAAGTCACACAGGGCTGTAATGGGAACCAAGTGCTCCTGGTGCCCAGCCTTGGGTTTTCCTTCCTGGACAAGACCGCCTTCCCCTCCCCCTGAGGTTGCTAGTAGTGGGGCTATGCGGGAAGGGCTGCCCCAGGCCTTCCCCAGGGGTGCACAGTTACCTCAGGAGGTGCCCTCTGGCCTCTCTGGACCCAGCCTCTTTCTCCCCAGTTCTACCAAAGCTGTTACGGGACAGGGAAGGGGAGACCTTCATTCAACAAACATTTATTGAGCACCTACTGTGTTCCAGGCTTGTTCTCAATGCTTGGAGTATGCTGGTGAAGAAAAGAAGCAAGACCCCTGCCTTCTTGGAGCCTGAGGAGACAGGCAATAAACAATAAAACATAAGACAGAGAAAGACAAATATCATATGGTATCACTTATATGTGGAATCTAAAAAAATGATACAAATGAACTTATTTACAAAACAGAAATAGACTCACAGACATCGAAAACAAACTTACGGTTACCAAAGCAGGTAGTGGGGGCAGGGAGAGAGATAAATTAGGAGTTTTACATATACACACTACTATGTATAAAATAGATAAACAACAAGGAACTACTGTATAGCACAGGGAACTCTATTCAATATCTTGTAATAACCTATAATGGAAAAGAATCTGAAAAATAGATGATAGATAGGTAGATCATTGAATCACTTTGCTGTACACCTGAAGCTAACACACTGTAAATTAACTATACTTCAATTTAAAAAATGGTTAAAAAACCCAATAAAACCTAATAAATAAGCACATTATACAGTAGGTCAGAAGGTGGTGATGTTGGGAAAAAAGAAGGAGCAGAACAGAGTAAGGGGCCTGAGAATAGCTGGGTGGGAAGTTGTGACCTCATCAAACAGGTGGTCAGGGTAGGGCCCCATTGAGAAGGGTCAAGGGAGAGAGCCATGTGGACATCTGGGAGAACATTCCAGGCAGAATGAACAGTCAGTGCAAAGGCCGTGGGACAGGACCACACCTGGCAGATTTGAGGCAGATTAAAAAGACCAAGGTGGCTGGAAGAGAGTGAGTGAGGCAGAGATTAGTCGGGGATAAGACAATATTGGGCCAGATCAGGTAGGGCCTCGTGGGCTTTGGTGAGGACTTTGGCTTTTACTTTGAAGAAAACAGGAATCACTGGGAGAAGACGGGCAGCAGAAGGTGGGAGGAACCCAGAGGCTACAAGGTGTTGTGTAGATGTGCCCATCAGGCCTAGCTAGCTCCCAGCAGCCCGAACACCCCACTTCATTCCAGAGGGCCTGCAGAGATGCTTCTGAACCAGAAGCCAGGGAGAGAAGAGGAAGCCTTTGCCACCACTGCCCCAGGTGCCCTGAAATGTCCCCTTTGCGGAGCACCAGATCCCAGGGAGTGAACCGCTGCTCCTCTGGCTGTGGGGCTCAGGACACCTCCACGTGGGGAGTCCCTGCCAGGGGGGTCCTTCGCAGCAGCTTTCTGCCTGCACCCCAGAGAAAGTGGCAGCTGCTCATGTGATGGGGGAGCCCAGGGCATCGGGCAGAGTCAACATACCCTTGGCCCTGCCTGCAAAATCACGTTTTCCAAACACACAGCTCCTCTAAGCCCCTTATCGGGCCTCCAGGTAGCAAAGCTCCGTTGCTGGGCAATGGTGTTTTATCTGCGAGGTCTGCACAGAGGTTGTACGAGGTGATTTCATTAGATCCTCTCCCATCTGTCTCTGCAAACATCCCCAGGGGCCTCCAATTAAGGTTTTGCTTTTCTTCTTTCGCAGATGTTTGCTTTAATCTAATAAAGCGGTTTACAGGCCTCAGTGGGCGGACAAGGGCTTCGGTGGGCCCCAGCCCAGGAGGGTGGCGGGAGAGGTAGGGGGAGGTTGCCATGGGTGCCAAGTCCTGGACGCAGAGGCGAGCTCACGGGGGCAGAGGCGAGCTCATGGGGGCTCGAGGCACAGCAGATTGGAAAGAAGGACCCGGCCTGGGCCAAACTGCGACACGAGAGGTCTTCCCCATAACCCACCTCTCTTCCTCCTTCCTGCAGCCAGATTCCCACAGGGGGCCACAGCGGCACTTCACTCCCAAGCAGGATGTCTTTTCTAGGGAGACACCTCTGGGTCAGAAACTTCTGGATCCATGGGGGAGATCACCTGGGAGGTGGATCTGCAGAGGCTCCATAGAGACAATACTGTGGAAGAACTGCTTTGTGGCGTGCAACCCCAAAGTCAGGCCAAGGAGACCAGACGCGGGAAACCAGGGGTCTGGGGGAGAGAGGATGGGTGAGAGGCAGGCTCAGGGCAGAGGAGAGTAGAGGAGCTGGCCTGACTGTTCGGCCGAGGCACTGCAGTAGGGAGAGAGGCAGGAGGCACCCCTGCCCTCCCAACAGGGTCAAAGCAACGCAGGGGGCTTCTGGAATGGGGCCCCGCGGCCAGGACTCCGAGGGAGACGGGACCCCACACCCCACCCAGACCCCAGCCTCTCAGTTCTACAGGCCCCCAAAAGGCTGGCCTCCAGAGCCTCCCAGGGAAGAGTCTTCAGGTGATTTCAGGGCGATCCTGGTCCCCAGAGCCCCTGACCAGCTGGCAGAAGCCACTTAGGATGGTGAAAAGGGCTGCACTTTGGAGTCTGGCCTGGGTTTGAATCCTGGCTCTTCCTGGTACTACTGTGTCACCTTGCAAAAGTCACTGAACCTTTCTGAGCCTCTGTTCCTATTCTACAAAATGGCCAAAATAATTTTTTGCATGATTTCTATGAATTGAACTGAAAGAATTCAGTCACCAGCATCTGTCAGTGCCAACTACGTCTGGGGCGTCTCGGGAGCTGATAACAGGAGGGAAAGCTCCAGCACAGTTCCTGGGTGTCCCAGGTGGCTGTCGTAGCTCTCTCCCTGCCCCCTCTCCCTCAGGCTCTGTCCCCTGGTGGAGCATTTGGCTCGTGTGGTCCATCTTGTATCAGACTGACTAACGAGCCACGTCCTTCACTTTTCAGCATCAGCAGGGCTGGGCAGCTCAATGTCTGGGAGTGCCTCCGTTTTCTCATCTGTAAAATGGGGGGTGTTGATGATACTACTTACCTCCTGGGGCTACTTCCCTGTTGGCGCAGTGGTTAAGAATCTGCCTGCCAGTGCAGGGGACATGGGTTCGAGCCCTGGTCCGGGAAGGTCCCACAGGTCGTGGAGCAACTAAGCCCATGCGCCACAGCTACTGAGCCTGCGCTCTAGAGCCCGCGAGCCACAACTACTGAGCCTGTGTGTCTAGAGCCTGTGCTCCGCAACAAGAGAAGCCACGGCAATGAGAAGGCTGCGCCCCTTCTCGCCGCAACTAGAGAAAGCCCACGCGCAGCAACGAAGACAAAACACAGTCCCAAAAATAAATTAATTAATTTTTTAAAAAAAGGAGTTGCTGTACAGTTGGGTGCTTTGACACAGGGCCTGCCCACAGTGAGTGGCAAGTCACTCTGCCTGTCATTGTAGTAACTTTGGGATGTGGTTTTCCTTCAGGTGACTGAGTATCTCTGATGTTCAAGCTCCTCACAGCTGCATCTAGTGCCCTGCAAAGGGGGGCCCGGAAAGGGGATGTTAGGGGTGGGGCGCTGGAGACCCAAGTGGTGCTGATCTGCTCTCCACAGACGGGCAGGTGGTGAGCAATTCCTCCAGCGCCAGGCCCTGCCCCTCCCCAGGCAGCCCAGCTGGGGGCCGGGGGCACAGGTAGAAGGGCTCTGGGGAGCGCCGGCCTGGATGGATACACGGGGAGCTCCTCGCCAGCAGGGGCCTGCAGGCCACTCGAGCATCTTCTCTCCTGCCAAATGCTTTCAGAGCCAGTTAGCTGGGCAGCCTTCTCCCCGGAAGAACAGGCTGTTCTCTCCCCCCCTCCCCCAGCCCCCGGGCTCAGAGACCATGAGCCACGTGGGCTACCCTTCTCCTCCTGTGTCCCCGCCCTGCAGGAGCCGGCAGAAAATCCTGGACTGGGCGGGGTTTAATCATGGACCTTCCCTCCTACCGAGAGATCTAAGTCCAGGTGCCACCCTGGAGTCCTCGGCTTTGTCCACCTGCCCCAGAATGCTCCTCTTCCTTCTCGGACTGGACTCTGCTTCCGTGCTTCTTTGCTGAGGTCAAGGCTCTGCTCTCCCACCTGCACCCCCAGGAGGAGGGGCCACAGTCTCGGCTCTGTCAGGCGTTTACTCTACCGTATGGGGGACCCACGGGAGTGGGGTGACGGGGCACCAGGCACAGGGAGGTGGGGAAGTATTACTCAGGGGCAAGAGGAGCTAGAGTGTGAGGGTGTGCCACAGGTTCACCCTCCAGCAAAGGGAGGAATTCGCCCCCTCAGAACGGCCCCCTCCTATTTCTTTGGCCTCCTCTCCTATTATTCCGCTCCCGCCCCCATCAGCCGTACCGCACTAATTACTGTCCGCACCCCTCCCCACCTCCCCGTGGCATACGTACTGTCGCACACACTCCTGCCCCCAAACCTTTCGCATGTGCCCCCTGCCAAGAATGCCTTCTGCTTCTGCTTGTTTCCCTCAAACTGTAAGGCTCAGATCAACTCCTCTCGACACCTTCCACTCCAGAAAGGCTTTCTGACCAGCCCACACCACTCAGATCTCACTATCCTCAGAGATCTTTTAGCCCTTACTATAGGCACCACTCTTTGACCATCATCAGCTACCATATTAGCCTGGGCATTAATCTCATATGTAAATATTCTATCTGCTCAACTAGATTTCAAGCCTTTGGGGGAGGACATTGCTTCAGATCATCCTCAACCCTACAGTCCTAGGAACATGACCTGTGTTTTTTCACGGAGATGAAAATAGCTTAACCCAAATACAAGAACGATGGTGGAATTTCTCACAAGGTGGGATACTGGTCGGGGAGATGTCTGGGGGACCTGGGTGCTTTCAGAACCCTATAGATGTTGTGTCACCCTGTGAATATACTCGCCCTGGCTCTTCGTGTAGAGGCAATTGAGCTCAAATGATGCTCCACAAACTCTCTGCTTTACTCTGTGGCTGTAGGGGAAGGCAGTGCTCCCCTAGAGGCACAGATGAAACAAGAGTAAGGGCGGCTTCGTGGGCCGCTGTCTACGGTTCTGAACCATCACCTCCCTCCAGGGAACCCAGGACACTGGTTAATGATTGTTGTCTGACAGGTCCCAGGGGCCATAGTTTTTAAGATCTTTTTTTTTCCCCCCAAGCTTGTTCAAACTTTTGAAATTTTTAGATAATTATAGAATAATTAGAATTGAGGTTTTGTTTCTCAGTTGATGTAGCTGTTTTATTTCATGGCATCTTATTTCCGAAGAGTTAGACATGTTCCACCTCTGAGAAGTTGGATGGTAGGGGAGTCGTGTGCCTACTCCATCAAGTCCCTCACAACGATATTTTTGTGGTTAAGGACCCTCTTTCCTTCATGGGAACTAGTGCAGCCCCATGTCTTGCCTCATTTTAGAGACATTGTCCCAGCTCTACCTCATAATGACTGGATGACCTGGGGCAGGTCTGTTCACCTTTCTGGACCTGAATTTTTTCCTTTAGAAATGGTTGAAATGATGGAAGAAGGGCTTTGGACTTGATTTTCTGAGCGGTCCCTTTCTTTGCTGAAATCATGCCTCCTGAGTCACTGGCCATGTCTCCCACATCTCCATGAATCCTTCCTCCCAAGCTCTTTAAGATAAACAAAAAAATCTAGGACATTTCCCACATGAAACTCAAGACAGTTTTTTTGTGGGTGGCCTCACTTCCGATAATGGGAGGGCTCAGCCTGTGATACCCACTGCATCTTAGAAGGACATTTGAAACACCCATTCTTCCACTCTTACTTCCAGGTGACTTTAACCATATCTCAGCTTTCTCTGGCGGAAGACACATGGTGAGAAGCATTTGGTCCTAAATGTAAACAACGAATTTTGTTCCGTGCGTGCCAGCTCTTCTGGAGAATATCTGTGCCTGGACAGAAGGTTTGGGGGGCAAAAGTCCAATGACTTGCACCCCAGACCCAGTCCTCTTGGCTTTCAGCTCCAGGCCAGGTGGTTCAGGCTACTCCACCACCTCATCCTGGGATCCCAGAGAGAGATCTTATCTCCAAGGCATTGAATGCCAATAAATATTAAATGCCCAAGTGGACATAGGGCAATGATATTGAGAGGCAAGAGAATTTTTACCAAAGGTGAAAGCTTGGTCTCAAGTGCATTTGTCCCAGAATCCCAAGGCAGGAAAGGTACTTGGGAGGTCACCTTGTGTCCCCAACAGCCTCTCCAGTAGCAGAAGGGAAGAGTGAAAGATGCACCCAGAGAACTCCAGGGGTCCCTATGCCCTGCCTCAACTCCTAATTAAGAAAGACAACCTGGCCTTGGGCAGGGGGCGTGGACACCCACGTGCTTCTCTGAAGAAGCACTGCAATGAGATACCACCACATGCCTATTGGAACATGTAAAATTAAAGACTGATTGTGTCAAGTGTTTGTGAAGATGTGGAGGACCTTGAACTCATATACTGTTGGTGGGAATGTAAAATGGTACAACTATTTTGGAAAACAATTTTTCATTTCTTGAAAAATTAAACAAACACCTATACCATATGACTAGCCATTCCACTCCTAGGTATTTACCAAAGAGAAATGAAAGCATCCAATACTTGTACATGAATATTCATAGCAGCTTTATTTGTAATCACCCCAAACTGGAAACAACTCAAGTATCTATCAACAGATAAATGAATAAAAATGTTGTAGCATATCCATTAATGGGCGATGACTTAGCAATAAAGAGAAATGTACTGTTGAAATACACAATATGGATGAATCTCAAAATAGAAGCCAGACAAAAAAAATACATAGTGTATAATTCCGTTTGTATAAAATTCTAGGACATGCAAATGAATCTATAGTGACAGGAGGCAGATGAGCGGTGGGTTGCCTGGAATGTGGAGGTGGGGAGGGGAAGGAGGGATCACAAAGGACCAAGAGGAAATGTGGGGAGAGAATGGATGTGTTCACTATCTTTTTTTTTTTTTAATTAATTAATTTTATTTATTTATTTTTGGCTGCATTGGGTCTTCGTTGCTGCGCGCGGGCTTTCTCTAGTTGCGGAGAGAGGGGGCTACTCTTTGTTGCGGTGCGCGGGCTTCTCATTGCGGTGGCTTCTCTTGTTGTAGGGCATGGGCTCTAGAGCGCAGGTTCAGTAGTTGTGGCACATGGGCTTAGTTGCTCTGCGGCATATGGGATCTTCCCGGACCAGGGCTGGAACCCGTGTCCCCTGCATTGGCAGGCGGATTCTTAAGCACTGCGCCACCAGGGAAGCCCTGTGTTCACTATCTTGATTGTGGTGATGGCATCCCAGGGGTACACATATGTCAAAACTTACCAAATTGTACATTTTAAATACGTGCAAATGTATGTCAATAAAGCTATTTTAAAGAAAGAAGCTGCCGCAAGAATCTAGAACACACTGAGAATACACGGAATTGATGTCTCCCAGTTCCAAGCTGGCTTGATTATCATGGGGGAAAGAGTTATCATCCCCCTCTGACCCAAGAAAAACCTAGAACCCAGAGAGGTTAAGTGCTGGGCCTGAGGTCATACAGCAAGCCTAGGGCAGAGCCCACGACAAGATTCACACTTCTACCTCTGGACCCAGCACTTCTTCGGCAGGGCACTGGAGTCATCCATGGCCTGTCGGCACGTCCTGAGCCAAGGGACAGTGTGTCCCTGCCACCCGAAGATATAATCTCCCCTCCACAGCTCACTCCTCCCTGACAGTGGCCCCTCGGCTCGTGCTTGCAGCCGGGAGACTGGCCTAATTTGCAGAGAGGCCATGGTTATAGCATCTCCCCAGGGAAGTAATAAAGAGTGAGATAAGGGACAAAAGCAATTACCTGTTATCTGTGGCAGAGAAGGACACAGGCCAAGCTGGTGATTCCTGACCCTGTCCCAGCATCCTGGAGAGGCCGACAGGGCACGAGGGCATAGTTAGGGGGTGGAAGGGACGGGGGAGGAGTCGGAGTCGGGGTGGGGATGGGGTGCTGGGCTGGGTCAAGCACCCGCTTGGTTTCTGTCCGTGTGTTCTCCTCCGGCCCCGGGGCCCCATACGGTGTCTGGAGTCAGCGCCACAGAGGGATCCTGGTTGAGCTGAATGAGCACCGGCCTTGAGCACGAACAGGCCTGGATGTGAAGCCTGGTGCCAGCAGCGCCTCAGTGACCCCACCTGTGAAATGGGGGTCACGATGGTCCCTGCCTCCTACGATAATGACCTCCCCTGTAAGGTGGGTCACCCTGCTTCCCCTTCCCTTGCTGTCCTTCTGGTTTATTTTCTCCTCATACTGTGCAAACCCAAGACTGGACCAGCTGAGGCAGGAGGTCTTGCTGCCCCTCGAGAGTGGGTGGGAGAGTGAGGTTGTGGAGAACCAGGAGCAGCCGCATTTACTGGGTGCTACTGTGTCCCAGGAGCCGGACTGAGCACTTCACAGGCTTGTCCTAACCCCCAGCCCCACCAAGTACTCACTGTAACGCTACCTCACCAGCAAGGGCATTCAGGCCTTGTGACATTAAGTCACTGCCCAGGGATACAGACAGTAGCGAGAGGCAGAGGCAGGCCTTGAACCCAGGCAGTCTGACTCCTGAGTCCACGGCCTTGTGGATGAAGCTCGCCACTGGGTTTCTGGGTCTTTTCCGAGTCCTGTCCCCCCGGCTGAGAGGTTTACTCCAGCTGGGCTCCAGGTTCAAGTTCTCTCTGCTACTCCAGCCGTCCTCATGATCCGCACATGTGCACCTCACTCTACAGTTTACAAAGAACTCTTCCATCACTTACACCACCATAAGTGGTTCCAAATCCCTTGAGAGAGGAGAGGGCTGCTATCATCCCCACTTCATAGAATCTATGATGAAGTTTCATTGCCTCCAGCCCTGGCAGAGATGGTGATGGGGGTAAGATAACACTAGGTCTACTTTGCCCAAAATCAACTTGCTAACAATCATTTTGCCAAATAGCCAATTTGGCAAATTGACCAATTCACTCAAAACTCGTTTCTTTTAACAGTTTATACTACTGACATAATTTGTATTGAATAAAACAATTTTAAAGGGGGAAAAAAATACATGGCTCCCTCCCTGGGGGGCCAAATGGCTTTACACACCTTGGACAATTTTGTTTACACAGCATCCCTGAGAAGCAAATATTCTCAAGTCTAGTTTATAGATGCTGAAACTGAGGCCCAGAGAAATTAAATAACTTGCCTAAGTTTACAAAGCTGGGGCATGGCTGAGACAACATTTCCTCCCAGACTTGATGGACCCCAAAGTCCAAGCTCTTCACCCCTTTGGAACTGGACACAGCCTAATCCGATTTCAGTGAATGGTGAACATCTAATCTAATCCAATTCAAGGGGTAATAATTAACCCCTGATTCCCCAGCCCCTCACAGGCCAAGCCTCTGAGGTCCTTTATCGAACGTTTAGTCCTGTAATTTTCCGAGTCAATCAGACAATATTCATTCATTCATTCATTCATTCATTCAATACAAATTTGTAAGCACATGCTCTGTCCCCGCAGCTGTGTTGACACTTGGTTTCGGAGTGCCCGTAAGTCATGGTCCTTGCCTTGGAAGAGTTTACTGTCTGGTAAGGAGAGACATGAGCAAAATGGGTAGGGAACCTGCCCACTTTGTGGGTTGCAAAGTGCAGAAGCCCCATGTGTACCTTGGTGTACTCAGTACAGAGGAAAACTGTCTATTCTGAGCCGCACTATTCAGCAGTTTCCCAGGATACCAGATCATAATAACTAATCAGACCAAATCAAGTGCAAATCAAGTGTCTATTTCAATCTTTGATGTCATTTGCCGCCAACATTTTATCCACTTGCATTTATTTCAATCATTCATCCAACACAAACCCTTACGTATAAGGCTCTGGACTTGAATGAATGTATGAATAATCATCATCATAACAACAACCACCAAAAAATAGCTGACATTCATTGAGAATTTATTATGTGCTAGGCACTGTTCTAAGCACGCCACATTATTCATTCATTCACCCCACGACAGCCTTGCGAGGAAGGTACTGTTATTGTTCCCTGTATAGGATGAGGAAAAAGAGACAGAGGAAGGATGAGGGTTTTGTGCACTGAAGATGGTACCGGACAGCTACCAGTCATCACTGGACCTCTGGGTGACCCAGATATGACCTGATCTGAGGGTTAAGACCCTCCCCCCAGGGCAGGTCACTTCTTGCTCTCCCTGGTCCCAGGCTCCAGCATCAATCTTTCACATCCTTGTGTGCCTTATATAAGGCTCCATGAGAACAAGCATGGGACCCTTGGCCCAGGGCTCACAGGTTGGCTCCAAGGCATAGGCCTATCTGGACTAAATGCTCAGGATCGAGGTACATGGGACTGTGGGACCGCCCAGCAGCCCCAGGACGGGAGGAGGTCTCTCAGAAACATTCAGGGTGGACATGCGACGCCTTTCCCCTCCAACCTTGTCCCATCACCCACCACACCCCTTCCCTCCTACACATCGTATGGAAGGTAGATGCTGAGTTGGTCATGGCAAGTGAGCAGGACGGGGTGCCAGGAAATCCTACTTCTCATCCAGATGTGGTGGGAGTGAGAGGAAGGAGCCGGTGGGTCCTCGCTGCTGAAATAAGCCTGGACTCTATTCATTTGTTTTAGTTTCGTGAGAGCCCAGGGGACAAGGATGCCTTCCCTCCCCCCGACCCGTCCAACCCCAAATGTCAGCTCCCCTTGGAACCTCCCCTGACTCTCCCGCCCTCACTGACCTGTCAGAACTCGTTGACAATAAGATCATTGACTCCAAAAGGGCCCTAAAGCCCACCTTGATGGAAAAATCAAGACCAGCCAAAGAACAAGATTCCTTGTGCCCTTTGTGACCCCAACTCACTCCCTGGCTCCTTCTGAGACCCTGCGAGTCTCCTGCACTTTTCCAGGAACATGGCCTGGTCATGTGATCATCCCTCCTGCCTCACCTTGTCCTGGGGTCATATCGCCAGTGCAGAGGTCTTCCTGTGGTGTCCCCACCTGGAGAGCTGACTTTGGGTTCGTTCCAGAAACGTGGGATCAGAGGAGCTTTGGATTCAGAGGGACTCAGGGGGGCCTGCTCTGATGCTCTGAAGGACGAGATCTGGGGCTTTCTGATCTCAGTTGCCTCCTCTGTACAGTGGGGACCGAGCCTTGCTCTGGCCGTGAGGATCAGTGACCGCTCCCACTGTGTGCTTCACACACAACCTTCTGATCTATCAGCCTTGGTGGGTGTGCAGTTAGTGGCAGTGTCAAGACTTGAACCCAGAGCATCTGCTTCCGAGGCTGGAACTCTTCCATCTGCACCGTGCTATCTCTTACCATGGAACGTTCTCGAAGGGGCTGGAGGCTCCAAACACGGGGGTGGTGTCTTCCAACTCCCGGACATGCTGGCCGCAGGAGGTGCTCCGATAGACCGGTTTCTGTGTCCTTGTTGTGTCCCATTCACATTTTTCTGACCTCTGGACAGGCTGTGTCCAGGCCAGCATGAAACCTGTCCCTGGGGCACCTGTGGCTGCCCGCCCTCCTTTCCCCGCGCCCAAGTCAGTTGGCACCACAGTGCTGCTGTTTCCCCTCGTTGTTGTCATGTGGAGGAGTTACCTCCTTCCAAATTGGGAAAGGAGGTTAGAAGAAAATATCTCAGCAGCTGGCCCGAGACATGCTCGCCCACATTGTTTGGCCAATGCAGGGCTGTTTGTGTTGGGTTTCCATATGGCTTCGTGACGGACATGGCTTTTCCGTCAGCATCTATAGTGGATGCTATTGGTGCCCTGCACCTCATCCCACAGCCCCCATTGGACCTCAGCAGCAGCACTGTCCCCAGTGAACTGGGGGATTCACTTCCGCAGGAACAGCCCTCCCTCTGTCAGCGGGGCGGTGGTGGTCAGTGGGTCTCCAAGCCCAAGCCTCCCCTCACTCAGGACGGTTCT
This sequence comes from Balaenoptera physalus, assembly GCF_965194825.1. Lineage (NCBI taxonomy): Eukaryota > Metazoa > Chordata > Mammalia > Artiodactyla > Balaenopteridae > Balaenoptera > Balaenoptera physalus. Next base: position 11,786,827 of record NC_138883.1, read on the forward strand.
GAGGTGTGTTTTACACAGTTCCTCAGAGGATCCCTGGTGGAATGGAGCCCCGGTTGCCCATGTCAGTGACCAGCTCACTCATGCACACGTGGTTGGCATCCCTCCTGCCCTGTCTCTCTCTTTCTCACTCCCTCACTGTAGCCTCCCAGGCTCACCTCCCAAGTAAACTCCCTGCCCCCAAATCCTTGTCTCAGGCTCTGCCTTAGGGAGAAGCCAAACTAAGACCAAAATGTGAGCCAGGCTGGCAGAGAGCATGAGTAGGAGGAGGGTGAAGCCCTGGCTTAGAAACCAGGAGACCCGAGTTCCAACCCTACTTCACTGTTTCGCCAGCACCTCCCCCAGTAAAAATTAGTGTGTTGAATACGTAAATGTATGAATGAGTGAAGGCATGATGGTAGATATTACTTTGCCTAGTTTGCTGATTTGGAAACAGTGTTTGGCAGGTTTAGGGCTTGCCAACCATTTCTGGACATGCACTGTCATCTACCAATGATCCCAGCCCCCCTTCTTGAATTGTGTGACCATGTGACTTTCTTTGGCCAAAGAAATGTGAGCAGAAGTGATGTGTTTTACTTCTGGATGAAAGCAGTATGGGGCCAGATACTCCCTGTTCCCTTCCCCGCCCTGGCCAACCCTGAAGCTGAGTGTTGAGAAGTAAGTGCCAGAAGATTAAAGCAGCTTGGTTAGCTTGGTTGCTGGGTCACCTCACAGGGGACGGTGACCCTGGAGTTGCCCAGACTGGCAGTGAATTTGTGTGTGTGTGTGTGTGTGTGTGTGTGTGTGTGTGTGTGTGTGTGTGAGGGAGAGAGAGAGAGAAAGAGAGAGAGAGAAACTTTTGTTGTTTCAAGCAGAGATTTGGGGGGATGCTTGTTACTGCAGCATAACCTGCAGTCATCCTGACTGATACACAAACCAAGCCCAGAACTGGGCTGGAAGCCTGGAATCCAGGCATTTCTTCTCAGTCCAGGTAACTCTTGTCCCTGATAGAGGCCTCTACTCACTTCCCTATGTTTGAAAGCAGGGCGGTGTGGCCAAAAGGGTGGCCATTTCCATTATATTCCACTTGGCCAATCTCAAGTGAGCTCCTTAAAGGTTCTGTCCCTAATCCACCATCTGGCCTCGGGTCACCCATTTCTCCAAAAAAGAGGTTGGACGAGCTCAGTGGTTCTGAAACTGTACTTTGCAGAGGCCCTGGCTGCACAGACGTGTCATGGGTTAGGGCTGGTGGACACTGGCCATGCTCTGTCTTCCTGCTTCAAACAAAGCAGCTCCTCTGGTGTCTGTTTTGCTTTTGGAGGTTTTCACATTAGAGAGGATCCATTGATAGCAGTTTGATAAATGCAGGCTGGATGATCTGTGCCTTCAGGATGAGGGCACTTTACCTGCAGACACCTTAATTAATCTATCCCCACCCAACTCTGTCCAAATGTAGAATTCCAGGGCCCACATTCCTGACTCCCAGCCATCCTCAGATCTCCAGTGAGAACGGTACAAAGAGGACACTTTCTGTGGACATGGCCTGTGTGTCCAGGGTGTGTGAGCCACCAGATCCCCACGTGGCTCCTGATGGGTCAGTGAAACACAGAGCCTCCCCTTTAGCTGTCAGTTTCATCCCCTCTCCACGGGAAGGGTGAAGAACATGGTCTCTAATCTCAGCTCCATCGCTCTCTCATGTGAGGCTCAGCATCCTTTTCTGTAAAAGAATAATAGCAAACAGTTGAGAGCCAGGCCAGCACCGTGCTAAGCAGGTGACAGGCCATAATAAAAAATGTGCCACGTGAGGAGTGGAAGAGGGAAGGGTGGGGGCTTTTGCCTGCAGGAGAAATTCAGAGTGGGGATGAGAGCCGGCTTCAAATCTCCGTGAGACTCTAACAAGGAGATGGATCAGACATTATTTTCCATCACTGCGTTTATCACAGCAAACAATGTTTTCTATTCGTTTATCTAGAACATCAGCTCCATGAGGACAGGTGGGGACCTCATCTGTCTTGTTCACCGCCATGTTGAGAACAGAGTTGGGACATGGTAGGTGCTCACTAAATATTTATTGAATGATTAAACTTGTCCTGTGTGGCTTCCAAGGGATGAAAGTTCCAGGGAGTCCATCGATTTCCCGCTGCCAATAGCTCTGCACCTCCTCCACCTCCTTGAGTCAGCCACTTCCCCTCCTAGGTGGAGTCCAAGCCAGACTTCCTGTTGCTCAGACTGGCGGCTCAGAAAAATCTAATCAGAGCTGATGGAAAGTGAAGGATTAATTAGCTGGGGAGGCTGAAGGTGGCTGGCTGCTGAGATGAGCTGAGCAGAGAAACAAAACGAAATTATCCCCAGAAAGGGAAGACTACCTCCATCCCATTTCACACCCTTCACCCAACACCAGGAGCTGTGAGCTGTTGGCCATGGCCATCCTCACATTGCACCAGCGGAAGTGGAGGGGTGGGCGGGATAAATTGGGACTTATGTTGCAATTACAAGATAATTTCAAGGTATGATATGGAGAGTAGGCTCTGGATGAGGGAAGGTGTCCTGTTTTGACCTAGAGGTAAGCAGGATTGTACTGATTCAACAACTGGGAAGAGGAAACCTCAAAGCCAGGGCCATCTTGGAGTGTATTACTAGAAGTCTATCACCCAACACAATGGAAGGGATATTCCACCATGGGCCAGGCTGACTAAGCTCTCATTTTGCTCCCCTCTTGAGAAGCCCAGGACCCTCCAACCGGGTCTACACAGACTCTGTGCCAGAGCTGAAAGGCTTTGGAGTCCGACAGACCTGGAGTTCGGATTCTGTCTCTGTTCTTCATAGCTACGTGACACTGAGCAAGTCACAAACTCCCTGAGCTTCACTTACTAAATGTGTAAAAATGTACACAATAGTACTCACCTCTTGTTACAAAGATTAAGCGAGGTGATGTAGAGAGGCACAGGCAGGTGCCCCACGAGTGTCCGATCCCTGCCCCAGCCCTCCACTCCGGGCCAGCCTTACTCTCCACCCACACCCTGCCTGCACTTCTCTCCCTCTCTGTTGCCTAAAGTGGGGAACTCCTTCTTTTTCCTATTGCCAGAGCTTTCCCTGGCTGCTGGCCCCACTCTGTCCCTGTCCAGGTTGTCCTACAGCTGGTGAGTGGCAACGCTAACATCCCATTTCTGACTCAGGACACCATGTTTATAACCACTCTACAAACCAGAGTGTGGTAAGTTCAGCAACAGCACCGAGGAGGGAATGATGAGCTCTGGGGCATCCAGGAGGACTTCTTGGAGGAGGGGACACCAGAGCAGATGAGAGTGGGAAATTAAACTTCAGGTGGAATGCACAGCCCTGGCCAAGTGATGCCGAGGTAGAAGTAAGAGACGGCAGAGTGGTGGGTGGCGGGGAGAGGGGAGAGGCGGGGAGGTAAGACAGGCAGCAGGGAGACCAGTTGGGAGATGGTTACTGTAATCCGGGGGAGAAGTGGTGATGGCTTGGAGCAGGATGGAGGTGGTGGGACAGACAATTGTGGACGGATCTGGGGGCTTGTTAGAGGGCAGTGGGGGTGGGGATGGAGGGAGAGGGAGGAGTGGGGATGAAGTGAAGATTCAGACTCAGGTGGTCAGGTGGATGGTGCAGCCTGCTGCTGCAATCCAGAAGGCTTGGGGTAACTGAGGGCAGTGTTGGCCGTGGCGAGGGTAAGGGCCAGTGGCCCTGGGCCAGGTGGCAATGTCCAGAGGTACTGGACCCGGGAGGTATTGATGCTGAAGGGGGAGGGGTGGAGTGAGGCCTGGGAAGGTGGAGAGTGGAAGCTTGGGGACACTGAGATATAAGGAACAGGTGGGGACAGCCCACAGGGATGTTGGGACCCTCTGCTCTCCTGACCTTGGAGATGAGCGTCTGACACCAGCGTTCCATCCTATTCAGAGCGCAGAGGATGCTGGGGATTCCAGTCCTGGTGACCCTCAGCTCTCCTCAGCCCACTCCCAGCTCGTGCCCTTGCACTTCTGGGAGCCTGGAATTATGTAAACCCAAATCCCACCACGCCTACAGCTAACTCCACCCCATCCTTCCAAGTTACACAGTCTAGTGGTAGGATAAGTCCTCCCTTACATTTTTGTATTTGCTTAAGCTCATGAGTTAAGTTTCTGTCTTTTGTAACAGAAGGAATTCTCACTAATACATCTACCATGGCTAACGTCTCTTGGGCGCCACTCTTGAATCCTGATGTGAAAACTTTGGTTCAAAGATTTTTCCAGGGACCTCCCTGGTGGTCCAGTGGTTGAGACTCCACGCTTCCAGTGCAAGGGGTGCGGGTACGATTCCTGGTCAGGGAACTAGGATGCCACATTCCGCCTGGCACGGCCAAAAAATTAAAAACAAATAAATAAGTAATCGTTAATAAATAAATAAATAAAGATTTTTCCAGAATCACCCAGACACAGTCCTCAGGCTTCACCAGTTTCCCTAAGGTATTCTGTTAGTATTAGTCATCTATTACTGTGTAACTAATTACCTCAACATGTAGCTGGCTTAAAACAACAATAAACCTTTGTTGTCCCACAGTGGCTGAGGGTTAGGAATCCCAGAACGGTTCTGGCTCAGGGTCTCGTGAGGCTGCAGACAAGATGGCGACCAGGGCAGCAGTCTTATCTGAAGGCTTAACGGGAGTTGAAGGATCTGCTTCCAAGGTGGCTCCTTCACACGAATGGAAAACCGGTGCTGGCTCTTGGTAGGAGCCCTCCATTCCTCACTCCATGGGCTTCTCACAGGGCTGCTTGAGTGTGCTCATGACACACAGCTGGCTTCCCGTCATGGCCTGGCCTCAGAAGCCATTCACTGTCCCTTCTGCAATGTCCTGTGGTTCATGTAGGTCAGCCCTACTCAGCGTAGGGAGGTCTACAAATGCAGGTGAGGATTGTTGGGGGCCACTTTTGGGGGGGGTGCCGAACTGGGCCACCTAGTGGCTGCGACTAGGGCACCTTCCTAAACACCCCTGCCATTCTGGAGAGAAACCCTGCATGAGTGAATCTCATCCAGAAGGAAAGTAGCACCATCTCTCCCACCCCTGTAGGTGGCTCCCCGCCCCCCACCCCACCCCAGAACCATGGCCAGGAGGACGCTGAGAACAGCCTCAGGCCCAAGGTTAACACCATGGCAGTGGGCTCATCTGCTTCTCCCTTCCCCTTGAGTGCAGAAGGCACAGTGACGGCCCACTGGAGGGTATGATTATAACTGCGGTGGATTCTTTGGTTTTCTTCTCTGTCATGGGTGTCATGAGCCATGACAGGTGTTAGACCAGAGGGGCAGGGTTGGAGTCACATGTGATGGGACATGGGCCAAAGCTACTCTTTCTAGCACAAAGCGACTTCTAACAGCAAATGTGCAGGAACAAGAGCTGTTTTTAAAAAATCGTATTTAAAGAAAGTGGTGTAGGAGGGAGCAGGGGCTGTGGGCCAGACAGGTTCTGATACTGGCTCTTTTCCCTTGGCCAAGACAACCGAATGTTCTCATCCTCAATTTCTGCATCTGTGAAATGGAGGAAATAAGAGTGCCCAACTCTAGTGCTGAAGAAGAAAACGTGGGTAAAGTCCCAGCTGACACTGACACTGAAGGTGCCTTCCTTGTACCTATGGCTGTTAAGCTTCTGTCTGGGTGAGGAAGGGCAGGGATTCCTACACAGCAGGGAGGGATGGAGTAAGAGGGACAGGACTGGAAGTCGCTTCTGCTGACCCGCTTCCTTCCCTCTCCCACACGGTCCCCTGGGGCTGCAGGGGGGGTCCTTTCCTCCTCCCTCAGCACCCCACCCCCTTCCCTGGGTGCCGTCCCTGCCGCCTCCTGACTCTCTCTGCTCTTTTCCACGCCACTCCCAGAGCCCAGGCGGGCCCAGCGGTCCCTCTTCGTGATGGAGGCTGGGCCTCCAGACCCACCAACAATCCTACTTCACGGAGGGAGAAGTACAACATTATTGATTTTTTTCTGTTACCCCGCCCTGCGCAGAATCCTTCAGGCTTCTCCTGGTCAAAGGCGTGCCCCCTGCCCTGGTTAGCTACACCAGGTCCCCCAGCTGTGGGCGTGGGGCAGGGGCCTTTTTCAGACTCCACTTGGCTCCTCAGAGACTGATATTCCCACCCCACCCCTGCCCTTTGGATACCTCATTACTGATGGGAGCGGGTCCTACCCACCGGGTAACCCGAGGCAGAACAAGAAAAAAGAAATACCTTGAAAATGGCTGGTGTACACTGTAGACTCTGTAGGATGACACCCCCAAATTCCTGAGCCTCTCAAGAGTGCGTGAGGTTTACCTCTGACCAGGACATGGGGTACTATGTGCATCCCAGCAGCCTCACCCGACACCGCCCCGCACATGGGTTGTTTTAAGCAAATGTTTGGTGACCCACTGGAGTCGGTTTGGGAGGGGAAATGATGGGATGGGGGCCATGGCTGGGGCTGGGGGCTCCGGACAGGGTGGGAGGGGGCTTATTACCTAGAAGCGAGCCTGAGATGCTCTGAGTCCCGGGGGCAGGGTGGAGGCTGCTGTTTGCTCTGGCCTCCACTCTGAGGCCCCACTCACGGGTTGCCTGGCAACCATTGTTCATTTAATCGCCACAGACTTTGAAAATAAAAATCAATTTCCTCCATGATGTGAGTAGGAGGGGCCATATTAACCCCCAAGTTTGAACAGCCCCATTTTCTTGCTCAAAGCTTTATGGACAAAGATGTACACAGAGCATTGTTTATACGGGAAATGTGTTTTGGAGGAGGTGACCCTAAATGCAGAGGGATGGGATTCAATCAAGGCCCTTTCTCACCACAGAATATTCTTCAGCTAAGAAGAAACAATGTTGGAGATCCAGGTGTGCTGACTGGTCTCACCATGTAAGTGAAAAATAACAAGCAGGTCACAGAACAGTGTAGAGTGCGCTGCTGTTATTGTTTCACAGAAAGGTGTGTGTGGACACCCACTTGGGCCTATCAAAGAAAACATTCTGGTAGGATACACAGCAAAAGGGTAACAATGATTTTCTCTGGGAAATAGGACTGTATATAATTTAAATTTCCTATCTATCTTTCTGGATTATCTGATTTAAAAAATAAAACAAGCATTTGTTCCTTTTTCCATCTGAAAAACAAAAATGATGAATGTCATTTCTTTTTGCAAATGGAGAATTCTGACTCTGGGGCCCAGGGGCCCTCGAAGGCCCAAGGGGGTAGAGAATCCTTGGTCAGCAAGGGCGAGGCCGGGGCGGAGCAGGGGAGCAGGAGCGGAAAGGAGACCGACACTCCCCCCAGGGCAATGAGACCCTCCCAGGTAGTCAGTTCCCCTTTCTGGTCTCCCGGCGGGGTTTGGGGGTCGGGGGAGATGGTCCAGGCTGAAGCTGGATGCTGGGGGCGGGGGGGGGGTCCCTGCAGTGATGGGGGGTGAGCCAGATACTTCCTGGGTTCCAGGAAGTGGGGAGATAGAAGTAATTCACTTGGGACAGGCAGGGTGTGGACATCAAACTGAGACCAGCTGGACCAGGGTCGAGGGCAGCAGAGGGTCCAGCCTCCTTTAACCACTCCTCTCCCTCATCCCCTCCCCAGGCTGGCATCGCCTCGGGGCCCTCTTAGCTTTGCACTCTACGCCCTTCTTGGTGGTCTCATTCACACCCATGCCTTCGACCCCTTCCTGGACACGGACCTTGCCGTCCTCTCCACACCCGAGCCCACCCTCCAGGCTGCCCCCCCTTCCTAAAAGCTATGCTTCAACATGTCACTCCCTCGCCCAAGATCTTTCATGGGCTCCCTTGTGTCTGCAAAGAACATGCAAAGCCCTTCAAACCTGGCTCCAACCCAAGCCCTCCCCACTTCCTTGCACGGGGTTCCTCTCTCTGTGTGTGTCTACAAAGCTACCCTTCCTTTGTCTACATGACAAACTCCTATGTTTCCTTTAAGATCCAGCCCAAAGATCAATCTCCATGGTGAAGCCTTCTAAATACTCCAGGCATTCCATATTTTTTTGCTCCCATTATCTTTTTTATATTCCTGTTCACAGCATTTGTTACACTCCACACTTACCAATTTTGACTGTGTCCCCCGTTCTCAGCTTGTGAGCTCTTGAGGGCAGATGGCTTATGTATCCCAGCTCCCAGCTCAGGGCCAGCACATGGAGGCACTCAGGAAGTGCTGGTGGGATGGATGGGTGGGTGGAAGGTGGATAGATGGATGAGTGGATGGATGGATGGATGGATGGATGGATGGATGAGTGGGTGGATGGATGGATGGGGGGGTGGATGATGGATGAAGGATTGTTCCTTTCAATATATGAACATGTAATTTCTCCCTCTTAAGAACAGAACAAAAAGCTCCCTCAATCCCACACCCCTCCTTCCTTTTATATCAAAATTCCTTTAGACTTGTCCACCACACCAGCCTCCATTTCTTCACCTCTTATACTCTCATGCACCCACTCAATCAGGCTTTCACTGCTCTATTGTTGGACACAGTCGCCGATGACCTCCACATTGCTAAATCCAGCGGTCAGTTCTCAGTCATCAGCTTATTGACCTTTCACAACATTCGACACACCTTCTTTCTTTTCAACACGTTCTTCTCTTGGCTTCCAGGAACCTTACTCTCCTGGTGTTCCTCTTACTCCACTGACTTCTCCTTCCCAGTCTCAACTGCTGGTTCCTCTATCTCCCCAACCTTAGGCCTTGGACTCCCTCCATCTAGTATAACTCCCTTGATGATCTCATTATTTTCATGGCAAATTCCCTGACCACATGTGATCCTTTTGCAACCTCCCCATCTGAAGAAACGGCAATGACTTCCTTCCAGGTGCTCAGGCCAAAGATCTTTTTTTTTAATTGAAGTATAGCTGATTTTCAATATTGTGTTAGTTTCAGCTGCACAGTTGTACAGCTGAAACAGCAGCGTTTCAGTGTTTTTGCAGATTATACTCCATTATGGGTTTTTACAAGATAATGGCTATAATTCTCTCCGCTATATGTATTTCCTTGTTGCTTATCTATTTTATACATAGTAGTTTGTATCTCTTAATCCCATACCCCTAATTTGTCCCCCTCCCCTTTGGTAACCACAATATCTGTGAGTCCGTTTCTGTTTTGCATATACACTCATTTGTATTATTTTTTAGATTCCACATATGTGATGTCATACAGCATTTGTCTCTCCAACTTATTTCACTAAGCAGAATCTTCTCTAGGTCCATCCCCACGACTCCTTTTTCACCCACACCCAGCTTGTCAGTACCCTGCTGGCTCTGCCTTCAACGCGTGTTCAGCATCCAGCCACTTCTCACCTCCTCCACAGCTACCCCTCTGACTCAAGTCCCCCCTCCCAGCCCTTGCCCTCTAACAATTCCTCCCACTATCGCCCTTAATCCCTTTCTGTCTACTCTTGACCCAGCAGCCAGAGCGATCCGTTGAAAACTTCATTCAGATCATGTCACTTCTCTGTGCAGAAACTCCCAGGGGCTTCTGAGGGTTGAGGTCTCCACAATGGCCTCAAGGCCCTGCGGGATCTGTGCACCTTCCCCGCTTACTTCTCTGACCTCATCCCAACTAGTCCTCCCTTGTTGCCTCCATGCTACTCCTCAAACATGCCAGGTCCGCTCCCGATCACAGGATTTGTGTGTACGGCTCCTTCTGCCTGGAATGCAGGTCTCCAGGTACCACCTGGCTCATTCCTTCACCTCCTTATGTCTGCACCCAAATGTCACCTTCTTAGTGAGGCCTTCCCTGGTCACCCAATTTAAAACTGCAGCCCCGGCCCCACTGACAACACTCGCTCCCCCTTCCCTGCGCCACTGTTCTCCACATCACTTAACTGCAGCTGCCTCACTTTATAACTTACTCACATGCTTATTTGTTGTTTTCTCCCTCCGTTAGCATATTAGCTCCATAAGGGTAGAGGTTGGGAAATTTTGTTCCCTGCTGCATCTTCAGTGCCTAGAACAGGACACAGCACATGTGTCCTTATAAGTGTGTATGAATGAATGAATGATTTTATTAATCCTTGCCATGCCCTCCCCATTATTTTTTGGATGAGGACGCAGGAACACAGAGAGGTTAATTAAGTCATCCCTGGTCACTCTGGTCCTAGATTTGAATCTAGGCTGTCTGACTCCAGAGTATGTGTTCTAAATACCAGGTGCTACTATTCTGAACCTCAGCGTCTCCGTCTGTCAAATGGGGAAAATAATATTATAATATAGCCGCCCTGCCGTTCTCACAGGTTGTTTGAGGCATCATCACGAAATGATGTTTGTGAGTGAATGTTCTTTCAAACTGTAAATGTTGAATATTATCATTTTCCCTCTTCTCTTAAGAATTAAGTTCCCAAGGGCAGGAATTAAAATGAAGACCTTAGAGATCAACTAGTCTAACCCATTATTTTATAGGTGGGGATGAGAGATAGTTAAGTTCAAGACTCTTGGTCACTTCTAGGCACATGTTGAATGGCTTTGGACAAAAAAATTGGGGGCTGACCTCTCAGATTGGTACCTCCCTCTGAGGAACAGTCTGCAGGCATCCATCCATCTTTCAACCCTGTCATCCTTCCGCCCACCCTTTAATTCTTCCATCCTTTCATCCATCCTTTCATTCTTCCTTCCATCCATCCATTCTTCCACCCAACCATCATGCATCCTTCTATCCATTATCCATCCATCTTTTCACTCTCTATCCACTTATCCTTTCTTCTTTCCATCTGTCAATCCATCCATCTTTCCACTCATTTATCCTCCATCCTTTCATTCATCCAATCATTTCCCCCAATTATTCATTCTTTCTTACATTCATCACTTTACACAGATCATTTCCTGAGACTCTGCTGTACACCAGACCCTGGACTTGGAGCTGGGGATGCAGAGATCAACAGAACATCAACCCTTGGAGCTGCTGATAGCCTTGAGGAAGGGGAAGTGTAAAGGGATAGTGTGGGAAAGCATCCAGCAAGGCTCTTGTTGCATGTAAGTGCTTAGGACCTGGCGCTCTCGATGATTAGGTAACTTGCTGGAGGTCCCACACTAGTAAGTAGGGGAGCTGGTCCCAGAGCCTAACTTTGAGTAAGTAGTCTTCTTACTCTACCATGCTGTCTCTTTTCTGAAAGACTACTGTGACCATTGTCAGCTCTGGGGAGAAAATGCTAATGGGGGGGAATGCCAGGGCCAGGACTTCACACAATGATGACACCATGCTGGCCATCCTCATGGTGATCTATGACACCAGAGACCTCTGCCCAGGGGAACGGCTAGGGGCAGGCAAGCAAGCTGGGTGCCAGCCGGCAGGAGGCTGCAGGGGGAGGGAACAGTTAATTCATTAGTCAGGCAGGCAAGCTGAGCTTTGCACATTAAGCCCCTTCACCTCCTTGCAATTGCATCCATCAAGGCAATAGAAAGCAATTTGGTTAAGTGGTGAATTTAATCACACTGAAGCCGTTCAGAAACCACTTAACGCCTTTGACTGCAATCCTGCTCTGCTTACTTGGAAAGCACACTTCTTCAAACACAGGGCTTTTGTACTCTCAGCTCCTGTTTTGTAGGATGTTAAAAACTACAGAATGTCAGAGCTGAAAGGCAGCTCCGGGAATGTCTTTCTGGTTCAGCCCTTTCGTTTTGAAGGGATGAGAGGGGGGGAAAGTGATGAATTCTATGTTTCTCATCTAGTCCTCCCAACAATCCTTGGGGCCTAGGCACACCTTCATCACCCAGATGCTGAAACTGCCGCCCAGAGAGGTGAACTTCCTCACTTGAGTTCAAATCCAAGAATGCTTTATTCCCAAGCCTTTGCTTCCTATTTATTGGAATCATTTCTTAATAACTATATCTTCACGTATTACTTTTGTAATTGAAATTTTTTCCATTATGCTCCTCAGCCTACTGAGTTTCTTCCATTTTATCTCCTAATCTCTCTCCACAATTTGCTCCCCTCCCCCCGCCCCCAGCCACCAAGTTCAGGCCCACATAACTTTGTGCCAAAATCATTGCCACCCCCCACCCGCCCCTATGATCTCTCTGTCCCATCTTGATGTCCTCTACGTTTCTGCTGCATTACTCAGCTCCCAGGTTCACAGCGTAGCACATAGCCCTCATCCTGCCTCTCCCTGGCTCAGAATTTTTCTTTGGCCCCCACCATCTGCAGGATAAAATCTAAGGATGTTGGTGCAGGACGCTGCCCTCTCTTCCCTCCCACCTACTCACCATTTCCCAAACAAAACACTCACTTTCAAGTCTCAAATTTAGCAAGCCTCTTTCTACCTCAGGGTCTTTGCACATGTTATTCTCTTTTCCACCAAATCCAGCTTCTCTCGCCCTGACCCTCTCTGGCTCTTCCCCTAACTGGCTACTTCTCATACTTTACATCTCAGCTTTAGGATCATCTCCTCACAGAGGTTATCATAGGTCAGGTTCACATAAAGCAAACCCTGAGACAGGGAGGCATGATTGAGTGATTAACTAAGCAATGCTGGAGTGGGGAAGGGAGACTGAAGGGAGCTGGGATGCAGGACAGGCAAAGGGGAGACACTAAGCAAGTGTGTGATCTCAGGCCTGACCCCACGGGGAGCCCTGGAGAGTAATTTATTGCTTGGAGTTTTCCTTGACTCCAGGCAAGGGGCCTGCCGGGGCTTTGTACTCCTGCATTGGTCAGTTGTGGCTGCCGGTCCCCGGGGGGAGGAACCTAAACCTCAGGCACTTCCCACTCCAATAACCCAAGAGCAGTTCACTAAAGACAGCAGGTGTGAGCCCTGAGAAGAAGAGCTGATGCAGGGGGATGGGCCACAGAACCAACTGATGGGATCTGAGGGCATCTGGGCACAGTGTCTGCCCAAGAGGTCATCTTCAACCACCCATCCACTCAGAGGCTTTCCCCTTATTCATAGTCTCAGCCCCTTTTTTTCCTACCTTCCTCCCTCCCTCCCTCTCTCTCTCCCTCTCTCTCTCCCTTTCTTTCTTTCTTTCTTCCTTCCTTCCTTCCTTCCTTCCTTCCTTCCTTTCTTTCTTTCTTTTTCTTTCTTTCTTTCTTTCTTTCTTTCTTTCTTTCTTTCTTTCTTTCTTTCTTTCTTTCTTTCTTTCTTTCTTTCTTCCTTCCTTCCTTCCTTCCTTCCTTTCTCTCTTTCTCTCTTTCTCTCTTTCTCTCTTTCTCTCTTTCTCTCTTTCTTTCTTTCTTTCTTTCTTTCTTTCTTTCTTTCTTTCTTTCTTTCTTTCTTTCTTTCTTTCTTCTTTCTTTCTTTCTCTCTTTCTCTCTTTCTTTCAATAACCACTTGCATTTTATTTTCTTTTTCTTTGCCTATTTGTGGTCTCTCTCCCCCTGAAGACCTTGAGGGCCTTGTAGGCAGAGACCCTAACTATTTTGTCTACCACTGTTATCTCCAGTGCTCAGCACAGCTCTTGGCATTAGTGTTGAAAGGCAGTAATGGAATGAATGAATGAATGAATGAACAGAGACAGCCAGTAAGTGGTAAAGTCCGTACCCAAATTCAGGACTCCAAGCTCAACACTTTCCACTCAAGAAATAGAGAATTTGAGTGGAGTAATGGCCATGAAAGAAACTGGCCAAGTTATTATTTTTTAAAAATGCTTTCAACTCAGATGTTTTTATGGATGAATTCTTTCAAACTTTCAAGGAACAAATAATCCCAAGAAATATTTACACTTGTTGGAGACATAGAAAAATAGAGAGAGCTACACAATTTATTTTACAAATCTAACATAACCCTAGATGATATCTGAAGTAGACAGAGGAAACCCTATAGACTGGTCATGAATACAGAGAGAACTATATTCATTTTTCCTCCCCTCTTAATAACAGATTTCTAGTTGATCACATTGATGTCTGGAATAAATGTCTACATTTCTCAGTAGTTAGGATTCAATTATATATTAAAAGAATACTATGACATAACCAAGTAGGATTTATTTCAAGAATGGGGGGCTTCCCTGGTGGCGCAGTGGTTGAGAATCTGCCTGCCAATGCAGGGGACACGGGTTCGAGCCCTGATCTGGGAAGATCCCACATGCCGCAGAGCAGCTGGGCCCGTGAGCCACAACTACTGAGCCTGCGCGTCTGGAGCCTGTGCTCTGCAACAAGAGAGGTCGCGATAGTGAGAGGCCTGTGCACCGCGATGAAGAGTGGTCCCTGCTTGCCACAACTAGAGAAAGCCCTCGCACAGAAACGAAGACCCAACACAGCCATAAATAAATAAATAAATAAATAAATAAAAATTAAAAATAAAAAATTCACTTCATAATTAATAAGATTAAAAAAAAAGAATGGAAAGCTACAAATAAAGTTTATAAGTATTAAATTCATACAAGAAAAAGCATACAATTATCTCAGTAGATTCTCCAAAAGCATTCAATAAAAATTCATCTTTATTTTAGAAACTAAAAATTAAAAGTATAAGGAGATTGTCTTAACACAATAAAGAATAAGTATCTCAACTTACGTGTTTGTATCACATTTTATGATGGAAGACTAGACTAATTCTCATTAAAATCAAGATTAAAATGAGGTGGTCTCTATCCCTGTATCAAATATTAATATTATGAATTAACAAAGACCTGAAAAATAATGTCTCATACAAGAAAAAAAATTTTCCATCAGGCAAAAGAAATCTGGAGGTAGGAAATCCAGGGCAACTCCCTTGTCATTGTGGAACAAAATTTCTGCTATATTTCCCACCATCCTAGTGCTTGCCTTCCACCCTTAGGTCTGTATGATTCTCTTATTGCTGCTTTAACAAATTGCCAAAAACTCAGAGGCTTAAATCAACACAAATTTATGATCTTGTGGTTCTGGAGGTCAGAAGTCCTAAAGAGTCTCACTGGGCACAAATCAATGTGTCGGCAGAGCTGTGTTCCCTCTGGAGGCTTTAGGGGAGAATCCATTTCCTTGCCTTTTCCACATTGCTTTCTTTCATCTGACTCTCCGGCTTTCCTCTTTTCTTTTTCTTTTTTTTCTTTTTTGGCCATGCCACGCAGCATGTGGGATCTTAGTTCCCTGACTGGTAGTCGAACTGGAGCCCCCTGCAGTGGAAGTGTGGAGTCTTAACCACTGGACCGCCAGGGAAGTGCCCTTCCTCTTTTCTTTATAAGCACCCTGGTAATTATGATTGAGTCCATCTTGATAAACCAGGATAATCTTCCCATCTCAAGATCTTTAAATTAATCACACAAGCAAAATTCTTTTTGCCAAGTAACTAACAAATTCACAAGTTCTAAGGATTAGGACATGGACATCTTTGAGGGTCAATATTCTGTCTAACAAGTGATCCAAGATGGCAGCTAAAGTCCTAGCCATCATATCAACTTTTCCAGCCAGCAGGAGGTAGAAGGGAGCAGAGGACAGGAACTTTGAAGAAGTCCCACATAACACTAACACTTATATCTCATTGATCAGAATTTAGACATGTAGCCCCATGTAGCTGCAAAGAATGCTGAATAGCAATGTACCCAGCTAAAAATCAGGATTCTGTAATTAAATAGGAAAGAGTGGAGGTTGGGGTAGACAATTCACAAGGTCTGCCACAGTCACCATTATTATTTGATAGTGCTTTGGAGGTTCTGACCAATGCAAAAAGACAGAAAACAGGAATAAGAGTTATAACTCCCAGAAAGGAATAAACACAGTAACATTATCTGAAGAAGGTATAATTTAATTACTTAGAAAACCCAAGTTCAGTGAATCTCTGTGAGGGTGGGACCTCCTTAGAAAATTATTGCAGAACCTCTGGAGAATAAATGTCATTTAAGATTGATGAAAGAGGGAAATACAAGAAAATGTGAATATTGAACAAATTGAATGGAATACCAGTAAAGTTCTGTGTCTTTAAATTTTGACATAATTATTTTAAAGTTAACATAGGAAAATGAGTGTAAAAATACAGTTTAAAAAAGTTGAAAGAGAAATGAGCCTTACCTAGTATGAAAGTATAAAAGGACAAGAATTAAGACAATGTTGTACCGTGCAAGGGAGTAAACAGATCAATGGCCTGAACAGATGTTACTGAAGTGACTCTAATGGATGATCTGTAGCTATAAGGGACCCAAGGGAGACACTTGAACAGGGGAAGAAGAAGGAAGTGCAGATTTAGGGCTTTAAAGGGCATTAAACTTGGAGTCCTCTTGACCTGGGTTGAAATCCTACAACACACTAGCTGAGGAAACTGGGATGTTATGAAATTTATCACAGCCTTGATTTCCTCAACTGTATAAATGGTATAATCATATCTGATTGTTGGAAGATGACAAAAGCATTTTAAATGTTGGAAAAGAAAAAAGTGCTCATAACAAATGACAAATATCTTGGAGTGAGGGTCTGAGTCTGTGAAATTAAGAAGAGTCTGAGTTCTTATTACCAGCAGGCAGTGGATTTCTCTGAAACACCGTCTGAAAATCCTTACCTTTTAAATGGCAATTTAGTTCATTTACATTTATTGTGAATAGTGATGGTTTAGACTTATATATAACCCTTTATTTCCAGTTTTCTATTTACCTGTCTATTTCATCTTTTTTCCTTCTTTGGTGTCTTTCATTGGATTGATGAAATTTTCTTTATCCCCTTTGTTCTTCTACTGGTATGAAGTCATACATTCTATTTTCCTTCCTTTAGAGGTTACTCTTAAATTTTTAACCCACTTGATACAATAAAGTCTAAGGTTTGTCAGGATCTCTCTTTTATCCCAAATAATAAAAAAACCTTCAAGTATTTTTCTCCAATTCTGCCCTACATGTTGCCTTACATGTCTTTATTGATCAGTATTTTTATTTTTTAGCTTCCTCAAATTAGTCATTTTTATGATTGTTGTTTCCTACAGTGAATATTTGTTTAAATGTATCTGTGTTTCCGAACTGATTTGATCAAGATTCCTTCTTATAATGCATTCTTCCTCTGTGACTGGGTTTTATTCTTTAGGAGCCTTCAACACACGGTAGTGATAACTCTCTCAGTCTCTGTATCTCCCTCATTCTTAAATTGATGCTTGTATTTCCCCCAGCACTTCAAACTATTATTAAAATAGCATGTCATTATCTTCTAGATTCCATTGCTGTGGTTAATAGTCTGTTGTTCCTTTGTAAGCAGTTTGTCTTTTCTCTCTGAGCTTCTAAGATCTTCTCTTCTACTTTAGGGTCCTGAAGTTTATCTACAGTGTGTCCATTTGTGGAGTCATTTATTTTAACCCTGCTCAAGACTGCTTGTGCTTCTTCAACTTAAGGATTTATAGCTTTCATCTATGATGGAAAATTCTCAGCTGTTATTTCTTCCACTATTACGTCTCCCCCATCATCGTCTTTTCCTGATGGAGAAGATATTCCCATTGTATGAAGATGAGCATCCTCCCTGCCCACAAACTGCCTTCCCCAGTCACTCCCCTCAGGCAGGGTGAGGTCTCCAAGCCCAGCCCTGATATGCCAGCAGCTCCTGAGAAGCCCGGATCCTGCTCTGGGTTCAACGGAAGACTCCAGAAGCAGGAGATGAGACCTCTTCTTCCAAGCTGCCTCAAACCTGGCCTATAGGGTGGACTCAGAAGGTCCCAGCCCCAAGGGAGACTGAGGCAAAATGTTCCTCTGGAGGCGTGACAAAGGCCACCTGAGCCCCATTCTTCCTACGCTGATGGAAACATCAGAACCCATTGGCGTGACACCGAGGGAAGCACAGGCCCTGCCACACAGACCAGTTCCTCTTGGTTTACTCAAGTTAGGGCCGGGCACTCAGGCCTGTTTGCTGTCACTGCTGTTCCCCCAAACTTGTGGCCTAGGGCCCCACCCACAGGAGCCCACAGGGACCCCTACATCCAGGCACTCCGAGCCTGCCTGGAAACCAGACCCTGTTTCCATCAGACACTTGGGGTCGGGCCTCGACTTAGAGGCCATCAATTAGTCTGCTCACTGCCTCCCTCCACTGCTGAAAGGACCAGCCAGGGACCCAGTGTGGCCCATGGAGCCACGTGGGGAGCAGGCCCCAGGATAATCCTGCCCTAGCAGAAGATCAGAGCCAACTCGCAGGGGCCAGTTGGGTCTGCATCACCTGGGGAGGAGGAGGCCACTTTATGGGGGAAAGTAAAACTTCAACCCACAATGAAACGACATCCCCCAAACATGTAGGCTCACAGGTTGTAATCATTAATAGACTAGCATTTCTCAGACCCGAGAGGGAAAGCAGTTCCTGAGCCCGACCTTGTCTTTATAAGTAATAATGCTATGGAGCGCTTACTGTGCACCAGGCTCTGTGTTCAGACCGTCACCTTATTTAATCCCGTGATGTAGGGATCCACTACCTGCCTTATATTACTTGTGAGGAAAGCTCAGAGAGGTCAGGCAACTTGCCCAAGTTCACACAGCGGCTAAGTGGTAGGGTCGGGATGTAGGACCATTGGAGGAGGAGGGAAGGGAGGTCTTCCACAGCTGACGGCAGAAGCAGGACTTGAACCCGGACCTCCCGACCCCTCATCTGTGTTGTGTGGGTACTAAGGCCAATTCCATGGGGTCAGCCCTGCTTCATGCAACTCAGCTTCACGCAGTCCCCCACCTGCTGCAGGTTTTGTTAAATAGCAGCTCCCCTTAGGACACTGGAAAATGACTGAGTTGGTCATTAAAGAGGGGGAAAGGTGGGGGGAGGGATAAATTGGGAGGTTGGGATTGACATGTACACACAGCTGTATATAAAATAGATAACTAATAAGAACCTACTGTATAGCACAGGGAACTCTACTCAATACTCTGTAATGGCCTATATGGGAATAGAATCTAAAAAAGAATGTGTATACGTGTATAACTGATTCACTTTGCTGTACAGCAGAAACTAACACAACATTGTAAATCAACTATAGTCCAATAACAATTAATAAAAAAAAAAAGAGGAGGGAAAAAAACCAGAGAGAGTAGGCAGGAGGTAGGGGGAGAGAAGGAAAGAAGAAAAGGAAAAAAGAAAGAAAAGAAAACAGAAGGGAAGAAACCTTTGGAACTGTGACTTGTGCGGGAGGAGACCCACTGGCGCCCCCTCTGGGTTATTTAAGGAAAGAGCAGCACTCAGGGGACCTTGGAAGTAAATGTTCCAGTAAATGTGACCAGGAGGAGTGTGGCTCTAGACACCACTGGGACGTCTGCAAACAGGCCGGCTTCCCAGCCCCCACTCCTGGGCACCACGTTCAAGGGTCTGACGGTGCCTGCACAGGAAGCTGAGGTCGCCTGGTACCAGGTGAATCAGCTGCCTTCAGTTCTCAGGCTGGAGAAGCCCGGGCCAAGCTCATTGTTGCCAATCAGTGATGCACCCTGGAGGCCTTACCCAAATGATCCCAGAAAGTCAGCACCAGGGAGGGGCAGTGAGGCAACGCTAAGCTCCTCGGCTGAGAGGAGACCCAGAGGGGGACGTGTCCCACCCCAAACTGCTTACCCAGCGGGTCCCAATCCCACCGTCCCAACATCTTCAGTCATTTCTAACGCTTTTCCAAACCCCCTTTAAGGGAAATTCGCATTGACCAAGAGAGGCACCTGGGATACTTTCTCCTCTTGATTGTCTAAAAAACCCTCTAACTGCCAGTTTGCAGGAAATACAGGGGACAGAGGAATGCTAAATGACACTGTAAAATGCAATCAGAAAAATCCAAAATGGAAAATCTCTGCAGAACAAATGACCCAGTTTCTTCCACAAACAAATTGTAAGGGGAGAAAAATGAGGGAGGGATAACAGAGAGACTTAAGAGGTGTATCAACAAAATAGAGACTTACACGAAGGCCATTACAAACCAACTATAGAAAAATAAGAACATTTAACATGGACTTGATATTTTCATGGTATTAAGAAATCACATTATAGGGACTTCCCTGGTGGCACAGTGGTTAAGAATCCACCTGCCAATGCAGGGAACATGGGTTTGAGCCCTGGTCCAGGAAGATCCCACAAGCCATGGAGCAACTAAGCCTGTGCGCCACAATTACTGAGCCTGTGCTCTAGAGCCCATGAGCCACTACTACTGAGCCCGTGTGCTACAGCTACTGAAGCCTGCGCACCTAGATCCCGTGCTCCGCAACAAGAGAAGCCACAGCAAAGAGAAGCCCGCGCACCGTAACGAAGAGTAGCCCCCGCTCACCGCAACTAGAAAAAGCCCACGCACGGCAACAGAGACCCAACACAGCCAAAAATAAATAAATAAAATAAATTAAAAAAAATAATAACGTGATTTCTTTTTTTTAACATCTACCTTTTTCTTTCTTTCTTCCTTTCTTTCTTTCTTTCTTCCTTTCTCTCTTTCTGGGTTGGGTCTTTGTTGCTGCACGTGGGCTTTCTCTAGTTGTGGCCAGCAGGGGCAACTCTTCGTTGTGGTGTGCGGGCTTCTCATTGTGGTGGCTTCTCTTGTTATGGAGCACGGGCTCTAGAGCACAGGCTCAGTAGTTGTGGCACATGGGCTCAGTAGTTGTGGCTCACAGGCTCTAGAGCACAGGCTCAGTGGCTCAGTAGTTGTGGCACACGGGCTTAGTTGCTCCACAGCATGTGGGATCTTCCCAGATCAGGGCTCGAACCTGTGTTCCCTGCATTGGCAGGCGGATTCTTAACCACTGTGCCACCAGGGAAGCCCACGTTGTTTTTTAGGTGTGATGTGATATTAGGATGATGTTGAAAACAAAAGGACCTTATATTTTGCAGACAAAACCTGAACTGTTCACAGGGGAAATTATATGATGTCTTGAAGTCTACTGTATACTAATCCGGGAAGGGGGATGTGGATAAGACCAGAGATGATGACAATTACCTGGGAATTCATTACCCTATTTCCACTAACTTTTGTGTATTTAAATTTCCCTTATTAGAAAAAATTAAGACATGAGAGAAGGAAAAAAAATGTGATTCAGAAGAGTCAGATTGTGACTACTGAAGTTTCTTTTTTTCATGGTTTGCTTTTTATGACTGCACAAAAGAGTGATAACTGATTTAATAAAATCTATATACAAAATAACACTTATAAGTGATAAGATAATGCAGAGTGGTGCTGGCATTGACAGTTGCATCCCGGCTGGTGTCTCAGAGTCTGTGAACCTTGGCATTTTCCGTCTTCCTGGAAGACGAAAGGGCTCAGATGGGTTAAGGGCTTGTCCATCTTAGGCAGGTGCAGCCCTGCGGTGCGCCCTGGGGGGCTTTCCATTGCGCACAATCCCTCCTCCCAGGACACAGACCAGCCTTGGTTGTCAGGAGCCATTGATCAGTAGCAACCTTGGGGGCCGCTGACACTCAGCAGGTGGCCTCTCGGAAACAGAGCCCAGCTTGGCAGAGGGTCAGATCCCACAGGAAATGTCAAACCCAACAGGAATCACATTCATCCTCCCCAGAGTTTAGAAGGAAGGATGGGTGTCCTTGCTCCGATCAGACAACTGTGCTCTTTCAAAACCCTGGCCAAAGGCCGACCTGGAGACAGGACACTGGGAGGATCGGGGCGGGGGGCGGTGACTGGTCAGCCCTTTTTCCAGGAACCACGTCTGATTCCTAAAGTACTGGTATAAATCCATGAGAGAAAGAGGACATCCCCCCCTCCGGGGGGACACAGAGACACCAGCAGGCAGTGCATAAAAGGAGATAGACAAATGAACAATTCACCAGAAATCAAGGACATGAACATTATTACAACAGGATACTATTTGGACCTGTCACGTTGGCAAAGGTATTAAAAACGTATAATGCTCCAGGTTATAGGTGACCATAGAGAAGTGACAACTAAACCCAGTGTATAATCAATCCTGCATTTGGATCCTGGACAGGAGGGACATTATTAGAATAATTGGTAAATTTTGAATATGGACTATGGATTAGAAAATAGTAGTATTGTATCAAGGCTAAATTACTGATTTTTTTTATCATTGTCCAGTGGTTATGTAAGAGGTTGTTAGGAAACACAGTGAAATACTTGGGGTAAAGAGTCATGATACCTGCAACGTAGTCTCAAATTGTTCAGAAAAAAGGGAGAAGACAAGCAAATGGGGGTAATGTTAGCACTTGGTAAATCTGGGTAAGGGGGAAGTTCTTTGCACTATTCTTACAATCTTTCTGTAAACCTGAAATTATACCAAAAAGTGAAAAAAAAAAAGCTTAGAAGGCTTGACAATGCTCAGTGCTGGCAGGAGGACATGAGAACTCTTGTCCTGCCAAAGGGAGAGAAAGCCAGTTCCGTGTTCTGGAGGAGAGTTAGGCAATAAATAGCAACATGACTTGACCCAGCAATTCCTCTTCTAGGTAGTTAGCCTAAAGAAAGAACCATTGCTGTGCACAAAGATACAGCTATAAAAGCTTTTCACTGAAGCATTAAATGTTCAACAATAGACGGGTTAAATAAACGATGGCACATCCACAGAATGGAACACTATGTAGCCATTTAGATGATTCTGTGAAACCATATTTAATCACTTGGGAAAGTGTTCATAATACATTAAGTGGGGAAAAATGGTCTCAAGACATCCTGTTCCTGATGATCATTATGTTGAGTACCAAAGCCAAACCAACTGAGAGAGAGAGAGAGAGAGTGTGTGTGTGCGTGTTGCGCGTGTGTGTGTCTCCATTTAAATCTCCTTGAGGTCAGAAACCAAATCTTATTTGTCATACTGTGTTCCCAGAGCCTAGGACAGTGCCTGACAACCAGGAAGTGGTAATAAGAGTTTGCATAATGAACGAGTAAAGAGCCCTAGGAAAAGGGACCAAAAGGTTGTCCTTCACAATGTCCAGAGCTGTATTTCTGGGTGGTGTGAATAGAGGTAATCTTAATTTTCTTCTCTCTATCTGTATGGTCTAAATGTTCCACACAGAACATTGATTCGTTTTCTGGTAAATTATTTACAACAAATGCAATTACTTAAAAACAATGGTAAATTATTTAAAAACAATAAATACAAAGCAGGAAAAGAGCAGCCTTTATCTCAGGGCCCTTGGGTACAGGATCTTTCTGGAAAAAGGTTCAAGGTTACCTTAAGCCCCAATAAATCACTCCAGGCAATCGTCAGAGTACATCAGTATGCCCAAAGCCCAGTCCCACCAAAGCGGATGGAGGCCGTGCCCTGAAGCAGATCACTGGCCCTCTCCGTGGCCTCTGCCTTCTCCCCTGTGGATTGGGGCAAGGATGTATGTAACATCCAGCACAGGGCTGTACCCCTCTAGGTGCCCCAGAGACCCAGGAGGTTTGGCAGGAGTGGGGAGCAAAGGAAGTTTATTGTCCCATTTGCAGACGAGGTGACTGAGGTCCGGAGGCTGGAATTGGAACCCCAGTGCAGGGGGAGGGGTGGCTTCATGGTCTCTGTCCCTCCACCCCTGCACCTGATGGCCAGGAACATCCCCTCACCCTCACACCCCCCCCCCCACCACGCTCTGACACTGCCTGAGAACTGACCTCCCCAGGGGAGGCGACACTCACAAGTGTCCCCCGTCCCGTGAGCGTCCCTGGAGAGAGCAGTGTCCCACCAGGATGACAAATGGCTGCTCTCAAGGCCAGGCTGAGACTGGTCACCTCTCCGATCCAAGGAGTGATTCATAGCTGACCCCTCTCTCCCGGCACAAGAGCCCGTTCAGATCCACCGGGAAGACATACAGCCTGCAAGACGGCTGTTGACAAAATCCAGGCTGTGGTTTTAATGAAAAGCAAAGTGAGGATTTTTTTTTTAATGAATAGACTTTATTTTTTTTAGAGCAATTTTAAGTTTACAGAAAAATTTAGCAGAAAGTACAGAGAGTTCCCGTAGAGCCCCTGCCTCCCCACCCCTCAGTTTCCCCTACAAACCCCTTGCATTCGTGTGGCACGTTTGTCACAATCAGTGAATTATTATTCCTAAAGTCCAGAGTTTACAGGGTTCATGATTTTTTTTTAGTTGTGGTAAAATACACATAACACAGAATTCACTATTCTAACCATTTTCAAGTGTACAGCTCAGTGACATAAAGTGCTTTCACACTCTTCTGCAACCATCACCACTATCCATCTCTCAAACAGAAACTCTGTACCCGTTAAACAGCGACTCCCCATAGAGCTCACAGGTGCTGCACACTCTGTGGGTTTGGACAAATGCATTGACATGTAGCCTCCATCACAGGGTCATACAGAGTAGTTTCACTGCCCTAAACATCCCACCTATTCATTCTTCCCTTCCCTCCTAACCTCTGGCAACTGATCATGGTTTTACTGTCTCCATCATTTTTTTGCCTTTTCCAGAATGTCCTGTAGTTGGAGTCATACAACTAAAAAAGTGTGGCCTTTTCAGACTGGGTTCTTTCACTCAGCATACGCCTTTCAGAATCCTCCCTGTCATTTGAGGGCATAATGGGTAGAGCTGAATAATATTCCACTGTCTGGAGGCACCACAGTTTGTTTATCCACAAGTGGGGGATTTTTCATGATAAAAAATTGTCTGCTAACTTTTGGAAACTGAGAGAAACCAAGAGGAAAGGAAGAAAAACAGTCCCCTGTAATCTTATGCCTGAAGATTATGCTGTGAGCACTTTGCTGTCATTTCCTCCGTGTGTGTGTGTGTGTTTGTGTGTGTGTGTGTGTGTGTGTGTGTGTGTACGAAGATCTTTTTTGGTTTGACGTAGCATGGTACCTAACATTTTGATTCCTCTTTTTTCATTAATTGTAAGTTTGCTTTCTCCGTGTTCATAAATCCTCTGTAAGCACTTTTTCTTGTGCATTTTTAAAATGTCTTCAGTATTTTTCTATGACTGGGGATGCCATAGTTCTTCAACTACGCTTCCATTTCTAGACATTGGGGTTGTTTTCAATTTTATGCTAATATAAATATAAATGAATCCACCTTGAACTGTTGACGCTTAAATAATTGTATAGGTTTTCCCCCTACTTGCTAAGAAGTGGAGTAGCTGAGCCACAGAGCATGAACATTTTAAAGATAGCCCAGAGATTTCTTTCTTTCTCTTTTAATGCATTAACAAAATTTTTTTCAAAACAAACAACTTTTTCTTGAAGTATAGTTGATTTACAATGTTGTATTAGTTTCAGTTGTACATTCATAGATTTTTTATTGTGGCAAAAAAACACGTAAATTTTACCGTCTTAACCGTTTTTAAGTGTACAGTTGAGCAGTGTTAAGTATATTTACATTGTTATGAAATAGAGCTCCAGAACTTTTACATCTTGCAAGTCAAAGTCTGTACCCGTTGATCATCAGCTCACCGTTCCTCTCTCGTCCCCCTGCCCCTACCCCAGCCCCTGGCAACCACCATTCTACTTTCTGTTTCGAAGAATTTGATTATTTAAGATACCACATATAAGTGGAATCATACAGTATTTATCTTTTCATGACTGGCTCATTACACTTAGCGTAATGTCCTCAAGATTCATCCAAGTTGTGGCACGTGTCCGACTTTCTTTTTTGAGGCTGAGTAATATTCCTTTGTATTTTTATACCGTATTTTGTTTATCCATTCATGTGTTGATGGACATCTGGGTTGCTTCCACCTCTTAGCTATTGTGAATAATGCTATGAACATATAGCAATAAACATACAAACAATATTTGTTTGAGTCACTGCTTTTAGTTCTTTCGGATATATATCTAGAAGTGGGATTGATAGATCATATGGTCATCTATTTTTAATTTTTTGAGGAACCTCCATATGTTTTTCCATAACTGTAAGACTATTTTACAATCCTACCAGCAGTGCACAAAGGGTTCTAATTTCTCTACATCCTTGCCAACACTTGCTGTTTTCTGGATTTTAGGTTTTGTTTTGTGGTTTTTTTTGAGATTTCTTTTAAAGAGCCGGAAGGGATCATCTGGTCAGTGGTTCCCAAATTTCATGTCTTTCTTTTGAGCTCACGGTTCAAGAGATGTTTGTCTGTCAAACACATTTTACCAAGAACTCGTTACCTTCCAGTCTCTATCCATTGGTCCAGTATGTGCAGGTCTGGGCATTTCCCTTGGGACTGATTGCTGGCTATCTGTGCTGTCAGTTCTGTGCCCCCTTCTTCCAGGCATGCTTCCAGCTGGACACACTTCCCAGCAGCCAGCTGTGGCCGTGCCACTGTGCCCTCACCAGTGGCATGGGGACAGAAGTGATCCACACAACTGTTTAAAGGGCTCATTTACCTGGGTTTTCTCTCTCTCCTTCCTGCAAACAGAGCACAGGACAGTGGCCCAGGGGATGGCGGACCACCCTTTCCTGCCAGCCAAGGTCTCTTTGCCACAGCATTTGGCCTGCAGGGACACGCCCCCACGTGAAGATCACAGTGGTCATCGCCCCTTCAACGTTATTCACTGGGGTGCTGTTTGTCAGAGCAGAAGACTGGAAACGGCCTAAATGTCCACTAGGAGGCAACAGTTAAAAAAACTGAGACACATCTGTCCAGTGGAATTCCCTGCAGCTCTTTAAAAAATGAAGTTAAAAAATTTAAGAGACTATTTTTTCGAGCAATTTTAGATTCATAGCAAAATTGAGCCAAAGGGACAGATATTTCCCATATACCACACGCCCCGGCAAGCAGAGCATTCTCCACCAACACCCACATGGAGAGGTGCATTTACTACAGTTGATGAACTCACACTGACACATCACCATCACCCAAACTCCATAGTTCACACTGGGGTTCACTCTTGTCCATGGTTTGGACGTGTTTATAACGACATGTATCCACCGTTATAGTATCATACAGAGCCGTTTCACTGCCCTAAAGAAAAGCTTTATTGTTAAAAAGAAAAAAAAGCAAGAATCAAAACAGTATATTTCTATGCTAATACTTTTTTTTCAGGTGGGGAGAGGGTACATATTTGGATTTGCTTGTACATGCAAAGCACCACATCTGAAAAGGATCCACAGAAACCCAGGGTCAGCAGTTATCAGTCTCACCCTAGGGTGCGGATGGGTGGGAACTGGGCAGGTGGGGGTCAGGGCGGGAAGAAGGTTTCCGCTGTTTGTCTTTGTATACATTTTGATGTTATGTGAATATATTACCTATTCAGAATGCAAATAAATACAATGTAAAATTTTCAATAGTTTCTTTTCCCATTTTATTGTAACTCAAAGTTCACATACGCCCCCGCCCGGCTTCTGCTTGTTGAACCCCTGAGCTGAAAGCGTCTGGCTGAAGGCAGAGCTGCTCAGGGTTCAAGCTGTCCGTGTGGCCTCCATGCACAGAGCAAAGCTCGGCCACAACCCCTCCCAGGACGCGTGTCCCTGTCCGGCTCGCATCCAGCCTGCTATGCCCAGGCGAGGCCCAGCCCTCCACCTGCCGCCCCACACAGCCAAGCTGCTCACCCGCTTCCTGCCAACTGAGCATCCTAATTACATGATAAATACTAATTGCCCGTGACTAGGATCTTCCACAGTCATAGACATTAACCAAAGTCACGCCTAATGAGCCTCACCGTTAATTATCTGTGCTCACTGCTCCAGGATTTAATTAAGCCTTGGCAGGAAATAGCAATCCACATAGGCTGAGCAAGGAAACGGAGCTTGCAAAAATACCCTCTTTTCATCAGGTGGCCTGGCAAAACTGCTCCAAGTCTTCCTTCCAAGCCCCCGGGGTTTTCCCAGTGAACAGGAGACACCGGAGAAGGGAGCCTGCATTTATCCAGCGCCTGATGTATGCCAGGCAGAATCAGACACGGTTGCATACCCTATCTCATCTAATCTTTGCAATCACTGCAGGGGCTAGGTCTCCATTTTACAGATAAGGAAACAGAGGCTCAGAGAGGCCTAGTGACTCTCCAAGCAATTGGCAGAGCCAGGTCTGTCTGAGCTGCAGGTGCATAATTCCCACTACTTGTTGCTGAGGAATGGTATCTTAATGGTATTATTTTGCACTCTGACCTTGAACTTGTGTTTTTTCTTTCTCCAAAGCATTCCCAGGTCTTGTTTTGTCTTTGTCTCATATTTGTTCACTAAGAAAACAAAAGGCTGAAGTATCTGAAGCCCAGAGAGATTGTGACGTACACCCACTCACACAACCAGGAAGACAGTGGGGTGGGTGTGGGGATGGGGGAAAAGACTGGCCCTGTGGTCAGACTGCCAGGTTCTCATCCTGGCACATCTTTCTGGGGTTCGTTGGACTTCTTGAATCTAAGGCTTGATTTCTGTGTTGGTTAGAACAAGTAATGCTAGCTGCTGTAACAAACAACTTCCAAATCTCAGTGGCCTAGTAGAAAAAGAGTTCATTTATTGTTCACTCAGAGCAAGTAGGTGGTCATCAGGTGGCCTTCTCAGCAGGGGCTCAGGGACCCAGGGTCCTTCCATCTATGCAGGGGTTGTTAACCACTGTTGGACCCTTGAGAGGTCTATGGATAGAATTCAGGGGACCCATGAAGTTAAATGGGGAAAATTATATCATTATTTTCTTTATTCTTGAACTAAAATTTAGCATTTTCCTTTTATTATGAATATAGACAACAAACCATAATTTTATACCTGTGAATATGTTTCCAGTGGAAGTCACACATATTTTGATATCACATTACAGTTGCTGAAGATATCTTGAATTATTGTTTACACTCATTCACTACTTTGAGACGATGGTGGTATTAAACCTATGACTAGCTGGCATGGGATCAAAGCTCTTCTGTCTATAGATGCTTGGTTGGAAGCAGATGGCCTATTGCTGGCTGACTATGTACTTAACCGTTCAGCCACAAATAGTGGCATTGCATGCTCTCATGTTAGTGACAAGCTCTCTCCTTTGCTTTCCAGCATTCCCTATCGTTGACTGTTGATCAGTACATCGAAGGAAGTGAGTCAAACTCCGGGTGGCATGCTGCTTCCTCCTGATAGCCGCCCTGACCTCTAAGAACAAAATCCTTGGGGTGAAGGCCACCCCTTGGGGCTTATAGAGCTGTTTGGCAGGACTAAGGGCACCTTTGTGGCTGTGATTCCCCACTTGGCTTTGCACGCAGGGAAGGGTGCTGCACTGGTCACCTGGGGGTTCCCTGGGTGCTGCAGCAGGTACTGACCAGAGGCTGGGGGCCTCGGGTCTTTGAGCCTCATTTGCTGGTGACCCCAGCAGAGTCTGTCCCCCTCCCACTTGGCGATCATACCAAACACATACACTATCTAGAAATTACGAGAACCTAGATGGTACTCACGCAGTTCCTCTTTTACTGAGTCTTCCCATTAAAATGACCTGATTTTATAAAACATATTCAAATAACAAACATGAAATATGTTCTACCTGATTATATTCAACCTAACCAGTAGTCAAATGAATATTAAACCAATGAGATACCGTGCTCTCCATTGGATTTTAAGAACTGCTCTCTCGTTTCTATTCTAATACTTGCTGCAGGTGAGAAGGCACTAAGAAACTGGTCTACTCCTGGTGCGCGGCAAGCTGGCTACTGTCTCTCTGGAGGGCAGCTGGGTGACTTGCAAAGCGCGTCGGAAAAGTGCCTCTACTTTTAACCCAGTGACTCTCCTCTGGAATGTGTCCTAAGGCACTCAGTTCAAAAAATATATTTATGCACAAGGCATTTCATCACAGTGTTATTTTGAATAGTGAAAGATTCTTTCCCTCCAAAGTACCCAGTATTAATGGAATAGTTAAGTGGTGGTCCAACCAGTTACTGGAAATATTATGTGGTTAGCAACTTGAAAAATTGTCTGGAAGGTCCTAATGTCGACATCTTGCTTTCTATCTTTCTCCATGAAAAGGAACCTTTTTTGCAGAAATGGCTGATTCCAGGTCCAGGGCAGGGTATGTTCCAGAGTAGACTGGAACATCTTGGTATGCTGGAAAGGAAAGATGTGCTCCAAAATGAAGGGGGACAGGTGGAAAGGACGCCAGAGCTGGCTTGAAGGGGCTCCCTCTGGCCAAACCTGGGACAGTTTAATTATCAACAAGAATAATGACCACATTGGATTTCAACACAAATAATGTTTTAAAAAAGAATTCATAAGTACACAGTGATAGTATTTAAAAAAAAAAAAAAGAGTGGTGGGAAAGAAAAAGGCCAGCTAACAATGGTAGAAAAAAATGATATATTTATAAATCATCATTTTGTAACCACCAATATAATAATTCAAGCAAGGATCACCAGTGCATTCTTTTTTGTTTTGTTTTTTCTTTTTGCCAGTGCATTCTAAAACCACTGAAAATTTGTTGGGGAAAAGGGTATTTGCATGGTCTCACGGTATCACTCCACAAAATACTTATTACCAAAAAAAAAAAAAAAAAAAGGAAAAATATGCTTTTATGATGGAGAGACTGGGCAGGAGCCATTTTAACTAAGTGGTCAAACTTAGCATCACTGACATGCTGTGGCTCCGGGATTGATGTGCTGACCTGACATCACTTGTACAGGAATTCCTCCCCAAAATGTGAGAACTGAATCGAATTGTGAGGAAACAGACATCCATGTTGTGTGTCTTTCTACAGGATAACTGGCCCACACGCTTCAAAATATTGGGGTGGGGAGATTGGGATTGACACCTACACACTACTATGTATAAAACAGATAACAAATAAGGACCTACTGTACAGCACAGGGAACTCTACTCAATACTCTGTAATGACCTACATGGAAAAGAATCTAAAAAAGAGAGTGGATATGTGTATACGTATAACGGATTCACTTTGCTGTACACCTGAAACTAATACAACATTGTAAATCAACTCTACTCCAGTAAAAAAATTTTTTTTTAAATATCAAAGCAAGAAGGACTAAAAAAGGGGCATGGGGAGAAAGGGCTGTTCTAGATGAAAGGGGCCGGGGGGGATGGGATAATCCAGTGTAATCTTGGATTGGATCCTGGACCAGAAAACAATTTTAAACAGCTGACAAAGAACATTTTTTGGACTATTAGAAAAATGTGTATATGGACTGGATATTAGGTAATATCCTTGCACAATGTTAAATTTATTGGCTGTGTCAGTGGTACTCTTGTTATATAGGAGACTGCCTCTCTTCTCAGATCCAAGCTGGGATCTATCCTGGGATGAAGTGCCATGAGGTCTGCAATTTATTTTTAGGTCATTCAGAGAGAGAGAGAAAAAAAAGAGAGAACAGATGGCGCAAAATGTTAACAATGGGGGAATCTAGGTGAAGGGCCTATGGATATTCACTGTGTTGTCTTTTCAACTTTTCTGTGAGTATAAAGTTTTTCATGTTTATTTTTAAAAACATTGGCAAAAAATAATATGGGCGGTATTTACTACAATACTGTCAGATACTATTACATCATCAAAGTAGGATATGAAGTTGTGTATAATCTGGATGTACAAATATGCGTGTACCTATGGTAGACAGCTGTTGTTTGTAATCATTGCATTTGCACTGATTATAACATGCACAACTAGCAGCACCCTTATTTTCTTTTGGCACCTACCCTCCCTCTTTTGGTTCATGGGGTTTGCATGTGGGGGCCATCTACATCCGTCTCCAGGGTTTGGTGGGCATATGTCTTCAGTTAGTCCAACCAGAGCCAATGGACATCAACCCCAGGGCTCTTGCTGGACGTGTGGGGAAGAGGTGGTACTCTTTTTCACTGAGGCTGTCAGGTTGAGAGGATGTGAATTGAAGCAGTGTGGTCATCTTTGTTTGGGGAGTAGCTACCTGTGAGTCAAGCTGACACAGGAGAACTAAGAAGGAAAGAGAAAGACACCAGTTGACACTGTTTGAGCACCTGGATTTAAACGTGCCTGAAGTTAGGTGAACCTATAGATTTCCTTTTTGCTTATATCAGTTTGAGCTCTTACCTGTTGCTTGCACCCAAGGAGTCCTAGCCCTACAGCATGGAAATGCATAGAAAAGGTGTATTTGTTTCCTATCACTGTGTAACAAATTACCACAATTCTAGCACCTTCAAACAATACCCAATTATTATCTTGAAATTCTGTGGGTCAGGAGTCTGGACACAGTTTAGCTGGGTTCTCTGTTCCGGGTCTTACAAAGCTATAATCAAGATGTTGGCCAGGTCTCATCTGGAGGCTTGACTGGGGAAGAATCTCCTTCCAAGTTTGTGCAAGTTGTCAGCAGAATTCATTTCCTGGCAGTTGTATTACTGAGGGCCTAGCTTTTTGCTGGCTGTCAGCTGGAGGCTGCCATCAGGTCCTAAACGTTACACACCATCCCTTGACACATGGGCTTCCTCAACAGAGCCACTCATTTCATCAAGCCAACAAGGAGAATCCAGTCTGCTAAGATGGAATCTTACATAATGTAATGTAATCAGGAAGCTGACATCCTACCACCTTTGCCTTATAATGTAACCAAAATCAAGACACTGATATCCTATTACGTTTGCCGTATTCTATAGGTTAGATGCAAGTCACGGATCCCATCTGCACTCATGAGGAGGGAATTACACAAAGGCATGGACAGGAGATCCTTGGGGGTCAACTTAGGGTCTGTCTGCCACAAAAGGGATGGGAAGAATCCACTCTACAACTGCCACACCTACCCCTACCCACCACTAAATTCTTATTTACTGAGTATTTACAATTGAGCACTAAAGCTCGCTTCTTCCTAATTTAAGAGGAGTTATCACTGGGAAGTGGCTGGATGGAGAGGCACTAAAAGGGCACTAGAACTTTGGTACGGTATGGCATATGGTATTGCTTAGAATTTTTATAATGAGCATGTAGTATGTAATTTAGAAATACAATTAAAATAGAAAATTGAATATACAGTGTGACTTCCACTATAAGCTGTTTTCTCTCCACTTCTGGACCTTCCTATGTATATACACATACACAACGGGAGAAGAGACTGGAAGAAAACAGGCCCAGATGTGAAGACTTATTAGAGTGATGGGTCTATGGATGAATGATACTTTCTTCTTTACACTTTTCTGTATTTTTCACAATAGGAATATTACTCTAATAATCAGATTTTTTTTAAAAAGTGATTTGAAATGTTTTTTAGGTCCAATATTATGGCTGAAAATAAAGCAAACCCTCTTGTTTACCTTCTGTAGAAAGGCAATATCCCGCTTGGGTGGCTGATGGAGTGTCTGCTTCTAGAGCTCAAAGAAAGAAATCAGATGGCAGCAGGGAACACACACCTGCTTCCTCTCACACTAATAAACTCTCATCAGAATGCATCTGGCTTTGCCGCAGGACGAAGCATTATTTGAAAAAATATGGCAGGTTTTCTCCAGTGACTAAAAGCTACTGGAAAGTTCTTGCCAAGATGGTAAACAGAAGACCTGGTGCCAGACAGACCCGGTAAGCTGACATGTTCAGTAACCAAATAGTCCAAGCCCATGGCTATATGAAAACAAACAAAAGACATGTTTGATCTCATTTTTATAGCTAATTAGAGGACCTTGACGGGTCTCCGAACCTGTTTGCGTGTCTGTGAATTTAGAATTAAATATGAGGACCAAAGACCACACCTGTAGTCAAAACAAATAAACAAAACACAAACTTTCAAAGTTAGGTTTCCCAAGCTCGCTGCAGCTGAGGAGAAGGTATCCTCAGGAGGATCCCAGCAGGGGAGACGAGACGGGCTTCTTCTAGGGTTTGTGTTTGTGCTGGATGATTGTGGGGGGCATTAAAGAACCAGGGGCCTGTTCTGGGTTGGATGCTGTCAAGAAGCAGGGGCAACTGGGTGACTGAGTACTTCAGTGATTGTCACCTAGAAGGAGAGTTAAAATGGGGCTTGAGTTGTTATTGGTGAAACAGCAGCAATTGCTCAGAAAGGAGGAATGCTTGTCAGAGTGGGGGGGTGTTTAGTAATTTGGAGGCTCACAAGAGTGGCCTTTTCAATGTCTTGTTCTGAGTATTGTTCATGTTCAGCTGGGAACATGGCTGACTGTTTGTCAGTAGGGCCGTTTTCTACTTTCTCACTCCCATCCAGCTTTAAAATAAACATAGCACCCGATAAAAAACGAACACTCGGATACACTTTCAACTTAGAAAATGCTCTTTTTACCTGGGGAAATCCTTTGTGCTTCTTTCCAGATTCTCCATTCTTAAAGATTAGGAAATCGAGGGTCAGAGACATTTAAGTGACTTGCCCAGCACCACAGCTGGCTTAAGCAAGCCGGAATGGTGTAGCATCCAGCCTTAGGTTTATACTACTTTGTCACCCATCACTGTTCCTCATTAGTCCTGGTTTAGAAAGTTGTTTGTTCATTCCAGAATGATGGCGTGATGGAAAGTGAAGAGGCAATTCAATTCAGCGTCAGTATTATGTTTAGGGAACTACTGTGTGACTGGGGTTCATAACCAGGGAAGGACACCGTATCAGAGTCTATTGCTGCTGTAACAAATTACCACAAACTAAGTGCCTAAAAACAACACAAATTTATTCTCTTACAGTCGTGGAGGTCAGAAGTCTGAAGTGGGTCTCACTGGGTTCAAATCAAAGTCTTGGCAGGGCTGTATTCCTCTGTGGAGGCTCTAGGGGAGAATCTGCTTCCTGGCCTTTTCCAGCTTCTAGAGGCTGCCTGCATTCCTTGGCTCATGGCCCCTCCTCCATCTTCAAAGCCAGCAATTCAATCATTCTGACTTCTGCTGTCATGACATCTCTGACTCTGCTGCTTTCTTCTTCCATCTTTTAAGGACCCTTATGATTACATCGGGCACAGCTGGTTAATTTAGGATAATCTCCTTTTGTTACAATCCTTAATCACATCTGCAATGTTCTGACATAACATATTTATATGTTTCAGGGATTAGGACATAGACACATTTGGGGGGGTGGACATTATTCTGCCTACTAGAGACACCTAGCCTGGTATTTTTTTGGTGGGGAGGGGAAGGGAGGAATTCTGACTTAACAGAGAAAGAAGCATCTAAGCTGACAGCAGGAGGGGCCAGGAACCAAGAAGGGAAGTGTCTTTAAGCAGAGGGGAGGTCTGGAGGTGGAGAGAAAGCAGGGGGCATTGGTGGGTCCATTAGTCATCTATCGCTGGGTCGTGATGCAGTAAAAACCGAACTCCCAAATCTCAGGGGCTCACAAAAGCCAAGTTTTACTTTTTGTTCAAGCCACATGTCCATTGTTGACATGTGCCACGTTTTGGCTCTGCTCTACGCCCTCTTCATTCCAGGAGCAGCCCCTGTCTACAACATGTCGGGCTCATGGTGGAGGAACAAGTTAGGAGGCAAAACCATAAGATGATGCTTAAAACTTCTGCTTGGGAATGGCTCATGTCCCTTCCACTCACATTTCATCAGCCAAAGCAAGTCAGGTCATATGGCCAAGGCTGACATCAGCGGGACAGGAAGTAAAATCTTCCCGTAAGAATAGGCAGTGAAGAGTTGGAACAGCAACAGACTAGGACAGTACAAGAGGCTGGAGGGTAGTAGATGTGGGGGTGGCTTGAAGCTCATGAGGCAGTGAGGGCAGATCGTGCATGACTTTAAAAACCAGTTTCCTTAGAATGTAGGCTCCACAGAGATAAACCCACGCACCTATGGTCAACTAATCTATGACAAAGGAGGCAAGGATATACAATGGAGAAAAGACAGTCTCTTCAATAAGTGGTGCCGGGAAAACTGGACAGCTACACATAAAAGAATGAAATTAGAACACTCCATAACACCATACACAAAAATAAACTCAAAATGGATTAAAGACCGAAATGTAAGACCGGACACTATAAAACTCTTAGAGGAGGGGCTTCCCTGGTGGCGCAGTGCTTAAGAATCCGCCTGCCAATGCAGGGGACATGGGTTCGAGCCCTGGCCCGGGAAGATCCCACATGCCGTGGAGCAACTAAGCCCGTGCACCACAACTACTGAGCCTGCTCTCTAGAGCTCGCGTGCCACAACTACTGAAACCCGCGCACCTAGAGCCCATGCTCCGCAACAAGAGAAGCCGCTGCAATGAGAAGCCCGCACACTGCAACAAAGAGTAGCCCCTGCTCGCTGCAACCAGAGTTAGCCCACACA
This sequence comes from Balaenoptera physalus, assembly GCF_965194825.1. NCBI lineage: Eukaryota > Metazoa > Chordata > Mammalia > Artiodactyla > Balaenopteridae > Balaenoptera > Balaenoptera physalus. The sequence goes on from NC_138883.1 coordinate 11,822,604, forward strand.
CAACAAAAACCCAACACAGCCAAAAATAAAAATAAAAAATAAATTTATAAAAGAAAAAAAAAAAAACTCTTAGAGGAAGACATAGGAAGAACACTCTTTGACATAAATCACAGCAAGATCTTTTTTGACCCACCTCCTAGAGTAATGGAAACAAAAACAAAAATAAACAAATGGGACCTAATGAAACTTAAAAGCTTTTGCACAGCAAAGGAAACTATAAACAAGACGAAAAGACAACCCTCAGAATGGGAGAAAATATTTGCAAACGAGTCAACGGACAAAGGATTAATCTCCAAAATACACAAACAGCTCATGCAGCTCAATATTAAAAAAACAAACAACCCAATCAAAAAATGGGCAGAAGACCTAAATAGACATTTCTCCAAAGAAGACATACAGATGGGCAAGAGGCACATGAAAAGCTGCTCAACATCACTAATTATTAGAGAAATGCAAATCAAAACTACAATGAGGTATCAGCTTACATGGGTCAGAATGCACATTATCAGAAAATCTACAAACAACAAATGCTGGAGAGGGTGTGGAGAACAGGGAACCCTCTTGCACTTTTGGTGGGAATGTAAATTGATACAGCCACTATGGAAAACAGTATGGAGATTCCTTGAAAAACTAAAAATAGAATTACCATATAACCCAGCAATCCCACTACTGGGCATATACCCAGAGAAAGCCATAATTCAAAAAGACACATGCACCCCACTGTTCACTGCAGCACTATTTACAATAGCCAGGTCATGGAAGCAACCTAAATACCCATCGACAAACGAATGGATAAAGATTATGTGGTACATATATACAATGGAATATTAGTCAGCCATAAAAAGGAATGAAATTGGGTCATTTGTAGAGATGTGGATGGACCTAGAGACTGTCATACAGAGTGAAGTAAGTCAGAAAGAGAAAAACAAATATTGTATATTGACGTATATATGTGGAATCTAGAAAAATGGTACAGATGAACCGGTTTGCAAGGCAGAAATGGAGACACAGATGTAGAGAACAAACATATGGACACCAAGGGGGGAAAGCAGTGGGGAGGGTGGCAGTGGTGCTGGGAGTGAATTGGGAGATTGGGATTGACATGTATACACTAATATGTATAAAATGGATAACTAATAAGAACCTGCTGTATAAAAATATAAAATTAAAAAAAGAAAAAAAAAAATAATGTAGGCTCCACAAGGGCAGGATCTAGGTTGCTTTATCTTTCTAGCCCAGTATTTCTCAACCTTTTTTTTTTTCATTATTACTCCCTACCCCAATAAAATCTTAATGTCACAGATATAGTGTTATGTACTGCATGTATATTTGGGCTTTATATATAAAAACAGTAAGATATTTTTCCCCATCTAAAAATCAATTTTCACCCCCTTGAAGGTGGTATCAGCCCACGTTGAGAATGCATGTTCTAGCCCCAGTTACATTTGTTTTAATTAATTCTTGAGTTCAGTTGACTTAAGCCACATTTGTGAGTTAAAGCACATTGTTAGTAGTTGATAAGTTTACATGCATAAACCTTATTATATACTTTGTGTAAACTCAGTTTAACTAGCACCACAAGAAGCTAATCGGCTAAAGAGGAGAGGTCCAGTGGAGTAGAGAGGAAACTTAATTCGACATTAGAAAAGAACCTGATTGTACCTACATGTTGCTTTGCAGAACTTTCAAAAAGTGAGTCTAAATATCTTATTGCTTTCAGAAGGCTTCTCCACTGTAAGGCAGCCTTGCCTGTCTTTTGAGAGAGTCATTAAGCAAGACTTAACTTTCCCTGATGATTAAAGGTCTTCACTATGAACATCTAGGACCAGCGAAATCCTCAGGTCACCTTTTGCTTTTACATTTTAAATTACTATGGCTTTTCCCTCTTTGGGAAAACCCTGCCAAGCTGCCCAATCTAAGTCCTCGCTACTAGCAATGTGCCTGGCCAGTTACAGTTCTTTGCTCTGGTTTTGGAAACCAGAGGTGCTGCGTGGACGGGACAGATGCTGAGTGAAGGTCCGAGGAGCTCTCGAGGCGTCATGCGTGAATTTAGTGTTTTGCCTCATTCAGTCAATGAAGTTCAATGAACAACAACTGAAGGCCGATTATGTGTCAGGCAGTGTTCTAGGCGTTAAGGATATAATAGTGGATAAAAAAGGTAGTATCTTTGTCCTCATGGGATGAGAAATGTCATTTTGAGTTTATGAGCTCTGATAGCACAAGAGCGGTGGTGCCGGACAGTGAGCTGTGCTTAGGCTGGTTGATCAAAGGATGAGAGACATTTGCCTTCAGATATGACGGGCTCTGCTCTTGGATTTCATTTTTCTCTTTGTCCTTGACTTGAACAAAGATGAGGCATTAACTATGAATGCGGAGACCAAGAAGTTATGGGGGAAAGTACCAATTCATTGACCTGGTATTTATTCCTTGCAACTACATAGGAAAATCACCTCCTTGGGTTCAGCCTGTCCTCACCTCAGCAAATTTAGCACCTTTCACGGGCTTTGCACTTTAACCCACTGCCACTCCACTTTGCATGGCCTGTCACCTGATTCAGGCTCTGCACCAGTGTCACCTCTGCAGGGAGGACTTCCCTCTCTCCTCCCCCACAACTCTCTACACCTTTGCCTCGATTTTGTTTTTTTTTTTAAACATCTTTATTGAAGTATAATTGCTTTACAATGGTGTGTTAGTTTCTGCTTTATAACAAAGTGAATCAGTTATACATATGTTCCCATATCTCTTCCCTCTTGCATCTCCCTCCCTCCCACCCTCCCTATCCCACCCCTCTAGGTGGTCACAAAGCACCGAGCTGATCTCCCTGTGCTATGTGGCTGCTTCCCACTAGCTATCTATTTTACATTTGGTAGTGTATATATGTCCATGCCACTCTCTCACCCTGTCACATCTCACCCCTCCCCCTCCCCATATCCTCAAGTCCATTCTCTATTCACAGCATTTAACTCTTAGTGACACATTTTGCATATGTTTGTAGTCTGCCTTCCCCACTCAAAGGTAAGCTCCAAGAGGGCAGGGACTTTTGTTCGCCACTCTATTCCCAGTTCCTAGAAGGGGCCAGCACAAGGGTATGTAATTTGAACTATCTTATAGTCCTGTGATGGCATAAGATTATTTTACCACCACTTTTTTTCTTCAAGACATCTTCTGTAAATGAGGTTTCTGTGTGTAACACACCTGACGGCTCAACTGTTCGTACAAAAAACAAGTTTCCTTTACTTGGAGGTGTTTGTGTTGGAATCTGTGTCTGAAGAGCAGACCACATGTTAGAATTGCAGAAGTTCAGAAACATTCAATCCACAGCCTTCTCACTCAGAAAAGAGTTCCTAAGAATACTAGCCTCAACATGTTCAGAATAACCACTAAGACATTTTTCTGTCATTTCTTTCTTCTGACCAATCACAGCCTGAAGAACTTTAGGCTATTAGTCCCTTTGGCTTTGCCAGTTCTGTCCTTCTACTTCCATCTAGACCAAGATGCCCATACTGGCCTTTTCCAATACAGCTGACCTCCTAAAGTAGGGAGCTGGAGCCCAGCGAGGCATATTTGAGTAGGTTGGGTTTTTTTCCCCTCCAGGGTGAGTTGTATATAAGTCTTCCTAAATGAAGGCTAGAATGTCCAGCCCCAGACATTATTCCCTTATCGAAGAAACTAACCAGGGTAGACCTAGTTCCACGTTTTAACAACCCATGCTTTTCCTTTGAAGTCTCTGTTCTGCAGCAATAGAAATGGTAGGTTTTAGAAAGCACAAAGTCTAGAGAAAGGGAAATCTTAAGATAATAAAATAATCTTATTTTCCAACTGACAGCTATAAATACAAAGCAGTACATTGAGAAGAAAAAAATTCAGCTCTCACACAATCCTTTTAAGTAAGTCAAGAAGGTTTCGTGTTATCTGAGGATAAGTGAATGGGAGACTTTTAAAAATCCCCTAGTGTGTTAGTGGTCAAGAATACAGAAACTGAAAGTCAATTAAAGATTTAAGTAACTTCAGAAAAATAATCTCAGAAACACTTTGTCAAACTATTTCCAAAGCCAAGAATGTGTAAAAACTGAACAAAAGATTTAGAGCCATCCGAACAAAAGATTTAGAGCCAGCCCAACAAAAACCAGGAGGACATGCAGAGACGGGAAGTCTGGCAATACACGATGATGAAGCAGGTGCCATTTTCCATTTTAAGTATGTAACCTGGTTTTAATCATTTTCCAGAAATGGTTCCAAATTAGAAGAGAAAAAAAAAAACCTTTAAAAGATATTAACAAGTCTAAACTCTTCACTCTGTTTGAGATAAGACTTGACTTCACAGCTCAGACTCTAATAGGCTATCACACCTGAATAAGAACTATGACATATAGGGACTTCCCTGGTGGTGCAGTGGTTAAGAATCCACCTGCCAGTGCAGGGGACACGGGTTCGAGCTCTGGTCCGGGAAGATCCCACATGCTGCGGAGCAACTAAGCCCATGCGCCGCAACTACTGAGCCTGCGCTCTAGAGCCCGCAGGCCACAACTACTGAAGCCCGCACGCCTAGAGCCCGTGCACTACAACAACCAGTAGCCCCCGCTCGCCGTAACTAGAGAAAGCCTGCATGCAGCAACAGACCCAACGCAGCCAAAAATAATTAATTAATTAAAAAAAAATAACCATGACATGTAGATTTAATAACATGTCTCTACCCTACCCTCCAAAATCTCATATCCAGTTTTAGATGGTATAGAACTCTCTACCCTTTTCATTCATGTTAAATTGGAAAAAAGCCCAAACACACCTAAGATGACCTTTAAAACTTCATTCTCTGATGGAAAATAAGAAACATATACATCTAGGATACCAAAACTTTTGAAGAATTTATAGGACAATTAAAGTCATAGTATAAGTATCATTAAGAATAGAAACTGGTCAGCTTTTCTGTTAGGCACCAGCAGGCTACTGCAAAGGCATTCCTGACAGGAAGGACTATACCCTTCGCCCAGCCCACGATCTACATATGCTAATTATGTATGAAGAGAGACTGCCAGTGCCCGGCACAGACAAAATGAGAATTCAGACGTGTAGATGACAAGGAAAGCCAAAACAGACATTATACTGGACTTAAGGCAAAGAAAATGTCCCTTTTCAAAGAATAACTCTGTATCGTCTCTGCCTTGGAGTATTTTAAAAACACAAAGGGTGTTAAACCAAATTTGATTCCTAAATGCTACCAGAGGGGCTATGGGTGTCCTGAGCCCACCCAAGGTATAGGCTAGAGAAAAGGAAAAGAGATGAAGGAAGACAATGGATGAACGAATAAGAATCAAAGGAAGACAGCACGTGGGGTGGGGAGGGGGAGGAAAAGAAGCGCACACACCACTAATGCAATTACAAGTGGCATCAGCTCTGATTTCTGGCTCTGCTCGTGAATGCCCATCTGGAAAGGTCTTGTTTAAATGGGAGTGAAAAATTATTATTTTTAAAAGAAAAATGCACAGTAAATTTTACTTACGTATTTACAGAAAGATTTATACCAATCAAGCGTTTAACAATGTAAAAAATAAATCTACATTTGCAAAGTTAAATATATGAAAATACAAAGCAGACTGAATTATCAAAAAGAAAACATTTTATTTATATCACTAAATACAATTAGTTTCCCTGATTATAACCCATAATGAGTGTCACCTAAAATACAGGATGGTCTGTACAGAGGCAGACACCCCCAGCATCTCCGTGTGTATGCATATATACACTGAGCCCCTGACCTCAGAAAAAGCAAGAGCTGAGCTCGTTAGATTATTTTTGTTTTTAGAAACTCTTACCATTTGAAGGAAATCAGAGGAAGATTTCGGTAGCAGAGTACTTGTATAATAACTTAAAAAGTTAAAAGCTTGTAGTGATAAAATAATCTTGTGTACCCTTCTCAGGAATTTCAGGCAAGTGACCCTTCTGCAGACCCCAAAACTGGAGAGAGACGACCAATCACCAAAACAACCAGGCTCAGTTCATTTGCCATGTGGTTGGTCATGGTGCATTTCTGGTGTGTAAGTCAACAGAACAATCATGACCCAGAGGTGAAGCAAAGCCTGAAGAAAGAAAAAACAATTTATGGATTAGCCAATAAATCAATCCTCCCTAAAGGCCCACTGTGCAGTGCACTGAGGGCAGGAGCTACGTCTCGTTTGTCTCTGTATTCCTGTGGCTAGTGTGTCTGCAACTGTGCAGGCGCGCAGTACATTGTTTACTGGATAAACAAGGAAGAAACAACTGTATAGTCAAATGAGCTAAAAAGTGCAATGGAAGGTAATAAAGAGCTACAATACCTACAGCATTCTCAGTTGAGAGGAGCAAAGTCTTGAACACATTCAAAACATGCACACGTACACATAACTAACCCATCAGGGGATTACAATGCAGAGTAGATGGCCTGATTAAAACTGCTAGGTATACATGAAGTTGGCTGGAAAGGCTTGTTAGAACAGAGTTGTGGTTGGTGTTTTGAAAGAGGGTTTAGCCATGATTTGGTGAAGAGGAGATGGGAAGACATTCTTGACAGGAATAATGTATCAGGTTTCAGAGATCGATTTAGGGTCCAGAGCAAGGACCTGCAGTGATACATTTCCACTGACTCCCGCATGGTGGTGCTGACATGATGAGGTTCCATCACGAAGTGCCTTGCACACAAGACGTGCAACATCGCATCTCATGCTGACAGAGGGTGCCTGTGCTCCGCATAATCTCCCCACCCAGATGTGGGCATGTTCTGAATCCTTTCTGATGCCATTCAATATTTTTTCTTTCGCTCTCCCCATCCCCCTCATCTTAAAACCTTTTTGTTTAAAGGAGTAACTCTTCCCTCTAGTGGCTCACAAGGAAATTTCTAAGTATGCTTTTTTTTCTTCTCAAGAAAACTGCCCATCTTAATTCAGTTCAGCTACTTTTAGACATCCCCACTCAGAACAGTCAGTGGGCTTTTTAGGCTCACAGAAGATAAGACACGGCATCCCAAATTATGGTAACCATTTTATTACAGTTAAGAAATCTAAAAAAGAAAATACATCAACTTTGAGATCCCTTTAGGAAATAAAGCAAAACACACGGAAATAATTAAACTTTACTTCAAGATAAAAATGAAATCAATTGTTTTGTATTGTATCACTGGAGGCGCTTAGAAATAAAGGTAATCATTAAACTGCACTACAGTTAGTCGGAAAAGCCTTCAAGCAATTTATTTTTTAGACATAATGAATGATCAACATTACTTGCATACTTTAAGAAAAAAAATCTTGATTACCAAAAATGAGTTCTATTCTCTTTCAAAATTGATTGCTAAAAGTTTAGTCAAAAAGATCAGCAGCTGAAAAAAACTAGTTAAAAATCAAATGTAGCACTGTTTTTGCAAACAAGTTTACTTACCATATATATAATTACAAAAACTCGTGCTATGGGGTATCTTCGGAGAAAAATTCCCAGACGGATACTGTGCAAGTGGTAGGGGTGGAGAGAGAGGAGAGAGTTACACTCAAAACATGTTCCTGTGGTAATATCTCATCATGTTTTTTAAGACTTCACTCATTTAAACTATTTATGTGGCTACCACAAAAGACAGATTATTTCTGTTTTATAGTAGATTGTTAAATGATTACTTGAAATAACCATATAAAATATCATAGCAGTGAACAAATACTTTTATCATTATTTGGGGATTGACTGTTAAGTTTTTAGCACAAGCTATTCCTCTTAATTCTTCAGCTACAACTGTAGAAAGCAAACTTGGTCCCTCTAGCAATCATTTTTCTTTTAGGAACCAAAGGCAAGTGTGAACACATGAATAGGAAAAAAGAGTCTAGTTGGAATGAACCTGTAAATAGCTAATCTGGGAGCTTTAGCATGGACACATACTTCTAAAAGGCTCCCAACTACAGAAACTCAAGTAAACACTTTAAGTAAGAGTGGGAAGCATTACGATGTCCAGACCTATTACTATGCCTTTCTGCAACATTTTTTCCCTAAGACGGATACATGTACAGATACACCTTTCTTCTATGCCCTTCTGCTTCTTTCCTTACCCCTAGCACAATGCCTTGCCTATATGCTCTCTAAAAATTAATATGTATGTTGAATAAATTAATAGTTGAAATAGATGTGCTCAATAATGTGGAGATAGTGACTATGGCATCCAAGGCTCATGGCTTCAGGAATCCAAATTAGTAAATCATCCTCATTTTTAATACCATAGCTCTATTCTGACACAGAAAGGTAAGAAAAGATTGCTCTGTTAGGCAACAATTCATTTAAACTATGTTTAATTATAAAAACTAAAAGGCAAGAGAGTTTAGTAGGTTATTTAGATATGAACTTTATCAAGGCTATATACATATACTGGTAAAACATTTTCTTTATAAGGTGGATGACTACTAGTATAAAAAGTTTTATTTATAAATATATATAACATATATATAAAATATATATGAAAATAAGTACTATTCATTTATATATAGTGGCATCTTTTATTCTAATCATATGATGAAGTAAGGAGATAAAACATTCAAATGGATGCATTTACATGATAGAGGCTTTCTCAATGAAATTTAATGAGTTTTCAAACAGAGTTTATTATAGAAAGAAGAGAAACGATCAGAGTTAAACACCTTCAACAAAATACAGGCACTGGCAGACCTCTTAAAGCAATTTCATGACACTGAAATATCAGCTCGGGGGACTTCCCTGGCAGTCCAGTGGTTAAGACTCCGTGCTCCCAACGCAGGGGGCCCGGGTTTAATCCCTGGTCAGGGAACTAGATCCTGCATGCCACAACTAAAAAAGATCCCACGTGCCGCAACTAAACATCCCGTAAGCTGCAATGAAGATCCCGCGTGCCACAACTAAGACCTGGTGCAGCCAAATAAATATGTTTTTTTTTGTTTGTTTGTTTTTTTAAATTTATTTATTTTTGGCTGTGTTGGGTCTTCATTTCTGTGTGAGGGCTTTCTCTAGTTGCGGCGAGCGGGGGCCACTCTTCATCGTGGTGCGCAGGCCTCTCACTGTCGCGACCTCTCTTGTTGCAGAGCACAGGCTCCAGACGCGCAGGCTCAGTAGTTGTGGCTCACGGGCCCAGTTGCTCCGCGGCATGTGGGATCTTCCCAGACCAGGGCTCGAACCCGTGTCCCCTGCATTGGCAGGCAGATTCTCAACCACTGCGTCACCAGGGAAGCCCAATAAATAAGTATTTTTTAAAAAAACAGCTTGGGAATTCCCTGGTGGCCCAGTGGTTAGGACTCCGCGCTTCTACTGCAGGGGGCCCGGTTCAATCCCTAGTGAGGAAACTAATCCCGCAAGCCACATGGTGCAGTCAATCAATCAATCAATATCAGCTCTGCTGGACAGGACTTATATGACTGAAATCACTGGAGAATGTTACAAAAATATGGTCCATCACTCATTGGTGCTGGCACTGCTTACCTAAACTGGTCAATTGAACTAGCAGCTTTGCGGACTTTTCCATACATTCCTGCCAGATTAGTTTCTGTGTCATTAAAAAGAACAGGAACATTTCGTAGACGTGTGCCTGTTTAAACAAGAAAATAAGTAATTAACGTACAGACACCAAAGTCAACTTTCTAACAAAATTTTATAGTTGAATATACCTTATGTTACATATGGAAGAAATTCTCAAGGTCAACTTTTAAGCAATAACCAAAGGTGAAAACATTAAAAAAAGACAAGTTTAAATATGTAAACTTCCATACCCGCAAAAATCAAAATTTAAAAATTACGAAAATTATTTTCCCATGAAATTAGCAAAAATCAGAGTTTACCAAGTATTGGTGAGAGGCAGCATTAATGGGCACTTTCTTCCTGGGCCAGCAGGAGTGAGGCGCACACCCTTTCTACAAAGGTGGTAACTCCCGGATTCGCATCTCCAGCCCAGTCCGCCTCCAACTCCAGGCTCGGCCGATCACCCTTTCATTTCCATCTGGATGTCTCGTAGACATCTCAACCTGGCACGCCGCACACTGTTATCCTGATTGCCTGCCCTTGCTTCCCACCTTCTCTTCCTGCAGTTTTCCCCATCTCAATACACAACTCCACTTTTCCAAAACCTTTAACTCCTTTCTCTCAAACTCCACATCTGATCTGCCCGCAAATTCCATCTGCTTTCCTTTAAAATAAATCCTGAACCCACCCCCTCCATCCCCACTCTGGTCTGAGTCACCAGCATGTCTTACATGGGTTAATACCATGCCCCTCCCTGGTCTCCCTGCCTCAGTGCTTAGCTCTCTGCAGTCTACTCTTGACACAGCAGCCAGAGACATCTTGTTAAAATATACAGGTCAGCTCAGTCACCCCTCTCAAGACCCTTCTATGGCTTCCGACTTCATTCAGAGTAAAAGTCCTTATACAGACCTAAACAGCCTCCTCCAAGTTCTGGCCCCTCATTCAGTCTACTCCAGCTGCACTGGTCTCCTGCAATATGCCAGCTATACTCCTGCCTCAGGGCCTTTGCACTTCTCTCTGCTTGGAACACTTTTTCTGTAGATCTCTTCATAGTCTACTACCTGACTTCCTTTGGGACGTTAATAAAATGCCACCTTTTCAACGAGCTCTTCCTTGACTACCCTGTTTAAATTACTATCCCCTCCCCACATGTGGCACCCTGCACGTCTTTCTCTGCTCCATTTCCCTCTGTAGCACATATCTCCAGCTCATACCGCTTGTTTACTGCCTGTCTCCTCCTCTGTATTCCCCCACGACACCAGAATGTGAGATCTATGGGGCAGAGAGTCTGGCCTCTTTTGTTGACCACTGTATCTCTGCAACAGCACCTGATACTGAGTGGGCACTTAATAATTATTTGCTGATTTCGGGAACAAGAATCAAAAGCCTTTAAATGTGTGTACTTATTGACCCAACAATTCCATTTCTGATCATTTATCAATCTCCAACAATAAGGAACTGATTAAACAAATTACAGTATTTTCATGTGATAAATTTCTATAAAGCAATATATACATTATTGTATGAAATATATTATTAAAATATATTTATATGAAAAAAATTTAAAATCAATAAAACAAGTACTGCAAACATATGTAGGAAAAAAGTCTGGACAAAGATGTTCCAAAATGTTATCTGAGGGCAATAGATTATCAGGTGATTTTAATTTCCTTTTTTTGGCATTTCTTTTTATAGTGAGTCTGTCTTATTAAAAAATATATATAAAATAACATGTTATTTGAAAAAAAGTTCTAAAAATTTAAAGCCAAAGAACTAAGATTTGTTGAATGACTACTTTGTAGTCAAAGTAGTTATGAAGTTCTAAGACTAAAAACCTGATCTGTTGAAACTTATCATAAAATCTTCAACATTCTTCTTGATCATGTATTTTGAGAATCTATACATTTCTCCATTAAAATTATAGAGCACGGATATACTCATGTGACTATGTATTAACTTTAATATTCATAATTATGGTTATTAAAGCAAGTCTTACTTTAAGATTCCTGAAAGCCCCTCTCAACTGAATTATTTGTCCTCACCACCCTGTTAAGTGTCCTGGGCCTTCTTCTCCAGGTTCAAAATCAGTGAGAGATAGTAATCAGCCCATTGTCCAGTTCATTAATGATCATATCAAACAGTGCATAGCCCAGGCCTTGAGAAAAGTGGGTGCTTTGTTAGACAAAGCTTCTTTTTAAACAAAAATGGTCTTTCTGTAACTTTTCAAATCATGTTTGAATTAGCAACATTGAAAATTAAGGCACTGAAATATTCTTTTGAGATTCCTTTTTTTTTTTTTTTACCTTCGCCACTGTCAACTCCAGACATGTTAATAGAAGACCCATTACTACTGCTTCCAGCGGCGGAGTTCATTTGCTGCTCAAGGCGCTCCAGCTGGAAGACCAGAGAGTTCTTCTCTGTGCTGAGACTCTCCAGCATGGTCTGCTTCTGGATGAGAGTCTCTGTCAGCTGATGGAGTCGATTTTCTAACTCAGACTGACTGCTATTGCTTAAAGTTTTATTCGTAAGCTGAAAGGCAAAGTATTCATAAGATTACTACATAAAACAAAAGGCATACAACACAGAAACCATGTTACTACATTCCCACAGGTAAACCGTGGCATTAAGTGATTTCTCAAAACTCTACGATTCTTTCACCATCTACAGAAGCAATTTTCAAACTCTATTAGTGGGCCATGAAATCAATTTTGGTGGGTCACAGTTGCCATTTAAAAAAACAGAACAGAATAGTACATAGAGGGCACAGCATATAGTGTGTGAGAGCATTCTTTTGTGAAACTTCTGTTTTGGTTTTATACGTGTAAGTGTGTGTGAGTATAGAGATGTGATTTAAATTTTATTTCTTGCTATGTCATCACAGTCAAAAACATTTGAAAGCACTGGTACACGGGACACAGTTCAAGTTTCTCAACCTGGATTCAAAACCCTCCATAAGTCAACAGTTGTGGTGCAGTGCAAAAACCACAATCTCTGCGCTGCAATTTCCTAGCTACCTGACCTTGGACAAGTTGCTACACTTCCCCGAATCTGTTTGCTCATCTGTGAGGATAACAGTGCCTTCTGCACATGGTACTTTGGGATATGAAAGGAGAATTTTCCTAGTAGGGTCTGGCTGACAGTTGCTCCTTAATAACTTCATTCCATCTTCTATTTGCTCTCATCTGTATCATCTTCCTCTGCTCCCATTTGGCCTCTGCTCTGCTGTTCAAATTTTCCCTTTTGGGCAAACCCAGTCTCCTTCTCTTCTCCAGGCTCTGCCTCCCTTCAAAGCCTCTTCCTTGAAGCCCTTTCCAACTACTCCAGCCCGAGCTGATCTCAGCCTTCTTTTAGACTCCCGCTGACTATCTTGGCATTTATCTTCACTATGGTAACAATTTTGCCTCCTCAATGAAACTGCCAGTCAGCTCTGTGAGGGCAAGAATCACTGTCTGCATCAACATAGTCTGGAAAAGAGGCTGAGAGACTGATCTAAGTTGAAAACCCCAGCTCTGCCACTTCTTAGCTACAACCTAGGGCAAACTACAAACTACACTGAGGTATAGCTGACTTTTAGTTTCAGGTGTACAACTTAATGATTTGAAATTTGTAGACACTGTGAAATGATCAACACAATAAGTCTAGTTACCATCCATCAAGCTTCCTTCCTTCTAAACCGCTTACAGCACTCCCACAAATTAATTGCAGGGCTAGGTCTACAACAAGTAACTACGAAATGGAATTATACTGAGTATAAACTAAGATTTACTTACTATTAAAAAGGAATGTTCAATTTTAAGATTGCACTGTGATCCCCAATCTACTTACTCCACACTTCAATATTTTTTAGTTGAGGTAAAATTTACATTCAGTGAAATACCCAGATCTTAAGTATAAAATGAGTTTCGACGTTATTAACTGTGCAACCAACACCCAGATCAAAACATAGAATATTTCCATCACTCCCAGACAACACTGCTCTGCTTTCTATAACCAGAATTTAGTTTTGCCATTTCTTGAATTTCCTATAAATGGAATCACACGGTATGATCAGTTTTGTATGTGGCTTTTAAAAAGATTTATCCGGGGCTTCTCTGGTGGCGCAGTGGTTAAGAATCCGCCTGCCAATGCAGGAGACATGGGTTCGAGCCCAGGAAGATCCCACATGCCGCAGAGCAACTAAGCCTGAGCACCACAACTACTGAGCCTGCGCTCTAGAGCCTGCGAGTCACAACTACTGAGCCTGCGCACCAGAACTACTGAAGCCCGCGCGCCTACACTCCATGCTCCACAAGAGAAGCCACCGCAAAGAGAAGCCCGCGCACCGCAACGAAGAGTAGCCCCCACTCGCCGCAGCTAGAGAAAAGCCCACATGCAGCAACAAAGACCCAATGCAGCCAAAAATAAAATAAATTTATTTTTTAAAAAACTAAAAAAATAAAAAGATTTATCCATGTTGTTGTATCAGTAGTTGTTTCTTTTTATCGCTGAGTAGTATGCAATGTGTTTATCCATGTACTTTTTTTTTTTTAATTAATTAATTTTTGGCTGCATTGGGTCTTTGTTGCTGCACGGGCTTTCTCTAGTTATGGCGAGCGGGGGCTACGCTTTATCGTGCGTGGGCTTCTCATTGCGGTGGCTTCTCTTATTGCGGAGCACGGGCTCTAGGCACGTGGGCTCCAGTAGTTGTGGCATGCAGGCTCAGTAGTTGTGGCACACGGGCTTAGCTGCTCTGCGGCATGTGGGATCCTCCCGGACCAGGGCTCGAACCTGTGTCCCCTGCACTGGCAGGTGGATTCTTAACCACTGCGCCACCAGGGAAGCCCCCACGTCCTTGTTGACAGACATTTCAGTTGTTTCCAGTTTGGGCTATTTATGAACAAAGCCACTACAAATATTCCTGTACAAGTCTTTTTGTGGACATATGGCTTCACTTATACTGAGTAAATATCTGAGGTTATAGGTTAGATGTATGTTGTTAATCTTACCAGAAACAGCCAGTTTTCCAAAGTGGCTGTACTACCGTACCCTTCCACCAGCAGAGTATGACAGTTCCAACTGCACCACATCCTCAACACGTGGTATTGCCAATCTTTTCACTTTCTGCCAGTCTAGTGGGTGTGGAGTGCTGTATCTCCCTGAGGTTTTAATTTGCATTTCCCTGATGACTAATGATTTTGAGCACCTATTCATGTGCTTATTCGGCTATTCATAATCTTCTTTTGTGAACTGTCTACCCAAGTCTTTTGTCCATTAAAAAAAAAAATTAGTTGTGCATCTCTTTATTTTTAGTAAGAGTTCTTATCCTGGTTACAAATCCTCTGTCAGCTGTATGTATTGTAAATAGCTCCTCCCAGTCTGTTGCTGACCTCTTTTCATTTTTGTAATGGAGTCTTCTGATGAGCAAAAATTTTTAATTTTGATGAAGTCCAATTTTATCACTTTTTCCGTCTATGGTTAGTGCTTTTTGTGTCCTAAGAAATCTGTCTTCTCCCAAATTGCAAAAGATTTCCCTCTACTTTCTTGTGGGAGCTCTGTAGCTTACGCCTAGCTTCATTTCAAATCAATTTTTGTTAATTTTACAAGTCTAACTAGGGGATAAAGATCAAGGTTCATTTTTTTCCACAAGTTTTTATCTAGTCCCATAAAATAGTTTTTAAAGAATGAAAAAATAGTCAAACTGCAATGTAATTTTTTTTTTTTTTAAATTTATCTGGCTGCGTTGTGTCTTTGTGGCACATGGGATCTTTCGTTGTGGCAAGCGGGCTCTTCGTCGCGGTGCACAGGCTTCTCTCTAGTTTGTGGTGTGCAGACTCTAGAGCACGCAGGCTCACCAGTTGCAGCACACGGGACCAGTTGCCCCGCAGCATGTGGGATCCTAGTTCCCCGGCCAGGGATCGAACCCACGTCCCCTGCACTGGAAGGCAGACTCCTAACCACTGGACCACCAGGGAACTCCCATGCAATGTAATTTTTTAACCAAGATATTTTTCTCCAAGGAGGCCCAAAGGTAATAAGATAAGCAGAAACAGCATTTTTTATTGTTCATTCAGTATATATCTTAACTCACTGATTGAGTGGGGTTTTGTTTTGTTTGCAGTGTATTAAGGGGTTGATATCTTTTTAAACTGTACAACTTCCTTCTTACTTAGATGAAAAATCTTTAAGAGATAACCTCCTATGGTTAATTCTTGATTAACAAAAATACCACAATATCTTAGACGTAGTACGTACTCAATAAATATTTTTAAAATATTGGAATGTTTACCTAAGCATTAAACTGACTGGTGGTTTATGCTCCTTTCTTTTCTTTAATTTTCTGTTAGCAAGTCATCTTACCATTTTTAATCATTTCACAAATGTAGGAAAGGGAAGGAGAAGGGCACAGTCAAAATCAGTTAGCTGTCCCCAACTCTTATAAAAATTTAAAGTTTTTAAACATTTTAAATTATGGACTACTAAGAAGTCTAAGAACTTAAAAAAATTAAATTATTTGACTTTTCAAACAAAGTCATCACCTAACTGAAAAATGAACTAGTCAATCTTTATGCAAATTATTTAAATGATCAATAAGTTCATTATTTATTAAGTCAATCATGTGACTATAAGAGAGGAAAGGACAGTGTACAATGACAGGGTAAGTGAATGCACAATTTTGTCAGTTAATGATAAAGACTGGCAAATCTGAGTGGTAGGCACATGTTATTTTCTATGTTTCACATTTTCAGTTATAAAAAGGTCTTAGTGACTCTAATGAAAGATCTATTAATAAGAAAATGTATTGTTGGATTTTTCTTAGGAAAACACAATTATAAAACTGGCAATCAGCAAAACTACCACTGAAGTTAGATGGTATGAAATTCTGGAGTAACTCACATCTCCTTGGGTGACTGGTTACAAGATACCGGTATAAGAAGCAAGCCCTAGAATACAGCAAATGCAGACTCAAATGGCATTCGATGAAAATTCTGTATCACATTGAAAATAACTTACCTCACTACTCCAACAATAGGATTCAGGTGAAAATACGGGAAAAGAAAGTCTTACTGTATCTCTGAAAAAAATGTAGTTTTACAATGGTATCTCTGCCCAAGTTGTGAATGCTGCTTCATACCTGATTCCTGAGTTTTTGAATTTCATCTTCTCGATCTTTAATTCTGCTTTGCAATGTGTTCTTTGTTCGATACAGATCTTCTTCCATGTAGTGGAATTCCTATAAAGTGAGGCACAAATAAACAAAAGCTAAGTTAGTGCTCCCTATGTCATCTCCAGTACCTGAAACAATGCCTGACACAAGGTAGGCACTTGATCAATATGTGCTGCGTATACACCGAATGAGTAAATGAACAGACTTCAAGGGATCTGATGAAAAGTTAATACTTCAGCATGATGTATCAATTTGTATATGATGACTACCTAAGCACAAGTCTTTTTTTTTTTAAATAAATTTATTTATTTATCTATTTATTTTTTGGCTGCGTTGGGTCTTCATTGCTGCGTGCAGGCTTTTCTCTAGTGGCGGCGAGCGGGGGCTACTCTTTGTTGCGGTGTGTGGGCTTCTCGTTGCAGTGGCTTTTCTTGTTGCAGAGCACGGATTCTAGGTGTGTGGGCTTCAGTAGTTGTGGCTCACGGGCTCTAGAGCTCAGGCTCAGCAGTTGTGGCGCACGGGCTTAGCTGCTCTGCGGCACGTGGGATCTTCCCGGACCAGGGCTTGAACCCGAGTCCCCTGCACTGGCAGGTGGATTCTTAACCATTGTGCCACCAGGGAAGTCCCAAAGCACAAGTCTTTATTGGTCATATGTTTTCATTTTTCTTGGGTAGAAAAATGTAGGAACAGAAGTGCTGGATCATATGATAAGTGTATGCCTAGCATAAAGGAAGAAAACCTGCCAAACTGTTTTCTGAATGGTTTTCAAAATACCTGTACCATTTTGCATTCCTACAGGAATATGAGAGAGTTCCAGTTCTTCCACATCCTTTCCAACATTTGGTACTGTCAGTCTCTGTAAGTGTGGCTATTATAGTGGGCATGTAGTGATATCTCACTGTGGTTTCAATTTGCATTTCCCTGATGATTTTGGGCAGCTTTTCACGGGCTTATTTTTATCAGGCAATATCTTGCACATGTTTTGCTCCATCACTGATAAAACACAGAGAGAGGAAAAAAAGAAATACCTCCAAATTCACTAACAACTGCACCAAACTAGTTTGTACGATGGACAGGATCAGTAAGAGTCAGGTCAGAATTAAAGAGTAAAGCAATGCCAGGGAAGAAAGAGTAAATCATTAACTAAGTACCTTCAAAAGCATTATGCTTAACGGTGCAAAGTAAAGGGAGCTGTATGAAGAAGTAACGTGATAGGGAATCAAACTGCTAGAGACTACTTTAGACATTTAGTTCAACCTGCTCATTTCACAGACTAAAAAAACTGAGATAAGTGAGAAAAGAGAAAATGGGAAGGTAATTAGGTTAGGGAGGGGAATCATAATTTACAAGGTTTGCCCAGTTTTTTTTTTTTTTAAACTAAATATTTCAGCTTACTTTTTTTTTTTTTTAAACTTTGGGTTTATTTTATTTATTTATTTATTTATTTATGGCTGTGTTGGGTCTTCGTTTCTGTGCGAGGGCTTTCTCTAGTTGTGGCAAGCGGGGGCCACTCTTCATCGTGGTGCGCGGGCCTCTTATTATCGCGGCCTCTCCTGTTGCGGAGCACAGGCTCCAGATGCGCAGGCTCAGTAATTGTGGCTCACGGGCCTAGTTGCTCCACGGCATGTGGGATCCTCCCAGACCAGGGCTCGAACCCGTGTCCCCTGCACTGGCAGGCAGATTCTCAACCACTGCGCCACCAGGGAAGCCCCTGCCCAGTTTCTTTTAAGCTCTAGGCTAGCATAAAATTTAAGGCTGAAATTTACTTATATTACTTAAAGGACTATTTAATCCCAAGATTAAGTACTTCCCATCCAGAACATCTGATTACTAAATAAATAGCCTAGAGCTACATTCAGCTCCACTTTCCTCTACTTCACTCCCTCATTTTAGAAAAGGGCACTGCAAGTGCATGTGTAAAACCATCAGCCATAATAAAATGAAAGTTCTCTCACTAAACATCAAGAACATCAAATTCTTGTCTTTTAATATATACTAGCTCCTTAAATAAATTAAAATGCAATTTCTGAAAGGAGAGCTAATCTTACAACCAAATTATCTAAGATAGCCTATGATGTACCCTACAGGTTGTTACTCGGTGAATTTTTCTCTTACTACTCAGGAGATCACTGTCATAATAAAAACAAACACTTCCCTGAAAATAGAACCGGTTTCAGAAATGATAAATCCTAATGAAAAAAATCTTTAAAGAATATAAATATGCAAAGCTGGAAACGTTATAAGTGATGAACTGAGAAATATACAAAGCTTTCTTTCCCTTTTGTAAAATGAAGAGAATAGTGATTTTATTGTGAAGATGAAATAAGATAATGTATGCTAAGTACCTATAACAATGTTGTTACTCAGTAAATTATAGATGTTACGAATATTAAATATAGATTCCTATTGTGAAAATGTGACTGTAAACATGTTTAACTGTGTTAGTACTGAAACTATCATATAAGTACATTAAAGTAAAATAATTTAGCTTGGAGAGCAGGCAACTGCTAATTGAATAATGAAATATAATTTTAAACATGATTTGTAAGTAAAGTCTGTTATAAGCATTTTTTCTCAAAACAGAAAAAGCAGTCTATTATGGCACTAATGTTGTATTTATATTTCTATTAAATAAAAGTTGCTACTGTTTCTAGAAGGTAAAAATCTGATAAAATACAAAAATCAACTGATGTTTTCAAGTGTTCTAACATACATACTCTGACAAGGAGATACAATAAAATACAGACAGAGCAGCAGAAAGAATTCTGGGCTCTGGGACAGGAATCCTGGATTCTATTCTATTCTCTAATTAGCTGTGTGATATTAAGCAAGTCTCAAAATCATTTTGTGTCGCTATTTTTCACCTGTTAAAACAAACAAACAACGAGGAGGGTGGGTTAGTAATAAGGTAGGAGGGACCTCTGAGCTCATCCTCTAAGAATTTCAGTACGCTGCTTTACTAGAAGTCTCCTCATATGACCGCTAGTGGACAGTCTTCCTAGGTAATCATCAATCTAAAATCCTTACCTGCTTCTGTCGGTCCAATTCGGCCTCTAGTTCCTGTTTAGCTGCTTTTTGTCCAGCTATTTGGTCTTGCAGATCCTGTAATTGTTCTCTTGCTGATTCCGCTTCACTAACCTGCTGAGCCTCCGTATCCTAAAAAGATGAACCGTACATGTGAAAGCAATAATGAACTGTTCAGTTCAATATTTACTGAGTGATCATCATGTGCTGTGAACAGGGCTCAGCAGGCACTGGAGGGATAAAGATGAATGAGACACAGACGCAGACTAAAAGGAGCACAAAAACTGGCACTTCATTACGTAACACGGCAAATGGTGAGAGAAATGAACAGGATGCCGCAGCAGAAACCATTTGGTTTAATGCGCATGAGCAGACAGCGGCTCACTGGGAGACGTATCTCTCTATTCAAAAGCAACAATTTCAAGAATAGAAATGTAACATCAAAAAGGACTTCACTGCCTTAGTCCCCTGAAATTGCAGGTTATAATTAGTTTTTGTACATGTGTGGGTATCAACATACAGTAACATACAGTAAAAATAACTTCTCTCATATCACCTGAGGTTAGTATATTTCTTTTTTAGCTCTATTACTATTATCTGTTTTCACATCTTCCCATATTTCTCACTCTAACTTCTTCACTTGGTGTCGCTATTCTCACTTCTTCAAACTCAAAAACCAGCTTCTAGATATCTGTGAAATCCACTAGTGGCAAAGAACATTGCTCTAGGTTTCTGTATTTTCCCTCTATGGGTTAATAAGTTCAAGTCCATTCATACAGTACTACATGAAACAAAAACTGGCATCTTAACTTTGCTTTTTATCTTTTGGTACATTGTGTTATATACTCATCTCCACAAATTCTGGCACTTCGCATATGGTTTGAAAGAACTGATAGATTAATGATACTCCCAGATAATCACAGTAAAATACTCTAAATTCACACGACTTTGTGGACTTAGTGGAAAACAGCAATAAGGTAAATTATTTTTCCCTACCATTTTCAGGGTGAGTAGAAAGTAGACTAATCTTTGTTATCAATTTGACTAAATCCAATGAATTCTCAAGAGATAGGCAGTAAGCGCAGTGGTTAAGGATACACGTCCTGGAATCAGACAGACTGGGTTCTAATCCTGGCTCTGCTACTTTACGAGTCATGGCAAGTTACTTTTCTTCTCTGTACCTAAATTTCTTCAAACTGTAAAATGAGAATGCATCATCTCCCTCACGGGGTTCTGGTAAGGAATAAATGAAAGGACATATGTCGAGGGCTTTGTGTAGCGCTTGGCACATGAAGTGCTCAGCAAATGACAGCTGCTATAATTAACAATTCTTCCATTTTGCCAGCCCTAATCCTACAGTCCTTATTATCAATTTCATAAACTTCTTGAGAAAGGATAGGAAAATGTGTCAATGTCATCAATGATGCCGGGGTAGGGATGAGATATTAAAGTAAAACAAATCATATTTTTCATAATCTCACCCAAAAGACACGGAATAGGTATGAAAAAGTTTAGCATTTATTCAATTTCAAATTCATGGGACTGAAGTCATTGGAATTCAAAATCATTTAGAGAAAAAAGATCCTACACTTTAAAGGACAGTAAGAAAAAACCCCAGAAATAATAGCAGCTACTATTTACTGAGACTATTATGTGTCAGGAACAATGCTAGGCCCTTTATACATAGTATACCTTATTCTCAAGAGAACCTTGTTCTCATCTGCAACCTACAGATAAGAAAACTAAGGCTCAGTGAGATGTGGTACCTGGTGTAAAGTAACACATCTACTAAGTGCCAAAGCCAGGATACAGGATCTGCATCTAGATCTGACAGTCAAACCCATGCCCCAGACAAGCCAGCCCATTCTCACAACTTCCACACTTGCCACTGTTGTTCATGTACATCTTACAAATCAATAATTTCCTAAGTCAATGCATGGGTAAGTATTCTTGGCAGAAAGTTGGTTTGTTTTTGTTTTTCTTTTTTAAGAACAGAAGGCTCATTACCCCACACTTTTATCTTTCCCATCCTCAGAGACCCCCTCCTATGTCAAAGACCCCATGTTTAAGATAAATAAGTGGCCCAATTTTACCTTTAGATTAAATATATTAATTACACAAACTATAAATTATAAGATTATGCATGAAACTATAAAAGATCATCCCTAAGCCCATTCTAATATTAGACAACACTCTAGTTTTAGAAACAAGCCCAAATCTAATTTGTTTTTAACCACTAGAATGTTAGGTCCATAAATATGAAGATCGTCTGGTTCTCTGTTATAGCTCTAAGCCTAGAAGATGCCTGGCACATGGCAAATACCTGGTAAGTATTTGCTGAATGAATGAATCTAGTTACCTATCTTTCTTATTCCTGTAACTTTAAGTCAATCAATGGACAAGAAACCTATTGCTTTAGATTCACTTCTATATGGTAACTAATATTCCCAAAGTTTCACACATTATTTCACCGATACCCTTCCCCCAAAATACAGAATCCATCATGTCTCAAGCTACTAATATCTGAGGGTAAATGGCTGTCTGTGAAGCTGAACGGTAATGAATCTTACCTGTAATTCAGATCTCAGCTGATGTATCTGACCCATCAGTTTCTGTATTTCCTCCCTTTGCATCTCCTTCTCATGCCGAAGTTCTTCTAGTTCCACGCTATTTGCAGTACTGCTATCTAGGCCTTCAAAACCAGATCCTTCCTTTAAGCTGTTAATCAATTTTTCTTTAGACTGTCATAAAACAAAGAATAGCAAAGCAGAGATTAGCTTGTACACTGAATATCATCTACCACACACCAATTAAACTGTTACGGGAATATTCCAATTATATTCTCCACCAGAGAAAGTCCACAGAATGTTAAATCCATAGGGATAAAAATGCAACAGAGCTTTGCTGTACAGTGTTCTTGGACTGTAGTCCCCAGGACCATGTTATTGTTGATAACTTGTTATTAACAAGATTCTTCTCATACTTTCTTCTCATCCTTTCTTATACTTCGCCCCCCCCGCCACGATCACATTCCACTCAACAAATATTTATGGAGAACCTACAATGGGTTTGGCACTATTCTACGTGTCCCATGTAATAAAGACAATGTCACTCCAGATAGTGCCCTCTGCCTTATAAACTAAAAGAGAAGTGACAAATATCCGATACAAGGCAATAAACACAAGCTGAGAGAAGGCTATATAGTAAGATTACCTGCAGAGTTCTGAGCAGAAAAAAAAACACTTCTGGGGAAGAGAAGGCTTTACTTGAAAGATAGCTCTTATACTGGTCCTGGAAAATGGCTAAGATTTTAAAAGGTGGAGAGAAAACAGAGGACAAAGTATAAAATGAAAAAGCACAAGGGCCCAAGAGTATCCTGGGATGCATTCAGACAGAATGTCAGGACCAGTGTGTGAGGGCTTCGGATACCAGGCTAAAATGTGTGAATTGTACTGGGCAGTCCAGAGCCAGTTACCAGGAGGTGGATAAGGAAGTGATATGACCAGAGGTGCGTCTGAGGAGGGTAGCTGTGGCGGAGGTTTAAAGCGTAGCTCACAAACTATGGTTGATGGGCCAGGTCTGGCCTCTGGCCTTCGTTTGTATAGCTCACTAAGCTAAGAATGGTTTTTTACATTTTCAAAGGATTATAAAAAAGTAAAGACAAAGAATATGTGATGGAGATCACATACAGCCCTCAAAGTCTACAACAGGTACTATTTGGCCCCTTACAGAAAAAGTCTGCCGACACCTACTATAAAGGATAAGTTGGAAGAAGAGATTTGACATGGGAAGACTAGTTTAAAAAGTGCTGTGATCCTAGGCCAGTAATAAAAAGGACCATTGGTTCCTTCACCATAAATATTTGAAAGTCACTCTCCTCCATCAAAAATAGTTTCTCCTTTTTATGTGGTAGAATTATGGGTGATGTCTTCAAGCTTTTATGTATTTTTCAAATTTTCTATAATAAACATGATTAGATCTACATCTGTATTTATATATCCATACCTCCATGTGGCTAAAGAGCAGACCTCTCTACTGAGCTTCAGGCCTACATTTCTGATGGCCTTCCTGATACTTTCACCTCGATGTCACATCAATTTTGCAAACTCAGCATAATTTATCATACTCTCCTTCAATCCTAACCTGCTGTCTTTCCTTTTTTCCCTTTTGCAGTAGTACATGGGAACATCATTAGTACACTCAAACCAGAAACCTGGAATCATCCTAGATTCCATTTACCTTTTCCTCTCTTCTTCCAATTAAGTCTCCAAGTCTCATGTATTCTACCTCCTACATTTCTCCTAGCAGTCCCTGGTTGGTCATCCTCACTGCCACAAACTTAGATCAGGTCCTCATAATTTCTTACCATTATTTTTGATAAAAGCCTCTTTATCATCTACATCTCACCATCCCACTCCTCATCCCTTCGATGTATTCAACAATTTACTGAGTACCTACTAAGGGCCAGGCACTGTGCTGGGGATTCAACGATAAACAAGACAGACATCCAACACTCCCCTGACCTCTTCATGGCTGCCACAGCTCTTACACCCAAATCTGATCATGCTGCTCAAATCCTCTGAAACTTCCCCACCCCCTACCATCACCTATAGGATAAAATCAAAACTCCTCTGCATGGTATGCAAGGTCTTCCACAATCTGGCAACTGCTGTCACTGAGTTTTCTCTCTCATCTCTTAATCTCTAATACTTGATACTCTAGCAACAGAGAACTAGCTGCAGTCTCCTAAATACACCATGTTCCCTCAGGCCCGCTTTGCTCTGGCACAGGCTGTTCTATCTGAAATCTCCTCCCTATCATGAGTCTTCCTACTCATCCTTCAAGTTCCTCTTCATACAGCATCTCCAGTGATCCCTGACATCTCCAGGCAGGTTTTAAGGACTTCTTCTTTCAAGCTCCCATAGTACTGCGTCAATAATTTCATTTTATCAATTGCCTCACTTCAGTTTAGTGTTGTCCCACTAAACTGAATGCTCCCTTAAGAAAGAGGACACATCTTTTGAGCTCAGTATCCTCAGCACCTATCAAAGTGCCTAGTGAATAGTTAGGTGCTCAATTAAGTACCTCTTAGATGAATTAACAAATTACACTGATACAACACAAATAATTAGAAAGAAGAGTTTAGAGGAGATGGATATGATATTTCACGGAGGTAGAATAAAAAAGGTGTTCATAGCCAATAGGAGGCAGGCGCTAAAGGAAAAAGGTGGCGTCAAAATGACACTGCAGTTTCAAGCTTCACTGCCTAGGAAGGTGGCAATATCACTTACGAAAACAGGAGAATGGAGGGGAAGCTGATTTGGGGGTTGGGACATCCCACATAGAGAAGCATGGCAGGCATTCAGAAGCCAGGTGGGAAGTTGGAGCCATGCTGAAGTCACATCAAGTGACAGAAGCAGAGTATATGACAAAGCAAAATAAAAAAGAATAACAAAAAAGGACAGAAGAAGAGGACCCAACAGAAACAGCAGTAAAGAGAAGACAGAGAGCTAAGGCAGTACAAGCAACATTAGAAGGCAGCTTTCAAGAAGGTAGGAGGGTTCACAGGGTCAAAAAGCTCTACCAAAATCAAAGTAGATGGAAACTAGTCAGAGGACAGAAAGCATTTAGGTCACTAAAGACTTTTGAGAAGACAATTTCAGAAATGTAGTGGGGACTGAAATTACATAAAAGAGTTAAAGTTAACAGTTCTAAAATGAAGACAGCAGATATCACACGTCTGGCAGATGTCGCACGTGTGGCATTAAAAGAAAGGAGAAGGACAGCGAAATGGATCAAAGTGGTCAAAAGAGCCAAAAGCAATGTTTTTTCCTCAGTTAGGCGTTTCAAGAGCTGGTCTTTGTTCTTCCACTAAGTAACCATGTGCTGTTGAGCAAGCTGAGCCAGAAGAAGGCAGCAGAGAGAAAGATACAGAGGAAGAAAGAGGACAGACTTATGGAGAAAGGGCTTAAATGAGGTGAAAGGAGATGGAATCAATGCACATCAATGATGGAAGAAAGAGGACAGACTTATGGAGAAAGGGCTTAAATGAGGTGAAAGGAGATGGAATCAATGCACAGGTGGAAGAATTATCCCAGAAAAAGAAAAATGAAAGGACACGTCTTCACTCTGATATGAAAGGCAAAGGAAAGAGAAGTTGAAAACTACATTAGATGACTACAGTCTTAGATCTAAGGGAGGGGGAAAAAGCTGGGAGAGGAGATCTGAGAGCTGGAGGAGGCCTAGACCAGTCACTCTGAAAAATTCAAAAGAGGATCAACAAGGAAGAACATAACAACTGTTAAAAACAAACACTGAAATTACTTATCACGGTGATTAAGGTGACAGGTTGAAGACCTGAACTAGGTAGTGGCAGAATGAATTTTTTTCTTAAAAGGAAAAAAGTGGTAGAAACGGGAGACATTTCATCTTTTTTATAATATTTCTAAGAGCAAGGCACCTGAAGCAAGCCAACCCAGTCAAACAGTAACAAAGTATCTCACAGATCTGTAAAAAGTCTCAGAATGTCTCTCGGTCATCTGGCCTATCTTAACATTCACACATGTGCATCTTACACTTACCTGGAGTATTCTAGTAGCTTTTTGCTTGTAGTCAATTAATTCCTGCTTAGAGGACTCCAAGTTGGACTTAAGCATTTTGATTTGCTGCTGTAGCTCATCCGCTCTCTTCTTCTCATCTGAGTATTTTCTTTCCACCAGGGTAACTGCTTCTGCCAAATTCTGGCTCTCCGCTCCCATTTTATTAAGGCGTGCAGAAAACTCGCTCTGTGACAAAGTTTATATTATACTTATTATATCATTTTGCTTTGAGGTATACTTTACAACCATCCATTTAGATATCTTATGGGATTTATTAGCTCAGCCCAACAACATAACAGGAAGGTAAAAAAAAGTTCTTCATTTGTTAGGAACTGAAGAACAGGAACTCTAAGGTTGTGGTTCCCAAACATGGCAATTCATCAAAATCAGTGAGGGAGTCTGTTAAAAATACAGCTGCCCAGGGCCTTCCTTGGGCTTAACTGAATTGGAATTTCCAAGACTGGGCTTGGGAATCTGTTTTTTAAGAAGTTTCCCAGGTGAATCTGGTCACTTGGATACTAGGTCTGGTCTGACACTAGCTGATCAATGAATAAAGGTCTACAGAAAACTAGAAAGTCTATTAGAAAACAAATGGAAGACACAAGTACACAGCTACATCTTTTCTAATATCATGGCTAATGTTTTTCCTTTATTTCAGTTTTTCTAATAAACTATTCCCTCTAATTTTTTTAGCTTAAGAAACTTTTAAAGTACACTCTAAAAAACACATGGTCTGTCCCTTAGCCTAAATTTAGTTCTGAGAATTATTTATATTTTACCCTTATTTTCAAAAGCTCCCATCACCAAAAAACTCAGAAGGTGAGACAGAAGTCAGAAAGCTTTTATAGTTTACGCCAATAACTAAAGCCCACAAACCTTTGATCCAATCTTAACTCCTGTTTGGAAGAAAAGGAGCACGAGGACCACTCAGCGAGGCACACTGAGCATGTGAAATGTGTCTGCAACTGAGAACTGCATTTTTACGTTTATTCATTTTAATTAATTTAACATAAATACTGAAGCTCAATTCAATTAATAACAGATTCATGGAGATATAATTCACATTCCACAGAGTTCACCCTTTTAGGGTGTACAATTCAGTGTATTCCTCAATACAATTCAGTGTAGTGTGCTCAGAGTTGTGCAACCATTGGTCATTATCTAATTTCAGAACATTTTCACCCCAAATAGAAATCCTCTACCCGTACGTCCCCCTCCCTCCCAGCCCCTGGCAACCATTTATCTACCTTCTTTCTCTATAGATTTGCCTATTCTGGACATTTCATACAAATGGAATCAACAATATGTGGCCTTTTGTGTCTGCCTTTCTTCACTTAGGATAATGTTTTAAAGGTTCATGCATGTTATAGCATGAGTCAATAATTCATTCCTCTTTATGGCTGAATGATATCTCCCAGTGCGGATATACAACATTTTGTTTATCCATTCAGCAACTGATGGACATTGTATTGTTTCCAGTTTGGGGCTATTATGAATAATGCTGCTATGAACATTCATGTACAAGTTTTTGTGTGGACATGTATTTCCAATTTTCTTGGGTATATACCTAGGCGCAGAATTGCTGCGGCATATGGTGACCCTATGCTTAACTTTTTGAGGAACTGTTATTCTGAGTATGTTTAGAGCAACTTTTTCACCTATAAATTTTATGAAATCTAAATACAGATCAAGTATTTCTGAAGAAAATTTAGTGAATGAATTGAGATGTGCTCTAAGTATAAAACACACCATATTTAAAAGAATCAGTATGCAAAAAAGAATGTAAGATATCTCATGAATAATTCTTAACATTAACTACATGATGAGATGATAGTACTTTGGGATATTTTACTGTGGTAAATAAAATATATTAATAAAAAATTTTTAAAGTCTATATTACCTGTTATTTACTTTTAGGGCTGAACTATTTTCACCTGTTGAAAAGACAGTCTGAGCCAGCTGTTCTCAACCCTGACTACCCATTAGCTACACCTGCAAATTGTATAAATCCAAATCACCAACACCTATGCTCTACCTCATACAATGGGATCTGACTCCCTGGGAATGAAGGCTCAGCATCAGAAAGTGTTAAAACCACACAGGAGGTTCTAATGTGTAGACAGAGCTGAAAATCACTAAACTAGATGCAAAAATTCACTTCAGTGTAAAACTCTAAATAAACATTATGTACAACTTTCTCTTGAAATAACAGAATCAGATTAAATTGGAATCAGAAAAAGCTTAAATAAAAAGAATGAGATGTCTCAAATCAGCTTTTAATCAAATAATGGTAATGCTGGCTACACAACCAAATTAAATGAAAAGATGTATATATCTAATGAATATTAAGTATTTTAATTGTTTTTCAACATAGAAAATTAAATTTAGCAAGGATCAAGCTAAATTTTCAAATACTTAGTTTCTGCCACAGAAACAGAATTTTCTGAAATGCACTGCAGAATTTTATTACAGTAAATATGTTATGAACAGTGTAAAGCGATTCCTTCTCATCCAAATAATAAAAGAGCCCTGCTGTCCCCATTCTAACCTGCATTTGTTTATAGCTCTCCTGCTCTCTCTTCAGAGTGGCATCTGCTTCGTGCAATCTCTCCTGAAGAGTTTGTAGAGCTTGATTCTGCAGGCTACTACCTTCGCTGTGATCCTGCATTATTCTAAAAGAAAAGACATCACTTGAAATAACTCATTTCCACAGTACACAAGTGAAAAGGTAGAATAATTTTTAGAGCATTGGCATATTAGCATAAAAAAGATGGTTTGACTGAAACATTCTTAGAGAAATCTCCTTCCCTTTTCATGGACTGTAGCCTATATTTTTAGGCATCCAAATATAAGCACACGCCACACATCACTGTACGTCAAAAGATTAACGACACTGCTCTTCAAATATTTTTAAATTCAGAATTTGCTAACAATGCATCTCAAGATTCAGATAATAAATCCATTTTTAACCCCACACATTACCAAAAGCTACATTTTCTCTCTTGTAAATTTACAAAGTTAAATTTTCATAAGACAGCATTTACTACCATGTTTATCATTACTTGCATTGATAAACATTCTAGCTCATTTTCTCATTATTCATAGAATTAGCTACCGTGATTTTTCACTCTGTAAGGCTTCCAGTGCTTCTGTGCGAGTATTCAGCAGCTGGTCAGCTTCTTGGAGTCTCACTTTCAGTACAGCCAGCTGGGAATCCTTTGCAGCCGCCGCTTCAGTCAGGTCATCTACTTGTGCTCGAAGTTCTCGAGTTATTCGATCACTCTTTGAATGGTCAACATTCCACTTTTCAACTCTTGCTCTTGCTTTGTTTAATTCTTTAAAAAAAAAAACAAAAAGAAATTTCTCCATACAAGTAAACACATCTTTCTCAGAGCACACAAAGAGTCTCCTTTGAATCCCTTTAGTACTTATCGCCAAAATTGGGAGCTTACAAATATCTTCAAATTTTTTGCTCCAAGAGGGACCTCCATTTTCCAAGGCCAACACTCATATCTATATTACAGTTAATTGGTTGGAAACAGGCATGAAGCTAGCTGCTCTTCTACAAATGTTTTTTTCTGGAGATATGTCATAAAGCATTTGGGAGCCAACACCAGTAGACAGCCGAGAGTTCACAAGATTAAAATGGTCAGTGGATTTTTGGAGTTCTGCTACAGATAGGAAAGAATGCACATCCAAATCAAGGGCAGACGATGTACACCCCAGTAAGACCAAAAGAAACAAAAACAAAACCTAAAGATAAACACTGGAAAGAAATGTTTCTTTCAATTACTGTGGCAAAAAAGATGTTCTTTTAACCTAGAAAATTGGTGCAGAAAGAGCAATGCAGTGCAGAGTGCCAACCAAAAATAAATAAATAAATATTGAAGCAAACTGTACAGGGTCTCTGGAAAAACTATTTCTATGTCTAAATTAGTCTGGGTTTCTAAAGTCAGTCTAACAAGGCTTAAACTATCTTCCTATTCGTGGTTTCTAAAGAATGACCAAATAGGCCAGTGTTCTGTTTCAGGTGGGTGGGAGGATGATTGGTCCCATTTCCAAATCTGGGCCCTATATTTCTGTGAAAACACTATTTTACAAGTCCCATCTAAAATCTTTCTAATAGTTTAGATATAATCAAGTTTTTAGTTTATTTTTGAAATGCTGAATTCCTAACCCTGGGTAATTTAAATAAGGCTCTACCCTCTTGAGTTTCCTTGGATCTTTGAAGTAGTGAGGCCATTTCTTGATTTAAAGACTGAACTTCATTCCTCAGCAGTTGGTTCTCCAGTCGAAGATTAGATAGTTCATGGGATCGCCCGTCGTCTTTAGGCACTGGCTTGTGATCAGCACAGGCAGCACCTGATGATATGTTTCCCTTTGAAGAAATCTCTTGGCCTTCATGGCCAGAACCTGAATTATTAGAGGCTTCTGTAAAAAAAGCAAATACATCTTTGTTACATTGGAATGCTCACTATATACGCACTAGTAGCTTACTGTGGTAGAATGCCTTTTGGCTCAAGTTGACTGCGACTGCTATAGCTAAAACACCGTAAAAGGTAAACTTAAATTTTTAATAGACTTCCCTCTGATGAAATTTCATTCTCATACATACAGCCTATAGATCTGTAAGGACCCTCAAAGTCTGGATACACTGAACAAATGGTGATAAAGAAAAGATACAAGAATACAGTTCTGGGAAGGGGAAAAAAAAAAAAGCAGAGAAATTTATGTGGTTGGGTTTAGGTAAACAAGGGTTTTGGTCTCCCTTCTGTCTATGAACCATTTTTGAAAAAAAGGGAGAAGTTTCAACTCTGCAACTATTGGAAAGGCATAAAAGAACAGCTGTGGGTTTCAAGGCAAGGAGAGTAATAACAGGTCAGAGCAATTTGTTATATACCAAACTGGAGTCTAAACTGCCTTACCCAAAGAGATACTCATTAATTCAGACACTCATTAATTCAGTTTCATCTTGCTTTTGTTACTAAATGTGATGCAAATACACTTTTTACTTACTCCAAAAAAATTAAGTATGTGCTAAAAAATGAACTATATCTAAATGAAAAGGTTCTCAACATCTTTAGTGATCAAGGAAATGCAAATTAAAACCACAACAAGGACCAAAACACACCCGCTAGATGGCTAAAATTAAAAAGACAACACAAAACGTTGGTGAAGATATGGAACTTTATAGACAGATTGCTGGTGGCAATACAAATGATATAAACACTGTGGGGAAGTATTCACAATTTCTTATGAAATTAAACATGTACCTACCTTTTGACCCAGTAATTCCATTCCTGGGTATTTACTGAAGAGAAATAAAAACACTTTCCCACAAAAAGACAAGTACAAAAATGTTCATAGCACCTTTATTCACAAAAAACAAAAACTGGAAAAACCCAATGTCCATAAAAGAGACTGGGTAAATTGTGGTATAATACTACAGTAAAATACTACACAATAAAAAAGAATTATTAATATACTCAATAACATGAGTGAATCTCACTAACATGGTGAATAAAAGAAGTCAGGTAGGGCTTCCCTGGTGGCGCAGTGGTTGAGAGTCCGCCTGCCAAAGCAGGGGACACGGGTTTGAGCCCTGGTCTGGGAGGATCCCACGTGCCGCGGAGCAACTAGGCCCGTGAGCCACAACTACTGAGCCTGCGCGTCTGGAGCCTGTGCTCCGCAACAAGAGAGGCCGCGACAGTGAGAGGCCCGCGCACCGCGATGAAGAGTGGCCCCCGCTTGCCACAACTAGAGAAAGCCCTCGCACAGAAACGAAGACCCAACACAGCCAAAAACAAATAAATAAATAAATAAAAATTAAAAAAAAAAACCAAGAAAGAAGAGTATTACCGAATTAAAAAAAAAAAAAGTCAGGTAAGAAAGTATTCATGCTACATGATCTTTTTGCTGGCAAACATGAAGTTTTAGAACAGACAAAAATAATCTAAGGTGAAAAAAATCAGAACAATGGGTGCTTGGGGGATGGGTGGGGAGATTAACTAGAAAAGGACATGAGGTACTCTCTGGGGCAAAGGAAACATTCTTTATCATGATAAAGGTGTGGGTTTCACAGGTGTAGCCATTTGTCTGTACAACTAAGATTTTCGCATTTCAATAATGTGTAAAAATGATGAGACAAACAGGGAAATCTGAATACTGACTAGATATTAGATGATACTAAGGAATTATTAATTTTATGGTGATAATGGCGTGATTGTTCGTTTTTAAAACTTGTATTTTTTAGAGTTAATAAAATATTTATAGAAGAAATGATATGAAATCTGTGATTTGCTCCAAAATAATTCTGTGGTGGGTAGAGGTAAAGAGATTGAAAATTTGATGTTATAAATGAAACAAGAATGGCTATGAGCTGTTGATTATCATCACTGGATAAAAGTTAATATGCAGGTGGAGGGGAACCATCAGTCTCTACTTTGGTATATTTGAAATTTCCAAAATAAAGATTTTTTTTTTAATGACTAAAAATTGAGAGAATTTTAAAAATTATTCTTAATTTTATAAGATTTTAAAAAGAAAGTATATATCCAAACCTGTAAGATATATCTAAAGTAGTATTTAGAAAGACATTTACAGCCTTGAATATTTACATTAAAAATGAAAGGAAGAAGCTCGGGCGGCGGGAGGAGGGGCAGCGGCCAGGCAGCCCAGCTTTGGCGCGGCCCGCAGGCACCCGGCACGCGCCGGCGCCGCCGCCACGATGCCCAAGGGGAAGGTCGGCTCCGCCGAGCGGGCGGCGAAGGAGGAGCCCAAGAGGAGGTCGGCGAGGTTGTCAGCTAAACCGGCTCCTGCAAAAGTGGAAACGAAGCCAAAAAAGGCGGCAGGAAAGGATAAATCTTTAGACAAAGAAGTGCAAACAAAAGGGAAAAGGGGAGCAAAGGGAAAAGAGGCTGAAGTGGCTAACCAAGAGACTAAAGAAGACTTACCTGCAGAAAACGGAGAAACTAAAAACGAGGAGAGCCCAGCTTCTGATGAAGCAGGAGAGAAAGAAGCCAAGTCTGATTAATATCAGACACCTGGTCCTATCAGTGGTCCCTGTCTCCCTTCTTGTACAATCCAGAGGAATATTTTTATCAACTATTTTGTAAATGCAAGTTTTTTAGTAGCTCTAGAAACATTTTTTAAAAGGAGGGAATCCCACCTCATCCCATTTTTTAAGTGTAAATGCTTTTTTTAAGAGGTGAAATCATTTGCTGGTTGTTTATTTTTTGGTACAACCAGAAAATAGTGGGATATTGAATACGGGAGGCTTTGATTGTCTTGGGTGTCAGCTTAACATTCCACAGATGGAGGGTAGCTTTTATATCCTATAATACAAAGCACACTAAATGTCAGTTTGAAGTCAGTTGTGCATTTAATGTCTTAAACACTTTAAATTACTTCTCTTCTCTTCCCATGTTGTTTTTGGTAGAATTGTTTCCTAAAGCAAACCACTCTCCCCTTGATCTTGGCTCACCTGGGCAGAATTTTGTGCACTCTGTAACATCTTTGGTCGTGGTAGTCCAGTTCTTCTAGTAACTGTTAATGTGCTGTGAACGATTGACAATTTGAGTATGTAGTGTACATGATATTAAACTGTGAATTAGTGGGACTTACGATGTAACAGCATATCAATAGTTGAAGATACTGGTACTTGATATCCTGTGAAGGAAAATTTGCCTCCAAATTTTAAGCTGGAGAGTCACTGGAATAACTGTTCAGAAAAGAATCACAACTGCATGATTTTTTAGATTTTTGTTACGTATGTTGAGAATTGTGTACAAATTGAAATGTCTGTGTACTGATCCTCAAAACAACCAAAAAAATTTCAATTATGAAAGAAAATAAAAAAAGAAAGGTAGGGGGCTTCCCTGGTGGCACAGTGGTTGAGAATCCGCCTGCCAATGCAGGGGACACAGGATCGATCGCTGGTCCGGGAAGATCCCACATGCCGCGGAGCAACTAGGCCCGTGTGCCGCAACTACTGAAGCCTGCACGCCTAGAGCCTGTGCTCCGCAACAAGAGAAGGCACTGCAATGAGAAGGCAGCGCACCGCAACAAAGAGTAGGCTCTGCTCAGCGCCAACTAAAGAAAGCCCGCGCGCAGCAACGAAGACCCAACGCAGCCAAAAATAAATAAAATATATTTTTTTAAAAATGAAAGGAATTAATGAGTTATGCACCCATCATAAGGATTACAAAAACAGCAAAATCAACCCAAAGAAAGCAAAATAATAAAGATCAGAAATTAACAAAATAGAAAAGAAACATACTAGAGGATCAACATAACCAAAAATGGTCTTCTGAGGGAGACACTGTAAACTACGTTATGTCAATAAATTTTTAAATGTACATGATGATGAAACGCATCAAACTGTATACTTTAAAAATGTGTAATTTACTGCATGTCAGTTATACTTCATTAATGCTGCTTTAAAAAAACAAGCATTTAGCAGAGTGCCAGATATTGGTATTCTTCAGGTAGTATTTGTGATCAAGCTTTGATTTCTGCAGGGTTAATATAAGTGATTAGTGTCTGTGTTAAAATTTCAGCTGTGACATTATTTTCCTGAAATTAAGTAAAATAAATATAATCCTCCCGAAAGTATATGAAATAGACAAATTCTTAGAAAAAAAATATAACTTACCAAAAACAGATTTAAAAAGAAATGGAAAGGGCTTCCCTGGTGGCGCAGTGGTTGAGAGTCTGCCTGCCAACGCAGGGGACACGGGTTCAAGCCCTGGTCTGGGAAGATCCCATATGCCGCGGAGCAACTGGGCCTGTGAGCCACAACTACTGAGCCTGCGCGTCTGGAGCCTGTGCTCCGCAACAAGAGAGGCCGCGATAGTGAGAGGCCCGCGCACCACGATGAAGAGTGGCCCCCACTTGCCGCAACTAGAGAAAGCCCTTGCACAGAAACGAAGACCCAACACAGCCAAAAATAAATAAATAAATAAACAAATTAAGAAAAACAAAAAAACAAAAACCCGCTTTACCTCTATTTAGAAACCAGAATTTAAGTTCAATCTGTCATCTTAAAAAAAAAAAAAAAAAAAAAGAAATGGAAAACCAATTGAATCGATAGTTAAATCTTCCACTATGAACACCCCAGACCCTGATGGTTTCACCAGTGAGTTCTAGCAAACATTTCCTGAAAGTTAAGTTTGGTTTTAGGTTTAAGTAAATCAACTGATTTGTATACCATATTAATATTAAGAAGAAAAATTATGATATCTCAATACATATATGAAAAAAACACTGCTAAAATTCAACATAAAAACTCAAATTAGAAATACACGGAAACTTCCTTAACCCGATAAAAAGTACCTATGAAAAACCTAACACAAACTGAAACACTCAAAGCATTCTCTTTACGACAAGGAACAAGACACAAAATTGGTTTTCAAGTACAAGCCAATGTAGTAAGGCAATAAAAAGAGTTTTTAAAAAGATAAAAGGGTTAAGCAGAAAACAGTCATTATCTACAGATATTATTGTGTTGTTGAAAATTTAAATGAATGTATAGAAAAATATGAAGCTTAAGAGCTATCTTAGGTTGCCGTGTGTGTGTGTGTGTGTGTGTGTGTGTGTGTGTGTGTATTTACAAAAACCTATAGACAGCAACAAACAGAAAGTAAAGAATTTTAAAGCATACCATTTATAAGAGCTTTAAAAAATATAAACTACCCAGGAATAAATCTAACAAAAAGTATGCAAGACACTTATGGAAGAAACAATAAAATCTTAATGAAAGACATCTAAAAAATAATTATACCATGTTAATAAGTTAGAAGATTCTATGTTGTAAAGATGCTGATTCTCACCAAACTATCTGTATGTCAGTAGAAGCAATGGACTCCCAGTAAAGACCAACAGAAGTTTTGTGGAACTTGGCAAGCAAATTCTAAGACGCATATGGAAGTACAAAAGTCCCAAGAATAGCCAAAACATTCTTGGAGAAGGACAAGGTGGTAGAATCTGCTCTTTGAGATATAAAGACATATTATAAAACCACATTAATTAAGACAATGTGGCACTGACACAAAGACAAATAAACCAATGAAACAGAATTAAGTGTCAGAAACATACCAACATATAGGTGGATATTGATATATGACAGAGGTGGTACTGCAGATTAATAGGGAAAGTAAATATTTTCAATAAATGGTGCTGGGATAACTGATTTCCATTTGGGAAAAAAAGGGAACTAGATGCCTACCTCACACCATACATAAAAAACAACTTTACGTAAACATCCAAATATGAAAGGCAAAAGTATAAAACCTTTCCTATAATACAGAAAAATACCTTTATGACCCGAGGATAGGAAAAGATTTTCTAAGACACAAAAGACACAAACCATAAAGAAAAAATTGATAAATCATTATATCAAGAACTTCTATTGAGACATTATAGAAAAAGGAAAAAAACAAGGTAAAACTGGAGGAGGATGAGAAAGAATTGCCATCTAGAACATATAAAGAGTATCTATGAATCAATAAGGAAAAAGACATGCTTCCACAACACTGACCATACCTCAACTGCTGCATTTACTATATTACATGTATATTATCTGTGTACATGTGTATCTCATCCAATAAACTATAACCCATTCACTTCTGTATCCTGGCCCAATAGGGTCTCAATAAGTGTTTGTATAATTAATCAAAAGATAGTTGAGAAGAAATTTAGGATTGTTCATACCTAGTTAATTAACTGCTAGTGCATGCATCTGTCTTGAAAGCCCAAAACCCGTCTCTTTACCACTTTTTTATCTTGAAATACAAGAAAGATTTTATTCACTAAGAGCCAAGACCGTGGAAGAAGCTAAATGGTTTAAG
The DNA here is from genome assembly GCF_965194825.1 of Balaenoptera physalus. Taxonomy (NCBI): domain Eukaryota; kingdom Metazoa; phylum Chordata; class Mammalia; order Artiodactyla; family Balaenopteridae; genus Balaenoptera; species Balaenoptera physalus. The sequence continues at coordinate 11,859,707 of NC_138883.1, forward strand.
AACATAACAAGCTCCTATGAGTTATCAGCTCTATAAAGAATCCCTGCAAGGACCTATCATGTTTATTGTTATTTTAAAATGCTTCCTAGGTACTCAAATTAGCCACATTATCATGTAAACATGTTTTGCAGGTGAGAAAATGTACATGCTGAGGTAATTTCATAGCAAATTAAACAACCGAAAACCAGAATTCTAAGTTCTTACTTCACTACTAAGTCAATGCCTTTAACCCTCCAACTTAGATCAAAGTTCAGTTTCTCACGCTTTACTTTCAGGGTAGGCAGGGGGAAAAACACACCAAAAAGCTCACAATCCAGAATATAAGTGAAGTACAGCCGCCTGTTATTTTTATAATACCAATGACAGAAAGAAATGAATTGGAGATAGTTCCAAATCCAAAACTATATGTTTCCTTTCAGATTTCAAAATTTTCTTCTTTATATCTTAAAACATCTTAGAGAATCATTTTGGATATAATTTCTTAAGATGCTGGGCTGAGGACTTCCCTGGTGGTGCAGTGGTTAAGAATCCGCCTGCCAATGCAGGAGAGACGGGTTCGATCCCTGGTCTGGGAAGATCCCACATGCCACGGAGCAACTAAGCCCATGCGCCACAACTACTGAGCCTGCGCTCTAGAGCCCGCGAGTCACAACTACTGAGGCTGCGTGCCGCAACTACTGAAGGCCACGCACCTAGAGCCCATGCTCCGTGACAAGAGAAGCCACCGCAATGAGAAGCACACGCACTGCAACGAAGAGTAGCCCCCGCTCGCCACAACTAGGGAAAGCCCACGCGCGGCAACCAAGACCCAACACAGCCAAAAATAAATAATAAATAAATTAATTAATTAAAAAAAAAGATGCTGGGCTGGGTAAAGTTACCAACAGACAACATTCAAAGGTCCCTACTGTAACCGTACATTGGCTAATAGTGTTCTATGCTGTCCCCCTTATTTACACCACACACTTCAGAGAGCCTGCCCTTGCGCCAGCACGGACAGGTAACAAAACAGAGCATGACAAATGCTACCAGAACATTTTAGGCTATGATGACATCCAATTTGGTTAACTCTAAAAGAAACAGAGGACTGATTAACTACCGTGGCTTTGGCTCCCAGAAGGATGTTCTTCATTGGTTTTGATGGCGGTTACACTGGTGTTCACAGAACTGTCGCTTGTTGTCCGAGAACTCTGCAAGACAGGTGTTTTGCCCCTTTCCTTTTTGATTTCCACTTTCCCAGTAGGCTCCTTCTGTGAACTATTGAGAAAATCAAACAGCAGCTCATCATCAGGCTCTGACTTTTTTCTTCGAACAAACTGGGATGAAGGTCTAGGAACAGATGCATTTTCAACAGGATGGGAGGCCTCCACCGATGTCCTAGATCCTAGTTTCACATTTGCAGTCCCAGCTAAGATGGTGGCTTTTTGATTCCTAATATTATCAGCTGCTGAGGAAATGTAAGTCGCTTTAGGTCCTGTCTGATAAGTCAAATCTGTATTTTGCTGGTGAAGTTCAGCATAGTCAGTATTTTTGCTATAAACAATGCTGCTGGTGTTCTCTTTTCTACTGAGAGCTGTTGCAGCCCCTTGATCAACTCTGTTTAAAAGATCTTCTGCCTTTCCAGCAAGATCAGCAAACCAGGACATGATGGCAGCAGAATAATCCTGTTGGTGAACCTGTAAAAAGGATATAAAATGATCAGTGTGGCTTAACAGCAAAGCACAGCGATTAAGACCAGGCTCTAGAGTCAGATAGTCCTGGGTTGGAAAGCCTGACCCTGACTCTTACTATGTAACTTCAAGCAAACTACTTGACTGAAACTGAGAAACTTCACCTAGAAAATGAGGAAAATAAGTGTACTTACTTTACAGGATGGTTTTAAGATGAAATACTACATTAAAAAACACTTTGAAAAATGCCTAGCACACAGTAGGCACTCATTTGAGTAGTTGCTACCATAATTACAACTACCACTACTACTGTTATTCCTATTTCAACAAAGTGTAAATACTGCAGCACTATCATGGATAATTTAGGTGTGCATATACACGTCTAAAATATACCTTCAATAATTTAGATTCTCAGTACCTACTATACGCACATTAAGCTAAGTTCAGAATAAAACAATTACGATTGCATAAACATTCATTTGATGCATATATTTGGGTACTTATCCAGTGCCACAATAAATCAAAATGATGATGATGAAATAACTAGTTTCCATGACATAGAAGAGTAGCATATAAAAAAGTCAACAACCATTTCTTGAATGTGCACATTGTTCCTTCTGCCTGGAGCGCTCTTTCACAGTTAACTTTTTTTTTGTTCTTGGTCTTCACCTGAACGTCATCTGCCCCCAAAATAGCTCTTTTGTCCCATCTAAATTAGGTCCTATCATTCTCTGTTCACACACTATTCTTTTCCCTCACATCCCTTCATGTTTTATATGTATTTTTTTCCCCTGTCTCTCCCTCTCGGGGAAGGGGAGGCGGGGAGTGGGTGGATAAACGCCATGTCTGTTTTGCTCACCAATGAATTCTCAGCACACAGTAGGCGCCCATAAATACTGCGGAATGGAATTAATTTTTATGTTACGTGCCCTGCAAACATTATCTTTAGCACACATAATTTTCACAACCACATTGTGCGGTAAGTAGCAATACCCTTTTTTCACAAAAAAATGGGGGGAAAGCTTTAGAAAGATCCCAGAGTTTAGACAGCAGCTCAGACAGGCAAATCTAAGTCAGCCAAACCCACTTTTTAACCCCTGAGTTCCCCATCTAGCCTCCCAGTATCTGAACAACCTCAAGAAGAAACTCACCCTCTAAACCTGTTCCTTACAAAATGGGATGATTACATGCCCGTGTATTTCACAGAGCTTATGTGAAATCCAATGAAAATGGAAGTGACATGCTCCATAACATATAAAACTCCCTACAGAGTATGTATCGTTCCTGAGTAAACACTGATGATAAGTAGGGAGCAAATGATCTCTCCTAATAAAACAATCAAAACATACTTGTTAACATATCTTGCCTCTCATTGTAAAGTTTTAAAGGGCTTTAAAACAAAAGCCTGTGCCTTAAGATTGAGTACCCAATTAAATGTTAAGATGGGCCCTAGGCACTTGCCCCGCGGACAAAAGAACAACTCTAGCAGACTTCCGAGGTACAGAGCCCTCAAGAAATTCTGCCCAGTAAACGGCCCACGCCGAGCTGAAGAGAGAGAGGGTGAGAGCGCAAGGGATGAGGATGGGGATGGGTCGGCCGATGGCGGTGGCAGGGCCTGCACGAAGGCCAAGTGTCAACACAGAGGAAGGGAGACTGGGGATCAGCTGGTCAGTCCCAGGGACTCTGTTGTCAATCCCAGGTGGGCGAGTACAGACCCCCACTTCGCTCCCTACCCACTGCACTGAGCCTCCGGAGGGGGAGGAGCGACCAAACCAGGCTGGGGTGGGGGAGGGAGGAAAGGAGAGGGCACTAAGCCACGTCCGTGGAGGCCCAAGGGGGCTCCCCTGCCCTGTTCCCGAGCCCCCGGCAGGGCGGAGAGATCAGGGTCTCCGCTGAGGGGATGCCGCCCCCGCCTCTAAGGCCGTTAATGCCCCAAGGGGACCCCTCGGCCCCCCGCGGCCACCTCACCTGAGGACTCTGGAGCGGCTGCACCGCGGCCTGGTCACCCTCCCAGGCCGCCCGTCCTCAGCAGCCGGCCGGGAGAGGGCCCAGGTTGAGCAGACCTGGCCCTCGATCAGCCACGGCCCAGTTACTCTTCCGGGAGACGTGGAAGAGCGGCGAGGACCCCAAAACAGAGTGGCTTCCGAGCTGCCTGAGCGGGCGAGAGACTAGAGCAGCCACCTGGAGGCGGCTCAGGCGGCAGCGCCGCCGGCTGCGGGGCCCTCGCGCCTGGCCACTCCCTTTTCCCGCCTGTGGCGAGCAAGGGCGGGGGCAGGGCCTGCGTGCGTGTGACGTAGCTCGCCTCCCTAGGACCGCGGCCCGCATGCGGCCGACACAACATTGGAGGCCACGCCCATCTGGGGGCGTGCCCCACGGCGGCCCACGTGGGTGGCAGGGGCGGTGCCCCGCCGGAAGGAATTGGAGGACGGAGACACAGGTGGAGCGCTCGGTGTTTACCTTTCCCCATTCTTCCTCCGCTCGCCTAGTTTTACGAATGAGGATGTTGAGGCCTATCCTCAACGGGGGATGAGAGTACAGAAAACAAGAACTAGTGGCAGAGACATATTATATAAACCACTGAATGAACAAGACAATTTCAGAGCTTTACCAGAGCTGTAAATACAAGATAATGGGGAGAAGTGACTGGAGGTGAGGGAAGCACTTTAAATGATGTGGACAGGGAAGGTATCTCTCTGAGGAGGTGACATTTGAGCTGAGACCCAAATGATGGAAAAGGCCAGTAAAGGGCTTTCCATACAGCTGTATTGTAATGTTATGCATACAGTTCACTGAATATTTGAAATAAGTCTAAAATCCACATTTAATAACTCAACAGATACTCAGCACCTACTTTGTGCACAGGGTTGACTTAATTTGTCCCTAATGACAAGCCTACAACATAGTCCCAAGGACCCTAGAGGTTAAGTAACTTGTCTAAGATCATGTGCCCTAGTAAGGAGTCCATATTACTCCAAAGCTTGAGCCGTTAGACTCAACGTTTTATTGTTTCCAAATTAAATATTGGGAGTAATTACAGCTCCTTCTTTTTTCCTCTCAAGTCAGGTTTAGACCAGTCCAGTGAGCAGAAGAACTTTCGGCAGCACCAGGAAATAATAATAGTAATAATGATAATAATAATAGCCTCTAATAGTTATTGTGTACTTATTAAGGGCAGTATACTGTGTTAAGCACTGGACGTGCTTCACCTCATTTAATTCTCAAAACAGCCATAAGGAAGGTACTGTTATTATCCTGTGGTAGGTGGCATTGTTGTTCCCAGCTATTAGTGACTCCTCCTGTTAAGGATGTAAAAAATTAAGAAACAGAAACCTAAATTAAATAGAGTCAGGAGACCAGAAGGGAGAGCTCTCTCACCCAAGAAGTAGAAAGACCCCTTTTCTATCCTAGCAACAAATCAGCCAATGAAAAGCTGTAGACGCTTTGTTTACTATAGCCCTTCCAACCCCTTTCCCTTTCTATTACAGCATTTTCCTTCCCTTGCTGTGTGGGGACTTACATGTGGCTCACCATGGTTGCAGACCCCAAATTGCAATTCTCTGCTGATTCCAAATAAACCCATCTTTGCTGGAGAAATACCTGGCAGCCTAGTTGTTTCAGGTCAGCAAGGATTATACATCATCACCTGTTGCCTTGTGACTGCAACGCATCCTGTAGGAAGAGTGTCCTTTCCAGCCTTACTGATGTCAGGCTTGATCACGTGACTTGCTTTGGCCAATAGAATGTGAATAGAAGTGTCTTTCACCACATCTGAGCAATAGTGTTAAGAGCCATTATGTATTCCTACCAACGCTCTTAATCTTTTCCCTCTCTCATGAGAATGGCCTGTCCCAGATGGAGCTGCTCCCTCAGCCTGGGTCCTGGAGGGAAAGATATGTGAAGCAACCCACACCTGACAAGTCACATGAGTGCAAAAGAAATCTTTGCTTTTAGAGATTTGAAATTGTTTCTTATTCAGCCTTACCTAATGAAATCTAAAACATACCCCATTTAACAGATAGAGACACTGAGATTCAGAGAGGTTTAGTTACTTTCCCAAGGTCACACAGGAAGTAGGTAATACATCTGGGATTCAAACCTACGTCAGTGTGACTACAGAAACAATATTGTTAATCAGTGAAGGGATGAGAATGAAAGAAGTTGAAGCAGAGCCAGATCTCCCATATGAAAAAAAAAATGGCAGTGGGCAGGCTACCCCAATGTTTCAAGAATTCCCATGTATACTCCCTGAGAGAGTCAGCATATAGAGACATACTACCCAGAAGTCGTCGGGGCCAGGCTGGATTAGCCAGAGAAACAACACAGCCAACAGAAAGAGGTTACAACTTTGCCTTGTACAAGACACACGCAAAAAATACTAACCACAAAAGAAAAGATTGAAATTTGGACTTTGTTAAAATTAAGAATTTCTTTTCATCAAAAACAACAACAACAATAACAACAACAACAGCAACATTAAAGCCTGCAAGGCTTTCATTAAGTGAAAGGCAAGCCAAAGACTGGTAGATAATATTTACAATACATGTATCTGACAAAGGATTTATATATAGAATATATAAAGCTCTCCAACAAATCAATAAAAAAATATCAATCAACCCAACAAAAATAGACTAATATATAAGCATTTCACAAGAGAAAATATCCAGTTGGCCAAAGCACAGGAAAAAGTATTCAACACTATTAGTCATCAGAGAAATAAAAATTAAAATCACAATGAAATACCTTTACACATCCACCAGAATTGCTAAAATGTAAAAAGATGAAAAATACCAAGTAATGATGAGTTTGTGGAGCCGCTAGGACACTCATGCATTTTTGACAGAACTGTAAGTGATAGAACCACTTTGGAAAACTTGAGCTCTGTCTTTAAAGCTAAACATAGGCCTACTCTATGGCCCAGCATAGGGTTACCCTATGAGACAGCAGTTCCACTCAAGAGAAATGGAGGTGAAGTGTCCATCAAAAGACACGTACAATGAAAAACAAGTAACTATACATGCAACAACATGGATGAATCAGGCTTACTTGAATTAAAGAAATATTGTTGAGTTAAAAGAAGCTAGTCCCAGGGGCGGGGGAGGGTGGGATTGGGAGTTTGGGACTAGCACATGCAAACTATTATATGTAGAATGGATAAACAACAAGGTTCTATTGTATAGCACGGGGAACTATATTTAATATCCTGTAATAAACCATAAGGGAAAAGAACATGAAAAAGAATATATATATGTATAACTGAATCACTTTTCTGTACATGAGAAACTAACATAACATCGTAAATCAACTGTACTTCAATTAAAAAAAAAGACGCTTGTCTCAAAAGACAACATACTGTATAATTCCATTAATATGAAGGTCAAGAACAGGTGAAGCTAATCTATGATTATAGAAGTTATAATAGTAGTTACCTTTGGGGGGCCAGATATTGACTAGGAGTGGTCAAGATGGAGGCGCCTAGAGTGCTGATAATGTTCTATATCTTGACTTTGGTGTTGATTATGGGTGTGGATACATATGTAAGAGTTTATAAGCTCTGTACTTAACAACTGTTAACTTTATTTCATGTATGTTATATCTCAATGAAAACAATTCAAAAAAAATACACATACCCTCTGAGAAGGTAATTTTACTTTTAGGAAATTATCCTACAGATATACTCACACATATACAAAGTTATTAATTGCAGCATTGCTTATAATAGCAAATATTGGAAACAAGTTAAATGTTCGTTGATTTAAACATCTTGGTACATTCATCCGATGAAGTACTATGCAGATGTTTAAAAAAAACAGAAGCTCTTATTCAAGGATACGAAAAGAGCTCCAAGATCTTAACAATATCTGATGTTTTAAAAAACCAAAAATTGGGGCTTCCCTGGTGGCGCAGTGGTTAAGAATCTGCCTGCCAACGCAGGGCACACGGGTTCGAGCCCTGGTCTGGGAAGATCCCACATGCCACGGAGCAACTAAGCCCGTGAGCCACAGCTACTGAGCCTGCGCGTCTGGAGCCTGTGCTCCACAACAAGAGAGGCCGCGATAGTGAGAGGCCCGCGCACCGCGATGAAGAGTGGCCCCCGCTTGCCGCAACTGGAGAAAGCCCTTGCACAGAAACGAAGACCCAACACAGCCAAAAGTAAATATAAATAAATAAATAAATTTAAACGCATTGCAACATAAATACATTAAAAAAAAACCCCAAAAATTAAAGACTGGTGTTTGTAATATGCTATCATTTGTGTACAAATATCTTTGATGATTAGAGTCTATCTCTTGAGGGACACTTTCTTTCCCTCCTTGGAGAATTCAGCTGGGCAACAGGAGTAAGAGGGAGGTTTATTCTTCAATGAATCCTTTTTTGTATGTATCCTTTGAACTCTGTACCATAAGAATCTGTTATTTTTTGAAAGTTAATAATATAAAAAAACTTTTTTAACTTTGAACACCCTTGGAGGCTGAATGCATTCCTCATGTCTTCACAGCCCTGCCTCTCAGATAGCCTGATGCCCTTCATTTATGTCACCTGCCTAGCCCTGCAGGCTTTCCCTAGGGATTTTGTGACCTTCTTTGGAAGATGCCTGTGTTTCTTCAACTCCGGGTTTCTGTGATTCTACTCCTTGTTGAGCAACTCTGAAGAATGAAATTGTGAACCTCTTTGTGCATTTTTAGCTTCCAGCAGCAGGAGGCACTTAATGCTTAAAAATATATACGTACGCTTGTATGTTTGTATGTATGTATATTACATCTGGATTGACGAGTAAAATGAGTATTGCTGGATCATTTTGTTTATAGAGCACAGAATGTAGTATTTCCATGAATCAACGCTGGGTGACACCCAGGAATTTCATGTTCCCATACCTGTTTGGGAGTACCTCCAGATTGACAGACCATTTCTGGTGTTTTCCATGTCACCTGGAATGCTAAGCTGCTCCCAGAGATGAGTCCCTCTGCCACTGCAGCCCTGATGAAACCTCCTAGGCCCCCATTCACCCCACATCCTCAGCCTGTCATTGCCCCTGCTCAGAGACCTCCAACCCCCATATGACCCAACATTGGCAGCAGGGCTGGGTGGAGGAGAGGCTTTGTGCTGTCCTGGAAAAAGCAGATGCCTGAGAGTCAACAAACATCACACACCTTGCTTTGGCATCATAGGCAATTCCATTTCTCTCTCAGGGCCCCTGTTTCCTCACCTGTAAAACGGGTTGTTAGTGGTTTTTAAGGTGTATGTGAGTGATTGTTATACCGTAGGCTTCTTTCTTCAAAGGAAATCTTTATGTCCATGCCCCATATATAAAATGCATCCAAGTCAAGCAGTCCTGATTGAAGAGTGTGGACGAAGAGGGTGTGGGGCGGGGAAGAAGGTATGCAGAGCCCCTCCCAGTCTTTCCCCATGCCCTACCAAGAAGCTCCTGATATAGCTACTAGGGAGTTTAAAATGTCTTTGCACTCTTTGCACCCTGTACTGGGTTTGTTTTGTTTTGTTTTGTTTTGTTTTGCAGGGGGTGAGCCACAAGGCTTGTGGGATCCTAGTTCCCTGACCAGGGATTGAACCTGGCCAGGCAGTGAAATCTCCCCAAGTCCCAACCACTGGACTGCCAGGAAGTTCCCTGGGTGTTCTTTAAGAGCCTCACTCTGAGATTCTGGGATCCTGTGGAAGGCCAGTCCAGCTTGGGTGCAGGGAATTGACCTACATCTTATCTTCTTTGTGCCATGGACCCTTTTGCAGAATTGTGTGTGGGTGTGTGTGTTTTAACAAGTTCATCATTTAATAAGTCTGAATTCATTTTCACCACATGGTATTGTAAAGGGTCATCTGTTGAAACATTGTAACAGATGATAGTTTTAAAAAGTCACAGATATCCTGAGTTCTGTATAAACTAGTGGTAGTAAGTTAGTTCCTTTGTTTTGACTTATAAGCCTCAATTTCACTGTAGAATAAAGAATGTAGACCAAAGAAAGCATAATTGGTCACTCATAAAGAACAGTATTGTTTCTATAATTTAAAGCTTTCTGAATGAGCGGGTTCAGGCCTGATGTAACGGTACAAAGATTATTTAATGAATAGGCTATATGGAAATTGTACAAAATGTTATTAACTTTAATCATTAATAGCTTAAGCAGTACTATGTTACTAATCGCTATTCAAACTCAAAAACCTGTTTTTGCATCCCCAGGAAGGCAACATGTGTACACAACCAAGCCACCTTATACTTAGAGGAGTGTCAATACGTATTTCAACAGAAACTTTGGCTTTAGGAAAGAGTTAACAAACATTTAAAATAATGGCTCTGGGGCTTCCCTGGTGGCGCAGTGGTTAAGAATCCGCCTGCCAATGCAGGGGACATGGGTTCAAGCCCTGGTCCGGGAAGATCCCACGTGCCACAGAGCAACTAAACCTGTGCACCACAACTACTGAGCCTGCGCTCTAGAGCCCGCGAGCCACAACTACTGAGCTCGCGTGCCACAACTCCTGGAGCCCATGAACTGCAACGAAGATTAGCCCCCGCTCCCGCAACTAGAGAAAGCCAGTGTGCAGCAAGGAGGACACAACGCAGCCAAAAATAAATAAATAAAATAAATAAATTTATTAAAAAAAATAAAGTAAAATAAAATAATGGCTTTAATCATCATTTTAAGTATATAGTAGGGGAAAGTGTGCTTTAATTAAATATACATCATACCAGTGATGCTGGCAAGGTTGAAAGTTACTAGTTTGTACATGACAAGACAGTAAGAGAAAAAAGCAATCCTTTGAAACAAAGTTTTAAAAATATATGTTCACAGTGGTTTGTATCAACAGTACGCATTTTATGACAATAACTTGTACAGATTGAGCACCCTAGGGCTCTCTTTATATCCTAAAGAAAACAAGCATTTGCATTATTCTTGGGTTGTACTGAATTTAAAATAAATCAGTTGCACACTTACCCCCTAGACAAGATAAACTGTCCTGGGGTGTACAGCTTTAATACCATCATTAAAATTGTTTGCAAAAAAATCCAGAGAATTAAAAAACAAAACAAAACATTTTTTTCTTGGGAGTGGAGAGTCTTTTATTTGCTGTTATAATTAGCAAATATCATTCATTAAGTCAAAAATGGAAGGAGCAAGCCCACAAACACTATTTGAGCAAGCTGACCAATATACGTTACGATTTAAAAAATGAAGATCATATACTATATGTTACAAGTCCCAATTAAGCAGTGTCAAAATGACACCTATTTCTTTCCTTGCTTTGTGATCATACCCCTTGGAGGTGTTAAAGGGGCTCCTGGCATTCCGCTTCTTTTTCTCTGCAGGCTTTAAAATCTGAAAAGAACAAATTAGTGCTTTGTCCACACTCAGCATGGCTCCTCCATTGTCAAACTCTCCACAATAATCAGTTGCAGAAGACAGAGTGACCAACTGCCTCTTTGCAAAAAATTCATACCATTTTCAACCACCTGATGGGCTCTACGTATATATAAGATCCAAATTATGCTGATGGAGAAATTTGGCAACCACTTCAGCACCAAATGTGAAGGACAACTCCTCTGTCATTTTCACCCCAGCCTAAGACATCTTTACCTGGGTCAGACCACAAAAGATCACAAAGAAGACCTTAATCTGGTATATCAGTTGGCCGCACAGTTCTCGGAATCTGCTGTATAGATTGAAGATCTGGTGATAAACCTCCATGACAGCAGAATGTTTTCTCATCCGCAATGGCTGCTATCAGTAAACAGTTAAAGCAGTCTATGAAAGTTTTCCATAGTGTAATGTTGTATCTTCTTTTACATTCATCAAAAAATTCCATACATGCTATTGATACTGACACACTCGTGGTTTCCTCTGAGAAGAAAAAAATTCTCGGGATATTTGATTTTCTTTAGCCAATAAGAGGCAGATATTCTCTAAGGACTTTTTCTCCCTGTCCCCAAGAAATAGATAATTGCTTTCTGGTGGGAAACCACCATACTCCAAAAGTCAAAGCAAATCATAGTATTACCTGTGGGTACCACCACTATTTTTAGCGGTGCTTCAAGTTCTCGTAGGATGGGCTGACTGAGAAAGATCTCTTGGGACGTTAAGCACAGTTCTCTGATGTCATTCTCTTGTAGCTGGACATGCTTGCCTGGCTTGGACCCTCTAACCTCCAACAGCCACTGGATGAGGCTGTTGAGGATGAGTTTATTCGTATCTGCCATCGCCGTCCCGCTGCCCGCCCTCCCGCAGGTGCGGCCCTGCACCCGGGATTCACAGCTCCTTTCCCCCGGCCAAGAGCACAGAGGCGGCCCCAGCGGTGGTAGCAGAAACTGTTGGTGGGTCCCCCCTAACGGCCTGCTCCCCTGCTTCCTCTTTCTCTCCCCACTGGAACCATGAGGCAGAATTGTGTTTTTAAACCATAAAATAATATGCACAGTATGGCAAAAGAAATTATAGTGGAAATATTGAAATACAGTTATCAAAATATTTTAAAATTGTATGATTCAATAATCTATATACTTTTTAAATTAACACATCAAATAACAGTGTATAAAATGAAACCCGGGGGATTTCCCTGGAGGTCCACTGGTTAAGACTCTGCACTTCCAATATAGAGGGCACTGTTCCATCCCTGGTAAGGGAACTAAGATCCCACGTGCTGCCAGGCAGGACCAAAAAAAAAAAAATTAAAATTAAAATGAAACCCGGCCTCCCTACTGTGGCCCACAGGGCCCTGCAGGATCTGGCTCAGGCTGTCCACACCAGCTCCATCTGGAACAGCTGTCCCTCAGACTCACAGCGTCCAGTCATCCCACCCTCAAGAACATTGGCCTTGATGTTCCCACTGTCTTGGAAATTGCCCCTCCACACATTCCCCACCCCATCATCACCCACAATTCCCAATTCACACGGCCAGTCCCTTCCCATCATTCAGGCCTTGGTATAAAATTCTCCCCCTCTGGAGGTTTCCCTGGCCACCCTGAGTCAACTAGGTCCTGTCCTGCTCCACACGATACCTCATTCTTTTCCTTTATAATATTTATAATTATACAATTTTATTTTGTATAATTATAATTTGTGCAATTATAATTATGCAAATTTATAATAATCTGTATAATGTAGTTTTATTTGTTTATTTACTTAGTGTGCATCTCCCCTCCATGAAGGCATAGACCACATCTGTCTTTCTCTTGTGTACCTAGCACCTAGGACAGGGCTTACTACTTGGTAGGTGCATACGTATTTTGTTAAATGAATGAATGCAGTGGTCCCACCCTGTGGATTAGAGAAGCTGGTTCCACGAGATAGGTAGGTACCTCAGAAAGAATCTATTGCATATGTAGGCATCCAGCACAATACCTGGCACACAACAGGTGCATAATAAATGGTAGGTATGATTTTTATGTCTCTTTGAGTTTCCCCCTGCATGACCTTCTGCTTCTTCTTCTCCATCCATAATCCACATCCAAAGTCCTTGTTCCACCCAAAATGAAGGCATGGCTCTTGCCATGGACCTCCTGGACCCCTCCTTGGTCCAGCCTGCCTAACCCACAAGGCCAATCTACCTCTTTCCTCCCAAAACTCATCTCAAGTAGTTCCCCTACTTGGTTTTCAAGGACCCCAGAAACATGGGGGTGGAACATTCTACTGAAATGCTGGAGGCATTCCAGCATGCAAGCATAAAAAAGCCTGGTGGAGTTCCTCAGGCCCGAGAGGAGGGGTCTTCATCACCCCTCAGGGGAGACATCATCTTTGCAATCAGGTGTGACTTTGGTGGCGTGGCCAAGGGGCAGGGCCAACCCAGTCCCCTTTCCTCAGGAGGCCAAGAAGGAGGTGAGAGTCTCAGGAAGGAGGGATAATGGTGGGGCTCCCCGGTCACGGAGGGCAGAAGGAGGAGAGAAGTGTGCCTGAGTCTAGTGACGGGGCCCAGGAAGGGGCACTCCTGGGTCATTGACATCAGTCCCGCGTAAACTGACTGTTAATCATGATTAGGGGATCCGTCATCTGAATGCAGGTGGGGTAGCTGTGTGAAGCCACATAGGAGGCAGCCAAATAAATGTGTGCTTGTTTCAACTCATGTCCCTCCCGACTGGTCTGTTCTCCCCTAATTAGGGAACTGTGGCAGCCTAGCAGGGACTCAGTGCCCAGCGTCACCCATCAAATGTTATTCCCCCAACAGGTACCCTCTGCTCCATCCAGACAGGTGCCTCCCCATTCTGAAGACAATCCTCGTGAATTCCCCAGCTGCTGGCCTTCTTTCACTCTGGCCACTGTTTTCCATTCACCCACTCTTTCCATTTTGTTGAGTTGTCTAGTCTGTGCCAGGCACAGCTAGGCGTTAAGGAGACAGATAGAGTGTCTGCTCTCAAAGAGCTCAAAGTCTGTGTGGATAGATAAGAAAACTGACAATTACAAACAAGGTAGTAAGTCCTGCAAGGGAGGCCGGAGGAATGAATGAATTAGTGAATTAGTGAGTAAGTCTGGGTGTGTGAACATACCTCAATCTACTCAATCCTGTAGCCCCCGCGCATGGTGTGACCAGTCTTATGTCCACCTTGTCAGTGGGTAGGAGCAGACAGGTCTAGGACTGAATTCACAAGACCATGCCACTCTCTTAAAAGGATACGTGTGAGATTCTAAGGCAGAGACTTGGGGAAAGTGGGATCCTTGAAAGGTTTCTCCTTTCTATGAACAATAAGGAATTTTTCTCCTGATCAGTACAAACCCTTTTTCTTTCTTTAAACTATCTTCTGGAAAATTCATTCATTGATTGATTCAACAAATATTTATTAAGCATTTACTATGCGCTAAGTACAAATCCAGGTGCTGGGGATAGAAACAAAAGGGACCAAAACAAAGATCCCTGTTCCTGTGGAGCTTATATTCTAATGAGAGGAGACAGATAAAATAAGTCAAATTCTGGCATCTGAGATGGTGGTAAGTGCTATGAGAGAATACAAAGCAGGGAAGGAGGGGGCAGTGTTCCAGGTGGAAACTGCAATTTTCAATAGCATAGTCAGGAAGGCTGAATGAAAAGCTGACACCTCTGTAAAGACTTGAAGGAGGTAAAAGAGTGAGCCCAGAGGACATGGGGCAAGGGGGAGGAAGAGTGCTCCAGCCAGAGGGGAGTGTGAGTGTTGGGACCTGGAAATCAGGGGCAAAGGGGGCCAGGACTGTAAGAGCAGAAGGGGCAGAGTGGCTGGAGGTGAGGGTGGAGAAGCAGTCAGGGGTCAGATAATATGAGTCCTTCTAGGCCATGTGGAGGATTCTGCATTTTATGCTGGAAGTGTTAGAAAGCCATTAGAAGGTTTCCAGCAGAGAATTGCTTTAACTCATGTTTAGCAACGTGATATACATTTTATGTGTCCACGTGACTGGGTCTGGGCATGCCCAGATATCCGGCTCAACATTATTTCGGAGTGTGTCTGGGAGGATGTTTCCGGATGAGATTAGCATTTAAATCAGTAGACTGAGTATAGCAGATTGCCCTCCCCAATGTGAATGGGTATCAGCCAATCCACTGAGGGCCTGAAGAGAGCAAAAAGGCAGAGGAAGGGAGAATTCGCTTTCTGCATGACTGTCTAGGCTGAGACTCACACCATTGGCTCTCCTAGTTCTCAGACCTTCAGACTGCAACCACACCATTGGCTTTCCTGGGTCTCAGCTTGCGGATAGCCGATCACGGGACTTCAGAGCCTTCATAACTGCATGAGCCAATAGCCAATTCCATATCCTTACCATACATACATACTGTTTCTCTAGAGAACCCTGACTAATACATCCCTCTGGATGATGTGTTGAGAATGGATTGAAGGGGTCCAAGGACAGGAGTAGGACAACAGTTATCGGGTGATTGCAATAACCCTGGTGAAAAAGGAGAGCGCCTGCCCCAGAATGATAGCTGTGGAGGTGATGGAAGTGGTCAGATTCTGGATCTGTTCTGAAGAGAACCCATAGGATTTTGCTGACAGGTCAAATGTAGGGTATGAAAGAAAGAGCAGTGTCAAGGATGAAAACTTCAAGGTTTTCTGCTGGAGGACCCGGAAGGAGGACTTGACATGAATCAGGAAGAGCAGGCTTGGTGGGGAAGGTCAGGAGCTCAGACTTGATTAGGACAAGTATGACATGCCGAGTGGAGATGTCAGGTAGGCAATGGGATGTGTGAGTCTGGAGTTCTGGGGAGAGTCCTGGCTGGAGAGAAAAGCTTGGGGCCATCAGCACATGGATGGAACTTAAAACCATGTGACTGGGTGAGTCAGCCAGGGAGTGAGTGGGGACAGAGAGAAGGAGAGGTACAGGACTAAGCCCTGGACCCACCAATGTTCAGAGATCAGGTTAAGGGAAACCAGGAAGTGTGGGGATCTTGGAAGCCTCGTGAAGAAAACGTTGAAAGGAAGAGGAAGTGATCGACTGCTTCAAATTGTGGGAGAGGGCATGATTGCATATATACAAAATATCCGGAGTAGGTAAATCGATAAAGACAAAGAGGAGATTTGGTGGCTGCCAGGGGTTAGGGGAGTGGGGAGTGACTGTTGATTGGGTATAAGGTTTTCTTTTGGGGTGATGAAAATGTCTTGAAACTCGACAGAGATGGTGGTTGCACAACATTGTGAACGTATTAAATGCCACTGTATTTTACTTTAAAATGATTAATTTTATGTTATGTGAATTTCACATCAATAAAAAAAGTTCTGTGAGAGATCAAGCGTGCTCAGATTGGGAAACGACTGGTGGATTTAGAAGTGTGGAGGTCTTTGGTGGTCTAGACAGGAGTTGTTTTGGGGCTGTAGAGCAAAAACCTAAGGAGAGTAAATTAAAGGGAGAATGGACACGTGAGGGCTGCCAGAAGGCCACAGTACTCCCAGGAGATTTTTACCTCTCCACCCAGAGCCAAAGCAAGGATCGCATGTTTTCCTTCTGTCATTTTATTCATTAACCTCAAGGCTCACTCACCTCTGGAATCTGGTTTTGACCTTGGCATCAGCAGATTTCTTATACTTTTTTCTTTCTTGCTAACTCCTTCGTGCATTTAAAATGATGGTGTTTTCCAGCTTCACCAATTTTGCCAATTTGGTGGGTGTCCAGTGGTGTCTCATTGTGGTTTTTCATATGTAAACATTTATTGTACGTGTACACCTTGATATTGTCAATACAAATTGGCACTTGACATTGGCACTTGCCATCTAGCTCTACAAGGATTAAATCATGAGCTACTGCAGCTGCTGACTTTCAACACCCCCTGAAAGGAGCTCAGGGTGGAGGGCAGAGATGAGGCACTCTGTGCTCTGGGAAAAACTAGCAGAACAGGTCTTCAGATAGTTAACTATTTTCAGGAGATGATTTTATGAGCCCAATTCTTGTATCTCCTCATATCTAGAAAAGCACTAAAATCCTTCATGGTAACATCTGCTTCTTGTGACTAGCAGAAACCTTCCGCAAAAAGTATGTGCTTGATTGCATGCACTTCCCCTTCACCGAAATCATATATATACTGACCTTCCCCTCTACCTCTTTGGAGCAGTTTCTCAGAGCTATCTGAAATGCTGTCTCCCGGGCTGTCGTCCTCATTATGCCCCAAATAAAGCTTAACTCACAACTCTCACATTGTGCATTTTTTTAAGTTGGCAATATACATGTATATAAATATGTATTTTATAAGTATATAATGTGTATATATAAAATATATTTTAAAAAATATTTTTATCTAGTGTTTTTTAGGTATTTTAATGTAGGAAGAGTTCAGGATATTTTATACACAACTTGCTTGGACACAAAGTTCCCCTGCATTTTTTTAACCTATTTTTACAGTGAAACATAACACACGTAGAGGAGTGTACAAATACATATCACATACATGTACAAATATGACCTTGCCAGTGCCATCAGAGGCCCCTGACTGTTCTTTCCTACCATAACCCTCTTCTCTCCTGAAGGTAGCAACAATCCTGATTTTTATGGAGATCAGTTCCTTATTTTTAAAGAGGTCTGAGATATTGTGATTTATAGGAAATATATATCTGGTCATTCAGATGACCGACATATATTTCTCTGTATATAATTTTGTCTTTGTCCACAGTTCCTGGCTCTAAGCTCCCCAAACGCTTGGAATTTCCTAAGTGTTGAGAGTGATGAAAAGTGTCTTGTTGTGTTAGTGAGGTGATGGAAGCACTAAAGATAGAGGCTGTTTACCAGGAGAACCAACCAACTTTCAGTCCCACCCTGTGGGGAGGGGAGAGGGGCTGGAGGTAGAATAAATGGAATACATCACCAATTATCAATGATTTAATCAGTCATGCCTCTGTAATAGAGCCACTGTATGAAACCCAAAAGGACAAAGTTTGGAGAGCTTCCTGGTTGGTGAATATGAGTGGATGGGAGGCAAAGTGGCCAACAGAGGGCATGGAATCTCTGTGCCCCTTCCCACTTACCCTGCGCTTGAAACCAAGTCCCCTAAAACAGAGTTCCCCTGCTGAGTTTAGGATTAACCTCTCTATCCAAAACTTTATTCCCTTTCTTGTCCAACGCCTATTCCCCTCAGGATTGAGAAATATCAACGAAAAGGGGGATTGAAATTGAGCAGGGCCCTGTGGGGCCTTCCTGGTTATAAAAGCCCTTCTGTGTCTCCTGTTTCTTGTTTGTGGGAAAAGGCTTTGGTCTCCTAGGCCTTCCTTGAGTTCCAAAGAGCAGACTCAAGCAGTTACTAATTAGGGAAGTGAGGGAATGCAGAAACAAAGGGAAAGCAGTCAAGAAACAATAGTTCAGCAACAAAACAGAGTCTTAGTTCCTCCTCAAGGGATATATATATATAACAGTCTGATGCCTATCTTTGAGTTGTTCTGCAAAAATGAAGATCCCACCCTGCCCCCTCTTCCCCTGTTCATCATAGTGATGAAGACTATCTGCAGACCACAAGCATGTGGACCCCAGACTGGTTGGAATCAGGAGGTGGATGATTAAGATTCCTGAAACACCACCCTGTTACCTCACCACCCACCCATCAGAAAAAGGTTATGCATGCTGCAGCCCTCACCCCAAATGTTGCCTTTAAAAACCTTTCCCTGAAAGCCATAAGGAGTTTGGGTCTTTTGAGCATGAGCTGTCTGCTCTCCTTGCTTTGCCCTGCAATAAACACCGTACTTTCCTTCGTCACAATCTGGTGTCAGTAGATTGGCTTTGCTGTGTGGTGGGCGAGCAGACCCAAGTTCAGTTTGGTAACACCCTACGCAGTTCTCCATCTGGCTTTTCCAGAGTTCTATCCTTTCACAATAAACCAGTGATCTAGTAAGTAACATGTCTCTCTGTGGGCCATTCTAGCAAATTAATCAAACCTGAGGAGGGCGTTTTGGAAACCTCTGATTTATAGTCAGTTTGTTGGAAGTACAGGTAACAACCTGGACTTGCAACTGGCATCTGAAGTTCAAGGAGGGGTGTTGGAAGCTCCAATCTTTAGCTGGTTGGTCAGAAGCAGCTACCACAGATAACAACCTGGTCTTGTGACTGGCCTCTGAAGTGAGGGGTGGGGGGCGGTGAGGGGCAGTCTTGTAGGACCGAAGCCTTAACCTGTAGAGTCTGATGCTAACTCCAGGTAGATAGTGTCAGAATTGAGTTGAACTCTAGGACACCCAGTTGGTGTCTGAGAATCGTTTGTTAGTGTGGGGAACACCCCTCACCCCCGCCATGTTGGTATAAAGAAAGGAACAAAGAATGTCACTCATCCTCCAGTTATACAAAGGGTTAAATCACAACCTAGGGCAGTCGCCCCGTGACTGTGCACCATGAGGAGAACTCAGAATGGAAAAAACAGGTGAGGCATCCTGTGCTTTGGATAAACAGGATGAGGCTCCTAGATAGCTAAGAACAGGCTCCTAGATAGCTAAGATGCATATCTCAGGAAGAATCTCAATGAGCCCAGATTCTTGCATCTTCCCATACACAGAAAAGCACTAAACTCATCAACCTGAGATACTGTTTGTGATTAGCAAGCACTAAACTCATCAACCTGAGATACTGTTTGTGATTAGCGGTAACCTTTCACCAAGATGTATGCTTCACTACATGTTTTCCCGGACAAAAAAATTCATGTGTATACTGGTTCCTCCCCTACCTCTTCAGAGCAGTTCCTCAGAGTTACTGAGAGGCTGTTTCTCAGGCTATCATCCTCAGTAAGATCCTGAGCAAAATGCAACTCACAGCTCTTAGGTTGTGTGGCTTTCTTTTTTCAGTAGGCACTGGAAATTGGTCTCAGAACACCAAAAAAAGGTCTATCCCCTGTCACTTACAAATTGGCACTTGCCATCGAGCTCTACAAGGATTAAATCATGAGCTGCTGCAGCTGCTGACTTTCAACACCCCCTGAAAAGAAGTCAGGGTGGAGAGCAGAGATGAGGCCCTCTGTGCTCTGGGAAAAACTAGCAGAACAGGTCTTCAGATAGTTCGATATTTTCAGGAGACGATTTTATGAGCCCAATTCTTGTATCTCCTCATATCTAGAAAACCACTAAAATCCTTCATAGTGACGTCTGCTCCTCGTGACTAGCAGAAACCTTCTGCAAAAAATATGTGCTTGATTGCATGCACTCCCCCTTCACCAAAATCACATGTATACTGACCTTCCCCTCTACCTCTTTGGAGCAGTTTCTCAGTGCTATCTGAAATGCTGTCTCCCGGGGTTCATTAAAATTCTTCCCGAAATGCATCCAACTATCTAAGCACCTGTTTGTCCAAAGCACAGAGCATCCTGTTGCCATCTTTAATTTCCTCTGTCTGAAGCACAGAGCGCTTCATCCTGTTATTGCCATAATCTCTTTGTCTGAAGTACCTAGTGCACTGTCAGTCAGCGGCTGCAGCGGGTTAATCTTTGTAAACTTGGATGGAGAGTGAGATGCTCTTTGCTCTTCTTTCGCTTGCACATCCTCACAGGAAACAAAGCAGACTGTACAGTCATAGATGCAGGTAGAGGGGTGGATGTTCTCAGGGTGCTTGTAGAGGTTCTCTTCTGATTGATTGACTTTTCTCAGAAAAACAAGAAATGAGGTCACCAGCTGAAGATGAGGATTGGGGAGGAGGTCATGGGGTTTTAGGAGTGAGAAAATGTGAAAGTGCCGCTTAGCAGACTGGGAACCGAAATTATAGGGAGAATATGGGTGATTTCTGGGTAGCATCCAGGGCCCACTTCAAGCTGGGCCCTGAACTTACAGTGAGATGTATCAGGCTGGTTGCGTGATCCCCTGCAGTGGCATTCTGCCTCATAAGCCCTGGGCCAAGCAGGAGGAGCAATGGATTAGCCAGGTTCAGCTAAGCAAGTTTGAGGAAATGAGAAAGCCCATGAAAGTGGCCATGGAATTTAAAGTGGGTTAAAGGGTGTGAGAGCATGAGGTAAGTGGCAGACAGCAAAGCACATTGGGTGAAATGGATGGTAGAGTCTGGAGGGTTACAAGGACTGTTAGGGCCGAGGTCCTAGAGAGAGTGAAGTGGAAGGTAGGAAGAAGTGGTGGAGAATGGGATGCTTGAAATTATGGAGGACTGGGGATTCCTGGTTGCTATGGACTGAATTGTATCCCCGCTAACTCATGTATTGAAGCCCTTATCCCCAGTGTGATTGTATTTGGAGATAGGGCCTATAAGGAGGTAATTCAGGTTAAATGAGGTCATAAGGGTGGGGCCCTGATGAGATAGGATTAGTGTTCTTAAAAGAAAAGAAACCAGAGAGTGCTCTTTCTTCGTCCCCATCCTCTCCTCCCCACCAAGTGATGACACAGTGAGAAGGCCAAAAGCCAGAAAGAAAGCTTTCACTAGAAACCAAATCTTGATCTTGAACTTCTAGCCTCCAGAACTATGAGAAAATAAATTTCAATTGCTTAAACTACTCACTGTATCGTATTCTGCTATAGCAGCCTGAGCAGACTAATACACTGATAATGACATGGTCTGCTCTAGGATATGACATGGGATTTGAGGGCTCCGGGTGTTGGAAGGAATAGCTGTGGCTATATTGGAATCACTGAGAATAGTGACAGGCCTTGTGCAGGAGAGAGTGACAATGATCCAGGAACAAGAAGCTTGTTCTTCAAGGAACAAGGACCTTGGTTCTGGTGTCAGTAACGACTGTAATGGGGAGAGGTGGTGGTTGGTAAGGTCTGAGACTCAAAGATGGATATTGTTAGGGAGGACACAAGGCAGAAAACGGAGGCTCTGAAGCCAAGTGGTAGAGTAGAAATCCCACCCAAAGCCTGGCCGAAATCCCAGTGCAGACCCAGCCCTGTCTCTCACTCCCTGGGCCCCCTGCCCTCCCAGGCTTATTGGAGGGGTGAGTGAGTCAGTGCTGGGAGAAAATTCTGAACATGCTGGAGGGATCATAATCTTGACTGAAGAGCCACTGAAGAGGCATTGAGCAAACAAGAAGCATTCTGTTCACCTTGAAAGGATCCAGTTTCACCCCAGAACGTGATGACAGTGGATGCTTTGTAAAATTACATGAAAATGCCCTTGGTGAAGGGAGCTCTCCAGGGGAAAGTGTACTAGAGCCACAGGCTACAAGCCGCCTCCATCGACAGCAGTGCCTGAGCTAATTTCATTGCCTCTTCCAACGAGCGGGAGTGAGGTACAGCTTTCACTCCTACCTCAGGGCCTTTGCAGTTGTTCCCTCTGCCTGAAGATATTCACAGAACTTGTTGCATTAATTCAGGCTCCCTATCCTAACGGCCCAATAATAGAGCCTACCCTATCATTCACTATTCCCTTATTCTGTTGTCTTTTCCTTCATAGCATTTATCATCATTTGATGCTACTTTATTTGTTTATTTCTGTGTCGACACTAAAAGGCAGGCCCCGTGGAGGCAGGAAGTTTGCTTTCTTGTTCATTTCCAAATTCAAAAGCGCCTGGAGCAGTGTTCAGTAAATTTTTTTTTTAATATGAATGAGTAATCTTAATCTTGAGGAAAGTTATCTGGGTGGGGTCCTGAAGTCAAATTACTTTACAAAAATAATGCCCAGATACAAATACAAAAGGAGGCATGCACAAGACTATTCACTGTAAACTATTTATGATAAGAAAAGACTGTAAACCACCCAAAGGGCCATCAATAGGGATAGTTGAGTAAGTTGCGCTCCATCCTCAAAGTGGAAGACAATGTACTCTGCCAACATTCTCCATCATGAAGTTACTTGTTTTTCCTTCTGAGTTAATAAATACTTTGTGGGGAGACATTTCAAGACTATGTAAATATCCTGTTTCTCATCCAACATTCATCTGCTGGACTTAACATCCGTTGATGTTGCTTGCCTGAATTCATTATTGCTATGACGATTGCCAAATGATGATTTTCTGATTCCATCATTCCTTCCACATTTATTAGTTAGCATTCTACTGCAAGTAAGTGCTTTCTTTTCTCCTCATTCATTTATTGATATCAACGTAGACTCATAGATTCCTGTTTTACTCAGTGGAATATAATCTGTTACTCTTTTTTAAAAAAAAAGATCTATTTATTATTTATTTATTTAATTTATTTTTGGCTGCGTCACGTCTTAGTTGAGGCATGTGGGATCTTTCATTGCGGTGCGCGGGCTCGTCATTGTGGCGCACGGGCTTCTCTCTAGTTGTGGCGTGCAGGTTTTCTCTCTTTAGTTGTGGCACACAGGCTCCAGGGCGCGTGGGCTCTGTAGTTTTGTGGCACACAAACTCTCTAGCTGAGGCACGCGAACTCAGTAGTTGTGGTGCACGGGCTTAGTTGCCCCGCTGCATGTGGGATCTTAGTTCCCTGACCAGGGATTGAACCCGCGTCCCCTGCATTGTAAGGTGGATTCTTTACCACTGGACCACCAGGGAAGTCCCTATAATCTGTAACGCTTATTAACTGTTTTGATGTTCAAATTCGCCTAGAATCTGGCTTCTTTGTCCTTTTGACATGTCACTATCATTTTTAGAGCACTTCCTTACTTTCTGGGACCCCACAAGAGGTTTTGGGCTCATCTTATATACTTTCCGTGCCCTCCTAGGATCAGTAATTTCCCCAAGGATCCCTGGTTCATTTTGCTAGAAAAAAGTGGTAGTTAGAAACCAAGATTTGGGGGCTAAGTGTGTTCATTGTTACTTGCTGTTTACTTGTGCATCTTTATATATTGAGAACCATGAGTTTACACCAGTACTTCCAATCCCAATTCAACACCACAAGGTTCATTCCAGACTTGCCATTTTCATATTTGTAACTCTCCTCTCTGACAGTGAGAAACCTGCTCTCTATTATCCATTATCCTCAATATGTTTATGTATTTGCTCAATCCCACCTTATGTAACTAATCTCCCAACCCTGCTTTGTCGCTGCCCAACTTGGTCACCTTCTTTGCTGAGGACCCCACTGCCAGGGCACTGACCTGCTGGGCCAATAATCTTATATGAGCCCTGATTGCTATTGGGGTACCTCCAAACTTGGCAACTTTCCTCACTTGTACCTGTTCAATCACTTCTCAACTGGGTTATTAAGTAAGGAAGCAAAAAAGGAAGGCAGGAAGCCCATATGAATATTTCACATAAATATAAAACAAAATTAAGTTTAAAAATAAATCCCCCATATCAAAAGAAAAGAATGAAATACATCTGTACCTTGAGTTGTGGCGTAACCACACAAACAGAAACTATTTCAATTCACTTTAACACAAAGTAATTTGACTGCACATTCCCACAGACATATATACTAAGAACAAAAAGAGCTACAAGAGGGAATTCCCTGGTGGTCCAGTGGTTAGGACTCTGCGCTCTCACTGCCGAGGGCCTGGGTTCAATCCCTGGCCGGGGAACTAAGATCCCACAAGCCACGTGGCCAAAGGAAAACAAAAAGCTACAAGAAAACTTAAATGGGTTTCAACAATAACCCAGAAATTCCACTCCTTAGTATATATATGAGTAATAAAAACAGATGTCTACACAAAAACTTGTACATGAATGTTCATAGCAGCATTACACATAACGACACAAGTGGAAACAACCAAAATGTCCATCAACTGTTGAATGGATTTTAAAATGTGGTGTATCCATACAACTGAATATTATTCAGCCATAATAATGAATGCAGTGCTAATACATGCTACCGTGGATGAACCTTGAAAATATTATGCTAAGTGTTTAAAGAATCCAGACACAAAAGAACACATATTGCATGATTCCATTATATGATGTGTACAGAACAGGCAACTTTATAGAGACAGTAAGTAGATTAGTGGTTGCAGGGGGGCAGGCAGAGAAGAATGGGAAGTGACCACTAATGGGTATGGGAATTCTTTCTGGGATGATGAAAATATTCTGGAATTAGATAGTTGTGCTAGTTGTACAACTTTGTGAATATGATAAAAACCATGGAATTGGTGTGTGAATTATATCCAATAAAACTGTTATTTAAGAAAAGAGGGAGGAACCAGGCATGAGGTGCTTCCTGACTGAAGTACACACCATCACCTACGTAGCATTCTTGTCAAAAATTAGAATCTGAATCTTATCAAGTCTTCAGAAAGGAACATGTTAAAAACACCACGGAGATATAAAAGCTAAATCCCCAATGAGGGAAACTCTACTGGACAAATAACCTGATTTCCTCAACAAATACATTGCAAGGTAGAAAAACAAACAAAAACTATAACAAAAAACAGAGAAAGAGAGTGAGAGAGAAAGGTGGGGTGGGGGGTGGGGCAAGAGGAACCTATAGATTCCAATGTATGGATGTTACTTGGATATTGATTCCAACAAATGAAAACGAAAAAGCAAAAAATAATATGAAACAATTGGGGATATTTGAACAATGACTGGATTTTGACAATATTAAGGAATTATAGTTATTTATTTAGTGTGACAATAATATTGAGATTATGCTTTTAAAAATAGTTCTTTTGTGTTGATGAAATAGGTCTGTATCTTGAATTCTTGATTGTGGTGGTGGTTACATGAATCTATACATGTGATAAAACTGCATAAAACTATAAACACACACATACAAATGAGTGTATGTAAAACCTGATGTAATTTGAATGAGGTCTGCCAACATACAATGGTGAAGCAGGCATAGCATAAGCTGTATAGATTCTCATATTCAAAAATGGGGGACTAGGAAGCACACAAGAATCACTAGTCCATAGCAGTGGATTCTGAAATCCAGGAGGCACATGTTGTTCGTTCCCTGATTAGGGCTCAAGGCTTGAGAAGATTCACTATGGCTCCTGATTCCACCCTCTACATCATCTTTCCTTTTCCATGAAAGGTAGCCTGTCTTTACAACGAGGTAGTTTTTATAGATTGTGTTCTGCCTACAGAATCTGGGGGGTCCAAAGATTTCTTAATTTCAGTCCAAACCGGTGGTGTTTCTCCTAATATAATTCTCTTTAAAATTTTGTAGATCTCTTATGAATCTTACTGGAGTTTATGTTATTAGGCAAATCAACACCCACGAATCTCTAAGATAATCTCTTCTCTACTTGGGCTTTGCCTGAGACTGCCTAGGAACAATGTTCTTAAAATTCTTAGAAGTCCTATCGTTTGAACCATTATTTGAGGCACTGTCTTAGATCTTTCTAACATGTTAGTAAAGGATTTTATAGTCCACCCTTGGCTTCATCTTTTTTTAAAAAATTTATTTATTTTATTTATTTATTCTTGGCTGTGTTGGGTCTTCGTTGCTGCATGTGGACTTTCTCTAGTTGTGGCGAGCAGGGGGCTACTCTTTGTTGCGGTGCGTGGACTTCTCATTGTGGTGGCTTCTCCTGTTGCAGAGCACTGGCTCTAGGCACATGGGCTTCAGTAGTTGTGGTACGTGGGCTCAGTAGTTGTGGCTCGTGGGCTCTAGAGCACAGGCTCAGTAGTTGTGGTGCACGGGCTTAGTTGCTCCGCGGCATGTGGGATCTTCCCAGACCAGGGCTCGAATCCATGTCTCCTGCATTGGCAGGTGGATTCTTAACCACTGTGCCACCAGAGAAGCCCTTGGCTTCATCTTTAAACCATGTTTTTATAACTTGTGTTCTGATTTTTTTCCCAGAAGTCATTTCTTAATTTTAGCATTGTTTGCTATCTATAGATTCTGGGAATTTTCAAATCTGGCAAGTCCTGAAAAATTTATGTTTTAGAGTTGTTTCTTTAACATATGTCTTTCTTCTTGCATTTTACTATAGGCAACAATAAGAAGTCAGGTGAATATTCAACCCTCTGCTTAAAAATTTTCTTAGATCACTCACTTAATTAGATAGATTGTCTACTTTCCATGTTACTATGGATTACAACGTGGCTAAAATTTCTGCCATTAAATACCAAGATTCCTTTGCTTCCAGTTTTTGATATTTTCTTCATTTTCCTTTAACCTTTCATGGTCAGCCCCCCTGGAGGCCATTAAGCTACTTCTAACTGCCTCTTTGAGGCCCTTTAGGCTTTCATTAACACTCCTCAAGGTACATCCAATTTCCACCCTTTGCCTGATCTCAAAGCCAATCCCACATTTTTAGGTTTTTGTTAAGGCAGCACCTACTTCCGGGTATCGGTCTCTGTGTTAGTTATCTACTGCTGCATAACAAATTATCCCAAAACTTAGTAGCTTAAACAATATGGTGTTATATATTATCTCCCACAGTCTTGTGGGCAGGGATTTGGGAGCAGGTTGGCTGGGCAGTTCTGGATCAGATTGTCTTATGAGGGTCTTCCATGAGCTGCAGTCATCTGGAATCTTGACTGGCGCTGAAGGATCTGCTTCTCACCTGATTGGCAAGTCAGTGCTGTCTGTTGATGGGTGGCCTCTGTTTCTCTTCACATGGGCCTCTCTATAAGGATGCTTTAATGTCCTCATGGAATGGCAGCTTGCTTCCCCCACCAGGGCTGGGACCATAGTGAGGGAAGTGAGTCACTTAGAGGGCAAAATGGAAGGAGGCACGCACTCTCAGGGTTATACAAGTGTAGGGTGGGCACCTGAGAGTAAATGCCTCCCTATATTTTGTATCCTAGGTGCCTTGCTTATGTCATCCTAGACCAGAGGTCCCCAATCCCCAGGCCACAGACTGGTACCGGTCGGCGGCCTGTTAGGAACCGGGCCGCACAGCAGGAGGTGAGCGGTGGGGAGAGCGAGTGAAGCTTCATCTGCCGCTCCCCATCGCTGGCATTACCGCCTGAACCATCCCCTGGCCCTTTCCTTTGAAAAATTTTCTTCCACGAAACCGGTACCTGGTGTCAAAAAGGTTGAGGACCTCTGTCCTAGACCCAGCCTTGTCCCCCACAGTGAGCAATCCAAGAGGCCAATGAGGAAACTGCAATACCTTATGACTCAGACTCAGAGATCAGAAACCAACACTTTCACCGTCTTTTACAGGCTACCCAGACCGTCCAGGATTCAGTGTAGGAGGGGAATAAACAAGGGCGTGAGTAACCAGAGGTAAGGATCACTGGGGGTCATCTTGGGGGCTGACTACAACAGATAAGATATAATGTCTGGGATTTACTATAAAATAATGTGGATTTTGGGAATTTGGTGGGATTCAATACAAATCAAGCAAGACTGACCATCGGTTGATCAACAACTGATAGGTAGGTACACGGAGGTCCATTATGCTGTGCTGTCTACTCTAGTAAACGTTTGAGATTTTCCATAATAAAAAATTAAAACAAGAAAAGACAACGTGATATGAGGTAGGCATTCTGCCCCGCCAGCATGGAGCAAGAGTTTGAGCTCTTCACTGTTTTCACTGTGTCTCATGGAAAGTTTGATACATACTTGCCTAGTTGATCAGAATTGCCTGTTTTTATTTTAAAAATATGAGTGAGAAAAAGAAGTTGCTGAAGGATGCTTATATGGTATAATAACATCTATTTAAAACTTTTAAATCTGTGAAATGATACTACGTAATTTTAAAAAATATTTATTTATTTAGGCTGTGCCAGGTCTTAGTTGTGGCACGCGGGATCTTCATTGCAGCATGCGGACTTCTCAGTTGTGGGATGGGCATGTGGGATCTAGTTCCCTGACCAGAGATCGAACCCAGGTCCCCTGCATTGGGAGCGTGGAGACTTTTACCCACTGGGCCACCAGGGAAGTCCCAATACTATGTAACTTTTAAAAAGACTTTTCTCTTTTTTTAGAGCAGTTTTAGGTTTACAACAACATTGAGAGGAAGGCACAGAGATTTCCCGTGTACCCCTTGCTCCCACACATGTATAGCCTCCCCCATTGTCAATATCACTCACCAGAACAGTACACTTTTTATCAAGGATGAACCTACACGGACACATCATAATCACCAAAAGCCCATAATTTACAATAAGGTTCACTTTTTGTGTTGTATATTCTATGGGTTCAGACAAAAGTATAATGACATATAGCCATCATATTACAATATCGTAGAGTATTTTCACTGCCCTAAAAATCCTCTATGCTCTGCCTTTTCATCTCTCCCTGCCCCGTCCCTAGCAACCACTGATCTTTGTATTGTCTCCATACCTTTGTCTTTTCCAGAATATCATATAGTTGGAATCCTATAGTATGTGGCCTTTTCAGTTTGGCCTCTTTCTTAATAATATGCATTTAAGTTTCCTCCATTCCTTTAATTGTACTATATACTCTTTTTAAATTTTTTTAAAATTAATTTTAATTGGAGTATGGTTGCTTTACAATGTTGTGTTAGCCTCCGCTACACAACAAAATGAATCGGCCGTACATATACAGATATCCCCTACTATATACTTTTTATGGATGTATGCATGCCTAGTAAGAGTATAAAAATTTACAGGAATAATAAACATTAAGTTATGACAGTAGTTACTTCTGGGTTGAGGAAGCAGGGACAGAGGGGCCTTCAGACATAAGTTTTTTCAGGGTCAGAACAAAATAACATGATGTTATCACTTGATAAGGCTGGACTGTGGGTATATGGACATTTGTTATTCTATAGGCTTGTCTTACATTTGAAATATTTCAAAATAACAAAGTAAATTATTTTTTAAAAAGCCAGGATAGCCACTGCTGTTCACCATTATACTAAAAGTCCCAGTCAATATAATGAAATAAGAAAAAGAAATAAAACATTAAAAAATTTGGCAAAGATCCAAATACTGCCATAGTGCTTGAAATAAAGAGATCTTTTAGAGGACTTGGGTAAAGAATTTTTTGGGAGGGGATAACAGAAGAGCATTTGTTCAGGGGTAGGAATAGTATGAAGACATCAGAGGTTCTTCTCTGAATGATATAAAGGAAGGTAAGAAGTCCTGGGAGTTTATTAGCATAAAGCATCCCTAAGAAGATGAGTGTTGAATCTATTCATACACTCTGCATAACTTTTCATAGATTCAGGGTCTGTTCTCTCATTTATGAAAGCATAAAGTTGTTTGGGAGTCCTTTATTGAGTATAAAGCTTTGTTAGCCATTTACCGCTTCCCGTTTTGATTTTTTTATTTCCTCAGTCAGCCATCTCACTTTTAACCAAGTGCTTTGTTATAGAGAAAGAAGAAAAAAGAGGAACTTAGGTCTACTTTTGTTCAACTTTGGTTAACTATTTTTACTTTTGAAATCATGTTAATTACTATCTGTGTGTTCTGCTAAACGTCACAAGGCAGGCTCACTATGCAATTCATCCCTAGTTTGGGGAAGTCATGGGTTCTGGCATATCGGCCAAAGATAACAGTGGATTTTGCCAATATCTTTTCATGCTCATTGAGGCTGTAGAAAGAAGATGCAAAAGAAATAATACTGATAGCATTTCTTTGATTTACTGAACACTAAAATTGAAAAAAGTTTTATTTGGGAAAGGAAGGATAAGAAAATGAGACAACATGATACCAGGAACTTGATTCAACAAGTGGTTTTCAGGGCATGACCAGAGATCAGCCCAGATTCAGCCCAAAATCTTAGACTCTTTGATGTGTAGCAACACTTAGAGAGGCCTCTGGGCTGGAAACCAAAAAACCATGTTCAAGTCCTGCTTTGCAGCTAACTTGTCGTATGATCTTAGCTGTCATGTTTCCTTCAGCATCTCCATTTCTTTAATTGCAAAATCAGGGTCCTGGGCTATATCATCTCCAAAGTTATTCTACGTCCAAAAGTCAGAAAGGGACTTCATTTACTCTAGAAAGAATGTCACCTGGAGTAGGAACCACAATGTTGTTCTGGTCAACTCTCGCACATTCATTTGGTATTCAGCCAACATTTGCAAAGTGCTCACCATGTTTTGAGGGACTGGATGAAAACACGTAACAGCTAGTTGTCCCTGGACCAAGCAGTGATTTCTGAGCAAGATGTGGCAGAGGGAACCAGATCTGCCAAGAACATTTTGGCAGAACATCACTGTCTTCTTCAGCTAGGAGGCTGGGCCAAGCCTTCTTCTCAAAAATAATTCTCCAGGGACGGGACTTCAAACTTTTATCTTCGCTCTAGGAGAAACCTGGTCTAAAGAACTTTGAGGTTTTAATAGAGTTGATGGGAGGAAGAAAGTATCTTTTGAAAGGTTTAAGGAAATTTTTGGTTTCACCTCTGTTCCTTTGTTCTGGGAAGACAATGTGAATAATGATAACAGTAAATGATTCTGTATATGCCATATGCCAGGTATTGTACTAAGTCCTATTCATTCAATCCTCATAACAGACTGCAAGAAGGGTATTATTATTAACTCCATTTTACAGATGGGGAAACTTAGGAACAGAAAAGTTAAGAAAACTTGCTCAAGATCACATACAGTAAGTCGTAGAGTTGGAATCTGAACCCATACATCTGGCAAATTGTGCTCTTAATTCCAACCACTGATGTCTCCCTAAATGGTTCTGTTAGTGATGTAAAAGTATAGCTAGGATTAGCTTATGACCCAGTGTATTAGTTTCCCATGGCTGCTGTAACAAATTACCACTAACTTTGTAGCTTAAAACCACATAAATGTATTCTCTTACAGTCCTGGTGGTCAGAAGTCCAAAACGGGTCTCACTAGTCTAAAATCAAGGTGTTGGCAGGGCTACATTCCTTCTGGGGGCTCTAGGGGGGAATCTGCTTCCTTGATTTTTCAGAGGCTGCCTGCATTTCTTGGGTTATGGATTCCTCCATCTTCAAAGTTAGCAATGGCCAGTTGAGTCTTATGCTACACCACTCTGACACTCTCTTTTGCCTCCCTCTTTTCTCTATAATTACCCTTGTGATTATATTGGGCCCGCTTTGATAATCCAAGATAATTTCCCCATCTCAAGATCCTTAATCACCTCTGCAGTCTCTTCACAGGTTCCAGGGATTAGGACATAGACATCTTTAGGGGGCCCAGTAATTCCGCTTGTAGGTATTGGGTCGGCCGAAAAGTTTGTTCTGTTTTAAGTAAAAATAAAAGACCCTTTCCTCATTTTCACGAAGAACTTTATTAACCGAACGAACTTTTTGGCCAACCCAATATATCCCCAAGGGGTTTGAAAACATATCCACACAAAAACTCATATACGAATGTTCATAGCAGAATTATTTACAATAGCTAACAAGTGAAAACAACCCAAATGTCCATCAACTGATAAATGGATAAACAAAATGTGGTATACATCCTTACAATGAAATATTAGAGCCAAAACAAAACAAAACAAAACAATGGAGTACTCATACATACACACATGGATGGACTTTTATAATATTATGCTAAATGAAAGAAGCCAGACACAAAAGGCCACATAATGCATGATTCCACTGTATGAAATATTCAGAAAAGGCAAATCTATAGAGACAGAAAGTAGATTTGCGGTAACTGGGACCTGGTGGTGGGAACAGAGAGTGACCGCAGATGGGCATAAGGGGTCTTTTGGGAATGATGGAAATGTTCCAAAATTAGATTGTGTGAATGGTTGCCCAACTCTATACATTTACTGTAAATTATTGAATTGCATACTTAAAATGAATGAATTGTATGACATGTAGATATCTCAATAAAGCTGTTTCTTAAAATGAGAAGGACAGAATGAGTATAGAGTGCACATGTTGAAGTTGCCAACCCCTTTTCTTAACAAGGACTGTCTTTTATTCTGAGATTATTTCCTTCCCATGTTTTTTAAAGTTAATATATCCTTTCTTCCTAGAAGTGATGTGCTAGAAAATGGCAGTAATAGTAGTTGGTTTTTTATTGTCCTTCCTTGGAAAGTAAAAAGTAAACACCCTGTGTCATTTCTGGCAGGTTTGTGGGAACTGTAATGATCTGTGAAATCCAAGAGTTTGGAAGCCCTACACCAGCTAATCTGTAGAGCTGAAAGAGGTCTTAGGGATCACTGAGTTCAACCCTCTCATTTTCAAGATGAGAAAGGGCTGGAGGCCCATGGCAGTGGAGCCATTCATCTAAGGTTGCCTAGCCAGTCTCTGGATAGTTCATTTTCTTTCCACTCTCACTGCCTCCTCCAAGGCACCTTCTGATTCCAGGAAGCTAAGAATTGTTCTATTTGCCTATCAGTGTACACTAAGGTATGACATTCTAGGCAGGTCAAAATGTGAAGAGGTTTCACCCAGGACACAGTTCTAGGGGAAATGCCTGGCTCTACTGAGCTCAGTTAATCTGGATAAGTCACTTGACGCAGGCCAGCCCACACTGTCACATGACAGTCAAAGGCAGTGAAGTGCATCTGTCAGATGACTAAGAAGGGCTTACTGGCCAAAGGAGATGTTGACCATTTGTGTTGTTAACTAAGTGTACTTCCCCAAGACTCAGCAGAATGAACATGTGACTTAACTTACATGAACATGTAACCCCTGGGGCTGGACCTCAGCACCACATTCTCAGTTTCACTCTTGCTGCTGAAAATATACTGCAAAGGCACCTGTGAAAATTTTCAGACCCCCCCAAAGATGAATCAGGCATTCTGTCATTTTCTTTTTTTTTTTGGTTTTATTAATTTTTTTTTTTTTTTTTTTGCTGCACTGCATAGCATGAAGGATCTTAGTTCCCTGGCCAGGGATTGAACCTATGCCCCCTGCAGTGGAACTGCAGATTCCCAACCACTGGACCACCAGGGAAGTCCCAGGCATTCTGTCTTTATTTATTTACATCTAGTTTTAATTCCAGAAAGGACTGAAGGCAGCTTTCAAGGATGCATAAAATACAGAGAGTGTAAATTAAAAGGGAGAGTGATATGAAAGCAACCAAAGTGTCCATCAACAGATGAATGGATAAAGAAGACGTGGTACACACACACACACACACACACACACACACACACACACACACACACACACTCTCACACAATGGAATACTACTCAGCCATAAAAAAGAATGAAATTTTGCCATTTGCAATAACATGGATGGACTTGGAGGGTATCATGCTAAGTGAAATAAGTCAGACAGAGAAAGACAAATACTGTATGATATCATTTATATGTGGAATCTAAAAAACACAATAAACTAGTGAATATAACAAAAAAGAAACAGACTCACAGATATAGAGAACAAACTATTGGTTACCAGTGGAGAGAGGGAAGGTGGGAGGGGCAATATAAGGGAAGGGAATTAAAAGGTAAAAACTATTTTGTA
Organism: Balaenoptera physalus; assembly: GCF_965194825.1. Classification (NCBI taxonomy): domain Eukaryota; kingdom Metazoa; phylum Chordata; class Mammalia; order Artiodactyla; family Balaenopteridae; genus Balaenoptera; species Balaenoptera physalus. The sequence goes on from NC_138883.1 coordinate 11,893,842, forward strand.
TGAAATAAGCTACAAGGATCTACTGTACAACACAGGGAATATAGCCAATATTTTATAATAACTATAAATGGAGTATAACCTTTAAAAATTGTGAATCACTATACTGTACACCTGTAATTTATATAATATTGTACAGCAACTATACTTCAATTTTAAAAAAGTTTAGAAAGAGGGAGAGTGATACTAAAATTATGTAAATATGGAAGTCATGTTCTGACCTGAAACCCAACTTTTTATTAAAAATGTCTATAAAAATATTCAATTAAAATTTTTACACCTCTTAGCTCTAAAGCACAAATTTTTAAAAACTTTATTGTGATTGGGCTTCCCTGGTGGTGCAGTCGTTGAGAGTCTGCCTGCCAATGCAGTGGACACGGGTTCGAGCCCTGGTCTGGGAAGATCCCACATGCCGCGGAGCAACTAGGCCCGTGAGCCACAATTACTGAGCCTGCGCGTCTGGAGCCTGTGCTCCGCAACAAGAGAGGCCGCGAAAGTGAGAGGCCCGTGCACCGCGATGAAGAGTGGCCCCCACTTGCCGCAACTAGAGAAAGCCCTCGCACAGAAACGAAGACCCAACACAGCCATAAATAAATAAATAAATAAATAAATAAAAAAAAGTTAAGGATGTACCTCATATATCTTATTTAAAAAAAAAAACTTTATTGTGATATAACTCACATACTATAAAATTCACTGTTTTAAAGTGTACAATTCAGTGGGGTTTTTTGTTGTTTTTTTTGGCCACGCTGCATGGCTTGCAGGATCCTAGTTCCCCGACGAGGGATCAAACCCACGCCCTCGGCAGTGAAAGTGTGGAGTCCTAACCACTGGACCACCAGGGAATTTGCAAAATTAGATATCTTTTTTCTTTTTTTTGGTTGCACCACGCGGCCTGCAGGATCTTAGTTCCCCAACCAGGGATGGAACCCGTGCCCCCTGCAGTGGAAGCGCAGAATCCTAACCACTGGACCACTAGGGAATTCCCTCAGTGGTTTTTAATATATTCACTGTTCTGCACCCATCACCAATATCTAATTTAAGAACATTTTCACCACCCTAAAGAGAAAACTCTGTACCTGTTAGCAGTCACTCCCCATTCTATCCCGGTCCCTTGCTGGGAGAAAATATTTGCAAAAGACATATCTGATAAAGGACTATTATCCAAAACACACACACACACACACACACACACACACACACATATATATATAAAACTCTTAAAGTTCAACAATGAGAAAATTAACAACCCAATTTTAAAATGGGCAAAAGACCTGAACAGACACCTCATCAAAGAAGATATAGAAATGGCACATAAATATATGAAAAGATGCTCAACATCGTATGCTATTAGGGAATAGCAAATTAAAACAACGATGAGATACCACTACTCACCTATTAGAATGGCTAACATCCCAAACATTGAAGACACCAAATGCTGGTGAGAATGTAGAATAAGAACTCTTGTTCATTGCTGGGGAGAATGCAAAATGGTACAGGTATAGCCACTTTGGAAGACAGTTTGGCATTTTTTTATAGAACTAAACATACTCTTTCCATGTGATGCAGCAGTTGTGCTCCTTGGTATTTCTCCAAGTGAGTGAAAACTCATGTCCACACAAAATCTGCACATGGATGTCTATAGCAGCTTTATTCATAATTACCAAAACTTGGAAACAACTAAAATGTCCTTCAGTAGATGAACAGATAAATAAACTGTGGTACATCCAGACAATGGAATATTATTCAGTGCTAAGACAAAATGAACTCTCAAGCCATGAAAAGATATGGAAAAAACTTAAATGCATATTACTAAGTGAAAGAAACCAATGTGAGAAGGCTACATACTGTAGGATTCCAAATGCGTGACATTCTAGAGAAGAAAAATCTATGGAGACAGTTAAAAGATCAGTGGTTGCCAGGGGTTTGGGGGAGGGAGGGATGAACAGGCAGGGCACAGAAGATTTTTAGGGCAGTGAAACTATTCTGTATGATACTGTAATGGTGGATCAATATCATCATACATTTGTCAAAATCCATAGACTGTACAACACCAAGAGTGAACCTTAATGTAAATTATGGATTTTGGGTGATAATGACGTGTCAGTGTAGATTCATTGGTTGTCATAAAAGCGTTACTCTGGTGCAAGATGTTGATTGTTTGGGAGGCTGTGTGTATATCGGGTACGGGGGTGGGGCGGTATATGGAATTCTCTGTACTTTCTGCTCAATTTTGCTGTGAACCTAAAACTACTCTAAAAAATAAAGTCTATTAAAATTAACCAAAATAAATAAGTAACCAGAATAGCACACCAAGAAACTATCATATATACTCGACTTTAGTATCACGCTTAAGTTGTGATGGTTCCAGTGTAGCGGATGCTCTTGGTGCCCTGCCCGGGATCCCTTCACTGGGCCAGCGAACTACCAGGTGTTGGCTGCTAAGAGCTCACTCTGCACCTTTCTTAGGTTGGTTCCCACTCTGCCTTTGGCTAAGGGAAGCTGTCCCCCACCAGGAGATGCCCTGGAGGTTATACTTCCTCTTCACGGCCAATGACTGGTCAAGGTGGGTGGAACAACCTCTATGGTACAAGGTGTGCTTCAGAGCTCCTCGTGGGATCAGGCTGAGGCCCACTTCTTCCTGAATCCATATCTCTTCAGAGTTCCTTCTTTTGCCCTGTCCCTTTCCCGCACTCCCCTCTAGGTTTCTCCTGAGAACATGCCCTCAACAACTCACTTGCACAAGGATCACCTCTCAGGCTTTGTTTCTAGGGACTGATCCATGACAGTTCCTACGGACTGTCCCTGTCTTCCAAGTGTATCCTGATTTATTTTGCAAAATATTACATGGAAGGTCATCTTAAAAGGGTCAGGTGATTCATTGTCCACAGTATTGCTCTGATGCAAACAAACAAAAGAACTTTAAATACTTTTTTCTGCCTTGGTGGTCTGAGACACATAGCATTGCAGCTGAGCCTGACTCCAAGCCAAAACCAAGACTTTTCCTCCCAAGCACATGTTTTTACATTAAAAGAGTGACTTTGGAGGAAAAAAAGTGGAAGTAAAAGAAGAAAGGACTGTGGTGGTGACATACAAAGTGGCCAGAAATGAGTCTGAAAAACTGTGGGTTTCCCTTGGGTGGGCCACAGATTTCAGATTTCACAATAAGACTTGTGTTTACACACACACACACACACACACACACACGTTCATTTATACAATTCAGTGTCTCCCCTTCAAGAATTAACTGTATTAAGACCAGTCAGAATTTCTACCTTGGTCCTTCTGAAAAGCATACCCCACGAGGTAATGAAGACAACCTTGACAGTATCCTTGGAGGAGAAAAGCCCCCACCCAGCTTGATTCCTGACCCCTGCTCTCCAGATTAACCTCCCTTACAGACTTTGGGCCATTTATTTAATTTCTCTGAGCCTTCACTTTTTCATCTGTAAAATGGGAATAGTAATAGCCCCTACTTCATAGACTTTATTAGTTAATTAATCCTTTAAAGAGGACTAAATGATAAAATAAAACTCTGCTAACAGGTCCTGAGTGAGCTTTAAAAAACATGACAGCTTTAATACTAAAGGGAAAAAAGACATTTTAGAATTGGGCTCCTGAGGTCCTTGACTTCAGGCCTGTCTCTGATTACCCTGCAACCTCCTCCTCTTCTGTCATCACCTGGTATTTACTGAGCGCTCACGGAACCTCTGCAGAAGGCTCGTGCTCCCCTCGCTAGATCTGCTTTGTGGTGCCCGTGCTTGTTGGCAATGGAACTCCCTCCTCCCTCTCCCGAGGGTGAAGTGCAGGCTTGCTTGGCTGCTCTGGAACAGAGCTGGACTACAGAGCTTACCTAGCTCTGTTTTCTTTCTTCGTAGGTTAAACATTTACACAGGCCCCTCAGATGTGCAGAAAATATTGTGTTCCTCTACTTCCTTCAACTGGGTCTTGCAGGCTAAAAGGGCAGGGGAAGGAAGACGGCTTAAAGTTGCCAGTGAGAGGCTTCTCAGATTCTTCTGGTTTAAATCACTTTCCTTCAGATTTTGGGGGAAAACTGATTAGTCTTTCAGGCTGTCTTCTTGGTGGCAGAAATGGCTGGATATCCCCAAATACCCATTCTCTCTTGCTTCCTTTAATAACAGAACCCCTGAGTTTTAGCCAGGTCCATGGCTGCCCAACTAAAGATCGCATTTCCGAGCCTCCCTTGAAGCCAGGTATGGCTATGTGCCTTAGTTCTGGCCAGCAGGATGTAATATACATGTACATTTTCCAGCTGGCTGCCTGGGATGTGACATGGTGTGGAGCCATCTTGGACCAGATAAAGCCAACGATCTAGGAACGGGAGAGCTCAAGACAGAAGGAATCTGGGTCCCCAACACCAGGGAGCTTCTCTATCAGCCCTGGACTGCTAACACTTGAAGTGTTTCACGAGAGAGAAACCCATCTTGTTTGTGTCACTGTCACTTTGGTTTTTGTCATAGCAGCTGACTCTGCATTCTAACTAATATACTTTCTGTTCCCTCCTCTTTTCCAAATGGCGTCTGGAGACAGGGTAGACTTATGTAGCCTCGTGGCCATCAGAGGTGAACTCAATTTGGTTCTCCACTTAGGGTCTCACAGGCTGAAATCCAGGTGTTGGCCAGTCTGGGTGTCTACCTGGATGCTCTGGGGAAGAATCCACTTCCAAGCTTATTCAGCTGGTTGGCAGAATTATATTCATTGAGTTTGTAGGACTGATGTCCCCATTTCTTTGCTGGCTGTCAGCTGGAGTCCTCTCTTAGCTCCTTAAGCTGCCTGCATGTCTGTGGCCCCTCTATCTTCAAACCAGCAATGACTCTCTCTAGCACTAGCCAGAGAAAATTCTGCTTTTAAAGGGCTCATACAATTAGAGTAGGCTCACCTGCCCAGATAATCTCCCTTTTGCCATATAACATAATCACTGGAATGATATCTCATCATCTTCAGAGGTTTCACCCATACTGAAAGAGGAGCAGATTATACATGAGTGAGGGTTATGGGGGTCATTCTTAGACTACTGCCTACCACAGAGGTAAAGAAATGCTTATTGATTGACTGGAAATCCTTAAAACAACAACCAAGAAGAGATGGTGCCCCCCCTGAGTACAGGAGCACAGCAAACCGCACTTACCTGTGTCATGCCATTTAATTCAATTGATACTTACTTAATGAGCACCTACTATATGACAGCTACACTTTTAGCACTGTGAATATAGAAATAGATAAGATAGACTGGGTCTTGCTCTCAAGCAGTTTAACTTTTAGTGGAGCCCCAGGAAATGAACTAACAAAAAATAAAGTGAGATCCTAAAGCTAGGTAAAAGGCTAGAGAATGATCATAAAGCTAGGTAAAAAGCTAGCTAGAAAGGCTAGAGGTTTGTGTGCTATTTTAGGTCAGCTGGCCCAGGGCAGCCTCTCTGAGGAGGTGGTGCCATTTGGGCAGGAGCTAGTTATGTGCCTGGAAGGGGAAGGGCATTCCAGGAAGAGGGAGCTGCATACGCAAAGGCAAGAAAGCCATCAGGCTGGAGTGGAGTGAGTCATGTGGCAGGAAATGAGGTCATGGGGTTAGGCAGGCAATGTGAGCCAGGCAGAATTTTATTCTGGAAGGATGGGATGGTTTTTGAGCTGGAAATCATGATGAAAAGTTTCGGAAATAATAGAGAGTAGTGATGGTTGCCCAGCAATGTGAATGTAATTAATGCTATTGAATTGCACATATAAAAATGGTTAAAATGGCAAATTTTATGTTATATATGTTTTACTACAATAAAAAAAGAAAAAGGAAAAAAAAAGAATAAGTAGTACTTGGTCAGAATAAAAACAAAGGGAGTTGGGAGCTGCAGGGAACAGTGTAGTTAAATGCTCAGGGAAAGGGAGGGTATGGAACATTTAAAAAAAAAAAAAAAGATAATCTGAAGAAGGCCCAAGGGAGGCTTCTGAGGTGCTGGCGAGGCTCAGTTTTTCATCTGGGTGCTCGTTACCTGGACGTGTTTGCTTTGTGAAAGTGTATTGAGCTGTACGTTTATAATTTGTGCATTTTCCTCTATGCACATTAGACTTCCATTGAAATATTTAAGTTTAAGAATAAGATCAGTCTGTCTGCGGTGGGAGGAATTGACTGTAGGGACCCTCAGGGCTGAGGCTAGGGTCCATCACTTATCAGGCACTCAGTGAATAGCTGACACTTGGCTGGACACTGAACTAAGTTTTTTCATTACATGTATCATTTTATTTGGTCTTTACAACAACCCTATGAAGCACAGAGAAGTGAAATGATTGCCCAGGGTCACACAACCAGGAAATGTGGCAGAGGTGGAATTGCAACTCAGGTGGTCTGGATCCACAGTCTAGGCCTTTAACCATCACATCCAATGGAGTGAATGAATGAATGAACGATATAGTCAGCTCTCTCTTTCTCTCTAAACCAGAGGTTCTCAACATGGGGGAAACTTTTGGCAAAGTCTGGAGACATTTTTGGCTGCCATAACTTGGGAGAGGGGTGCTACTAGCATCAGATAGGTAGTGGCTAGGGATGCTGTTAAACGTCCTAAAATGTGCAGGACAGGCCCCCACCTTCCCACCAACAAAGAATTACTGGGCCCTAAATGTAGTAGTGCTGAGAAGTGTTGAGAAATCCACTCTAAACCTAACCAATTTCTTTCACACTCTCCCCAACTCTTGTTGCTTTATAATCTTAATCTCTCACTTAATCTCCCACCATTAGATAAGAAAAGGGTCTGAATCTGACACGGCTCCTCAGGGCTCTTATCTCTGGTGAGAGTTATGGGCCACATCCATATCCAGCTGAGCCTCATTAACCTCTGATTGCATGGAATGGTGGCAAGAGTCCCAGACTGTGACTTTTCTTGTGAGAATTCTGCCAGGGGCATTTGATGGGGAGGTCCCCATGCCTGTATGTCCACGGGGAACCTGCCACCTTCCTGCCACCTGTGTGCTGTTTTGGTGCCAACTTCTCTGCTCCTGGTGCTTCCTATTAGCACATATCTTGCTGCCATCCCATGAGTGGGTACCAGGAGCCCAGGCAGTGCCCAAAGTCAGATCCCCATCTTCTTTTCCTAATTGGGATTCTTAATTTATAGCCCAGCAACCAAAGATCCTATTAACACAGGGAGTAGCTAATATTTATAGGGCACTTACTTGGTGCTAAGTACTGTGTTAACAAATTTAATCCTCAGAGAGACCTTATGAAGTAGGTGCCGTTTTTTCCATTCAACAGTTGAGGAAACCCAGGCACTGAGAAGCTAAGCGACTTGCTCAGGTCACACAGCTTGTAAGTAGTAAAACTGGGATTTGGATTCAGGTAGCTTGATGGCAGAGCCCACCAAGTACCAGTTCCCATTCCAGGCCTCTCGCATCTCAGCCTCCTCCCCGTGGCTGGCCTAGGCTAGACACCTTACAGCCTCTTCTGAGGCTTACCTGATCGTCACCATGGCAACCCCCAGCCACCCACACCCCCCACCATGGTCCTCAACTTTCAGCCACCTTCTCTTGTTCCAACTCTGAGCTCTCAGGCCACAATGCTGCTGAGGGAGACTGAGGGGGCTACCCCCGGCCCTTTGTTTGCCTAAACATGCCTGGCGCCAGGCCACTATTTTTATTCCATTTCAATTGTGAAAGCCTCACCAGCCAGAGGTCGCCATTTATTCTGGGTGAATTGAGGGAGTGGTTAAGGACACTCTGCCTCTCTTACTAGACAGTAAGTTTTCAAGGGTAAGGGACAGAATTCTAATTCTCTCCATGTTCAGTTACACCTGGCATATAATGTTAATGCTCCCCATTGAGGAAGACTGTGAAAGCATAGTGGTCATGAGAATTGACCTTGGGCTAGGATAGACCTGAGCTTGAAGCCCATGTTCACTTCGGAGCTGTGATCTTGGGCCAGCTGCTTAACTCAGGGTGGGTAAGCTTTTTCTGTAAATGGTCAGACAGTATATATATATTCTTCTGCGGGCCATATAGTCTCTCCTATAAATACTCATCTTTGCCTTGTTCCCCAAAACAGCCATACCTAAACCAATGGGTGTGGCTGTGTTCCTTTTTTTTTTTGGCGGCACCGGCGGCTTGTGGGATCTTAGTTGCCTGACCAGGGATCAAACCTGGCCCCAGCAGTGAAAGCGTGGAGTCCTAACCACTGGACTGCCAGGGAATTACCGAGGCTGTGCTCTTATAGACTTTTATTCACAAAATAGGCAGTAGGCCCAGGGTAATATGCTGACCCATGATTTACTGTAAAAGAGGATTATAAAAGAAGATCAGGGAATCCCCTGGCGGTACAGTGGTTACGCCTCTGCGCTTTCACTGCCAAGGGCCTGGGTTCAATCCCTAGTCAGGGAACTAAGATCCCATAAGCTGCCCCGCCAAAAAAAAAAAGACAACCCATGAATGTAGTCCTATATCTTGCACTTGACGTCTTGATATCCTTGGGCAAAACTGGACTTATTCCCTCACAATAATTCAACTCAACTTTCTGTGCTCCACAACATGGCACTTTGTATGTATAGTATTTCATTTTTCTCTCCCTGTGAGATAATACCAACCGTCTGAGAAGTAGCATTGCATATGGATTAAAAGCACGGGATTCTGCAACTAGACTGCCTGGCTCCGAATTCTGGCTCTGCCACTTCAGAGGTGTGTGACCTTCAGAAAATTAACCTCCCTGACAAAACTTCCCTCCGTTGCCCTATGTGTACGCTAATAGTTCCTCCCTCTCGTAGGGTTGTTACGAGGATGAAACGGATCTGCACTTCGAATCTCCTGGGGCTCTTTAAAGATTCCAAAACCCAGGCCACACGCAGACCAATGAACTCACAGTCTCTAGGGTGAGGCGGAGGCATCAGTGTCTCTGAAGCTACTCTAGGTGGTTCCAATATGTGCACAAGTTTGGAAACTGAGGGTTAAAGTGCTCCGCGCGCTGGCTTTGATCCTTGGGTGGAATCACTGCGCCCCCTGTTCCCACGCACTCCAGGACCCCCGTCCCCACCCACCCAGCCCTAGCTCACTGCTTACCCGCCTCCCTGGGTTTCTTGAGCCTCAGAGCTCAGAAGGCCCGGCTGGTGCACGCTGGGACTCGTAGTCCCTGCGACTCTCCGGCCTCTTTCCCGCCTCCCATTGGCTTTCGAAGACGCCCCGCCCCGAAGCTCCGCCAATCACCACGGCGCAGCAGACCCTCAAAGCGGGGAGCGAGGACGCTGCTCTGCAATCACTGCAGGGCGGCTGTCGGAAGGTGGCTGGTTGGAGGCGGCGCGTCGCGAGGAGTTCCCACGGTCCCACCGCAGGTAACCGTGATTCCTGGCAGGGGACTGGGACCGGGTCCCAAGCCCCGGACTAGGGTCGCCCATCTGCCGCAGCTCTTGGTTTCAAGGCGGGGATTTTCAGTTTCCCCGGCCTTTTCTGAGTAATCCATTTCTCACCCCGCGAAAGGGAGTTTCGGCAAACGATGAATCCCGAGGGAAACCCTGCGACCTCTCAGCCTGCCGTGCTGTGGGGTTGTCGGTTGGCAGGGTGGGACTCCTTCTGTTGCGCGTGCTCTGGCTGGAAACCCAGGCTCCTCCGAGCTCACAGAGAAACAGACCCAAGACGAGGGCACATTTACTAAGGTCTCATAGCCGGAGAGTGCCGGGAGGTGTCTGGGGCCTGGTTCCCAAATTCACAGTCTACAAACAGGTCAAGCTGTTGAGGCTTGTCATGCAGAGGATTGCACCCGTTTCCAGTTAGTTCTCAGTAGTCCAAGGGGGAAGGGGTTATGTTAACCACCACAACTAATATACCCAAACGTATAAAAACATCCCTTCTGAGAAATCAGGAAAGCTCTACTTCTCAGAGGCTTGAGCTGGTGGGAGTTACAGGATGATTCACATCAGCCATGGAAGTGAAGGTTATCTGGATTTGGTCCCCTGCTCCTAACTATTAGAGTTGAGGTTATACCCACATGTGTTATTCAGTGCCAAGAATTGCAGAATCTGGGGGCTGGGAGAAGGAACTTTGCGTCATGTGCTTCGTTTGAGAGGTGAAAATAAATGCCCAGGATTTGAGAGGTGCCCTGTGGTACGTAGTGAGTGGAGTAGCCCCGCTTTCTTTACTCCAGGGCTGCATTAGTTAGCAAACATATATTGAGCCTTACTACGCTTTTTGAGCAGGGATTATTTCGTAAAGGGGAGAGGCAGTCTACCATGAACCATTCCAGTGTTCCAGGGGCAGCATCTAACCCTGACTTGTGGGAAGAGATAGAACTTCGCAGAGAAGGGAATGATTGAATGGAGTTTGAGGGACGGGCAGGAGCTGATGAGATGAAGGAGAAGAGCTTTTCGCCTGGAAAACAGCATGATGAAGGCAGGGAAAGAGCACCAATTTTGGACCTGGAGTCCCGGAGCCTGGTTGGAGCAAGGGATTTCATGTGGATAGTGGCGAACAGAGAGGCACATCTTGCAGGACCTCCTTTGCTGCTGTAAGAGATTTGGATTTTGTCCTGAAAGCCCCGGAAGCCGAATTTAGTAGATGTGTATCTTAGATACTCTCTAATGTGGAAAAGTGTTGGAGAGAGGCCACACCAGGGAGCTCATTGCAGTAATTCCCAGGAGAATTGCTGAGGGTTTTAAAGACAGTTGCAGTGGGAAGGGAGAGAAGATGAGAAAAGGGTTGTGAACTGTTGAGGAGGTGAACACCATACCCAGTATTGTTCAGTAAAAATATACTGAAGTGAATGCTGTCTCTTGAGTTTTCCACCTATGGCTATCTTTTAAGGAAATTACCAGCATTTTTTTTCCCTCTTAAACTGCAGACGTTGCTTTGTAGACCAAAATTCGAATCCCAGTTTAGGATGGGGAAATTATCACATATGTCGAGGATGTTGAAATCTGAATGGTTAAACATATAAGACTTGAATTTTCCTGTAATCCAGGAGACACAAATTAAACCCCATAATTAGATCACTTTATATCTATCAGATTAGGAATTATGAAGTTTGATACTCTCAAGAGATGATAGAAATTTGGAAGAGTATCTTAGAACAGTACAGCTGCTAGCAAAATAGGTATATCTTTTTTTTTTTTTTTAATTTTATTTTTGGCTGCGTTGGGTTTTCGTTGCTGCACGCAGGCTTTCTCTAGTTGCGGCGAGCGGGGGCTACTCTTCGTTGCGGTGAGCGGGCTTCTCATTGCGGTGGCTTCTCTTGTGTGGAGCACGGGCTCTAGGTGTGCAGGCTTCAGTAGTTGCGGCATGCAGGCTCGATAGTTGTGGCTCACGGGCTCTAGAGCGCAGGCTCAGTAGTTGTGGTGCACGAGCTTAGTTGCTCCGCGGCGTGTGGGATCTTCCCAGACCAGGGCTCGAACTTGTGTCCCCTGCATTGGCAGGTGGATTCTTAAGCACTGCGCCACCAGGGAAGCCCCAAAATAGGTATATCTTAAGACTCAGTGGTTCTACTCCTAAAGTACCTTAGAGAAAGAGACATCTGTATACAAGGAGATGAGTATAAGAATGTTTTTGCAACATTGTTTGTAATAGTAAAAAAATTGAAACAGCCTAAATGTCTATTAGTAGGGGAATGTTAATAAAGTGGATATATATTTTTTAAAGTATAATAAATTGATTGGAACGAAATAACTTATGGTAGTGGTTACCTTGTGGTATGGGGAGAATGGGACAGGACATGGGGGACTATTTTTTCTGTAATGTTTTGTTTATGGGGAAAGAGGGTTAACGGATTTACAGAATATTAACAGTTGATGATCTGGATGATGGTAACAGGTATTTTATGTTATACTTTGTACATTTCTGTAGTTTAATGTGTATCCTTCAATTTTGTAAAATATAAATTATAGCAAAATTGAACTTAACGTCTAGCTATAAAAGTCATGTTCATTGATTTTGGGAAAAGACTACAAACTATTATTAATCCCAGGTTTCAAAATATAGTAATTTGGAAGAAATTCAAAAAAAGGAATTCAAGTGCCAATAAAAGCAGTGAAAATAAAACTGTAGAAAAACCATTAACCATTGGTAAAATTTTACTTTGCTAGATTCCTAATTCTAATCATTAGTAGATTTAAAAAATGTAGGGAGGGGGAAGGGTAAGCTGGGATGAAGTGAGAGAGTGGCATTGACATATATACACTACCAAATGTAAAATAGATAGCTAGCGGGAAGCAGTGGCATAGCGCAGGGAGATCAGCTCCATGCTTTGTGACCACCTAGAGGGGTGGGATAGGGAGGGTGGGAGGGAAACGCAAGAGGGAGGGCATATGGGGATATATGTATACGGATAGCTGCTTCACTTTGTTATACAGCAGAAACTAACACAACATTGTAAAGCAATTATACTCCAATAAAGATGTCAAAAAAAAAATCCTTGATGTAAAATATAAAAATAAATAAATAATAAGTAATGCTTTCTTGACTATATCCAGTTTGAAATATGATATAGCTGCTAGTACCTTTTGTAATGTTAAAAAATAATTTTTAAAAAGTAAAGTCATAATTCTATACAGATATAAAAATGAACAAGTGTTAAAGATTGTATTTAACTTATTTTAAAAATATTTTTTCTTTTCTGTTTTTATTTTTCTTTTTATTTTTTTTTTATTTATGGCTGTGTTGGGTCTTCGTTTCTGTGCGAGGCCTTTCTCTAGTTGTGACAAGCGGGGGCCACTCTTCATCGCGGTGCGCGGGCCTCTCACTGTCGCGGCCTCTCTTGTTGTGCAGCACAGGCTCCAGATGCGCAGGCTCAGTAATTGTGGCTCACGGGCCCAGCTGCTCTGCGGCATGTGGAATCTTCCCAGACCAGGGCTCGAACCCGTGTCCCTTGCATTTGCCGGCAGATTCTCAACCACTGCGCCACCAGGGAAGCCCTATTTAACTTATTAATGAGGAGATTCAGTGAGGTATTACAACCAGTTCAAAGGAGATTCCAAAGTACATTTGTAGATTAGAAATACTGAAATGTGCGTTGTGAAGCCTGACTTCTTTCTTTCACTAGGGGAGTCACTTGAACCTTCACTTGATAGAATTCATTTGCATGTCTTTAGACATGAATTACTAGCATTGCTAGTATCCATGGTTTACAGAGTTGTGAAAAGAATTTCCATAGAATCAGAATTAGATAACCTTGAAGGACATGCTCTAATCTAGAATCTGCTTTGCCACTGAATCAGAAATTTTCCCTATGGAAAAAAGTTTGATTAACTAACTTGAACAAAATCCGTATTTTGTTTGAGATTTGAGATAAGACCTATTTGGATTATTTTTTTTTTTATTTCACTCTTGAAACAGGAAATCAAAGGATTTGAGAACTGAATGGGCCCTTAATAGTTTAGTTCTACCGTCTCATTTCACAGATGGACAATTAAGGCCCAGAGAGGGTCTCCCTTGACTTAGTAACTACCTGTCCGATATTAGAGAGTAATTGCAGCTGACATTTGTTAAAAAATGGCAATATGGGTTTTATTCCAGCTGTTGCATTAGAAGAGAGACACTTCAGTATAGAACTGAGTTCAACTCCAAATACATCAAGGACAGCTGAGACTTATCACCAGTAGGCAGAGTGGGAGGGTCAGTGGCTGAAAAATTACTAAGAGGAGCTTGATTAGATGTCAAAGATGGGAGATTCTTGCAGGATTCTTGGTAAACCTGGGCTCAGCAGGCCAAGGTCTAGTCAGGAAGAGGGCTCAGAGGAGCTTGACTTAAGTTTGGTGAAGGAGGGGTCCTTGTCCTCTGTCCTTGTCTCTCTTGCATGTTGCCAGGGACCACTTGCATGATGATTTTGTTGTAAGCCCCCAGGGAACAGATAGCAGGATCAAAACCTGTAGGTTTGGAAGGCTCTTCACAGATAACATTGTCTGCCCAGCTGCTTCTCCTGGCTTTGATGGTTTGCTGTCTCTTGCAAGTAGCAAGTACAGGGCTGATGGTGGGAGGTCATCATGGTGGTTAAGGTGTGGGCTTTGGTGTCAGACATGGAGTTGAACTTGATTCTGCTATTTAGATGGTCCTCTAACGGTAGCCTATTACTTGCATTGCTGGTAACAGTTGATCTAGAATGGGCATTCTGTCCCAAACCTCCCAAATGGATAAACCCCACTTGATGGTACACTTCCTGAAGTCAAGTGGAGTCCTCCAATTGAATCACTGACCTCATGTAGCCCTGTAGCCTGAGAGGGTCGCAGGACCAGTGGAACCAGTGAGGACCTGTCCTTGGAGGCTGCTGAAATTCATTTGTAAAGGCTTGTCCATTGACTTTGACTTTGTGTGGTTCAGGTTCTCCTTTGATGGATTCTTCTTCTAAGAGCTCTTTATAACCGATTACCAACAAGCGCTTTAAAATAGTAGGGTGGTGAAGAGCACTGTGGGAATCCTGCTACTGGGGGAAACTTGGAGGCCCTGGGGTGTGGGGTATAGCGCTGCCATCTGTGGTTGCAGGGTCTCCCAGATGTTCACATAAACAGTGCTTTTTTGTGACAAGCGAGGTGGTGTAGTGGAAGAAGCAACCTTTGGAATGAGATCTGTGTGTCACCCAGCAGTGCCACTTTCTACCTAGTTTCTCCACCTCTGCGAGTCCGTCTCAGCTGAAGGGAGTAATGAGACTGCTCACAGGCTGTTGTGAGGATGGTAAAGTGCCTCACACACTGCATGGCTCATAGACACATACATATCCCACTCTCCCACCGTGTGCAGCAACACAGAGCACTCTTGGGGAGACTTCCGTCCTGCCGCTGGTTAGAGCAAAAACTACCTGGGTCATTTTCTCCCTGCAAACAGTTAGCAGACTAAGCACATACCCCTAACCATCCCCTTGGAGGTCTTTCCACGCTTGGCACGTTAAAAACTGCCTTCCTCTTTTAAAGGCATCGCCGTATCCCATTATAAGGATGTATCATGATTTAACTAGACAGGCTCCTGTAGATGACCATTTATGTTGCTTCCAGGGTTTTGCTGCTACACACAGGCAGGCTCCCTTACCTTCTTAAAATCTTCCCCTTTTGAAAATGATACCTGCCACTCCCACTGGGACTGCCTCCCCCGCCTGTATTTCTTCCCCAGCACTCATCACCACCGGACAACCTGTGCGTTTGAATGGTCTGTCTCTTCCTGCTAGAATGTCAGCTCTGCGAAGGGTTTCATCTGTTTGGCGCCCTGTTCAGTGCCTGTGAGCACCTGGTGGGTGCTCAGGCCATGTTTGTTGGATGGATGGGTGGGTAGACAGGAAGAAGTAGATGACAACGCCTGTGTGACTGGTGCCATGGAGGACCACGAGCAAAAATAGCAGTCACCAAGGGCTAGTTTGGCAGGGATCATTTACATTTTCTTATTGAACTTTTCACTCTGATGAAACAAGAATAATAGGTATGCTGCAAGATTATGACTTTGTTTTCATGTTTTGACTTTTTCAAGAATATTGCTGACCAGGAAATTGCCGTCTGAGACCTGCTGCTTTGAGATGTGTTCATTGCTGAGGGCCGTGGAAGGATTATATTACTTTCACATCTTTCCTTTGCCCCAGGCCCCAATATGTTTCCCAGAATAGCATTAGTATGTTTTTTTAAGTGGCATTTCCCAATCAGTGTCACACTGTGAGGCTTTTATTTATTTAAAAACTTTATTTAATTTATTTATTTTTGGCTGCATTGGGTGTTCGTTGCTGCACGCGGGCTTTCTCCAGTTGCGGTGAGCAGGGGCTACTCTTCGTTACGGTGCGTGGGATTCTCACTGCGGTGGCTTCTCTTGTTGCAGCGCGGGCTCTAGGCATGTGGGCTTCAGTAGTTGTGGCACGCGGGCTCAGTAGTTGTGGTGCGTGGGCTCTAGAGCACAGGCTCGGTAGTTGTGGCGCACGGGCTTAGTTGCTCCGCGACATGTGGGATCTTCCTTGACCAGGGCTCGAACCCGTGTCGCCTGCATTGGCAGGCGGATTCTTTACCACTGCACCACCAGCGAAGTCCCTGTGAGGCTTTTAACTTGGCATTGTGTTCAAGGAACCACAACTCTGTGTTTATAAGAAGAAAAAAAAGAAGATAGACAGGAACCATCGCCAGATGTTAACCATGAAAATATCACTTGTGTATGAATAAGGTACTTTGCCTCACCGAGGAGTAACTTGCTAGTATTTTAGTAGAAGAATGAAAGGTAAACTGGAACTTGTAAAAATAACCTGGTGGTGTTTTTTGTTTACTAATTTAGGCAGTTGAGCTGGTGATGTCTATTCTGTT